>NC_140583.1:1019906767-1021116923 GCF_964204655.1 Triturus cristatus | reverse complement strand
AATCTCGCCGGGAGGTTTATTTTCCACGCTCACGATCGGCAACTTGACGTTGAGGACCACGAGCAAGCAAAAAATGACCGCTGCACTACGCTATGCTACGCCTGAGTGCACTGTGCTACGTGCAATTCGCGTAGTGCGAAGTAGTGCAAACTTCGCAAACTACGCGAGCGTAGCGTAGTGCTTTGCCCAGGCTTAGTCATCATATTATCATCACTTGTGGTCACTTGTTTGGTCTCACAGTTTTGTGATGCTGCGATGTTTAATGCTAGACTCCAGTAAGGCAGCCATACCTATTAGTTTTGATGCCGGTTTATAGAACCCTAGGTACCGGTCAAAAGTAAGGACAGAGTGGACCAGGTTTCTTGTAATAGAATTACATGGAAAGTCTTCAGATACTTTATTAGTTCTTGATCACTCTTTTTTTGCATATTCCGCTGATGATCCAAGAGCATTTTCTTCAGCAGCCAGTAAGTCACGCTATGTTACAAGAATGATGAACAGCATATTGGCGCTTGCTAAGGCTTTGTAATGCTGCTGGTCTCCACCCCAGGTTTTGCTCTGTGAGTTTGTTTTTAGTAGTTGTGTGAACATGGCCGAGTGTAGTATGGGAGACTTCCTCATCGAAACTTCCAAATGGAATCCTGAGTACTGTTACTAAGTACACATATTTGACAGATTTGTCTAAAAGCGGTTCTCTTGGGAATTCTTGAATAGACAGCGGAGTTGAGTAGGCAGGCAGGGGTTGCACAGAGAGGACAACTCCCCAGACTGCAAAGGATTTATTTTACTTGAATACTAAGGGGCGTATTTACAAGAAATTAACGCCACTACAACGTCAATTTTTTGACGTTATGGCGGCTTTGTTTTTTATTGCCTTATTTACAAGTTGCTGCTAACTGCAGTTAGCGGCACTTTTCCAGCGTAAACGTGAATTTTCAAGATCGCCATTTCTGTTAGCGGGACTTAACGAAAATGAGATGCAAGGTTTGCGTTCCCGTGCAATATTTACAAGGAATTCCTTGTATGGTGCAAAAGTAAAAAAAAAACTGCAGCTAAATCCAGATTGAAGCAGAAACCAAAGGAAATGATGGACGGAGTGTTGAACATTGCAAGCACTCTCCCCCAGTCAACTGATCTGGGTTTAATCCATCATCGTTCTTTAGCCCACTCTGCCACCCCAGTTCAGACATGGCCATATGCAAATCAGTCTGACCCTGTGCCTCATGGGAACAGTCCAGCCCGAACTGCCAAGCCATGTCTTCCCTGGACCGGAAACAAGCTTCCTAGGACCGGTTTCTGGCATTTCAGCCGTCTTCAGTCAGGCTTGCTTGAATCCAGTGGCAAAGTGAGCAAGGGACTCACGTCTGAGCATACCCTGCCAACTTATGGCGAACAAAGCAAAAATCAAAGGAAATGATGGACGGAGTGTTGAACATTGCAAGCACTCTCCCCCAGTCAACTGATCTGGGTTTAATCCATCACCGTTCTTTAGCCCACTCTGCCTCCCCAGTACAGAAATGGCCATATGCAAATCAGTCTGACCCTGTGCCTCATGGGAACAGTCCAGCTCGAACTGCCAAGCCATGTCTTCCCTGGACCGGAAACAAGCTTCCTAGGACCGGTTTCTGGCATTTCAGCCGTCTTCAGCCAGGCTTGCTTGAATCCAGTGGCAAAGTGAGCAAGGGACTCACGTCTGAGCATACCCTGCCAACTTATGGCGAACAAAGCAAAAACCAAAGGAAATGATGGACGGAGTGTTGAACATTGCAAGCACTCTCCCCCAGTCAACTGATCTGGGTTTAATCCATCACCGTTCTTTAGCCCACTCTGCCACCCCAGTTCAGACATGACCATATGCAAATCAGTCTGACCCTGTGCCTCATGGGAACAGTCCAGCCCGAACTACCAAGCCATGTCTTCCCTGGACCGGAAACAAGCTTCCTAGGACCGGTTTCTGGCACATCGCACATCGCTGCTGGATTCCCCCCAGCAGCGATGTGCGGCCCCAGGGCAGCGAAGCTTCAGCGCCCCAGGGAAATCCATGTAGAGTGCTCCCAGTGTGCAGAAGCAAGAAGGAGCAATAAAGCGCTCACCAGGCGCTAGAAGTACAGCACAAAGTCCTTGATAGTTCAAGGAAACAGCAAAAAGGTCCCAAGAGTCCATCAGGCATCCAGGGGCTGGGCAGGGCCCAGGGAGGCAAGCCTTCCCCTGGGCCCCAGCAGCAGCACGCCCCTGGCAGATAAGAGTCCAAGAACAAGAACATTTTCATGGGGTCACAGCCCCTCTTTTATACACAGAATCCTTTGTCTCCAAAGGTGCAGGGAAGGGGCGAACCAGATGCAACTGGTTCCTGAGCACTTTGTTTTGCTCAGCCCCTCTCCCTATTCACAGGACAGGCCAGGGACATTAGACGCACCACAGGGGGTGGAGCCAGCATTGTGTGGGGAAAGCCCAGCCCTATATAGGTCCCAGGTGTACTCCTCCCTGCCATCAACATGCAGCTCTCTCCATTCACCACTGGGGCAGACCCATCCTGACTCCTGGAGCCAGACACACCAGCCAATCGCAAGCCAGACAGTCACTGCACATTTATTATACAGACGGGCCAGCTTCTAGAAGTGGCACTTCTACATGAGACACCGTAACGCCGCACACATCATCGTGCAGCATTTACTCTCACGAGTTCGCACATACCAAACTCGACCCTGCACTCCTCTCACATCAGGACTTAACATGGTCACTCAGATCCCCCATGCATTCCTATGGGAGGGCAGGTCAGTCTCACTAAACATACACAGAGCACACGCACTTTCCACTGGGACGCAGTGTAAAAGCGCCTAGAGGCCTAAAACCACTAGTACAACACAGGAAAAAGGCTAGGATAATGCAAAAAGTTCTAGGGGTGAACTGGCCAGAAGGGCCAAGTCCAACAATTAGGTTATCCGCTGAATGAGGAATCACATCCGGGGGCTGCCTGGACTCTGCAACGGATGGCCATGTCACAGTGGAGCCATTGTCGCTAGTGGAGCATTCAGGGGAAGTGTTGGGATCCTGTCATTGAGTGCAATCGTGCAATCGTGCAATTGTGCATTGTCGCCGCTGCATGCAGTGCATTCTGCCTCTCTTGTATAACCTGTACCAGACTGGGTGTGGCTTGTAGTTGTGGCTTGGAGGCCTGCTCCTCCTATGCCTCCCACTATGACCAGCTCCGTGAATGACACTAGTTATGCAGACCTTTCACTCCCTGTCCCCACCTCCTGATGCCCAGTAGATTCCAGCCAGGTCAGACATGTTCAGCGGCGTCAAACAATCACATGTTAACATCTAAGACCACTCCCAGCCTTGCCGCGAAAAGGAGGGACTATTTGATGCCCAACTCTCAGAGGCATCACTTAACCACTAGAAATGACCCCCTCTGCCTCTGCAACCCGTGGTGTAGTCAGGGAAGAAAAGTATCCACTTTTACCTCCCCCAGCTTGCGTACCTCCCTCAGGACAGCGTGACGATCCTTGTCACAGGCAGAAGAGAAAGGGACTAGGACCTGTCCCTGGTAGCGGACGGCTCACCCGCACTTGATGAGACCACTTCAAAACAAAGAATGGTGAGAGTGCAAGTACTGGCAGTAGATCACCCAAGCATGTCTAAGTATATGCCATTGCCCCGGCTCCTTCTGCTCTCTCAGGCAGACCCACCACCTGCATATTGTTCTGCCAGGAGCGGCCCTCTGCATCCTTCGCTCTTCTTTCTAGTGAATTCACACGTGCCACTAGCTGCAGTACCTCCAACACTGCATTTGGGGTAATAGGGTGGACTATGGCCAGTTCTTGCTCAATGTCATGTACCTTGTCAGTCAGCTTGCGATAATCTGAGTAATCCAGGGTAGTCGACTGTGATTTTCTTGATGTGGCCCTCAAGGGAAGTGCGCGTTTGCTCGAGGGAGGTTTCTATTTTCTCCAAAGCCGTGAGTACAGAATCTAGTTTTGTGTCCAGGGTGTCTACTGTCACCCCCAGCCACTCGGTCCACTGACACGGAGGAGCTGCCAGGAGTCAATTCCGCCCCCGTGTGCAGGCACCCCATCGTTGCACCAGACGCCCAGGCACTATGTGTGACTTTTGGTGCAGTGCAGTGTGGCCAGCCGGCCTCTCTCCTCCAGTCAGGTGTATGTTATCCAGGAATCTTACTTCGGGCGGTACCAAGGGAAATCAATCAATCAGTCATTCAGGGACTTATATAGCATGGCTACTCACCTGTGAGGGTCTCAAGGCGCTGGGGGAGGGGGGTTGCTGGTCAGACTAGGTGGAGGATCTTTCCAAGAGCAAGGTCTTGCGGTCCTTACTGAATTGGGTCAGCGACACGGATTGCTTGAAATGCAGGGCAGGGTGTTCCAGGTCTTGGTAGGGATGAGGCACAGGCATGATCCTGCGGGTGGAGGAGGGACTCAAACACCTGACCCCTGGGTCAGAGGAACCAGCAGCAGCAGAGGGGGACAGCAGCAGCAGCTACCAGACAGTGCTGTGCTGTGGCAAGAGAAAGACCACTAAGGAATAGCCCCCCATACACCCAAAAGCAAACTAACAGGGGGTAAGGAAAGGCAGAACCACCCGGTTGCCTCTTCTAATCTAACTGTGGCAACCAGATTCCATGTTTCCCAGTTCCCAGCGAGTAACGGCCTAACAAGCTGCAAATCCAAGGGCCTGGGCCCAAACTGGCCCCCTTACCCCTAAGACCTGCTACCACCAATTACCGATCTTGGCGACTTGAGCCAGTTAGTGGAGTCCCCCATCAGTCTTGTGCAGTGCCCTCGGTGATGTAGGTCAGCCGCAGCACAGGGATTGCTCATGGCATGGTGTGTGCCACCCACAGGCGCTAGGCTTGGGCCCGACTCGACCCCCGGGCCTCCTCTGCTCCGTCTCCCCCCTTCTCTTCACCTGGACTTTGACACCGGGGCTCAATCCACTGAACTCTCTCCAAATCTGTGACTCAGCCAGCAGGAGCCTGAGCCAGGTACAGCAGTCACTAACAAGTTTGCTGGGGAACCTCCCGATGAAGGTGATGCAACAGAGACCCCTTAGGTGTGAAGTTGCAGTGCTCCCGCCACACACATTCGGTGCAGCTCAGGGGCCTCACCCTCCACAGCATCCGGGCAGCACCACATCCTCTGGCCTGTGATGCAGAGTGGCGCGGCCCACCATTGGTAATCTCCTCCGTGCACCCCGGTGTAGAGGTGGCGCATGTTATGCAATGAAAACCTCCCTATGTTGGTGCGCAGGAACGCCTCTACCATTCACAACTCCAGGGGGCGCCAGGCATCTTTTCACACAGTTCAGCAAAGTGTCTCCATGTGACCTGCCAGACTTCACCCCTGTGAGGGCGATTGTCGATGCCTCAATGTCTACCACCGCAGCCCACAGGCTTGGGTCCGACACAGCTCCCTCCACCGTCAGGCCACAGTGGCACCACAGCACCGCCGCCTCCCACTCTGGGTCTCACACACAGGCCCAGCAAGGCCTCCAGGCACCGGAGACTGTCCCTGCTTTCAGGCATCAGCTGCCATGATGTCGCAAGGATGGCGCTATGCAAAGTGCTGCATCACTGGTTTTCCCCAGCGAGGCACCTCTTTACATAAATGGAGCCCTGAATCTGCATTTCCTCTTCCCCTGGGACTCTGGCTGGCTATCCTGGATGTTGGGGGGCTTGGGAGGATTGTTTACCTGTGCTGAACTTGGCCCTGGCTCCTCCATTCTGCATTTCATTGTTTTTGTTTCCTATCATTGGAGGTGGATTTATAGGCTATTTTTATCTCTAGAGGAAGAAAAGAGACATTGGCCTGACTAACTTGAGTATTTTTCCTAATAACTGGCCTTTCATCACTTGTCTCTCGCTAGCGTCAAGGGGGCATATTTATAATAACTGACGCATCCCTGCATATCAGCAGGGATGCGCCAGTTATTTTGTGCCCCAGCTCCGCCATCATGGATGCGCCGCATTTATAATGCGGCGCACCATGGGGCAAAAACGGCACAGATGCGTCACGCATCTGTGCCGTAAAATGGTGCATTGCTGGAGTTGCGTCGCAAGCGCGACGCAGCTCCAGCAATGTTCTGGGGGGCCCTATCTGCACAATGCTGCGTCAATCCTTACGCCTGCTTCAAGCAGGCGCAGGGTTTTGACGCAGCATGGGCTCAAAAGTGACTGAGTGAAATCTTGTAGATTTCACTCAGCCACTTTTAGGAGGCGTTCCTGCGCCGGAACGCCCCCACCTGCCCTGGAATGCCTACATGTGGCGCAGGGCTTTACAACGTGACGCATCTCCCAGATGCGTCACGTTGTAAATACCCCGCACCATGGAGCAGGATTTGCGCCGCTGCTGCATCACAAAAGTGACGCAACGGCGGCGTAAATGAGGCGCAAGTCAAACATAAATCTGCTCCAAGGTTTTTATTGCCTTGACGCTAGTGTTAGTGGAAGTTTTTGCTGCGGCTGTTTGATACTATCGCCATGTAGCAGCGTATTGTACATACATCTGTAACAGAGTGCTAGTTTTGGGCTGTAGGCAGCGTTAAGAAAATTGCCGTTAACTAACGCAAGCACTGGCTATCGGCAATTCTTGTAAATATACCCCTAAGTGCGGGAGATGAGTGGACGCCTGTGTCACTAGAGTTCACGTCCTAGTGTCCTGCCCCGTGGGGGGTAGGAATTCCACTGTTCAATGTCAGATGTGGAGAGGTGGGCAAGTGTTGGCAGAGCATGTAGAACTTTTAAAATGTTGCCTCGATTCACCGTATCACAGCTTCCCGTTGATAAAAACTCTGGGTGAAAAATTGTACTTCTCCAGTCTGCTCTTGAATCCGGCCAGGCAGCCCAATGTGCGCTCTTACTGTTTTGACCAGGTCCTCCATACACCTCGGAAGATGTGTTAAAGGGGTCATCTGCACCTGCCTTGCCTTTAGGTCGAGCAAGCCTTGGGGGAGGCCCCTGGATCCAAGGCAGCTATTGTTGATTGTTGATGGGCTAGTCTTTGACAGACGACCCCACGGCTTCAGCGCCCCTTTCATTTTGTTTGTGTTAATTGAAGCTGATGAAAAAGTTGGTGAATGGTCTTGATGCTGTATTACAGGTGATTGTGGGTCTCCTTATATGTTTGCCACGTAAGGAAGCTGTAGTTACTCCCGAGGCAAGGTTGAGACCATTAGGTGATTTTGCATGCGGGGTCTCCTTGATGCTGTGTTACCAGTGATCCTGGAACGCCTTGTGGGATTCCAATATCAACTGTCTGTAATTGCTCCCGTGGCGGCAAACCTAAGCTGATGATTGCTTTTGGCTGATCATCGGTTTGCGTGCTTGTCTGCGTTTTATTGAGAAAGATGGGGAAAGGTTTTGTATTTGTTTTGTAATTGCTTCTCCTCCCACTCCCTTCAGGGTTTTGCTCCCTTGAGTAGAGAGTTGATTTCCTTTTCCTGTCTGCTCAATAACGGAGTTTGTAGGATGAGAGGTGAGAGGCTTTTATTTTATATTTTATTCCATGCTTTCAGCAGTTTTTACCTTTGCTTTTTTGCTGTTTTTCTTGTTCATTTTTCTTGTTCATCTGTTAATTCTTCATTCGCACCTTTCTTGTGTTGGCTGTGCCTAGCGTCGGCATAGTGTTAATGATCATTGAGCTCCCTGTTATTGCCGAAATCTGGAGTTAGAGAGATTTCTCTCCTCCAGGTTGTTCGGCTCTGGTTTGCTCTTTGGGGCTCCTTCCTCCGGGGTGGCTTTGGGGTTTCTGAGGGCAGGGCCTGAATTTGGACTTGTCGCTTTGTTTGCTTCTGCCCCTCTTGATCCCTCTTTAATCCCTGATGATACATGGTGGCCTTTGGTGGTTGTGCTAGCAGTTACCTTTGACTTCATGTGTCAGGTTATTTAAACAGAGGGAGGAGTGCTCAGTTTATCAATTATTGGAGCGCAGTTGCTCTGAAATTGTTGCGTTGCTGCTTGGTGTAAAAATTCTTATGATTTACCTTCACTTATATATCCATTAAGAAAGAGCACATTAATAAATACATGACTGAATGAATGGTGATACTTGTTTTACTTGACTCTGCAATTCCACTCAATTTAAGATGCTTTCTCTTTTTGAGTTTGAAAAGCTTTATTGAAGAATTTGTTAACAAATAAAGATATTAGCAAAGAAGAAAAAGAAGAAATCATACATGGATCCAGTGAGAAATATTAACAATGCTAACATCAATGCTAAATAGACAAAAAGCATTTTATGGGGATTTTAAAGTAAAGGGAGGAAGAGAAGGAGAAAGATAGAGGGGAAGGAAAGAGGGAGGGGTAAAGAAATAGTATTACAAACCATAAACTATAAATATAAATAAGAACGGCATACAATCAAGTTATATAAATGAGCGATACAAAATGATCAGCATAAAAAAGAAATATAACAAGATAAACTTATAAGAAGTAACAAGAAGGAGAGAGTTAAGGACGTTCAAGGGGGTTAAAAATGTTCTGAATTGATATGGATAGGCTTCTTCAAAGCTAATCGATCAAGGTGTGTGGTGAGAGGTAACCAAAAAAGATCAACATTACGTATAGGTTTGCAAGTGGAGGCAAAGGAAACATCCAGTCTATGAAAATGACATAAAGAGTTCCACCAGCCTTGTAAAGAGATGTTTGTGAGAGATTTCCAGTTAGATGAGATGTGCTGGAAGGCAAGAGCAAGCATGAGATCGAAAAGACCATGTGAATGTGCAGGTAAATTTAAAGAATCAGAGAGACTACCTAGGAAGAGAAAAGTGATTGAGAAAGGAGTAGAAAGAGTGAAGATGTTAGAAAGGCATGTCCAAACTTTCCTCCAAAAAGTAGAAACGACAGGGCACAAAAAGAACAGATGTAGAAGGTCAGCATTAGGAGTATCACAAGTCCAGCATTTAGAGTCAGAAGAGGGAAGGAAACGAGACAGGGAAAGAGGAGAGAGATAGAGTCTGTGGTACAGATAAAATAAGGACTGAGTAAGAGAGGCAGAACGAGAAATTTTTAAAGATCTGGACCAGAGTTTATCCCAAAGAGCAACAGGCCACGTACAACCAAAATCAGCTTCCCAGGAAAGCTCCACTTTAGTTTTGGTACGGTCCGGGTTAGGAGACGCGAAAAATTTATAGATAAGAGATGCTTTAGGTAGGGTAGTAAGGATTCTAAGAAGAGGAGATGGGGGTATTAATGGGGATGGAGAAAGGAGAGAATAATAGCGGTCAAGGATTATTGCCATGAGGGTAGAAAATTTCTGCAAAAAGGACCGAGGACAATGAAATAAGAGTTGAAATTGGGGAAAGGAGCAAGGTAAAGCTCCATCAAAGAGTTGGTTAACCCACATAACACCCCTGACTCTCCAAGATTTCCAAAAGATGGGTCTATTATTTAAAAGGATAAGAGAATTATACCAAATGGGGGTATTTAAAAAGGAGGTACGCGTGATAGTAGTAGGAAGAACCAAGGATCTTAAAAGAGAGGAAGTGTGTTTGAATAAGGGAAATAGGGAATAGGGATTCCTGGCAGAGAAACGCACCACTTCGGCAAGGGAGAAAGGTAATAGTAGGGATTGCTCAACGAGGAGCCAAAGGGGAGTAAGAGGGGAAAGACTTGATGAGAGCCATCTCGAGGCTTGTCGTAAAGAAAATGACTTATGATAGAGACGGAAATCCGGAAAGTTAACTCCACCATTAGATTTAGGATTACGAAGAGTTGCAAGAGAGATTCTGGATTTTTTATTTTTCCAGAGAAATTGCGAAAGGAGAGAGTCGATACGCTTAAAGTAGAGTGCAGGAATATGAACAGGTAACATAGAGAAGGTATAGATTAGGATAGGGGCTATCATCATTTTAATTGAATCCAAACGACCCCACCAGGAAAGAAAAAGAGGGTTCCAGGATGAGAATAATTGATCAATTCTAGAAATAACTGCGGACATATTTATTTTAACTGAAGAAGAAATAGATTTAGAGAACCAAATACCTAGGTATTTGATTTTTGAGCTATTCCAAGCAAAACCAGTAGAGGAGAAAAGATGAGGAAGACAGGATGTGGTGAGAGGAAGAATTTCAGTCTTATCTGAATTAATCTTATACCCTGATACTAACGAAAAGGAGTTGAATTCAGATAATAAGGGAGGAACAGATGTTTCTGGGTCCGAGATAAACAATAAGATATCGTCTGCATAGGCAGAAAGCTTCAATTGACTATCCCCATAAGGAAAACCAGAGATAGAGATATTATTACGAATGGAAGACAAAAAGGGTTCAAGAGTTAGGACAAAGAGAAGTGGGAATAGAGGACAACCTTGACGAACGCCTTGTTGAAGAAAAAAAGGTGAGGAGAGTTGACCGTTCACAAGCACCGAGGCTTTGGGGGCAGAGTATAATAAAGAGATGAGGGAAATGAATTTGGGACCAAAACCATGCCAATGTAATGAAGCAAACAGAAAAGACCAGTCGACCCTGTCAAAAGCTTTTTCCGCATCAACAGAAATAGCGGCAAGAGGGGTTGAGAGTGAGGAGGCTTTATTTAGGACATTAAGAAATAGGCGAGAATTATCAGAGGTAAGTCTACCTTTAACAAAGCCACACTGTTCTTTGCCAATGAGATGAGGCATAAGGGGGTCTAAGCGCATCGCAATTAATTTGGCAAAGATTTTATAGTCCACATTGACTAAAGAGATCGGACGGTAATTTTTACATAACTGATGGTCACGACCCTCCTTTGGGATAAGACAAATGGTAGCATCCTGAAAAGAACCCTCCGCCTTACCAGAAGAATAAAATGACTGAAAGAGGGTCAAAAGTTTGGGTAATAAGAGATCTGAAAAGTGTAAGTAAAATTCAACAGGAAAACCATCAGGGCCAGGCGTTTTACCTTTGGTAAGAGAGGTCAAAGCTATAGAAAGTTCATGTAATGAGAGGTCAAGTTCAAGATCCGGGAAGTTAAGATGAGAGTTAGAAGGCTTAGGAAGTTTCTCAAAATAATTCTGAATAAGAAAAGGGGTAGGGGGACATTCTGGGGTATAGAGTTGCTGATAAAATAATTGAAATTGGTCAAGTATTTCCTTATCTTTATGGAGAAGAACATTTTCAGAAGAGTAGATAGAGTCAATAAGGGTACGTTCTTTACGAGATTTAAGATAATTAGCTAAGAGTTTTCCTGACTTATTGCGACCTCCATAATAATGAGCACTACTACGGAGAAGAATCGATGAAGCATTATCAGTAGTTAACTTATTGAACTCCAGCTTTGCTCGTAAGAGATCTGGTGACATAAATTTATCTGAAGAGGTATAAAATTGGTGTTCCAAAGATTTGATATGTGCCAGGGAGGTTTTCCGTTTTTGAAGATAATGTTTTTTTTTTCGAGAGACAAAATCAATAATGAATCCCCGTGCAGTGGCCTTGAAGGAATCCCAGAGAATATAAAGAGAAATACTAGGGTCACAATTAAAGAGAAAGAAATCCACAACAAAAGAGCGAAAAGAGGGAGAGAAATTGGGGTCGGTAAGAAGTGCGCTGTTAAAGCGCCAACGGGAGGGCTTGGGACATGGTGGAAGCAGATCGAGATCTGTTACAATGGGAGCATGGTCCGAAATGACAATAGGCTCAATAGAAGAAGACAATAAGTTTTGAGATAAAGGTTTAGAGAGAAAAATATAGTCAAGACGAGAGAAAGATGAGTGGGGAGGAGAGAAAAAAGAATAATCCAAAGTGTCAGGGTGTGAAAGACGCCAAGAGTCAATGAAATGTGATTGGGAGATGGTGTCAAGAAATTGTTTGTGAGATTTGTGTGGTGCGAAACGGACTGCGGATTTACGGTCAAGGAATGGATCAACAATCTGGTTACAATCTCCACCTAAAATAAACAATTCATCCTTATGTTGAATACATTTCCTTGTAATTAAAGGCCAAAAAGAACAATCCGGATGCATAGGGCCATAAACATTAAAGACAGTTAGAGGAATAGAGTTAAGTAATAATTTAACTAATATCCATCGTCCATCGGCGTCATTTTCCTGTGATAAAACAGTGCATTTTAGCTTTTTGTGACATAGGATGGCAACTCCATTCTTTTTGCAGTTGGAAGGTGAAAATAAAACTGTACCTACCCACATCCTTTTTAACTTAAGAGATTCAATATCATTAAGGTGGGTTTCTTGCAAAAGAACTATATCCGGGTTGTAAGAGGCTAAGTGGGAGAGGACTCTCTGTCGCTTAATGGGATTAATGAAACCTTTTACATTCCAAGTAACAACTCTGAATTTACAAATACCATAAAATCAGGTAAGACAGAAAACATCAAAAAACATGCAAGTACTAAAAAGCCGAAAAATAAGAGAAATAAAAGGAGAATAGAAAAATAGAGCAAAAAAGAGAAGTAGGGAAGAAGTGGAAATAAAGGAAAGGAGAATTTGATCAAGAAGTAAGAGATAAAGAAAAGGAGGAAAGGGAAAAGAAAAAGGAGGGAAAAGAAGGTAGGAAGTGGAGGGAAAAGAGAAAAAATAGAAGAAGGGACAGTACATATCCAAAAGGATGACTGATAATAAAATACCTGAGGGGAACATAAAAAAGGACAACGGGGCAATGGCGACACTCAGCAAGACGAGCCGCACAAAAGGGAAATCCATACCACACCAGGACAAGGGAAGATATTAGGGAGCCATATCGGACAAGGAGAAGAGCGCCAACCAGTCCATATAAAACCTAAAAAGGAGAGGAGAACATCAAAAATAGAAGCACGGAGAGGAAACCAACAAAGAACCATACTAAAACTTCTTAAAGAATACAAAAAAGGCAAAACGCAACATAACTAATAGGAATGTGAATGAACAGTTCACTGAAAATATCAAGAATACCAAAACAGTGCATAGCAAATATAGGAGAAAACTGTAAAATACAAAATGTCAACGAAGACCTGTAAGGAGAAAGAAAAAAAAAGGATTAAATGGTCAACCATTAGCAGAGTTAGTAGTGTCCATGCCGCTGGTAGTATGGAGAAGGATAAAATTCTTTAGTTCTGCAGGATCCTGAAAAGACCAAGTTTGATTTTGATACGTCACTTAGAAAAGGCAAGGATGGAATAAACCATATCGAGCACCTAGAGAACGGAGAGGAGCTCGAAGAGTGAGGAACTCTTTCCTTCTAGAAGCAGTAGCATTAGAAACGTCCTGAGAGAGGAACACTTTCTGACCCATCCAGGAAAGATGACGTTTGGATCTGGCCGCTGTAAGGACTGTGAGAAGGTCTGTGAACTTCAAGAAGAGGATGATGACACCTCTGGGCTTCGCGGGAGCTGAAGAAGAGGAGAGGCGGGGACCTAATCTATGAGCTCGTTGGATACTGAGAGAGGTTGAAGAAGGCATGTCTAAGAGTTTCGGAAGAAAAGTGGAGAAAAATGACACTGGATCATCACCCTCAAGGGATTCTGGCAAACCATAAATACGAAGGTTGTTCCGTCTATTTCGATTTTCCAAATCCTCAGTATGTTGCTGGAGACTGAGAATTGTCTTCTCTAAAGAATTAACCTGTATCTCTGATGTTTGTTGTTCCAATGAGGCCACTCTGTTATCCATAGTAGACCACTTCTCTTCCAGAAATTGCATTTTATTATTAGTCTCTTCAACAAAAGGGCGCAGCGCACGAATTTCCTCTAAAAGCAGTTCCATAGAAACAGAAGAAGGTGGTTTATCTGGTGAGGGAGGATCCTGCTTCAAGCGCTTAGATGAAGAAGTAGGCGGAGAGGATTTACCAGGAGTAGATTGTGATGAGGAAGACGAGGAGGAACGGCCAGTGGTTACTCCTGCCATTTGAGAAGAGTCTGAAGCAGACGATACAGAGGTTGAAGATGTGGTCTTTGAAGGAACAAAGACAAATTTTGGATTGTGCAATCTACCCATAGGTAGCCAGCAGGATTTCAGAGAGATGGAACTCTATTGTGTGGATGACGTCAGAATAAAAAACAAAAATACTTGTTTAATATCACTGTGACCCATGGAGCTTAAAATAGTAAGTGCTGTGGGTAAACATCTCCTGGAGGTAATAAAGATGCAGGCAACACAATCTTCAAGGAGGTATAGCAGAATATAGCAGCGAAGCACCACACAGACTGATTATAAATACAGGTGAGAAATAATGGGAGGAGCTCCAACAGGCCAGAGAGCATAGACAAAAAAACTCCTTGGTTGGTGAGTGAAATGGAATTGTATCAAACAGAAAGTCTGCAGTATTAACTCTGAGAAATTACAACGTTTAGTTTCCTGCTACTGCTGACTGCAACTGTACCCTGAATACATCTTCAAAGACATCTGCAATTGGTGAAATAATCATAAGCATTGGTAAACAACTGACGACAGTGAACAATGAGCCTTTGCGAGGTACAAGTCTGTCAGAAAGTGTGGCAAACATCCAATAATTAGATAGTGGCAAGGACAAAAACACGTGCCTCAAGGATAAATATTAGAATAAAATTCCATTTTGTTTGAGGAGCCAAGTGGAGCAGGCAGGAGTTGCGTCATGCCAAGGGGAGAGTCTCATTGTCTTGGAGGTGACGCGTTAATGAAAACGGTAACGCGCGCGTGTGAAATGGCGGCCGTTCATGAGGAGAGGAGCACAATCCTGAAACTTCGATGAAGCGCGTCGCGCTGAAGGTTTAAAAACAGCTCACCCGGTGGAGGAAATGTTCCGATACACTGCAGAGCCCATTGAGCAGGCGGGGGTGAGCAAAACAGGCATCAGAAGGCTCTTGACGGGTCCCGGAGCGGCGGAGTGAAATCCCTACGCGGCCATCTTAGACGGCGCCGTAACCACGCCCCCAAGATGCTTTCTCTGACTGGGAGGCTAAGCAAATATTTAATCGAGGGAAAGAAGACTTTAATATTTTTTATAAAATTCATGTAGTTTTTGGCTATTTTTAGACAGCCAATGCACAATACTCACACTAGGTAAAATAACATCACTTACCTTTTCATTCCTCCAAAGTTATTAAGTGAATAGGCCTGTTCATACTTTTTAGCACACAGTCAAGTGGATGCGCAGGGTTGGCCTACTCCTAGCTTGCATCATTTCTTACCTTACTTATGCCTAAAACCGCTGAGTAACTTTCTCTGGGAGGAGAGTGTAACTAGATGTCTGTTATGTGCGTTGTGCTACCACACAGTTGCCTTTTGATGCATTAGAAGCCATGATGCGTGACGTTGTGGCAGGTGTATGTAGAATCTGTAGACGTAGTCTACCCTGATGAGTTGCGATAGCCCTGAAAAGTAGCTGATGGTGTTCTGAAGGGATGAAGGGTTGGGCAGGTCAGGCAGCAAGAAGAATTATTGGAGGGGTGTCAGGATGACCACATATCTAATATGGGCACTGGTGGGGGGGCATATTTACAGGTAAAGTGGCGAAGCGTGTTGTTAAGCCTTGAAGGTGAACAACAGGCTCTGTCACTTTAGAAATGTATTTACAAGAATATGGTGCAGCTCTGTGTTTCCCCCTGCGCTGGTGCTAAATTTAGCTGCCTAGCGCCAACGCAAGCACCCTCGCACCACAGTGCAAGGCTGCCTGCATTGAGGGGAGTGAATGTTTATGCACAGGAAGGTGTCCCTTCCAACACATAAACAATCTTTAAATGGCGGTATGTAACTTTATTGTGTGCTGCTTAATGCAGCACACATAGAAGTTGCAAGACGTCATTTTTTTAGATGATTGTTTATATGGAGTAAGGGACCTCTCCTGCACGTAAACAATCATTGGTGTTTTGCTGTTTCCATGTGTGCTGCACAACATGTAAACAGCAAAAACTAGGAGAAATTAAACACCCATTTCTCTCCCTTTTCACGCTAAGTATAGCGTGAAAGGGGGCCTTATTTACAAGGTGGTGTTAAGCCATGTTAAGTGGCTTAACACTGCCTAGTATATAAGGCGAAGCCTCTATCGCCACGTTCCTGTGGAGATAGGGGCTTGTAAATATGCCCCTGGATGTCTTGTTAGGGCAAGACGTGGCCCGGCATCATCGACAGCTGATCGATGATTGAGTGGTATCTTTTGTGATGGTTGAGTGTTTTTTAGCCAGGCAAGGGAATATCATGCCTTTTACGTCTCTGGACGTGTACAATAATGGACAGCAATCTGAAAAAAGACATTCATTCAATGCTGCATAATATCTTAAATGCACACTGGCACCACGAGTGATCTTGAGCAGGTCATGCTCAATGCTTTTCTCAGATAAAGCTTCTATAGAGGCGATGTGCGGGTTTCGTAAAGGAGTGGGCATGCTTGTTCATCAGGACTTGCACAGCCTTTCATCAATATGTGGTGAGGGACCCTTAGAATACCAGCTGTAATGAAAAAATGAAGAGTCTTTGAACCTCGCACGCCTTTTGAAACAACAAAAGGACGATGATGTCCGGCTCTCCTTGGCAGATCCTTAGAAGCTTCCTTCGGAGGCAGGGCGACTTGACGCGTTGAGAGATGTAAATGGTATCTCCTAGGAGTCTCCATCTCAGCAGCTCGCGCAAGACTTTCATGTACTAAACTTTACTGAAGGCAGTGGCCTTTCGGCTCAAGGACAATTATTTCTGACTGGCGAAGACTAAAAGAGACTGTGGATGGTAGTAAGGGAGGGGCAGTGCGGCGCGAGAGGTAAGGCATCACACGCTCCACATACGACCTGGGATTCTGAGAGTTGTTTTGAACAATTGATTTTGGAGCAGAGCTTGCATTAGAGCCCAGAACCAAGATACCAGAGCCTGAATTATTAATCGCAGTGAATTGACAGTCTGTCTGGATCAGAGCCGGAGAGCTGCGGTGTGCAGGAGGGGGCACTTCATGCTACTTTTACAAGTGGATTTGTATTGCACAGTAAAATCACTTCGAAGCTCTTGCCTTTTTGGGTGGACTTTCTGGGCAGAGGTTGTAGGTGCTTGACTGCAGCGCCAAGAAGCCACTACAGACCACTCCTACAGAGCTGTGTTATCTCTGAAGTCCAGAGCGAAGGTGGGTGGTGGTGGCGAGGTCATGAGTTTGCGTGACTGTGCAACAGAGCGACATAGCTACACCGGTGGATTGGCTGGTCATTAGCTACTGACCCCTTGTGATAGCCGTGAAGTGAAGATACTAGCAAATCTGCATTAAACTTTGCCAACAAGACATCACCCTCTGATCCTGGCTAGCCTACCATGCGTCCATTGGCTGCTCAGTACCTGTATGTTCACTCACCAGCAGCTCAACCCTTGCATCTTTCCCTTTCAGAGGCAAACTCCCAACATCTTTCTCCTTTCAGCCACAGGGATCTATCAGCAACTAACTATCAGCATCTTCCCAGATGTATAAGTTCAGCTCACTCTGAAGACTTTTCTCTTACTGGAACTCACTCTCTGCATTTTCTCCTACTAACATTTCACTCCCCGCATGTTCCTCTCTCGTCAGCTCCCTCACTGCTTCTTCCTATGGCGTCGGTATAATCCTTGAATTTTTTTCTGCTGATGGCTCTCAAACTTCCTGTCTGCCTCTCCCCCTCCTGGGGCTACAGTAGTTGCATTTTCTAAATTGTGCAGTATGTCAGCAGCTGATTACTGTGGTGGTTGCATTCTCTAAGGTGTTCACTATGCCTTGGAGCATCGTGATAAAGTGTTTGTATTCCCTAGCCATTAGAGAACTGTATTATTAATCCCTCCATACCCTGTAGTATTCCCTGCTGTAGAGGTTATTGTGGTTGTTTCCCCACAACGTTCATATTCCCATTATAGCAGAGAGCGTTTGGGGATATTTTTTGTTTCATAGAAAGTATTAGTAGCAGTTGTATGCTGTGGCTATTTTTATTAACTTTATTCATTCATAACTATCTTTTCAGGGCCATCTAAACTCCATCACATCTGTTTCATTCTTTACTATCAAACGTCTTCGGAAAATCTTCCCCTTCACTGCCACTGGATTCAAACTAGCCTGGCTGATGTGGGATGTTACCCCGAAACCGGTCCTGGGATGCTTGTTTCAGGTCCAGGGAAGAGCTAGCTTTGCAGTTCGGGCTGAACTGTTCCCATAAGGAACAGGGTCAAGACTGATTTACTTTTGGCTGGGTCTGAACTGGGTTGGTGAAGTGAGCTAAAGAACGATGATGGATTCAAACCAGATTTGTGACTAGGGATGAGTGTCTGAAAAGTTTCAGCACTCCATCAATCATCTCCTTGTGTTTGCTTTGTTCACCCTAAGTTGGCAGCGTATGCCCAGACGTGGGTCTCTTACTCCCTTTGACACTGGATTCAAGCTAGCCTTGCTGATGAGGGGTGTTACCCCGAAACCGGTCCCAGGATGCTTGTTCCGGTCCAGGGAAGACCTGGCTTGGCTGTTTGGGCTGTACTGTTCCCATAAAAACAGGGTCAAGACTGATTTGCATATGGCTGGGTCTGAACTGTGGTGGCGAGGTGAGCTAAAGTACGGTGATGGATTCAACCCAGATCGGTGACTGGGGGAGAGTGTCTGAAAAGTTTCAGCACTCCGTCCATCTTCTCCTTGTGCTTGTCCGGAATCTCTTGCAGTCATGTCCTTTGGCTTTGTTTATTTGTGCATGGGCAGTATCTCGTGCAGTTTTGCGCTGTGGTCTCCGTTAATTTTTTCCTTGGCAGTTTCTCTTGCAACTGTGCGCTGTGGCCTTTGTTTATTCTTCCAGGGCAGTAACACTTGCAGTTGTGCACTGTGGCTTTGTTAATTCTTTCATGGGCAGTATCTCTTGCAGCTGGACGCTGTGGGCTCCGTTTACTTTACAGTGGATGGTATCTCTTGCAGCAGGGGTATGGAAATTGCTTACTCTATGCTAAGCAGTATCTCTTGCAGCTGGGCGCGGTGGGCTCTGTTTTCTTTATGGTGGATGGTATCTCGCAGCAGCAGGGGTATAGGGATTTATTACTCTGTGTTAGGCAGTATCTCTTGCAGCTGTGCGCTGTGGGCTTTGTTTACTATTTGCTGGGCAGTATGTCTTGCAGGAGAGGGCCACAGGCTTTCTTTACTGTAGTATCTCTTGCAGGGGTGGGCTATCAGGATTATTTACTCTATGCCAGTTGCCTCTTGAAGCAGAAGGCTACACATTATGTTTACTCTATGCTGAGTAGTATCTCTTGAAGAGGAGAGCTAAGGAGGTCGTTTATTCTATGCTTAGCACTGTCTTGTGCAGCAGATGGGTTGTGGGGCTGTTTGCCTTATACTGGGTAGTATCTTGTGCAGTGGAGGGCCACAGGGTTTGTTTTGTCAGGGCAGTATCTCTTGCAGAGTACTGACAGGCTTGTATACTCTATGCGAGGCACTATAGTTTACAGCAGAGGGGGATATTTCTGTTTAGTCCACACTGCTGGGAAGTGTCTTCTGCAGCAGAGGGCTAGCAGGGTGGCTGTAGGACTTGAGTCCACCATGCTGGGCAGTATCTCCAGAAGTACAGGACTATGGTTGTTGTTTAGATGTAGGGCCGATTTACTAACATTTGATGCAGCACAACTCAGCAAGACTACTTGCTATGCTGTGTAAAACTGTTGAGGGTGGGAATGGGCCATATCTACTAAGATATGGCACATTCCGGCTCTCTCTCTGCACTGGCATACTAGTGGCAGCCAGGCACCAATGCAGGTACCCTTGCACCTTAGTGCAAGGGTGCCCATTGCAGACAGGATTGTTTTTTGTACAAGGAAGGCACATCTTCCTGCACAAAAATAGTCCTCTGACACTCTTTCCTCTTTCAATCTGTGCTGAAGCAAGCATCACATGTGGAGGAGGAGAAAATGAGAAATAAACATATTTCTCCTCGGTAAGCCTCCCATGGGAAGGTGTAACACTTTGATGCATTCCCAGGTTTACTATTGTTAAAAAATATGAGAATGCACCAAAAACCAAGGATGGATCCGTGGGAACAAGGCAGTGTTAAGTGACTTAATGCTGCCTTGTAAATAAGGCAAAGTGGTCACATATAAAGAGAGAGAAAATCTCTGAAAATAAAATGTAAGGCATATTGCGCCTCTACATCAGTGTTGGAAAAATAGTGAAACACTTTCTTAGCACTGATTGAAGCAACAGAGTCTGTCAAACAAAACAAGGAACAAAGGAGCACATGCATCAAGATAAGGAATTGCGATTCTTTAATAGCAATTTTTAAGGAATCGCTATTTAGGAGTCGCAATTCCTTATGCCTGTAGGAATCACAAAATAAATAGCGATTCCTGCACATTCCCTAAGAGCGAATCACAAATTGCGATTGTCTATTAGGGAATGCATTTCCATTCATTCCTCTGGGTCTAGAGGCCAATAGGAATGAATGGGAAAGCATTCGCAATTTCCGATTACCAAATGGGTAATCGCAAATTGCGAATGCAATTGCAAGGGTGCTGGGGGCCTAAGGCCCCCCCTGATGCACCCTCAAAAAAGGTAAATGTGCACATGTGGCTCACTCACATGTGCGCCACATGGCACTTTGAAAAGTGCAATTTTGTGCATTTTTCTAAGGATTTGCAAATTACCATCAACTTGAAGTTGATGGTAGTTTGCGGATCCTTAATGCAAAGTCGCATTTTCAAAATCGTTCATGCATTGCATTTAGGGAATCGCAAATTGCGATTCCCTAAATACGTTTGCAAAATAGGTAATAGTCAAAATTGCGATTAACTATTTTGCAAATGCATTTGCGTTTGATGCATCAGAAATGACTTTTTACAGGTCGCACATAGGCCGATTCTGCAAATCGGCCTGTTTGCGACCGATGAAACGCTTGATACATGTGCCCCCAATGGACTGTGTAAGATTGAGCAAAATGGAGGTTTGGGGTCTCCCATCAGGGTACCAGGGGTGCCTGAAATTCCTTGTTAACAACTAGTTTAAACAGTTGCTTGACCATAAATAATAAAGGCATCCATTTGTTTTCATAGATTTGTTCTATGGATAAATTCTTATCCCAGCAAAAATGGTTGAGCGAAAGGAAGGTCGGTCTTGATCTCATTGTGCCTACTTGTGGGTCAATGATAATATTCTAGACCCACCTTAGAAAAGTGGCAGTCAGAAGAAGTTGAGTAGCAAAATCATTGTTTTGTTCAGATACAAGTGTAAGAGATAAGGAATTCAGGAGACAGCTAATTGTGATCAAATAATGTCACTTTGTCAAAGAGGAACATGTGGAACTAGCATGACCTGCCAAATGGCGAATCACAAGCAGGCGCGGCCTGTGCAGGAAAGAGCGGTAGCTCGGTGGGGCCAGGTGGGAGGGGATTCTGACTGATGACAACGAGGGAAAATTCATTATTTATTTAAGTTTCCCATGTCATTGTCCATCGAAATCCTCCCAACCCGGTCCCACCACTCCACCGCTCTTACATTGATGGGCCGCGGCTGATCACATGAGAAGAGAAGGGGCGTATTTCTCTGACCCTTTAGACTCAAGGTGATTGCATTATCTGCGTTGGGGGAGGTCCTGCTAGACAACTACACGAGAAACATGGAAGTGGCAAAGAAAAATTCTATAGTTAGCGGCGTATTTTTGGGATCAGAGTTACTTGAGAGGAACATGTTGTATTTCTTCAATAGTTTGGAAGCAATGTGTGCGTGCACCACCTGAGATCTTACCACATTTGCCTGGGTGCCCAGTCAGCCTGTATCTCTCTTTAACCTTACTGTGTAACATCTTCAGGAGTCTCTTTTTAGGCCCGGGATTATCCTGGGTGTGGAAATATCTTCACTTGTTTTGTGGCGCTCAGACCCACTTCCAAAGGGCTGAAACTTAGTATTGTATATGTTATTCATGAATAAACAATAAAATAGAATACTTTAAAGCAAAAAGGTATGCCTTAAGACCTCAGAGAGTAAAAAGCTGCCAGATCAGCCCCTCAACAATGACATTTTGTCTTTTAAAAAACATATAAGGTTATGTAGTTGCTATAGTATTTGGTTGTTGGTGAAAGAACCTGTAGGCTATTTGCTTCCCACTGAACAGCATATCAAGAAATGCTGTATGCCTCAGAAGATCATTTGGTGTGCAAACACCTTAGGCCTTATTTACAAAAAAATGACGCAGCGTGGTGCCGCAAGCCATTTTGCTGCGCCGAGCTGTGTCATTTTAAAAGCTCTGGGATGCATCATATTAACAAAAAAATGATGCATCAATGTGCTTTCCTTTGCTTTGGCGCACAGTTGGCTGCCATGCGCCAGCGCAGGAACCCTTGGCCCTTGGGCCATGTTGCAAGGTGCATGCGTTGCAGGGATGATTGTTTTTGCGCAGGAAGAAACACCTTCCTGCACAAAAACAAGCATTGATGGCATTTTCCTCTTTCTAAATGTGTTGCAGAATGCAGCATGCATAGAAAGAGGAATAAGTAAGGAGAAATAAAAGTATTTCTCCTCACTGCGCCACTCCTATGCCTCTTCTGGGGGGAGGGGGCGGGTAGGATTCTGATGCATTCCTAGCTTTCCAAAACTTTCTAAATCAGGAAATATGTCAGGTTCCATGGATGTTGCGTGGGAAAACTCATAGCAACACTCATGGAGCGCCCCTTTGACGCAGAGTAGTGCGTGAAAGGGAGCCATATTTACAAGGCCATGAAAAGTCACGCAGGGTGACTTTTTGTGGCCTTCGTTGGTGCAATGGCCTTGTAAATGAGGTCCCTTATTCTTTAAAACAATAACAATGCTAGAAAGCCTCTCAACCGGCTCTAGTCTGCTCAATAATTTATTATATGCTTCCATCAGGTGCTTGCAGTGGCTCCTTGACATGTTAAGCAACTTATGACCACAACAAGCCTGTGCGTGGAAATCGCCCCCCTGCAGAGCAGAGATGCTCTACATATTCATCAAGAGCCTGTGCTATGACAGTGCTGGGATCCTCTGTCATTAATGTGAAGAAAAGAAAAACAAGTGACAGGATAATGGCTCTCGCTGCTTCTCAACACCGTGAAGGACCTCCACAGAAAGATCGCCCTGTCAAATACCACGAAGAATCAACAGAACTATTACCCTGTCACACACCGTCCTAGTAACTTTGACTTCCGATGTCTGGAAAAAGCATTAAACAGGCAAAAGATATAGAAATGTTTTTCAGGTCTCCTTTTACATTCAGATACAGGCAAAAAGCCACATGAGCAAAATACAGTTACTGAAGCTTTCAAGATGGCAGTAATGGCCGCAAAGTTCAAGGCCACTTTACACACTGAAGGGCATATTTGCAACCCATATCGCCACAGGAACATCACTTTTTTTGACGTCCCCGTGGCGAACGGGCTTCGCCTTATTTACAAGGCAGTATTAAGCCACTTAACGTGGCTTATCGCTGCCTTGCAAATAAGGCACCCATTCCGCTGCAACACCCATTGATTTTGACTTTGTCTTATATTTACAAGGGTGGCATAAATATGGGGCAGTGCCAAAATTAAGACCAGGAAAAACCTGGTCTTAAAAGGGCGCAACGAGCAGAAATGCATTTTTTCTCCTCGTTTTTGCTGTTTTTATGTGTGCTGCATGGTCCAAAGTCAAGGAGGTAGGATCTTCCCCGAGACTTCAAGCTGTTACTACCCTACAATGCTCTTTGGATCCAATTTGTGTTGAGTGATAACATCTGACATGATCACAGCACACCATCCCTTGGGACTCTGTGAATGGTGGGGTGCCCGGTGCCTGTCATCCCCATTCCTTGCCGAGTTCGTTTGTTCCATGGCCCCCACACTACATGTCTACATGCCGCCTGCAGTCCAATAAGGACAACTAACCTTGTGCGTACCAAGTACAGCAACTTTGGCATCTACCTAAAGTCACGATGGATGTATGGGTTTATACGTTTCCTCCTGTACTTCAGCTGCAGTCTGTTCACCTTCATACTGTGGGTGGCCCTTTCCATCTTGTTTTGCCTTCAGTACCTGGGAATGAGAGTATTTCTCCGTTTCCAATATAAACTGTCTGTCATCCTCTTGCTGTTAGGTCATCTGCAAGTGGATTTTGCCCTCCTGAATGAGCTGCTTATTTATGGACTCTATGGGGCAGATTTATAAGCCCTGTGCGTCACTTTTGCGCCGCCGTTGCGTCACTTTTGTGACGCAGCGGCGGCGCAAAGCCAGCGCCATGCTGCGGCAGATTTACAACGTGACGCATCTAGGGAGATGAATCACGTTGTAAAGCTTGCGCCACATGTGGGCGTACCTTCACAGGGAGGGCGTTCTGGCGCAGGAACGCCTCCGAAAAGTGGCTGAGTGAAATCTACAAGATTTCACTCAGTCACTTTTCCGGCCATGCTGCGTCAAATCCCTGCGCCTGCTTGAAGCAGGCGTAAGGATTGACGCAGCATTGTACCGATAGGGCACCCCCGAGCCTTGCTGGAGCTTCTTCGCGCTTGCGACGCAACTCCAGCAATGCGCCGCCCTTCCGCCATCAGATGCGTCACGCATCTGTTTATCCTTGCGCCACGATGCGCTGCATTGTAAATGCGGCGCATCTATTGTGGCGCAAGGGTAAACTTGCGTGACGCATCTTCCCTGGCGCATCCATGCTGATTTGCAGGGATGCGCCAGGGAACATAAATCTGCCCCTAAGTGACCATGCTGCTAGTGGGTGGGCTCGGGTGGTGTTTCATGGTTTTTGTAGATATGTAATTAAGGTAACCGCATGAAAACTTAAATTTAAAAAGTTCAATTTGCTTTTAACACTTAAATCTGTATATATTTGTTTTATTCTTGCAGTTAAAACATAGCATTTGATGCATACAACGTGCCAGTAAGACAGATTACCATCATTCAAATGTGGTTCCAAAGATAGACATTAAACACAGTTATAATCCTATGAACTTGAAAAATAACCATCTTTGTAATGAGGGAATTGATGAGAAGAGAGAGAGAAGCTTTGAATGTTGTAAACCAATTACATGTCTGAATGAAGGTGATTTGCTCAATCCCTCCTCACCCAAAAAGAATTCAGGGGCTGCGGCCAATGTCTTAGGGGAGTTTGAGAAACTTATAAGGGACATCGGCTGTGCAGCGTTTCCAAATATGAACTTGAAATCCTCTCTAGCTCACCTTGTGTTCTACGGTAATGCCATGTGAGATGAAAGATCTGCAAACAAGCTGTCCATGATTGGTTTTGGTACTTAATATAGACAGTGGTGCAAATTCCTTCTTACATAGCAGGTAAACCACATCTAGTAGTCGTGCAGGCCTCTTGTGCAGAATCAGTGTAGTCCTGGCATCAGCAGCACTGTAAGTTTTTCTGTCCCACAGAATACTGTTATATTAATATGGGTACTTCACAAGCTGGAGAAATGCGTGCACACGCTTGAATGCATGCACACACACACAAACACACACACAAAACACACACTTGATATTTTCTCACCCACTCATCACCCCCACTAACTATTGCCTCCGCCACCACATTCCCCCTTTCCTTGAAAACCCACTTATTTTGCAATGGAGCTAAAGCTGGATCTGTCTCTGCTGAATTCCAAGACAGAGTAGGCAGCAGGAACACAAGGGGGCTTATTTACAAGCCTCTTGTGCTGCTTGTGACATACAGGTGGCGCAAGGGGCTTGTAAATAAGCCCCAAGGATCCTAGGCTGGAGCTTCTTAGGCAGCCAGGGCGAGTGCATAGACCAGAGACTAGATGGGATGAAGGGGATTCTGCTGTCACCCAAATTATAAAAGCCAGAGCCCTAGAATTTTGAAGAAAACCTGCATGGCTAAAGAGAACAAAGCAGTTCCATGGTCCATGCTTTCCACCATCTACTGGAGGAATTGCTGCCATTTTTTTTTTCTGAGCTTTGAATGTGAATTCATAGAGGCGGCGGCATGCCCTTAAACAGCACTGGCTGCCCCTCTTTTGGGACGGCCCTGCTGAAATCCATACTGTCTAATGCACCCAGTGGCATCAACCCGACTGATGCCCCCAACCCTGCTTAAAGTGGTAAGGGGCCCCAGAGACCCATACCTTACAAAAATGTATCACCTTAGGCTAAATGGGGGTAGGGCTTAAAGCTAAAGCCTGGGGTCCCTCCTGCATTGCTGGAGCTGGTGGTGCATACACAGAGGGGTTTATCCTTCTAATAAGACTTTAAGAAATGTCATAAAAAAATGGAATTGCATGCTTCACCACAAGATAAATATGCACATCAGACCATGTAAATATTGCTGCATCTATGCACATATGGGTATTTATATAGAGGGATTCTTCACTAAAACTTTGCCAAGAGCCACGTGCAAATATGTATGTATAAGTTAATGTAAATTTGTTGGTTATTCAAAAAAAATGTTTTCAACCTTTGTCCCATCTCTCCTCTCTGACTCATCTCAAACCTTTTTGACTACTATGACGCCTAGCGATACCAAAGGGGATGATGAATGGAGCGTTTGAGCAAATCAAACACTCACCCCTAGTCAACTGATCTGGGTTTAATCCATCGTCATTATTTAGCTCACTCCTCCACCCCAGTTCAGACATGACCATATGCAAATCAGTCTGACCCTGTGCCTCATGGGAACAGTCCAGCCCGAACTGCCAAGCCATGTCTTCCCTGGAACGGAAACAAGCATCCTGGGACCGGTTTGATGCTTGTTTCCAGTCCAGGGAGGACCTTACCTGGCAGTTCGGGCTGGACTGTTCCCATGAGGCAGAGTCAAGACTGATTTGCATATGGCTGGGTCCAAACTGGAATGGCATGGTGAGCAAAAGAACGATGGATTTAGGCCCAGATCGCTGTACTGGGGTGAATGTATGACATTGTTCTGAATTCTGTCCATCAACTGTTGTTTTTGCATTTGTCACCCCTAGTAGGATAGGTATGCCCAGATGTGGGTCCCGTGCTCTCCATGCCACTGGAATCAAGCTATCCTGGCTGAAGAGGGGTGAAACCCCGAAACCGGTCCTAGGATGTTTGTTTTCAGTCCAGGAAGGACCTGGCCTGGCAGGTCGGGCTGGACTGTTCCCATGGGGCACAGGGTCAAGACTGATTTGCATATGGCTAGGTCCAAACTGAAATGGGATGTGAGCAAAAAAACGATGGATTGAGGCCCAGATCGCTGTACTGGGGTGAATGTATGACATTGTTCTGCATTCTGTCCATCAACTGTTGTTTTTGCATTTGTCACCCGAGTGGGACGGGTATGCCCAGACGTGGGTCCCGTGCTCTCCATGCCACTGGAATCAAGCTATCCTGGCAGAAGAGGGGTGAAACCCCGAAACCGGTCCTAGGATGCTTGTTTCCAGTCCAGGGAGGACCTGGCCTGGCAGTTCGGGCTGGACTGTTCCAATGGGGCACAGGGTCAAGACTGATTTGCATATGACTGGGTCCAAACTGGAATAGCATGATGAGCAAATAAACGATGGATTTAGGCCCAGATCGCTGTACTGGGGTGAATGTATGACATTGTTCTGCATTCTGTCCATCAACTGTTGTTTTTGCATGTACTATGACGCCTAAGCATTCTTTTAAAATTTCTCCCTCTTTTTTAGCCATGTCACCCAAATAACAGTCACACATGACCACTGCTTACAAAAACAATTTACTACTTCCCCTTTCAATTACTCCTATCATTCGATCTCTACTCAAAACTCTACCTAACACCCAAGAAATCAGACCACAAATCTAACACAACTAAAGCACAAGAAGAAAAAAAACACTTACTACCAAACTATTAATTATTACCTTTTAATCTTGTGTTCAGGGGTAGCGTGTTACTTGCTGCAAAGTGCTTCAAGATTTGTATGGGATATTAAGCACTATATAAATGCAATTTGAAATCCGCAATTACACCCATGAGTACACCTCAGTTTAAAAGCAGTCTAAAGGCATTCCCAGAGAGAGAGAGGAGGAAGAAGGACTCGTGGATAGGATATGAAGTTCCCCCTAGCCCTTGGAGAGAAACAGAGTTTAATCAGATTCATGCTAATGACATGATGCCAAGTGCACTTTGTAGAGGTGGGCAGGGTCATCCTCATTCTAGCAATATTACTGGTTGTATTGCTGCAGCTACATGCAAGCCACATGAGCTGAAAAGCAGAGACATATCTAATATGTTAAACCTGGAATGCAAGACTGTTTTTTTAATGATTTCCAATATGTCCATTTTTCCTGGTAACATTTTCCTCCCCTCTCCCCCACACTACTTGTTGCAGGATAATGAAGCTTAGGTATCCCATTGGCCACTCTGCATGTTGCTTTACTGTCAAGGACAACATCATTAACAACAATAATGTGGACAAAATAACATCATCCAAAAATGATGAGGTCAAATATATCTTTAAGGTGAGTACATATAGACAAACTTAGAGTCACATACATTTACCATATCTTTAAGGTAGGTAGATGTGGCATTATTAATACTACACTATGCTTATTTATATAACTCTCACTTCACAAAATGTCGGTTCTTGACCTTCTGAACACACTGCTCTGACATACAGCCACTCATAGGGGGAAGAGCCATGCACCATTTTTGAGATATGGTTAGATTTTTAATGCACTTATATTTAACCTGGAATTTCTCTGACTTAGTGCATGAGCTTCAGACCGCACAGTGCAGATATAGAGAACAAACCACTGCTCACTGTATCCGAGCTGTGTTATTTGGAGCTCATGCACAAACTTGGAGAAATTCATAAAATAGGTACAAAGCTATATAGAACCTGCTCCAGGATGCACGTTCATGCAGGGCATTAAGTGGGATTAAAAAACTGGGGTGCGGGAGGGCCCTCAAAGGGCGTGGCCGATGTAGTTAAGGGCATGGCTTAAAAACACATAAGCTAAAAATCTGTGCTAAGCTTAGTGTGCTGCCCGACTGGTATTTTGCTAGATTCTGTTATTGCGACCAGCTATATAATAAAACAAGTAACATTGCACCTACAACAAGCCAAGACTATTGACTTTATCAATGGCTGTTAGTTGTATAAGACAAATAAGCAACAACTACGGCTTAATTATATACAACATTGAAAATGCTTCAGTTCTGAAATAGTGAAACTGTAAAAGAACAATAACGAGTCTCTTTGAAGTTGAGTTGAAGCAGAGTTAAGAACTTTTTTTCACCCTGAGGGTGAGGGCAAAAATAAAGAGCTCGATAGGGACCTGTCTCTGCAACTGCCTTTTAAAACAGCCTGTGCTAAGCTCCGGTAGGACCCGGCACACTTAAAGCCCTGCGTTCATGATACAGCCTCAGACTTAGAAAGTGAGATTTGAATTTCTCTTCCATGTCATCTAACTACTGACTTCTCTACTTTCTGTCCAGCCACTCCTTAACTCCCAAAAGTTGAGCTTTAGGAGTATGTTTACTTAAAAATAACTGTGAAATACTCCGAACATTTTAGGCAAGAAACTTAGGGGCATATTATCAAGCAAGGCGTTACAATTATCGCTCTTTTAGTGGCAGACAACTTCCGCTAAAGCAGCGATAATGGGCTTGATAATATGCCCTTGAGAATTCCAATAGAAGCCCATGTTGACACCAGAACATGGGCTTCTATTGGAATTCTCTGCGGCATATTATCAAGCCCATTATCGCCGCTTTGCCTTTGGCGATAATTGTAACGCCGTTTCTTGATAATATGCCCCTTGATTTCATTTGCAAAAAGTTTACTGGTTCTCATCTTGAAGACATTGTGGTAAGGATGCTACCAGCCAATGATGTCCCCGTTGATTCATGGAAGATGTTAGGCCATCGTTGAGATTTGATTTGCTGGACGGTCTCAGCAGATGGCATGACCAGCTTCCTCTTGAGTTTGGTGGTGTGTGTTTGTAGGGCTTTTCAAATGTGGTTGTGAGCTTGCTGCAGGCTAGCACGTTTCGTACTGCACAGCTGTTCTTCTGAATGCAGAAATAGTAAATTTACGCTTGTATTGCTGCATAGAGACGCTTGGATTAAGGGCTAACGGTGTTTTTGTCTTTACAAGTAATCTTGGGGCATATGGCTGGTAATACCCTCATTGGGAGCTTACACACTCCAGGGGGTGGCCTTTCCACACTGCACTTCAGGATTACCAAATAGGCAAAGTAGGCACCGGCCTGTGGACCCCAGTCCTTTTAGGGGCCCTGCGACAGCGGATCAAAGTAACATTGATTACAATCAAGCTTTCTTAAATTGTTTCCAATTAATTTTTGTTTAATAACATTCATAATTGCTAATGTTTCGTTTTGTGTAATAAAATTGGTTTATTAAAATTGTTGGTTGCTAAAATTAAAAACGTATTAGGAGATCATTTGCGAGGGGGCCCTACATTTCCACCTCCTGGTGTCCTCCACAGGGTTCAATCGGGCACTGACACCGTGTTTAACAGATCCCTACCTACGTGTAGGATTAATTCAGGACATTCCTACCAAACGTCTTCTCTGGACGTAGCCTGTGTTTCTTAAAACAGAAGCCTGGGAAAGATTTGAGAAGGAAAGCGTCTCTTTGTAGAAATTAGCGATTCGTGATCACAAGATGCAACGTTTTGCTCATTAGCGCCTGTTTCTGCGATAACCTCTGCTCTCCAGATACAGGCTGCAATTCTGGCAGAAAGCACCAAAGGCGAGGATGAAAGGCGGGTTATTGTAGAAGCCACAGATCAAAGAGGAGACTATTTCTAAACATCACTCTGTTTTTTTTTTTTACTTCTAATCCTTGTGGGATTCTTTGGTTGTAAGCATCATGTTGCCTCTCCAGGTTATGTGCAAGGAAGGCGCATCAGAGACGGTACCTAATTTGTTGAACTGCTTGCTGGTGCCGGTGGCCTGGAATTTATTTTTCACTATCTAACTTTGATCAATAGCAAGAGAGGGAAGGGCAGAAAATGAGAAAAGGAGGAAGGAAAAAGATTCCAAAAAAGTGACAAAGGGAGGAAACAGCGATGAAAAAGAATCTGCAAGACTGAGATACAGAGAAAGGGAATGTTGGGAAATGATGGAAAAAAGCATGACGTGGATCTAAGTCAAGTCAGTCTTGGTGCTCAGCAACCCGGACATTCAGCAGCACCAGCTGCTGGCTCCTAAGACTATCTATAGCCTTGGTTTTTTTGTGTACTAATTTGTTGTTTTTACAAATTAAGCACTGGTTATACACAGTGAAACCAATAATCAACGAGGTCCAAATGAGCCACCCTGAATGTCTTCTACAACAGGCTAATAAAAGACAATTTTTATTAAATCTCTGGTGTTGTGAACACTGTAAAAAGTTCTGTTTAGACTTCATCTATTTTCATTATGTGCCAGCTTCTTTTATCCCTTTCAGTAAAAATGATGAAGTATTAGACATTCACAGAAAACTTAGTATTACAGATGACTCCTATCTAGGATGACAGTTTTATGGTGTTTGTTATGAACGCTGCCATAACATCATGAACATATACAGTATAAGCTAAGACATGTTTTTAATGTTTTAGTTATACGAGAGCATCATCTAAAGGTGAAATGACATGACAACTATCACTATATTTGTTTAGTCTTGCTTTTTGCACCATTCATTTAGTGCAAACTCTACCCGCAGGTATTGGAGCACTCTACATGAGCCGCAGGCACATTACACACAGTCACATTTAGGCACAAGGAGAACAAGTGATTTTGTCTAGGCCTGAGCAGTGAACTCTGCTCCACTCGCTAAGCTTTTCTCACTCTGTGCTCTGTGCTCCATGTAGAGCTTAGAGTTCCCCAAAACTCTGGGGAGTTGTGCAGAGCTGAGTCTTTCCTCTCTTGTGGCTTGCCAACATTAAGTTTGCGAGCGCGAGTGAGGAAAATCCAATGCTAGACCACCTCCAAGCGAGATTTCTCAACTCCGGCGGTCGCAGCAGGTCGCCGCTCGAGTAAAGCAACTACTCGAGTGGCCGAAAGAAGCTGCACACCCTTACCTCACTCCGCTGCTTGCGGAACTCCGCGGAGTGCAAAACTTCGCCCAGGCCCAATTTTGTCCTGAGTCACAGAATGTTAAGTCAACATTGAGGCTCAAAACTGCTTTCCCAGTTCCAAAGTGGGCAGCTCTGGCCATAAGACAGATCCTCTTGTGATGCTTCAGTATCTGCAAGCACTGTTTTATTTTGTAAATATGAGATCAAATTGTTGACCTGATAGTATAAAAATCCAGGTATCTTGCCATAAGTTGAAGGGATTTTGCGCTAGTACAGTCATGCCAGAGGTTATGCCAGTTTGCTGCAAAAACCTGTCTCTTTCAGATGTGGCTTGGGAGCAATGTAGAGAAGTGGACATCAGTCTTTCACTGTCTATCATTCCCTGGCAAAAGCCATGACAGAAAAAAGCTAAATGGCTATTTTATACCAAGAGAAGGTATGCTGTGCAAGCCGTCTTAATAAAATGAATTTATAGACTTTTTATTTATTGATGCTGCTAAACCTTTTCATAGCACTTAGAAGTAACTAAATGATGTTAGGAAGCAAGGAACTTACTAACCAGTTTAGGAATGATCATACTGTTTTCACTGGCCATGGTATGCATTGCAATATTTATATTGGCATTCGATGTGGCTACCATTCATACTTTACACAGTAGACTAGGGTGTTAAACATAAATATTTTTGTGTTGTGCTGAGTGTGTTATTTACTTATGAGAGAGGGTTTGGATTTCCACTGTGTTCCTCAACTCATCTAGTGGACTGATCATGACAAGAAAAAACTTTCTGAAACATGCTTATCAGTGGGTTGAGTACAGGTCGCATTCCATCTGATTTCTAATTCATATCTGTGCATTTAACTTTGTCTTGGTACTAGTGGGAGTTAAGAGCCGATTGTGTCACTGGTAGGGCACAGAAAACCTTTATTGCACAACCTAAATGGTATTACTCTACTTGAGCAATGCATGCCAAAATATGTTAGTCAATACTAACCTGAATGTTATCAGGAATTATCCAAGAAAAGCATCACCAGGAAGCACACAGAGGGGTTCATTGGTAGCAACACTTTGTGCAATGAGGAGTCACCTGGAATTTAGAAGGACAGTAAAGACATGGCTCTTCACTATTTCACCACACCATAATCTACGTTCTGCCCCATAGCAAATCAACATTTCTGCCTGATGTACGAAATTTCCATTTGCAAAATTGATCACAAAGTGCACACCTATTTCTTGCAAATGGAAAGGAATGGTATTAAACCACCTTAAATACTAATAAATAAGTTCCCAAATCATATCGAGTCACAATCCAACTTAACACATATTAACAATATTGACCAAGTAGGTGATAAATTGTGACTCGCTGCAACCGGATGCCATCTTAGGGGTCCATTAGGATGGCGGGCGGACTGAAGTCCGCCCGCCACCCTAGCAGTGCTGGGACCGGCCGCCAATTAGGATGCGACCGCCACCGTGATGGTCGCATCCCGCATATACAACATAGTGGCGGGCGGTGCTGTGAGCAGCACCCGCCACAATGTTGTAAATGCATGTTGTGCATTGCCATGCACAACGTGACAGGCACCGCGCGGTGCCTGACACCTTGTGTATGCCAATGTAGGGGCACCCCTCTAGTGCAGCCCCCCACACCCTGGGGGCCCACAACTGGCCCCCAAAGCGATTCCTGCATGCCTATCCATGGTGGAGTCTCCGCCAAAGAAAGGCATGAAACCGACAACATGCTCATATGGATGGCGGTACCTGCAAGGCACCGCCACCATATTGTGGGCCTTTTCGGCCCGGTAGGCAATCGTGACGATTGCCTACCACCTTAAATACTAATAAATAAGTTCCCAAATCATATCGAGTCACAATCCAACTTAACACATATTAACAATATTGACCAAGTAGGTGATAAATTGTGACTCGCTGCAACCGGATGCCATCTTAGGGGTCCATTAGGATGGCGGGCGGACTGAAGTCCGCCCGCCACCCTAGCAGTGCTGGGACCGGCCGCCAATTAGGATGCGACCGCCACCGTGATGGTCGCATCCCGCATATACAACATAGTGGCGGGCGGTGCTGTGAGCAGCACCCGCCACAATGTTGTAAATGCATGTTGTGCATTGGCATGCACAACGTGACAGGCACCGCGCGGTGCCTGACACCTTGTGTATGCCAATGTAGGGGCACCCCTCTAGTGCAGCCCCCCACACCCTGGGGGCCCACAACTGGCCCCCAAAGCGATTCCTGCATGCCTATCCATGGTGGAGTCTCCGCCAAAGAAAGGCATGAAACCGACAACATGCTCATATGGATGGCGGTACCTGCAAGGCACCGCCACCATATTGTGGGCCTTTTCGGCCCGGTAGGCAATCGTGACGATTGCCTACCGCCGTCCGCCGTGGTACCCCCCGCCATGCTAATGTGGCGGGGGGTAACAGACCGGGGTGTTTTGGCGGGCGGTGGCGATCCGCCCGCTATGCTAATCACCCCCTTAGTAAAGGTGGTTTACTGGAGTCAGCAAAGTATCATGTCTGTGAACGCATTTTAAATAAAGTCAATTTTTTTTTAAATACAGATGATTTTCCTTCAAGAAAGTAAGGTTGTATTTAAAAGGGGAAAAAAATGTCTTTGTTTTTTAGAGAGTTGGCTGGTTGGCTGTGGTCACGTGGATCACTGGACAACAAATATATATCTATCTATATAGACACAGACTCCGGATACCTTTTAGGACTCGGACGCCAACACAGGGACCCACACTTAATTTTAAAAGCTTTCAGTGCTTTTATTCATCTGGTGACGTGTTTCGCCTGCCTCCGCAGGCTTGTTCACGCAAACAAGCGTTGGTCAAATTACCAGCAATTAAAATACATGCTTTCCGATCATGTGGTCCGCTAGGTGGAAAACAGACTATACCACTAACGTGATTCAACTTGTTATTGCAGGATTGTCGTGTCGATCTGACAATAATTATAAATTCATTACCTTGCTTAATTTATATTTTGGAAACAAACTTTTTAAATGCGAAATATACATTTAAAACTCGTTTTTTCATTTTCTCTCTAATGAATCATATGCCATGGAGGCAAATAATTTTTGTTGTTCTCCTCCTCAATTCCACTCAGATATTTCATTCTTGGCAAGTGCCCAATTGATATCTTGTTTCTATAAGATTAGCATTACATTCACACTTATTTTATCTTTACATAACTGGTGGTGGTACTTAGTCCTATGGGCACATTAAAATTCAACATGTGCAATTCGGAGTACTCATAGTTTGATTTTTAAAACTTAAAAATATATATTTACATCATATATATTTAAAAAGTTTAAAACAATAAAACAAAAACATTAAAACTGCAGGTAAAGCCTTCTCAATATATCATTATCAAAATAAATTCCCAATGCATTGTAAACAAACCTGAATTACCAAGTGTTCATTTTAGATATTGCTAAGAAGATTGTATTATCTCGTTGATTGATATTCTTTAAGCAAAAGGGATAACGTGCAAGTGCTTTTTATCCTTTTTCTAATGTATCTAGTATAAGCCTTTTATCCATACAGTACATAGAATTATAAAGTGCTGGTGCTTATATCATAACTTAAACCAATTAACTTCTATATCCCATTATGAACACTCTATAAAGTATATAGGTTTCAAGATTCTAACCCACTTACAAGGAGAAAAAGGTGAACATTTACATAAATGAACAAAGGTGTTAATATTACATCATGCATGCTGTCATCCCAGATTAGACACCAGGTACCATACCATAACAAACCATACCATACCACGCCATGCCATACCATACCCTCAGGATGAGACAAAAGAATACATTTACCAACAATGTGCACAGTGTTCTCCTTTACTTTTACAAGTACTTAAAGGGTTTCTTTAGGCTTTGGGCAAAGAGTCTGTAGAAGCAAACAATAACAAAACAACTCAAGGAGTCAAATAATTGAAGGCTAATAAATGGGAAATATTGTAATATATAGAAGAAGACAGGACACCAAAAACACACTAAGCAAGCACAGCCTGCCAACTTCAGTGCTGAGCATGTCTTAAGACAGTTTAATTCATGTCATAATAAGTCATGATGTGTGACGTCTTGAAAAGCCACAAACAGGTGGAGAGTATGGTGGGCTATATACTTCACTCTGAATCAGAAAACCAGAGCCCATCTCAAATCCAGGACATTAAGGAAGGGCTTTTCACCCCAACACCATTTAATACAATTTCAAGATTTAACTTGGTGACATTGTCAAAAGCCTCTCAGGAGGGTGAACAAGTGTGTTACAAAATCACATGACTAATCACACCAATCACCCCCAGGTCCCTTCTGGGCTCGTCCCATTAATCACAAAGTGGAGATAATCATCTCCCAACAGAAGAAAAAGAACAGAGGAATGCTTGGACCCTAACCCCAGCCCTTCCCACTGGGAGAACATAAGCAGTACTTACCCAGCAATCCGCCTATTCTTTTTTTCTGTCTGTCAACAGAATTGGGACGAGGTGCTGGTGCTGTTCCTGCTGGCCTGTAGTGGTGTTTCTTCTTTGACTCCCCGTCCAGCTGCCTGGCTGTCTGCTGGTCTGCCTCCCGGCCTGCCGGGCATGCTGGGAGGCTGGGATGTTCCTGGCCGGCACTTACATGCCAGCCGGCCTTTTGCGGCTGGTGCGCTGGCCTCCCGGTTGCTTCCGGGATGCTGGACACGTGTTTCTGTGGCCTGGCCGGGTGGAAGACGCGCCACATTTTCTGGTTTCCCTGCTTTGCTGCTGTTTCATGCCCTGGCGTGGCATTTGAGGGAGTGCCTTGGGTTCGCTGGCAGGGGATGGGGGCCTTGTTCCTGTATCCCGCCCCCCCTCGTGAGTCCCGCATAGCAGTGTTTTTTTTACTTTCCATGCTGCAATGGGATTGGGTGTCCTGCTACACCCTGGAGTCCGTCAGCCTGCCAGGTGGGAGATGCGCTGTGGTGCCTGGTTACCCTCCTGCTTCCTCCTGCCCTAGTGTGGATGTGGTCTGGTGCCTTGGGCTGGCTGACAGAGGATACGTTTACGATTGTTTGCTATTCACAAAGGGACTTACAAGTATTATCTTGTACAAACCTATCTTTTTATGTGCAGAGACTCCGCACTCATAAAGACACTACTCTTAAATCCCTTTGTGAATAGCAAACAATGGTAAACTCATACAAAGTGTAAGTTTACCTTTGTGAATCATGCCCTCATTGTATAGGTCGAGGAAGGTAGGATTAATGCAATCTTTATAAGATAACTGCTGCATGGGTAATTTATTTCCATTTAGATTATAGCCCTCAATACATGTGGCAGGTTAATTCCAATGTGACTGTTAACAGCAGTTACTGACGATCTCTTTACTTGCATCCCATCTCCTACTGAAACACCTGGGGAAAAAAATAATTACTGCGAGATTCTGACCCAGAATAATGGATTGCCCCAGTAATTCCTCATTTTTCAAGGGAACCTCAGAGTCCCATCAGTGCTCGTCAGTAACTCCACATTGGTGGAATTACCAGGAACGGCAATATTGGTTACTCTTTTGTGCAGAATTACCACCTAAAATCCAAGGCAGTCGTAAAAAGGCCCCCATTTTTATAACAACTATTACTATTGGGAGTGAGAGTATTATTTCGGTAAACAACATTTACCACAAAACTTTTTCCCCGCAGGGAATTACAACGTGGTCGTTACAACGACCGCGTTTTAATTCCACATACCATTACTCTGCAAGTCGGAACAACGACTTGCGGAGGGGGGAGAAGGTGTTGGATTTAAAATCCAACACCTTCTCTAATGTCCACGCAGACTGGAGTTGAAATAGTAAATTAGACTATTCCAACATCCAGCGCTCCCCCTCCGCAAGTCGTTGCTCCCGACTTGCAGGGTAATGGTATGCGGAATTACAACGCGGTCGTTGTAACGACCGCGTTGTAATTCCCTGCGGGGAAAAAGACTGTGGGATAACAAGGCATATTCTTTATTTCAAAGGACAGAACAGTGCCTTCTCCTCAAATACTTAATTCAAACACTCAAAGTGTATGGTGTTCAGAATTAAAACGTTTGCCCTGTGCTCTATGCTGGGCTTAAAACCAATTGTTATGCTTGGACATTCTTTAAAAAGGGCATAGACCCCTTACCAACACTAGGTGGCGTATATCCTTGTAGGAGTCGCTCCTCACCAGTAAACCGGTTTCAAATAGACTCATCCTGAGCTATTTTTGTTAGATATTTTGGATGTATGCATGTCCTTTAGTGGTCCCCCTGATTTTAAAATTGCATCTTATGAGCTTTCTATTGAGTTTGTCGAGGTGTTAGGCTCATTACTACAAAATTATGTAATGGAGATGGGACAAATTATGAAACCTCCCTCCCCACTATACCAATAGTCAATATATCCTAGCACTATCCATACCTGCCATACATAGCAATGTGGTAACAGTGAAAAAAGTTTAAAAGGTAAACCTGTCTTCCAGGGTGAAATAGACACTGTCTTAGGATCTGCTCTTGGAAAATGTAATTTTACAATATTTTTAGTTCAGACTGGCCGTAGGACAAATCTATATTCTAATATTCCCTGCATAATACACATTAGTATTTGAGAGACATGCCTCCTCAGTATAGTTTTCCCATTGTAAAATCCAGCATATCCATTACAGCTCCCAATGGATTTGTATTTATTTTATGTGGATATCCCAATTATCTTGCTTGGCTTGGTCCTCATTCACCTACAGAGGGGCGTCTGGTGTGAATAGTGTGGATTAATCTAGCTTCAGGCAGAGTAATACTTCCAATATAATTCAAAGGCTTTCCATGTCATTCTTGTAACCTAAACAAACATTCAGAAGGAGGACGAAGTGCATAGGTGATTCAAAATACTCAAAAGTATACACACACTGACATACCTACACTTTTCCACTCAAATGAAGTTGATGTCTAAGTATGGCTGTTGCCTTTTGTATCGGATCACTGACAGAATTTCGGAAACAGAAATATTTTTTGGGGAGAAAATTGTTTAAAAACTGTCAAGGACCAAAATATTGAGATGGTAAGTGCAAATAGGAAAGTGTAGATTCACTATTCTTAACTCCACATCTACATACCTTGAAAAAAATATAGATATATAGTCAAGGTGCATATATGTGAAGTTATATAAAACTTTGCTTACTTATTGAAATGTACTTCTAAAATATTTTTGTCCTCAATATTCTTGTGTTTGCTTTATTCACCCAAAGTGTGCCAAATATGCCCAGACATGGGTCCCTTGATAACTGTGCCACTGGATTCAAGCTAGCCTGGCTGATGAGGGGTGTTACCCCGAAACCCGTCCCAGGATACTTGTTTCTGGTCCAGGGAGGACCTGTATTGGCAGTGCTGGCTGGACTGTTCCCATGAGGAGCGAGCTCTAGACTGATTTGCATATGACTGGGTCTGAACTGGGGTGGCGAAGTGAGCTAAAGAACGATGATGGATTCAACCCAGAACTGTGACTGGGGGTGAGTGGTTGAAAAGTTTCAGCGCTCTGTTCATCCTCTGATATTTTTGACACATTTTGCCACACAATATTTTTTCTCTGATATTTTGTCCAAAAACACATCTCTACATTGCTCTTAACTCAGGCCTTACATCAGTCTCATCCTTCCCAAACGTGATGACTTTGTGTAATTCACTTCATCTACGGGTATCATGCCTGCGAGGGAGAGGAGGCCTTAGAGGGCATTCAGGCGCCAGCAGCTCTTCCTGTATTCATATCTCAAAAGCTAACCTCATTCTGGGTCTGACCTGATTTGACCCATAAATCTATTTAGAGGAAAACAAAAAAAACAATTCTTGCAGAAACTTCTTTCTGTGAGATAGGTGTATTCAATGTTAAGTTTAACATGGATCAAAATTGTTGCTGTGCCAACTCTTTAAAGCGCCCTGATTCCTTTGGGTCAAGTTTGCGCTATACAGCAACAAACATTACATTACTGTGCACTCTCATAGCATTATCAGTTCGATATTTAACACCGCTGCGACCATAGGCTCTGTTTGTGGATTGATTATGCACTCAATCATGGAAGTATTTGCACAAGAACAGCCAAATCTACTGGCTTTGTCAACGATTAATCCATTTTGGATATAAATCAGGCTTTTAAATTTCCTCCCAGGAGCCATCCGTTTACCTGGTTCTGACTATTAATCTCGTTCCCCGCGAACCCTGCTCAGTAGATGCAGATCCAGACAACAGTCTGTATCCCGGATATCCGCGGATACTGTGGGATAAATTGAGGGACTTCTGCGTCTTCATTTACAGATCCAAGTTCCACACTGAGCCTCGCCTGATGAGAAGGAGCGGCGCTCGAGATCAAAGTTATCTCACTCAGTGGGAGCTCTGGCTGCCCCTTCTGTGCAATTAAGGCAGAGGTGCCATCGCAGGCTTCGTGTCTCCAGGCGCTGCGTGGGCATCGCAAGCACAGACTGGCGCATTCTCATCCTGTCCAGATCAGATTGGTGTATAATTGTAGTCTCTTTTTATATGTGCATTTTTATATATAGAAAACTCATGAAGCTGTGAGAAACAGAATTATCTCTTGGATATGTAAAAAGAGGCTCCCCTTCATGGGGCTGCTTCTTAAAGGCTTACCCAGACTTTAATGCAAATTAATTGCACAAAAATACTTGCAGAAGTAAAGTCATTCAGGAATCAGGTCCGTTTAATGATTGCAATCAATATAGATATTGGTATTTTTGGTGGCTAGCACTCTCCATACATGATCAGGTTTGGGAACAGCTAAGAGGAATATTTAGAAAAAATATGGGGACTTGCATAAAAGTGGAAGGATTTTTTTACGTTTGGGAGAGATAACGCTGTTTTTGTTTCATAACAGTCAATGGGGGATATTCTCAAGAATGTGTGATAACTACCATAAAAGTAGCTTAACACAATTCTTCACATCGCAATCCATCGCGGGAAAATAACACCGTGGTAACGTGGTAGTCCCAAACCGGCAGAACCATGTGATAGGCCCGCGATAACGCGTCAAATGTCCGCGATAAAGTCAACGTGAGGCCGCAAAACTGCAAAACACGCAGTCCAAAAAAGTTGCGATGAGGCCAATCGCGATACAAAAACCAGCGAAAAACAGCCACAGGCCTACAAATCCCACGAGTCATGCGGGAAAATGCACTATAAAAGCAATGGAAAAAAAGGGAGAAAAAAAAAACTGCGTAGCACCATGGATGCACCCAGACCGAGTGCAGAGGCCAACGCCAACCCCACAAGACCCACTGACCACCAGCAAGGAACAACAGGGTCGGGGAAGGCCAAGGAGAAGAGTGAGAGGAAGACGGGTTGCAGTCCGCATGAAAACCAGATCAGCGTCACGGAGGTGACAGAACACTACCATCAACTGACACACAATTAGACCAACGTGATTGCAGTCGGAGTGTCGAGGAGGGCAATGGAGGAGGCCACGAGGCGCTGGCATGATGTGGAAAGCCAAACCAAGCACAAACCCGCTGCCAACACGAAGGCAGCAACGGTGACAGGAGGTGGGAGTCCTGCACAACAGGAGGAGCAGGATGAAACGGGGGCCACAGTCATCAGTGTGGAGACGCTGCAAGGAGGTGGGAGTCCGGACACAGCTCGAGAGGACCTGATACAACATCAACAGGGTGAGTAACGACCAAGGACTGGGGGGACAGGGGGGACAGGGGTAGATGGGCACAATGGCACACATGCACAACGATGTGTAGCACACTGCACGCCCACAATGACCCAGGATCATGTCCCTGATCCCCATGACACCCTGCAGCACACACACAGCAATAACAGCACATCCACATTGATGACAATGTGGTACGACATGCAGACCTGACACCGCTGAACAGAGGACACAACTGGCTGCACTCATGCTCTGTAACAGGCCAACCACATCTAACAGAGCAGGAAACTGTGAAAAGGAAATGTACGTGTACAACATAGCATCCGTCATTTATTCCAAATGTCCACTGTCCCGCATCAAATATCCAGCACCTCCCAAATAGTAACAATGTACACAGTCATACAGTCTGCATGTAAACAAGAACAATACACCAACATACATGTCAGCACAATGTCAACATGCATCTCCCCTTCACATTGCAGAGGGACAAACAACACCTCCAGCAGAGCAGACCAGACTACTCATCAGCGATGCTGGAGACGACCACCACACCACCGACGGCCCACAACAGCTCATGCACATCCCAGGCAACCCAGGACCAGGGCAGCCAAGTTACATAGAGGAGAACCCATCTCATGCACAGACCACACAGCAGAAAGCATACGCCAGCACGGCTGGCTCCCAACACCTCACCGAGCCACACATGGCATTCCAATGCCAGGTGTCAGGATGCCAAACGGAGGTGACAGAACAAGTGCGGAAGGGGTCCGTACCCATGTTTTGCGAACTAGATCACATGTGTGGGTGTCTAATTCCCCTCAGGGACCACCTACACCACACAAAGAGACCCACACTGCGACAGAGACGCATGTATTTGCACATTTCCAGTACTGAACCACGCCCAGAGGCACGCAATTATCTTTCATAAACCCACGCTGGACCTGCGTAAGATGGCCCGGTCCACTCCTCTTATGTATTGAGTGGGTGACGATAAAGCTACATGTCCAAGGTCTAACACAGTGCCTGCGGTGACATGTTGGCGGCCGCTGTACACAACACAATGTAATGTTGTTGGGCCATCGGCCCTCATGCATACATTATGACCACACAGACACACTCAGATAGTTCGTGGAACTGGCCACGGGCACGTGCGCCCGGCCCCTTTATTGGCAGGGCCACATGTACAGTGACGCCTGTGCTGGATGTGTGTGGGGTGAGTGTGAGCCAGCCCCCATGGAGTGGTTGGTGCTGCCAACAATTGAACAGTGAACACCATTAAAACGGAAACTGCAAACACCAGCATAACGGAGACAAATGCGGAGCATCATGGAGGTAGCCAGAGCATGTGCAGAGGTCACACAATATGCAAACACAAGTGTCCGTGTGTTGCAGTGCACCGATGTTGGGGCACCTGGAGTGCCAAGCAGGGTATCAGGCAGATGATAGCATCCACCACAGGTGTGAGCAACTCCGTTAGTCTGCCAATCCGACTGTTAGACTTGGGGGTCTCTAGTTGGCACAGGTATGCACTTGTGACAAATAGGGACCCTCTCCTCTATTCAGGGTAAGGGGGTACACTTCTAAAATAACCCCTGCTCACCCCCTTGGTAGCTTGGCACGAGCAGACAGGCTTATCTCAGAGGCAGTGTGTAAAGCATTTGTGAACACATACAGTAACCAAGTGACAACACTACAAATGGACACCACACGGGTTTTATATAAAAAAATAAGTATTCTTTATATAGGTATTACCACAAGACCATTAAGCGACAAAAATACACAATACTGTTACTTCAGATGGTAGAATTTTGCTTAGTTCTCTTAAGTTCTTAAATGCGACACTTTAAGTCAATGTACCTTTTAGATGCGACACACAGGGCAACGAAAGTGTTGCAACGATGATGCAATGGAGTTTTTGGTACAAAGAAATAAAGACGTGAAGATCTTCCAGATGCGTTACGCTTCTCTGATGTTGCGAGAAGACTCGACTCGATGTGTCAGCTGCAGCGGCGACACCCTTTACGCGATGCGATGACAGTGGCCTTGGCAGCGACACTCTTCTCCGACATTGCGAGACGCTTCCGCTCGATGCGATGCTGAGGCGGCGACACCCCTTTATGCGATGCGACGACAGCAGCTCTGACGGCGGCACGCTTCTCCGTGGATACGAGGCACTTTTCTTGATGCGGTGCAATGCGACAACTACGATGGCTGCGATGGCGACACGCTTCTTCCTCGATGCGAGACTCTTCTCTTGATGCGGTGCAATGCGTCAGCTACGATGGCTGCGATGGCGACACGCCTCTTCGGCGTTGCGAGACACTTCCTGGATGATGCGAGACGCTTCTGCTCGATGCGATGCCGCAGCGGCAACACACTTTACGAGATGCGACGACAACAGCTCCGACGGCGGCACACTTCTCCTTCTTGAGTGGCGCTTCCAGCTCCTTGCGACACGCAGTCCCTCAGAAGGCCCAACAACAGCAGCAGTCACTTCCAAAGAACTCTGGGGAGCTGGGGGGTGAAGTCTGTTGTTCCTGAGACTTCAGCCGGAGGCAAGCTCTTTCCCAAGCCCTTGGAGATACTTCACAAGTTGAGCAAAAGTACACACAATGTTCCTTTCTCCTCTCTTTGGCAGTAAGGCAACCACTGCAGGCCAATACCCCAGGTTCAGTGATAGTTTCCTCCTCAGCTTCTTCTGGTTCCTCCCTCAGCAGAGGTTCTTCTTGTTTTCCCAAAGTGATCTAACTTCTTGGGACCAGGGTCCCAATACTTATACCCCAAAATCCTTTGTCCTCTGAGGGCAGAGGGGCCTTTTCCCAATCCAAACCAGTTCTGGAGCACTCTGTTTACATGACTCCTTCTTTCCTTTCACAGTGCAGGGCAGAAATATCAGACGCCCCACAGGAGGTGGAGCCAGCATTGTGGAGGGAAAGCACAGCCCTGGAGCACTTTGTTGACATGATTCCTTCTCTCCTTTCACAGTACAGGGCAGAGACATCAGATGCACCACAGGGGGTGGAGCCAGCACTGTGGGGGGCAGGCACTGTCCTATTCAGGTTGCAGGTGCAACTCCTCCCTCCCATCTAGATGCAGATCTCTCTATTCACCACTGAGAGTACTCACCCTGTCTCCGGGAATTCCCCAGCCCTGTCACTCAAACTCCATACAGGGAATACACAGCCTAGTAGAGGCAGGTTTGAATGGTTAGACAAGGAAATGCCTTCTTTCTAAAAGTGGCATTTTCAAACACAGAATGTTAAAACCAACTTCACTAAAAGATGTATTTTATCATTCTGAGTCCAGGCATACTAAATTCGAATTTCTACCATGTTCCCTGAGTCAGTTAGAATTATAAGATGTAATAATCAAACTGCCCATTCTGGCCTATGGAGAACAGGTAGCCTTGCAATAGTGAAAAACGAAAATGGCTGTAATTCACTATTAGAACATGCCACACACACCAGGGCATGTCCTACCTTATCCTTACAATGCGCCCTGCCCTTGGGACTACCATAGGGGTGTCTGATATGAAGACAAGGGAAAGTTTAGGGACTGGCAAGTGGGCGCACTTGCCCAGTCAGCATGACAGTACCAGACTGCACGCAGGCTCTGCAATGGCAGGCCTTAGACACACTTTTACAGGCTGCTTCTGTGGGTGGCACAACCAGTGATGCAAGCCCACCAGCAGCATTTGGATTTACAAGCCCTGGGCACTCCCGGTGCACTGTACTAGGGTCTGACAAGTAAACCAAACCAACCAATCATGGAATCACTAATTCGAACAATAATTTACAATAGGGAGAGCATATGCACTTTAGCACTGATCAGCAGTGGTAAAGTGCCCAGAGTCATAAAACAGCCAACAACAGGTCATAAAAAATATAGGAGGAAGGCAAAAAGTTCAGGGATGACCCTGCAAAAAGGGCCAAGTCCAACACAACCCCCTTCCAGCCAAAACGCAGGGTAGACCAATCACTACCTTGATGGGCTTCCCTACTTTGGGCGATAGAACAAGGACCTGGCCCGCAACTGCACGGGCAGACTCCAGTTCTACACCAATCTGAACCTATTGGAATCCCTCTGTCCATACTCTCAGGGCCCAGCAAGCCAATCCATGGGGAACCCTTCTCCTCACCTGTGGACACCACCTGTGCAGCACCTAACCTTAACTGGCTCACAGGTGTGTCCCAACAGACAGACAGCAAAATGCCACAGTGGCCACTAACAGTAGTCAGGGATGAGACCCAGGCCTCATGCCTCTCAGGGCTCTCAAACCTCTGTGGCGCAAGGGAGCGGGGGGCAGTAGCCCCAGGTGCTTGGCACCCTTTGTCCATTCTCCCTCCTGTCAGGTCAGGTATGACATCCTGGCACTGACCCACCAGCCCCAGGCCTGTGCCCAGCAGCTAGACCAAAGACTGGAGTGACCTCTCCCACACCTGGTCCTCCTCCTTGGGGCTCTGTACTATCCCACTTGGAGTAGTACCCCCTTCCAGAATTGCCAGGGCACCTGTGGCAGGTGTCCTGCGCAATTCACCCATCAGTTCTGGGGTTCTATCCTGCAACTGGGCGTCCAGGTCATGGGGGACACCCTGAACCTGGCCCTCCAACCTAGGGTCTAAACCCTTCAGTTGAGCCGGGGTCAGAGGCGAGGACTCTCTCCCTCTGCACCCCCTTCCAGATGGCTGTACCCTCCCACCTGGAGCGGTACACCAAGAAGACAGACTGGTAGGGACACTGATTACAGATGTCACTCCCTCCAGGTCAGATAACACCTGAACCTGGCTTCCCAACCCTGGCACCAACCCATGCGGTTGAATGCTTGCCTGGTGCACCAAGACTTCCTGGGGAGCACGCATGCCCCCCCGGAGGGTGACACATAACCCATGTGTCGTGTGACAGTCTGGCTGGTGCAGATCTCCCGACCCCTGTCCATCTGACAGTGCGCGAAGATCCCCCAGAACAGAAGTGGTGTCACCATGGTCATTCACTGGTGACGCAGCCCTTCTGGCTGGCCCCTGACCCACTGGTTCTTCCACTGGGGACTCTTTCCCCCTCTCACCCTTCACTCTGGACTTCTGCACCCTCCCAACTGGAGTGGCACTGCCAGACACCAGAACTGAGGGAGGCCTGCTTACAGACACTCCCCGTTCACCAGACACTAGGGGATCCCGCACAACGGGCAGCCCCTCAGGACAGACTAGGCTCCCCACCTAGTGTTCACTTAAAGAACCATCCAGGCTCTGAGACTGAGGTTGGGCACTACCAGGACATAACCCATTCTCACTCCTTCCCCTTAAAGACAGGACGTGGGGCCCTACACCCCTCTCACTACTACAGGACCCAGCTGGGCTACTCTAAGCCACTTCCACCACACTGGGTTTGAAGATACCTGAACCACTCATTTTGGGATCACTCCCCAATGCCTTTCCAGACCCTCTGGACTCCACCAAAAGGTCAACCTCCAATGTGAGCTCCTTGTGGTCAGAGAACTCACTCTCCCACAGGTGTTGGCATAGCTCTGGAAAACAGGGACTTACAATATGCTCTCCCACAATTGGATTACACAGCCCCCTACAAGGGTTTACCAAACTATCCTTCACCTCACCATCCAGTGCCTCGCACATGTACTCCACACCACTCTCCTGAGATTGGCGAGACAGTATCTGACTGTCTCTCTCACTCAACCCGCACTCTTCTGGGCGGTCTTCACACTCACACACCAGGATCTCAACCATGGGGGAATCCCTCCCACCACTAGGACTACGAACCCCTGTGCCAGTTTCCTAATTCATCTCAAGAACACTGCGCACCACTGGAGCTACCTCATATCCTTGAACCTCCTGGTGTAAATTAACCCCCTCCTTCAAGTTAGGCACCACATCTCTGGGTGTGTGTCCTGCTCTCTCAGCACTAGAAAATTCAATATTGCTGCCACCATCTAAGCTGGATTCCTCCTCCCACTCAGCAAAGCTCAATCTCTGAGCTACAAACATTTATTGTTGCTGGGCTGAGACACTCATGGTCTCAAGCCTCTCGAGCTCTAAGTCAAGCTTCCTCATAATCAACTCATGCTCCATTTCCATTTTCTTTTCCTCTAGGGCTAACTTTCTAATTTGCCATTCCAATTCTAACTGCCCTTTTAATTTGAGCTTGGTAAGCTCCATTTTGTGCATCCTGAACTGGCTTCTATCTGCCAGCTCCTCTGGAGACAGACTTTTACCAAAAACACTGCTACCGGCAGGGGAAGGGGTTCTCCTTCCTCTTGGACCCACTGGCCCATCCAGCTGCTCCTCTGCATTATCATCATAAGTGGCATTCCTTGCTTTCTACCCAGGCTCTCAGTGCCTTGTAGAACTCTGCCTTATGTTTGCATCCAGTAGTAGAAACATTGAATTTCTTGTAGAAGAACTTTAGCTGTTTTACTGGGTAGCTGTCCAGTTTCTCTTCTTCCCATTCACATTCATTATCAACAGAGACTATGGATGCTGCTTTCTCCACCATGGTTAAGCTTGGCAGTACTCAAAAATAGAAAGTCCCAAAAAGAAATCTACCAACAAGTATTGGTTGCGTTATGGTCTGCACTCACTAAGTAGTGTTCACCAATTACTGTACATGAGTCACAAATGCAAGTCCAGAATCCTCACCGCTGACCACCAATGTTAGACTTGGGGGTCTCTAGTTGGCACAGGTATGCACTTGTGACAAATAGGGACCCTCTTCTCTAGTCAGGGTAAGGGAGTACACTTCTAAAATAACCTCTGCTCACCCCCTTGGTATCTTGGCACGAGCAGACAGGCTTATCTCAGAGGCAGTGTGTAAAGCATTTGTGAACACATACAGTAACCAAGTGACAACACTACAAATGGACACCACACAGGTTTTATATAAAAAATAAGTATTCTTTATATAGGTTTACCACAAGACCATTAAACAACAAAAATACACAATACTGTTACTTCAGATGGTAGAATTTTGCTTAGTTCTCTTAAGTTCTTAAATGCGACACTTTAAGTCAATGTACCTTTTAGATGTGACACGCAGGGCAACGAAAGTGTTGCAACGATGTTGATGCGATGAAGTTTTTGGTAAAAAGAAATAAAGACGTGAAGATCTTCCAAATGGGTTACGCTTCTCCGATGTTGCAAGAAGACTTGACTCGATGGGTCAGCTGCAGCGGCGACACCCTTTATGCGATGCGGCGACGGCCTTGGCAGCGACACTCTTCTCCGACGTTGCGAGACGCTTCCGCTCGATGTGATGCTGCAGTGGCGACACCCCTTTACACGATGCGACGACAGCAGCTCCGATGGCGGCACGCTTCTCCGTGGATGCGAGGCGCTTTTCTTGATGCGGTGCAATGCGACAACTACGATGGCTGCAATGGCGACACGCTTCTTCCTCGATGCGAGACTCTTCTCTTGATGCGGTGCAATGAGTCAGCTACGATGGCTGCAATGGCGACACGCTTCTTCGGCGTTGCGAGACACTTCCTGGATGATGCGAGACGCTTCCGCTCGATGCGATGCTGCAGCGGCTACACACTTTACAAGATGCGACGACAACAGCTCAGACGGCGGCACGCTTCTCCTTCTTGAGTCACGCTTCAAGCTCCTTGCGACACGCAGTCCCTCAGAAGGCCCAACAACATCAGCAGGCACTTCCAAAGAACTCTGGGCAGCTGGGGGGTGAAGTCTGTTGTTCCTGAGACTTCAGCAGGAGGCAAGCTCTTTTCCAAGCCCTTGGAGATCCTTCACAAGTTGAGCAAAAGTACACACAATGTTCCTTTCTCCTCTCTTTGGCAGTAAGGCAACCACTGCAGGCCAATAACCCAGGTTCAGGGATAGTTTCCTCCTCAGCTTCTTCTGGTTCCTCCCTCAGCAGAGGTTTTCCCAAAGTGATCTAAATTCTTGGGATCAGGGTCCCAATACTTCTACCCCAAAATCCTTTGTCCTCTGAGGGCAGAGGGGCCTTTACCCAGTTCAAATAGTTCTGGAGCACTTTGTTTATGTGACTCCTTCTTTCCTTTCACAGTGCAGGGCAGAAACATCAGACGCCCCACATGAGGTGGAGCCAGCATTGTGGCGGGAAAGCACAGCCCTGGAGCACTTTGTTTCCATGATTCCTTCTCTCCTTTCACAGTGCAGGACAGAGACATCAGACGCACCACAGGGGGTGGAGCCAGCACTGTGGGGAGCAGGCACTATCCTCCTCCCTCCCATCTAGATGCAGATCTCTCTATTCACCACTGAGCGGACTCACCCTGTCTCCAGGAATTCCCCAGCCCTGTCACTCAAACTCCAGTCAGGGAATACACAGCCTAGCAGAGGCAGGTTTGAATGGTTAGACAAGAAAATGCCTACTTTCTAAAAGTGGCATTTTCAAACACAGAATGTTAAAACCAACTTCACTAAAAGATGTATTTTATCATTCTGAGTTCAGGCATACTAAATTTGAATTTCTACCATGTTCCCTGAGTCAGTTAGAATTATAAGATGTAATAATCAAACTGCCCATTCTGGCCTATGGAGAACAGGTAGCCTTGCAATAGTGAAATACGAAAATGGCTGTAATTCAGTATTAGAACATGCCACACACACCAGGGCATGTCCTACCTTATGCTTACAATGCACCCTGCCCATGGGCCTACCACAGGGGTGTCTGATATGAAGAAAAGGGAAGGGTTAGGGACTGGCAAGTGGGTGCACTTGCCCAGTCAGCATGACAGTACCTGACTGCACGCAGGCTCTGCAATGGCAGGCCTTAGACACAATTTTACAGGCTGCTTCTGTGGGTGGCACAACCAGTGCTGCAAGCCCACCAGCAGCATTTGGATTTACAAGCCCTGGGCACTCCTGGTGCACTGTACTAGGGTCTGACAAGAAAACCAAACCAACCAATCATGGAATCACTAATTCGTACAATAATTTACAATAGGGAGAGCATATGCACTTTAGCACTGATCAGCAGTGGTAAAGTGCCCAGAGTCATAAAACAGCCAACAACAGGTCAGAAAAATATAGGAGGAAGGCAAAAAGTTCAGGGATGACCCTGCAAAAAGGGCCAAGTCCAACACCAACCGTTTCAACTCTTGCGGTTGGAGCTGGCCCTGGCAGTGGTGGCGTGTGCCTCCTGCAGTGATTTGATGTGTGAGCCCTCGTGCAACGCAGTTGAGGCCGGAGGCAGCGGACAGTGCAGGGCCACATTCACATGGCGTCGATGACCCCAAGGCCATCGTCTCAGAGGCCATCCAATATCTCACGAGCCAGTGTCCCTGACTTGAGCTGCACAGAGTTAGTGGCCACGGATGCACTGCGGCCTGCACAGGCACCCCGCTGGGGACGGTGACTTGCGGTGCAGTGAGATGGGCCACGCAAGTTGAGCGAGTCCTCATCGATGTCCGAGTTGAATGTGGCAGAGGGTTGCGGGGGACAGTGGAAGGTGTCCTCCAGAGCATGATGCAGAGGGTAGAACCCGTCCGGAAGCAGCAAATGGAGGAGTGGAATGCTGCTGCCTCGTTTTTTCTACCAAGTCAGTATCACCGACATGATGGTGACGATAACCACCGGTCCATGGACTCAGTCGCCACTAAAGTTCAACCAGAAAGTGTCCAATGATCTCGAGGAACAGACTTAGTGGCACCAGAGCTGAAAGAGTATGAAGTCTGCGATGAGGCCAGTACAATGATAACGAATCTGCCAGAAACAAATCAAGATTGATTTCGAAATGTGTGACCTACTCAACCGCATTGTAGGCCCGAGACAGCGGTCAGCACGGGCCAAACGTGGTTCAACGAGCTCCTCCTGGAACTCTAACACACGACGTTGACATGGCATTTGGGGGTTCCTTGTGGTTGACGGAGGTAAAAGCACCAGAGCTGAGTGGGTGTTCAGTCAGCGACGATGATCAGTCCTGACTCGTACGGATTGGATTGGCGTGAGGCCTGCTGGACCGCAGTGTAGGCAGACGGCATAGTCATCAAGGGCCCACAGACACCTGAGGTTGGGATGCCATGCACAGATTTGGTGTCACCACATCAAAGGGAGTACAGTGATGAACATGCTGCATTAATGTGGGTACTCGGACAATGTATGATCAAGTCTCAGTCCCAAATGTGTGACCAACTCGCCTGCAGTGTAGGCCGGAGGCAGCGGTCAGCAGGGGCGCACAGCCATGTGTCGTTGTCTTGCGATGCACAGAGTTAGTGACACCAGGGCACTTGTCGGTAGTGTTCGAGCACCTCCGTAATGATGATCCTTTTTTCGTCCTGACTGACAAGCGTCATCCTCTTACACTTCTCCTTGCGTGCAATGATATGAACCCTGCCATGATGAAATCAAGACTCAGTCCCACATGTGAGACCGACTTGAGCGCGGCGTGGCCCGAGGGCAGTGGTCCACGTGGGCCCACGGACATGTGTGGATGAAATGCTATGCACTGACTTGGTGTCACCACATCGAAGGGAGTATAGTGAGATAAAATCAGCCATAATTGATGTTCTCTGTCATAGTGTAATCAAGACTCAGTTCCAAATGTGTGACCTACTTGTCCGCCGTGTATGCCGGTGGAGTACGTCAATGAGAAGGGAGCCCTGTGGTCCTGTGTCGCTGAGGCTGTGATGGCTTGAGGAGGCTGCCAGGTTTGTGGCATTCGGGCTTGGAGCATGCACCAGCACGTGGTGGGCCCTCTTCGACACACGCCGGTGTCGGCAGGTGTGCATTGAGGCCTGGGTGCACAGTGCCTGGCAGAACTAGTAGGGGGACCTGCGGCCCAGGGTGCAGCAGGCGCACAGGATCGCCGACAACACCGCTCACGGCGATGGCGTCAACCTCGTGGCAGGGTGAGGGGCGCCGCCCTGGCAGACACGTTGGGCATTCCGGAAGAGAACCACGCCCAGGGCTACGTGCTTTTTATTCACACCCCTACGCTGGCCTGGCATACGCCGGGCCAGCCCACTCCGCTCATGCTTGCAGGGGGGACGTAACAAGCTACATTTCTGGGATCTTCCCCACTGGCTGGGGTGACATGGTTGCATCCACTGTCCACTACACTCCAAACACCAGCGGGCTATGTCGACATGGATATGTGTGTGGTATGCATACTGCAGTCTGGCCATCGCATCCACACCACACTTGGCATTGTGTACATTCTTATTCATCGGTCACTTGCCTCCTTCGCACCTGCCTGGTCCCCACCTCTTCCCACAATCTGCTTTCGTGTGGCTGAGATGCCATGCCGTTGATGGCTCATGTGCATGACTAGCCCAGGTTGCCACAGTAAGTTGTGCTGTTGTGTCTGGTGGTTGGGCAGGTTGTTTGGCATGTTGTATGTGAGTTTGTGACGTGTGCATTCCCAGTGTTGTGAGTTGCATAAATGTGGAGTTGAGGTGTGTGGTGTGTTAATTTGGTACTTGCAAATGAACAGCGCATTTCCGTAGGTGCCAGGTTGGTGTAGATTCCCCGGTGGTCCACTATTGCCTGCACATTGATGGAATACGTGTGCTTTCGGTAGTGGATATTGTGTGCAGTTTTGCCAGGGGGCACAAGTAGGACATGTGTGCAGTCAATTGCCCCCTGACACATGCGGGAATCCAGCTATGGCATAGATGCCTTGCTGGGTGTCAAGCTGTTCGTGCGCAGTGTGGGTGAAGGATAGGTAGTGTGGTACCAAGCTGATGATGGCATCCAAGACAGTTGTGGGGAACTTGGATTGTGCTGGCTGTGAGACTCCCCCGACTCTGGCAGTTGTTGTTTGGAAGGTACCAGAGGCCAACAGATGCAGTACAGCCAGCATCTTGGTCTGAGGTGGGATGTTGGTTGTCCGCTGTGTTGGTACCGTCAGCCTGTGGGCAATGGTGGTCTGGATGCGTGGGATGGGGTGTCCTTTGGAGCCTGTGGTGGGCAATGACATTCCCTGGTGTTGGGTCTGTGAGGTTGGTGCGTTTTCATGAGGTTGCTGTCTTTGTCTGCGCCTCCTCTGTGTTTGTCCAGGAGGGGGGAAGGGGAGGTCCGGGGGGCTCCTGGGTGTGGTGGCGGAGGGTGTAGTGGCCCTGTTGGGGGTCCGGGCTGCATGATCAGTGGATCCATGGCATCTGTTGTTCTTCAGGTGTGGCTGTGTTCTGGGCTCCCTTTTCTGGTGCCGGTTGTAGTCCGTCTTTGCACCAGGTCAGAGCAGGTGTTAATTTCCTGCTGCTAACGCGCCTTATCGCCTGTTTTGTGATGTTATCGCAGATCAGGCTGGTCATTGAGAATGTTGAGGTGTGGTGTTGTCGTGGCTTTTTGCTCGGGGACACCTACTCTGCATCTCATTACCGATAGTTGCCGGGGTCATCCGTGGCGATGTTTTTTGAGGATGCTATCGCCGGAAAACTGGTGGTAACGGCTGTTAGCACCAGCTTGTGAAAGGGGCGGTATTTTTATCGCAACTTTGGCTGCGATAAAGTGTTGATAACATGGTGATCGCTCCTTGAGAATATGTCCCGATGTCTCTTGCATAAAATTGGTTGTAAGCATATAAGTGCTAAGGAGGCCAAGTCCGATCTTGAAGTTCATGGAGGTTCCCCCGGCAGCAAAACATTCTGAAAAACTTGTTGCGATGGTGCTTCATTCTCCTCCTGCTGACTTTTAGCACTCTATCCAGAAGAGAATGCATCTGCTCCCATAGGACAGCAAACAGGGTACTTGTGTGACATTGAAGGGTCTCAGTCACCAGCACCAGTTGGTGGCCCCCAGAAAACACCAGAGTGTTATCTTTTGGTTTTGACAGGAATTCATCACCAGCACATTTTCCGTGCAGCTACATCCCTCCTTCTATTCACCCTCAAATGAGATGCCTGAAGAGTTGCTTAGAGAACACTAAGGGGCATATTCACAAGCCCCTATCACCACCACAACGCCACTTTCAGTGACGTTGTGATGGCAATATGGTCCTCGCCTTATTCACAATCACAAGGCAGTGTTAAGCCACTTAATGTGGCTTCATGCTGCCTTGTGAATGAGGCACCCTTTCACGCTGTATTTAGCGTGAAACGGGAGGGTAATGGGTGTTACAGTAGGCATTCCACCGCAACATCCATTGATTTTAACGCTGCCCCCTATTCACAAGGGCAGCATAAATAGGAGGCAGTGCCAAAATTAAGACCGGGAAAATCCTGGTCTTACACAGGGGAAACGAGGAGAAATGCTTTATTTCTCCTCGTTTTTGCTTTTTCCATGTGTGCTGCCTTGTGCAGCACACATGGAAAAAGCAAATTGCCATGGTTTGTGTATGTACAGGAAGGTGTCCCTTCCTGTACATAAACAAAACTTTTAAAAAAAATGCTATTCTGTCACTTTCATGTGTGCTGCCTAAAGCAGCACACATAAAAGTGAGAGAATTGCATTGAGGATAGTTTATGTGCAGGAAGAGACACCTTCCTACACATAAACAATCCTCCCCTGCACACAGACACCCTTGCACTCTTGTGCAAGGGTGCCTGCGTTGGCACTAAGTTGTTAAACATAGCGCCATCGCAGGGGGCGACGCAAGGCTGCACCATATCCTTGTGAATACGGTGCAGCCTTGCTTTTCCGAAGTGGCGGAGGGAGGCGTTAGTCCAAGAAGGCTAACGCCTCCCTCCGCCACTTCCTTGTGAATATCCCCATAACTATTTTACCCTAATATCAAAAGTTTTTATTTCACATGCCCAATCATCAAACTATTTAGCATGCATATGTACCTAATTTATTAATTTATCAGAAAATTCATCTAACAACTATTTCTCATTCACATATAAATTCATGAAAATATAGTGGCAGCTATCAAACGAGCTGCTGGGTAAATACAAGAGATTATTTACTATTTGGCCAATGGCTATGCAAATAGCAAAGCCACTTTATTATTCACCTGCCCGCCAGGTAAATACCAGAGATTATGTACTGTGTAATCATACGCTATGGCAATAGCAAAGAAACATCAATGTTTATCTAGTTGCTGGCTAAGTAGCAGATGTTATATATTATTGGTTTGGCAGCTGTGCAAATAGCAACGAGCCTTCACCTTTTATCAGACTACCAGTTAAATAGCAGATGTGCACAAGTTGGCCATCAATCATGCAAGTAGCAAAGAAACTTCAGGGCTGCTTGTTTTGAAAGTATGTACACTTTGGCTGGTTGTGAGGTAAATAGCCAATCAAATTCACTATTTACCCAGCTGTTGCCTAAATAGCAGGAATTGTGGACTCCTTGGCCTACAGCAATGCAAACAGCAAATAAACAACTTCGGGGCAGATTTACAAACCCCTTGCGTGACTTTTGCACTGCAGTTTTGTCACTTTTTTGACGCAACAGCGGCACAAACAATGCGGCCTAGTTACAACGTGACGCATCTAGGGAGATGCGTCACGTTGTAAAGCCCTGCGTCACATTATACCTGCGTCAGGTATAATGTATGCAGGGTGGGCGTTCCCACGCAGGAAGGCCTCGTAAAAGTGACTTAGTGCGCCACTTTTGGGACGCTACTGCGTCAAAACCTTACGCCTGCTTCAAGCAGGCGTAAGTAGTGACGTAGTGTAGTGGGAATAGGCCTCAACACGCATTGCTGGAGTTGCGCATTGCTTGCGACACGACTCCAGCAATGCGTGACTTTTCCGCCAACAGATGCATCAGAATTTCTGACGCATCTGTCAATCCTTGCGCCACAGTGCGCCGTATTGTAAATACGGCGCATCTATGGTGGCGCACAGGTTTCTAAGGGTGGCGCAGGGAAAGTGACGCATCTGTACAGATGTGTCACTTTCTTGTAAATCTGCCCCTTTGTTTGCATGGCCACTGTTTTAAGAGCCAAAATATTGAATTATTACATCTAGAGTAGATTTAAAAATGCACTTACCAAAAGGGGGATCTATAAACAAGGAATGAATACAATTGACACCCATCTCTTCATTGAAAATATTCCTAACACTGGCTTAAATAAATTGCACTCAAACTGTAGCAACTCATTGATATAAGAGGTTCCTGTAGACACCAGAGTAAATGTTTCCAAGTTAACTTGAGAGCCATGGTACAGAATACTATTTCATTACCACAGTAGCATAGACAAAGTAACTTTAGAGTTCTGTTATATGGCTGTCTCTTACTGCTCAAATGTCCCTGCTACTTTAGGTTTATCTGAAAATATAACTCACATGATCAGATCTTCTGCCATCTGGGTTGAGCTGCTTACTCTTCTAGATGTATATGCTCTTTGTAAGAAAGTGAGTTATTAGTTATTATCAAGCAATACGCCTGTAATCTTCCATTTGGTGGGAACCAAGTAGTTGGCTGTAGCACTTGATTCTCCCAGAGTAGCAAGACAGAGCAGTCCAAGGCCTATTCAGGGTTAGTACCCCACTCCACAGTTGCACAAAAAATGGCAGCTATTAAATCACTGTCCAGTTAATGCTTTCATGTATAAAAAAAACTTGAATACACACACCTCTCCATTCTTTGCAATAATTTGCAAATATACAGGAGGGTAGGTGGAAATACCACATCACCCATCCTAACCATCCTCATTCACACTGATCCAATTTTTACAACTCGTCCATATCAATTTCTATAAAACCTCATTCAAGCCTACTTATTGACAAGCCATCTTAATCTTTTTGCCAATCCTCCTGGCACTAGTGAGACTATTTGATGTCTCCTCAATCTCCCTTTCTGGACCTCAAATGATCCAGCTTGTGCTTTTATTACCTCTAACAGTGATCAACCCTTGGAACGTCTCTGCCAGCCCTCAGAGCCCATATTGTGCACACCCATAATATGGCAGTGAAACCTCTCACACACTTCAAAAATTGGCTCACAATTCTCTCTGGTGGTGGCCATCAGAATCCATAAGGTATTTTACCAACTCAGCAAACCTAAGCCACAATCTCTCTTACCAGTACCTTCTGCCAGGTCTCGGAGCCTAAGACCATACTTGATGGCCATTTCTAGAACCCCCACTAGTGGCACTCTGACCATTACCATGCCTGCCTTTAGCATCGTTCTACTACCATTAAGAGATGTTAACTCTCATTTACAGTTGGCGGCCAGGGCATGTACTCTATATACATGCTAAGGCGGACAGGGTACTGCACCACAAACTTTGCAGGGCACCCAGTCTATGAAACTGATGGCCTGCCCTCTCCATTTACAGTCAGGTGAACCATCATGTTTTCGACGGTGCCGGGAAATTTACTTTTTTTTCCTGTTCTGAACTACCAGGAAAGGCCAGGAGCTGGGAGGTCTTGAACAGAAAAAAATCTAAATCACTCCCACTTTCTGAGAGTAGGCTCCCAGGTTGTCCAGGAATTCATTTTTTGTTTATGAAAACCAAAAAAGATTTCTGAGTGGCTACTTAAATACAGCAGCCACTCAACAAATTTACAATGCCTTCGGATAAGACTCAGTCATAGTGCCCCCTCTGAAGACATAGAGATCTCCCCCAGAAAAGAGGGGATCACTAAAAGTGATAGGTGGCAAACAGCTGGGGTAGTGAAAGCTATGAACTCTGCCCCTCAGTGGATGGATGCCCATCCAGCACATCTATAAATTAGTCCATTTAACTCTGTGTGATGGCACTCAGTACCCCTAGAAAATATTTTCTGGTGCACACAGCCACAGTATCAATACTTCTCTGACCACATCAACCAACCCTTAGCCAATATCACTAGCTCTCAGAAGCCCTTTGCTGGTACACATACTCTTCCCATTGACCATCACAATCCTCATGAAAATCTCTAGTCTCTCTGAGCAACTGAACTGACATTCTGAAACTATATATTAGCTCTCTGCATACCATCTTTTTTTATTGGACATCATGCCCTGCTCTTGTGATGACAGTTACCTAGCTCTCAATCTCCTGTGCTGATATTTGCAATCAGACTTCCCTCTGGCTCACTGTCAGTCTTTGCATTGCTCTGCCTGCCTCAAGCACCCATCTTTGCAATCTTTCTCTCCTCACTGTCTTCCACGATCCTAGGTTGCTACCTGTTAAGAGTCTATGCACCTCTTTCTGAGCCGTAAGAGACAACTGAACACTTCTGTTACCCATAAAAGATCACCCATATATGAGATTTCACAGTCTCACTATTGACATCTGAATACCTCACTTGGCTTTCTGATTCCTGCTATTGGCACTGAGTAGCCCTCTGTTATCCCCAGACCACTTCTACTTACTCTCTGTTGGCTTCAGAGCCCTTATAGTCCTTTCTTCAGCCTTACAATCCTTCAATCCATCTTCAGGTTCTTGTGCCAGCCAAGAGCTTTGCAGACTGCTCTACCCACCTTGATACTTAGAAACTCTTTACTGATATTCAATAAACCTCTGCCTTATACACACCTCCTGTCTCTTCAATCTGCCACCACAATGTTACAGACCACTCTTCTGGGGCTCATACCATTATTGCTGGTCTCTGTTCTCAGTGCTAACGAACTTGGGAAGCAGAGATCCTTTTCTGGCTTTATGAGCTCATCTGTCTGCAGCTTTCCTTAGTGCCCAGTCCAATCAACAGAGTCTTATTCTGAATTTTTCTGGTTTGCTGATTCCCACCAGTTTCTTAACTCCCTCTCTAGGTCATTGACCATTTTTGATGCCTTCAGCCATATGACTTACTCTAACTCTTCTGCCATTCTTCACACACAACCCCGTTGACCCATCTTCCTTTAGATCCCTATAGCAAGTTTGAGAACCAATGCTCCATCCACACGCAGACTACTCTGCCAGCATCAGGATGCATTTGTTGTCCATTAGAGCAACTTTGCCATTAATCTGAACTCTCTCCATTGTTGGCCTTCATGACCACCTGCTTGCCCTCAGTATAGTTGCCAAGTGGTCCATGTCATGTGCTTTTTACACAACAGAATTCTCCATATTGTCTTTGTCTTCCATGGTCCTCCCAGTCCTGGACATCCTTTCCATGTTCCATTTGATCCTGCTCCTGCTGGCTGTTCTTGTCTTAGTCTCCCTAAACTAGGCCTTCATAGTCCTTGTTCTCTTTGTCCTCCTGGGCCTGCATCCACAGGTACTGGTTCTCCTTATTTAAGCCCTTTTGGGTCTGGTCATTTTGATCCCAGCCCTAGACCCCACTACTGATCCTCGTTCCTCTGATAACGCTGGTCGTAAATCCCCTTGTCCTGGTCCTCCTGTTCCTTCTTACTTTGATCCTCCTGTTCATGGTATGGAAGATCCTGATCCTGCTGGACCTCTCTGCAATGATCTTCCTTATCCCCTTGGGCACAGTCACCATTTTCACCCTTTCCCTTGTACTCTTAGCTCTTGTCTTTCTGGCTCTGGTTTCCCTGGCCTCTCATCCTGATACTCCTGCTCCTCCTGATCATGGTTGAGATCCTCCTAGTCTTATTCTTCTATTTACTGACCCTCACATTGATTGTCTTCATCCTGGTTTTGTGCCCACTGGCCCGAACATCTTGCTCCTGGTCCTCTTTTTTGAGTCATCCTATACTCAGCCCTCTTGGCCCTGGCACTCTTTCTTCTGGCCCTACTATGCTGATCCTTCTGCTTTCATCTTCCTTGACATCCTGGTCCTTTGTGGTTCCCCTAGTGCTTGCCCTTCCTGGTACTGTTTCTTACTAGCCCTCTTCCCTCTGGTCCACCTTTATTTGTCCTTTTGATTCACATCACCCTATTCCTCTTTGATGTGGTAACTCTGGTCCTGATATACCAGGCCTCCTGCTTCCTGATCTTCCTAAGCCTGACTCTCTGAGTCCTTGTCTTTCTGATTTGGGTTGTTCTGATCCACCTGGCCCGTTCCTTGCACTCTTGGTCCTCCTAGTAATGTACCCACCAGATCAGGCTCTCTTGGTCCTAGTTCTCCTAGTTCTTGTCTTTTTGAGCCAAGTCATCTTGGTCTTGGTTCTCCTCACCACCATGCTCCAGTTCCCTTGGTCACACAGGCTCTGGTTGTCTGTGTTCCTGATCTTCCTCAACTTAGCTTTGGTGATCCAAGTTCTGGTGACCTGTTCTAGTTAGTACTCCGTGACCTGCTCCCACTGATACTCATCCTTTTGGCTAACGTATTCCTTTTACTGTGAGCCTGCCCAATGGCCCTAGTCCTGGTGCCTTGGCCGTTGGCTGCTGGTTTTCCCAGCCCCTGCTCTCCTGATCCTAGTCCCCCGGTTGTATACGCCTTCTTCTCTCTGCTCCTGATCTTTTTAGTCCTGGTCCTCTTTTTCTTCCTTGATGTGGTCCTGATCCCCCTGGCCCTGGCTGTCCTCCTCCTTGTCCTCATGGCTTTTTATCAACTGATCTGGTCCTCTTCTGTCTGGGCATCCTGGGCCCATCCTATTGGCCATTCTGGTCCCACTCCCAAGACTGATGCTCTTGACTCTTTTTATTATGGACCTGGTTCTTCTGTTCTGGCCCTCCATTTCTTCCTCTAACACAACCTCCATATTCTGGTACTCCTGTCCATGGTCTTCCTGGTCCCATGGTCCTGTCACCTTAGTATTTCATGTCCTGGTCCTTATAGAACCTAGTCCTCCTAGCCACCCTAGTTCTTGTTTTCTTTGTGATGGCCATCCATATTCTGATCCTCCTATGACCCTCGTCCTGATCCTGGTCCTCCTGTTGATCTTGGTCCTTCCTGGTCCCCCTTGTCTTGACCTTTCCTAGTGCAACTACTCAAGGCGACCACGACCAAGAGCACAAATAGAACCTGGGTCAGGAGTCCCAGAACAATAGTAATGAATACTAGAGAGATCACAACAAGCAGGACCAGGAACAGGCCTAGGAGGGCCAAGGGACCATGACCAAGGAATAAGGAACAGAGCACCAAATGAAACACAAGAGCAAACAGGGTCACTCTAATCAAGAGGACAAGGACCAAGAGGACAAGAACAAGATTGGCATGACTAGCAGAGGGGGAGCAACTTAAAGAGGACCAAGACTAGGAGGGACAAGACAAAAGAAACTAGGAGCAGAATGTCTAGGAAGATGAGAGTTAGACCCAGCGATTTCCGACTGACTGGGACGGATCAAAGCCAGCCAGAATCCACAGTCCTAGATAGGATGAGTAGGATGCGCGTGTCCGATAACCTGTGCTCACCCTTGGGTAGCTTTTCACTGAGCAGTCAGGCTTATCCTCAGGGCCCAAGTGTAAAGTATCGACACAACACCACCCTCACAACACAGTGTGTACACCAAAAAAAGACTCCACACCGTGTGTATAAAACACTGGCATTTGTATTACACACAGATTGAAATTAAAGCACATTGTATATACACTTTGCAGTTATATGCAATTGTTGAACTTTCACATTAGCAGTAGAATGGCATAAACATGTGTTAGAACTGGGGGTCTCTAGTTGGCTGAGGTAGTTACCTAAGTCAAAATAGGGACCCTTGAGTCTGAGTCAGGGAAAGAAAGGACACCTTCTCAGATAGCCCCTGCTCACCCCTCCGGTAGCTTGGCACGAGCAGCCAGGCTTATCTCCAAGGCAAATGTGTAAAGTATTTGCAACCACGCTCTCAGTAACACAGTGATAAAGCCACAAATGAACACCACACGAGTCTCATAAAAACAATTATATGTTTATAAAGTAAAGATACGATGAGACCAAACAATAGAAATCCAACATATGCGTATTTGTAATATTTCACCTTCCCGGTTATTAGGCCAGCAAGCACTTGTGGGTTCTTGCAGTATTATTGAGCAATACTCGATGATCTAATGCAGTCCTAATGCAATGCTATGCATTTCATAATGGAAGAGTCAGGCAATTCGTAATGCAACAATCAGGCAGTTCATAATGCAAAAATAATGCAAAAATAATGCGAAAATCAGGCAGTCCGTAATGCAAAAATCAGGCAATTCATAATGCAACAATCAGGCAGTTCGTAATGCAAAAATAATGCACTTCGTAATGCAACAATCAGGCAGTTCGTAATGCACAAATAAGGCACTTCGTAATCCAAAAATAAGACACATCATAATGCAGTAAACAGCCAGTTCGTAAGGCAAACATAATGTACTTCGGCACCGATCACGGTGCTCTGGACAGTCTCTATGCCACTCTTACTGACTTGCGGTCAGCTACTGCCAAAATATGCCCCCAACACTGTTATGATGGAAAACAAAGTGCGGCTTCCCACTCTGGCCCAGGTACTGCCACTCCACGGCACATACGGGCCGCGATACGAACTTGAGCAGAGGCTCGCGCTGCAAAGATGGGAAAGGCAGAGAGCGTTTCTCTTGTAGCCCGCACCCCGCCCCAGGCGGCGACACATGCACACTCGCTGAGCGTTACCTGGGGGTGCGATCTCACTCTCCTCTCCTCTTCTCATGGCTTGGGCCTCCGGTGCGACTTTGTTGATCTTGGGCAGTGGAACTCGGACCCCAGACGGTGATGGTTCGAGGTCTCTCTTTGGCAAAGGCAGGCTCGGACCGGCGGGGGCGACTTCTCACAGCTCCTCTGATGATGCGGGTCCAGGCCGATGGCAATGATGATCGCAGCACTTCTGGTCACACTGTCGAGCAAAGCAGAGAACAAGACTGCTCCGGGACACACAGTCACTGGGCAATTCTCACAAAGGTCTCAGGCTGCAACAGGGCACACGCGCACAGCGTCGCTGAGACTCACTTGAGCTCCGGGTGTACACGATCACAGGGCAATCCTCACGAAGGTCTCAGGCTGCACGAAGCACACGCATCCAGCGTCGCTGAGACTCACTTCGACTCTGGGTGCACACGATCACAGGGCAATCCTCATGAAGGTCTCGGGCTGCATGAAGCACACACACATAGCATCACTGAGACTCACTTGGACTTTGGGTGCACATGATCACATGGCAATCCTAACGAAGGTCTCAGGCTGCACAACGCACACGCACACAGCGTCGCTGAGACCTACTTGGACTCCCGATGCCCACTATCATGAGGCACTTCTTACGAAGATCTCAGGCTGCATGAAGCACACGCACACAGCGTTGCTGAGACCCACTTGGAAACTTTTATGTTCCTGAGTTTCCACAACAGGGAGCCAGCTCTCCTCGGGGCCTTGGAGACACGTTACTTCGGGACACAGCACACAGCAAAGTCCTTTCAAGCAAGGGGACACAGCACACAGCAAAGTCTCTCCTTAGTTAAATCAGCAAACTGCAGGCCAGCCCCAGAACATACAGCAAGGGTCAACCCTTCTCTTCAGTCTCTTCAGCTGTTCTTCCTTGGTAGAGGTTCCTCTTGACCACTAAGTAGTTTCAATCATTTTCAGTCTTGATCAGTCCAACATTCAGGGGTTTCAGCCCTCATAGTTATACCCCTAATTGTCTTTGAAGTCTTTCTCTTCAGGGGGGCACTGACCCCTGTCCAAACCAGTTCTGGGTGTCTCCCTGCCAGTGACACCTTCTTCCTTTGATAGTGGGGTCTGGGTCCTCAATCACTCAGCAGGAGTTGGAGCCATTGTTTTATGGCAGCAGCCCAGGCATCTTCAACCTCCAGGGGCAACTTCTCTCCCCTACACTCCAGATGCAGGTCAGCCGTGGCTGTCTCACCTACTCCTCCCCTGGGTCAAGACATTCCCCAGATCCTATCACATTCAAATCCAGACAGTCAACCCACAACCAGGCAGAGACACTCAGAATTGTTAGAACAAAAAAACGGCCTCTTCTAAAAGCGTGGTTTTTAAACTCCCAGGGCCAACTAAGCCACCCCTGGAAACCCTCCAGGCTCAACTCAGTGCTCCAGTTAGCCCACAGTGTCTGACTCCTGTCCTCACCCCCGGGCAACCCTGGTTCACCGGTACATAACCCAGCCAAGGGCACTGACAGCCTTCAGTGTCCAGAACCAGGTTTCTGTCCACCCCAAGCCCTCCGTCTAGGGTGGATTCCCTGAGGGGTGTTGATAGACCCGAGTGCACCACACCCATTATCCGCTCCCTCTCTCACTAGCTCAGGGATGGTCTCCTGAGCTTGGTCCTGCTCCTGCAGCGGAGTGTAGATACCCTGAAGCTGGATAGGGGATGGGGGTGAGCTCTTTTGCCCCTGCTCCCTTTTTGGACATTCCACATCCCCATTGAGGAGGGGTACCCCCACATCCTGAATGGGAGGAACACATGTGTCAGCTGCCCCACCTCGTTCTCCCTCCACTCAGGAAAACCCCCCTCAGTTGATGATGTTCTGGTGCTGCCCTGGCTCCTCTCTGGGTGCTCCCACCAGGAATACACCACACCGTGGTACTGAGTAGGATGCATCCTTAACCTCGGTCCACCACTACCTTCCCTCCTCCTTTGAGAAGAGATAGGGGACCCCCCAACTCCATAGGGCATTACCCACACTCATCTGTACCTCCACCACCCTTGGTAAGGGACCACCAGAGCCTCTCACATGAGATTCCTTCCCGAGTGCCTGCCCAGCCACCACGCTGGACCCAGATGACATGACATGTGAAACCGGTCCTGGGATGCTTGTTTCTGGTCCAGGGAGGACCTGGCTTGGCAGTTCGGGGTGGACTGTTCCCATGAGGCACAGGGTCAAGACTGATTTGCATATGGCCAGGTCTAAACTGGGGTGGTATGGTGAGCAAAAGAATGATGGATTTAACCCAGATCACTGGGGTGAATGTTTAGATTTGTTCTGCATTCCGTCCATCAATTATGTGTCTTTTGCTCCCAGATGACATGCGGCCACTACCTGGGCCAGACCTAGTGTTGGACTTAATGCATCCTCCCCAGTCTTCCAAGTCCCTGCTTCTCAGCCAGTATGAAAGGGGTGTAGTTGAATTATGGAGTGCTCTGTGATGTAATGGAATGCTTGAGTATCTGAAAGGTTGAGAGTGTTATTTGAAGATATGGTTTGAGCAGCACAAAGACTGCTCCTGGTGGGAATATCTGCAATACTTGACTTTACTTAAAAGCTTACCTATCTACTTACTTACCTGTAACTAAAGATCTAATAGACCTTCTTCTTCTGCAACCTACACTACAGCTACTGGACTTCCTATTACGACACTGGCAGCGATTTAGAAGAGAAAATATGTGTGAGGAAATCTACTGAAGAAATGATGAAAATGGCAACTCAAGCTTTAAGAAAACAGAAATGCCCCACCAGTGTCCTGTATACCGGACAACCCACATAGTCTGGTGTTTCATGTCAACAGGCAGTACATTGTAAAGGAATAGGCAGTGTTTATGTTAAAGAAAAGGGCATCATTTAGTTGAAAGAAACTAGCATGTCCTGTTGACTGTGTACTTTTCAACCGGATTGCAGTGTTTGCGTTAAAGGAACCGGTAGCATTGTGAACCTACGGCATTTTGTTTGAATAACTGGCTGCACGATCACTGTGCTACCAACTGCGAAGGTAGCGTTTACAGCACTGTGTTGTACCTGCTGCTAAAAGTGGTGTGAAGTGGGCTGTCTTTTAGGGGTTTAACCCCTTTGGTCTTCCACATTTAGGTGGGCATGCTTTGTTGTGAATTGGTCACTCTGTTGGTGGTGTGTGTGAGTGACTTTTGGGAGTTTTGGACACTCTGTTACCACCTGTGAATGTGTTGCTGAGCTGATTTTTACGCATGAAGTCACGCTGGTATATCCTCTAGTCGTTGTTCTGAGAGTGTGTGTATCTCTTTGTTGGGGGTGTGTGTATGAGTTGGCTCTTAGGTTCTGAGCCTCTCTAGCCCACCACTATTTTCGTGGTTGTGGGTGACATTGGTGTGTTACCTTTGTGGGTAATGTTTGTTGGCTCTTAGGTTCTGAGCCTCTCTAGCCCACCACTATTTTCGTGGTTGTGGGTGACATTGTTGTGTTAACTTTGTGGGAAATGTTTTGTAATTTACCCCTTGTGGTTGTTGTGGGAGTGTGTGTATCTCTCACTGTTGGGGGATGTGTATGTGAGAAGGCTCTATGTTGTGGAGCCTCTCTGGCCTACCACTATTTTTGTGGTTGTGGGTTGGCTTAGGTTTGTCTCCCTTGTGGGCCTTGGGTGGAGTCGATTATGTTTTTGAGTTACTGGTGTCTACCACCTTTGTGTGGTTGGTTGGTGAAGTTCACTTCACCTGTAGCTTTGCGTTTTCGCTGAGCATTTTCTTTGTGCTTGTCCTCTCTTCCTTCCCTCCATTTAAGCTCGGGCATTTTTGTCCTGGTTGAGCATGTGTGTCCTTTGGTGTGTTTTCTTCTGCACTGTTGCGGTATGTTGCCCTTTGTGTTCACGTTCATTTTCGGCCTTGCCAGCTGGTATGTTTGTGACTCAGGGGTTGGTTGGTTGTGCCTGGTGTAGTAGTTTGCAGGTTTGTTTGGTTTTGTGTTGTAAGGTGGGAGTTTTGTGTGGAAAGGATGTGGATGTGTGTAAAGCTTGTCTTTCTGTCTATAGATTGATTTACCTGTCCTGTTTGTTCTTTTCTCCTTTTTAGGTACGTGGGTAGGCATTGTCGTTTTACTGTTGCTTTGCCTTATGTTGACATTCATGCATGTTGCTATTTTGTCCTGCAATTTTGGATGTTAACTTCTAAGCCCATTGTACTGTTTTCCTTGCTTTTCGTTCTCTTGGTTTGCCCTCAACCTTTCTCATGTCTTTGCTGTGGTACCGTTCCAGATTTTTGTGCATGTTTTTTTCTCTTTGATGTGCTTTTCACTTGGTTCATTGCATTGTGTTTTGTTTAATATGAGGAAGGGAGAAGTGTTGTACCTGCTGCTCAGCCAGTGTGAGTGTGGTGTGGGATGTTGGTGTGGATGATGCTGTGGAATGTTGGGTGAGTGAGGTTGGCAGTTGGAGGATGGGCTGAGCAGCAGGAGGGCTGCTCCTGGTGGGGCTCACTGTATCTTTATCTTGAACCTACTATCTTAATAAATACCATCTTAAGTTCACCATGGAACCGGAACCTGTCTTCATTACAACTCACTGCATCTAGAATGATGATTACAACACTGAAATACTGGCACTGGGAAGCGTATTGCATTGATAATGAAACAACACTGGTGAGCTGTGGGATGCTGTGGCCATGCTTTTACTTAAACTTTAGCATTTTTTCAGTGGTGCGGTGTGTGTGCACTGTGCCATTGAGTTTCTGCGTTATTTAAATGGCAGGCAAGGTTATCATGGATGCAGAGCTTTGCGCGGCAATCGAATGGGCCGCAAGGCTGTAACGGATGCAGAGCTCATGCCCACTTACTAAGAGATGATGCAGCATTTAAAAATGTCCGCGTGGGCAGCCATGCATCACTGAAGTGTTGTCACCTCTTCTGCCATTCCGAGTTTTCACTGCAAACGCTGTGATGCCCCCACAGGACGGAGCAACAAGCGCCACTTAGCAACAGGCCTTGCATGCCTTGGAATCATGGAATTGCAGGACATTGAAGTACTGCTAGGAGGCCAAAAACAAGACCGCTGATCAGTGCTAAGGCCAGTGTTATTCACGTATAACCTTATCTGAGAGGTTATCTGCTTGAGGCAATAGTGTTCTCCGCCCCTCATGCTTTTGAATGTGTCATTCTCCTTGCACACGTTGATTTTATGCATGTAAGCTATATGGTTACAAGCATGCCAGCAGTGGGGGGGGCTGCAATCTTGCCTCATGTAAGCGCTTTTGGAAACTGGTAAGTACGCGATTTTCCACAGCGGACCTGCATATTGGTGATCTGAGGATTGGCAGATGGTGTTGTGACCCCAGCACTGACTTTGCTGGTAAGGCCTCTGCAGAATGGATGGGGAAAAATATGGGGAGCAAAATGATCGAGGGGTACCGGTGTGACTGTATCAGGAGATAACGTGCACACAGTATCCGGCCAAATGCACGGAACACAGGAACGTCAACCATTACATCCCTTCTCAACTTGGATCTTTAAACTCAGTTCCAGAAAAAGTCAAATAGAAGACATGAAGCGCACAGGCATCAGTCTTTGGTATCTCAACACGCAAAATCCTTGGGTCGTAGGCTGTAGATATGTTGTTGACCTCGGATGGATAATTTCCCTGGCGACAGCAAGTTTGGCGGTGGCTCGGGAGGCTGGTCCCCTGAAGAAGTAATGTCCGGGTGTGGACCTTCTCCTCCACTCGGCATGAGGTAATCTGTCCAGGTTCAGTGGGTTCTGTAAGTCCGGTTCTAAGGGCACTGACGAGACCTCTTTGAACCAGGAAATGTTTCAAGATATTTCCATGCTCCCTTTTTGGGCTGTCACCATAGTGCCATTGCTGGTGACGACCATCTAGGGGCCCGGTTAATGGGCGGTGCGGAACTTTCCTCTAGGCTGGTGATGTTTGAGTAGGACTGTAGGCCCTGGCTGGAGTGATTGGGGTGCAGCATGGCGCCGGACTCTTCAGTGATTCTGCTGTTCTCGCCTCGCCTGGCCTGTTTCTCAGATGTCGGGGGTGGGGATGTCCACCCTGGACACATCAGAATCAGGTCTCTCCAAGGCACTCTGAACATAAGGGCCCAGGGACTCTGCAGTGTGGTGCAGTGTGGTGCAGTGTGGGGTGCTCCTGCACTCCATTAGGAACTTATGAAGGCGTCGCTCAGGCTCCACTTGTTCCACATTGGCTATGCGTTACATTTTGTTTAGTGTCCTCATGAACCGCTGGCTTTGGGGTATTGGGGAGTGACACAGCGGTGATGGATCCCTCACTGATTGAGAAAAGTGGCAAACCCAGTCCCTTGAAACGGTGGCCATTGTCGCTTCCGGTCTCGGAGGGAAAACCAAATGTGGCAAACACCTTTTCCAGGACGGGTGCTACATGAGTAAAAGCAGTCGACGTGATTGGCTCCACTATGGGATTCTTGCAGTATGCATCTACGAGGACGAGCGTGTGTTTCCCCCCCGGAAAGCTTCTAAAGTCTATGATCACCTTCGACCACGGGATGGTGCAGGGCTCTTCTGTGATGATAGGTGTTGGCCGCTGAGGTGCGCTGGTCATCTGGCAGACTGGGCAGTGGCATACTAAGGCCTCGTCCATTGTATCAAGCTCTGGGAACCAGACCTTCTCTCTCATTCTTGCCTTAATTTTGGTCGCTCGGTGGTGACCCCAATGGGCCAGTTGAGTTGCCCTTTGCTTCAGAGCTTGCAGTATTACTAGCCTCGTGCCTCGCAGGAGTATCTTGTCCGACATGGCGCTCAGTTCGCTCCGCACCCTCCACATTTTTGTCAGTTCTCCATGGTTCTCCGGTGCCCACGGGTTCGTTTGCTGGAGGTATGACTTCCATGACCCTTCTTTTTTTTTTAAATTCGTTTTATTGACATTTTCAATAACAAACTTAAAACATTGCTTCACACTGCTATGGACGCATCGCAGACAGTGACGACAAGCTCCCCTCCCAACAAGGCACAGGGTACGGAATGTAAAGGACATCAAGTCAGTATTACATGGCAATCTACTCTTCAACCAACCGGCAATCCGCCACATCTGCCCATCCAGGTATCCCGCCTCGACAGCCACCAGCCCGCCCCACGAGTAGCAGCAAATATTAACGTTCCCCTCCCATCCGAGGGGAGAGCAACGTGTTACAGCATTTGTAGCGGGGTTTTCTCCAGCCAGTGTACGAAGGGCTCCCAGATGTCCCTGGGCCTGGACCGCATCGGCATAAGCTCCCAGTACAGGGCTAACTGGGTTTGGCAGTAAACAACGCTTTGAACCCATACCTTAATGCTAGGTGACGTGCCCGCCCCCCAATGCATAGCAACCTGTCTCTTAGCCAATAATAATAGCATTGCTGGCAGTTTACGGTGTTTGGGCTCAATCATGTGCAAAATCCCCAGCAATGCAACCTGGGGTGTGCAGGGGATCAGTAGGCCCGTGATAGTACATATTATCTCCAGCACCCTTGTCCAGAACAACGCTATTGCAGTACATCCCCACGCCATGTGTATAAAGGTGGCCCCCGGTGCATGACAGCGCCAGCAATCATCGGTATCCCTTAGTCCCATGCGGTGCAACCGCCTTGGTGTGCGGTAAAGCATGTGTATGTACTTGAAGTGGATCAGGCGCAGCCTGTAGTTAGGGGATAGAAGCTCAAGCTGCCTACAGCACAGATCCCAGTGTATATCAGAAATTTCCGCTCCCAATTCCGCCGTCCACATGCCCCGCGCCGCCGGAAGCATCACGGGGTGGTTAGCCTGCATTCGCACATACAATCTGGAGACCAGCTTGCGGCCAGAATCCACAGACAACACATTCTCCAAAGCAAGCAGATCCGGCGGTGGCGTCGGGAAAGTGGGTAACAGCCTCCGGCTTGAATGGCGGAGCTGGTAATACAGAAGCGTGTCTAGTATCGTCGGTGCCTCCGATCCACACATCTGCTCCAGCGTTAGGAAGGTGTCACCCGGAAATAGATCGCCTCCAGTGTGGAGGCCCAGCTCCGCGGCCCGCCTCCCGGTTCGCATAGCCCGCAGCGACGGCCACATCGGGTTCCCGCGCAGGGGCACCGAGCGGGTATAAAGCATATCTAATCCGGCCCTGCATCTCAAACCATTCCAGGCCCACCTGAGCGCGTGTACCGGGTCGATTTCTGTGCACCTTCGGACGTGCGGCGCATATAGGGCAACAGTCAGCGGCAGCGGTGCCGCCCTGTCGGTCTCGATCGCCACGTGTGGTTGAAACGGTGTGGGGTGTGCCCAGTAGTGCAAGAACTGTGCCTGTGCGCAGTATGCATATAAGGAGAAGTCCGGCGCAGCCAGGCCACCCTGTCTCTGTGGGAGAGTGAGGGTCTCCCAGGACACCCTCGGCTGCTTACCCCCCCAGGCCAGCTCCACCATCAATGAGCGCAGTCGTCGCAGGAAGTGTGCGGTCAGGGGCAGCGGGATATTCACAAATAAGTAGAGGAGTTTAGGCAGGATCACCATTTTAGCCACAGCAATCCTGCCAGCCAGCGAAAGGGGCAAATGCTTCCAGCGACCAACCCTCTCCTCCACCCAGCCGGTCACCCGCCCATAGTTTTCTGTCCATATCTGCTGCATATCTGTGCTCACCCAGATCCCCAGGTATCGCACCGGCCCAGTCGCCCATTTCAGCGGGCAGTCCGGGGTAAAGCGGGGAGTCCCGGTGGTCAAGGGCAGAATGACTGATTTCTCCCAATTGATATTGACACCTGACAACCGTCCATAATCCAGTAGTTCTTGTGTCAAAGGGGAGAGGTTGACCTGAGGATCAGAAACATACAGTGTAACATCATCAGCATATAGCGATATGGTCAGAGCCCTTGAGGAGAAGCCAATGCCCCTGGCCGCATGATGTTGTCGAATGCGGGCAGCCAGAGGTTCAGTGGCGATGGCAAAAAGCAGAGGTGACAGGGGGCAGCCCTGTCTCGTGCCTCTCCGAATGGCAAAAGGCTCAGAGATCAACCCATTGACCCTCACCCTGGCAGTAATGTCTTTATAAAGTAGTCGTATGTAGCCGATAAAGGCCTCGCTTACCCCCATGCGCTGCAGCAGAGGGAACAGGAATCCCCATTCCAGGGAGTCAAACGCTTTGGTGGCGTCCAGTAGCACAGCCGCAGCCTTAACATGCGGGGCCAAATAGTGCAGTACTCCGAAGAGGGTGCGGAGGTTATGGGACGTTGAACGGCCCGGTATAAAGCCCGACTGATCCGGGCGGATCATCAGGGGTAACACCGGCTGCAGGCGAGTTGCAAGCATTTTCGCAAAGATCTTGGCGTCAGTGTTGATTAATGATAGTGGCCTATAAGAGTCGCACTGCTGGGCATCTTTATCTGGTTTCAGGAGGGTGATGATGACAGCCTCCCTCATGGAGTCCGGGAGCATACCCGTCTCAACCGCTCCATGACCCTTCTTAGACTGCGTGAAGAGTCCGAGTGTATATGGGGTCTTGCTCAGCAGCCTTCTTGATATCTTCAAGCCTCATCGCCTGGGGGCATGCTGCCACCAAGATCATTTGTATGTACTGTTCTGACCCTTTAAGGTCATCCGTCTTTTCCGTGGGGGGTGGGTGTCGGGATAGAAAGTCTGCGGGGTTCTTCGCCCCGGGTCAGTAAACTACCTCCATCTGGTAGGGCTGGAGATGTACTACCCATCGCTCGATTTGGGGAGGTAGATGAGTGGCTGACCCTTTGAAAAGGGGCACTAACGGCTGGTGGTCCATTACTAAGGTGAATGGCTGGCCTGTCAGGTACAAATGGAAGTGGTTGCAGGCCCATTTTATCACAAGCGCCTTTAGCTTGATTTGGGCATATCTTGCTTCAGTGTGGGTCAGAGCCTTTCTGGCAAATGACAAGGCTGCCCATCAGCCTGGCTCCTGTTCCTGGGTGAGCACTGCTCCCAGCCCTACCAGACTGGTGTCTACCAGTAGTTCTGTTTGCTTCTCTGGGTCAAAATGTGCAAGGGTGGCTTCTCCCTATAGGGCGTCTTTGATGCTCTTGAACGCCTCCTCTTCCCACTGTCCCCAGTTCCATTTAGCCTAAACCTTTGTGAGATCCCTCAGTGGCTCGGCGCGGGTTGTGAGATCAGGGTTGAACCTCCTGTAGTAGGTGGCCATACCAAGGAAACTCCTCACTTCGGTGGGCGTGGTCAGAGTTGGGCCGTTCCGGATGGCTTGCGATTTCTTCGGGTCCACCTGGATGCCCTCCTCATTGAATACGTATAAGAAGAATTCCAGTGATGGTTGGAAAAACAGGCACTTTTCTAGGTGTAGTGTTTCTCCATGGTCACTGAGGCGGAGCAGGGTGTTCTTCAGATGTTTGTGATGGTCAGACTTGAACTTGGTGAGATGGGAGTCTCTTGAGCTCCAGGGCTAGTGATTTTGCATGCCAATTCATGTGAGATCACGCTCACTGCGAACTTTAAGTGTTTTGCTGGATGTAGTCCTGTTCCTCGTGGTCGTGTTGGCTGCCTGGCATTTCTTTTTATGCCATGCTGGGTTTGCTGCCCAATTGTATGTTTTTTTTGTGTGCCATGCTGATCTTTCCATGCTTTATTTTATGCCTGGGTGTGTTTTATTTTTTGCATGTCTGATGGTGGTGTGTGGGTGTTATGACATGTGTATCATGCTGTCTGAGTGCTGTAATTTTCTGCCTGTGTGTTATATCATGCTTATGTGGAGGTCTTGAGTTCCTCCTAGCTTTGTTACATGGGTGGAGTTTGTTTTGTAGAATGCTGTTGTATTGTAAGGGTCGTGTACCCTGGTGTTATGATTGTAAGGGCGTGCACTCTTGTTTTATAATTTTGAGCTAAGTACTCTGGCATGGGGTCGTGTACCCTTGAGTCTTTTGCATGAGAACTTCGGTCCTGTCAGATGCGCCAGTTGTGTGTGCGTTGTGTGGTTGTATGGTTGTGTACCCTGTGCTTTTTTACCTGAGACCTTCAGTCTGATCAGGTGTCTAAGTTGTGTGCGTTGTGGGGTTGTGTACCATATGCGCTTTTACCAGGGACTTTCATTCCCATAAGATGTGCAAGTTGTGTGCATTATGGGGTTGTGAACCCTATGCTGTTTCACCTGAGACCTTCGGTCCCGTCAGGTGTGCAAGTTGTGTGCATTGTGGGGTTGTGTACCTTATGCTGTTTTACCTCAGACCTTCGTTCCCATCAGATGGGCAAAATGTGTGCTTGTGGGGTCATGAACACTGTGCTGTTTTACCTGAGACCTTGGGTCCGGTCAGGTGTGCAAGTTGTGTGTGCTGTGGGTTCGTGGACCCTAGGGTTAAGTGTAGGGGCTTATATTATATTTAGTGCGGATGTGGCGTTTTCATTTCCTGTGGTGTGCTGAAGGAGGGGAGTGAGGGTGTTGCATGTCAGTGGTGTCCTTTGTTCCCCAAAGCCTACACAGGATTATATTGTTGTGATGTTAATTGCAGGATTATATGGTATAGTGATTTTTAAGTGCTGTGATTTTTATTGTATCCAATGTCATAAGACTGTTTTATCTTTTAGCATGATACGTCCTATGTTATTTTCAATTGTAATTTGTATTGTATATATATATATATATATATATTCACTGAAAAAACCATAGGTTTCATGCACGTTATAGTTAGGAATTGGCATTTAAAAAACCTTTGAAATTCACTAAAAAAAACAAAGGTTTCAGGGGTGTTATAGTTAAGAATTGGCATTTAAAAAACCTTAGAAATTCACTGAAAAAACCATAGGTTTCAGGGGCGTTATAGTTAGCTGGACATTTCCCTCGTATAAAACCCTAGAAATTCCCCTGTTATAGTTAGTTTAGCTAACTATAACTCGCGCCCCCGCAATGCACTGCTGATGACGTCACATATAACATCACTCATGACATGGTCAGTGACAACACTGATGACATCTTAAATGACATCACTGATGACATCACTGATGCTATCATCCATTGTGTATGTGTTTCTGAACAGTTTTATTATGTTTATTATATATAGGGAAAGGCCTGTTGAAAAATAAGTGGGTGTACAAGTGTGTGAATGGATGATTTTCTAGGTGCGTAACTGACTCTATAAGTGAGTCATTAAATGTATCTTACTGCAGACTAGTGACTAAACTGTGTGAATGTCTGTATGTGTCTGTGTGTTGGTGTATAAGTGGCTGCATGTTTTTTTGAATAGCTATATCAGTGTCTATATGGGTTATTGATTGGTTGTCTGAGTATCTGTATGGCTGCCTGAGTGTTTGTGTGGGTAGGGTGTGTGTGACTCTGTGACTAGATGTGTGAGTGGGTGATTCAGTGGGTGCATGTTTTTAAGAATGTATCTGTGATGGACTGTATGGTTGGGTGAGTGTATGTATAGGTGTTAGTGATTGAATGTATATCTCAGTGGTACATGTGTGAGTAACTACATATGTGAAAGGCAGTATATATGTGCGTAAGAGTACATAAGTGGGTATATGTGAGAGTGTGTGATTGTGAGAGTGGCTGTGTGGATGAGTGTGTGCTTGTATCAGTGATTGTATAAGAGCGTAAGAATGTGGTACTATTTTTATGAGTAAGTGAACTTGTGTGTGTATAACTGCATAGGTGAGTAAATGGGAGTGTGATTAATTATTTCCATTGCTGACTAGGTGTGTGAGTATGTCTATGGATGATTGGCGGTGTCTGAGTGTCTATATAGGTATATAAATGCATATGATAGTCCTGTACTGAGTGACTGTAAGTATGAGTGACTCTACAGGTGAGTGAGTAGAGGTGTGTGTAGACCTAAGAGTCAATGAGTGTGTATGTAGTTATTGGTATTGGAGTATCTATGGTTTTGAGAATGGAAGTCTGAAATTTTTAGTCGGTGTCTCAAAGGCTATATTAGGGTGTGAGAAGATGCACATGGATGATGTCATCAGTGATGTCATCAGTGATGTCATTTGAGATGTCATGAGTGATGTCACTGACCATGTCATGAGTGATTTAATATGTGACGTCATCATCAGTGCATTGCGGGGGCGCGAGTTATAGTTAGCTGAACTAACTATAACAGGGGAATTTCTAGGGTTTTGTACGAGGGAAATGTCCAGCTAACTATAACGCCCCTGAAACCTATGGTTTTTTCAGTGAATTTCTAAGGTTTTTTAAGTGCCAATTCCTAACTATAATGCCCCTGAAACCTTTGGTTTTTTCAGTGAATTTCAAAGGTTTTTTAAATGCCAATTGCTAACTATAACGTGCATGAAACCTATGGTTTTTTCAGTGAATTTCAAAGGTTTTTTAAATGCTAATTCCTAGCTATATCAGGCCTGAAACATATGGTTTTTTTCAGTGAATTTCAAAGGTTTTTTAAATGCTAATTCCTATCTATAACTTATCTCTGAAGATATCATGTTTAATGATTTTGATTGGATTTCTATATTTTTCAAAATCAGTGTGTCATTTCATTAATTACATTTTTGTTAAAATACTTTTTCATCACCATTTTTAAATGTATTTTTTCAATTAATTCTTTTAAAAATTAAAAAATATTATTTGAACTTAATGGGTTTTTCAAACATATTTTTTTATATTTTTCAAAATATTTTTAACTATATGTGCAAAAATTTATTTTATATATATTTTTCAATGTTTTTGGATCCGCGCACCCTATGCGCACCGTTCTCGATCCCTCGCGATAGCATCCGCGCATGGTATGCGCCGGGTACGTGGTTAGTGCGCGATTTCAATGCGACCGGTACGCGACTCCTAGCCTATACGAGACACGTTCGATGAACGTAACGCGACGTTTACGTGCTTCCGCGATGCGTCATCTGCGTCTATGACGCGGTGGGTGCGCGGATCCCGCAAAGTATTTAACATTTAAAAAAACATATTTATGTATTGCATGTGAATATTAATTGAAGACAAACTCTAAACTAGTCTTAAAACTAATATATTTTGATATCTAATCCTATATTTCTTTTTAATTCAATTTCACGGATGCGCGCTGGGTGCGTGCTGCGTAAGCGCACGGTGCGCGGATCCCATGTGACCTGCAAAAAAAGAGATTTGATTGGTTCATTACACTTCCTGTTCTAACTACTGAAAGACCCCACCCATTTCAATCATTCTTCTTTGAGCTTCTTTGGAGAACCACCTCTTTGGAGAGAAGTACATTTTTTAGACTAAGTTTACACTTAGCTCTAATTTTTTTCAACCATAAATGGCTTCAGGGCAGCAGGCATCACCTGCATCAGCTCAAACCTCTGAGGATGAATTTTTGCCGGAGTTACCACGCAATGAACATTTCTCTTCAGTGGTATGGAAATTTGTTACTTTTCCCGAGGGGCAGAATAAAAACAATGCCACCTTGGTCACATGCTAGATTTGCAAAAGAGTCCTATTGAGAGGGGATCCTAACAAGAAATACTCTTGCGGCACGGCAAGTATGATGAAGCACATGAGGACCCTTCATCCAAACAATCTTGCAAAAGAAGAGTGCCGACGTATGAGAAACACTCCTGCTCCTGCGCCATCCACCTCATCGCAGCCGAGCACATCAAGAGTGCATCCGTCAGACCAAACCTTGGACATCCGTCCTCAATTTCAACTTTTAAAAGGGCTCTGCACTAAGTGCAATAAGACTTTGTGCTATGGCGAGCAGTCGATCGATCTGATCTGCCGCCGCCAAGAAAGTCATATTTGCTAGTTTTTTTAAATTTTTATTATTGTTCCCTGAAGTTCATTCTTTGGTTTCTCCTATTTTTTTTTTGTTTTTTTTCAGACAAACCAAAAAAATCACAAGATTGTTCAGAAAACCCCCCAAAAATATAAAAGAAGAAAGAAGAAAAAAAAAGTTCTTGTAAGAACTAACTTTCCTGGTTTAAGAAAAGAGCTAAATTTCTTTGTTACTGTGTGAAAGTTTACATGAATGTATGTGTATACGTAATTGACTGAATGAATGCATTAGTAGCGTATGGTGAATGTATAAGTGCAGAACTATAAGGAAGTACTGCAGCATCACACAGTAACCTCTTTAGCTGCAGTGTACTGTAGTACTTCCGAAGCACAAGGATGCAACATATGTACATAAATATGTTGCAAGTCTATGCAGAACCGATTTCACTTTTCCCTAAAACTGCCTTTGTGTACTCTAACATATGCCAAAGGCAGAAATGGAACTGGTCCGATCATTTTTGTCCGCAGATTGAGAAAGCTAGGAAACATGTGAATAAATCTGTTTCTGCTTTTCTCCGAGACTACAGAATGGGGTCCATTTACAATAACAATCTGCGCTTTCATATGCAAGAGATGTATAGGAGAGATGGAGTACACTTTACTGATGAAGGATACAGAGTCTTCCTCAACAACTTTAGACTCTGTATAGGTACTTACTTATAAGTACCAAAAACTCTCAATAAACACAACGGCTCTTTTTAGAGCCACTCAAGAACAAAAAACTTAAGCTTAATCTTTATCTCCCAACAATTTCATTTTTTTTCCCCTTGGATCCGCGAACCCACCGCGAGAGCATCCGTGCATCCAACGCAATAGGATGCACGCACCATGCGCACATTTTGCAGAATTTTTAAAAAAGGGGGGCCCCAGGGGGTCCTTCTGGGACCCCCTAAGCACCTCTAGAGGGTCAGAGTATTTCCACTCTGCCCCCTTTATATGTTTTACACACTTATTCCCCTTGCTTCTTCAGCCTCGCTTCTACCGAGGCAGAAAATGGCCGCCAACAGTTCCTGGTTTCAAATGTAGAGAGACACTCGACAGCCAATTAGCATTCAGCGCGCGATCGGGAGGGTGCGCGCTCGGTTCGGGGAGGGTGCGCTTACGGTGCGGGTACGGTCAGCGGATCCTCCGCGGCCATAGATATCACTAACTTTTTTACCTTAATTTTCTCAGGAACTACTGAACAGATTCACACCATATATGCAAAAGACACGAGTCCGAACTGAGGACTACGCTTTGCCAAATTTGGTGTCATTCCGTTCAGCGGTTCGGGCTGTAGCTGCGACAACATATCCTAAGGGAAATTGCATGGGGAAAACGTGTTTTGGGACCCCCCTTTTTTCTCGGCCCCTGCTTGACGGATCTCTGCAAAACTTTCAGGGTAGGAGCGGAGCGGAGGTGGCCAAAAGTTTCGAAAATTTCGCTAGGATTCGTCAACCGGCGCCAACGTTATTCCTAATCGAATGTTGCGGGGTCCTAACTATAACTATCTACTGGCGACCGCCAGTAGATAATATATATATATATATATATATATATATATATATATATATATATATATATATATATATATATATATATATATATATATATATAGAGAGAGAGAGAGAGAGAGAGATATATATATATATATATATATATATATATATATATATATATATATATATATATATATATATAGAGAGAGAGAGAGAGAGAGAGAGAGAGAGAAGGGAGATGCATCCCCCCAGTATTTCATGTCCCTGCTTCTCAGCCATTATGAATGTGGTGTAGTGGAATGCTGGAGTGCCTGGTAATGGAATGGAATGCTTGAGTATCTGACAGGTTGTGAGCATAATTTAAAGATATGGGCTGAGCAGCAAGGAGGCTGCTCCTGGTGGGGCTATTTGCTGTATTTGATCTTGGTTAACAGCTTACCTGTAATCTAAATAAACATTTCCTCTTCTACAATCTGCACTACGACTACTGGACTCCCTTTTAAAACACCTAGCCTCCTTGGCTTGAGAATCCAACTCTGCTGCACTCGACCCCAGAGCCAACATCCATTTCCGCGCCTTCAGACCACATCTTCTCTCTGTCCTTGCCCTTCTAAGTTCCCATTGGAATCTACTGGGCTCCACCTCCAGCCTCCTTTCTCCCTATCTGTCCCCAGTTCACTGGAGGACCGACAGCTAAAGGCGACAATGCTTCCTCCCCGGGGGAGGGAGGCAAACCCCATCCCTGCAGATTCTAATTCTGGAAAGCCTCTAGAGGCAGACCATGTCCTTCATTATCCACAACCTCGCTCTCCTCTGAATCCCCATTGGAACTCCTGGCCCCCAGCCAGGCCTTTCATGACTTATGAAACTCCCCCTTTCTCTGTAGGCCTTTAAAAGAACATTTGAGGTCTGTGTGGAGTCTCCTGAGTTGGTTCACCTGCCCTGCTTCCCATTCCTGCCCAAACTCCCCCACAGCAAATTCCCCTGCTGGCTCTCCAGACATAGACATGACTGTTGTGAACCCAGAAATGTTTCCAAACTTAAATGGCAGGCCACAGAAAAAAACAAAACCCATGGCAAGAAAAAAATATTGCACACCAGAGTCGTAGCAAACTACTGTGTTGCAAGGGCTTCTGTCAACACACGTCCTATCCACACCGCTGATCACCAAATGTAAGACCCAGCGGTTTCTGGCTAGCTGGGTCTCATAGAAGCCAGTCAGAATCCACCCTCCTAGATAGGATGAGTATGATACATGTGTCCAATAACCTGTGCTCACCTTTGGATAACTTGTCACGGAGCACTCAGACTTATCCTCAGTATAAAGTATTGGCACAACACGACCCTCGCAACACACTGCGTACGTCACAAAAGGACTCCACACAGTGTGTATAAAACACTGGTATTTGTATTGCACACACATTAAAATGAAAATTAGATATGCATTTTATTTACACCTTACAGTTATATGCAATTGTCAATCTTTCCCATTAGCAACATAATGGCATGAACATACATGCCCTAATCAGAGGTATTCAGCCAGCACGACATTCTGCATTATTGCATACACCCAACACTTTCAATGGTAAAGCAATCAGAGATCTTTGACTATGCCTCATGACCCAGCCCCATAGTCACTGAAATACACCAGCCAATGATACACGTTGCCCCTACTGACGCCACGCTAATTAGATTGTTGGAACCACCTAAAACAGAAAGAAACAGTTACTGAGTTTTGTCCATCTGGATTAGACCTCCAGGCGCCTAGTGGTACATTCATGAATGTGTGATTGCTATCCCCCTGTAGACAAAAGATTGTGATCCAGGGAGCTGGCATGCTTCCAAATCTGGAGAAATGTTTTCCCTCAAGCGAATGTGTGAGCTGCTGTAGCTCCCAACAGCCAGCCGTACGTGCCCACAAGGCACAACAAAATCATTCTGGCCCCGTCACGATGTTCTCCATAACAAAGTACCTTGTGGCATGGATCTAGGGGGAGGGATCCAGTGACCTCGGACAGAGGCCCCAATGACAGGCACTGTTGTCCTTCCGATGTGGAGGTAGAAGTCAGTCTTAGCTCGCAGTTCAGGTCCCACAATGCCCCTCCGACACCGCATCCTCCGGAGTGCAAGCTAGCACAGGTCCACTGGTTGCAAGCATGGATCCCTCTTCAAGATTCCACTGCACTCCTCAAACTTCTCACATTCTGGCACCTCAGGTGGGGTGCTGATCTTTACGAGCATACTCTTCTGCACAGTGTGATGACAGTGTACGTCAGGACGGCCCTTATCCCAACTGACGATCACTTCCACCCGTTTACACCGCACCCTGCGCAGTCCTTTTGATCTAGTGGGAATGGAGAGTTCCTTTGTGTCCCTGGGATCTAGTGGACAGAAGTCCAGCCAACAGCCCTTGAAGAGTACTTAGGGACTTATGCCCCAGTAATTATACCCACAATGGCCTTTGAAGATGTAATCAGGAGGTTTGATCACTATCTTTAATTGGGCCCTGCACTTTGGAATACAGATCCCAATTCCACCCCCATGTAAGCATCCCATAGAGGCCCCTCAGAGTCAGAAGTCTGCAGTTTCCCTTGAGCCCCTAGATTATGGCCTTCTATCAGGAATGCACAGTTTTAGCTATCCCCCAGGCACCCAGATGTGAATTGGAGACAGGCCGACAGGCACAAAAAGCCACGAGCATCAAAATGCCTCCTTTCCCAAAGTGACATTACCACATAAGTAATGTCGGATACACTCGCACTACCGTAGAGGATTCACCATTACTAACTCATCAATATCAAACACTTTACTGCTACTACTATGCACCTAGGATATACTGCTCAATAGCCTTTCCCTAAATTCCCTGTCCTAATCCAATGTGAAAAGCAGGCTTGTGTCATTCACAGCCCTTGCATGTGACGCACACACGAACATTCCCTACAACTTCCCAAAACCGCATACTTTCCCCTGGGAGAACTCTGATATAGCAAGAAACATTCAGAACCTTGACAAGTAGCTTTTTAAATGACAAGCCAAATAACAGTAACCTGCACACACAGGCCGTACCAGGGAAAACCTATGGTACAATCGATAGGTTACCTCTGTAAATGGCACAACCACAGGTGCAAGCCCACAGAGGAGCATTTGAGATACATGCCCTGGGTATATGCCTTACCCCTAGACAAGGAACTTACAGCTAAATCGAATCAGTCAATCATATATACACCAATCACCAGGATGTGTATGATAAGCACAGCACTTTGGCACTGAGTGACAGTGTCAGACATGAAGTAGAAAAGCAAAAGTCGAGGGAGAGCACCCTAGAAAGGATCATTTTCCACAATGAGGCCCAGGAATGCATGCTCGTCTTGGTCCACTGGTCCTGCCTATTGGGCTAGTCATCTTGGTTCTGCACCTCCTGGCCATTGTAGTCCATGCCCATAGCTACTCCTGGTTCCTTAACCTGGATGTACCTCCACATAGTACTTAAATTATGATCCTTTTGGTCCTTCTCCCACCAGCCCTGATCCTTCTAGTCCAGCCAGTCTTCCTTACTCTGATCATGGTCTTCTTTGCCCTGGTTCTACTGGTACTCTTGGTCCCCTGGTCTACCAGGTCCCTGTCCAGCTGCTCTTGGTCCCCTGACACTACTGGCCTACTTCCTCCTGCTCCTACTATTCCAAGTCGACATAATCTTCCTCAATCTTGTTCTGATTCTCCTGGCCTTGATCCTACTAGACCTCCTGCTCTTTGTGTTCCTGATTTGATGTCAACTATTCTTGCTCCTTTTTGTATGGGGCTTTTGTGTTCTGCTCTTCCTGGGACTGGCCATCCAGTTTCTTTTCTGCTACCCATCCTGGTGTTTGCCCACCCTTTCCTGATCCTTCTGAATGTAGTCATTCTGGTCCAGACACCTCAGTTTTAAGTTCTTCTGGTTCCCTTTGATCTTTTGTGGCCTAGCATTCCTAGTCCCACTCTCCTGTTTTTCCTAGCTTTTGTCCTCACTCACTTAGCCTGGTACCCTCGTCTTCCAGTGCTCATTAATCCCTGTCTTGGTCCTCCAAGCAAGCAATCAACAACCTGCAAAAGGTCAAAGTTGAGTACATGGAGTCAATGGTTCAGTTGGACAAGCTGTGTTTGGCAAGATGACTGCGTCCAGCATCCAGGTGTATGATATGAGGTGAGACCACATATCATACACCTGGAGGTTGGATGCGGTCATCTTGCCAAACACAGCTGGACTCAATTTTACTCGATTTTGACCTTACATAGGTCACTGATTCCTTGCTTCATGACTTAAGACAGTTTACATAAATTAAGTCTACCCCAGATGTTGGCTGATTTTGCAGATACTGTTAATTAGTTTGATTTTGTGCATCTTCTCTTTTAACTTTGCCCTGAGGAAGCCCGCAATAGGGCAAAGCGCGTTGCTTGCGCTTGCTGTGTACACTGATGAAGAGCAAAATAAAAAAGACACAAAATATAAAGGACCTACTTGTCTTGTATTGATTTTCGAGCTACTTTTGTTTGTATATTCCTTATTTATCTTGCCTCTCTACTATAATCAAATAAGGAAAATATAATGTTGGCAAGAATACCCGTTAAAATTGAATTAATACTTGGAAAGCTCCTGAGCCCCCAACGGTGTCTCAGTGGCACAGTGACGTGGACTGGTGCGCCCAGCAGAAGAAGCCAATCTATGAGGCCAGAGGATGCCCTTCCAAACATTCTCGGGTTTAATGTAAATAGTGGGACCACTTTTGGCTGGGTCCTCCACTGTCACTGTAACTGTAAATGCATGATGGATGTCTATGTTGTCTGCTGGTTTAATTGTGAATTTGTTGCAGTGGCTACACTCAATTTTTTTATATGTATATTTTTATTTAGCCAATAGCCATTTGCAAAAAATAAATACATAAACAAACAAGCATTGGCATAGCCAAATGGTCTCGCCTTTGGGACCTTATAAGTGTTTAGTTATCCAGCACAATATCCTTGGTGCAACAACATCAAGTGTTGCATGGGTAAACACTTATAAGGTCCCAAAGGTGAGACCTATTGGCTATGCCAATGCTTGTTTTGAGTGAGTGGCTTGTGCAGGTATGCCACTGTGAGGTAGAGATGCTGCGTGTGCTTTTACAGGAGCCCCTGTGACACTGCGCCTCTTCAAAATTTATCTTGGGTCTGGTGTAATACTTCTAGCCCCTATTCCTGTCTTCTCGCACCCAATGCATCCTTAAATGTCCTATGTACCGCCGGGGTTGACACTCCGATTACCCCTGCCCTCCAGTGACACTTTACCTGTCGCGGGTGGTGGTGGTGGTGGTAGTGGTGGTGGACATGGTGGTGGACGTGGTGGTGGTGGACATGGTGGTGGTGGACATGGTGGTTGTGGAAGTGGTGGTGTTGGTGGACATGGTGTTGGTGGTGGGGTGGTGGTGGACGTGGTGGTGGACGTGGTGGTGGATGTGGTGGTGGACATGGTGGTGGTGGTGGTGGACATGTTGGTGGTGGACATGGTGGTGGTGGATGTGGTGGACGTAGTGGTGGTGGATGGGGTGGTGGACATGGTGGTGGTGGTGGTGGACGACTATTGGGTAGGAGGGTGCTGGCTAAGCCTGGGCAAAGCACTATGCTACGCTCGTGTAGTTTGCGAAGTTTGCACTACTTTGCACTACGCGAATTGCACGTAGTACAGTGCAAACACGCGTAGCGTAGTGTAGAGATCATTTTTTACTTGCTCATGGTCCTCAACGTCAAGTGAGCAACCGTGAGCAAGCAAAATGACATCCCGGCGAGACTTTTTCCTCGTTCGCGATCAGCAACATCAAGTTGCCGATCGCGAGCGTGGAAAACAAACCTCCTGGCGAGATTCTCAACGTGGGGAGGTCAGGTTTCTCATTGCGTATGCTCGTGACCGCTCACGATGAGAAACTACCAGTCTGCGTTGAGAAAGCTGCCGCTCAAGTAAAAATCTACTTGAGCACCAGAAATCTACAGTTCGCACTGTGCAAGATGCCGTTTTCAATGATTGCACAGTGCTGGATGCTTGTCCGCACTGTGCAATCATTGAAAACGGCATCTTGCACAGTGCGATCAGGGAACTACGCAGTTCACGAAGTGCTACGTGTAGCTCGCGTAGTGCGAAGTGCACTTTGCGTAGTTACGCGTAGCACTACTTCGCGAACTACGCCGAGGGTTAGTGCTGGCAGAATGCGGAAGGAGAGGAGGTTCTCAAAAGGGGGCACATGGGAGAGCAGAAAGAGGCCGAATATTATCCAGGTTCTCAGTTCTAACATATTTATTCAAAGTATTGGTTTCTAAAGGCATTTAATTCTTGCTGAGAAAAGAAACTTAATCGGCCTTTCAAACACTGAAATTAATTTCTGTTTGCAGGCTCATATACTCATTCGTCCCAGTCAAGCGTGTCCATGCACTATAAAATATAATGCTTTGGAATTTGCATCGTATTATTGCTTCCAGGGAGCTATCAGAGGAGGAAAGGGTAACCTCCGCCATTTATCGATATCTCTTTTAGCCAGCTGAAAATATAAGTTGATATAGTGCGGAAGAGAACAAAACAAAATAAATCATAAAAAATATACAGAGACAATTACAGCATGGGAGGGGCAAAGACCAAAACGGCAGAAGGGGGTAGAGGAGCGGCATGCGGCGTGCCATCGAATTGAAAAGCAACTGACACGGCCTGCATCCCAGAAACACACAGCGTTTCCCTTGTGGGAGCGAGCAGGGGCACCATCTGTTTTCTCCATAATTACAAACAGATGGCGCCAAAGCTCACTTCTGCAAGGGAAATGCTAAACGTGCACGTGTTGCAATAGAAAGCAATGCAAAACGTGCACATTTTTGGCCAAAATGCTGATCGATTCCAAACATCCCCTCCTATGCAACGCATGCTCGCTGTGTAGGCGAGACCTAAAAAATGCAAGAAAGTAGAACATAGGCCAGTTTGATCAATCCAAACATATAAATATCAATATCAAAGTAATTAAAACATGAAGGTCAGATGCTTCCTCCACTCTCTATTGAAAATAAGTACAAATAGCTTGTTTCACAAGGGGAGTAGATATGTTAGTAGTATCACATACCTGCATCCCGGAGATCATCTTTAATCTATTACTGGTGCTAGATGCTCTATAAGAGCCTCCCAAATCCTGATGCCCAGTCTCTGTTTCTGTAGCCCTTTAATAGCATATAGACTCGTTTCCAGATTGCATTGGGCATATAGCTTCCTCTCCACATTTCAAAGGTAGGGGATGGATTCTTTCTGCCGCCACAATGATGCTATACATAATCTAGTCACTGCAACAGCAATATAAATTAAATACCTAAATGCATACATTTCCTCTGCTGGCATGCCATCTTCTAAAACTCCCAACAACATAACTGTAGGGGTTATCACAATCTGTGCCCATGTAACTTCCGACAAAAAGGTCTGCATCATATTAATTAATTGTTTAAATTCTGGACATGTTGAAAACATATGGACTATATCTGCCTGATCCATCCCACACCGAGTACATTTATCTTCATTTAATCCATCCCAGCGTGTAATTTTTGCAAGAGTATAATATAAATTGAACATGGTCTTATATTGTTGTGCTCTCAGGCTGGAGGAGATTAAAAGTTTATCGGCAAATGCGATAGACTCTTGTAAGATATTTCCTCGAAGGGATAGCCTGGTGTTCCATTTAGCATTCTGTGCCTCTAGATCATCATTTCGTATTCCGGTAAATGTTTGATATAAGTTACCAATCCTTCCCCAAACCCTCACTACTTCTAGCAAGTTATTTTTTTGTGCCAGGCATGGAATATCCCCTCTTTTTAGCAAATATTCACAAATCTGCAGGTAATTAAAAAAATCAGCTTTAGGAAGATCGTACTTAGACATTAACGAAGAGTATGCCCTGACACCACTACTGTCTACTAAGTCTCCTAGAGTCTGAATGCCCTTACGTCTCCATCTGTCCATAATAACATCAGAAAAAATAGTGGGGAGTAGTGCTGGAGCATTAGTGGGAGTATAAAAATTGACCCTACCAATCTGCAGATATCTCCGAATTTGAAGCCAAGCCTTATGGACAGCCAGGACCACCTTGAAGCGAGTCTTTTTATAGTAGCTGGGCTCAAGAATCTTAAAGAAACTCCTCTCTGCTTTGGAGCCCAATGATATCTGCAAAAATATGCGGGATTTCATCTGCACTATCCTCGCCTTCCCCAACTCATAAAATTCCCATACGTTGTAGCAGACATGCCCAGTAATAGATTTGGAAATTGGGACCTGCCCAGCCCCCTCGTGATCGTGCAAGGGTTATAAATTTCATAGCTTGGCGGGTTTGGCCTGGGCCCACAGAAAACTGCTACATATAGATTGTAATTTCTGGATCTGTTTCCCTGCAATTTCTAATCTAACTGCCCTATAGAAATATAGCACCCTTGGCGAAATATTCATTTTTAGGACCTTATATCTTCCCAGCATTGACAAGTGTAGGCCTTCCATTCTGTCGAATTCCTTTTTAATCTTACGTAGCATGGGGTCCCAGTTGGACAGAACCATAGTATCTAGGCTACATTTAGACGCACCCCCAGGTACGTTGCCTCCTTCGTAACTCTAGGATCAATAAAAAGTGCTTGCTCTGTGCATGTAACCTGTGTCTTGGCCAGGTTGAACTTATAGCCTGCACTCCTCCCATATATTGATGCTAGTTGTTCTGTCTCTACCAGAGTCATAGCTGGATCCAACGTGACTATCGCTATATCATCTGCATATGCTAAAATATCAACCCGTTTCCGCCCGGGACTCGGGGATGTATGTTTAAGCTGTATTCCAGCAGGTTCAGGAACGGGTTAATATATAAAGCAAATAACAAAGGGGAACAGGGACAACCCTGTCGGGTACCCCTTGATATAGGTACGGGGTTCGATTCAAGCCCTAGTGCACAGACTCGAGCAGTTGGGGATCTATACATGGTTCTAACTGCCTGGATAAAACAAGGTCTAAAGCCTTGCCACCGCATTGTTGCCCATAAAAATTTCCAGGAGACACGGTCAAACGCTTTCTCTGCATCCAATAAAGTCACTACATATGGAGCTTTCCGTACATTAGCAGAGTCTAACAATGCAGTAACTCTGCCTATATGATTTACCGTGCCTCTCCCTGGTATAAATCGATGCTGGTGGACCGAGACTAAGGGCGTAGTTACTCGAGAGAGTCGTGTGGCCAGTAGTTTTGCGTAGATTTTCCCATCGCAATTTATGAGTGAAATTGGACTAAACGACCCTGGTAGCATGGGTGGTTTGTCTTTTTTTAGAAAGAAGATGATACTGGCTACATCCCATGATGCCAGATCGTCCCCATTCTGTGCTTCCTGGAATACAGTCAGCATATCTGATTCTATCTCTGCTAATAAGATTTTGTATAATTCCAGCGGGAGCCTATCGGGGCCAGCTGCCTTCCCTGTTGCTAATGAACCCACAGCTTCAACAAGCTCTTCCATTGTAATCGGTTCCTCTAGAGCTCTCTGATCCTCTTCATTTAACATTTTCCAATAAGGATCTTTATAGAGGTCTTCCATTCTCTCCTGGGTATTAATATATAGCCTCCCATAGAAAGCCTGAAAAACCTCCATGATCTCCTCTGGTGTTTCTATTATTTTACCTGTCGAGTCTTCAATTGCCGTAACAGTATTTTTAACCTCCTTACATCTAATTTTCTTGTCCAAAATCTACCAGTTGCCTCCCCAAAATCATAGCACTCTCTCCTGAAAAGATGGTATTTCTTTGTTATATCTTTAGCCCACTCCTCATTTATCCTGGCTTTACAGCAAGCAACCTCCGTCTGTGCCTGTGAGGTATCTAGTTTTCCATTGAACCGCCTCTATCAGGGCATATTCAGCATGTTGCAGATTATCATATAATCCCAGTAAACGCTGCCTAAATTGTTTTTGGACATGCAGCCCGAAGCTCAATATCTCTCCCCTAAACCCTGCTTACATGGCATCCCAAACTATGTCACATTTAGTGGAATTCCGATTTATGGCCATGAATTGAGTTACCCATTGTCGTATATGACAAATAAACTCTTCATTTAATAGTAGCTTCCTATCAAAAGAAAATGTCCCTCGAGATTCTACCAGACCATGCATTGTTTAAAAGAACAAGGTTATGATTCGAGGTAATTTGGGGGAAAATCTGTATATGTGCATCTACTAAATAAGTTTTAGTGACAAAAAAGTAATCAAATCTGGCTAACTTTTGATGTGGACAAGAATAGTGTGTATATCCTGGATCTGGATGTTTCTACCTAGGCCATACATCAACTAAACCATGTTCATAAAAAAGCTGTTGTATGTAGAGCCTTATATACATTAGGTTTCCTGCCATAATATTTATCTCCCTCCAACCCCTGTGTCACTTCTCCCAGTTGGATATTAACATCCCCCAACAGTATCAAGGACAACGCCCAAGTAGCCAGTTCTGTATTCAGGTAGTCAATAATCTGAGTTTCACCATTATTAGATCCATATACGGAGCATATTGTAAATTTCTCGTTTGCAGCTACGCACTCGATCATAGCCCAACGGCTATACTTATCTGCGAGACTTTTAGTATAGTGTGTTTACTCCATGGAACATGTGTCTCTTGGAGACAGACCACATCAGGGGACATGTTTCTTATTTCTCATGCCACTCTTTGCCGTTTTAACCCTTTCATTAAGTCCCCGCACATTAAACGTACATACAGATAGAACTGTCATTTTTAACCTGGTTCAACACTGCAGCAAACGCTCCCTCTCTCCCGTAACATCATCTCCTTTCCTTTTATTAGTGCTACAATAGCAATTGGCTTATTTACAATTTTCACCCTTCCTGCCCCACCCTTCGTGGTAGCCGCCCCCTCCCCAACCCCAAATCCCACCACTCCTCCCCTCGATGGCCTCCTCTACCAGCGGAAGCCCCCCCTGTCCTCCCACGCATGGAGGCTGATAGACCCAATTCACCAAGCCCCCAAACCGTGTTGTATTTAGAAAGGAAGGTAGAAAGAAAACAATTAACCATGGGGAATAGACTAGGAGAGAAAATTTAAAGCTCGGCTTAGCTTAGATATGTGCAGCTAATACCCTATCTAAAGAAAAACATTAATTTTCTATAAGCAGTAGTAAAATTACCAGCCATTTATACTATTTTTCCCTGGGGTTTAATTTCTAGTAGATACTCCTTTGCCTTTAACTCAGATGTAAAAAATCTCATCTTGTCTTTATGCATTATTTTTAGTTTAGCTGGATTTAAAATAAATGCTTGTGTGCCTTTGCCCTAAAAAGGATTAATGAGCTGCCTGAGCTGCCACCTTTTTTCCACAGTATCATGACAGTAATCGGGGCGAACGAAAAACTCAAATCCTGCCCCCCTTCTCTGTCTATCTTGCCTAGCCATGTCATATAGAGCCTGTCTAGATAGGAAATTTGATAGACATATCAATATAGCTCTAGGTCTTATAGTGGATTGATTTGATCCCGCCTGATTCTTTAGCCGAAAGGGGAACCGGTGGGCACGTTGTATCTCTGTATCCCATATCCATTGTGTCAGTTCACAAAGGCTTCTGTAAAAAGTTTCACAACAAACTTCCGGGGGTTTGAGCCTTCAACCCCTTCAGGCACACCAAGAATTCTTAAATGATTGCGGTGGAGGCTATTTTCCACGTCCTCGAGCTTCCAGGAGATATCACTCTTCTGCGTCATCAGTGCATCCGTAGATGCTTTCTGCACAGTCATCTCCTCTTCGAGAGTGGATATTCTATTTTCGGCTTCAGAGATCCTTTCTGTGATCTCTGAACAGGATTTGGCTACGCGCCGGATTGAATTTTGCAGTTTTCAACATGCGCCTTGTTTTTTTTTACTTTATGCCCAGCTTTCTTCTCTATGCGACATCATTGTCTCGTATATAACTGCCAGCGAAATATCACATGGGCATTCTAATGAAGTGCTCTGGTCTTGTCTCAAGCCCCCCCCACGTCCTGATGCACTCCCAGAATTGGCAATATTAACCTGCTCTCCCCATGGAGATCGAACAGTCAGCAGGCCTTCCAGGTACTTGTGGTATGGATGATATTGAAGGTAATACTTTTTTACGTACTGTCCCGGAGCCAGATACCCTATTATACCTTCCCGGGGTCTCCTCTTCCTGGCATATACTGCTAGTTTCACTCCATCGCCTGCTTGTAGAGCCGAGAGGGTCATCAGATACCTGTAGTGATTCCTCCCCTGACGAATTAGAATGATCCGAGAGTGAGAAGAAGGGATCACTGATATCACCGATATCCATCTCTGGTGGGTTTAAACCAATATTACCATCTGTTATTGGCAACTTGTCTCCTGGTATAATTGTAGCCACTAATTCTTGCCTTTTGCATGCCGAGGCTATAGACACCGCATATGACATATTCCCACTCATTATATCTTGTACCAGAGCCTGCGAGTCTTGCCCCCTCAGCCCATCTTTCACTGAAGTATTTGGCGAGGGGTTGCCCAAAACGTCATCCTGTCCCACTTGCTCCACATTCTCTATACCCAGTCCCGGAGCACCTGTATTCCCCTGGCTCACCTGTTCTGGACTTGCCTAAGGAGCTACCTTCTCTATAGAGTCTCTTTCCTGGTCCACGTTCCTGCCCGTTCTGGCCACCAAGAAGATTGCGGGAGTAACTCTTTTCCCGATGCCGACAGCGCTTGACGGACTGCAACTGTCCCCAGCCGCTCCACGTTGTTTTTTTTTCTGGGTGATTTCCGGGGGCTTGATCGGAGCGGGATTGTTTCCTGTACCGCGCGTCTTTCCGTTCCTGGTGTTCTTCGGCGGCATCCTTTCCTGGGCTGTAATCCGATCCTGACCCCCAGCCAATCGCTGCAAGGTTCCTCGAGCCGGGCGCCAGATCAGACAGGAATATAAATGCGTGAGTCGGGAGCGGCAGGCCGCAAAGCACTGGATCGTGAGTAGATCCCACAGCATTTCCCGCTATCTGTTTTTCTATTTTTCCCTGTTTTCCATGCTCAACCGCGCTCCTCTTTTGGAAGGTGCAGGGGGGATAAGCTTACAAGAACTCACTCGACCAAATGATCAGCCGCCATCTTGACTCAAATCCTCAGCGTTGGCTACACTCTAAATGTCATATACTGCTGTTGCATTATACATATTAAAACTGCTGTGACTGCTGCTGTTAAAACCAATAAAAATTGTTCATGAAAAAAAAATTTGAATTAATACAGCAAGCATGTTCCATAAAGGAATTGTTTTAATCTACGTTTTAGAAGGGAATGGGATTAGGTGTCAGTTCAGAAAACTCAAAAAAGAGTCCTAATGAAAGAATAAATGCATAAGCCTAAAGCCTTTGCACATTAAATAGAGAACATGTCAAGCTGGTAAGTATTCTCAGCTATAAATCAGCAGTTATATAATGAAGCAGAGAATAAGTTCAAAAGCAATCTCTCTTGAAGAGACATATGGTCTTAAGAAGCCCAGAGATGGTTCCTAATGAGAGCAAGAGAAACCCCCCTCTACTCTAGGAACATGCACTAATGTAGACACACAATACTGTTGATGGAACAAGTATCACTTTCTTCATTCACATCATCCAATAGGATTTCAATATATCCTTGGGAATAGATAAACTCCCCCGTTTCTTATGTCTTTACAATGAGCCACAGACACAAGGCCTTGAAAAGATACTTTGTCCACTTTTTGCATTTCAGACAGCTCTTCCCATGAATCATCCTTCCTGCTGCCTCTTTTCCTGCCGGTGAAAAGCTCCCTATCAATTTTCTAATGCATGGCAAATGCCTATTCACTAACTAACAGCCAGCTTATGGAAAATGATAGCATCTATATTGAAGAGAAAACATCTAGTGTAAAACAGCAGTTGAATATTAAAAACGAATCCTTTCAATGCTAACATGAAACTACTATTATATGGCATCAATAGTTAGGCTAACTTAAGTTAGTACAATATTATTTCTTTTATATATTTTTTATACTTAAGTATGGTTCCTTACTTCAAAACTTATAAAAACATAATGCATGCACATTTTAGCATAGATTCTTGCATTTTTCAGTTAAATACGTTTTCATTTGTAATATGAAGACATCCACTGTTTCAGTACCCACTCCGATGGTTGAATAACTATCACCATATTTCACAAATTGATCTTTAGAGTGCACCTTCTTTTCTTGCAGTGTTATCAATTGTTATTTTTCAGAATTTCAGTTTTCTTCAGTTTCTTGTATTTCATATTCTTTCTTCCTTTCTTTCTTTCTTTCTTTCTTTCTTTCTTTCTTTCTTTCTTTCTTTCTTTCTTTCTTTCTTTCTTTCTTTCTTTCTTTCTTTCTTTCTTTCTTCTCTGCCTTTCCATTTCTTTTCTTTTTCTTTCTTGTTAAATAATATCTAAATCCTTCATATAAAGCCTAAAAGCATATTAAACAAAAGCCAATTATTAATACATATTTTAATATGAGTCCTAAAAATCCACTTCCCATATTTGTAAGCCAATTACCAATAGCAGAAGATCCTTTGCCTAAAGTTCCTCACATACTAGTGGTTTCTGAAATTTCTTATTCAGGTTACAAGTCAGAAATGTTCTTTGCAAGTTATTTTATCGTTATACTCACTCTCACTGCCTGGTTGTGCGAAGCATGCACCCAATTAGCTATCCCAGCCTATTTCACAGTAGTGTTGGTAATCAAGTTTGCCTGGTAGGGGTGCTTTCATCTCAGCTTCAGGCAGGATTTTCCAATATGATTCTTGATCAAAACCCAAACTCCAGGGTTAAGATCGTGACACTGTTCCTGATTCAGGCAGCATTATCGGCCCCAACCTACTGTAAAACAGAACGCACCACATAAGCCAACCCTTTTCAGTAGTCAAGTATCATGCCATCTGTGATGTTCACAAGCAAATTAGCAAGCACAGCAGGCTGTCACATGGCACATCCCATGAGTATCTTTTGGATTGATGTTCCTGTCCTCCTGTCAGGAGTGCTTTAGATACTCATCAACAGAAACAGTAAAGCATGTGGCCATTTCAATGAAGCAGAGGCACAGACTTTGGCCAAACGTTATTTCAGTGTCCCATTTAGATGTTCAACTATATGCAACGTTTCTGGGTGATATCTACAATACAGTCTCTGTTCTACTTAAGGTGCCACACACATCATTATTAAAATGGGTCCCTTGGTCTGACTCCAGAAAAAACGGAAAAACAAACCGTGGAATGAGTTCTTGCAACAGCAGATCGGCTACAGTCGGGATGTGATTTCTCCATATTGGGTAGACTTCCACCTATTGGGAGAAAATGCACACTATATCTAGGATATATCCCAGGCCGTTACATACAAGCATCTTGATAAAATCCAACTGCATCTGATTAAAGGGTTCTCCTGATCTTTCTATATGGCTTAATGTTACATGCGGTTCTCCTACCGACATTCATCTGGTGACATGGCACACACCTCTTACATAGCTCTTCAGCTTGAACTCGGAATCAAGGATTAAACCAGCTCTGCCTAAACAATTTAACCATTACATGCCTCCCAATGTGTGTAGGACCACGAAAATATTGTGTCATGGGGAACAGCAGGCTGTCTGCCAACACAGGTCTTCTATCCGTTGAAACCCAAATATAATTAGCATTTTAACACATCCTGATCTGACCCTTCCTTGTTGTTCTGCCTCTCAAACTGTCGACACATGGGGAACAACAGGCTGTCTATCAACACAGGTCTTCTATCCGTTCAAACCCAAATATCATTTGCATTTTTAATACATCCTGATCTGACCCATCCTTGTTCTGCCTCTCAAACTTCTTCTTGCCATCTTTTGATTTCTTCCCATGTATCAGCTATTGACAACAACATTAAAAGGGATCATCAGAATCATTTGCAAATTCTTGTTCAAATTTGCATGCCATAATGGCTCAATACTCTTCAACTTCATTGGCATATCTGTTTCCAACTGTGAGATAGTCATCGCCACTTCTATGAGCTGCAAATTTAACTACAGCACCTTCTTGTGGCAATTGTAAAGCCTAAAAACTGTTTAATCACATGTTTTCCATTTTGGATCGGTGATCCAGAAGATGTCATGAATCCTCTCTGTGACCACAACTGCCCAAAGTCATGAACCACACCAAAGTCATACTTGCTATCTGTAAATATAGTCCCTCGCAATTGAGCTGAAAGATTAGAAGCTCGTGTAAGAGCAATTCATTCTGCCACTTGTGCAGGGATAACACTTCAAAGCCAGGAGGCTTCCACTACTGATTAGTACACACAGCATAAGTTGCTCTCAAAGTCCCCTCATTGTCCCTTAAACATGAGCCATCCAGAAAAATGACATAGTCAGGCTCATTGAGCTGATCATCTTCAAAGTCTGGTCTTGGCTTGGTGGACAAATCCGTAACATCAAAGCAATCATGTTCAACCTTGCCTACATCAAATTCATTTCCAGGCACTGGTTCCACTGTAGCTGGATTGAGAGTTTGACATCTTTTTAGTACTATATTATCTGCCACAAGAATCAATTGTTCATACTTTCTAAGTCTGCTGTTTGTCAAATTTTGGGTTTTGGTATCAGGGGGGAAAATCTCCACAGCATGAGTGACCATCACTGTAAGATTGTGTCCCATCACTATGCTCTCACGTCTCTCAATACTGAAACCAACTGTTACACCCTACTTTAAGGCACCCAGACAGTCCTGTCGCTATACTGACTGTCAAGAGTCATTGACAAATATGCCACAGGTCTTTTAGAGTCTCCATGTATTTGAGTAAGCACTGGGAGAGTGCAGCCCTCCCTCTCACTGCAAAACAACATGAACATATTACTGTAATCAGGCATTCACAGTGCCAGGGCACAACAGAGACTTTTGCTCAGCTCTAGGAACACGTTTGCTTTTCTGGGACAACGATTGCTTAAATCAGGCACATCCTTGTGCGTCAGCCTCAGTCAAGGCTTTGTTACTAGGAAAAAGCTATTTATCCTATGTATCCCACCATTCAAAGGAACATCCTGATTTCTGGATGGATCCATTTTTAAAATGTTTGTGGTTCTCTCTTGTACCACCGTTCTCATCCCTTCTCAATGAGATGTCCCAAACATAGGGCCTCTTTCTGACAGTCATGTAATTTGTTTGGGGACTGTTCTCAGCCACATAATTCAGAAGAGCAAGTGTTTCTTGATTACAAGATTGTGTCTTGTTTACAATCTTCTTGTGTACTTGATGCAACAAGTAAGTCATCAATATTTTGCACAAGAACTGAATTGCAAGACATTTGTAAAGTCTCAAGATTCTTTTTGAAGATCTGATTAAAGAACAAAGGACTCTACGAATACCCCTGTGGAACTCTGCACCATTCTCAAACTCTATTTTTAATACAAATGAGAACAAGAATTGACTGTCCTAATGCTATGAGATAGAGAAAAAGGCCTGGCAGAGATTCACAACAGTAAACCACTCTGCACTGCAGGGAATCTCAAATAGTTATGTAGCTGGATCTATACCACTGGACAACATGGAACTACTATGAACATTTTTGGAAGATCTTGTACAATTGGATACTTGCTGTCGGGTTTCTGTCAAGCCATAATCGGCTAATTGCAAGGACTTTCATCAACTTCTCTTAAAATCCCTTGTTTTAACATGTTTTCAATCACTGGAGTAATTCCAGCTATCGTTTGAGACATAGGATCATATGGTGTATTCTCGGAAGGACTGTTGTTTCTTTTATTGTGATTCGGACTGGTTTTACACCTTTGATTAGTCTGATGCCTTTCCCTGAAAAATTCCAACTTCTGATTTTACAGTATCTCATAAATCTGGAGGTAAATCCTCTACCATTGTGATAGGGTACAATCCTATAGCTGTTTCTTTTCAGGCCATTTTAAATTCAACTTCTTTATCATATGTTTCAAATTCAGCACATCCAGTGTGCAATAAATTGTACAATTTAACTTGCACAAAAGATCCCCTCCTAACAGATTCACAAGACTCGAATCACACGCAACAAATTGTCGATCTTCCTCAAATGAGCCTATATTTACAGGCACTTTGTTTGAAAAAGGGTTTGTTATTTTCTTATCTATCACTCCTGCAACCAAGAGGGCTAGGTATGGGACTGACACTGTTGTAGCAGTGGAACGGGTAGCAACTGTGTCGATGAGAAATAACACTTGATGGCTGTTGGACCAGGCTCTTTCTGCAGAGTCATCCCCAAATGTTTGCTTTCCTTCTCGCTTTATTCTGAACCTCATTTTGTTGGCTTTAGGACTCTGGGCAATTTACCACTGCTAACCGGTTCTAAAGTGCATATGCTCTCTTCCATAAACACGGTATGATTGGTTTACACCTATTTGGCATATTTGACTTACTTGTAAGTCCCTTGTAAAGTGGTATGCCATGTACCCAGGACCTGTAAATTAAATGCTTAAGTTGGCCTGCAGCACTAATTGTGTCACCCACAGAAATAGCCTTTCAAACCTGTGTCATGCTTGTCACTGCAGGGTCTGTGTGTGCAGTTTACTGCCACTTCAACTTGGCATTTGAAATTTCTTGCCAAGCCTTAAACTCCCTTTTTATCACAAACAGCGCACCCCTAAGGTAGAACCCTAGGTAGCCATATCGACAAGGCACTATGGAAATATTAGATAGGACAGGTACCTTTATGTTTTGCATGTCCTGGTGGTAACAAACAACGTATTTAGTTTTTCACTGCTGTGAGGCATACTCCTCTTATAGGCTAGCATTTAGGCGGAAATTCTTTGTTACAAAGGAGTAGCTTTGCCACATTTGGTATGTTTATAATGGTAGTGATAAATCCAATTTACTGGTGAAAATGGATTTCACAATGCTATTCTAGAAATGCCACTTTTAGAAAGTGAAAGACACTCAATTAATGGCCGGAACGCAGAACAAATCAAAACATTCGCCCCCAGTCAAGAGATCTGGGTTAAATCCATCATTCTTTTGCTCACCATGCCACCCCAGTTTAGACCTGGCCATATGCAAATCAGTCTTTACCCTGTTCCTCATGGGAACAGTCCAGCCCAAACTGCCAAGCCAGGTCCTACCTGGACTGGAAACAAGCATCCTAGGACTGGTTTCGGGGTTTCACACCTCATCAGCCAGGATAGCTTGATTCCAGTGGCACAGTGAGCCCGGGACCCACATCTGGGCATACCCGGCGCACTTAGGGTGAAGAGGCAAAAGACATACAATTGATAGACGGAATGCAGAACAAATTAAAACATTTGCCCCCAGTCAAGCGATCAGGGTTAAATCCATCATTCTTTTGCTCACAATGCTACCCCAGTTTAGACCTGGCCATATGCAAATCAGTCTTGACCCTGTGCCTCATGGGAACAGTCCAGCCCAAACTGCCAAGCCAGGTCCTCTCTGGACCAGAAACAAGCATCCTAGGACCGTTTTCGGCTTTTCACCCCTCAAAGAAACTTTTCTTCTCCACTAAAACTGATCAGGCGGGAAATAAAAGCAGAGAACTTTTTACCATTGTAAAAAGTTTCGCTTCTCCCATGGCAATCGGCTGCCCGTTTGCTCCCACGAGTGACTGAACTAGTCGTATGGCCTGTTTCTTCCATGGCAAAATTAAGACTATCCAGGATTCTTTTGAAGCTCAGTCGTCTGGGCTAGGGGGAGAAATGAGTTCGCCCCCAGAGGCCTGCTCCAAGATGGCTCCCTCCATTATGAAGTTTCCTGTCATCTCTTATGAAATCCATCAAGTCTGGCTCAACATCTGATCCTTGTCCAGCAAAAGTCCTGGCCTCTATTGCAGAAATGATTAATCCCGCAGTACACTCGATTTTGAACCTCGCCCTTGGGGGGGAGGTGGGGGCAGATGCCGCATACCTGGAAACACGCAAAAATTCTCCTGCTCCTAATGAAACCCACGGCTGATCCTGAGGTTGCCAACAATTATAGGCCTATTTCCCTCCTGCCTTTCTTCTCCAAGGTTTTGGAGATGTATGTCAATTCAGCTACCACAAAGTATGTTGAGGATAACCATCTGTTGCACTCAAGCCAGTCAGGCTTTAGAGCAAACTTCAGCACCGAAACAGCCTTGTTAGAGGTTGCTGAAACTATTAAAACTATGCTGGATAGAGGAGGCAATGCGGTTTTAGTGCTGCTGGACCTTTCCGCGGCCTTCGATACCGTACCCCACAATAGATTACTGCGAAGACTTGGGGAGGGCGGTGTCGGAGCCGCGGTACTGAGCTGGTTTACCTCTTTTTTAAACAACCGTTCACAAACAATTTGGTCTCTGGCTTTTTCTGCAGAAATTGCCCCCATAAATGTTGGGGTTCTGCAGGGCTCAATCCTGAGCCAACGTTGTTTAATCTACACCTGGCCCCTCTTGCTACCCTTGCCGAGAAACACGGTGCAAAGATAGTGTTGTACGCAGACGACACTCAATTGTTGTTCACGTGCGAGAAGGGTGCAGAGTTTAAAGGTGATGTGATTAACACATGCCTCTCTGAGGTATTCTCTTGGCTTATATTAAACCAATTGAAATGCAACTCTGAGGAGTCAGAGATTATTTTCTTCGGTTCATGCCCATGCGAAGGCTGGCATTCTTGGTGACCGTCAGACATTCCCCCCCCCCCTCGTCTTCTGTGACCACTGTGAAAAATGTTGGGGTCAAATTGGATTCAGCACTCTCCATGAAGGCTCAAGTCCAATCGGTTGCAGGGACTTGTTTCGGGGTATTGAGAATATTGAGGAACTTTCTTCCCCTGCTCCCCGTCGCATATAGGAAAACAGTGGTCCAGGCCCTGGTGGTCTCAAGACTGGACTATGTTAACTCCCTGTACTTGGGCCTCCCTGACTACCTTCTTGGCCGATTGCAGGTGATCTAGAATGTGGCCGCCAGGGCTATCTTTTTGACATGACCTAGGACTCACACAACCCTCCTTGTGTCTTCCCTCCATTGGCTTCCGGTGCGGAAAAGAATTCATTTTAAGGCACTGGTCCTGGTCTTCAAAGCTTTTCACAAGATTGTAGGCCCCAACCTTAGGAGTAAGATCTTTTCAAGTTGTGGCCTCACTGCTCTGAAACAGCCTACCTCTCTCTTTGAGACAGGTACCGGACCTCCTTATTTTCAGGAGGAAGCTTAAGACCTGGCTTTTCCGACAGTAGGATTTGCTCGATTCTGTGGTGGAGTGAAGTTTCTGTGTGCCGTTATGTTGTCTTTTCTCTTAGCGCCGGGACACTCTTGGGAGTAGCCGTGCGCTTTATAAATACCAGATAACATAACATCAGCCAGGATAGCTTGATTCCAGTGGCACAGTGAGCCCGGGACCAACGTCTGGGCATACCCTGCGCACTTAGGGCGAGGAAGCAAAAGACACACAACTGGGGTGGCATGGTGAGCAAAAGAATGATGGATTTAACCCAGATCTCTTGACTGGGGGTGAATGTTTTGATTTGTTCTGCATTCACTCCATCAACTGTGGGTCTTTTGCTTTCTTGCTCTAAGTGCGCCAGGTATGCCCAGACGTGGGTCCTGGGCTCCCTGTGCCACTGGATTCTAGCTATCCTGGATGATGAGGGGTGAAACCCCAAAACCATTCCTAGGATGCTTGTTTCCGGTCCAGGGAGGACCTGCTTTGGTAGTTCGGGCTGGACTGTTCCCATGAGGCACAGGGTCAAGACTGATCTGCATATGGCCAGGTCTAAACTGGGGTGGCATGGGGAGGAAAAGAATGATGGATTTAACCCAGATCTCTTGACTGCGGGTTAATGTTTTGATTTATTTTGCGTCCCGTCCATCAACTGTGTGTCTTTTGCTTTCTCGCCCTAAGTGCACTGGGATTCCCAGACGTGGGTCCCGGGCCCACTGTGCCACTGGATTCAAGCTATCCTGGCTGATGAGGGGTGAAACACCCAAACCGGTCCTAGGATACTTGTTTCCGGTCCAGGGAGGACCTGGCTTGGCAGTTCAGGCTGGACTGTTCCCATGAGGCACAGGGTCAAGACTGATTTCCATATGGCCAGGTCTAAACTGGGGTGGCATGGTGAGCAAAAGAATGATGGATCTAACCCAGATCTCTTGACTGGGGGTGAATGCTTTGATTTGTTCTGCATTCCGTCCATCAACTGTGTGTCTTTTGCTTTATTGCCCTAAGTGCGCTGGGTATGCCCAGACATAGGTCCCTGGCTCACTGTGCCACTGGATTCAAGCTATCCTGGCTGATGAGGGGTCTGAAACCAGTCCTAGGATGCTTGTTTCCAGTTCAGGGAGGACCTCGCTTGGCAGTTCGGGTTGGTCTGTTCCCATGAGGCACAGGGTCAAGACTGATTTGTATATGGCCAGGTCTAAACTAGGGTGGCATGGTAAACAAAAGAATGATGGATTTAACCAAGATCTCTTGACTGGGGTGAATGTTTTGATTTGTTCTGCATTCCGTCCATCAGCTGTGTGTGTTTTACTTTTAGAAAGTGGGCATTTCTCTGTGGTTTTAACTATGTCTGCTTTGCAGCCTGTCTCCGATACACATCTGGGCTGGGTGACAGCTACACTTTGTGCGTTCCTTCTAGACAGCCACAACACAGGGAGGTCTGTGTGTGACAAGGAGTACATCTGCATTCATCTGCATACTGATAGTTTTGCTGGGTAGGAAGAAGGAGAGGTGGTTCACACTTACAGTTTAATAGGATGTGTACAGCCTTCACACTTAGGGCTGATTTATGCACTACTGGTAGTCTTGAGCCAGGGCTGGCTTCAGAGAGTTCCTTTGAATTCACCCCCTACATCACAACATCATAGGCACCTTTATGGATAAGTACCATCAATCTGGCCCTATCAAATCAGATCTCTACTGGAACCAAGGACATTCTGCCTGGAAGAAGAGCTGCTGTGCCGCAGGAGGCACTGCACTTTGCTACTTGCTCTGCTGTGCTGGCCTGAACCTGCTGATTGCTGTGCTGCAGGAGGGATTGCCACTTTGAAATTTGCTCTGCAATGTTGGCCTGTTACCTGCTGCTTCTTGACTTGGAGTGAGAGAGACTGGGCCTCCTCTCTACTTCCTTGAACCCAAGATCTCCAAGGGCTATTTGGCTTGCCTTCTGATCTCTGAAGTCTCAGCATCACAAAAGACTTTCTGCAATTCTGCTGTTGCTGCTGGACTCTGCTATCTGTGAGTCCTATCCTTGCCTCAGTTGCCCCCTCCAGTCCTGGACCTCAGAAGTGGGTTTCCGCAGCTTTTTCCTACATCAAAGTTGACACATAGGTGACTTTGTGCCAATCGGCACCGGCACATCACCTTCAACGCCAAAGCAGCGGGCGCTCAAGGACAGCAATTCTACAGCCGTCTTAGCGCCAATGGACAGTGTGGCTCCACTGCATAGAGGTTCTACACTGAAGCTGCCATTGACGGCATGGATTGGCGCTAACGCTCGCCGCAATCCATGGATTGACAACGCCGAAATGTCTCCTCTCCTCTAGTCTTTGACGTCAACATTTGGCCCAATACAAAGAACTTTGCTAGCAGCAACGATCTGAGTCCTGTAGCCAGAGTGCCTTGATCGCAGTCAGCCTGAACTTTAGATTGGCACTAGTCCCTTGTGACTTCAAGTAACTTTTTAGCGCTGCTTTCTTCTAAGCGCTTTACTGCATTCATTTATTTAAAATCCAATATCTCGACTTCTACTTATTGGATTTTTGTTGTTTGGGTCTTGCTTTTTTTATAATATAGTAATCTCTTTTTGTAAACCTATGTGGAGTAATTTTTAGGTGTATTCATTGTTTTTCTGTGTGTGTGTGTGTGTGTTTGTGTGTGTGTGTGCTGCACACATGATTTACGCATTGCCTCTGCAGATAAGTCTGCCTGGTCTGCACCAAGCTACCAGAGGGTGAATATTAGACCTGGCATCCTTGGTGTGGTTTTCCCTCACTTTTTGCCTCTACCTCCTGTGTTTTTGATGCTGTGCTGGATTTAGTTTTTGCTGGCATAGATGCTTTGGGCACTTTGCCACTGCTGATTAGTGTCAAATAGCAAGTGCTCCCTGTATACATTGATATTGTTATTTTTTCTCCCTGATTGGCATATTTGTTTTGCCAGTAGGTCCCTAGTAGAGTGCACTACCTGTGCCAGGGCTGGTAAATGAAAGGCTACTAGTGGGCCTGCAGCACTGATTGTGCCACCCACATGAGTATCCCTAAAAAGATGTCTCAGGCCTGCCACCGAATTGCCTGCATGCAGTTTGCTAACTGCCATGTTGACTTGGCAAGTGCACCCACTTGCCAGGCCCTACCCTTCCCTTTCATAGGACACCCCTATGGAAGGCCCAAGGTACCCCCCTGGGCAGGGTGCAGTGTATGTGAAAGGTAGGACATGTACTGGTGTGTGTACCATGCCCTGATAGTGAAATGCTGCCAATTTAGTTTTCCACTATTGAAAGGCTATCTTGCCCATAGGACAGAATGGGGAATGCTTTGTAACATTTTACAAGCATATCTTCCCATAGGAGTAAGATTGAAAATTGGAGTCTGGTATCCCTGAACTCAGAATTTAATAACACATCTTTTAGTAAGGATGATTTTCAGATTCTGTGTTTGAAAATAGCACTTTTAGAAGGTAGCTATTTTCTTGTTCAACCTTTCTGTGTGCCTCTGCCTGGTTGCGGATTGACTGTCAGGCGTTGGAGTGACGGGGGCTGGGGTGGCTCCAGGAGCCCGGGTGAGTCAGCTCTAGGCTGAATAGGCCAATCTGTATTTGGAGTGGTGGGAAATACCTGCTTCTCCCTCAGACTGTTGCAGATCGCGTTAGTACCTCATCCAACTTCATCTTGCTAGGTGACCTTAACCTTCACTTTGACTCTGTATCGGATCAGGTAGTCACCACATTGGTAGACGACCTAGCCGCGATACAACTTACCCAACACGTCAAAATCCACACCCACGTCAAGGGTCACCTACTGGACCCGGTCTTTAGCAACTGCTTAAATTTCACAGTCGACCTACCCTCCCCGCTCCCCTGGACAGATCACTTTTTGGTGCCCTTCACATGGACCACATCTAAGCCGTTGTCAGGAGGACTAACAACTAAATCCATCCGAGCTTGGTCCCGCCTCTCAATCACCGACTGGTCCTTGGAGCTCGCCTCCAATCAACCTCTTCATAATAAGGACCCAGGCCTAGCCAACCAGGCCTATGCTGACTGGATCTCGCAAACTCTCGATAAAACCCTCCCTAAAAACAAAATCACGCTAAAACGCTCCCTCAAAACGGCTCCTTGGTATACAGAGTCTCTCAGGGACAAGAAACGCCAGTGTAGGAAAAACGAAAGACGCTGGCGTTTAGACTATTCATCAGGTAGCAAAATCAGTTATCGAGAGTCAATCAACGAATACAAAGCGGAAGTCAAACTTGCCCAGGCCACTTATCTCTCCAATAAAATCCTCTTAGCTAAATCCAAACCCAGAGAAATCTACCAGATTGTAAAAATACTAACCAAACCCCCTTCTAGTCTGCATGATACACAATCTTCAACCCACTGTAATGATGTAGCTGAGTTCTTTCATCAAAAAATCAATAACATCTATTCCACTTTTCTTCCCAGTAATACCCCCTCCCCAACTCAGTCTAAAGCAGTCTTAACCACTTCCCTCCTTCAGGCTCATTTTATTTTGGATCACTTCCCTCCCCTGGACCTTCTCACTCTGGAAGCCATAGCCCGGAAAATAAAAACTGGTTCCCCAGAAGATCCAGCCCCTCCAGACATCCTCCTGTCTGCACCTTCAATCACACTGCCAATCATCGGAGATGTACTGAACGCTACGATCATATCTGGCGTAGTTCCCCTGGCATGGAAACAAGCCATGGTTCGTGCACTTTTAAAAAAGCCTAATCTCGATCCGTCAGATCTCAGCAATTATCGGCCCATCTCCTTGCTCCCGTGGGTGAGCAAAATCTTAGAAAAACACGTCAACTGTCACTTGGTAAATTTTTTGGAAAATGCCCAATTGTTAGACGCCACCCAGACGGGCTTCAGACCTAAACATGGGACTGAGACCGCCCTCCTCATGGTCACGGAGGAATCCAGAAAAATCCTGGACCGGGGAGGATCAGTGGCAGTGATCCTCCTCGACCTCAGTGCAGCCTTCGACACAGTCAGCCATGACACCTTGTTACATCATCTGTCCAGCGTCGGAATTAAGAACAAAGCCTGGCTGTGGTTCAAATCCTTTCTGGAGGACAGATCCTTCCGAGTCTTTGACGGCGAGGCCGTCTCTACCAGCAGGCCTCTGGGGTGTGGAGTCCCTCAGGGCTCCTCCCTAAGTCCCGCCCTTTTCAACATCTATATGAGGCCACTGGCTGATGTCGTCCGCCCATTTGGGATTAAGATCATCTCCTACGCGGACGACACACAGCTGGTGGTCTCACTGGCACAGGGAGTCAATCCCCCGGTGTCAGGCAGACTTAGAGATTGCCTAACTGAAGTAAAAAACTGGATGTCCTCATCTTCCCTTAAACTGAATGGGGACAAAACAGCTGATGCTCCTGGGCCCCTCCGACCCCCTTCTTTTCAATTGCCTGTGGCCCTCCGACCTAGGCCCCCCTCCAGCACCTAAAGACAACATCAAAAGCCTTGGGGTATGGTTGGACAGTTCCCTTTCATTTAAGACCGAAGCCACCAAGCTCTCGGCAACCTGTTTTGGCCTCCTCAAAATGCTTAAAAAAATCCTGCCTCTCCTCTCAATGGAAGCCAAACAGGTAGTCATTCAGGGTCTGATACAGTCCCGCCTGGATTTTAACAATGTGTTATACCTTGGCGCCCCAGATTACACCCTACGCAGACTTCAGATAGTGAAGAACTGCGCGGCCCGTCTACTACTTGAACTCCCTCGCAGTCATCCCGTGAGGGCCGGTCTGGTCAAACTGCACTGGCTGCCAATTCGGCAAATAATTCATTTTAAAGCCATGTGCATTGCTCATCAGTCCTTCTGGGATACAGGCCCCATGATCACTCGCGATCTAGTTACCCACTACATGCCCACCAGAAACCTCCGCTCCAGTCAAACCTTTCTGGCGACACCCTTTAGAATAAAAAAGACCAGGTCAGGCGGCAGGTCGTTCACATATAACGCTGTTAAATTCTGGAATGCTCTTCCTTTGCATCTCAGAGCTAACTCTAACCTTTCGTCTTTCCGTAAAAAGCTAAAAACCTTCCTTTTCAACCTTTCCTACTAGTCTTTCCCAGCCACCTTATTAGGTTCCTTTTAATATCCTCTAGCGCTTGGACGCCCCTGGGCAGCAATTCGCGCTCTATAAATGCACATCCATTTCCATTTCCATTTCCAGTAGCACCTCTACCTGACTGGGGCTGGGCCTGCCTTCCACAAAAGACTGTCTCCACCTCCTGCGGTGTGTCTGAAGGCCCTGGCCCACACTGACAAAGAAAGAAGTTGTGCTCTGGCAGAGTGCATCCAGAACTGGTTTGGACTGGGTTCAGGACCCCTTACAAAAAGAGAACAAAGACATTTTGGGGTATAAATATCAGAACTGAAACCCCTGAATTTTAGATCATCCTGGAATTAAGAAGAACCTTTACCAAGGAGAAGAGGGCGAGAAACTGAGAAGAAGGACTGCCCTTGCTGTGTGTTCTGGGGCTGACCTGCAGTTGCTATTCTGCCAAGGGAAGAAGAAGGACTTTGCTGTGTGCTGTGTCCTCCACTTAAAGGAAATCTCCAAGGGCCTGAGGAGAGCTGGCCTCCTTTTGTGGAAACTCAGGAACACCAAAGTTTCCAAAATCCTCGCTAGGACACTGTGTGCGTGTGTCTGGGCACAGCGTGTAACCTTCGTGAAGCCTGCATTACTCGAGAGTGATTTGTTCCCCAAGATCACTCCTTCGACGCTGTGGACATGTGACTGCACCAGCTGTGACCTCCAAGAACTTGCACATCTTGAAAGTGCTTAGTTTCCCAAAAGCGGCTCTGCGACGCTGTGCGTCTGTGTCAGTGCACAGCTGATGGCTGTTTGGAAATATGCCGAAGTCGCGATCAACTAGGGGCCATCACCACCGCTGGCCCGAGTTGTCAGCAAGAACGTGATCGCCAGAAGAGGGAGCCGGCCGAGAGCAGGATCAGCTGCGAGGTGACGCTTAGCAACCGGGACACCTCCGACGTTCAGCCGCCCAGCCATGCATCAATGTCACCACCGAGTGAACGAGGCTGCGCTCAAAGCAGGAAGCGCTGCGCCCGCTCTCCCCATGCAGCGTAGGGAGGATCGGGAAGCCGGAGTCCTGAGGAGCCTCGAGCCGGTGTCCATCTCATCGCCCAGGTAACGCTCAGAGATGCGCACTCGAGCCGCCACATGGGGTGCTGCCAGGGAACTGTTGTGAGACCTTATCTTGATTACGGCCTGTACCGGCATAATGGAGAGTTGTGGCACCGAGGGCCATTTTTCCTGACACTGTTATTTGAGCACCTGGGGGGGCATATTTTTTGGGTAACTGACCTCAGAGTCGGCACAAACCGTTCAATAAACAGAGGAGGCACCGCAGCGTTGCAAGGGAGATCGGTGCCTATGAGATTACAAATTGCATAAAGAAATACAGAACCTTCAACGTCTATTTTTCTGTAGTAACAACCTTTTGAAAGCCATATTTCCTGAACTATGTATGTTGGATTTTTGTCGTTTTGGTCTTGTCAAGTTTAGATAAAGAGAGTCTATTTTTCCAAACCGGTGTGGTGTCCATTTGTGTTCTTTCACGGTATTACTGTGAGTGTTGGTACCAATAATTTACACATTGCCTTGAGCATAAGCCTGTCTGTCTGCACATGCCAAGCTACCAAGGAGGTGAGCAGGGGTTATCTAGAGTGTTTTTCCCCCCTACCCTGAATATAAGCAAGGGTCCCTATTTGGACAAAGGTACCTACCTCTGCCAACTAGAGACCCCCATTTTTAACAGTGAGCACAGCCTATCTTTATTGTATATCTGACTTACCCTGACTAGAGTGGTTTGTTCTGCCTGGCTCGGGCGCTTAGCTTAGCCAACCAGAAACCCCATTTCTAACAGTGTGCATTTACCTCTCCTTGAACAAATGGTCCACTTTGGTCTATCTCCAAGACTGCAGCAAGGAAGCAGTCTTCCTCTCCCCCTCAGGCGCAATCATTGTACATTTTCAGAATCAAAGCTCTCATTCTCCAATACGGTAACTATTGAAATGGGTTCTGATATTAAAATCGATTTGAATTTGATATTGATATTTGATTCATTGTTACTTTGGGACTACCCATATTTTGCAGAGACATTGGTGCTTGTGGGATCAGCATCAAAAGGATTTGTGGCTGAATTGACATCAGCATTGGCTGAACTAGGACCTGAACTGGAACATTTTGCATTTGCGTTTGGTTAACACTTTGCATTTACTCATCCCCACTAACTCAATTTGGATTCTGTCTACAATCTATCTTCCTATGCCCAACACTATTACAATGGTGACAAGGAGTCGATTTCTTCAACGTTGCAATATCTACCTCTGAATTTGGATCATTCAGAACACTTTGAACCTTACCCGGTTAGTCACCTACTCCACTTTGGGCCATCAATCCTCCATTCTGGAAGCCAACAGCCTGCATTCCACCAACATTCCCTGCATATGACTGGTTTTGAAACCCCTTCTGAGCCAGCTTTGTCTGGGACATCATGGATTTTTCTCTACACCTTTTATGCTTCAACTCTTGCTCATGACTACAGTATTTTGCATATCTCAAGATCTCAATTAAAGGCTTTATCTGCCAACAAATCACATTCTGTGCATGCTGATTTCTGGTCCCGACCCAAGAACGAACTGTGACACAAAACTCCCCATATCTCCCTTTACCGGATATTCTTGTCCACTGTGCTGTTTAAACACCTGCAACAATTGTTCATGGTAAGCATGCACTGATACTTTGCCTTCCTGAGTGGTTCTATTGATCTTCAACCAATCAATGTCCCTCACTGGAAATTTTCCTTTCAAAAAGGAAATCCCCTCATTGAACTTTGTCATTAACACAGGTGAGGGTGTATGGGTATGCACATTTCTTGGAGGTTCTGTACGTGGCTGTTGCACAGCTATCTAACACTCATTCCACAGATTACGTGGTACCACAATATTAAAGAAGGTATTCATGTCAGTCCAAAAAAACTGATTTTTATACCCATAGGCAAATTTTTCTTAATTTTGGAATGTTGTTCATGAATATCGCAAAGTCACCTCTACTCCATGGTACATGTGCCTCCCCACCACCTGGTATCTCTCTGGTGTCTCCCTCAAAGGAGAGCCTAATCCTGGTGGTGGTTTCCCATTTACTTCTTTACAAGCTGATTGTTTCTTTTCCTTTCCTTTCATCGTCACCCACTTGCTCTCTAACCTGTCAAAATTGCTCTATTTACAAATGCACTACACCAATTCAGCAATGTGCAATTGCTTTATCATCTGATTGTGCCCTAAAGCTGTTCTGTAAATAAACACTCTTAGAGAGATCTATCTATTACTTCCTAGCCTACTTTCTTGTGTGGTAACTGCATGTCTCATGTTCTCCTTGTTCAGATATTTCAATTCATTCTCCTGATATTGATTCAGATGTGAAATGTATAAACATCCCCTAATAGTTTCTTCCAATTCAACCTTCAGTTTTGCGACATCTAAGCGGCTCACCCTTTCCTGACTAGTAGTTGGTCTCTCTGTATCTCCTGTTCTTTTATTTTCAGGAGTTTCCTCAATTCATGGGGGAAAAATCCCATCATCAAATGGTTCTGTCTCTCCCTGTGCAATTGTTATTGTAAAAATAATCCTTTCCCCTTCTTTCAATGATTAAACCTTTTTGGGTGGGGTCCAAGCAACAATCTGTGAGTTTTGCGACGTTGGGATAAACCCTGTTGAGGGTACTCCTCCTACAGCACCTAGAACAACAGGATTCAGTATGATTTTAATTGGTGCAGTTGCAGCAGTTGTTGCTAATGTCTGAGCTGATACAATCTGTAGCACTTGTGAGGGGACAGTTGCAATAGAAGCAAAATCACCTGTAGCAAATATAGTAGGAGCTGCTCCGACAGGTGCATTTGCAATCGAAAATTCTGGAAGTGGTCTCTCAATTTGAACTGTACTCGGGTTGGAGCTGTAGCCACTGTGCCACTAGTGGCTGTAACACCTTCTGTACCTGATGCTGGAGTTATATATGATGGTGGACATGAGGATAACAAAGCTCTAAAATGTCATGTCTTGAAACATTCAGTATCATGCCTGATCATCCTTACCCTGCTTGTGATGCCTTTTAGGCTTTTCTGCTGCTATTGTGGGATACATTCTACCTTTCTCAACTATGTATTTCCTCCATCCATGTTGACCTTCATCCTATTGAGCATCCAAGTGATTCCACACTACCCTCTTTCCTCTATTCTGATACATTTTTTTCTCTTTGGCATGAGCTGCTCGCTCCCAGGCATTTAGGGCCAGATGTACGATGGCCAAAATAGTGCCTTGCAAATTGTGAGCCATTTGTGAGGCACTATTTAGGATGTACAACAGTGTGTAACACACTGTTAGCGTTTCCCAATAGGGTCGCAAATAGAGAGGCTCATGAATATTAATGAGCCACACCCAATTTGCGACCCCATTGGGAATGGGAGGCCCTCCCAGGTATGGTGCCCTGCTGGGCTCAGCAGACCACCATTTCTGGGACTGCTTTTAAATAGAGCAGCTTTTTTTTTCAAATGCAGCCTGTTTTCCTTAAAGGAAAAGGGAATTAAAAAAAAAACAAAAAACGTTTTTGTTTCATTTTTTAAGGGCAGGCAGTGGTCCCTTGGACCACTGTCTGCCTTTAAAAAATATTTTCCCCTGCGTTTGCAAAGGGGAAGGGGTCCCCTGCGGACCCCTTTCCTTTTGTCACCCAATTACCACCCTCTTGAAGAGGGTGGTAATTTGCAAGTGTTTTGTGGCCGCAATTGCAGACACAAAACATCTGTATATAGGGTTGCGTATGCTATTAGGAAGGAAATGCCCCCTTCCTAATAACGAGTTGCAAAACCTTATTTTGGGAGTCGCAAAATAGGGTTTGTACATACCCCATGCCATTTTTGCATGCGCAAATGGGTTTGCAAACCCGTTTGCGCATGCAAAAATGGTTGTACATCTGGCCCTTACTGCTTCCCACTGTTTGGGTCTAGGAGGTGGTTTCATTTCATATAACTTTTCCCTCAAATGTTCAATAATTTTTAAATCAAAAGTACCATATTGTGGAAATCTGAATGCTCCTTCATATTCAGTGATCGTTTGCCATAATGAAGCCACAAACATGTATGAAGCCCTGCGTTTGTTCCCATATAATGAACTGGTGGACCTTTTGGTGGAGCACTTCATCCTCTTGAACAGGGACTCACCCATCTCCTCTCATTAAATCTCTAAGAGCTTTAAAACATTTCATTATTGCAAAAATTCAGCAATTAATGAGCAATTGTCATACCAGTGAATATCAATGTTTATGTTAAATTTATAATTTTGTAAACAACAATATTTGCTGTTACTCCAAATACAATCCTCTTTCTTGTAAGCCTATCGTAATTTAGCACTTGATGATTCACCAAACAATTCCAGCGCAGCACTTAGTTCAAACTATCTGATGTAGTTCTTAATCGGTGAAGCGGTTCACCCTCCTTTATAATTTTCTCATACACAAATTCTACAACTGTAAGAAAGCACAATAGATAAATAACTTTTGTCTCTTCTGCTAAAGAATTCAAAATAATTCATTCACACAAGAAACAAATCAATAAATAACACCTTAACATCTCCCTACTTCCTTACACACAGATGAAATCTCTGCCAGCAGGAAATCAAACTGACTGCTACAGTTTCCCCTTTGCACTACAGGTTCCACTTATACCGAACAATACTAGCACAGTCACAACAAATTGTTAAAATCCATATCTGAGATGTGCATTCGATTGTACCTCATCAACCTGCACCACAAAACCTTAGCAGAAAAATAATATCACAACGTATTCTTTCTTAACTATTCAGGGAAATTGGACTGCTCCGAGTCCAGTCACAACTTTGACTGCTCAACATAAAAGCTTGGACACATAAACTCAGCACAAAGACAAACTTAGGAAAGATATTTACAATGCATAACCATATCAATACACACACCTCCACCACTGCAACGGCCTTCAAAACTGCAAACTCCTTCAATTTGACAGAGTGGGGATTTCTATATCTTAATTTTTGAGTGTAATCATTAAATATCCCCGCCATTGGTTTTATGGACCGCTGTTCATCGACAGGGAGAAGTTAAAAGGAGCAATCATCTGCATTAAATCATTTAATTGATGAAATAATTAAATATTTAAGCACAGTCAATAAAGAGAATTTGTGTGAGTTAAAGGGTTTTATTAAGAAATGTTTCTTTTAGTTTAGTACTTATTCAATAAGCATCAGTCTTTTAAGCATTATCATCAGAAATGAATGAAAACCAATAGTCAATATTTCAGTAAAAGGAAAAATCCAATGTTGATAAGAATAACTGTTGAAAGTAAATTAATACAGCAAGCATGTTCCATACAGCAACTGCCTTCATCAAAGTGTTAGAATGGAATAGGATGAGGTGTCAGATGAGAAAACCCAATAAAAGGTTCTGATGAGAGAATAAATGCACAAGCATAAACCCTTTGCACATCAAATAGAGAAAATGTCAAGCTGGTAAGTATTTTCAGCTATACATCGGCAGACATCTGATGAAGCAGAGAATAAGTCAAAAGTGATCTCTCTTGAAAAGACATATGGTCTCAAAAAATCCAGAGATGGTTCCCCAGAAAGTGTGAGCAAGAAAAGCCCTCCTCTACTCTAGGAACACGCACTAATATAAACACAAAATATTTGTCGATGGAAATAAGTATCACTTAACTTGTTCACATCTTCCAATAGGATTTCAGTAAACCATTGGGAATAGCTAAACGTTCTAGTTTCTCACAATGGGCCACAGACATAAGTCTTTGAAAAGATAATTTGTCCTCATTTTGTGACTCACACAGTTCTTCCCATGAATCATCCTTCCTGTTTTCTCCTCTCCTCTGGGGGAGAACCTCACTATCGGTTGTCTACTACATAACAAATGCCTATTCACTACATAAAAGGCAGCTTCTGGAAAATGACAGACTCTGCATTGAAGAGAAAATATCCCCTGCAAAGCTGCAGCTCAATGTGGAAAACAAGCCTTTTAATGCTAATGTGAAACTTCTGTTAATAAGGTATCAGTGTTGGAATTATTATATCTTTTGTATACTTATAATACTTAAGTATGGTTGCTTACTGCAAAATGTATAAAACACAGCGCGTGTACTATTTAGCATAGATTCTTGCACTTTTTAGTAGGGGTGGGTGGAATTTTGAATTCCACCAGCAAAATTGGAGGAATTTATTAATTCTGCATTACTCTTGTAACGCGGAATTACTAATACATTCTGCCATTCCGCTCTGCCACCAGAATTAATCATTTAGCACTGGTTAAAATACAGATTTTCAGATAGGGCTACTTGGCTGATTTATCCATACAGTTCAAGGGAGGAGAGCAAGAAACTGATCGAAGAGCCCTAGGGAGATATTTCCAGTGGGCTGATTGCACAGACACAAGGTTGCTGTTGCGTGCCATTCAACTGCTCCTAGAGGGACTGCTTGAGGACAGCAAAGAAAAGCATTGTTTTGTTTACAGGAAGAGTGCAGTTGTGCAGAGTGCAGTGGTGCAGAGTGGAGTGGTGCAGAGTCGAGTCATGCAGTGTGGATTGGCGCAGAGCGGTTTGGCGCAGAGTAGAGTAGTGTAGAGTGCAGTGGCATTGAGTGCAGTGGCATAGACTACAGTGGCGGTTCCTGCATATGAACGTTTGGGCGTCACCCCATTGATTTATTTTGCCGTGTTTTGCTGAGTGTACTTACTTACTTTTTACTCTTAAATACAAATTTCAGCCCAAGGAGGCAGTCTGAGTCAGCTGTCTCAGCCGCGGGTCCTGATTGTGATGTCACTTTTGTCTGCCTGGCTCTACAGCAGGCTTTGGGGGTGGGTGGGGCTAGGAGCAAGGAGTAGCAGCAATGCGCATGTCAGGTCATCTGGGTGCCTTTCCCTGGCCAACCCGACATGCGCAAGGTTAACAGCCTCTGCTGTAAAATGAGTGAGCCGGGGGAATCGAAGCCGCAGCCCCCCGGTCTCCGAAGGAGCGGCGAGTTGCCCTGCCCCAGGCCAATCCAAAAGCTGCTTTAGCAGCACCTGGATTTGATTGGCTGCTTCAGTTCAGCGTCTCTCAGCCGTCTCTAGGCAAAGAACGCAGTTGCGGAGCCAGTGACTGGGGGGCACCATTGGCCATGGTCTGGAGCATGGTGGAGCATATTCACCAATCACTGCATGGCTTTATTGTAAAGCCCTGCAGCGATTGGTCATCTGCTTTGCTCCCCTAGCTCAGCCTCTCTCTCCCCCACCCCTCTGCGTGCACACGCCAGTGCCTGATTCTTAATGCACACACAAAGAAGTGGTCCGTGGAGAGAGAGAGTCACGAGTCACGACTCGAGAGCTCCGCTGCAGCTTGACCTGTGTTGCCCCTGTAGGCCAGAGGCCTCGGCTTGAGCACAAACATTATACAGTGAGCCTCAGCCTGCTGCCGGTCTGTCACCTTGAACCCTATCCGGCTGAGCACTGCTGAGCCAGACCTGATGGTGGATTCTTAATAGTCGTCACATGGTGAGTTTAGTTTAAATTTTGCAGGCACTGAAGCACAGCACCAATTAGTCTCCATTCGACGATAAAATGTTGCGCCAGCCCAGAGCCATTGATGCCGAGACTCAGGCCTGGACTGGTTCACCTGAAGGGAACCAGGCTGGTTCCCCTCAGGTGAACCAGTCCAGGACTGAGTCACCAGGTTCGATCAGGTCGGTATGGCGTCGTTGGCTCAACATCCTTTGATACTGGGGATTGGGGGGAAAAAAAAATTAATCTCCATGGGGCAGATTTATGAGGTTTTGCCGTAGGGAAGCGCAGCATGCCTTCCTGTTGCGCTTCCCTACGGCAAAAGAAAAGGGCAGGGATGCGCCGTATCTATAAAATGTGGCGCATTCCTGTCCTTTTCCCCTGCGCCGGCGCACAATGGGCTGCCTGCGCCAACGCATGCACCTCTGCACCATGGTGCAAGGGTGCCTGAGTTGCGGAGATTAATATTTTTGTACAGGAAGGGAAACCTTTCTGTGCAAAAATAATCACAAGAGGTTTTTCCTCTTTGTATGGGTGCTGCAGAATGCAGCACACATAGAAAAAGGAAAAACGAGGAGAAATAAAGATATTTCTCCCCGTTGCGCCTCCCTTACGCCTCCCCTGGGGAGGCGTAAGCTTTTGGCGCTGCCTCAGATTTACCATTTCTCGTAAATCTGGGGCAGTGTCAAAAGCCCATGGATGTTGCTGGGAACGCCCCCAGCAACACCCGTTGCACACCCCTTTAACGCAGAACACTGCGTTAAAGGGACTGTTATTTATGAGGCAGCATTAAGCCAAAAAAAGTGGCTCAGTGCTGCCTGATAAATATCACGCAGGCTTCTGCGCCACGGAACGTCACAAAAAGTGACGTTCCGATGGCGCAACGGGCCTCATAAATCTGCCCCCATGTGCCTAACAAAAAAGTATGTAGTTGAGTTCTTCTTTCCAGTCCCTGTGTAGTTCGTTCCATCCTGGACTTTGCAAACTCACTATTAACACTGTGAGTGAGTTCCCAAAGTCCATGATGGAACGAACTACACAGTACTGGAACACACTCTTTGAAGTGCTAAAAGCGTTAATAATGTTCTTTATATAGCGTGAACGCGACCCGGCCGAAAGTATGTTTTAACGCGGCTGGCTGGCTTTACATGAGCGCGCCAGTCAGTGCTTGACTTTTTGTGTATGACTGAGGACTGGTCCTGGAGGGGTGACAGAGTTTGCACCTGATGTCACTGCACACCATAGGCTACTACTAGTCTCACTCCAGACTCCACCCATAGACGGCCGCGGAGCCGTAGCTGTGCTACTCTGGCCATTACACAGTCCATTACGGCCATAAACCCTGCTGCTGCACACTTTGTGACGTCGAAGTAATGCCAAGCTCAAATAAATTCATTTTAACTTCATACACCGGACCTACGTGACTCCTGTGGCCCTGAATAAAATTAGTCCTGGCCGTGCCTCGACATATGCCCGGTGTACAGCGGGGAGGCGGGGATTTTATGCATCTAGCGTGGGGTTGTGGCCAGGTAGGGGCCTTTTGGGAAAGGGTGCTTGTAAGGTTGAACTGTGCCACCGCCCTAACTTGTCAGCTCGTGCCTTGACTGTGCCTGCTGGACCTTCTGTTCCTCCCCAAGAAGCGTAAAAGTACGATTCGGTTCATGCGACAGACAAGTCGCCATCACGTGTATGGGGGTTAGGGCTCCATCGGAGGAGCTCTGGATTGGAGATGTCTTGGAATGCGCGGTGGCAGAGGAGGCGCAAATGTGTCACGTTGCGTTAGAACTGACACCAAACTTCCATTTGACTTGGAGGACTGGGGTTTGCTAGGCACAATTGTCTGGAACCAGGAGGGAGGTGAGGGGGGACAATCCTATGGGCAGTGATGACTCCACAATGTGTTGGGGGGTAATCCTGTGTCGGGGTGTAATAAACTGAATCGATCTGATTTGTGATATTTACCAGGATGGTGAGCTATGTCTGTGTTTCCCTTACAGTATCTCTGGCAATTGATGTTGGCCAGGAGTGGCTCTGCCGTGTTTGCACTCCACCTTGCTGAGTTGCTGCTTTGTTGTTCATTGTCATGTGCTCATAAACTGACAAATAAAGGATAAAAAAAACACATCAAGGACGTTGTTGTTAACAAAAAAAAAGGACACAAAAAAAGGAGAAGTGTGCAGAGAGAGAGAGACATTTTCCCGCTCTGTTCTGCAGTCTTGCCCTGATGACCTTCATCAACAGAATTTTATGAATACCGTTTCCCTGACATTTATTTTTAATGTGGGTGATCTGGGAGACTAGTGTATTACATTTTGCAGAGAAATGTTAGCTAACGTTTCATGCAAAATCCTCAAAAAAAGTTACTTTTAGATCAAAACAGCACCTCACACATTTGAGAAATGGGAGGGCATCAGAGATTATTTGCATTAATATTAGTGAGCTGCTGTTGTGCTGCTGCTGTTGTGCTGCAATATTGAAAACACGTCAGACACACAACTGTCCATGAATATTATTGATGTAAACACATTTAGAATTTTGGAGGAGTGCCTGTGCACTGTCCGTGACCTGTTCAAAGAGATCATGAAACAGCTGAATCTGGACCTTATATTCAAAGCTGTTCCTAACAGGGGCCAGGGTCCCCTAAATACGTTTGGCCCAGGGCCCCCAAAATCCTTAAGATGTTCCAGGTGGTAGGTGCCAGCAGGGGCTAGCTTCAGAAACATACATTTCTATCTTGTAAATAGAACTCTTTCTGAAGCGAAGAGCATTTGCAGGCAGCATGTATGCTTCAGGTTCTCAGAGATGCATGCCAGCCTAGTTTCAGAAATGTTTTTTTTTGTACCACAGGAATTTACAAGAGTGCTTGTGTTTTGTAGGCCTGGGTGGTAAATTCTGTTCCGCTCGCGGAATTTGCGGTATTTGCAGAATTTGGATAATTTCGCGGTCCGCGGAGAACGCGGAATCGCCCAAAATTCTGCATTCTTCAGCTTCGGGGAATTTTTTGCCTGTTCGCGTTCTCAAAATGCGTGTTTGCAAGATATTTCCCCCCGAGCACGCAAACAGCGTCCGCGAACAGGAAAAAAGCACCGTGAACAAGCAATTCTGCGCACTTTCTGCGTGCTCGCGGAGATTTTTTACCATTTTGATGAGCTTTGCATAGTGCGACTACGCAAATTCCGCCCACCCCTAGTGTTTTGTGTGTTCCACTTACATAATAGCAACAGCAATATCTCAAGCCTTAGGCTTTAAATGATGCAGTAACACATGGTGCCACTGCCAACTGCTGTTCAGATTCCTGTGCTGGTTACAACAATAAACATTCTATGACCAGCTGCCATTCTGGGCCTGAAGTGAGGATGCTTAAACTGGTACTTACCATCAGCACCCTAGGCCCACTTCCAGCATGTGAAAGTGTGTGCGCAGCCATTGGGTGAAGGTCTTACGAACTGCGATGTGGTCCGCCTGGCATGATTGAAGGCTGAAGTGCTGCTGCAACAATTTTAAGAATGATACCAATGTTGCATGACTGACTAAAATCATAGGGTTTGTGAAATTATAAAGAAGTGTTTCTAATTTATGCATTTCGTTGCCACTACTACTAAGTAATTATGTTATATTTTTCTTTTCAGCATCTGGTAAAGGCAGTGTGACACGATCTATATAATTTTTGGGCAAAGAACAAGAGGGTTCTGTACAGAACCCAACCTACTTTGTTGCTCTTGCACCCTTACAACACAAAAACATCAGTGTTTAAGGTAAGGATACTGCTGCTATGTTTTCTAAATGGTAGTTAAAGTCTATATATGTGGTCTGCATGCTGGGTCGGGTGGGTGCACTGCACAGCAATATAAATTTGAGGCATGGAACTGTGTAATCAGTATTAAAAGATGGATTGGAATGTTGCGAGTTCCATTTAAAACAATGAAGTGGTGCAGGGATTGTAATGGAAGGTGTAAGCTTTCAGCTCCAACTTCCCATTGTTTCTTTTTCTATTCCTCCCTTTTTAATGTAGAACCCTGAGTGGATGGACTGTAATGATAGCTTTATAGCTCAGCTGCCTCGGGCTATACCAGTTGTTAAAGGCCCTCTCCCATGCCTTGTTATAGGCCCTCACCTGTCACACGAGATATGTCTGCTTCAGGGCCTTGAGCAACTAGTATGGCAGACAGAGGCAGCATTCTATAAGGCTGTATTTTTAAAAATCATGTTGTGCAAAGGGGAGCTGTTGGAGATATATTATGATAATGCACAAGATATGTATTTATAGAGAAATGTGATGTTTTTGCACCAAACCCTATACATTGTACTTTGATTCTTAACAGGTAACTTTAATATTGGTAAGACACCATGGATACAGTAGAACAGATACTTGCAAGGCCATTCATTCGACTGAGTCTTGAAGACAAACTAACTGTAAAACGATTAGGACCTGACCGGCCCGACCTACAATTACAACAAATTTCTCAAGACAGAGGGAAGACTTAAAAACATACATTCTCAAACACCTGGTACACAAACGTTGATTGGCTTACAGGGTGTACTTTAACATATTCTCTGTTCTGCTTCCCCTGCTTGCTGTTTGGTGGTGACATTCATTGGACAAAAAACATGAGTAATAGACTTGAAGCATTTGTCAGACAAAACAAAGAAGCAAGTACACACAAGAATCCATATGAAAAACCTGACGAGACTCGGAATGTTCGGGAGACACACAGATTGAAGCCCACATAAGGGACGCGTACCGCATAACAATACAGAAGCACAATAAAGCAGTTGATAGAAATAGACACATACTGTCATAATTAATTGATTGCATTAGTTTCTGTGGTGCTTTTGAACTGGCATTGCAAGGCCATGATGAATCTGAAAGTTCATCATATCCTGGAATATTCAGAGGCTTTCCGGATTTATTAGCAAGCATAGACCATGAAATGGAAGCACATTTAGAAAGTGCTACAGTCTTTACGGGTACCTCTAAAATGATATTAAATGAACTCCTTGAGTGTATGCTCAAAATTTTGAGAAGCCATATTGTCCAACAGATGAAAACACAGACTTTGTGGCTATTCAGGCTGATGACACCACTGATGTGGCCACAAAAACACAGTCCATATTAGTCTTTCTGTACCTTGACAACAACAGTAAAGTTGTGGAGAGATTCTATGGTTTTACACATTTAAGAGACTCTAGTGCAGAAACCATTACTTCAGCTATACTGTGTGAACTGAACTTGATTTTTCCAGAGCAGCCTCAAAAACAAAAACTTATTTCACAAAGCAGTGATGGTGCGTCAGTAATGAGTGGAAGCCTTGGAGGAGTACAGAAAAGAATTAGAGATGTGTACCCTAATGCCCATTATGTGCACTGTTACGACCACCAACTTAATCTTATTATGCAACAGACAGTATCAAAGATCTCTGAGGCACAAATTTTCTTTTTCGATGTAGGTGGCATGGCAGCATTCTTCTCACGTTCCCCCAAAAGAACGGAAGTACTTCAGGAAATTGTGGCCAAAAGGCTTCCCAGGCGACCCACAGCTCGTTGGAACTTTCACAATTGTACAATCAAGCTAATATTCCAATATAAGTAGGATCTGGAGAAATGTTTTGACGCCATAAAAGCCAATCCTGACTTTGAATACAAAAGTCGGAATGAAGCCCGTGGCTGTCCTAGAACACTACAAGACAGAGAGTTTCAGTTCTTTCTCTTTTTATTTCATAAAATAATGCTTCATGTCGACATATTATACAACCAGTTACAAACACGAGCCATAGATACTGTCTCTGTGCAAAGAGATACCAGTATGTTTGTGACTGGCGTGAGCAAAGTGAGAGATGGGGTTGACAATTTAGACAGCAGACTGCCAAAGGATTCTACTTTCTCAAACCGCAGGAAAAACATCAGCAGTCTGGTCCGAACTGCAAAGGAGGTACGTGACATTATAATTGTGCATGCATGGGAACGTTTTGCTTTTACAAAACATTTGGTGAGTGCCTCATTACTGCAAAGGGATCAGTTTGAAAATTATGATCATTCCTTCCCTGAGCAAACTGAGTTGACTGTACTGTACGGAATGCATGTATACCAGCAGGCCACTGGTGCCATTTCTTTGCTGGCTTTAATTCAGATGCTTAATATGAAACAGTCACTTACAGAGAAAGTGACTTTACTAAAAATAGTCATTACCACTCCTATGACAACAGCAGAGTTGGAACGATGTTTTTCCACTTTAAACAGAATTAAGACATTCCTGAGGAACACCATGCTTGAGGAAAGACTGAATGCCTTGGCAATGCTCTCTATAGAGAGAGATCTTGTCAAAACAATCCCAGACTTTAACGTTCAAGTTATTGAGAAGGTCGGTGCTATTAAAGACAGACGTGCTGATTTTGTCTACAGAAAGTGAACAATACATTAACCATAACATTTCATCTTAAATGCTGCTAGATTGTGACCTGTTTAGTTGTTTGTTTAGTTGTTTGCAGTTTAAATAAAAAAAATCTGTGAGGTTCTCAGCATTGTATCTTGAATTCTGTTATGAAGCTCTGTGATTATACTGAATAAGCAGCTACCATGTTGTTGTTATATGACATCCTTTTATTAATTAATTGCTTTATTAACCTTCTTGCTTCTCAAATTTGCTTGAAAATGCACCCTTTACCCACTCTTTTTTCAAAAATTTCTCGGGGGAGACTCCCCCGAATCCCCCTTTAGGTGTTCCGGCTCACTCGAAGCGCTCGCACGCTCGCCACGCTGCTCTCCCACAAATTTTATGCTACGCCACTTTCAAATGTCAGCAGCCACCACTCGTAGAGTAGAGTGATGTAGAGAGGTACAGAGTGGAGTGGCTTAGCGTTGAGTGATGCAGGGGGTAGTGGTGCAGAGTAGAGACCATTGGCATAGAGTGCAGTGGAATAGAGTGCAGAGTAGACTTTACAGGCAGTGGAGCAAAGACTGGAAGGGATGCCACTCAGATCAGCGGGCACTTCTGCAGTCTGGGCTAGTGTCATTGCAGCCCAAGGGCATCTGCTCAAGTCTAGCACCCTGGCTCGGATCACAAGCGTACAGGGCTCAGACACACTTGTGAGGCTGTCACAAGGATACCTGCTCCTCATCCACACCCTAATAGAGCCCCAGCTTTTTCCCAGGAGACCCTAGGATGTCTCTCTGCTACTCACTGTCGCCTGGCATCACCTAGGCTGTTTTTATGAATTTCAGAGGTTGTCTACCATCAATGGCGGATGCACACCCATTGTGGATTCTTTTTTTATTATGTGAAGAATGCGCCCACAAGTGTAAACAGAAGAAGGAAAGCACTGTGACGTAGTGCATCTTCTTGACGATGGAGTGGTTGCCGTCATCGCAGGAAGGGCTCACAATTAACACTAATGCCATTTATGCAAGTTGAAAGAGGCGGGCCTGTTCATAAAGCATAGGATTACCCTTACAGTTTTTTTTTGTCTTTCTGTCTTCCCTGTGCCTTCCAACCATTGGGTCAAGAGCAGGACTATTCCTGCAGGGTTACTTAGGAGCATTTCACTTAATTGCCTCCTCAGCAAACTAATTAACACTCCTGTCCCAACAATTGTACGCAGTGACACCTTGCTTTGCTTTCAGATGCAAGCTGTGAGGTGGACAGTGTTTTGGTGACCTCAGTCTCTGTGCCACCCAGCAGCTCACGGCTCCCAAATGGGTGGTTGTTGCCACAGCATCGCAAAGAAGAATGAAACATATTGCTGTTTGTTGCACTTCTTATTAATTTGAGCAAATAACATTTACACACACGGGTCTTAGCGCATTGCCTTTCTGTGCCACACTGTTCTAAATTACTATTGTTGTTTGCTTTAATTACTGAAGAAGTTAACGTAATATAGCATAAATAAATGTATTTGTTTTCCGCAGCTAAAAAACCCCAAGTTTAGAAAAAGCAGGAGAGTGCAGTAAATACCATCACTGATATTACTACACACTAGAGTACAGGCATCAGCTCTGAAAGAGGCAAGAAATAAACTTGCAGCTGCACGCCTGTGTTGTGTAAACCTGTGGGCTTGAATTGTGGGCAATGGGCTTGTCTCATCTTGTAATAGTAACATGCTCCCCGAGACGGTGTCACTATGCTTTTCTGCACGAAGATACTTCTTTGTTGCACAGCTGAAGTAGGTAGAGCAACTAGCTCACATTTCTGCAAGGAGCTATATGTGTCTCCCAGAAGCAGTACTCACATGCCTCTGTGGTGCGTGTGCGCATGAGCCACTCATCTTTTGCCCTATGCTCCTGATTTCTGACTGACCTTGGAGGTGCCTCCATTGCAGAGTGTCATGGTAGTGGTGGCTGGTGTGACCTGATGGACTTGTGAGTGGCAGGAAGCTCATGCTGTGGCTAGAATGGGTCTTTTGGCAGAGGAGATAAACTGCGGTTGGGCAGAACACTACGGAATCTCAATGAGATTTTATGTAACTCTGCTGAATTCTGTGGGGTGAAACTCTGTGAGTTCCACCCACCCCTACTTTTCAGTTAAATGTTGTTTCATTTACATGAAGAAATTTGCTGCTTCACCTCCCCCCCCGCGCTGCAGATGAAAACCTTGGCCTCATGGGAAGCACCTCTCCATCCCTCCCCCCACCTCTACATGACTCCACTCCATGTTGCCTTTATGTACATGCCTCCTCCATATCTGATCAAGATACCCACTGTGGGTCTCATTTACAAAGTAAAGACGCAGTGCTGTGCCACAAGCCGTTTTGCTGCACTGAGCTGCATCATTCGAAAAGCACAGGGATGCGTCGTATTAACGATAATACAATGCATCTGTGTGCTTTCCCGGCGCTGGCACACAATTGGCTGTCATGCACCAGCGCATTTTGCAAGGGTGCCTGCATTGTGGGGACCTTCCTGCACAAAAAACAGTCATTGATGGCATTTCCCTCTTTCTGTGCATGCTGCAGAATTCAGCACATATTAAAAGAGGAAAAAAACAAGAAGACACACAAGTATTTCTCCTTGTTGCGCCACTCCTACACCTTCCCTGAGGAGGTGTAGGATTGTGATGCACTCCCAGCTTTATCAAACTTCGTAAATGTGGGAATGTGTCAGGTTCCATGGATGTTGAGTAAGAACACCTGCAGCAACACTCATGGAATGCCTCTTTCATGCAGAGTAATGCATGAAAAGGGCCCATATTTAAAAGGTCATTAAAAATCATGCAGGTTGAATTCACGTGGCCTTGTAAATATGGGCAGGCACACTGGACCGCTGGTGTGTCAAAAAATGTGATGCACGAGCGGTGCAATGGCCTTGTAAAGGAGGCACTCTGCATCTGTGTTTCTTGTTTACTGCTGTTTAAATGCTAATGTTGTCAAGCCTGAAATCTAAAATAAGCACAATTGACTATGAAAAGAAGCCCAAAACAAGCACAGATCATACCAGAACCATCTAGCACAAACTGGGCCTAGATATAAAGCACAATAGAGTTGTGTGGCATAGAGTGCAGGGTCGTAGAGTGGTGCAGAGTAGAGTAGCATAAAGTGGTGCAGAGTAAAGTATAGTGGTGTAGAGTGCAGTGGCATAGAGAAGCGTAGTGCAGTGAAGAGTGGCGGAGAGTTCAGCGGTGGAGAGTACAGAGTTGTAGAGTAGAGTGTCAGAGTGCAGTGGTGTAAAGTAGAGTAGAGTGGCGAAGAGAGCCTTGGCATAAAGAACAGTGATGCAGAGTAGATGGCAGTGACACAGAGTGCAGTGATAGAGTGCAGATGTGTAGAGTGTATTGGCGTAGAGTGCAGTGCTTAAAAAAAAAAGTAGATTGTATTAGAGTAGAGTCAAGTGGAGTAGAGTGGAGTGGTGTATAGTAGAGTGTAGTTGCATAGAGTGGGATAGAATGAATAACATAGAGTAAAGTGGTGTAGAGTGCAGTGATGCAGTGTAGACTAGAGTGGCGTACAGTGGATTGGCATAGAATGCAGGGGCATAGAGTTGAGTGTTACAGAGTAAAGTGCATTGGCGTAGAGTGTATTGGCATAGAGTGCAATGGAGTAGAGTGCAGTATTGCAGAGTGGGATAGAGTACAGTTGAATAGAGTGCAGAATGGATTGGCATGGCCTAGACTGGAGTAGTGTAGAGTGCAGTGGCGTAGAGTGCAGTGGTGTAGAGTAGAGTGGCAAAGAGTCCATTGACATAGAGTAGGGTGTTACAGGGTAGAGTATAGAGGGGTAGAGTGCAGTGACGTAGAGCGCAGCGGCATAGAATGGAGAGGTGCAGAGTGCAGTGGTATGGAGTGCTGTAAAGTGGAGTAATGAAGAGTAGAGTGCACCGTTGTGGAGTGGTGCAGAGTAGAATGGAGTGGCGTAGAGTGGAGTATTCATGGTGTGGTAGCACACTGTCATTACAAACAACACATTTTCAATTGAAATGACCATTACGGTTGCACAGACAGTTTTACTGATAAAATTATGTAATGCACAGTTGAAAATGTGTTGAAATTGTATCACCTAATGTAATGATGTGTTATGATCATATTGAAGTATTTGTGTTCAACACACTTCAGAAATAACAAATGAATGTGCTCAATTTGTGTTCCTAATGCTGACATATTATGAGATACTTACACAGTTCATTTAAATGTTGCTGTTTGCTAATAAAACTAGTTCCTACCCCCAGTATCCCTCGAGATTGACACAATTCCCATTACTTTGAAGTCAGAGAAAGAAAAGTAAACAAGCACCCTAGGAATACAGCACCTGACATTTGGCCTCAGTCTTTTAATAAACAGCAAAGGTGAGGAGATAACAAGATTAACAGGCCTATTTACAGAATGGGAGCATTTGTAAGGATACTGTAAATAAGGCTTGGGCAAGGGAGGGTAGGAACTCAAGTTGGACAGCCTAAAACAAACAAAGCCAGTAAATGGAAAGCAAGAAAATGTGAGTTACAAACCACAAAGCCAATTGCAAGCAACGGCAAGAATGCATTCCTTGGTCAACTTTCTGAATGTCCCAAAAGATGTCTTTAGCAGCTGTCTGGTAGGTTACGACCTAAAAATGTGCTCCGCATTACATTTGGGCTCATGAAGCAGCAGATGGCAGACAATGATTTCTAAATTTTCCCTGAAGCAGCACTTTGCAGCCCCTGCTTTTTGTATATCTAATTTAGTTCTATACAGTTATAAATATATTTATTGATTTTTTTTACAATGTTTATTCAGTGCTCTCAAGTTTTGAAAATTCTTTTGAGTGAGAACTAATTAGCATATCAGAAGTGTTGTCGCACAGTCTTAGACTTAAATTACCACTCATGAAGTGATATCCCTTCAACAGAAAATATCGAAATAAATGCAAACTGAATCTAATTAACACACATCCTCACAAAAGTATACTTGTGTTTCCAAGGGAGATCCTTCCATCAACCGAATGTGTCTGTAGTGAGGATGCCCCTGCTATGTTGTTAATTTCTGAATAATCTACAGCTTCTATGAGCTGTTGTGCCCACCATAAAGCTGTGAACCGAGCCACTTTCAGGGTTCAGGTTTCAGTCTTTATGTATGAAAAACTTAGCTTAATTCATGGAATTACTTTTATACATGCACTTACTTTCGTTTCTTAGACACACCTTCCACAACCCCCATTCTAAGATGTTCACCACTATGCCATCCATCTCTTGGAGTCTATTTTTTGTTTTACCGATGTTTATGCAAAACACCCATCCAGGCCAATATCTATTTATCTAGCCTCTGGGCAAATATTATAACATTTCTACTATTGAGTCAGCAGCCAGCTAAAATTAGGGCCGGACTGGCCGTAGCGGGCACCGGGCATTTCCCCTGTGAGCCGCCAGGGTTAGGAGCCCGTTTTGGGCCCCGGGGGGCAGATTTTGTTACAGGGCCGTTTTTGCAGCATAGCTGCAATACCGGCCGCTGTAACGAAATCGTCTGAGACCGCCTTGGCAAACAGCTCGGCTGCACCCCCAACCCCCCGAGGAGCCGGCCAAGCACTTTGCCAGGGCCGGTTTTGGTTCCCAGTCCAGCCCTGGCTAAAAATTGAAGTTTTCAGCTACTTAAATGGCTCTGGGCAAAATAGCAGAGATTTTGGAATCTTTAGCTGGTACCTGGATAAATACAGATAGATGATACTATTGGGGCCAGATGTACTTAAAAAACTTTATTCGCAAATGGCCTGATTCGCAGAATCGAGCCATTTGTGAAAGAAAAAAGTTGTTTTCCAATGTACAAAGGCCCACTTTGCGATTATGTAACCTATGACCAAATCTCAAATTGGGTTTGCGATTCAGTAATAGGAAGAAGCATGTTTAGGGCACTCTTTCCAAAAACCGAATGTGTGTGTTAATGTTTTAAAACCCAAATGCAGTCGCAAAACATTTGCATTTTATCACAGACTTCAAGTAGGTGATAACCTATTCGCACATAGGAAGGGGTCCTTAGGGACCCCTTCCCCTTTGTGAATGTAAAAAAATCTTTCAAGAACAGGCAGTATTCTCACATATCACTGCCTACTCCTAAAAAAAGAAAAGAAAACTTTTTGTTTTTATTTTTGAAATGCATCTCATTTTCCTTAAAGGAAAATGGGCTGCATTTTTTTTAAGTGCATTATTGACAAGCAATCACATATATGGTGATCTGCTGATCCGAGCAGGCCACCATACCTGCGATTTTTGCAATTCCCAATGGGTCGCAAAGCGAAGCCGACCTCATTAGTAATCACTGGGCAATGATCTCTCATTCATTCATGAGGTCATTCATTTGACAAACCGGCAATCATCCATAATTCCTGTTTAGATTTATTGTAGGGAAACTCATGCCAAAAACATCTTTCTTTCAAGTTTCAATTCCTCCAAAATGTATTCAACAACAGCTTTTATCGCCATATCCATTTATCAAACATGTGCCTGGCACCATCTGTGATTCATTGATCCATTCGATTGTAACAATCATCCGCCACTCATCTAATGCTTCTTACTGCATTCATCAAAACATTAATCAAGTATCATCTCTCATATCTATATCAATTGATCAAAATTGTTTCTGAATCTGCTTCCTTACTTTGTTTTTCTGTTTGCCAGTACTTGTGCAAAAACAAAAAGGTGATGGATCGAATGGTTGAATTAATTTCAGCCTCTGTCAATCGCCCTGGCCGCATCCCAATCCACTGGTTTTTGCCCACTATGCCAACTCAGTTTGGACCAAGCCACATACAAAGGAGTCTTGACCCTGCCCCTCATTGGAATAGTCCAGCCCGAACAGGAGCCTGAACTAGAACACAAGCAACCTGGGACCGGCTGGGCACCTTGAGCATCAGTAATCAGATTTAGAAATACTGTCAGACTACAAGAAGGGATAAATAATATTCGGTTAACTGAAGACAGTCCTGAATGGACAATAAGAGCAGATTATAATTATTACAGTCATCATCATTATTAGAGATCAGGAAAAGACTGATTGAATTGATTGTTTTTTATGCTGTCTCAACTTTTTTTTTATTATAATGCACTTCAGATTTTAAATTGCAATAAAACTTTATAGATGTTAGGACTATCCACAGTGTGAGAAAGAAGAGAGAAACATTAAAACCACATTATTTTCATGGATATATCTCAAGGTAAATATCGATTGATTGATTTGAATTTAAACACCTCAGTACTTAGGGTGAACCTTAGACACAGATGAGGAATTTACACAGACCACCAGCTACAGCCCACAATGGCGTATATTTCGGATGTCCAGATACAGTAAGGCAACAAACGCTAACTATCTCAAAATGAAAAGCACAGTCTTGTGCCTGAACTGAGTCAGCTAGGGCAGAAGTCCAGATTCCAGCAGAACCCACTGAACGTTGTCAGAGCTCTACCAATGTATTAGTTGCGGCAAAGGTCTTGGTTAAATGGTGGTGACAACAACCTCAACAGCGTAAATGCCACATGCTCCTTGAAAGCAGCTCATCCTGGCTAGTACTTTGCTCCTCCATTTGTGAATCCAGTATCCAGTTAAGCTGTCCCTGCCACTGATCCTTGGCATTCGAGTCTGTAGTGCCCCTTTTATTCCTTCTCCATCCTACAGTGAGGACCTTTGAATCACCTGAAGTCTTGCAACGCTTTGTCAGGATGCGATCAAAGTTTCAACAGACCTAAGACAACATATCTCCGAAAATCAAGATACTTTCAGAAGCCCTAAGAAAAACCTACCTTAATCCTCAATTCAAAGCACACTGCTGTCAATGTTTTCTGAGTCAGATAACAATAAAGGACAAAACAACAAATCTTTTTCATAGCTCTCATGATAATACACTCCTTCAAGCAGAGAGAGGCAGTGGCACAACGCTAGCCCTGAAGCCCACTCCATGTAGCGGGGCCCGAGCTTCAGGGGGCCCCCTCCGGCAATGTGCATGGGTGGCGGGACCTTGGCCTGAGAGCTCCTGACTGGGTCCGAGGAGTGGATCCACCGTGTACTTTATGGGGGGGGCTCAAGTTTCATCTAGCCACTGGAGAGAGGAGAAGTCACTTTTCCCAAATGGCTTAATGAGGAATGGTACCTAGACTCAGTTAAGCAAATCAACAATCTGTGAAACACTTGAGCGATGCTGGAAGGCTGGCTAGATCGTTTGACCTTCAAAAAGATGTAAGATATTCAGACAGAGCAGGTGGATTCTGATTATCTCAGGAAGGATCACTCATTCAAACTGATGGTGTGTCACCCAGGATGGCTAATGTAGTTGTCCTAATCACAGTAGAGCTTGAACAGTTAGCTAGTTCTTGATCCTGTAGACTATATAGTGCTATTGCAGATACTTCAAGCTGGGTTGGTGTGCAGGAAGCAAGATGCTGGTTTTGGAATCAAAGTGCCTGAATTCTATACAATCTGCAATCTCCAGGTTCTCTGGCCTAGATTTATTATGATTTTGAGACATGGATGCACCAATTGTGTTGTGCAGCCCGACGCAAAATCCATGTTTGGATTCGCAAAACCAAGCAAACCAAGATTTGTGTCTTGACTTGAGTCTCTTTCTGAAGTCTACCAGTTAGTGCATAGATCTGCCTTGTGTTAACTTGCATTAGTGAGGGGTTACATGGGTGGAGCGTGGACGCTCCTAGACCATTTGCTGCTCATCCGCTAAAGCAGAGGAGCATCGTCCCCCTGGAAAAAAGGAAAAATAAAATGATAATACCTATTGCTATTATCATGTTATTTTTCCTATATACTTCAGTGGCTCTCGGGCTGGGCTGGTGGAGTAGGGAGTGGTTTTCACTCCTGAAGTGTGCAGGACTTCTTGGTCGGCCCTCTCGAGCCGCCCCAAGCAGTCCTGCACACTTTGTATGTCCCCCACCAGGCTGCATTATATGAGGAACATGCAAACCCTCCCAGTCCCCCCCTGGGCACTGATCCACAGGGCTTAGACTAATCACAATGCTGCACTGCGGCGTTGAGATTGGCTATGGGGAGGCTGGGAGGGAAGGTGCTTTCTGCTGCTGGCTGGAAGTGCAGGAAGATGTCGAAGGGACGGATGATGAAGGAGAGGCGGCCACGTTTCAGCTAAGTGTTTTTTTAGGTTATTTTTTTGTTCCCCCCGCCTCTCACCTACAACTCGGGTCTGGTAGCAGCCACTACTGTCCTAGACATCCAACTATATATTTTGACACAAACCCATACTTACTAAAATCAGTAAACATGGATTTATTGCAAAATGGTACGACTACCTAAGGCTGGAGTAATGACTTTCTCTTTGCATGTGTTCTGCTTTCACATACATAGAGGAATGAGCCCCTAAGGATAATTTTTATGCAGAAAAATATTGCTTCCTGCACACAAAAAAATCTGACCACAACGCAGACACTCTTGTGTCATTGCACAAAGGTTCCTATATTGGCGCTATGCATTCAGAAGTGCTTCAGTCCTACAAGAGAGCAGAACTGTGCCATATCTTAGTAGATATCTCATATGTGTACTCATTCCTTTTGACACAATGCAGCACAGTAACTTCACTTGCTCTGTTGTGTTGTCTCAGTTTATTAAATCTGGCCCTCAGTATTGCCACACATATATATTCGCCTGACTCATAATTAGGGCAGGTAATTTTCATTATTGAGAGCCCACCCTAAGTCAATCACATGGAATGTGAGGCACTGGGTGTACATGCACGTGGACTGTCTTACAAGCTGAATTTAAAGCATTCCTGTTTCAAAGTAATTTAATGTAGTAGAAACGCAAGCTAAGAAACCAGAGCATCAGTACAACTTTGAGGGGAAAGAAGGCCACTCTAGACCAGTATCGAACGGGAAATGCAGGTTCAACTACAAATGTTTGGGCCTATCTTCCAAAACACAAAATAAGAAATGGACACAGGGGAGTGTAAAATACCAGAGTTTAAAGCACCTGAGTTTAAACAGTGTCTCAGTGTTGTGCCTGTCTTACAATAAATTATTCGGGCTAAAGCTTTTTATAGTGCTATAACTTATAGGGACAACTGAGCTCTACGTTCGAACTAATTTCATCTCGACCAACAGCCGCGGCCTGTGCAGGTAAATGCGGTGAGGCAAGCGAGGGGGGGGGGGAGTGGGGGGGATGATTTCGACAAACGACGAGGAGGGGAAAATAATAATTTATTTAATTTTCCCTCATGCTCCTCTGTCTAATCCCCCCCCCCCCCAACTCGGCCCCACCGCTCTTCCCTGCACGGGCCGCAGCTGTAGATGAATACATGTAGGTTTTCCTAACAAACATTTAGCAAGTCATCCGGAACAGTGCCGTCTTAACGCATGGGCACGCTGGGTAGTTGCCCAGGGCCCCACAACCTTAGGGGCCCCATGCACACTAGAATTTAACACTCATTTCCCCTTACACATTAAACGGAGGCCTATAATGCTGCTAAGAGGGCCCTGATCCGGAAGTATATTTCATAGGGTGAAGGCAATGTTTAGAGACACATGTGATGGTTGGCTGATTGGACAGCACACATTTCCCATCCAAAGAGCTCAATCTGTGTTGCATGCTGGGCATCCTGCGTGAGTAAATAGGAGGAATTCAACGTGCGGTCTTCAGCAGAATGCCCTGGAGATAAGAGGCTGCTAAGGAGACCAGATTCCAGCAGCACTTTTTGCTCAGTCGCTGCAGTCAAAACAATGTAAAATATTTATTGTTTGCTAATCATCCCTAATTGCCAATTAAGGATGTGGAGTTGCCGTCCATCGAGAAGAGAGAACTGAAAATGACAAGTCCAAATTAAGGGGAATTAATTATCCCATCAGACGAGGGCTTCAGGCTCAGCAGACATCGGAGGAGGTCCTGCTGTTCACTGCTCTGTCTGGAGAAGCAGTTGAACATGCATACTCTGGGAGAGATGGCAACAGAAGAACATGCGCCAATCCAGTGCAATGTGCTCGACGGGTTGGCAGCTCTCTGCTGGGTGGTGGTGTCATTTTATAGGTCGTTGAATAGTTTATATAGAAAGTATGGTATATTAATGGATGGAGTGCCTGCTACACAGATGTCAGTGCAATTTACAGTTCACTAATATAACCCCCCTAGAGCAGACAGAGACTTTCCTTTGTCAAAGGTCCCTAAAAGGGGCATTATTTAGTTAGTTTAGTATATAACTTCATTAAAAATGAATGCCTTTTCAGTTTGAGTTGCGACATATTCAAAACTTTTCTGTTCTAAATTATTGCACAATGTGACACTGAACCACAAACCTTTTTTCTGTACAACATAGATGCTAGGTACTGTAGAAGGAAAAGGTTGCACTTATAAAACAGGAGACCAATTTCCAAAAGTTGGTCCATGTGAATCTGCTCTCTCAACACTTTGCACTCACTAGGGGACGGAATTTTGACATTTCAGAATATTAGAACTCTTCCAGTAGTGCTCTAATGAATATGTGGAGGGCACATGATTCCAGATGCACTTATGCATTGTCTTTTTGATTTAGCAATTGCGACTGAGCAGAGGCAATTCTGCACGCACAGTTGCGCAAGAAAACCTATGACAGGAGTAAATGTCTGACAATTTCCAGGGAGAGTATTGGTCAGAGAAAGGTCTATGAATTCCCTCAAACTTTCCAGTTTGGTGGTGTTTCCAGATGTTGAAGTTAGTCCCCAGCCTGAAAAGCCTACTCCCCACCCCTGGAATACTACATACCCATTTTGATTGGTTCCAGTGACCCAGTGAGCACGGGACCCAAATCTGGGCATTCCAATGCCACTTAAACAGATGAGCCCATAACTAGGGTGAAACCGGTCCCAGGATGCTTGTTGTCTGGTTCAGGGAGGGCTGAACTGTTTCCATGAGGAGCAGGGTGCAGACTGGTTTGCACGTGACTTGGTCCAAACTGAGGTGGGCGGGTGAGCAAAAGAAAAATAGATTGGACTGCCACTCTATCTGAGATATTGCCAGTGGTTAGACTCATTGCTAGTACCCTACCACCACCTTTTGTATGCTTCATCACATTCCAACACCAACTAAGCCGCTTTGTCTATTTTCCTGCAACAGCATCTCCAACGCCCTTCATAACCAGTCGCTTCGCTCCACTGTAGCTTCTTCTAACAGGTAGTCAAACTTCCTCAGATTCTTGTCACAGACCTGGCAAGGGTACTTTGCAGCATTTACCCCACCTTTTGAGCTCAAAGAGTTTCTTGGGCAACACAAGTGTGGCAACCTCAGGAATCAGTCAAATACATCTTGTCATACTGGCTGGAAGTTTCTGTCCCTTGTTTATATCAGAATTGCAGGCAACACTTGTGAATTCCATCTGTCGCTCCTGAGCCCGGTTCTGGGCAGTTTTGCCCTTTTGCTGATTGCACTCAGACTGGTACTGTAAATTTGTAATTGTCATGAAGTGTTAACATGACAGTTTTCTTTTGTAGGGAATCTACTCCTAATATAGTATAATAAGGGTACGAAGACAAAGGGGCTACCCCACTTAGCCAAACTACCTATTAACCTCTAGGAGTAGAACTTCCAGGCAAAATTGTGCCAGGAAAGGACACAAAAATGTATTATTTTTAAGGGGGCCTTCTCTCTCATTTCCTAATCACGTTTTAGTCTAAAGCCCTACAAGGTATCCCTGGAATGTTCTGGGAGAAAGCCCTGAACTCCATATTTACTCTCTGGATTTTCCTTTCAATCTGCATGTTCACAGCGTCACTGGAACAAAGCTGTACCCAGCTGATGAGCTCATAACTAAGGTGAAACTGGTCCTGGGATGCTTGTGTTTCAGTTCAAGGAGGACCTGGCCTGACATTTCGGGCTGGACTGTTCCCATGAGGAACGGGGTCAAGGCTGATTTGTATATGGGTCCAAACTGAGGTGACATAGTGAACAAAAGAACAATGGGTTGGGATGCTACCCCGAGCAATAGCCAGTGGCTATACAAATTGCAAGCAGTCCTTACATCACAGTTTGTGTGTTTTATATACCCTTGGAGCAACTGCATATACAGTGGTTATTCTGAAGGCGCTGCAATTTTGGTGCCTTGCCGCTGTCTTTTTAGAAAGCCACACACACACCTTTTTTTGTCAAAAACAAACTCCCAAGTAAAGAGTTTGTAATTAAAGATTTTAAAAAAAAAACTTTTGTATTCTGGCATTTAGATAGGTCGTTTAAAATATCTCTTTATATATATACCACAGAAAAAACAAAATCATAATAGATTATGTAAAGCATATCTTGGTGTCTAATAATTCTCTCTAGAACAAGTTGAAGTGAACCAGTAAACTATCCATTAAATGCTTTCTGGTTGCATTGATGTCAGGGCCGGACTGGCCGTAACAGGCACCGGGCATTTCCACCAGGGTGGGGGCCGGTTTTGGACCTGCATAATCGCCCTCCTGTAACAAAAGGGGCAGCGTTGAGACGGGAGTGGTGCTTCTAACTAGCACCCCCCAAAGGCTCCCCTGCCCCCCTCCCCCGGGGGTCGGCCGAGCTGTTTGCCAGGGTTGGTTTCAGTTCCCAGTGATTGATGTCAAGCCTATCGAAATGTACATACATCAACTCCACAATATAGATTTCCAATATATGCTCAAGGTAAGCATAGAGAGGGAAGGATAGATTACTATTATTACCTTCACACCTGGACAATACCGTGGCAGTCGATATTTTGGATTTAAGTGCAGGCTGACATTTAAAATACGATATTGCGATAGAGGAGTGCCCTTTCTCTAGTTAAAAACGGAGAAATGTGCATATACACTGCTGATGGTAATGACGCCTTCCACATTGGACCATAACGAGAACAAACTTGGTCAGACTGATGTTATTGCGACAGATGATGACAATGGCACTTTACTTACAAGGAGCATACCTACTCAATGACAGTATTGCTTTACATGCCAGCAGGCTATGTGGTCAGTGGCAGTCCCATGATGCTTTCCCTATTAAGGGCATTCTGGCATAATTAGCCAATTGTGCTTGCATACTGGGACATATTAGCATTATGGTAATTTATGCTTAGCATACAGAAGACATCTTGTATTGGTGCTTTACATGGTGTAGGGATTTTGGTATGATTCACATTGGTAATTATGCTTAAATCACTGGAGTATATTGTCATGCTGGGCAATACTTTCAGAGGCACCTTATCTACATGGACATTTAGAGAAGATCTCTCACATATTTGTTGCATTTTGGCAGGGATGGCCCTACCTGAATGAAGGCACAGACTCACGACACCCTGGCATGGTGCCTTAATTAATGGGGCACATAGACAAGGGGATAAGCATACTGGGACAGGCAGGCATGATGGCAATGTTGCCTTACATACTAAGGGCCTCTTGCGCCGCATGAACGTCACTTTTCTGATATTCCAACGGCGCAATGTGCCCTGGCAAATTTACAAAGCCACGTAAAGCCTTGCATGGCCTTGTAATAGGTTCCCCTTTCCTGCAGAACATGCAACACCCATGAAATCTGAAGCATTCCCAGATTTACGAGAAATTGCAAACCTAGTAAAGCATTAGAATCTAACGCCACCCATGGGGTGGCGTTAGGGAGGGGCAATGAGGATAAATGTTTTCATTTCTCCTTGTTTTTCTCCTTTTTCTATGTGTGATACATTATGCAGCACACATAGACGAAATTGCCTAAATTGATTGATTTTATGCAGGTAGGAGGGTGGGGTTTTATTTCACAAAATGTAATGAGAAATACATGAATTTATGAAAAATCTCATCAACTTCTTTGGGACAACTTGCATGCAAATTGAATATGTTCACTTGTCACATGTAACACTGGCAAGGGGACTAGCCCGCAGTGAAAATGTCATCCTCAAGACATTTTTTATTCCAGCCAGTCCAGAGTTCAAAAATCGTATTCCATTTCACACCTGATAAATTTCGTGGAGTTTCACGAATTTTGCATAAAGCTAAATTTTCCATCTTTACAGGTCAGGCACAAATTTCATATACACCACCTTTTAAGTCCAATACCAAAGAGGCACTACCTGACACAAAAATTCCTGGACCACTAAATGGTAGGCAATATGAGTAACCATGATGCCAAGACAATTTATAACTCTAATGTTTTTTCATGGAATATGATATTAAATGGGCCAATTCTACTAGACAGAGTGTAGCAGGTGAATGCTATTTATCCTACTGTTGGATGCTTTGCTGTGCTGCCACTCCAGCATGTATATTGCATTGCAAGTGCAATTTCTTTACGACACATACTTAAATTGATGCTACAGGAAAACATATTGCTTATTTATAGTGGAGAAGACAATGAAAATGTGTACTTTTTTATACCTCCACTTAAGGTCTGCATTGAATTGCTATATATTGTTAACCAGTAGTTTAGAAAATCTGTCCTGCACACTGTACTGTTTGGCAATTATTTTCAAAAGTCTTTTTAGGAAGAAACTCCACTGAAAATTTCTGGTTTGCTATCTATTACCACACACTTGACACTTAACTAAACAGGCAGTGGCAAAGCCAAAAGGTCTCACCTTTGTTGTGCAGCATGGCTAAAATTTAAAAAAACAACACAAAAGCCTTTGACGTGGCAAACCTGTGTCATTTTGTAAGCATACACACTACGCATGCGCACACATTCAAAATGATGTAGGACTTTTTTTTCATTGTAATTACTGATCCAAGTCAGGTCGTTAACTAAAAAGAATGTAAAATGAGCAAACATTGTTTATTTTTTTTATTTTGTTAAAGCAGCCAGGCTGGTAAGTAGAAGCAATGCAGTCGAGCATGGTGGAAAGCGAAGCAGTTCGGCAACAGAGAACAACACGGAGTGCAAGGGGAGAGATGTACATGAGGGAGATGACTCAAGCACAAAAAAGTAGTGCCTGTCAAGCAAGCAGCGCAGCGATGATGCCTGCCAAACAAAGAGATTTGAAAGTGGCAATGCTCACTGAGAGGGACATATACCAAATTGGCAAGATGTAACATGAATAAGAAGTAGGGAAATGAGAGTGACATGGAAAGCCGACCAATAGTGATGAATGGGCAGGCTCCAAGTGCCTATATGTTTTTGGTGAGCCACAATACGCCTTGCAACGGCCAAAGCATGCGCTGTCGAACAGCTTGATTTAAGAAGCAATCCTGCATCTCCTCCAGATTACGGCCGCCACGTAATCCATTAGCGCCGGGGGGCGCTTTAAAAACACACGCTGACTCCCGCAGCGCAGGTGTGATTTTACCTTGTCCGGCTTCCTCCTGCTGTGCCCGGTCCCGAGTGGACTACAGCGACCGGCCTGCCACCTGATTACTTCCCCCACGTAACCCATTAGCGCCGGGGGGCGCTTCAAAAGCACACGCTGACTCCCGCAACGCGGGACGCGTGTGCGGACGAAGCCTGGACCAAGGGCGGGCCTGTCTGAGCCCGTCCGAGACTGACCGAGGCTGGGCTGGGCCACATCATCAACATTACATTCTGGCAATGGACCTTCTCTTACATCCATCTTAAAGGTACTGTGTTATTACAAATAGCATCTTAGCCTGTAGGGTCTGGCCAGTATGAGTAGGCTAAGGCCTGGAAATGGGCAGGGGGTCATGGGGACATTGGATGTTTTTTTACTAAGGGCTGAGTCTGTACTCATGCATCAAATTGAATTAACAGAGCGGAGACTTTCCCTTGAACCTGTAATTAATATTGATAATAGTTCTGAGCCTATGGCCCTAGCTCCTGTTGCCTCAGCTTCTTGTTTAACCTTGGAAGACCCTGCACCCCAAAATAACAGTTTCCACAACAGTTCTCTGGAAATGTATACAATACGGAATAGTGCTGCCACCTCAGGTTCATTGAGTAAGCCAAACATGGTTACCCAGGGCCAAAAAGCTAAATCCAAAACCAATCATGTGAACATTTCTGCACCACCCCCAAAGAAAAGAAAAGGCCAAGCCGTGGGAAAACAACACCTTCCACCACCCAAGCCTCGCAGGAACAAATCTACTGACAAAGAGCTCATCCATGAGCCAAATTTTGACAATGCAGAGACTGTATCGGAGGGTCAATTTCCGTAGAGGCCGACTTTTGGAAAAAGTTTGAAACTATGGTAGCAGTTCTTCTAGATCCTTTGATTCAAAGGCTCTCGGCTCTTGAAACTAGATTAGCGGCCATTGAAAGACCTACGACAAATAATAATCAAAATATGGCTGAATGTATTCGGGGGGAGAGTGATGTTATGAATAGGAATATGGATAAAAACATACCCACTATTACTTTGGATACCCAGAATAGTTTGTTATGCACAAGGGGGGAGGTGCTGTCACAGTATAGAATGGAAGATCCTTCACTGGTAGATACCTCGGCCCTCATCCATGTCCGGGTAGTAAATGTCCTAAGTGGTAATTATCCAGGGCATGAAAGACAACGCATCCCAAGTTTAATCGGAGGTAAATTAAAAACCATTGAGGGTGCATATACAAACCTCCATTTACCTCCTGAAGCTACCCCCTTCACTGTGATATTAACTAATGTTCCTCCACTGCCGCTTGGCTCTTTTGAGCACTGGTCTTCATTGAGGAACAAGTCATTGCATTTTTTTGAGAGAGAAGACTGAGTTAGATGACTTATTGTTCACTGAATTTAAAATGGCACGGCGGATTGGGTGGGTTGGGGAATCCATCAATAAATTTCCAGGGGACAGTATTGTTTTATCTTTTAGATCCCCGGGCTTAGTTAAAACTATTTTGGAAAGGTTTAACAACTGGCCCTTGCGCTCAAGGGGAGTCTCCATTCTACCATTGGGTTTTTTCTACCAGCCAACAAGTGATCTGGGGACTGACACAGAAAGGGCGAGACTCAGACAAAGTAATCAACAGCCTATGTACCCTCCATGGTATCACTCAAATAGGTATGAGCCATTGAGTGGCCTTGGTGATATAGACTGACTGGTATTAAATATGAGTGGGCTGGAGAAACTGGAAATCACAAATAGCAACCCAAAGATAGTTCCTGATTCCCCCAATGGTTCGGCGGCTTGTTCACATGCAACAGACCAAGTAGATATCTCTTATCCATCACAATCAGCATTAGTAGGGGGTGAGAGGCACAATGGGGATCCAAGTACCTTGTTAGCAGCAATACCGGCTAACGCTGGTTTTGGCGGTGGGGAGGCTGATGTACTTGCCCAAAACTTACATGTACTAAGAATGGTCTCATGGAACATCACGGGCATTAGATCAAGAATCTTAGACGAATCCTGACTATCATATGTTAAGACATTTGACATTATCTGTCTCCAGGAAACATGGAGCAGGGATGAGGTGGTTATTGATAGTTTTTGTTCATCTAATGTCCAGGCAATTCCGTCTGTTGCAGGGAGGGCAAAGGGTGGCTTAGTGACCCTGATCTCTGTAAAATTTGGATCGATAAAGACAGAGAATATTGTGGACTCTCCTTGGTTCCAGATTATTTTAATCTTAAACCACCTAACTGATGTCCCAATATTGCTGATTAACCAGTATTATAACATCTTTGACAATAATGAATGTGGGGTCATTAATAGTCTAAATGAGGAGATCAATAAGGCCGTGGCTAAATGCTTTCCAGTATGCATAATTTGGCTGGGGGATTTTAACTGCACTTTATGTGAGTATAGTGCGCACATGTTCTGTGGGGTGCTAGATACTGAAAATCAATCTCTTTCTCATTTTAAACATACCGTGCAGGGTGAAGCCCTAAATTATATTATTGTAATCAATGATTTATGTTTTGTCGATACTCTGGTTTGCACTCCACTTAAACAGCTTCCAACTTTTCCGGGGGGGGGGGGGTAGGGTAAATACCATAGATTTCATATTGATTTCGAGGAAATACTCCCACTTGGTGGACAACTTCATGGTGGATCCCAATCCCACCAGTGATCATAACCCTCTGGTTGCCAGCTTGCAAATAAAGGCATTGAAGGGCAATAGTGATGATTACCCTTTGAATTATAATCCTAACCAGGGGGTGAGATTAAAATGGAGTAAAATCAACCATGTTAAATTTGAAGAGATCATCGTGCGATCTAACATGGATAAGGTCATGACATGTTTATTTGGCGCCTCTAGCCCGGAGCTGGTGATACAGAGCTTTGAAGATATCTGTAAAGACGTGGCTATTAATCTGACTAGCTCTGTGAAGAAAAAAGAACCACCGGACTCAAAATGGTTTAATGCTGCGTGTTCTAATGCCCAAAAAGACATTAAAAAAGCCTTGCATACGGTCCCCATGCTGGAGATTTAATTAGGAAAGCAAGACAAACTTATAAACACGTAATTGGGCAGAGAAAGGATGATTTAAGAAGACTCACATGGGAAGATTTGGAGAAAGCTAGTGCCCTAATGGATTCTAGAGGTTTCTGGGAAATGATAAATCGCCCCTTTTTTCACAAACGACGCTAGGAACATGGAATCGTTAATAACAGGGGACGCCTGGATAGCTCATTTTTCTAAGATATTTAATCCCAAAGGGGTCTCATTACAAGATCAAAAAGAAGATATAGCTGTTAATCTTGTAACTGCAAATCAACTTAGCTTATCCATTTCTATTGGTGATGTTGTAGATGCACTGTTGAAGGGTACTTCTTCAAAGTCCCCACGAACCGGTGGGCAAATTCTTGGATTGTTACTTACAACCCCTCGTCACCAGATTAAAATCACACATCAAGGATACCACCGATTTCTTGACCAAAATCAATGAGATTCCCGATTCATCTGGTGAAACAATATTACTGTGTACGGTGGACATAAAAAATTTATATACATCCATACCACATCTACTCGGTATAGAGGCAACAGAACAAGCATTGCTACAAAATGATTGCGATGATGACATGAAAGTCTTCCTCATGGAATTATTACAGTTTACGTTACTTCACAGTTATTTTAAATGGAAAACGAGCTGGTTCTTACAAAAGTCCGGAACTTCAATGGGCAATTGCGCCGCACCTACAAACGCGAATATCTTCATGGAGAATTTTGAAGAACAAAACATACTGTCAGTACCAGAGTGGACGACAAACTTGAAACTTTTTGTCAGATTTATTGATGATATCTTCATTTTATGGAAGGGATCATCCACAGAACTCACAGAGCTACTAGTCAAACTCAACCAAGTAGATGAAAGGATCCAATTCACCTACAAAATTCAAGAACAATCTATCAATTTATTAGATGTAAGAATAACAAAAACCAAAGAGGGATTTCAGATAGACCTCTACACAAAAGAAACGGATAGAAACAACATCTTATCATACAGACGTTTTCACCAACAATCTCTAAAACACCACATGCCTTATACTCAACTATTATGTGTGAAAAGAATTGTACAAAAAATCCAGAAACAAGGGAGATACAAACAAACCACATGTTACAATGATTTAAAGCAAGAGGTTACCCAGAACATATATTGAACCAAGCAAATAACACATGCAAAATAATCAACAGGGACACATTACTATCACCCAAAGAGAAGATGACACATAACCGCATAACAGTGGTTTCTAAATACTCTACGATGAGTGGCTCCTACAAAAGGATCATTAAAAAACATTGGTCTATAGTACGGTTAGAACCGGATTTCAAACAGGTATTTGAACAAGAACCAATCTTCGCTTACACCAGAGCCAAACATCTGGGAGAGATGATTAAAAATCCTACGAAACAACAGAACAAAATCATCTACAAGGGAACTGTAGCCTGCTGGAACTGTAATAATTGTAATAACATCACTGGTTCATACATAACACACCCGATGAAAGGTAATAAAATCGAACAAATAGTGACTGCTACATGTGAGTCATCGAACCTCATATATCTATTAAAAATGACCCTGTGGCAAAATGTATGTGGGACAAACCGAGAGAAAGATTAAAATATGAATAAATGAACATAAAAGCAACATCAGAACCAGAAATTTGAAATCAACAGTGGCCAGCAACTTTATAGAAGCGGGCCACAATATTAGCCAATTAAAATTTTGTGTACTAGAAATCATCACCAAAAATGAAGGAAAGGACAATCACAACGCTCTATTACATCGTGAAAATCATTGGATACGTTTACTGAGTTCCATGAAACCCAATGGAATGAACGATAGGAGGTAATTCCTATGTAATCTCTGATTGACTTCTCCATTAAAGACTAAGATTCAACATAGTCAATTAAGCTATCGACATCATCTATTATTTTTTCACAACTTTTTTGATTAATCATCATGTTCTAAAATGTATTAGTTTCAGATCACGTTTGTAAATCGACATATGATTAACGTGAATTTTCCCGTACAGAACACTAAACAAACCCAGTATCAGTTGTCACTGTCTATGGTCCACGCACTAGTCTCATTTCTATTCTCATTCTAAACGCGATTACGTTTTCTTATAACACACGTAGTCATTTCAGCGTCTTTCACTAACGCTGAGAAAACACAAGATATGTGATTGGCTAACACCCACACCGACAAGTAAGTTAACGGGCGCATATAAAACTAATTTCACGACGGTCATTGACCAGAGCACCGCACGTTAAAAATTCACGATAAAACAATTACCATCGAACGCTATTTTGAAGAAGCCAAGCTTGGACGCTTTAAGACCGGAGAACTATCGGCCCATCTCTTTGCTCCCTTGGCCGGCCAAGCTGATGGAAGCCCATGTTAATCAGGCACTTACTGACCATCTCACCCGAGCTAACATTCTGGACGTTACCCAGAATGGGTTCCGAGCTGGGCACAGCACGGAGACTGCCCTTCTCGCCATGGTTGAACATCTCCGGTCGGTGCTGGATCAGGGACAGACAGCGGCGCTAGTGTTGTTAGATCTGAGCGCCGCCTTTGATACGGTCTCGCACCGTATCCTTCTGCACCGCCTGGAAGAGATTGGCGTTACGGGGTCGGCCCTTCAGTGGTTCCGTTCCTTTCTTGACGACCGGTCCTTCTGCGTTGCTACACCTCCCTATCAGTCCAAATTCCATCCTCTGGACTTGGGAGTACCGCAGGGTTCCTCACTGAGTCCCACCTTATTTAATCTTTACGTGAGACCGCTGGCTGATGTCGTCAAGCAATGGGGCATGTATATGGTCTCATATGCTGACGACACTCAGCTGGCGGTTACCATCAGTGGGGATGCCGACGTGGACGCCCCCAAGTTCCAGAATGGGCTGAGGGAGGTGGCTAGCTGGATGACTGCCAACTGTCTCCAGCTAAACGCTAAGAAGACCGAGGTTATGATCGTCGGAAAGGGTAGGGATCTCTGGGGTGACAGATGGTGGCCGCCGGAACTTGGTGTGGCTCCAACTCCGGTTATGGAGTTGAGAAATCTGGGAGTGTGGCTGGACTCTACTCTCAGCTTTGTGGGGCACACCAAGAAAACCGCGGCGTGTTGTTTTGGAGTCCTTCGGGGCTTAAGGCCTGTCCTTAAGTTTTTTGACCCCTCTACTAGGTAAATGGTGGTCCAGGCAACAGTTTTATCTCGCCTGGACTATGCCAGTTGGCTTTTGTTAGGGAGCAATCAGGCAGAAATTGTTCGTCTACAAAGCGTTCAAAATGCCGCTGCCAGAGCAATCGTCGGCTTGCCTAGGTCTTGCTCGGCCTCCAGCACCCTTCGAGCATTGCATTGGCTGCCGATCAAGTCGAGAATTCATTTTAAAGTTTTATGTCTGGCTTTTAAAATTTTGAAAGGATCCGCCCCGCAGATTCTTTAGAATCTTATGTCCGGTTATGTACCGACCCGTTCGTTAAGATCCTCGGGTCAAGCGCTTGCAGTAGTCCCGAGGTTCAGGCTCTGCCGAGTTGGTGGGCGCTCTTTCCGGATAAAGGCTGCAGCGCTCTGGAATTCGCTCCCGCTTCAGCTCCGTGCAACTGATGATCTTCTGTCGTTCCGGAAATCCTTAAAAACTTTTTTGTTTTAACTGTTCCCTCTGTTCTTGGTTTTGTGTTGGTTGTGTTGTATCTTGTCGCGCGCCAGGACGCCCCTTAGCTGGGGCAGCTGTGCGCGTAATAAATGCTATTAACATAACATAACATAACATAACGCTATCAATAATTCCAGTCTAACTAACCCATCATGGTTGACAGTGAGCACAACACGCTGAAGTCAACTAAGCTACCACGCATGTGCACTCATCATCACCCAGTGAAAATCTTTTCTTTTGAACACCATTCGGTTTTAAACCTCACAGAGGTCAGTCACGAAGTTCCTACGCGGCAATTCAGAATGTCACACTGAGCACAAATAACAAATGTATTTTTTTAGTAACCCCATGGCCCTCACACATAGTTTAATACTGGTTTCCGTTTACTGCAGATATTCCCCAGACGAAGGCCCATACCGGCCGAAATGCATTGGGATATTTGAATGTTGGGATATTTGAAAGCATAAATATGTAACGGAATATCATTGATGTACCATGGGAAATGGAGTAAAATTTCTCTAAAAAAAGAAAAATACAAAGAATAAACACAGAGATTGTTGAAGAATGATACTTTGAAAGCATTTTTATTACATTTGACTAGACCTCAAAGAAGGTATATGATTCAGTGCCCAGGGGACATACCCCACGTTTATGGGGATGCTTTTGAGTTCTATTAAACACACACTCAGGTTCGGAGAGTGATACCCTGGAGCACGTAAAACCAGAATTACCATTGGGAAATCATTCTGTTGTGCACGTACAACCTACAAATACTTCTGCAAAGGCCCCAGGGCCAGATGGTGTCCCTTGGGACATGTTTATAGGTAATCCACTTTTATGGTCACCATTACTGGCAAAAGTTTTGAAATCAATAATAGTATGCCGCATTCCTGCCTCATGGAAAGAGGCCGTGGTGGTCCCGATATACAAGAAGGGCAGCATGAACGATCCTGTTTGCTATAGGCCCATCTCCCTAATCGATGCGACATGCAAAGTTTTGGGGAGGGTAATTCTTGCCCGTCTTGAGTTGTGGACTAATGACTCTGGCCTGATATCCCACTCACAATACTGTTTTAGAAAAGGAATGGGCACGAACAAACAATGCCTTAATCACTCCTTAGTCATGGGTAAGTACATGAAGGCAAGAGAGGATCAATCCACTTGGCCTTCATGGACTTATCCAGTGCATTTGACACAGTTAATAGGGGGAAGCTGTGGTTACTTATGGAAAGGTTGGGCTTCGAGGAGGCACTTATCACCCTCTTATGTAGGATGCATTCATCTACCTCTGTTTCTATACGTTACAGACCAGGAGGTGAAAAAACTAGGCATATTGCGTTCACAGAGGGTGTACGACAGGGATGTATTCTGGCCCCATTTTTATTTCTTTTATACACAAATAGGGTGGAGAAATTCCTAATGGAACAGCAATTGGATTATCCGACCATAGAAGGCAAGCCGGTACCTCTGTTGTCATATGCTGACGACACTGTACTGATGACTTTAACAGCTAATAGTCTTCAAAAAGCCCTGATTGCCCTTACTGATTTTATGACGGCTTTGGATCTCAAGGTCAATTTTAGCAAGTCCTTTATTATGGTATGTGGCCCAAAAAACACAAATACGAGGAAATTTGTGGTCAATGGAAGAACCATTGAAAAGGTACCCTCTTTTACATATCTAGGGAATGTTTTCAATAATGAATTGAACTGGGACAACTTGATCGTAACTAGGGCCCAACAGACCAGTAGAATATTAGAGGGCTTGTTTCGCTTTGCGGGCAACCTGGGTCATAAGCCAGTGGCAGAAATATTTATTGTATATAAATCAAAATGCTGGTCAGTTTCAACCTATGGGGCAGGAGTATGTGGAAGCCAAAAAAACAGTCAGTTACAAATTTTGGAAAACAAGTTTATAAAAAGATTGTTAATGGTTCCCGTTAGTTCTCCCTCAAAATTCTGTCATTCTGAACTAGAATTGGACTATGTTGAAGATAGAGTCAAAATTGCCCACTTGATCTTATGGGGGAAAGTGTGCTCTTCAGAGGAATTATCATTTACTAGATCGATTATAGGGGATTGTTTAAGTTTAGAAAATGTATCGTCCATTTCCTGGCTTTGTTATGTTAAAAATGCTTTCAATAGGATTGGCCTGGGAAATTATTATGAAAACCCAGATGGTATTCAATCTAACATAAAATTAACCATCAAAAATGCCTACTATAATGAGTTAAGAAGATCTAATTTGGAAGATGAGACCACAAATCATGAGCTGCTAAGCCTGCAGCAATTTTATCTATCTTGTAGTATCCATACACAATCTCGTTTCCTCCTGACCAGGTTTCGTCTCTGCACACTGCACTTTCTTGTGGCTTTTCCCAAACAGGTGAGCTGGTGTGAGAAACTGACTCCCTGCCCCTGTAATAATCTAGCCGCACAAAGCACAATGCACTTTATGCTGTTTTGCACTTTATATAAAGATACAAGGACACGCTTTATTAGGCCCATCCTGAGGGAAATTTCCCCCTGCTCATACCAGGATGGGTTTAATCACCTACGATCTTTGTCCAATCCCATCATTTGTTGTGGTAATTTTATTAGAACTGCTTTATTAATCCGGAAAAGCTACGAATCGCGATAAAGAAATAGAGAAAAAGGGCTCTAAGCAATCATAGGGTATAATTTCTTTATGATATCCTTGGATTGTAATATGGTGGATTTTATGGATAATCATGTTTTGAAATCTTATACGTTGTTTGGATATATTTAATATGTCTAAAATGCTATATGGAAATTTTTAAGATCTATTTTATCATTTTAACTATGTACTTTTATGATTCTTATGAATAGAATAAAGTTTTTAAAACAAAAAAAAAATGAACAATAGGGAGAGTGAAATGTGCAATTTTTCTATACACAGGATAGGATAGGATTTCAGTTTATAGAGCGCTCGAATGCAGAGGCGTCTTGCGCTAAGAGTGAGAAAGAGATCTAAGAGTATTAAAACGAATCAGAATGAAACCCCGGAAATAGCCTTGTTTTTATTTGCTTACTGAAAACTGTCATGCTTGGTTGAAGTCTGAGCGTAATGGGCAATTGGTTCCACAACCAAGCTGCACAATGTGACAAGCTTCTATCCCCATATCTAGCTCTATTGACTTTGGTAGTACAAATAAGGCCGGCGTTTGCCGATCTGCGACTTCTGTTAGGGATATACCACAGAAAGATTTTTCGCAGATCGGAATCAGCTCCACCGTATAACGTCTTATGCACTAGGCATAAGGCCTTAAAATCCATGCGTTGCTGTATTGGAAGCCAATGTAGTGACTTAATAGCCGCCGAAGTGGGGTGACCTTTTGGGATATTCAGAAGAATTTGTGCAGCCGCATTTTGTATCAACTGCAGTTTGGCCTTCTGTGCCTTGTCAATACCCACAAAAAGAGCATTGCAATAGTCTAATCGGGATAAGACTAAGGCAACAACGACAATTTTTCGAAGCTCCTGAGGAATAAAAGGGAACACCTTCTGCAATAGCTTCAGAATGTAGAAGCAAGTGGTTACATGATTGATCTGAGCAGAAAACCCCAGTTGATTGTCAAAAATGAACCCCAGGTTCTTAACTTTCATGGATGGCATTGGGCGAATGCCCGCCTCTACCGGCCACCAAGTGTGATCCCACAGGGACGGCCCGCCACCAAACTCCATGACCTCAGTCTTATCCGTATTGATGTTAAGGAAATTATCGCACATCCAGCTCATGATGTGCCTCAGACACTCATGGAATCTAGCCGCTACCTGATCTGACTGTTTTGATACCGAGATGATAATTTGGGTATCGTCAGCGTACGACACAGACGAGAACCCATGTTGTCTAATGAGACTCGCGAGAGGGGTCACATAGATATTAAAGAGCGTTGTAAACAGTGCCGAACCCTGTGGGACTCCATATACCAGATGGAAGGTTTCTGACTGCAGACTCTCCGAGTATTCACAGTTCACAGGCCTATAAAACATATTTTCTCATGGTCCTTCTTATAATGACATGCCCCCCAACCCTGGGACACCTAGGGGAGACCTTGGGCGTACCTAAAATGCCAAAATATTATAGTTTAGCACTTGTTAAGTGCCCCTACCACCAAAGTAGAGTTTCAGCACAATTTACATTTAAAAGCAGTGCTGCAAAACAGGGCTGCTTTTTAAATGACCTCAGGCTCTCAGTAGTGCACACATGCAAGTGTAACAAAGGCTATAGGTCTCTAAACTGCCATTTCCTATTACATACTTGGTACTTAAAGGTCGTTTATTTCCCCCGTGCCCTATTAACTACTTGGGACTTCCAGGGCAGGTCATACCAATCATAGGTGCACCCTAATACGTGTGTGTGTTTTCACTGAGTGTTCAACATAGCAGTGGGTGTTTTTCAACATAGCACTGGCCGTGGGCCTGTCAAGCAGAGCCCAGGGCACTCTCAGAGTCAGAAAACCAGCATCCAGGGTCTAAATGGGGCAAAACATGTGGGGTGACACTGCAAACAGGTCCTAAAGTTCTATAATAAGTAAATCTGTGACTTTTTAGGGAGTTCAGAGTGGTTTAAGACTAAGCACATTTCTAAACAAAAAAGTGCAATGTGTACTCTTGCACTAAAAACCCAACAACAAACTGAGCATCAACAATTACATTATTGAAAAAAAACAAGGCACAAACTGAAACAATAAAAGATATTGAGAAAAGCAAGGAAAGAGTTTGCAAACTGTTTAACACAAAGACTGAGTATGTCAGCAGACATTCACTAGGAATTTCTACAGTAAAAGGCACATGAACGAAACTTAGATTTGAGGACTCTTGCGGAAAAGTTATAACGATGAAAAAGAAGAAAAAAATGTATACCTAAAAAGGGAAAGAAAAAATGTTATATGGCAAGTAGATAAAACTAAAGAAAAACTAAAAAGAAGCATTGGCATAGCCAATAGGTCTCGCCTTTGGGACCTTATAAGTGTTTAGCCATGCAACAGTTGCATAACTAAACACTTATAAGGTCCCAAAAGCGAGACCTATTGGCTATGCCAATGCTTGTTTTAACTGCTGCAATCTAGAACATCAAAGCGGCCCTGCGGCCGTGAAAGTGATCCCGATCAAACATCAAAGCGGCCGCGAAAGTGAAAGTAATCGCGGTAAAGCGCGACGCGCGCGCCCGCGCACATGCACTGTAGCTCTAGGCTGGCCTGGTAGCACTTTTTGGAGCCCTAACAAAATGTCTCGCCAGACCAGCGCATGCGCTGGGTCAGGCGAGACCTAAAAAGTAGAGTGCCATGTTTAAGGAGATAACTAATGAATAGAAAGCAGGAGGCTGGTAAATTATTTAGCAGCCTGCATGCAACGTCCTCCCCCCACATCCCACCACTTCTGAACAGCTGTGGGGGCTATAACACCCATCACACAGTGCTGCAAGGGCATGAATTAAGGCAGCCTGGTGAGGAAGGTGAATGAGACCTGGCCCAGTCATGAGTTTTACAGCAGTTGAAAGCTCTAGAAGGTCTGTGCCTGAGAAGAGTCAATCATAAGCTCAATAAGGGGCATATTATCAAGCCAGGCGATAAAATTATGGCCGCTTTAGCGGCAGTTTTAGTGATAATGGGCTTGATAATATGCTGTATGGAATTCCAATTGATGCCCATGTTAAATGTGAAGGACGTCTAACATGGGCTTCAATTGGAATTCCGTAGAGCATATTTTCAAGCCCATTATAGCCGCTTTAGCGGCAGTTTTCTGCCGCTAAAGCGGCGATAATTTTACCGCCTGGCTTGATAATATGCCCCTATGAGACTGCGACTGCTCCTGCCCTACTGGCCTCCTGGGAAGCAACATGTTACCCAGTAGGGCAGTTATATCTTCAACAAAACTCATTTTGCAGGCCAAACTGAACACTTAACCCCTTCGCCGCGGCAGGAATTCCGCCGCGGCGCTGGGGGGGGTTTGAGGGCAGCGCGGTGGCGCTGTGCTCGTGACGGAACCACTCTGTCATGAGCCACGGTTGAGCTGTGCTCATGACGGAGTGGTTCCGTCACGTCTCCGCCCACTGCGCTAATCGCCCGCACAGGCGGGGAATTAGCGCCACGTGGGCGGAGCGGCCGCCAACGGCCACAGCATGACGGAACCACTCCGTCATGAGCACAGCGCAACCGTGGCTCATGACGGAGTGGTTCCGTCATGAGCGGGGAAGGGATTAAAGGCCCCTGTTGTTTTGTTTTACTTCTAAGCCCCACGAACAGGCAGGATCATTACTCTCTGCGTCTGGAGGCTGCGCTCCTGGAAACATGTAAACAAAGATTGCCGGGGAGTGTTTTTGGCCAGCTGCAGTTCCCATGGTCTCTTAAGGATACGACCGGGATCTGAACTGCCCCTCTCCCTCTCCCATTCAGTGCATTTACAAAACAAACCGTGATTGTGTTATCGGGAGTCTTGTGCAATTTCAGTCAGTGAAGAGTAAGAATCGCTCTCAGTGTCTCCAACAGTCTTTAAATAATAAAAAAAATGTCAAGACCCCTCATCCTATCTGATGCTCAATCGATACTAGAACTTAAAAACAACTTATGTGAACCATGCTCCACCCCTGCATTTCTCCTACTGTCCCCTCCAAGTGACTGTGCAACACTATCATACCATCTACCAGAGGAGGCCCATAAACCTGCAAGCAACTCCCTAACTCCTACGGCAAAACGTGCTTGTGTACCTCCTACTAATAAACTGCCCTTGCCTACCCTCCACACTCCTATGGCTTACAATCCCAGCTTTTCCAATTTCTATAATATGTCACACACCTATTCACCCTGGCATGGAAACAGGCTGCCCGGTGACTGACTTTCCTCATTTTCATTACCCATTCCTCAAAACTAGGCCCAACAGGGGACTTCCAAGGAGCAGTAATTAGTGACCAAGCAATCAACATTGTAATAAAAACAGAATTCCCAATTTGATGGGTTTTTGAAAGTGCAAGTCCATTAGGTCCAGGAGAGCTACTCATGGCGAGGGAGATACATTCTCTTGGCTGGTCAGGCTAACCACACAGAATATCCCTTTCCAGACAGACTTAAGGGAGTTGCAGGACCAAAACATGTGTAGCCAATCTTACTCAGAACTACACTCTAGGGGGCATATTCTCAAGGACTCAGCACCGATTTAGTGTCACTTTTCCTCTACGAAAGTGGCAATAGATTTATCGCCCTATTCACAAGCCTGCGCTAACAGCCCACATCGTCAGTTTTCCTGCGATAGCTGCTGCTAAAAACATCGCCAAGGCTGAAAGCGACAACTAACGCTAATCATATGAATAGTAGGCATTCCCGTCCAAAGACTCACAATAACACCACTTTGCGATATTCTCAAGACCAGCTAGATCAACGATGCGGTCCAAAAATAGGCGATAAGGCACTTTAGCAGCAGGGATGTAAGACGTGCTTTTTTCTGGTCTTAAGTAGGACAAAAACCTGCAGTAGAAAGGGAGCCCAGCCCAGAGCCACATCTGAAGACCAACAGATGCCATGGAGCTACTAATCATGCAGCTTGGAGACCCAAGAGGGCCACATCACCCACCGCCACCACCCCCAGGACCACCCCCCCAGGACTACCACCGCGGCAGCACAGAACAAGACAGCGGACCTTTTGAAAACGTACCAGCCTCAGAGACTTAACGCCAGAGGATGTCATTGGCCACTAGAGGCTCAAAAGGACAACCATCCTCCGCATCCTGACCCACATTGCCCACAGGCTGACGGTACCAACAAAGCAGACAACCAACATCCCTCTGCAGACAAAGCTGCTGGTTGTGCTGCTCTTGTTGGCCTCTGGTACCTTCCAACCCACAACTGCCAGAGTCGGAGTCTCACAGCCAGCCCTATCAAAGTTCCCCACACCTGTCTTGGATGTCATCATCAGCTTGATACCCCAGCATCTTCACTTCCCCACACTGCGCAGGAACAGCTGGAGCCCAAGCAAGGCTTCTATACCATAGCTGGCTTCCCGCACATGTTGAGGGCAATTGACTGCTCACATGTCCTACTCGTGCCTCCTGCCGACACAGCACACCATTACCGCAACAGAAAGCACACGCATTCCATCAATGTGTAGGCAATAGTGGACCACCAGGGACTGTTCGCCAATGTCGTCGCCAACTTCCCAGACAATGTGCATGATTCCTACATCTTGCGACAGTCCATCATCAACTAGCGCTTTCAGGATGGCACCTATGGAAATGCACTGCTCGTTGGTAAGTACCAAAGAAACACACCACACACCTCTACTCCACAACCATACAACTCACAACTGCGGGAATACACACAAAAAAATCACATACAACATGCCCACCTACCAGACACAACAACACAAGTAACTGTGGTAACAGGGGCCAGACTTGAAGACAAACCATCCACAAAGGCATAGCCCCTCTGCCACACAATTGCAGAATGTGGGGAGAGGTGGGAACCAAGAATGTGTGAAGGAGGCAAGTGACCCATGAATAAGAATGTACACAATGCCAAGTGTGGCAGTGATATGCTGGACAGTCTTGAGTATGCAGAGCACAGACATTTCCATGTGGACATATACTGCTGGTGTTTGTAGTGTTGTGGACAGTGGGCACAACAATTTTACCTCAGGCAATGGGGAATACCGTGGACATGTAGCTATGTTGTCCCCCAGTTCAGCGTAGGAGTGTGAATAAATAGCCCAGGGCTCTGGGTGTCGTTCACTTCCGGAATGGCCACCAAAGTAACTACTGCGTGTGTCTCTGTGTCTGCCATAACCTTACCATAGGCCTACACACACATAGCCGACCACCTTCAATGGACAACTCTACACCGACGATGAGGTGGCTACGTCACACGCCACCCAGCGCACATCCCGCCATCGCCTGCAGGGGTGTGTCTGCCAGGGCGGTGCCCCTCACCCTGACACGAGATCGCCACCATGACCGGTGGGGCCTGCGCAATCCTGTGCGCCTGCTGCACCCCTGCCCGCTGGTCCCCAGAACCGTCCGGCGCCCAGCAGTGATTGCCCACCCCTGCGCACCCAGGCCTCACTACTCGCCTGCCAAACCCGGCGTGTCTCCAAGATGGTCCACCACGAGCCGGTGCAATCTTCAAGCCCGAGGGCCACAAGCTTGGCAGCCTCCTCAGCTGATCGCTGGCTTCCACGGAACAGGCCCCCAGCGGCACCTCACAGCGGAGTTCTGTGTGTGCTGACTGCTTCATTTGGCCTACACTGCGGTACAGCAGATCTCACACAAATCAATTCCAGTCTGGACGCCCGGGCTCACTGCATCATCGCAGGCTGCACACCTACTCAGCTCTTCAGGTGGGCCTACCTCAATGCACCCCAAGTCATAGCCATGTTACGGTAGGCCCGTGCCGGACGCAGTGCCTCAGGTGCCACTACCTCTGTGCACCACAAGTCACCGTCCAGATTCCTGGCCCACTGCATCATCGCAGGCTGCACACCTGCTCAGCTCTTCAGGTGCCACTACCTCAGTGCACCACAAGTCGCTGTCCAGCCTCCAGGCCCACTGGATCACCACAGGCTGCACACCCGTTCAGCTCTTCAGGTGGGCCTACCTCAGTGCGCCCCAAGTCATCACCACATGGTGGTAGGCCCATGACAGATGCAGTGCCTCAGGTGCCACTTCCTCTGTGCACCACAAGTCATCGTCTCATGTGGCTACCCCACAAGTCCGCCTCCAGCAGCCAGCAGCATGTCCTCGGTAACGCCACTGGAGCCCTACACAGTCATGAGGCCACCCCCGTCCCACGCAGGTCGCTGGAAAGCCTTGGTGGAACGTCTGGAGACGTACCCCAGAGCGCACAACATCCCAGAACCGCTGCGGCAGCCCATGAGTAGGTGTGTGAGGAGTGTGAAGAAATGGCCTGGGGCTCTGGCCATGATTCAGTTCTGGGCTCTGGGAGTGGTTCAGTTCCGGGGTCTGGGCGTGGTTCAGTTCCGGGCTGGCCACAAAAGTATGGCGTGTGTCTCTGTTGTAGTGTCGGTGCCACCTGGCCTTTAATCAACAGTGTTGCAATGTAGCATGCACCTGGAGGGCGGGCTCGCCCAAATGGATAAATAAAGGAGCACAAGACTTCTTGTGGTCTTTGCTCATACATTCCAACTGTTGTGTGTGTATCTTCATTGCCGCAGCATAAGCCAAAGGCCTTGCCTCAATCGCAGCGTGAGTTCAGCCAGGCCTGTACTCTACATCTGTGTCTGCCCTATCCTTACCATAGGCCTATAGACACGTGGCCGCACACTTTCAACGGGCAACATTACAGGGTTGCTGTCAGGCTTGCGGACATGCGCAGACAAGCATGACAATGGTGTGCCGTAGGAGTGCAAGTGATTCAATCGCGCAGCGCACACAAGTAAATAGGCGTGGGGGAAAGAAGGAGCAGCTGTGAGGCTACGTAAAACACATTGATACCTCACATTTGCCAGAAGCAGTACATGGCAAACATGAATCCCAAAGTTGCCCACATCACACACCACAAAACTTGTAAGTCTGCCAAAACAGCATGCAGAACCACCAATTTACACTAATCTCACTTACCTCTCACATGTGATCAAGGATATGCACTCTGCCCGTGGATGATGACACCCCTCAGAGTGCGGAACACCCCGGCCCAGAGGCAGTACAATGTGGCCCACAGACACACCAGGGGAATTGTTGAACCCACATTTGGCGTGTTAAAGTCACATTTCAGGTGCCTGGACATCACAGGTGGAAGACTCCTGTACAGCCCAGAAATAGTGTGCAAGATATTCATTGCATGTTGTGTATTGCACAGCATATGTGTACGCACCAATACCCCATGGATCCAAGTGCCAGAAGCACCGGACAATGATGAGGAAGATGAGGCAGGTGGACCACACCCCACTGCAGCTGCAGCAAGAATCGCCCAATGGAACACAATCATTAACAAGCATGAGCACGTCACATTGTGACTGTCCTTAGCAATCATGGAACAGTACAAAATGACCACATGAACAGCATGCGCAAATAAATTTATTGCAACACACATTCCCTGTGTGCATGTCAGTCCTCTGCATTAGCACATCACTCTGACAAGTGTAAGTGCAACATTAAGTGCTAACAATCTCACAAATACCAAATAGAAGATGGGTGGTGTTTAGGTTGTCACATTTTCGAAATGCCATTTCAGGGTTTCAAATGTAGTACATAATCCCACTCATCAGTGTATCACATGTGTACAAAAGCATGACATGCCATTGGTGTTCATAAAAAGACAACAGGGTGTTATTTGGGGTCAAATATGATATTGTGGGTGTCATTTGGGGTCAAATATGAAATTGCGGGTGTCATTTGGTATCAAATATGAACCACCCTGATGCAGAGATGCACCCTGTTACTGAAGTCCCACAACATGAGCAACATGGACGTAAGGGGAATGGGGGCACAATGAACACCTCAGCAACATGGGAGATGCACACCATCCAAGGAGCCAACAGGAATACCTTGCGTGGAACACACCAAGGTGTCCCCTGGACATATGTGCCATGTACAGATCTCATGTGTACATGGAGTTTGTGGGGTTCTGGTTGGCCTCTGTAGTTGCTCCAGCTTCCTCCATGGTGCTTTTTGCAGCTTTCATGGTGAATTTACCCACCTGATGTGCGAATAGCAAGCCTGGCGCTGATTATCGCTGATATTTTTATCGCTGTTGGGCCCATCGCAACTTTTTTCACGTTCGGATTTCCTTTTTTTATCGGCGTCCCGGTAATTTTAACGTGGACATTTGATGCGTTATCGGAAAACTATCGCCTGTTGCCAGCGTGTTGAGAATACGCCGTTAACACCGCGTTAGTTTTCTGCGATAGACGGCTTTCTGTAAAGTTGCGTTAACCTAGGTTGGCGATAATTATCGCCCGTTCTTGAGAATATCCCCCTGGGTGCTTCCCAGGCACTAAAGGGGACATTTTGCTCAGAGCCCGTTGCATTAGATGGAGCATACACTGTTGAAATAATCCATATGCTGGAAGTTCACACCCCTAAAACAGATGTAGCGCAAGCTAAAATACCTCTCTAATTGCTGGTCACTTAAGTCAGTCCCTGTGCACTGTATCCATTATTTTCTCAAGCATCTACTAGCTGCACAGGGTCTTGAGTCAGCACATGGTACCAAAACCTAAGGGGGGATTAACTCCATCCTTCTTAAACAGATCCTTTGCTATCTTCCTGGAAGGGTCAATATCAACCACGTTGATATCACTAAGGATCGCTCTTATTTGAGCATACTAAAAATGGTGCTGGCTATGCAGAGCTTTGCCCAAAAACAACATCTGGAAAGACCTGAAAATGGGACCTGCAAAACGACCCCAATCGTTGCTATACTTAAATCTGCCCATTTACGTATGGTTTCTTAGGACAATCTGAGACAGGAACCTGCAAGAACCTACTGGTGTTTCAGCATTTATGATGTGTATGCCCTGGCTTGAAATGATTTTCTACCAAGTGTCACAAATTGGAACAACGTTTTGTATCTTACTTTTTTAGTGAGTTTGGGGGTTTTCACACACCAGGATAAATAAGAAATATTCAGGACTTTCAGCATCTGGTGTACAACGGTATTGTTAAAACTGGAAGACTCCAGTAACAGACGATGCAACTGTAGCACTAAGGATGCCAAATAATAACGCCGTAAATCTGGGAGCCCCAGTCTGCCTTTGCCCGTTGGTTATAGTAAAAGACTCAGTTTGATACAGGAGTGCATCTGATTCCATCCACACAAATGTACAGAGCATCCGGTCTTATTAACTGGATTACATTTAGTCTCCATTTTAGTTTTTCATTTTTAACTTAGCATCTTTTTAGAATGGTGGTTTGAGCATGTGTTTCAGTAACACAAGAAAATGCCACACACACATTTATTTTAAATAGCTATTATTGTTCTGCACTGTTAGTTCCAGAGACACCCATACAAGATCGCAATGTCCTTCCTTTATTATGTGCTTATAGGAGACGACTTTCGGCCCCAGACTAAGTAAAGATGTTTTTCTGTGTCTCTAGCAGAATCAGATAAAGTTGGTGCTTAATTATTTAAACAGCCTTCATTTTGAATTCCATGAGAGACACTTCACACCATAGTTATAGTAGAAGCTGCTGAGAGCTGTGTCGGAAAGACAACTCTGCAGGCCTCGAGATTCATCCTAAGAAGGAAGATAGCTGCAGAAGGCAGATGTAGACAGGCTTCCACACTAAGACGTATTGCATTAATTAATGCACTTATGCCGACTTTCTGATACAATACACCAAGGTATGGGGCTAGATCATTCCAACAGGGTCTGGCAGAAGGATGCCCGGAGACGCAGACCTAACAGGTAGATGAGTGGGGCAGGACCCTTGATGTAAGTCTGACTAAAGGGCTAACCCCACAGTGCTGAGATCTCTCATGAAGATCAAATTCCTCCAAATTGGGATGGAGTAAAACAAAATTACCACACGACCTAAGATAAGTGATCTGTTTCCTGTTTTTTAACAAAGGAGCAGCTATCTTCCCTTTTCACATAAAAGTTAGGATAAATTCCGGTGCCTATTCAGCCAGGGAGGACAACACATTTTTGCCCTGAAGAAAGCCCGGGACCCAGTTGTACCACTAATTTTCAGACTGAAACATGCTGGCACTAGGATCATAGGACCATAAACCTCCTCACGACCCATTTTGTAAATTTTAATATCCCCTGCAGTTCCAAGAATAAAGGGATACCAGGACCTGCAGAAGGAGTTTTAATGTTATAAACCCAGGCCATTTTCTTTTAAGCTCTCCCTGAAATACGGTTGAGCCCACCCTGACCTTTAGGAGTCAGGGTGAATCCGATGATGAAGCATGCCACTACTAGAGTGTGTGAGGGTTATATTATAAAAAGGAAGTGCTTCCTTTACCATGATTGAGTGGTTGACAATTGAAAGGTTGTCCTCTAAATTCCCATCCAATTTTTAGAATTTGTGGGGTAGTTATTGTGGCATAGAGTTTAATTTGGGAGGACATATCCCCACCAGGAACCCCTTTCCGCTCTTTTGGCTCTGGATAAGTTTCATCTTCTCCATGTAGCTATAGTGTATAGAAGGATACTCCCTTTATGTTTTCGCTAGTGTGTGGAATATCAGTGTTAGACAGGAACAATTAACATGGGTTAATTGTTTGTGTTTTTCACCATTCCAATAATGCTTTTAGCAATGTGTCTCATCTGTCTAATAATCACAGTTCATGTTTTACTTACAATGGATTAGATCTTTTCAATAAACATTTGAAAATGTATTATTTTCTCTTCTCTTTGTGTGAAACCTTGGGCATGCAAAAGGGACAAATGACAGAGTTAGATCTGTTTCCACAGATTTCTTGAGAAAAAGGGTGGTCATGTTGAGTTTACCAACAGCATTTATAACACTGGAGGTTTAGGAGTTTACATGCTGTGCTGTGAGCTAGCCACACCAACATTTACTGATGAGATAAGATGACTCAGTCCCTATATTAGGAAGTTTTGTGAATCCAATACACATCCTACTAAAGTTATAGAAACAATATATACAAGTTTAGTCTTACAAAGAAAGAATTGTTTAGTCTGTAGGAGGCAGGAAGGCAAAGAAACAGAAATAAAGGAAAAACTGACATCTTAATAAGTGCAATTCTGTAAATTAACGAGAGCAGAAGTCGCCTCAAACTTCCTACAGATTTTCTAACATTTTCAGGACTGGGTTATAATTATCCCCAAAAATTCTTCCTGTGCATCAAAGAAATATACCCCTTGATATCTCTTTGGACCCATTCTTTAGTTCCTTTTCAGAACAGTAGGGAACACTCCGTGGGGAGAATGAAAAGTAAGCGCCTTGTCCTCATTTATCTTATAACTACTCCGGCGCACTAAAAGCCTTCATTATTTGTAAGGCCATGTTTATATTAAAGCTTGATTTTAGGAGCTCCCGAAACCCATGTTAAAACCTATCTACTCTGTTGCAGGGGTTGGGCTAGTGGTTCTTTACACAAAGCAAATATTAGTAGGTAGAGGGGACACCCCTGTTGGGTGACCCGCTCTACCCTTATTTCCCATATCTGTGCATTGTTAATAACCAATTGGGCCCTCGCACCCTAGTACAAGTCTTAGACTGAACCGATGAATTGAGATGGTACCACCAGCCTTGAGCAAATTCACACCACTTTCGGTCACTGATATTGGAAAGAAAATGCGAGATTTTAAAATAATAAACTGTCCATAAACATTTAAGCAATATCAATTAGAGGCATGCAACTCATTTACAATTTCTTCCTCAAAATATTTTGAAAATGTTCTAAACAATTGCTCCATTGTGCACATACCGCACATTTATTAAATAGTAACACTATGGAGGAGGATGTGGCATTATCTGCAGAGCTGCTGATTTTGGAACTGGGAGCCAGGTTTGAGTCTCTGCATTTGCTCAACAACCTGTGATTCTGGGCAAATACTTGGGGCTTGATTTAGATCTTGGAGGGACTCCCAGCGTCCCTCCTCAGTTTACAAGTATTCCTCCAAGCTGACGGAATCCTGCCCACCGTAATTAGATGTGTGCTGGCTGAATTTCCGTCAGCATTGACAGAATGTTTACCATAGCATAAGTAGTTCACCGTTGCCGAAACATCAGACTCTTCTGCTGGCTAACATTACTCTGTCGCCATCAGGGTGCCGGGATTGCACAAAGAATATTTAGATTTCACAATTTTGCTGGTGTTGTTATGGCGGTGAATTGCAGATGGAGGAATTCCATTGTGGGACACGTTCAACATTGTTCTATTCCTGTGGCTTTTGGTTGAATGCTAGCATCACACACCTGATGTGTTTGCCTAATTGTATTCACCTGCATACCACCCTATAAAACACACTCAATTTTAGACCGCATTCCTATGCCATTTTACTGCAGCACAACATTGTCAATGACGTCAGATTTTTTTTTCTGTCTCCCATTCTTGTCCCCTTTTTTCCTCTATCATTTATTTTCTTGTGGCTCAAACAATTTTGATAATGTTTTTCTTGGTAATGGCAGGGAAGAGAAATCCTTGTTTTACAGAGGAAGAATTGTCAGTCATGGTGGGTATAATTATTAGAGCCACAATTGTTTAGAGCCCAAGTCCAAAATATAAGTATTAACAAAACCATAGCCCAGAAAAGGCAAATGTGGACCAGAATAGTTTACAGAGTGAATGCTGTAGCAAACAACCTGTGCACCAGGAGGAAATTGGGAAGAGGTGGGACAGCCTGTATGGGAGAGGGCATTCCCTGGCCTCCAAGCATCACCTTGAGGTCCAACAGACTGGTGGTGGTTCACTCAGCCTCCCCCTGCAACATCCTGAAGCCTTCACAGGAATTCCTGGTAGAGTGGAGACTGGTAAGTTATACTTTTGAATGTGTCACTAAACCTAAAGGTCATTTTTTAAAATTTAGCTATTTCTAATGTGTTTTGCACATTTTGAAACCATAGAAACCTATATATATTTCTGTCATTTATTTTTGTCTTGTTTGTTTGAATGTATTTTCTTGTGTTTAAGATTACAGGATTAAATCTCCATTACAATTCTCATGATGCAATGGTGCTTGTAAGTGGCTTTCACCAAATAACATATTTCAAATATGTGTTTTATATTGTAATTGGCTGTTCTATTTGTACTGCTTATTTACACTAGGTATGCTTAACTTACAATTTTGCAAGTGGTGTTAATGTTTAATTGAAATGACTACAGCTACCATGGTGCCTTGTTTTTGATTTGTGAAAAAAGTACTGCACTGTGCTCTTGCTCATTTCCTCTTTTCTAACATATTTTTCACATATGTTAACCCCTTCGACGCGCATGACGGAATGGTTCCGTCATGCACGTCGGTTGCGCTGTGCGCATGACGGAACCGTTCCGTCATGGCCCCGCCCGCGCACGGAATCTTCAGCGCGGCGTGGAAATCCGCGCCGCGCTGAAGAGGTTAAAGTGTTATGTATTTATCAATCTCTATTTTGTGCCATGCTTTTTTAAATTCTTACGTGTTTAATTTTGTATGTCGGCCTATCCTTTTTATTTCATTGAATTGATTTGTGGTATCATAAATGAAAGTTTGTTGACTTTAAAATGATATGGTATGCAATTTTATATGCTGAATATAAGTGTACTCTGCAATGTGTATATAATGACTAATACAATATATCTTTCTAGTTTGTGTAATTGTCAGATTTTTAGCCTGCTAGGAATTAGAATGGTTTCTTAAAAATTCTCCTCTCGATTGTGTTGTGTTGAATCCTTGGTATATTTCCTGTATTCTTTCTAAGTTTTTTTAAATTCATTTCAGGTCATCCTTTTACCTCCTATTTTAGAGTAGTTTTATGGGTAATATAAACTGTTTATATAATTTACAATACCACTGAAAGATACAATCAAGATAGTAATTTTCTGTTTTGTTTCAGGTTGCTTCATTTTTACCTTCAAGCACATTTGACGTAAAATCCATACTTTAACAATATAATATTTAAACAATTCATAATAGGTCCAACCCCCAGAGTGCGTGGGCAACCATCTGCCACTGAGGATACCTCCACTCCAGACCAGGAACAAGCCTTTAGTGAGGATTCCAAACCCGCAAGTCCGCATGGCGAGGATCTCCCAGGTCCATCTTGTCTGCCTGGGTAGACCGTTCCAGTGAGTCTCACTCGGCCCAAATCTAGACCTCCCACCCGGGCTGTTACCACACCTCAGCCTATGGAAACATTCACTTCCTGTTTCCAAACAAACATCACCCCAATCATATGCCCCCAGTCCTGGCTGCTGGTGATCCAACACCACCTCCAGTTCAGACAGGAACCATTGTAATGGAGCACACTAGGTCAAGGACACAGGGTAGTGGGGGTAGTGTTCATGGGAGGGAATCCATGGGCCAGCAAAGTGAGGGCACTGGGTTGACTGTCACCTAGGTCACTAGCGACCAAGTCTTGGGATCCCTCCATCAGTTCCAAGACCTGATGGCCAGGTCCTGACAGCACTCTGGGAGATGACGCAGTTGCAGAGGAAGCACAGTGTACAGATAGGGAATCTGAACTCCAATACGGGCCGGAGGACAGATTTGTGGCATGATATATTTAACCATATGTGCAGGGCTTTCCCAGTAATATCTTCCCCTATCTGTGGTCCAACAACATCTGGGCCAACTAAATCTGCCTGAGCCACAGAAAGGGAGTCCCTGCCACAAGAGGAAACAGCTGCACCAACCCAGGTCCCTAAAAATGTGGATCCCCCCCCCCACCACCCGCAGGACATCATTTTCAGCTCAACTAGCAGGAGAGAATGGCATGACCCTCACCACCATCAGCAAGAGACACAGAATATAATTTCCTCTAATGTGAGATTACCATTCATTCTGTGGACTAATTTCTGGACATATTTACCTTTTTCATGACAGTTCTATTTTGGACATTAGATACCAATCAAAGTAGGCCCTTCAATATTAGTTTCATTCACTATGGTTGACTAATTATGTTTTTGTTAGTTTTTTCGTTAACATTCTTTTTTAGTTCATTTGGTTCTTTCGATTAAAAAAAGAAAATAACAAAAAAAGAATGGTGTTGTATTTTGTTTATCAATCTCTTAACTTTTTGTAGTTCCATCATACATTTTACAAAGTTAAAATAAAAAAGATTGTTTAGTCATAAATAAATTCCATATGGGTAATGTGTTTCAAAGTTTTGAAAATATGAAACAAATGAACAAAAATCAAAAACTAGGCTCTGTTTTATTTTGAATAAAGAAAAGTTATTCATATTCTCCTGATACATAATAACCCATGCACATTCCAAACTTATCATGCAATATTTTCATTGAACGTTCCAGACCTTGGCACCATAGAAGAATGGGAGATAATCTAAAAAATTAGATTCAATAGCCAAACTCTTGTTGATGGATGTCAAATGCTGGAGCCAGGTCTCTGCCTCACAATAGGAAAAACACATTAATATCATCGTCGTAAACATAATGCCTGTAGTCCCTTTGGTGGCCACAGGATCGTTCCAATACACTGTTGCAGTATCTTGTGGAATGTCACAGCCAACTTTAAGTGGTTTGCTACAAGAACTTCATCCTTGTGGATGTTGCCTATGTGAATGGAGACTTGTGTGCTTTGGGTGGGTTAACACGTGTGCAGAGCAATTTAAGCAGCACATATTGCATTGATGGCAACAATGAACAGAAAGTAAGCCTAATGCAATCTTTACAAATGGAATTCAGTCGCTGGGCAAATTTTCTTTGTACAAGATCAGTACATCCAAAGTGTGTGTGTCTTTCTCAGGGTCAACCCTCTGTCCTACACAACAGCTACATATAACTGCAAATGTCACAATGTTTAAATGTTTAAATGAAGATGACATTGTAAAGGAACCTTAAACAGAATAAAAACAAAAAATACATATTTTGTATGGCATTACCAAATAGACACATTACAATTGACACATTTTGAGGACACATTTTCTAAAAACAATCAAAGATAAACAATGTAAATAAATACAGTAGTCCATGTATCAAAACTTAGATCGAAGCAAAACCAAAGGAAATGATGGACGAGTGTTGAACATTGCAAGCACTCACCCCCAGTCAACTGATCTGGGTTCAATCCACCACCGTTCTTTAGCCCACTCTGCCACCGCAAATCAGTCTGACCCTGTGCCTCATGGGAACAGTCCAGCCCGAACTGCCATAGAGTCCATTTTTTTTAATTGGAGGTCAGGCACTGGGGGATGGGGTCCCCAAGGCCCCAAAAAAGTAAAAAGAAGGGGGGCCACACAGCCCCCTTTACAAAAAGAAGAAGAAAAAAAATCCACGCGATCGTGCATAGTCCCCACCCCCTCCAAGAAACAGTCTGCAAACGGGCCCTGTGGCGCATTTTAAGTTGGGGAATTAATTCCCTGTCAATACTGGGGTTCCTGGTGGCCAACTAGCCCACCAAGTACTTCCAGTAAGCGCCACAGGGCTTTGTTGCAGAGAGGTGGTCCAGGACACGCCCCTTTTTACACCTCTCTGCAACGCAGCTCTGTGGCGCTTACTGGAGGTACCTGGTGGGCTAGTTGGCCACCAGGGACCCCCAGTATTGAAGGGGAAATAATTCCCCAAGTTAAAACACACCACAGGGCGCGTTTGCAGAGTGCTGTTTGGAGGGGCGGGGCCTGAGGTGACATGTTCACAAACATGCCCTGTGACACGTTTTAGGTTGGGGAATTAATTTCCTTTCAGTCCTGAGGGGCCCTGGGGGCCAACTAGCCCATCAGGTACCTCCAAAAAGCACCAGAGGCCTGCGTTGCAGAGAGGTGGTCCAGGCCACGCCCCTTTTTACACCTCTCTGCAATGCCGCTCTGTGGCCCTTACTGGAGGTATCTGGTGGGCTACTTGGACCACAGGGACCCTCAGGATTCAATTGGACTTGATCCCCCAACTTAAAACGCGCCACAAGGCGTGTTTGCACAGTGGTGAAGGGAGGGTGAGGGGCCTGAGGTGACATGTGTGCAAACACGCCCTATGGCGCGTTTTAAATTGGGGAATTCATTCCCCTTCAATCCTGAGGGCACTGGGGGCCAACTAGCCCATCAGGTACCTCCAAAAAGAGCCAGAGGCCTGCGTTGTAGAGAGGTGGTCCAGGCCACGCCCCTTTTTACACCTCTCTGCAATGCAGCTCTGTGGCCCTTACTGGAGGTATCTGGTGGGCTACTTGGACCACAGGGACCCTCAGGATTCAATTGGACTTAATCCCCCAACTTAAAACGCGCCACAAGGCGTGTTTGCACAGTGGTGAAGGGAGGGTGAGGGGCCTGAGGTGACATGTGTGCAAACACGCCCTATGGCGCATTTTAAATTGGGGAATTAATTCCCCTTCAATCCTGAGGGCCACTGGGGGCCAACTAGCCCATCAGGTACCTCCAAAAAGAGCCAGAGGCCTGCGTTGCAGAGAGGTGGTCTAGGCCATGCCCCTTTTTTACACCTCTCTGCAATGCAGCTCTGTGGCGCTTACTGGAGGTACCTGGTGGGCTACTCGGAGCCCAGGGACCCTCAGGATTGAAGGGGACTTAATCCCCCAACTTAAAACCCTCCATGGGGCGCGTTTGCACAGTGGTAAAGGGAGGGGACGGGGCCTGAGGTGACATGTGGGCAAACACGCCCTGTGGCGCGTTTTAGGTTGGGGAATTAATTCCCCTTCAATCCTGAGGGCTCCTGGGGGCCAACTAGCCCACCAGGTACCTCTAGTAACTGACAGAGGCCAGCGTTGCAGAGAGGTGGTCAAGGCCGTGCATCTTTTTACACCTTCTTAAAACCACAGGGCGCATTTGCACAGTGGTGAAGGGAGGGGACTGGGTCTTTCTGCTCCTCTGACTTAGAGGTAGTTTTAATTCCCCTGCCCTATTATGTACTAGGGCCTTACAGAGAAGGTCATGCTAATCACAGGGGTACCCCAACGCATAGTGCTCCCTAGTGTATGTAGGTGTTTTCACTGTATTCTAAGTGTCTTTTACCATAGCACTGGCTCTAGGCCTGGTTAGTCAGAGTCAGTCACCACCAGTACCCATCTGAAAAAGTTGTGGGCACAGGATGATTTTGCAACAAGGCCCCTTTCTGCTCCTCTGTTGGTTCTTTCTGCATGTCTTGCTTCTTCCTGCACTTTTCTTCGTCTTTGTGGACTTCTGTTGCTCCTTTCTGCATTTCTTTTGCTTCTTTCTGTGTGTTTTTTCTTCTTTCTTCACATGTCCTACCTCTGTAGGCATAGTTAGAAACTAGCATTTGAAAAACCTTTGAAATTCACTGAAAAAATCATAGGTTTCAGGCACGTTATAGTTAGAAATTAGCATTTAAAAAACCTTAGAAATTCACTGAAAAAAACATAGGTTTTAGGGAAAGTTATAGTTAGTTGGACATTGCACTCATACAAAACTCGTTAAATGGCCCCGTTATAGTTAATTCAGCTAACTATAACTCGCGCCCGCACAATGCACTGCTGATGACGTCACATATTACATCACTCATGACATGGTTAGTGACATCACTGATGACATTACTGATGACATCTCAAATGACACCACTGATGACATCACTGATGACATCATCCATGTGATAATTTGATGCATCTTCTCACACCCTAGTATAACTTTTGATACACCCACTCTAAATTACAGACTGCCATTCTCAAAACCATAGACACTCCAAGACTAATAACTAGATACCCACTCACTGATTCTTAGGTCTTCACACACATCCACTCACTCACCCGTACAGTCACTCATACTTCGGTCACTCAGTACAGGACTATACACCTATAGAGACACTCACACACCACCGCTCATTCATAGAGGTACTCACACACCTAGTCAGTGATGTAAATAATTAATCACACTCCCATTTACTCACCTATACAGTTATACACACACCAGCTCACTTACTCATACAAATACTAGCACATACTTACGCTCTTATACAATCACTGATACAAGCACAGACTCATCCATACAGACACTCTCACAATCACACACTCTCAGTTATAGCCATTAATATACTCCAACACACATATATACTGCCTTTCACATATGTAGTCCCTAAAACATATACAATTGAGATATACTTTCACTCACTAAAACACCTATACACACACTCACCCACCCATACAGTCCATCAAAGATGCGCTCTTGAAACCATGCACACAGTGAATCACCCACTCACACATCTATGTACAGAGTCACATATACCGCACCCACACAAACACTCAGGCACCCATACAGATACTCAGACAACCAATCAATAACCCATATAGACACTCATGTAGCTATTCCCAAACCCATGCAGCCGCTTACACACCAACAGACAGACGGATACAGACATTCACACAGTTTATTCACTAACCCATGCATTCAGTAAGATAAGATAATTCACTCACTTATAGAGTCACTCATGCACCTACTAAATCATCCATTCAGACACTTATACACCCACTCATTCTTCAATACTCCTTTCCCTATATATATTAAACATATTTAAACTTTACAGAAACACACAGTCACTGGATGATGTCATCAGTGATGTCATCAGTGATGTCATTTGAGATGTCATGAGTGATGTCATCAGTGATGTCACTGACCATGTCATGAGTGATGTAATATGTGACATAATCAGCAGTGCATTGCGTGGGCGCGAGGTATAGTTAGCTGAACTAACTATAACAGGGGAATTTCTAGGGTTTTGTACGAGGGAAATGTCCAGCTAACTATAATGCCCCTGAAACCTATGGTTTTTTCATGGAATTTCTAAGGTTTTTTAAATGCCAATTCCTGACTATAACGCCCCTGAAACCTTTGGTTTTTTCAGTGAATATATATATAGATAGATAGATATGTCTGCATATTCAATAATTTCATGTGACATCTATCAAATTAATGTTGTGTTAATGTAGAAAATATATAATATTTTCAATTTAAATGTGTATACATACATATATACATATACACATTTTGTATGTGCTGCTTCTTCCGCCCCACTTGGCCCGTGGTAAATGGAGCGTACTCTGGCGAAGCTCATCGGAAATTTGTTTTCTTCAGAGTCCAAGTAATTACGCTCTTTCAGGACAATCCAATGCAAAATAATTTTTCACCAGTTACTCGTTTCGGGGAACTCCGCCCCCTTGCTCACACACTGGGTAATGGGTTACACCACCCCATATATAGTACATAAACAGTGACGAAGAACAAATCGCTTCTCCAGAAGGGAGAATTATCTTGGTAAAACGGCATCCATTTTGTAATGGCTAAATACACTGTGTATTTGGACACCCAATGCAATATTATGTAAACATACTTCATAATATATTGCATTTCAGCATGAATTGGATTAAATATTTGTACAATACATGATCTAATGGCTACATTTTATGGATTTTTTGGACTCAAATTCCACATACAAATAAAAACTCGTACCGTGTCAATCAGATTGCAGGTTAGGAAAGAAAGGAGGTGTATATATCATATTGGCTTCTCTCTATCACATGTTAGAACGGGTAGAACCAATTAAAGAAGTCATAAAAATATCATGGTATTAGTACAATTCTCAACAACCCTGAAATTAGTAATACATTTAAATTGCCAAGTGGCTATCTCTAAGTTCATGTCTTCCCCAAGGGAGGAGACCCTCGTCTTTCCTAGGCCTCTCAAGATAAATTATGCCATTTGATCTTTATTATTTATTTACCTACTGGCGGTTGCTAGTAGGTAGTAATAGTTAGGACCTCGTTTCTATTCAAAAAGTGTTTTTTCTTTTGTCAATAACTTCATTGCCGTTTGACGAATCTGTGCGAAATTTTAAAAACTAATGGTTCACTCAGGTCAGCTCCTGTCTTGAAAGTTTCAGGATGCTTCGTCAAGTGGGCGACGAGAAAAAAGGGTGTCCCAAAATGTGTTTTCCCAATGTTAATTTCCATAGGAATTTTTGCCACAGGCTACAGCCCAAACTGCTGAACGGAATTACACCAAATGTGGCAAAAACGTAGCTCATGGTTCAGAAAGGGACCTTTTTTTCAAAAAATAAAAATGTATAAATCAGAGCACCGGGCAGGAGCCATGAATCCTCCAGGTAAGGTCCTCTTGTGTCCTGAGGACCTCAGGACTAAAGTGGACTTCATCCCCCAAACAGCAGTGCACCAGGAGGCACGTTTGCAGAGTGCTGTAGAAAGGGGCATGGACTTGGACGACCTCTCAGCAATCCAGCTGTGTGGTGCTTACTGGAGGTACCTGGTGGGCTATTTGGCCCCTAGGGACCCTCAGGATTCAAGGGGACTTAATCCCCCAACCCAGAACATGTCAGGAGGCATGTTTGCAGAGTGGTGGAGAAAGGAGGCATGGCCTGCATCTACCTTTCAACAATACCATTATCTGGGTGTTAGAACTGGGGGTCTCTAGTTGGCAGAGGTAGGTACCTTTGACCAAATAGGGACCCTTGCTTCTAGTCAGGGTAAGGGGGATACACACTTTAGATAACCCCTACTCACCCCCTTGGTAGCTTGGCACCAGCAGGCAGGTTTATTCCAAAAGCAATGTGTTAAGTGTTTGCACCAACACTCACAGTAACACAGTGAAAACACCAAAAATGGACACCACGCCACTTTGGAAAAGTAAAGTATCTTTATCTGAACTACACATGACCAAAACGACAAAAATCCAACATACAGATACTCAGTAGAATGTTTTTAAAAAGGTTGTTAAAAAATAAGCTTGTAGATAGTAAATGCGACACTTTAATCTCAAAGTACCTTGGTTGTGTAACGCAGAACAAACAAAAGGGTCGCAGGGAAGGCGATGCGTCGATTCTTCCTGCACTCCGCTCATGATGCAACAAGATGGTGCCTCAATGCGTTATGACGACCCCGTGCGATGCGATAAAATGGCCTCTTTGGTATGATGTGACAACGTGGGGGCGATGTGTGCACGCCAGATGGCCGTGTGGCAAAATCGGTTGTTTCCTGAGCAGCAACAGGCCCTGCGACATGATGCGGTGGCAAGCTTCTCCGGTGATGCGGCAGCGATCAGCGGCAGAGGCGGCATGCTTCCTCAGTGATGCGACAGTGGCTGCTGCAGCGGCGACGTACTCCTCCCTCGTTGCGTCGCGCTTCTTGCTCCCAACAGCAAAGGCCTCACACACAGTTACAGGCACCTCCTAGAAGTTCATAACTCCCAGCAAGGAAGTTCAGGAAAGCTGGGCGTGAAGACCTTTTGTGCCTGGGACTTCAAAGACAGGAGGCCAGCTCTTCTCAGGCCCTGGAGATTTTTCTTCAGATGAACTCAGCACACAACAAAGTCCTTCTTCAAGCAGGGGACACAGCACACATCAAAGTCCCTTGGTCCTCTCCTGAGTAGAAACAGACAACCCCAGACACACAGCAAGGGTAGTACTTCTCCCAGTCTCTTCAGCTGTCCTCTTTGGCAACAGGTTCCTCTTGATCACGAAGTAGTCTAAAGTTCAGGGGTTTCAGCTCTCATATTTATACCCCAAAAGTATTTTTTCTCTATGTGTGAGGGGTCCTGGACGCAGTCCAAAACAGTTTTGGGTACAGTCTGCCAGTGCACAACTTCTTCCTTTGTTAGTGTGGGCCAGGGTCATCAGACACACCGCAGGAGGTGGAGCCAGCACTGTGGATGGCAGGCACAGCCATATTCAGGCCCAGGTGCTATTCCTCCCACCACTCCAAATGCAGATCGGCCTATTCAGCCTAGTGCTGACTCACCCAGACTCCTGGAGCCACCCAAGCCCATGTCACTCTCAAACCAGAAAGTCAATCCACAAACAGGCAGAGGCACACAGAACGGTTGAACAAGAAAATAGCCACTTTCTAAAAGTGCTATTTCCAAACACAGTATTTAAAAACCATCATTACTAAAAGATGTGTTACTAAATTCCGAGTTCAGGGATTCCAGACTCCAAATTTCTATCTCACTCCTATGGGAATATATGCAGGTAAACATGTTACACAGCATTCCCCATTCTGTCCTATGGGCAATAGCCTTTCAATATTTAAAAACGAAATTGGCAGTATTTCACTATCGGGACATTTTACACACACTAGTACCTGTCCTACCTTTTACATACACTGCACCCTGTCCAGGGGGGTACCTTGGGCTTAACAAAGGGGTGTCCTAAGTGTAAGAAAAGGGAAGGGTAAGGCCTGGCAAGTGGGTACACTGGCCAAGTCGATATGGTAGTTAACAAACTGCGCACAGGCACTGCAGTGGCAGGCCTGAGACCTCTTTTCAGGGCTACATATGTGGGTGGCACAATCAGTGCTGCAAGCCCACTAGTAGCATTTGAGTTACCAGCCATGGCACACTTAGGGCACTTTACTAGGGACCTACTCGTAAAACAAATATGCCAATCATGGATAACCAATCACAATAACAATTTACACAGGGAGCACTTGCACTTTGACACTCATCAGCAGTGGCAAAGTGCCCAAAGCATCTAAACCATCAAAAATGAAATCCAGCACAGTGTCAAAAATACAGGAGGTAGAGGCAAAAAGGTCAGGGGAAACCATGCCAAGAATGCCACGTCTAACACTGGGTCATACTGGAGGTATCAGGTAGGCTAGTTGGCCCCTTGGGAACTTTAATCCTCATCCAAGAGTGTGCCAGTAAGTGTGTTTGCCGAGTGGTGGGGAAAGGGGGCATGGCCTGCTATGAGAACTTAGCCATCCTGCTGTGTGGGACTTATTGAGGTAATAGGAGGGGTAGTTGGCCCCCATGGTGAACCTCCAGTAAGTCCTACACAGTGGGATTTCTGAGAGGTCTACAGAGGCCAAGCTCACCTTTCTCCACCACTCTGCAAATGCGCCTCCTGGCACAGTATTGGTTGGGGGATGAAGTCCACTTTACTCCTGAGGAACTTTGGCAGCCAAGTAGCCCTCCTGGTACCTGCTGTAAGTCCTACACAGTGGAATTCCTGAGCGCTGGTTGGAGGCCCAGCCCCCTTTTTCCACCACTCTGCAAACATGACTACCAGTCAAAGAAGCAATTGTAATGTAATAGGTCTCGCATTTGCAAGAGTTAGAGCTATTGACAATGTAAATCTAAAAGTTTTATAGTGAATTTTTTGGGAGTGGAGTGGATGTACTTTGTGTTAAGTGGAATTATGTGGTATGTTGTGCAGTGAAATTATGTGGATATAAAGTATGTGGTATTTAGTGTATAGGAATTATGTAGAGTGGGATTATGTGTTATGGAGAGTAATTATGTGATATGGTAGTCTGTGTTGTAGAATGGTAACCTCGGGTTTAGTCTTCCCCGTTTCCATAGAAGCTAAATTATGAACTCAATGAGACAAAAAAAGAAGGAGTCATTGTGGAGCACTTCTGGACCTAGTGAGTGGTATGAAAAGGGTCACTGGAATTATGCAACTGTTTGGCTGCACCGACTTTCGCACAATTATATATTTTCCGCATTAGCCACATAATCCATCATCTGCTGCCTAATCAGCATATTTGAACAAAAAAAGCCTTGTTTCTACCTCAAACGGCTCAAACGTTACCAAAAATGCAGCGACAAGTGTTACAGCCTGATGAAAGGCCCTTTGCAAACCTAGAGTGGTCACCTGTTACTTATTGCTAAATGTGGGTGTTAAATTGGTACTAATGGTGTGCAAACTACTCTTGCTTCTTTCTGCGCCTCTCTTACCACTTTCTGCATTTCTGTTGCTTCTTTCTACAACTTTCTTTTTGTTCTGCACTTCTTTTGCCTCTTTCTGCTCATCTCTTCTTCTGTATGTACTTCTCTTGCCTCTTTATGCACCTCTCTTGCCTCTTTCTGCACCTTTGCTGCATATTGGCTCCTCACTTGCTTCTTCATGTACCCCTCTTGCCTCTTTTTGCACCCCTGTTCCCTCTTTCTGCACCTCTGCTTCTTGTTCCTGCACCTCTTGTGCCTCTTTCTATACTTCTCTTGTCTCTTTCTGCACCTCTGTTGTTTCTTTCTGCACTTCTCTTTCTGCAACTCTCTTGCCTCTTTCTGCACTTCTCATGCCTCCGTTAACACTTCTGTTGCCTGTTTCCTGCACCTCTCTTGCTTCTTTCTGCATGTCACTTGCATCTTTCTGCACCTCACTTGCTTCTTACTGCACCTCTTTTGCCTGTTTCTGCACCCAGCCTTCCTCTTTGTGCAACTCTCTTGCCTCTTTCTATACCTCTCTTACCTCTTTCTGCACCCTCTTGCCTCTTTCTGTACCTCTGTTGCTTCTTTCTGCCCCTCTCTTGTCTCGTGTTGCACCCTGAGTGCCTTTTTCAGCACCTCAGTTGTTTCTTTCTGCAGTTCTCTTCCTTATTTATGCACCCCTCCTGCTTCTTTCTGTACCCCTCTTGCCTCTTTGTGCATCCTCCCAACCCTTTCTGCACCCCTCTTGCCTCTATTTGCACTGCTGGTGGTTCTTTCTGTACCTCTTTTGCTTTGTACTGCACTTCACTTGCCTCTTTAAGTACCCCACTTGCCTCTTTCTGCACCTCTGTTGGTTCTTTCTGCACTGCTCTTGCTTCTTTCTGCACCTCTGTTCAAAATTTCGGTATCCCTCTTGCCTTTTACTGTACCCCTCTTCTCTCTTTCTGCACCTCTCTTGCCTCAGTCTCCCCACTTGTTCCCGTTTTCTGCACCCCTTTTGCCTGTTTCTGCAACTCTCTTTCCTCTTTCTGCAGTTCTCTTGCCTCCTTCTGCATCTCACTTGCCTCTTTTTGCAACTCTGTTGGTTCTTTTGTACTGCTCTTGCTTCTTTCTGCACCCCTCTTGCCTCTTTATGCACCTCTCCTACCTGTTTCTGCCCCTCTCTCGCCTCTGTCTGCACACCTGTTCCCTCTTTCCGTACCTCTTTTGCCTGTTTCTGCAACCTTCTTGCCTCTTTATGCAGTTCCCTTGCCTTTTTCTGCACCTCTGTTGCTTCTTTCTGTACTTCTCTTGCCTCTTTCTGAACCCCTGTTGCCCTCATTCTGTACTTCCCATGCTTCTTTCTACACCTGTCTTGCTTCTTTCTGCACCCCTGTTGTCTCTTTCTGCACTCGTCTTCCCTCTTTCTGCACTTCTCTTGCTTCTTTCTACACCTCTGTTGCTTCTTTCAACAATTCTCTTGACTCTTTCTGCACTTCTCTTGTCTGTTTATGCACCTCTCTTGCCTCTTTCTGCACCTCACTTGCTACTTTCGGCACCCCTGTTGCCTCTTTCTGCATCCCTTTTGCCTGTTTCTGTAACTCTCTTGCCTCTTTCTGCACCTCACTTGCTTCTTTCTTAACACCCCTTTTGTCTGTTTCTGCACCCCTCTTTCCTCTTTGTGCAACCCTCTTGGCTCTTTCTACACCTCTCTAACATCTTTCTGCACCCCTCTTGCTTCTTTCTTTACCTCTGTTGCTTCTTTCCTCACCTGTCTTGTCTCTTTCTGAACCCTTTGTTCCTTTTTAACACCTCTGTTGCTTCTTTCTGCAGTTCTATTCCTTCTTTCTGCAGCCCTCTTGAATCTTTCTGTACCCCTCTTGTCTCTTTGTGCACCTCTCCTAAACCCTTTCTGCACCCTCTTGCCTCTTTTTGCACACCTGTTGGTTCTTTCTGCACCTCTTTTGCTTCGTACTGCACTTCACTTGCCTCTTTCTGTACCCCACTTGCCTCTTTATGCACCTCTGCTGGTTCTTTCTGCACTGCTCTTGCTTCTTTCTGCACCTCTCTTGCAAATTTCTGTACCTCTCTTGCCTCTTTCTGTACCCCTCTTACCTGTTTCTGCACCTCTCTTGCCTCGGTCTGCACACCTGTTCCCTCTTTCTGTACCACTTTTGCCTGTTTCTGCAACTTTCCTGCCTCTTTCTGCAGTTCTCTTGCCTTCTTCTGCACCTCTGTTGCTTCTTTCTGCACTTCGGTTGCTTCATTCTGTACTTCCCATGCTTCTTTCTGCACCTGTCTTGCTTCTATCTGCACCACTGTTGCCTCTTTATGCACTTGTCTTCCCTCTTTCAGCAATTCTCTTGCCTCTTTGTGTACTTCTCTTGCCTGTTTCTGTACCTCTTTTGCCTCTTTCTGCACCTCCCTTGCTACTTTTTGCACCCCTGTTGCCTCTTTCTGCACCCCTCTTCCCTCTTCGTGCAACTCTCTTGGATCTTTCTAAACCTCTCTTCCCTCTTTCTGCACAACTCTTACCTCTTTCTGTACCTCTGTTGCTTCTTACTGTACTTCTCTTGCTTCTTTCTGCACCCTTCCTACCTCTTTCAGCACCTCTGTTGCTTCTTTCTGCACTACTCTTCTTTCTTTCTGCGCCTCTTGTGCCTCTTTCTGTACCCTTCCCTTTTCCTGCACGTCACTTGGTTCTTTTTGCACAGCTCTTGACTCTTTCTGCACCCCTTTTGCCTCCTTCTGTATCTCTGTTGCTTCTTACTGCACTGCTTGTGCTTCTTTCTGCACCTCTCCCGCAAATTTCTGCACCCCTCTTGTCTCTTTTGGCACCCCTCTTCCCTCCTTCTGCACCCATGTTCCCTCTTTCTGCACCTCTTCTGCCAGTTTCTGAACCTCTGCTACCTCTTTCTGTACGTCCATTACCTCTTTCTGCACCTCTCCTTCTTCTTTCTGCACTTCTCTTGCTTCTTTCTGCACCTCTGCTCTTTCTTTCTGTGCTTCTCTTGCTTCTTTCCACACCTCCCTTGCTTCATTCTGCACTCTACTTCTCTCTTTCTGCACCCTTCTTTCCCCTTTGTGTACCTCTCTTGCCTCTTTCTGCACCTCTCTTGCCTCTTTCTTTACCCCTCTAGCCTCTTTCCGCATCTATTTTGCTAGTTTCTGCTCTTCTTTCTGTACCCCTATTGCCTCCTTCTGCACCCCTGTTTTTTTTACTACACTGCTCTTTCTTCTTTCTGTACCTCTCTTGCAAAATTCTACACCCCTCTTGCCTCTTTTGGCACCCCTCTTCTGTCTTTCTGCACCCCTGTTCCCTCTTTCTGCATCTCTTCTGCCTGATTCTGCACCTTTGCTGCCTCTTTCGCAACTTCTCTGTCTCTTTCTGTACCTCTGTTGGTTCTTTTTGCACTTCTCTTCCTTCTTTCTGCACTCTTCGCGCCTCCTTCAGCACTGCTGTTGCTTCTTTCTGCACTTCTCGACCCTCTTTTTGCACCCCTCTTCCCTCTTTCTGAACCTCTTTTGTTTCTTTCTATATCCATCTTGCCTCCTTCTCTACCCCACTTCCCCCTTACTACATCTCTGTTGCTTCTTTATGCACTTCTCTTACTTGTTTCTGCACCTCTCTTGCATCTTTAAGCACCTCTGTTGCGTCTTTCTGTACCTCTGTTGGTTTGTTCTTCACTTCTCTTGCTTTTTATGCACCCTTACGCCTCTTTCTGTACCACTCTTGCCTCTTTGTGCACCTCTTCTACCTTTTTCTGTACCACTCTTGCTTCCTTTTGCACCTCTGTTGGTTCTTTCTGTACTGTTCTGGCTTCTTTCTGTACCTCACGTGCCTCTTTCTGCACTTCTCTTGCTTCTTTCTGCATCTCTCTTGCTTCTTTCTGCACCCTTTTCCCTTTTTTGCATCCCTCTTGCCTTTTTTGATTTTCTCTTGCAATTTTCTGCACCTTTCTTGCCTCTTTCTGCACCTCACTTGCCTCTTTCTGCACTTCTCTTGCTTCTTTCCACACCTCTGTCGCTTCTTTCAGCAATTCTCTTGCCTCTTTCTGCACTTCTTGTGCTTGTTTCTGCATCTCTCTTGCATCTTTATGCACCTCTGTTGCCTCTTTCTATACCTCACTTGCTTCTTTCTGCACCCCTCTTGCCTCTTTCTGTACCCCTCATTTCTCTTTCGACAACTCACTTACCTCTTTCTGCACTTCTCTTGCTTCTTTCTACACCTCTGTTGCTTATTTCAGCAATTCTCTTGCCTCTTTCTGCACTTCTCTTCCTTCTTTCTGCACCCCTCCTCCCTCTTTCTGCACTCCTCTTGCCTCTTTTTGTACCTGTTGGTTCATTCCGCACCACTTTTTTTTCTGTATGCACCCCTCGTGACTCTTTTTGTACCCCTTTTTCCTCTTTCTGTACCTCTCTTGCTTCTTTCTGTACCCCTGTTCCCTCTTTCTGCACCTTTCCTGCCTGTTGCTACACCTCTTTTGCCTCTTTTGTTACCTCTGTTGGTTCTTTCCGTGCTTCTCTTGCTCTTTCTACATCCTTTGCGCCTCTTTCGTCACCTCTGTTGCTTATTTCTACACTTTTCTTCCTTCCTACTGCACCCTCCTGCCTCTTTATGTACCTTTCTTTCTTCTTTGTGCACCTCTCCTACCGTTTTCTGCACCCTTTTTGCCACTTTTTGTACCTCTGTTGGTTCTTTCTGCACTGTTTTTGTTTCTTTCTGCATCTCACTTGACTCTTTCTGCACTTCTCTTGCTTCTTTCCACAACTATGTTGCTTCTTTCAGCAATTCTCCTGCCTTTTTCTGTACTTCTCTTCCTTCTTTCTGCACCCCTTCTGCCTTTTTCTGCACCTCTTTTGCCTCTTTCTGCACTTCACTTGCTTCTTTCTGCACCTCTTTTGCCTGTTTTGGCACCTCTGTTGCTTCTATCTGCACTTCTTTGCCTCTTTCTGCACCTCTGACTTTGAGGTAGTTTTAATCCCCCTGCCCTATTATGTACTAGGGCCTTTCAGGGGAGGTCATGCCAATCACAGGGTTACCACAACCCATAGTTTACCCTAGTGTATGTAGGTGTTTTCACTGTATTCTAAGTGTCTTTCAGCATAGCACTGGCTCCAGGCCAGGTTAGTCAGAGTCCATTACCACCAGTACCAGTCAGCAAAAAGTTGGGGGTACAGAATGACGTTGCAACAAGGCCTCTTTCTGCACCTCTGTTGGTTCTTTCTGCATATCTCTTGCTTCTTTCTGTACCTTTCTTCATCCTTCTGCACATGTCCTACCTCTGTAGCATTAGCATTTTAGAAACCTTTGAAATTCACTGAAAAAAACATAGGTTTCAGGGACGTTATAGTTAGGAATTAGCATTTAAAAAACCTTAGAAATTCACTGAAAAAACCATAGGTTTGAGGGACGTTATAGTTAGTTGGACATTTCACTTGTACAAAACCAGAGAAATTCAACCATTATAGTTAGTTGAGCTAAGTATAACTTGAGCCCCTGCAATGCACTGCTGCTGACGTCACATATTACATCATTCATGACATGATCAGTGACATCACTGATGGCATTACTGATGACATCATCCAGTGACTGTGTGTTTCTGTAAAGTTTAAATATGTATATATATATATATATATATATATATATATATATATATATATATATATATATATATATATATATATATATATATATATATATATATATATGCCAAGTTGTATTGAAGAATGTGTGGGTGTATAAGTGTCTGAATAGATGATTTAGTAGGTGCATGACTGACTGTATAAGCTGAATATTAATCAGTGCACGAAATATTAACTGTGATGTTGTACTCATTTTTTCTTTAAGTAAAAGACAGCATATTTTTCACAATTGTGAAAAAAAACTGGAAAACATCGTAAGGAATTTAGGAATCAAGCTTAAAAATATTTTTGCTCTGTATCAAAGTGGATTAAAAATGTATTAAGCAGTTTGTATGTACTTATGATTTGATTTAATTTGATTTATTTATTTATAGAGCGTTTGAATCACCCCCCAAGGGGTATCTCCACGCTGTCAGATTGCTGCTACTAGCCACAAATAAAGCCGGATGAGAACAGTACGGTTTTAAGGAGTTTTCTAAACTGTAAATGATTCGAGCAGTGTTGCAGGTGCACCGGGTGTGCGTTCCATAGGGTAGGGGCCACGTGGGAGAAAGCTTTTCCTCCCAAGTGCTCTTTTTTGTAGCAAGGAGTTATGAGGAGAGATTTGGACCCTGGTTGGAGAGATCTAGTTGGTAGGTAGTTGGTAAGTTTCTTCGCTAATTAGCTAGGGCCTTTGCCATTCAGAGATTTTTGCATGGTGCAACAAACCTTAAATCTGATCTGCATCCGCACTGGAAGCCAGTGTAGCTGTAGCAGAACGGACAGGGATCAGTTCGGCCGGGGTGATTAGCTACCAGGCGAACAGCAGTGTTCTGAACTACTTGCGGCCTATTCACAGATGCTTCAATTGCTGAAATCAGCAGGGAATTACAATAGTCTAACTAGCTTAACACTAGTGCCTGGATAAATGTTTTCCGCGTGTTTAGTGGCAGAAAGGGGAATACCTTCCTTAGGAGACCAAGCACGTGAAAGCATGTCCCAACCGTAGATGTAACATGCTCTTTCATGGTCAACTTCTGGTCCAGACGGACACCCACATTTATTACCACTAGTTTAGGAGTAGGTGCGGTGCCCATTTCCTCGGGCCACCACCCAGGGGACCACCTCCACATTGCCTCTCCAAAATGCATTATCTCCGTTTTTCCCGCATTGAGCTGGAGAAAGTTATTTCACATCCAGCTTACAATGGTGCACATACCCTCCGAAAATTTAGACTGAGCATTAGGATTGTTCTTGTCAATGGAGAGTAGAAGCTGAGTATCATTAGTGTAAGACATAGGAGCAAAACCTAAATTCCTTAGTAATACCTCTAAGGGGGCAACATAAATGTTAAATAAGGTAGGACTCAAGTAGGAGCCATGCGGCACTTTTTGAACGGAATGGGCCAAGATTGATAGTTTGTGTTCTGTCAGACAGAAAGCTTGTCATCCATTTCAAAGCACTCCCATGAAGGCCAATTTCCCCAAGCCTCCTGAGCAGGGTCTGATGTGAAATAGTATCGAAGGCTGCCGATAAGTCAAGCAACACCAGCAGCACCGCTTGTCCATTGTCTAGGTATATTCTGATGTTGTCAGTAACTTCAATCAAAGCAGTCTCCATACTATGCCTAGGTCGGAAACCCGACTGAGCTGAATCAAGGCCCTTCGAGACTTCGACAAAATCAGACAAATGTGTGCTGATATGCTTTTCTAGTACCTTGCTCAGGAGAGGTAATAACGAAATGGGTCAGTAATTGGATAAATCTTCCATAGGGGCTTTAAGATTTTTTTGGATGGGAATTATTTGTGCTGCTTTCCATGCGGAGGGGAGCTTACCCTTTTCTATAGAACAGTTCGAAATTGCACAGATAGAAGCTGCAAGTTATTTTGCTAGCAACGAGGTGGTCTTAGCATGGATGATATCCAACGGGGAACCTAATTTTATAGTTTTAAGTAGTGTCTCTACATCTTCTGTCTTGAGCGCCGTGAATGTATCTAACCTCTGTGCATTGTCTGTAACCACATGGTGGTTAGCCATGGCTTTGGTCTGAGGGGTTCCAACTGCAGTAATTTTGTTATAGATCAATTCAATATTTTGGGTAAAATTTATTTCTAATTTTGTCACATAGGGCTTAGGAGGGTATTTCTTCTTTGTCGCATGCCTTGGGATTGGTAAAGGTTTTTAAAATCTGATAGAGGGTTTTAGTGGCATTCCCTGCCTGTTCTAGTTTATGCGCTATGTGGGTTCTGCGAGCATATTTAAAGTTATTATGATTTCGAGCCAGTGCAAGTTTGTATCTTTCTTTATCCTGTGTGTAATGTGATAAACGCCATAGTCGTTCTAATTTTTTACAACTGCTCCTTTCTATTCGGAGATTTGTAGAGAACCAAGCTGTCTGAGGACATCTGGCTATGCTGGAGCATTTTTTCAGCGGGACTAGACGATCAATGGTGGTTTTGATGGTAGAATTAAAACAGGCTACGCGCTCCTCCACATTATCTGTATCAGAATTCTGAGGGCTAGGGAAAGTATTTTGAAAATCTTTGGGCGTGAGTTTGTACCACTGTCTACGCCACCTAGGTGAATTAGTACAAGAATTGTTAAGTGTACCCAGGCCCCTAATATAGAACTCTATTAGCGAATGATCTGTCCAAGTGAGTGGAGAAGTGGCAACACAGATGAAATCAGGGGAGTTGGTAAAAATAATATCGATCATATATCCAGCTAAGTGGGTGGGACCACTGTTGATCAACCACTGTTGATCTTACCTAATTCCAATGAGGGTAGGTCTGCCAAAAAGGTAGCAGTGTCTTGGTTTGTAGTGTTTTCAGTATGTATATTGAAATCTCCTAGAAACAGATTGTTTCTAGTTGAAATAACATGTCGTAAAATAAATTCCATTAATCGAAGCAAGAAATTAGAGAGGGACCCCGGAGACCGATGGACCAGAGCACCTTTCCAGCAATTTTGGGAGAGCAGGTCTATTCTAAAAACCTAAATTTCCAAAGTGTCATTCCTTAGTTGATCAAGTATAGACACTTTAATGGACTCTTTGTGGATAATAGCAATGGCACCCCCCGTCCTGGAAGCTCTATCCAACTTTTAGATCCGATTTACCTCTGAGAGAGCTACAGCAATAATTGGGTTTGAGCTGGGTTTTATCCAGGTTTCCGTTAGGAACCCGATATCAAGAAGTTTGGATGAGAGCAAGTCCCATATTTCCATTGAATGTTTTGGTAAAGATCTCATATTACAGATAGACTATTCCAGTTTTGAAACTCCGGATGAATCAGGGGAGAGGAGACATTCTTGTCGAGATGGTAACTTTGACCATTACTCCCGCCAGGCATCATACTCTTAAGAGTAGCTTGTTTCATGCTCTGAAAGCGGCATGATCTACATGTGAAGGGGCCTTCCATTGTCATACATGACATGGTGTGATGTTACTGAGTGCAGTTATCTAGCTCATCTTTTCTGAAGCCTAGGAGTTATTGTCTCGTATATCTCACCATATTCTTATTACCTATATCTGCTGCAAGACTGACAGGGGTCCTGGTTCCTGGCAATGTCCAGATGTGGACGGGTGCAGAGGGGCTTGCCTTAGGTGCACCTTTGGTGCGCCAGCGGGACACCTGCTGCGCGCGTCTGCTGCACGTCATGCAAGCCATCCGTTTATGTAGGAGAAGATATCAGCTAGACTGCTAACCTCTGCTCTGCTTCCCCGAGAACCGGAATTGCCCAAGACCTCTCTCACTACGCGCTGACTCCATCCACTCAAGAGGGAAAAACCCGTGGTGGACCGGAAAGAGACACAACCGCCTGATAGAATTGTGAAGTAATGGTGAAAGCAGGTAGGATGAACAGCAATGGAGCAACTATGTCTATGCCAGTAAAATGCGCTGCTTATGCCAAAAAATGAGGAGCCCTCCAAAGTAACTGCAATTAAAATTAATATTCATACTTTTAAAATGCTTTGGTTCTCACTTTCTCTATGAGAGCTGTGTCAAGCGCGTCCAAGGAGTCATTTGAACAGCAACCTAGAAATTATTTCTTAATTTCTATAACAGCATAAGTATATACATAGGGCTTGATGCATAAACCCCTTCGATGCTCATGACGGAGCGATTCCGTCATGAGCATCGGTTGGGCTGTGCTTATGACGGAACCGCTCCGTCATTAGCACAGCCCCTGGGGAAAGCGCTGATGCACCTGTGGTAAATAAAATATTACGCTCTCAGACTTTTATATTATCAATAAGATCATGCATAAAGCAAGAGGCTGAGTCTGTGGTATCAGATTCATAAAGGGCTTTATTCCAATAACTCGAGTCAAAGGGAGAATATTTCCATCACCAAAAAGGATCTGGACGGGGCTGAAAAGTATTCTCAATATTCTCAAAACATTATTCACAGAGTACAGTATATATACATTTCTCAATTGTACGTAAGCAAAAGAGCAAGAGAGAATGAGATAAGAGCATGTGGGCGTGTAAGTAGGCGTGAAGGTGGGCGTCCATGTGGGCGTCCACTTGATGATAATGGGTAATTTGTCATGTGTGGGTGGATACCTGGAGTTGATTTCGCAATGTCAGCAGAAATACTTGGCAGAGATGCGCGCGCAGCAGCATGACGTGTGATAGACGTGCAACTAGAGGGAGAAAGGGACTTGACATTTAGCTCTACATGTGGAGACAAAAGTCTGGGGTTATGTCAACCTAATCCCAAATCATATCTAATATCCTATGTTTAAAGAACTGTGTTATCCACAAGGGAAGGGCTCTCGGACAAAATCTATTCTATACTGACTGTGAGTGCGTGTACAAGCGTCTAAGTGTCTATATGAGATGCAAGGGGCAGAAACTTTCCATGGTAACAGGGCTATGAATTACTTGCATGAAGACAGCGAGGCCGGGCCCTTTTGCTCGGTAGCTGGAAGAATGTTTACTTAAACTACTAGACAGGAATGCATCGGCTGAGGAGCAAAGTAGATAATTCGAAGGTGAAATACGGTTTCTTGGCAGGCAGGCAAAACTGGCCGAGGCAGGCACCGTTAGCCGCACAGGGAGTAGGACAAAGTTCATGGATACAGATGCGGGCTCAAACTGATGCTGTCAGAGGCAGAGAGCAGGGAAAGGCTTTGAGGACAGAATCGGGCCTACTCTGCCTGAACTGCAAAAATGGAGTAACTTAGCCATAAAAAGTCGGTGGCCTTTCATACTTAGGAATCGAATATCCAGCCCATTCATGGCGGATCTGACAGAGGACATGTTGACGGTGGACGCACATGTATTTGCGTCTTCAGAACTGGAACTGGAGGGAAACATACATGTACTTGTGACATGCACATAGAACCGTTGGGGTCCAAGATAGGGGACATAACTGACCAGGAAAATCCACATTTCCACATTCCCTCCTTGTCCCCTACTTGCCCTTCAAGAGATATCAATCTTCATCAATCCATTGATCTGTTCATATAGCATCATTTGTTCTTCTTTCTTCTTCCGTGATCTTGAATGAAATCTTGGTGGTGGAATACACGATGTGGCACACAGACCACAGATCGCTGGTCCACATTGTAGACATAGACAGCAACTGAATAGTATGAGAAGGCCAATACCTAGGAAGGATAGGACCCTCCATCCAAAGGTAGATAATACACTCCAAAACCAACCGGACCAAGTCCAGGTGCCTGGATTCTGGTGTATCTGGCTTACAATCTTATGAAGGCGAGTTATGGCTTTATATACAGATGGCGAATTTTCTGGTATGAAAAATGCAATAGCTTGATCCGATGACCCTACAAGCTCCGCCCCTATCGGCCAGGATAACGTCAAGGACAAGACTATTTTGAAGCACAACAATCCGCATAGCAGACTGCTCTTCTGTTAAATTGCCTAAGGCGGAAATAGTTTCGTTCACTACTGCTTCAAGGGTTCTGGTTAATCTACGTATCAGCTTACTATTGGTAACTGTACCTATATAGGGAAAGAAACCTTTATTGAAATCTGTGTATTTTTCCCATGCTGTTTCAGTGTAATCGACAATTGGGAGATCTCTCTGCTGTCTATTGTGTACTAAATGAGTATTTTCTATGATAATCAGGAGGAGCTAGGAAAACAGGTGGTAGGAGGAATGCTATGTAACAGGTACCATCCCAATCTAGAGGTAGGCGTATATATGCGGTCTGGCCACATATAAAGTAGGAATGACAAGAAGCTCTAAATGTAGACTTGCCTTGATCACTGAATTTTATTACAGTGGTGCATTTACTATGGCCCATGTGTATGGAGCCATTCTTTCTTATACATAATTCCCCTTTTACTGGGAATACGGACATGGCGGGCAAGATTGGTGTAGCTTCAGATTCAACGTTCAGGATCATGAGGTTAAGTGTAAAATTACCTAATCCATATACTTCATTTCTTAGATCAGTTCCTGTTCTTTTGGGAAGTCCCTCCTTGTTAGGGTAGCAGACTTTAAGCAAAACTAAGTTCAGGTTTCCCCATACCCAGTTGTCTTGATAAACTGCGGAATTCGAATCTTAGGGAATTAATCAAACTAAACCATGCTCCACAGGAGCCATTGTGTGTGAACGGATAGAGAAAGAGGGGCAAAACTCCCTTATAGTTCTGATAGGGGGGGGAGTCGGCCACAGACCCAGCAGTCTGTAGCATTGCTAGTCTGATGTGAATGGTGCAGCATCTGAATAAAGGTATTGTTGCGTAAGGCAAGTCGATATGATAGCTCATAGGATGGCAGATCACTAAATGTGTGCTTTATGGTATCATTAGTGGAGGAGTGTAAAAGTGAGGCAATAGGAGGAAAAATAGCATGTAGTATTAAGCTGATACATATTATCGTGATGTACATAAGAGATTGAAAAATTACAGTCACTATACATCTATTTGCTTCTTATCTAGCTCTCTTATTTTTGCTTTATGTTATTGTCCAAGATCTTATGCGAGCCAGAATACATGTTCAACCGCTTCACCACCTAGTGGACTTAATTGATCAAACGGGTTCTGACTTCTTGGATCACAATTTAGCTTTGTGGAAACTTCTGGGCATTCTCCTCTAGAAAATGTTGTTCAAAATCCAAAATCCAAGTTCAAAGTTTTTTTTCCTTTGTAAAAGAGTGGTGAAGGTGCAATCATCCTTTCCGCCTTTTGACTTTAACGGCCGTCCCCGTGGTCCAGAGCACTGACTTTGGCGCCTTCCATCCAGGAGCGATGGAGTATTCTTTGACCTGGGTGTTGTCAGGCAAGGCGGCAGCAACCTGCGAACAACAAGAGAGTAGTGCAGACATCAAGGAAGCCAGGTAATCTGTCAGCATGTTACTGTCAACATAAGTAATCTTTTAGGCATTGTAGTGCCCACATATTTTGGTGGTCTACCAAAGACCACTTCATAGGGAGATAAGCCTGTTCTAGAATGAGCTACCATTCGCATGTAAAAGAGGGCAACCGGCAGGGCTACCATCCAGTCTATACCTTTGTCTGCGCAAAATTTTAATGTCTGATTATGTCTTTCTACAAGGCCTGCTGCTTCAGGATGTCGCACACAATGGAATTTCCAGGTATACCCTAACAGAAGGGACACCTGCTTCATTAGTACCAGGACATATTTGTAACCTCTACATCTGTTTATTTGGATATAATCCATTTGGAGCACTTCAAAAGGGTGGTCAGGTGGATGGAATCCACCTTGTTCCATCGGAATGCCTTTACCTGGATTGAATTGGCAACAGATCATACATGTTCTGACCTTTTGTTTCGCTGCTGCACGCAGGTGCTTGTTGAACCATATATTCTGTAAGCTATCTATCATTGCTTTCTCTCCTAAGTGTGCAGGACTATGTGTGGTATTTATAATCACTTGTACCCTTGAATCAGAAAGAAACCATGTGGATTTGCCCTTTGTCATCCAACCTTGATCAGTCAGTACCCCTCCTTGTTCCGATCATTTCTTTAATTCGTTTACAGTAGCATGTGTCTGAATGTCTTGTACATCCCTGGAAGGATCCCTAACTGTCATGGCTTTGGACAGTGATAGTATCTGTGATTTTGTCATGTCTAGTGGGGTCTGAGCTGTCTGTTTAGCAGTTCGGTCTGCCAGATCATTGCCTTGGGAAATGGGATCTGTGGCTCTAGTATGTGCTTTACATTTTAGGATAGCTATGGCTGTTGGTAAATGTATTGCTTCCAGTAGGGCTTGAATAAGGGGGCCATGCTGTATCTTGGCCCCATGAGAGGTCAAGAAACCTCTTTCTCGCCAGAGAATCGGTGTAAATGTTTACTCTCAGGTGCTTAGCTCTTATGCACGCTTGTGTCAGGGCGATGAGCTCTGCTGCTTGTGCTGACAATATGTCTATTCTTTTAGTCTCTATTATTACAGTATCAGTAGTCACTGCATATGCTGCCACTAATTCTCCCGCCCCTGTCATCATGCATGAGCCGTCAACTTATAGTGTTAGGTCGGGGTCTGGGAGTGCAACGTCTGTCAAGTCTTGTCTTGGTTTAGTCACGGTATGTATTACTTCAACACAGTCGTGTGGTGAAACGCTTTCTGTACTGGAGGGCAAAAGGGTAGCGGGATTCAGTATGTTGCATCGTCTGATCTCTATGTGTGGTTGAAATAACGTCAGCTCATAATCTGTCAGTCTAGCTACAGTCAGGTGTTGTGTTTGTGTCCGGTTCAAGAGAACCTCTACTGCGTGTGGTACTTGTACTGTCAGAGGGTGGCCCAGCACTATCGAGTCACTTTGTCTTATGGCTAAGGCCGTTACTGCAACTGATTTAGGCACGCAGGCAAAGCCTGTGCTACTGGGTCTAATGTACTAGAAAGATAAGCACAGGGCTCGTGTTTTCCTGCATGATCTTGTGTTAGGACAGATAGTGCTGTTCCATCCCGCTCTGTCACAAAAAGCATAAACGATTTGTTGTAATCAGGGTTTGCTAAAACTGGTGCTTGACATAAAGCTCTCTTTAATTCTTCAAATGCCACAGTGTGTTCTTGAGGACTTTAGTCTTTTTGTGTCTTGGGCTGTGAAAAACCAGAAATCAATAGAATACGTTCCGGTGCCCACAACTAATTCCCCTGAAAGATCACAATAAAACATGAGAAAAAGGGGAAAACACCATACCTATTTCCTCGACTTAATTTCTAAGGGGGCTAATTTCTAAGGGGCTTAATTTCTTAAGGGGCTAGCGGGAAGCGAACCTCCTCAGGGGCCAGCAGAAAGCCAATATTCTCCTCCTTCCCCCCCTTTTTGACAGGAGGAAATCTGAAACAGATTTCACTGCTGTCAAACACTATCAAACCCTGTGTCTTGACAATACTATTAATCCCTGTGTGTAGCTACTGGGCGTAAGCAAAATTATAGGAGATACACAGCGTATGTGAAACGGCGAGAAATCCCTCAAATTAATGTACAAACCTCATAGTGTTAGCTCATAAGCTGGCCAAATGACATCTCATATGCAAATGTCCCTATTACATGAACCTACACCAACCTGAAGTCAACATTAATGCTAGGAGGCCCTAATAGGAATGCTAAATTACCTAAATATTCGGAAAACCAAGTTTAAGAACAGTTGTTAATGTTGATAATTAATAATTTATCTGCTAAAGAAATCAGTCATTGTGCAATAATTTCCACCTATACAATAAATAGCCTAATTCAAAAACAAGTCAACTTTTGGGGCCACCACTCACAAGAATGAGCTTACTAAAGCAAACTTTAAAAAGGAAATCCTGTCAGATATTTTCTCATTACCCTAAATACCGGGCCTCATATGTCACTCTGTGGTGGCAGTCCTTATTTAAAACAGGCGTTTCAAGAGTTAAAATGCGAGTGCACAGATCATAATTGTTCCTTAATGTCCAATCTGGAAACATATGACCGAGGCTGCCTGTCTATAAGAGAAAGGCAGTTATGTGAAAAATATTTTAGTCTTGCATAACTTTTCCTTTTTTTTTTTCATCTCCAATACCAATTAGACATACACTGATAACGTGTTGTCTGCTATTTTGACAGCATGATAAAGGTAATATCACGTCTGTGAAATTTAGTAATTGTGAACAAGTTCCAGCCAAGCGCTGTGCAAAGATCGCCGTCGTCACGACTATCTCTGTACTTGCACAGGAGAACTTTGTATTAAACGCTAAACAGACTGGTCAATACAACACAAAAACAAAACATATATAAAATACATATGCCAAGCCATCAGTATACCAGGCACAGAAAGCATAGACAATTACACTAACATATATAAATGAGCAGCGATGCGCAATTACAGTACCTACAGCTCAGATGCGAACATTCTGGCCTGCTTAATTTGTCAGGTTTATAATCAATAACTGATTTACCTGCCCTATACACCTCCATCTGACAGTGGGTCATCCCAATGATGACCGCGTCAAGTCTGACACACAGGATCAGCAATAATAATCAAAAAATGACGAACACACGAACCTGTCTCTTTTTTTTTTTTTTTTTTTTTTATAAAAATGAGCTATGCATCTTTGTACACAATGTACCCTCATGTCCTAGTCGAAGATGCATCTCACATCTTTCCTCACAGACCCGTAACCACTGGATCATTTATCCAATGCAACTGGTGGCAGCTTGTGGCCACAATTCAAAAATGTCTGAATTTGAAAATCGTTTTTATATAGGCACATAGCCCTTAAAATTCCAAGCAAGAGCAACATTTTACTTTCTGGCCAGATGCAATATAACATTTGCTAAAAAATAAAACAAATCTTCTCCATAGACATTTCCTCGGGACACTTGTTTTGCACAGAATAGAACAAGGGAATCTTTCTCAACTTACATTTCTCAGCTGCCCTGTCTTATCAGAGAAGCTAAAAATAGCCCCTCAGCGCGGCCTGAGCCTGGGCTGCCAGCCATCTTTTTTTTTGTTTTTCCTACTCCTGGCCCCAAGGCTCTCCAGCTGCAGGCATTACACAGATGCGATGTCAGAGAAGCCTTCTAAGCAGTGCCGCTGTTCTGCTCCTCTCACCGGCCCCCACCTACACTGGCTACAAGGTCAGAATCTGACTCCGATTTCTGTATCACATTCTGCTCTACACGGCCCCCACCTTCTCCTCACTCTGAAGCTGTCAAAGACAAAAAGACTACTCAATTCCATAAAAACTGCAATAATTCGCTCAATTGAAAAATTATTTTTACATACAATTTGCACTCAGGGGGTCATAATCTTACCGTCTTGACCCAGCACATTGGCTCACTGGACCATCAAGAACACAAACCTTAATTCATGAACAATTTGCAAATTCGAAATACCCACAATTCTTTTTTCAAGCTAAACTTTTCATTAATTATCTTTCCGTTAACACTTTGTACATTAGGGGTGTCATCAAATCACAGGAGTTGCTCCTTCTCTAGCTGCACCCCTCTCAATTTCCTATTGACAACGTAGTCAAATGTTGGACCATGTAAACACCAGCTATGCGCTGTTCATTTGGTGGGTGGCTCAAGAACCTTTGGGCTACTATGTAATTAATATATGTATTATAACTGGTCTTTCTACTGGGGCCACTCTTGCTAGGTCCTCTGAAAGGACGGGATAAATACCAGCAACGTCAGTATTTCTTTTTCTGTCAGCCTACGCTCATTTTACCAGCTCTAATTCCTTCCTGTAACATCTCATCCTTGGCTTTTCCAGACACCAGTCCACTTCTCTCTGCTTCGTGAAACACTTACTCTGACCTTCTATGTGACGCCTTGCGCCAAAAACTCAATGGCATCCTTCCAAGCTGGTCTACATTTTCTCTTTCATAAGAGTGTTTCGTTGTCCATCTACTTGTCCTGCTTTTACTCGTATACCTTCCTCAACTAACACGTTTTCTCGGGCTTTGTCTGAATCCTCCCTACTTTTCTCTTCTTTTCTGAGCGCTTACTCTGTGCGTCTATGCTATTCTTTACGCCATAATTCAACAGCGTCTTTCTGTGACTGTCTAGCTTTCCTCTTCCACAACTCTTCTTCGACTTTCATGATACATTCGGCATCCCAGGTCCCAGCTACGGGCCATCTCTGACTTTCTGGTAACTCTTTGGTGTAGTCCACCCATAGATCAAGGAATAATATGGCGTCTAAGCCATGCTTGTGATACATAAAGTGCCCTGGAGTGTCCCTAGGAGGAATAGGAACTGCTTCTTCAAGCACCCCTTTTCTAGTAGTAATCTGTCTTAACTTCGAAAAGAGCGGCATATTGACAACTGATCTGACACCTGGTCTTGAACACACTTAATACAAAAAGCACAATAATGAACAATCATTCATACCACAATATGCAGGACATTTTAACACATTAAACATTGAACATAAAACATTTTAACCTTTAAAAATGACCAACAATGATGACAGTCTGCATAACTAATCACCAAGCAGAATTCTTGACAATAACTAGATACTTCGGAATACTTGATATACTGCTAAACAGTACATATACACTGCTAAACAGTGCAGACCGGATTTGTGTACCCAAATCCGTCTTGACCGGCACAACCTATGTGCGCGTCAACACGCCTCCCCGGCGATGGTACTCACCGGGTAGCTCCTTGAAACGGAAGGCCTCGGAGAATGGACTGGACTCGACGACTGCGGACATCGGACCCTCTGGACATCGGGACTTCGAAAACCTGGTGGGCCTCTGTATACCTCGGACACAGCTCTCTCGCAGGTGGGCTCTGGGTAGACAATCTGCGTTCCTCACCGCCTCGTATGGATGCCTGGTCGCAGTCTGTCCCCTTCGTTGGCCTGAGGGAGTTGGCGGGAAGACCCGCGACATGCGCGCTTGAAGTCCATCACGGCTGTGGAAGGGGGCAAAACTGGACCTTCATCTCCGGCGTGTGGGGAAAGAGATTAAACTGTTCGGGCGCCATTCTGTGGTAAATAAAATATTACGCTCTCAGACTTTTATATTATCAATAAGATCATGCATAAAGCAAGAGGCTGAGTCTGTGGTATCAGATTCATAAAGGGCTTTATTCCAATAACTCGAGTCAAAGGGAGAATATTTCCATCACCAAAAAGGATCTGGACGGGGCTGAAAAGTATTCTCAATATTCTCAAAACATTATTCACAGAGTACAGTATATATACATTTCTCAATTGTACGTAAGCAAAAGAGCAAGAGAGAATGAGATAAGAGCATGTGGGCGTGTAAGTAGGCGTGAAGGTGGGCGTCCATGTGGGCGTCCACTTGATGATAATGGGTAATTTGTCATGTGTGGGTGGATACCTGGAGTTGATTTCGCAATGTCAGCAGAAATACTTGGCAGAGATGCGCGCGCAGCAGCATGACGTGTGATAGACGTGCAACTAGAGGGAGAAAGGGACTTGACATTTAGCTCTACATGTGGAGACAAAAGTCTGGGGTTATGTCAACCTAATCCCAAATCATATCTAATATCCTATGTTTAAAGAACTGTGTTATCCACAAGGGAAGGGCTCTCGGACAAAATCTATTCTATACTGACTGTGAGTGCGTGTACAAGCGTCTAAGTGTCTATATGAGATGCAAGGGGCAGAAACTTTCCATGGTAACAGGGCTATGAATTACTTGCATGAAGACAGCGAGGCCGGACCCTTTTGCTCGGTAGCTGGAAGAATGTTTACTTAAACTACTAGACAGGAATGCATCAGCTGAGGAGCAAAGTAGATAATTCGAAGGTGAAATACGGTTTCTTGGCAGGCAGGCAAAACTGGCCGAGGCAGGCACCGTTAGCCGCACAGGGAGTAGGACAAAGTTCATGGATACAGATGCGGGCTCAAACTGATGCTGTCAGAGGCAGAGAGCAGGGAAAGGCTTTGAGGACAGAATCGGGCCTACTCTGCCTGAACTGCAAAAATGGAGTAACTTAGCCATAAAAAGTCGGTGGCCTTTCATACTTAGGAATCGAATATCCAGCCCATTCATGGCGGATCTGACAGAGGACATGTTGACGGTGGACGCACATGTATTTGCGTCTTCAGAACTGGAACTGGAGGGAAACATACATGTACTTGTGACATGCACATAGAACCGTTGGGGTCCAAGATAGGGGACATAACTGACCAGGAAAATCCACATTTCCACACACCCCCCCCTGGGGGCTTGATTTTGGCACCACTTGGGGGGATGGCAGCGGAAGAGTTTCCGTTGCCACCCCCGAACCCCCACGCTTCCCCATGACGTCAGCACGCACCGCGCGCGCCGACGTCATCAGGAAGCGCTGGACCCGCTCGAAATCATTTCTTTCCAGCGCGTCCAACAAGGAGGTACGTGTTTTGCCTCCGGTGGGGCGGGGGGCAATTTAGGATGCCGTGAGGCATCGGGGGAGAGGAAAGAGTATTTCCTCTCCCCTGATGTCTTAATGCAGGGCATTCCTGATTCACGATCGCGCACAGTGTCGCGATCATGGAGCAGGAATGCCCCACTAGACACCAGGGATGTTATTTTTTTTTAAAAGGAAGCGACCTCTTGGGCAAGGGTCGCTTCCTAGGGGGGAAAAATTTAAATAAGACTTTTATGCCCCCCATAGGGACTGATCGGTCACTTTTTCGGCCGTTTCTGGACCCAGGGGAGCAGAAAAGCCCACTAGACCCAGGGATTAATTGTGCAATTGAAAGGGAAGCGACCCCTTGGGCAAGGGTCGCTTCCCGGGGGGCAATTTTGTTTGTTTGAATATTCTGCCTCCCCTGGGGGCAGATCGCCTGTTTTTTTTGGCAGAAAACCCCACTAGACACCAGGGCATTTAGTAAAATATGATGGAAGTGACCCCTTGGGCAAGGGTCACTTCCAGGGGCCATTTTATTTTGTAATGGGAATTCTGCCCCCCGTGTTTTGGCCTTTCTGCCCCCCCTGCTAAAAAAATGACCGATCAGTCCCCATGTTCCAGGTTGCGGTTTCGTTACTGGTGGTTCTGCTGTTTGTGTAGTTGCATGTGTTTGGTAAGAGACTTTTTTTTGTACAATGTAAATGAGTTTCATTTCTCTGCATGAATTTCTTTTTTGCAAATGCTGCAATAATAGCAGTATGTTTGGCTTCTGGTTTTTGAGTGTCAAAAACGTTTTGCATTTGTGCTCGATGTGTATTTTGTTGTCTTGTGTGTAATTTTTTGTTTTTTTTCTTTCTAGTGGGATATCGTTAGTTTTTGCTGTGTCTCTGCAGAGTAGGTGCTGGTGAGTGTAGCTGTCTCTTGTAAGTGAATTGTATAGGTTTTGAGTATATAGATCTTTGTGATAAAGGCACACATTTTTTTACTTACTTGTTTTGCACAGTGTTGGTTGTTGTTGACTTGTTTGTGCAGTCTCCTTTCTTAGTAAGGATAATGGCAAGCCGCAGGATTACTGCTCAGCAGGTTGTTGGTATGCTTTTTGAGTCTTTCTCTGACCATGGTTCAGAGACTGACTCTGCATCTGAGGCAGAGGAGGCAGGGGATGATTCTGGCAGTGAGTTTTCTCTCCATATGGAATCATCGGATGATAAAGATACTCTTAGTGCGGATGAAGTGCCTGTGTTAGAGGAAGAGATTGATGTGCCAATAGTGCGGCAAAAGGCATCTGGGCTGCAGCCTGGGGCTGCAAGGCTTCCCATTGGTGTAGTGCGGCAAGAGGCATCTGGGCTGCAGGCTGGGGCTGCAAGGATTCCCTTTGAAAGTGATGACCTCTGGGTTGCCCCTTGCATGGTGCAGCCGGCATTGCCAGACTTTACTGGTGTTCCAGTGTGTAGAGTGAAGACTGAAAACTTTTTGCCGATACATTTTTTTCAGTTGTTTATGGACGATGTGTTTTTGGCAGAGATTGTTGAGCAGACTAATTTGTATGCAGAACAGTTTTTGAGAGACAACAGTGCCAGTCTTAAGCCACACTCTAGAGCTACTCGGTGGACTCCCACAAATCTGGAAGAGAAGAGATGAAGAAGTTCTTGGGTTTAACTTTTTTCATGGGCTTGCTGAGGAAGCCATCAATGTCTTCATATTGGTCTACTAGTCCCTTGATGGCAACTGCTATTTTTCCGGCAGTCATGAGTCGTGATAGGTATTTGCTTCTGCTTCGGATGTTGCATTTTTTCGTTAATGGTTTAGCGTTGCCACAAGATCACCCTGAGTGTGACCGTCTTTTTAAGATTCGGCCTGTCATTGATCACTTTGTTGATCGATTTTCTGAGATGTAGGCTCCTGGGAAAGAAATTGCAGTGAATGAGTCTTTGGTGTTGTTCAAGGGTCGCTTGTTTTTTATTGGCCAAAGTGGACACTGTTGCTTGTGGCACAATCTGCTCTAACCGTAAGGGTTTCCCAAAAGAACTTGTTTGTCAAAAGCTTGTGTGGGGACAGTGCAGTGCGTTGCGTTGCGTTGCGAGGAGCTTCTAGCTGTGAAATTTTCAGACAGGAGAGATGTCAACATGCTGACTACCATCCATGATGAAAGCACTGCACCTGTGACTGTTTGGGGTCAGGTTGCTGAAGCGCGCAAACCTGTGTGCATTTTAGACTATAATAGGCACATGGGTGGTGTTGACAGAGTAGATCAGAGGTTGGAACCTTACGCTGCACTTCGTAAGGCTTACATTTGGTACAAGAAGTTGGCTATCCATCTTTTCCACTTGGCAACCTCTAATGCTTTTGTTGTGTTCCAGGATTCTTGTCCTGAGTCAAAGATGACTTTTGCTAAGTTTCCGGAGTCTGTAATAGGCAGCCTTGTTTTAGTGGAACAGGCAAGTGTTCCTAGAGTTGGAATGGTAGAGGATGTTGCTAGATTGAAAGATCGCCACTTTCCTGATCACATTCCTCCCACACCCTCAAAAGACTTTCCCAGTAGGAGATGTAGAGTCTGTTGGCGAAGAGGTACGCGGAAGGAGACTCGTATGTACTGCCCGAGTGTCCTTCTAACCCTGGGCTGTGTGTGCCTGCTTGATTTAGAATGTACCACATGCAAAAGAATTTCTGGGAGCATCCATGAGTGGTAAAGTGAACTGCCTGGCCTCTATTGTTTATTATTTTTGGTTCAGTTTCAAGGTTGGTATTTGTGTAGTGTATTTAGTTTCAGTTTTTGTGTTAGTAGATTTCTATCTTTTTGCAATTTGTTTGTGTTTTCTTATTTATATAAAAAAAAATCCTAAATGTGATGGCGGTGTGCGTGGAGTGGCGCTTGTCTGGCGGTGTGCATGGTCTGGTGCTTGGCTGGCAGTGTGTTTGGATTGGCGCTTGGCTGGCAGTGTGTGTGGACTAGCGCTTGGCTGGCGGTGTGGTGTGCGTGGACTGGCGCATGGCTGACGGTGTGGTGTGCGTAGACTGGCCCTTGGCTGGTGGTGTGCATAGACTGGCACTTAGCTGGTGGTGTGCGTGGACTGGTGCTTGGCTGGCGGTGTGTTTGTACTGCCGCTTGGCTGGCGGTGTGGTGTGCATGGACTGTCGTTGGCTGCCGGTGTGCATGGACTGGCGCATGGCTGACGGTGTGGTGTGCATGGACTGGCGCTTGGATGGTGGTGTGTGTGGACTTGCGCTTGGCTGGTGGTGTGGTGTGTGTGGACTGTCGTTGGCTGGTGGTGTGCGCGGACTGGCGCATGGCTGACAGTTTGGTGTGCGTGGACTGGCGCTTGGCTGGCGGTGTGCATGGACTGAGGCTTGGCTGATGTTTCCTTACCCAGAATCCCCGGCAAACCTCAATTTTAGCAGAAAAAATCACTTTTTCCACACATTTTTGTGTGGGAAAGTTGTGGCATCACTGGGCTCACACAAATTTTTCACCACCCAGCATTCCCCCAGGTCTCCCAATAAAAATGGTGCCTCACTTGTGTGGGATGCCCAAGTACCCGCGTCAGGCAAGGGCCCAAAACGTAATGAGGCAACATCAAAATTGCCTATCTCAAAACCACGTGGTTTTGCAAGGGGGATCACCTGGGTTTTTGGCCCCGTGCTCGGTGGCCATCTAGGGAAACCTACCAAACCCACACATTTCTGAAAACTAGACCCCTGGGGGCTTCTAGGGAGGTATGGCTTGCGTGGATCCCCCAATGTTTCCTTACCCAGAATCCCCTGCAATCCTCAATGTTAGCTGAAAAAATCACTTTTTTCACACATTTTTGTGTGGGAAAGTTGTGGCATCAATGGGATCACACACATTTCCCACCACCCAGCATTCCCCCAGGTCTCCCGATAAAAACATTTTGGGGCCCTTGCCTGTCGTGGGAACTTGGGCCTCCCACACAAGTGGGGCACCATTTTTATCGGGAGATGTGGGGGAACACTGGGTTCGACCACGCACTAGCTGGTGGAATACAACATAGAGGTGTGTGGCACTCAGCGGGCACTGGTGGGTGTAACACAGCATTGGGCTAAGCCAGGAGTACGCTGTGACTCTCAAGTGAGGGTTGTCTCCTTTCCAGAGAGTAAAATAAAAAGTATTAGACATCTGGCGGTGGATGTGTGTTTTATTAACCGTGGGGGGGGTTTCTTACATAGTTTTGGTCTAATTTTTGTCAAGTCCCCTTTGAATGGCTTGGTGTGCGTGTGTATTAAATGTGCCCGTCAATAGCTACCCATGTTTGTATAAATAAACGACAAGGGTGTCTACTTGGAGAGTACCCACCGGTGGGGGCGCCGGTATTAGGCACAGTAGGGCGTCAGGCACGTCAGAGCTTCACTAGCGGTGTAAATACATTCCACGCGGATTCATTGTATGCATAGTCGCCTTTTAATGAATATCACGCAAATCTTCATGGTGATAGGTACACACGGTTTGTCCAGCATGTCCTAGGTGTTTCTATAAATATATATATATTTTAAATAATAAGAAACAAAGGCCGGCCCCGGGGGATGGGGTCCCAGGGGTCATAAGTAGCCTGAGGAGGGGAGCAACGCAGCCCCCCTCCTAAAGAATTTCTTTTTTTAAAAAGGCCATGCACCGGTGGCTGGGATCCCTGGGCCGATCAAGGCCATGGGGAGGGGGCGGGGGGGGGGGGGCACGCAGCCCCCTTCCAAATGTATTTTTCTTCCAAAAAAAAATTAGCACTCTGCAAACACACCCCCTGGCCAGTTGTAAGTTGGGGAATTAATTCCCCTTCAATACTAAGGGTCCATGAGGGCCAACAGGTATCTCCAGTATGCGCCAGGGAGCTGCGTTGCAGACAGGTGTTCTGGGGCCATGCTTCTTTTTACACCTCTCTGCAATGCAGCTCTGTGGCACTTACTGGAGGTACCTAGTGGGCTAGTTTGACCCTAGGGACCCTTAGGATTCAAGGGGACTTAATCTCTCAACTTAGAGTGGCCACAGGGTGCGTTTACACAGTGGTGAAGGGAGGGGATGGGGCCTGAGGTGACGTGTGGAAACACGCCTGTGGCGCGTTTTAAGTTAGGGAAATAATTCCCTTTCAAACCTGATGGATCCTGGGGGCCATCTAGCCCACCAGGTGCTTCCAGTAAGCACCACTGCTCTGCGTTGTAGAGAGGTGGTGCAGGCTGTGCCCCTTTTTACACCTCTCTGCAATGGCGCTTACTGAACGTACCTAGTTGGCTATTTTGCCCCTAGGTACCCTCAGGATTCAAGGGGACTTAATCTCCCAACTAAAAACAGCCACAGGGCGTGTTTACACAGTGGTGAAGGGAGGGGATGAGGCCTGAGTTAACATGTGCAAACAAGCCCTGTGGCGCGTTTTAAGTTGGGGAAATAATTCACCTTCAATCCTGAGGGAACCTGGGGGCCAACTAGCCCCCAGTAAGCCTTCCAGTAAGCACCACTGCCCTGCGTTGCAGAGAGGTGGTCTAGGCCGTGCCCCTTTTTACATCTCTCTGCGACGCAGCTCTGTGGCGCTTACTGGAGGTACCTAGTGGTCTAATTGGACACTGGGTACCCTCAGGATTCAAGGGGACTTAATCTCCCAACTTAAAACGGCCACAGGGCGTGTTTACACAGTGGGGAAGGGAGGGGACGGGTCCTGGGGTGACGTGTGCAAACACGCCCCGTGGCACGTTTTTAGAGGTATTCTGAGTGTCTTTTACCATAGCACTGTCTCTAGGACTGGTTAGTCAGACTCAGTTACCACCAGTATCCGTCTGAAAAAGTTGAGGGTACATGATGATTTTGCAACAAGGCTTCATTCTGCTCTTCTGTTTGTTCTTTCTGCACGTTATCCTTCTTCCTCCACTTTTCTTCGTCTTTAAGGACTTCTGTTGCTTCTTTCTGCATTTCTTTTTTTTCTTTCTGTGTGTTTTTATTCTTCACATGTCCTATCTCTGAAGGCAAAGTTAGAAATTAGCATTTAAAAAACCTTTGAAATTCACTGAAAAAACCATACGTTTCAGTCACGTTATAGTTAGGAATTAGCATTTAAAAAACCTTAGAAATTCACTGAAAAAAAACATAGCTTTCAGGGGCGTTATAGTTAGCTGGACTTTTCACTCGTACAAAACCATTGAAATTCCCCCGTTATAGTTAGTTCAGCTAACTATAACTCGCGCGCCCGCAATGCACTGCTGATGATGTCACATATTACATCACTCGTGACATGGTCAGTGACATCACTCATGCCATCAACGATGACATCTCAATTGACATCGCTGATGACATCACTGATGACATCATCCTTGTGATAGAGTGGCAGACCTCCTCTCACCCTAATATAACCTTTGATACACACATTCAAAAATAGAAACTAACATTTTCCAAACAATGGTCATACCAATACCAGTTACAACAACCTATTCAGTAATTCTAAGATCCACATACACATCCACTCATTCACCAACAGTCCTATGCAGTCACTCATACATGTACTCACTCATCATATGTACTCATACACCTATACATCCTGTTACACAACGCCACTCATCCATAGAGTTACTCACACACATAGTCACTCATGCTAATAAAGAATCAAACATCCATTTACTTGCATATACAGTTATACACACACCACCACACTTACTTCTACAGAAACTTACACATACTTAGTCTTTTAAACAATCACTTATAGACACACATACTTATTCATATAGGAACTCTTCCAACTCTCACTCTCACATATACTCACTTATATCCACCAATAGTCACATATACTAGTTTAAAACATAAGTAGTTACTCATAAAGACACTATTATCACTAGAGATACGCTCGGGAAGCGTGCAAGGTCACCAGCCTTTTATTGAAAGATATAGACAAGTTCAGGACCTGGTATATTGAAGGCAGCCTTTTGTTCAGCCTGACGCGTTTCGAAAATAATTCCTTCCTCAGAGGCTCCCAAAAGGTATGTGCTCGATTCTCCTCCTCCAAGAGCATTAATGTATATGTCCCTCCCCTGGATTGGGCCTTTGTCATTTCTTGGCATTCTGGGAGTTGGAGTGCTTAAAATGTTCCATCAATTTTGCGCACGAATACTGCCTGCGATGAGACCCTGGATTGAGCCCCAGCCGCTGCTCAAAGTCTTCATTCTGCAACGTTTCCCCGCATTTGCGGTAGGTGAATCCATCCATGCAGCCCCCTTTGTATAATGGGGTGGTGCATCCTCAGCGGCTGAGCGCCCGCTTTTTAATAGCAAAAACGCTGGTGGCTCACCAGAGAAGCACTCAGGAAACGTGCAAGGTCACCAGGCTTTTTTTGAAAGATATAGACAAGTTCAGGAGCTGGTATATTGAAGGCAGCCTTTCGTTCAGCCTGACGCGTGTCTGTTTTTTTTCTTCCTTAGAGGCTCCCAAAAGGTATGTGCTCGATTCTCCTCCTCCCACAGCTTTTATGTATAAGTTCCGCCCCTGGATGGGGCCTTTGTCATTTCTTGGCATTCTGGGAGTTGGAGTGCTTCATCCTCCATCAATTTTGCGCATGATTACTGCCTGCAATGAGACCCTGGATTAGGCCCCAGCCGCTGCTCAAAGTCTTCATTCTGCAACGTTTCCCTGCATTTGCAGTAGGCGAATCCATCCACGCGGCCCCCTTTGTATAATGGGGTGGTGCATTATACAAAGCGCAAACTACTCACCCCTATGGATCTGAAGGCCCAGGAGGCCAGCGTGGAAATTATGTGAGCTATTAAGTGAGCTATTGCTCAGAGTCACATGGTGCTGGGCTGAGCTGCTACCGGAGCAGGGGATTAAACCGTGAGCCTGTGCTCTGAACTCATGTTTTCGGGCCGCTGAGGCTCACCTGTCCAAGTAGTGTCAGCATGTGTGCATACGCACTAGGAGGAACTTTTGTTTTAAACAGTGTGACGTCTTTAGGGTGATTGGGGGGTGCTACAGCTGTGTGGAGAATACATTTTGTTGAGGGTCCGGGAGTTGCCCTTTCCTGGCCCTAAGTTAGCGGGCCTAGGTTGTCAGTTATAAAATGGCTCTAAAAAGAGCCCTTGTGTTTATTAGTTGGAGCTACATATAAGTGCGGATGCACAGCTTCAGGTTATTCAGAAAAACTCGATTTCCCTGATCTGTGAAGTTTACTCCATCACTTCTGTAGATATCAGCCATATCAAAACGTATGTTGTTGTTGTTGTAGATCGAACCCATTCTATGGTCTCTGAGGTATGCAGACACAGCTTTATTGACATTCTTCCTAGATTTTTCAATCTGAGGACAAAATTGGTTTGACCATTTCCACTTCTGTCTTTGGCATATATTGGAATATACAAAGACAGTTTAAGGCAAAAGCAACTTCAATTGTCAAAATATGTCCTTCATTAGCATTTCCAAACCTTCCCCAGTCAATGTGCCTTGGTCGTTTCCACCACAATGCATAATCATGAGCTCAGGGTGTTGGAGATGCAAACAGTTTTTAACCAAAGGCAACAATTGGTGCCACTTCAATCCTCTCTGTGCAAACCATTTAATGTCAACATTTTGTAAACCTAGGTCGAAGTCAATACGCCTCTGTTCTGCATACCTCTTGCACCAGAAAACATAGATATGTCCTAAGATCCACACTAGCATTTGAAGGTATGGCTGGAATGTATGGAAAGACGTGTGTAGCTCATGCAGTTCCTTCGTAGAGTAAGAGATATGTATAAAGATGGGAAAAATCTTTTTTTTCCACAGAAAACGATAATTAATTGGAAGATAAGAAGCATTGGGTACTAAAAACTAGGGTGCATATTAGTTGCGTGAAAAAGCATGTTTGTCATTGGTTAAAAAAGAGCAGTCTAAAAGTCTAAACGTGGAGTACATACGATAGGATGAAATGTGCTCAGCTCAACCAGACGTGCTACTTGCATTTGGAAGGTACATTTGGAACTTAAAACAATGGTGAAATTTTAACCCGCAGGTGCTGTTAAATGTTCGGGAATCTGCTGAAAAAAAACCGTTAAGTTTAAAAAAATCATGAACTTTTAACCTGCAGGTGTCGTAGAATGTTCCAGAAAGTGTGGTGATGAAATAGGTTGAACTTCTGACCTGTATGTAGCACGGAATATTAAGGAGCTTTTCATATGGAAAATTCAAAAATGACCAATGGAGATAAGTTTTGGAATATCGATGAAGAAATGAAGTATTCCGATTTGTTCTTTACATATATTTATATGTGGAGCGACAGAGAAATTGTGCAATTACTGGTTCCATTCTTGATGAAAGCGGTGCATTACATATACTGTGTGATAAAGAAAGAATTGCATGCACGTGTGACATTTGAATTCTGCATACAAACTAAAAAGGTGAGGTAGAAATGAACAAGGTGTGTTAAGTGTTCTGTAGAAGTGATTACATATTTAAGGTGATATTTTTAAGTTTGAAAGTATTTTTTATTTCACAATAATATACTGTTAGTAAAGTGTGGTGTTTCATATTGGTTATAAAATATGGATAAAGTTTGACCTGTTGTTAAATAAGTACTTTATATATGTTTAGGAGTTTTCACAAAGAAGAAGTGTTGTTTGTTATCTTTAAAGGAATTTTTGATTTCGAAAATGAGGTACAGCGTTAATTTGGGTTTGCTAATGTATTCAGGCGAGATAAACAAAATGTCCCACGTTTGCAAATTATACTTTTTGTGGAAATAGTGGGGAAGGAAGGGGTAGGTGATGTGTGTGTTATTAAGTTAAAAGGGAAAAAACCAAAGCCCGAAATGTTATGTGGACAGGTTGTGGTCTCATTTTTGACACTGAGAGGTAGATTTGAATATAAGTCGAGGTAGGTTGTTGTACTGTGAGGCCTTCTACAGTACATGGAGAGGAGATGGAGATAGTAAAAGTGATACGTTCCTTTTATATGTACGCATAGTTTGAATCATGAGATATAATATGAACATGGTTTCTGGTTTGCATTTGGGTATAGTTAATAGTTTTAGTAGTTTCTGACTAGTGAATAAGAAAAAGGTAGATATACTAAAATATATGGTAGTGAACGTATTAATGATTGTCTGTTCTTATGAAATAGAAGTGGTGTTAAAGAAATGAAAATGTTCGGTATATTTTCTCTATGACTTTCTTGACATTAGTAAACTACATGTGAATAAAAGTGATACTAATTGTCAGGCTGTGTCACTGTGGGGAATATATGTAAGTGTTTAAGTGGTCTGGGTTTTACCGGTGCTCAGCTTCACTATCCCTTTTGAGACACTCGTCAATTTTTTCATCCCATTTAATGTCCTTAATATACATACAGTAAAGGGACGGTATATCAAAAGTTTGGGAATTAGTACTTTGTTTACTCTCCCCAACCTCTGGTATACACTCTACAGAGTGTTTAAACGACTTTATTAACATACAGATGTCTAGCTAGTAAAGGTGGTGTAGTGCCACTGGACCCATTTATAAACCGTGCTATGCGATGGTCTATGTATAACCCGCCAATTTGCATGTTTGAATACTTTTTGCAGATAAGCGCTCTGACAGACACCTGTTAAAATTAACCCTGCGTATGGGTATAGTGGCGCTACTAGGAAAGGTGGGGGTTTCTGTTTGATTTCGTATGGTTAAGCAAGGGCAGGGGTGGGGTTGGGGGAGGTGGGTATGTTGGTGATTAAAACACAGAATTTAGTAACGTGCAGATGTCTAGCTACTAAAGGTGATGGAGTACCACTGGGACCATTTATAAAGCACCCTATGGCATGGTATATCTTTTACCTGCAAATTTGCACGTTTTAATACATTTTGCTGATGAGCGTTTCGGGACACATCTGTTGAAATTAAGCCTTTGTATGGCTATAGTGGCGCTTCCAGGTTTGCTGTGGCTCTTCATTTTATTGCGTAAAGTTAAGCAAGGGCGGGTGTGGAGGTGGTGTAATGGTACTGGGACTATTTATAAACCGCCTAATGGTATGGTGTATGTTTTACTTGCAAAATTGCAGGTTTCAATACCTTTTGCTGCTGAGCGTTCTGGCAGACACCTGTTGAAATTAAGTCTATGCATGGCTGTAGTGGTGCTAACGGGAGTGCTGGGGCTCGTTGTTTGATTTCGTAAGGTTAAGCAAGGGCAGGGGTGGGGTGGGAGAGGTGGGTATGTTGCTGATTATAACACAGACATTTGTAACGTGCACATGTGTAGCTAGTAAAGGTGATGTAGTGCCACTCCGTCCATTTATAAAGCGCTCTATTGCATGGTATAAGTTTCATCTGGAAATTTGCATGTTTTTATACCTTTTGTTGCTGAGTGTTCCGGAAGACACTTGTTCAAATTAAGTTCCTGTATTGCTATAGTGGCTCTACCAGGTTTGCTGGGGCTCTTTCTTTGATTTCGTAAGGTGAAGCAAGGATGGGGATGAGGGTGGTGTAGTGGCACTGGGCCCATTTATGAACCGCTTTATGGTATGGTATATGTTTTACTCACAAATTTGCATGTTTTAATACCTTTTGGAGATGAGTGTTCTAGCAGACAGCTATGCAAATCACACAACATTTCTGTGGATAACAAATCTTCATGCTGATAGACACTCTTGCACTGATGGTAGAAGGCTGCCAGCGTTTATAGCAAATTATGAAACTTGCTGCCATTGTAGATTTAAATGGAAGCTTGGACCATTTCTTTGTTACTATGGTGCAGTCAGGGCTTTAAGTGGGAAAAAAACTCGGGGTGCTCTGAAAGGGGCGGGGATAACCTCTTAAAGGGGTGTGGGCTATCCAAGTAGGGGCTTGGTCTAAATCAAGATAATTAGCATTGTGTGCTTAAGAAAATCCCCTCCAATTATCCTACCTTCAGAAAACACACTTTTTAAAGGATTTCCCTTCGTCCTACAACGTGGCTCACCTAGCATGATGTCTCTACTTCTCAGTAGTGAGCAAAATGAGCATGCGCACATCGATGTACATGCTCTCACTGCAGTCCAATAAAAAAAAAAAGACAACTGACTATCTTTGCGAGGGCCGAAAATAGAGCCCGATAGAGACCAGTTTGGAGGCCGCCTGAAAATAACTGCTGGTGCTCAGACCCAGTCCACTTAAAGCCCTGCATCCATGCATCCTAAGCACTGCGCCATCCAACCATCTTTCAATTCATCCATACATTCCTACCTACATACATACATACATCTGTCCCTGCACTTATCCTAAGCATCTATCAGCCCACTCGCCTATGGTAAGCACTGTGCCATCCATCCAGCCATACGCCCATATATCCATACATACATCTGTCCCAGAACCAATCCTAAGCATCTATCAGCCCACCCGTCTATCCTAAGTACTGGTCCATGCATCCATTCATCCTTCCATCCATTCATACATCCATACATCCATCCATCTAGCTATCCATTCATCCATCTGGCCATCCATCTACTAGCACTTTATTCAACTACCCTCCACCCCAATCCTAAATACCGCTTATTATACTCTTGCTCCCAGCCACTTAAGGGGCTGAAAAGGCTGGCGATAAGCAATGACAGGCAGATGTTTCTGATAAAGAACAAGTAAGCTTTGAGTTGCTCATTGTGGACCATAGTTCACCACCCTTCTCTGGTACTGTTTTCAACAAAGGTTGATCCATCGAAAGAAATGTAAAGCAGCTTTTTAGTGTAAGACGTTAATGAAGAAACATATCGTTTTGCCCATTGCTATATAGGAACACTGCTTTAAACTGGCCGTGACTGACAGATACTGAATACCTGTAGTTCTCACATTTGAGAGAGTATACCAGACAGCTAATTTGGGGTGGTGAGAACCTGTGCTTCTATATTTCCATTGGAAGCACGGTATAGGAATATAAAGGTAATTCCAAAGCTACTATCTTCATATTAAAGAGGGGGTGTGAGAACTAAGTGAGCCAGGCAAAGCGTGTGTTTTCGTAGCACTAAAACAAGACACTGTGAAAGGTCAGAGCAGGGTCGTGCTGGACTTGGCTGCCTGTGGTCGTCTCCAGAGGCGCAACCAGAGCAAAATTTCGGGGGAGGCTAATTCTTTCAGCAATGGGCAGAGTGGGGATGTAGTGGCTCTAAAAAGGGGTGAAAAAGAACAGAGCCTCATTTACAAGCAAATGGTCTTTTGAAGACCTGTGAAGTACTCACGTGCGGCTCTGTGTGTGCTCCTGGGAAGCTGTCTCAGGGAGTCTGCGGCAATGGGCGTTGCACGCCTGGTGGTCTCTCTGCTAATCACCCCACAATGATGTTGCTCCTGCGCTGCAAAAAGAGAAGGGAAATCCTGAGAGAAAATGGCTCTCTTTAAAGGATTTCCCTTCTCCTACAACGCGACTCACCTGGCATGATGTCTCACTGCAGTCCAATAAAAAAAAAAAACAACAGATTACCTTTGCAAGGCCCGAAAATAGAGCCCCATATAGACCCATTTCGAGGCCCACAAAAATAAACTGCCGGTGCTCAGACCCCCACAGACCCCCCCACCTAAAGCTTTGGGTGCAGTGTTATGTTTGCGAAGTTGTAGATAAAATTGTTAGGCTAATAATGGTAATTTTTTTGTGTGCCGTTTGGTTGATAATATTATCCTAAGTACATAGATTACAATTTTTAAAAATACTTTCTATAAAGTTGTCTTCAGTGGGTTGCAGAGGGAGTGCTGTGGTGTGGTGGGGTGTGGTAAAGAGGTGAAAAGTATGAGGTAGTGCAGTTACATATAAATTGTAAAGGTGTATGTAAATAATTAAATAAATACTTGCTGTATGTTCTATGGCACTACCCGTCATTCTACTGCTCCCCTGCCCTGCCCCATCACGTTGCAGCACTGCCTCTGGAAGCCGTCAGAAGAACTTACGTAATTGTATGTTATAATTTTAACATATTGAACAGATGTAAAAAACTTAATTGAATCTATTTTTTCATTTTTAGAAAATTATTTCGTTTGGATTAAAATTTGAAAATGCCTAGAAGAACTGAAAAAAAGGAAAGAGAAAAAAATATATATTTGAACACAAGGAAAGATTTTCAATTAGAAAAAAATGAGAGTACTACACAAACAGTTTCTTCTGGTAAAAACACTAGACAATTTCTGAAAAACATATTACGAACATTTAATGAAAGTAACATCACACAAAGCAAAAAGAAGATTTTTTTCAAGTAAGGAGAAGCAGACTTCAATTTTATATACCAGGAAAAGAAAACATCAGTATCTGTTACCCGGAGACAAAAACAATTTCAAGAAATTCGTCAGAGACTTTTTTGAACTAGAGTGATTCAGAATTTAATGAAAACATGCTGCAAATATAAAAAGAAAGTGCTGCAATTCAAACAGAAGCAGCGTATTGAAAGCAGTGGATACTGCTTTCACTTTAAAACAGAAATTATTCATTGTGATTTTGAAGAGGATCAAAGTATTGGATAAAATAATCAAAGTGTTGAAAGAGAAAAGTAGAAGAAAAAGACTTGTGAACAGAACCGACTTTTGCTAAATCTTTAGTGGACATTGAAAACATACTTCTACTAGTGAGCCTTTTTTTAATGAGGAAAGTTACTTCCAGGAAAATGGCTTACCATTTGCAGTTGATACTGGAGGTCGTTGCTTTTTAAGGAAACTGTACTATGTGAAAAGTCCTGAATTATGTTTAAGTGAACTGAATACAGGTCTTTTACATGGTTCTTTATCAGATATTCAAAAAAACGTGTGATGATATTGAAATGCGATATTTTGGTTCAGAAGAGCAGTCCATAGAAAGTGAAAATTTGACAATTACAGAAGTTGAAGGAGATGGGAAAGTGATTAGCACTGATCAGTTTTAAGAAGAAATTGGAAAGTTTAATGTAGTGTGCTCTGAAATACCAAACTATGTTTGTGTTTGTTGTCGACATACTCCTTATAAAAGTCAAACTAGGAATGTTGATTTGTATTTGAAAAGTGAAAAGGAGAACAATGATAAGTGGTAGGAATTTGCAACTTACTTGTTGGTGGAAGGTCGATTTGAGTTAGGTAGTGATCAATGTATATGTAAATATTGTTACAACAAATTAGAAGAGAACAAAATGCCTGCTAGAGCAGTACATAATAACTTAGAATTAGTAGCTGTTCCGGAGGAACTGGCAGAATTGAATACATATGAGTCAGTTCTAATTCAATCTGTTCATCCTTTTCAAACTGTAATTCAGATGGAGCCTAAAACAGGTAAACTGCCACCAACAGACTTGCAATGAGGGCTGAAAGGAAGAGTGGTGTACTTACCTTTGGATTTTAAGAAAAATATTCAAACTATTGCTGGAGAGAAAGAGGAAAATGAGGCAGTAGTCATTCTAGTAAATGGTGTACCAACAAAGAGTCGGAAAATATGGCAAGAATTTGTGGAATTTAATACAGTTGAAAAGGCTACCTTATATCTTATAGAGAACAATAGTTATTACAAAACTGTAAATGTGGATAAACAGGTAATAAGTTTAGAAGATGAATCTGAAATTTCAAGTGGTCAAATAGAGAAAATGGACAAGTCAAGGACTGAAGAGATTTATGAACATTACACAATATGCCCTTTACATTCAAAAGAAGTAATAGGAAGTAGCATTGAGTTATTTCAAATGAAAAAAGCACAGGGAACTCCAATGAGTGTATGGGAGAAAAGCTTGGAAGCTCCTTGTTTTCCACAGCTGTTTCCTACTGGAGAAGGTGGACGATATGATGACCCACCTGTACGGGTTCCAGCTTCAGAATATCGGTCAACAAGATGATATTCTGAAGATCCTAGATTTCGACAGTGCATTCCATACCTATTTCACCTTTTGTTTGAAAGTGAGCTGTCTTCTCTGTCGTATGCTGAGAACCACATACTTAAAACTGGAGTTCATCGATCACTTCTTTCTGCGAAAGAATTTGTGGAGAAAGTTCAGGAAACAGATGAAACTTTAGAAGCACAGTTAATCAATTTGATGGCATGTCAACGTGGAACAAATGAGTATTGGCATCATCGTCATGGAGAGCTCAAGTGTCTGTTATGGAACTTAGGTACACCAACATGGTTTGTCACCCTTAGCTGTGAAGAGTATGCAAGGGAAGATTTGCTTGAGTTTCTAAGAGAAGCAAACTGTGTTCATTGGATCCTGTAAATGTGTGCAGATATTTTAATCATAGGTTTCAAGCTATCTGCAATAAAAAGAATCCACCTCTTGGAGAAGTTACCGATTTCTTTTGGAGAAAGGAGTACCAAGCAATAGGTGCACCTCATATGTATATGCTACTATGGATCAAGGAGGCACCTAAATTTGGAACTGATTCTGATGAAACAGTACTGTCTTTCATCGAACAGTATGCGACATGTGAGATTTCAAGAAAAGAAGGAGATAGAAGCTTGAGACAGCAATTTTTACGTTTCCAAACTCACCGTTGTGGAAAGTACTGCAGAAGAAAATACAAGTCTAAAGGAAAATTTTACACCAAATGTCGGTTTGGTTTTCCACGTCCAGTCATTTGTAAAGGAAGAGAAAATTCTTTTTTTTCTTCTGTAAGGCACACAATAACTCGAAAATCTCCAAAGAATACCTACAACTTAAAAATAACAGAAGTGTCAAAGTATATCAATGACTACAATCCAGTCATTTTAAAAATGTGGAATGCGAACATGGACATCCAGTATGTTGCAGATAACTCAATTGCTGTTGCACGTTATGTTACATCGTACATAACAAAATCAGGAAAAACAGAGATGAAACAAATGTGGGAAGAAATTGCACAAGAGAAAAGCCTTAGCAAAAAATTGTACAGATTTACTTTGAAAATGCATTCCCACCGTGAAATTGGATCCTATGAATGTTCAGACCGCTTGTGCTCTTCAAGTTTATATTCAAAGTCACAAGGAATCATTTGTGTAAGTTTAGGTCTTGCCTGCTCACGGAATAGAGTGTTGAAATCATTCGAAGAAAAGGAGTCGACATCTGGAAAAGCTATGTCTGTATGAAGTACTTCAACATTACAGCTTCAAAACAAATGTTAAACAGAATTTAAAAGAAGGAAATTATGCAGTAGTTGGCTGTCATGGTTGTTTAGTAAAACATGCAAAGGGTAATCTTATAAACCACAAGAAACTCAGTAGTGAAACTCCAGATAAGCGAGAATTTTACTATTTAGCACTTCTCCAACTCTTTAAACCATGGCGTAGTGAAAGTGAATTACGTGGAGACTTTGACTGCTACGAAGATTCTTTTAATGCATGTAAAGATAGCATTGCATGTACAATTTTCCCTATATATATAAAAAATCTTGAATGATGTAGTTGAACAGGAAAAGACTATTACAGCTGAAATAGCTAATGAAAGTTCTCAAAATAGTCAAAGTAGTGGTCCACGTAGTCAAGATCCACTTGGACAACCAATACTGGAAAATGAAGCAGTGATTGCTATGCATGAAGTCGAAATTGCAATGCAACAAGCACATGAGAAGAATATTACATTGGAAACCTTAGAAGAACAACTAAATGTTGAACAGAAAGAAATATATGTACAAGTGAGAGAACAGATAGAACATGGTTTGTTGCATGAAAAAAAAAGAATGTGTGTGTTCATCTTTTAAACCTCTTCTGATGTACATCAGTGGTCAAGCTGGGACAGGTAAATGTTTTTTAATGAAAGTTTTGACCCGTTATCTTCAAAAAACTACTGGTTCACATTTATGTTGTGTGGTAACAGCTCCAACTGGATTAGTTGCACACAATGGTAAAGGAGTTACTTTGCATAGATTACTGATGTGAACAGTTGAGCATGATAAGAAATTACAATATCAGAAGTTGTCTGGAGAAGCTTCTCATGAAGTGTCAAGAGTGCTGAAGAAAATTAAACTATTAATTACTGATGAGGTAAGCATGGTCTCAAACGTAATGCTTGCGTTTGTGCACTTAAGAATGCAACAGGTATTCAAAAACAGATTACGATGTTCTCTTTGAAGGAAAAGATCTGCTGCAACTAACCCCTGTAAAAGGAGAACCAGTGTTTAACTCTTCTACATGAAGACACAAAGAAATCTTTGGGAAGTATTGGAAATGTGAATCTGTGGTTACATTTTCAATATAAAGAACTCTCTCAAAATATGCGACAGGCAAGAGATTAAGATTATGCAAATATTCTAAAATATGTAAGAATTGGTGTTCTAAGCAAACATGGTAAACAAACTTTTCAAAGTTGTCTACTAAAGAACTTCTTTACAAATGAAAACACACTAGCAGAAGTAATGTATAAGTAAATGAAAGAAAAATAGTCTATAGTTTGCTTAATGCCTACAGTGGAAGAGTGTTATACATTTAATAGAGAGTTTATGAAATTGGAAAATCAAGAAATAGTTCACATTGAATATATTGATAAAATCGAGCATCAAGGAATAACAATCCTTCTTTCAGAAAAACTACAGACTAAATTGGATTCTTTGGAAAAGTCTGTATCAAAAACTGCTGGCTTAGGAAAAAATGTAGATGTATGTTTAAACTATTGGGTAATTTTGCTGCGTAATCTGAATGTAGAAGAAGGTTTAGTGAATAGAGCAATGGGGAAAGGTGTTGATTTTGTGAAATATCAAAATAGAAATGGCATTGGATTCTTGAAAGTTAACTTTGATCAGATTACAGAGGTAAAACAGATTGTACATTGTGCTGTACGTTTTTTGCTTGTATCAGGCTTGTATGTTCATAGAAAACAGTTTCCCTTCTGTTTAGCATATGCAATAACTATTCATAAATCTCAAGGTTTAAGTGTAGATAATGCTTTGGTAAATGTAGGAAGAACTGTGTTTAAAGAGGGAATGGTATATGTTGCATTATCTCGAGTTTGAACGTCGTCTGGTTTGTATATAATTGATTTTAATGAGAACAAGGTTAGTGCTGATGTTAATTGTGTAAGAGAATATAATCGTTTGAGAAGGCTTTATGCTCCAAGTTTAGGTGAATATCCTATTTATGAGAAACGTGTTGTGTGTTCAAAACACAAACATGTTGAAGAATCAACTATGGTTGAAAAGCAGAAACAAAATCAAGAGAAAAGAAAAGATGTAAAGAAGCAGAAAATACAAACAAGTGATGATGTTGTTGGACACCAATTAGAAAATGCTTCTGATGTCAACTGCTATGGTAATGTTATTCTAAACGTTATATTTTATCTTGAAGATGTTTATGGTGAAATTATGGAAAGTCAGGAAAAAAGATTATGTTTGGCACTTTATAATTTATTTCAAGAATTGAGAACTGATAGAAGTAAGATCCATTCTGCTTCTGGTATTCGCCAACTGTTGGATACATGTACTGGATCTTTAACATTCAGTACTAATATACAACAAGATGCACAAGAATTTCTGATGGTTATGTTTGGAGTACTAGAAGATGAAGGAATTCAGACTCAGTAACAAATGGGAACATAAATGTAAACAGTGGTCATTAACTTCAAGCACTATAGTTGACAGAGAACGATTTCTATATTTAACAATACCTGACTGCAAATCTGTACCATTTTCCAAATTAGTAAAAGAAGCTGATTACAAGATGATCTGTTCTCATTGTAACTCAACAATGCTATCTACAGTATGCCTACAAAGATATGGAAAATATTTGATTATAATGCTGCAACGCTGTAGACCAAATGGAAGATAAGTGGAAACCAAAATTAAAAAATGTGTTGCTAGTCAAGTATCTATTTCTGGAAGAACTTTTGAAACAGTTGCTATTGTTTTCCATGCTGGAAGTACTACCACAAGTGGACATTATACAGTTTATTTAAAGTGTAATAATGGTTGGAGTCACTGCAACGATACACACTTGGAAATGAAACCGAGATTGCCATTTGAATTACCCAACTCATACTTGTTATTTCTGAAACAAAGATTTTAGATACATCATTCGGCCTAGTGGGAAGGTGTAAAGATACTTTAGGGAATTCACACTGGATGATTTCAAAGCAAAATTTTTGATACATTATTTAGCGTATTGGGAAAATGTGAACAGAAACTACAGAGTAACGGTAAGATTTGAAGATTGGAAATACTATTGGATGTGTTATTTGTGTTGATTTTGTATTATATTTGCGAGAATTAGGGATTTTTTTTTTTAACAATCTAGTTGATTGCTTTCTTTCCCTGCTGTTTATGCTGAATCTACACTGACATCACTGTGAATAATGAAGTTAAGTAAAAGCTGATGACAGCAAAAAAGGGAGAAATGTTTTTTCTGAATGTTAAATTATTTTGCATTATTTAAAAACTCACTGTAATTTGTGAAATATATTACATTACATAGCTGTTTTGCAGTTTATTTTATGTAGTTGAAAAGTTAGAAAAAACAGTACTAATGACAAGTAGCAGAATAGTAGTTCGATATTTAAAAAACCTTTGAAATTCACTTGAAAAACCATAGGTTTTACAGATGTTATAGTTAGAAATTTGTATTTAAAAAAACCTTAGAAATTCACTGAAAAAACCATAGGTTTCAGGGAGGTTATAGTTAGAAATTAGCATTTAAAAAACCTTAGAAATTCACTGAAAAAACCATAAGTTTCAGAGACGTTATAGTTAGAAATTAGCATTTAAAAAAACCTTAGAAATTCACTGAAAAAACGATAGGTTTCAGAGACGTTATAGTTACTTGGACATTTGACTCATATAAAACCAGAGAAATTTGCATGTTATAGTTAGTTGAGCTAACAATAACTTGTGCGCCCGCAATGCACTTCTGATGATGTCACATATTACATCACTCATGACATGGTCAGTGACACGTCACCTCAGGCCCTGTCCCCTCCCTTCACCACTGTGTAAACACGCCCTGTGGCCGTTTTAAGTTGGAAGATTAAGTCCTCTTGAATCCTGAGGGTCCCTGGGGTCCAACTAGCCCACTAGGTACCACCAGTTAGCGCCACAGAGCTGCGTTGCAGAGAGGTGTAAAAAGGGGCTTGGCCTGGCCCACTTCTCTGCAATGCAGGCCTGTGGTGCTTACTGGAGGTACCTGGCGGGCTAGTTGGCCCCCAAGGGCCCTCAGGATTGAAGGGGAATTAATTCCCCAACTTAAAATGTGCCACAGGGCGTGTTTGCACACATGTCACCTTAGCCCCGCCCCCTCCCTTCACCACTGTGCAAACGCTCCCTGTGGCATGTTTCAAGTTGGGGGAAGAAGTCCCCTTGAATCCTGAGGGTCCCTGGGGTCCAACTAGCCCACGAGGTATCTCCAGTAGGCGCCACAGGGCTGCGCTGCAGAGAGGTGTAAAAAGGGCGTGGCCTGGACCACCTCTTTGCAACGCAGCCCTGTGGCACTTACTGGAGGTACCTGGTGGGCTAGGTGGCCCCCAGGACCCCCGGTATTGAAGGGGAATTAATTCCCCAATTTAAAATGCGCCACAGGGTGCAATTGCAGAGTGTTGCTCGGAGGGGGCGGGGCCTCTGGCATGATCGCGGTCCTTTTTTTATATTGTTTTTTTTTTAGAAGGGGGGCTGTGTGGTCCCCCTTCTTTTCCCTTTTTGTGGGGCCTGGGGACCCCATCCCCCAGGGCCTGCCCCTTTTTAAAAAAAAAAAGAAAATGAATGGGAAGGGGGCTGCGTGGGCCCCCCTCTCGTGGTCAATTCTGGCCCCAGGGACCGCATCCCCCAGGGCATAGCCACATTTTTTTTATGTGGAGGGGGCTGCGTGGCCCCCTCCTGAGGCCTCCATTGGCCCTGGGGACCCCATACCCCGGGGACGGCCTTTTTTAAAATGTATTTTTTTAATTTATTAAATTTTTTTTTTGGTGAGAGGGGCCGCGTGGCCCCCCTCCCTGGCCACTTCTGGCCCCGGGGACCCCATCCCCTGAGGCCTGGCCACTCATTGGGGACTGTAGGGGCAGCCCCAATGCCCCCACGGTCCCGACGGCTCCCCGCGTCCTGCGGGAGCCGGCATTGCTTTTCCACATGGGGAGCTCCCCGTGTGGAAAAGCAATCTGGTTTGGATTTTGGAAGAGAGAGCAGGTTCCTGGGACTCGGTCCTCCCGGGGACTAATTAATAACGAAGCGCGGGAGCCAGCGCTACGTTTTTTAAAATTTTTCAGCTGGATACGCGGATCCTCCGAGCATCCTGCAACCTTTAAAAAATGTCCTGTGGGACCCCCCTAAGCAGGCCTAGGGGGTCAGGGTGTTTCTACTCTGCCCCCTTTTCTTGTTTTGCGCATTTGTTTTTCTGTTTTCTTGTGCCTCGCTTCTGCTGAGGCACAAGATGGCTGCCAACACTTCCTGGATTGGAGTGTTGACATCCAATCCATACATATCACTATCTTTATTTCTTAAATTTCTCAAAAACTGCTGAACGGATTTACACCATTTAAAAGAAAGGGTGCTTTCTGAACCAAGGGCTACCATTTTGCCAAATTTTGTGTAATTCCGTTCAGCAGTAACGGCTGTAGCCGTGTCTAAAAGTTCCTATGTGAAATAACATGGGGAAAATTTTGTGGAGATTCGTCATCCGGCGCCAAAGTTATTGTGAAAAGAATGTTAAGAATTTCCTGTGGTGACTAGGTCCTAAATATAACTACCTACTGGCGACCGCCAATAGGTAATACATATATATATATACATATATATAGATATAGATATGCATTTATTTTGCAGTTATTTTTAAACAAACACTTCACCTTGTCTAGTGCAATTTCTATATTACATTTTTGGATTGATGTAAATAAAGTGTTCATTATGATGAAGACAGCTTGCACTAAATTTGTAAGCTTCTTAGACAACCAGCGGCTGCTCCTCCTCAATGGTGGAGGAGCATCACCCCACTGCCGGGCTTAGATACAGTAAATGTAAATTAAAACGATGTTCTTGCATCGTTTTAATTTACAATTGCCGGCTCTTATCCAGCGCTGTTGGGAGTGGCAGGGCCAAGATATGGTAGGGGGAAGGAGGCATGCTAGTACACTCCACTCCCTAAGTGCGCATATGTGTTTTGGCCGGCCGTCCCAGGCCAACCAAAAAACAAACATGTTCACTTAGGTATTCTGCTGCCTAGCTGCATTGAGCAGCGGGGCTGGAGAAACCCCACAGACTCACTGGTCTGAGCAGGGCATCTTTTCTGCCTGCTCAGACCAATCCCTGTGCTGATTGGACAGGAAGTCTGCCACAAGGGCTGCTGGGATGAACAGGCAGGACGACAAGTGGCAGCGCGAGGAGACGCAACGCTGGAGGCAGCTGGCAGGAAAAGGTAAGTTTTATTATTAATATTTGTTTAATTTTCAATACCCCCAAGCATGATGCCACCCTCCCACCACCCTTCTTTTATAACACACTGTAAACAACATTACTCATGAACTTCACTAGTCAACCTGCAGGATTACAGCCCCAGCCTCACCTGCTAACCTGCTCCTGACCCTGACCACATCCTAAGAATGCCTGGAAGCACAGGATACAAACTCTACACAGTGCTCCCCACATGCGTGAAGAAAACTTCATGGGGCAGTCTACTAGATTATGGCCTCCAGCCTCACCTGCTCACCTGCTCCTGGTGCCTCCACATCCAAAGTGTGCCTGGAGGGGCAGGATACCAGAGCTGCAGATGCTACCGGTGCACGGACATGCGAGGGCATGTGCCTGGGCCAAGACTGAGACTGTCCTCACCCATCATAGACCAGATGCTCCTGGGCTGGGCCCTCTTCTTTTGTCCCTGTGCCTTTCTGGGTCCTTTTTCAGGTGAGCTCCACCTTACTGCCATTTTAGTTTCCTTTCTTTCCAATCTGCTAACTTTTTCAGTCAACCGATTTGGGATGATTGGGGGCACAATATGAGGAAGCGTAAACTGCAGGGGGACAAGAACATTTGCCCTAAGCCAACTTACGGCACCACCCTTGACTACTTTCTAGCCCTCTTGGTAGGGGTGATCACGAAAGAAACTGATTTGGCAGGGCTGCAATTATCCTTGGATGCAAGGGTAGGCCCTAGTTCTTTGCCATCTGCTCTGGTAGCCCAATCAGTCATCCACTCCTATTTATGCCCTGATGATTCTCCTGCAGACTCACCCAATTTTCCTAGCACGTCCCCTGTGGTTCAGGAGCATCTGATCATAAATGCCTTGCCTGAAATCTTAAATAGCAGTGTTTGTGTGCCTTTGGCCAAGAGAAAGTACCAATGTATATGAAGTGGGAATACTAAGTGTCAGTCTTCACTTAAAGCCACTGGGGTCCTTCTAGGGATCATCAGGTTGATTTGGTATTTCTCAATCCAGGCTGGGATTGCATTTTTGACAGGCTCAAAGAAATGATCACCCAGTGTGTTGCCTCATTGGTGGAGGGATTTCATAAATTAGAGGCTGCTGATTTAGATTTGACTAAGTCCTGCACTACCCTTAATTCTTACATCAACTCTCTTTTCCCCCCTACATTCTTTTAACTCAGCCTCTTCTGTTGTTCCTGCTACTCAAGGTGGCATGGGTAGGGTCCCAGGTCCTTAGTACTCCCACTCCGCCCCTTGTCTCCTTCCTCCTAATGCTATCATCCAACAGCCCAACCCACCACCCCTGGAGGTGGTTACGGATTTTCCACCTAGTGGAGAGCAGTCCAATAGCTCTTTTTTTAGTTGCAGTGTTGGTGAGCCCGACAGGGGTCCAGGAGAGGCTTGCCCATCTCATAAAGTGCTACATAGTCTTAACCTCCCAGCTGCATGCTTACATAGAGATAATGACAAGGATTCCTCAACTTAACCCGAATGCCAGGGAATCTACGATCCAGTGGAAAATTAAAGTCTGTTACTGGTTGTGTAGAAATGGTAACCTTAATATTAGAGAACATCCTTCTTGTGAGGAGGGTGGGTGGGTGGTCCCTGTGGCCACAATCCTGAAAGGCGATTGTGTGGTCTTCAGTTGCAAGTCTGGCTGGGCACTTGATCCTCAGCACTGACATGCAGCACCAAAGGGATAAGAACATTAATATTCTTGCCCTTTGGTTCTTCTATCAACATGTGCTCCATACCCATGTGCCAGGGGCCCCTCTGGGTCCACAGACCCTGGAGAATACACTAGTGCCCACAACAAACAGATTTCTCCCTCTGTCAGATTCGGATCTTAATGACTGACTCGAGTGTACCCCATCCTCACCATCCAGCCCTAGGGCTAGTAGGCCATGATTGTCATCACATTTCAATACCGCCACACCTCCCCTTCACCTTGTGTCAACTATGAGGCTTCTCTGTTGGAACATTGCAGGAATTAAAACTAGGCTCCTGGATGCTGAATGGATTAGGTTCATCTCCCAATTCAATGTAAGAATGCTTCAGGAAACTTGGAGCCAAGTGACTGACATGTGATGGCTATGAATGCTTTGCCATTGCAGCTACTCCTTCTCCAGGTCATAGAACAAGGTGGACTAGTAACAATGGTTCACATCTCCAAACACTTTAGGGTATTTTGAGTCCCCTCTGGTCACTCTGGGACCCAGATACTATGGGTAGTTGCATCTTGCGAGTTTCATTACTTGTCAACTTTAATAACTCAGTTTATGATCTAAGATGTCAGATTGAGGCACTGTTTGCAGTGCTACGTATTCTTGAGACCGGGTCACTTTCCAAACTAAGTTGTTTTAACCTGATACCGGGCGGTGATTTTAATGCTAAGCTGAGCTTGAATCTCACTGTTCTTAACCGTTTTCTATCCTGAGAACCCTTTCTTTTGCCTCATGGCATCTGATTTAGGGGAAAGTAATTTACATGATGCCCTGGGGCAGACATGTTTCTGGAACACGAAGAACATAGGGGTAAATAATTTGGGGCAAGAAACTAGTTTTGTAGGCTGGGGAAGGTGTCAATCATTCATCATATGTTCAACTCTAGGACCCTTGCATATCATGTCACCCCGGGGAAGGTGCACAAAACCTGCCAAAGCGACCATAATCCGATTGAGCTTGGGTAGTATTACCTGTTGATATACTTATGTTGCTGTCTGTGGTCTCACTGGTTTATCCACAAAGGATAAGGGTTTTAGGGTTAAGTGGCGCAATGTGCCAATTCCTACTTTCTTAAAAGACCTAGTTGGATCAAACTTGGGCCTTATCTTTGGACCTTTGTTAAAAATTGAGGCATCTCCATCTCTGTTTTGGATGCATTTGACTGCCTGAATGCCATGCATGACCACCCAAGCAGGTTGGCTCGACAAAGCGTGCAGGGTGGCTAACAAGCAGCTCTGTGCGGCCTTCAATGCTAGACCGCGTGATCCACGACATATCATGGTGGCTAGAGTGGGCTATAAGAACACCATTCAGGAAAAGAAACAAACCCTAAAAGAGGTAATGTGGGAACACTTGGTATCTACCTGTAAATCTGGGAATGCCAGGGGTTTTTGGGCAATCTGCAATGAGAAGCCGCTTTGTGCGGTTGCTCCTGGTGACATATCTTTGACCTCTACCCTGACCAATGGGTGGTTCACTATAAAACGATCTATGCACTTGGAAGTACTGAGTCTTTGGCTGAGGGAGCGGAGTCCCAACTATTTCCATTTAGGGTCAGTTTTGACATCGACGAAGTGAGATCAGCAATTTTAGCCAGCCCCTCTAACAAAGCAACCTGTCCAGATGGGGTACCTATGGACCTTTATAGGGTGGAGATTTTCATCTGGGCCCTCCTTTTAACTAATGCCCTAAATGCAGCTGCCCAAGTCAATATTCGCTCTTCTTGAAAAACTGCACTTATTGTGCCCATGTCATTTTTGTTACACATCAATGGTCTGAATTCCTTTTTAACAGTAAATGGTAGAGACCTGCCCAAGGCGAAATCCGTACTTGTACCCTCCCTGTTATATGCTGACGACACAGTAATACTGTCTCGCATGGCTAATGGTCTGAATGGACTTGTTGATCTTTTTGTCACGGATGATTTAGAATTGGACACTAACATTTCAAAAACTTACTATATGGTACGTAGCAACTATACGGTACGTAGTAACCAATCCCTGAAAACTAGAACCATTAACATCAAAGGGAAAGTGAGCTCTAGGGTGGCTGCCTTCCCTTACTTGGGGGTTACTTTTGACCAACAGAATAACTGAATGCCCTGCCTTGCTAATCTCTGTATGCATTTTAGGCAAGCATGTAGAGCTCTGTTTAGGTATGCTTCTATGCTAGGTGACAAACCTATCTTACTGTTGCAGCAAGTCTATAGACTGAAGTGTGTCCCTTTGTTGTTATATGAAGCTACTATTTGGGGGTACCAAAATTGTGTGGGTATCCAGCAAGAGAACCAATTTTGCAGGAAACAGATAGGTCTGGGCCCTAATATTTCTATTTTTTTTGTCCATGATGAACTGAGTCTTGATTACATTGAAGACCATGCAAAACCTGCTCTGTTGCTTCTGTTATTGGTGTGTGGACAGGGGAGCATACTGCTTTTAACAGGAACGCGATGGAAGATTGCCTTCGGTGTACAATCGGCCCATTTGCAATTGCAAAAAATGCTTTTGCGATTAATAAAACCCAATTTTGCGATTTGGCTAACCTGTTACCGAATGACAAAATGGGTTTGCGACTCGCTATTTGGAAGGAGCGTGTTTAGGGCGTCCCTTCCAAATAGTGAATCCAAATGGTTTGCATGAATGATTTGTGACCGTGAATGCGGTCACAAAACAGTCGCATTTTACCACCTACTTCAAGTAGGTGGTAACCATTTGAAAACCCCTTCCCCTTTGTGAATGTTTGTAAAAGCATTTTTAAGAGCCGGCAGTGGTCCCACGGACCCCTGCCTGCTCATAAAATATGAAAAGAAAACTTTACATTTTTCTTTTTGTAAAGCATCTTGTTTTCCTTTAAGGAAAACAGGCTGCTTTACAAAGAAAAAAGATTGCTTTATTTAAAAGCCATCACAGATAAGGTGGTCTGCTGACCTTAGCAGGCCACCACCCCTGTGATTTTTGCAATTCCTAGGGGGTCGCAAATTGTGACGTACCTCATTAATATTCATGAGGTAGGTAATTTGTGACCCCTTAGGAATCGCAGAAAGTGTACTACACACTTTCATGCATGCCGTTTTGCAAATCCCTAATTGCGAATCGCAAAGATTTGCAATTAGGGAAGTGCAAAACATTTTGTTGATACTTTTGGCCCTTGGTACCTTATACAGTCAATGTATCATCAGAAAAATTCTCTTGGAGAAATCAACTCATTCAGGTACCACTATCTTCACAATCAAACATTCCTTGGTATCAGTCTTAAAGGGGACCCAAAAGGCAATTATAAAAATCTGTTTAATGAAAAAATCAATAAAAAACAATCGTACAATTATTAAAATTCATATTGTTTAAAAACAGTCTAAAACACTTTCTGAGCTCCTGCTAGAATATCATCAAGACATTATATTAAGAGACAACAACCAAGACATGCATATTTGTTATTACAATTTTGTTAATTTGAAGGAATAAATAAAATATGAACATCTAGGCATTATTCCACTTATAATTCATTTTTCCTCAAATGTATCAAGACAACAGGGAGGGCGTCAACACGTATTGGTGGTACTTATGGTGGCCCATTAGTATGTTCACTTTGTGTGGTTTCAGGGTTTCACATTTATGGATTATCCATAACATATGTTGAAATGTTGTGCTATGGTTTTGCAGCCTTGAAAAAGTCCTGCACTTGAAACAGGTGTTGCCTCCCTCTATGGTGGAAAGGTTCATGCCATGCACAGAAGTCTGTAATAAATGAACAGAAGAATCTGACCTACCTGTTCACTTGTGCCATGGACTTATCAAGGAGTATGTGCTTTGGTACTTTTCCTTCTTATCCAAGAGTTGATCTATATTTATGAAATATAAAGGTTTTCAGTGATTCTAACCTCGGGCTTTGGACTTTCAACCTGGTCGCTGCAAATTTTTATTTATGTGATCTTTTGCTGTTTTTTTAAATCATGTTTTTTATATTGTATGTGGATATCTTTTAGGATTTTATCTTATAATCTAATAGAGATCTTTTATTCAATCATTCATTATTCACATATGCATTACACATTAGTATGTTATTGCTTGTAAGAGAGATTTAAAATGGGCGAGTCCAGACCAACTGTCAACAGACAACTCAAAAAGTTACAAGTATAAATAGAAGCTTACCTTTGATTATGGTGATGATGGATTTGATTTTCTTCATAGTCAAGTGGCAGCAGCAAAGACAGGACTTGGACGATCAAGTCCAAGATAGAAAAGGAAGTGTGAAACAGGAAAAATCTAAGTTTCTGACTTATATCCCTTCCAATCTGTGTTGGTGGAAAGTCAAATCATGATTGACTCGGTGTACAAACTAGCTGTACTCCCTCCAACACAAAAAGAGCAATTGATGGACAGAATGCAGAACAAGGTCATACATTCACCCCAGTACAGAGAGATGGGCCTCAATCCATTGTTTTTTCCCTCCCCATGCCATTCCAGTTTGAACCTAGTCACATGCAAATCAGTCTTGACCCTGTGCCCAATGGGAACAGTCCAGCATGAACTGCCAAGCCAGGTCCTCCCTGGACTGGAAACAAGCATCCTAGGACCAATTTCGGGGTTCCAACCCTCATCAGTTAGGATACATTGACTCCAGTAGTTTGGAGAGTACGGGACCCTCGTCTGGACATGCCCATCCCACTCGGGGCGACAAATGAAAAAAGAACAATTGACGGACAAAATGCAGAACAATGTCATACATTCACTCCAGTACAGAGATATGGGCCTAATTGTTTTGTTGCTCCCCATGCCATTCCAGTTTGAACCTTCAACAACCACTTATCCCTTTGGTGCTGTTTGACATGGGAAGAAAATCCTGACGAGACGATGGAACTACAAAGGTCTTCTGTCCATCAACCTGGCAGCTTCTAAATAGAGTGGGTGAACTGCCTAGTAGGTGGACTGAGAATCCGACGGAAAAGCGGGAGCGGGACCAATTCTGCCAAGATGTAAATCAGGCCCCTAGTTTCCCCATGCCTAAAACAGATTCATGTGTCCTTGTGTAATATAGCTGGTGCTCATGTGAAGCACTATTTAAAACTGCAAAATAAATATTCATAGAATAATACTGCAATGGGATCAGGGGCCAAGCAACAAAAGGGGGGGGGGGGCGCTACATTTTAAGAAATGACAGAGGTAGGAAAGCAGCTGCGGGGTGGGAACGGGGCTTGCGATGATGGTAGTGAGGTGGTGGGAGAGCCGGTTAAGATGGCCTGAAAACTCAATTGAGTGACCTAGCAAGCATGTTATTGGCAGTTTTCAATCTTATAGCGATACTTTGAAGTCAGTAATGAAAACAACAGGGGCTAAGCAAGGACAGGTGGGGCTGGGACATCTACAGTTCAAGCTATGACGGCGGTAGGAGGGTGGTGTGTTCAGTAATAGGAGTGAAGAAGTGGGAAGGATGGATAAAAACGGCCTTTAAAATTATAAATAACAATGAAATGCTACGCTGAGACGTGTAAGAAAGTACCTTTTCAAATGCACGACTGGTGGAAGGACACTTGCCGCAGGACAGGAAGGTGTACTTTGTCCATGCTCAATAGAAAAAACAAAAACAGGAAGAGAACTGAAAAATGAGGAGAAAGGACAAGGGAGTGGCATAAAAGCCTACTAATGGTAAGTGATGGGCAGGCTCTAAGCCCCTTCTACGTTTTTTTCTTTATAAATGAGGCTCGCAAGGACAGTGCATGAGCTGCCCATGGGAGACCTAACAATGTCAGGGACTACATTTGGATTCGAGTTCTAATGAGTCTAATTAGAGTGTTATTTTAAACATGTAGAACAGAACTAGAGGCAGGTCCTCTCAAATAAACTCTAGCTCTGATTCTGCACAGTGAGGGTCTCAACCTCATCTGCTGTGTGTCAAGGGGGGCGTGTTATTGAGGTGTTGTAGATTTTTCTCACATCAATTTTTCTTCAGCTTTCTTTGGTCTTTATTGTAAATTGGCATTGGCATTTTATCACAGGGCACTGTCTATGTTCAGTCCATTCAGTAAACAGATGATTAAAACAAATTCTTCTGAACTCTGGATTGCACACTTCAAGAAGCCTGCCCTTCTCCAACAAAGTAAGGTGTTTCTTCACCTCTGTAACATGAGAAACACCACAAAGCAGTGACAAACACACCATGAAGCACTCTACTGATATTTGTCATGTCTATGCACACACTAGGATTCTTGCTGTTCATGATGTGCATGCCCCTCTAGTGATACAAGCAGGAATTGTGCCCTTCAATGGAAAAGTGACAAGGTTGTGAGTCATATATGCACCCGGCACATGTGGCACTTGAATTAAAAAAAGAGATCTGCAACAGTTACAGCACACTAATAATAACAGATCACATGGACACTCCACAGGCTTGGACTAGCCTGTGCCAGTCACCTTAATTAGGAAATTAGGCTATGTCCTCACTGACGCTTATTGTTATTTGACGTCCATATTTGTCACCATTGAATGTATAGCTGCCTTAAGCACCATGGGTCATTTCAGAGTTATGTTCACTATAAAGGAGATTTCCCACTATTCCACTTCCGCTATCTCCACAGTACTGTTTACACAGCACTGTCTCCATAGCACTGCCCTTAGAACACTTCATTGCTCTTCAACTTAGGTTCCTTCTCCCCAGCAGCTGAAACTGACACACAACCAATAGAAATATGTAGAACTTACAAATCAGGATATTCTTATAATAATGCAACAGTAACTAGGCAACATAAACAGCATACTTCCTACAACTTATGTACTGCTTCACACTTGCAGGTGGACTAGAAGGTGGGCTGACCCAAAGTAGTTTTTTTCATAGGCACAGGATAGTATTCCTTCTCAAGGCCACCTCCTCCTCTACCAGAAATAGCCCCCAACTGCCACCAGAGTCTTGCTGCATTTTCAGGCAGATCCTTAGTTTCCTGTCACTAAAATGTCCAAGTCAGAGAGCATGGTCTTTACACAAGAGTCTGGAGCCCCAAAGATAGGAAGATAGGGCCAAATGTACAAAGCTTTTGCGAATGCAAAAAAGCTTTTTGAACTGTACAAATCCCACTTTGCGATTCGGTAACCTATTACCGATTAGCAAGTTGGGTTTGCAATTCAGCACAAGGAAGGGACGTATTTAGGGTGTCCCTAATACCGAATCGTAGTGGTATGTGTGAGTGTTTTGTAACCAAAATGGGGTTGCAAAACATTTACATTTTAACACCTACTTCAAGTCGGTGGTAACCGATTCGCCAATGGAGAGGGGTACCCAAGTGACCCCTTCCCATTTGTGAATGTTTGTTTGACCACTGTCTCCTCTTAAAAAATGAAAAGAAAACTTTTTATTTTACTTTTTGAATTCTATCCCATTTTCCTTTAAGGAAAACAGGCTGCATTTCAAAAAAAGATTGCTTTATTTCAAAAGAATCACAAACATGGTGGTCTGCTGACCCCAGCAGGACACCATCCCTGTGATTTTTACGATACCCAATGGGTCGCAAATCGAGACCTGCCGCATTAATATTCCTGAGGTAGGTCTATTTGTGACTCACTGGGAATCACAAAACGTGTAAACCACACATTTGTACATGGGTGTTTGTGAGTATCAAATAGTGGATTGCAAAAATTCTCTATTTGGTAAATGCAAATGATTACCTGCGTACATCTGTCCCTAAATTCTTCAATACAGGTTAGGTCCTTAGATTACTACAGCAGCAGGCAGGTTCTGTCAGGGTTCCATTCTCACTACTGTCCCTATATCCTCGCTTCCACTTCAGACCACACACCAACATTCTATTACAGCATTCATTCTCCGCATTCCAAACACAGGTTAAGATATACAGGCAATTGCGGCTCACAGGAACTACAGAGGGCAAGGTTGGGAAAAGCGAAGAATGTTTAATTGCACATTTAATGTTCAAGGAAGGTAATCTGGCAGATACTTAATTTCATGTTGATCCTCACCTGAAACCTTAACCAATTTAAGAGGACGCTCATAACTTGTGTCAAGGTCGTTTGGGCTTTCTGTTATTCATTCATGCATCCTTGGAAGAGACGGAAGCCCTTTTATTCTGGACATTTTAATAAGATTACTTTTCTTCTAAAAAACACTGCTGTTTGCAAGATCAAGACTTCAAAACACCTGGAGATTGAAAGTGAATTATTGTGAGAGAGTTTCTCACGAGGGAAGCTATTTTCATTGTCTCTTTTAATTTAGTTTAATACATTTTCCAAATGTCAGTTTTTATTCATTCACTTTTCATCCATTTTGCTTGTTTGTGCCCAGAATAGCCTTTATTCGTCTTCTTAGTTCCCCTACTTCTTCCAAGTGAAGTCCGCTGGCCTTTCCACCTTGTGCAGCTGTAAGTCATGTCTTGCTAATGGGGAGATGTTGACAGCAGATATCCTGCAGGTCAGGGCTTTCCCCTTTGAAGGATGCAGAGTTTGTTATCAGAGAGATGAGATCAGCTCCTTGTTCCTTATGGGATGGAGAGACTCTTGTTAGGCAGACAAAATAGGAGGTTCATAAATAATGAACACATAGGCGTTCGCTTCTGTCTGGCAAAGATGAAAGACAACATAACACAGGTGTGAGATCAAGGAGAGATATGAGTCAAACAAAAATAAATATGGCAGAAACAGTCAAGGACAATGTGTATCATGCAAACAATGGCGGATTTATTTCATTTCCCATGAAGATCAGAGGTAAAGTGTGGACTTCTCAGTTACTTTTACAGGGATGCATCAGAGAAAAACACACAATGTGTCAACCTACAGATTTACTATTCTAGAGAGAAACAAATAAATAATGGGTGGAATGGTTGAAATAATCTCAACTGCTGGTAATTGCTACGGCACACATTCCAGTGCATAGATTTTTCTCTCAATTATCACTATAGACAGTTAAAATCATTCCTTTGTTTTTGCTAAGTAAGATGCCCTGGGTGCTGTGGGTACATTCAGGCTAAATATGCTTCCCATCCTCACTAAGCACGAGATATCAAAGTGCACCATCTTGGCATTTGTTCACTTTCAGAAGGCTTCTGGTCAGTAGTTCCAGCTGCATTGTACCTTTTGGAATGAGGTCGTTTCCTGTTTTTAACGGAATAGTGAGTAACCCTGGGCGCAGTGCTACGCTCCGGCCGCGGAGTGTGCGTAGCTTTGCCTACTTCGGTAGGGCATGCAAGCTACGCACACCCACAGCGGAGCGAGTTGCCCACCACCTGCCTCCCTCCCGCCCACTTTTAAAATACATTAAGTCTAATGTTAAACATTTAAAAACACAATTTTTAAGTAAATAAAATAACTTACCTGAGCTGCGGCGTCCCGGGGCTCCCTCTTCCTTCTCTTGCGACGACTTCCTCACAAAAGAGCATGCGTGGCCGCCCGCGCATGCGCATTTATGAGGAGGTCGTCGCGAGAGAAGGAAGAGGGAGCCCCGGGACGCCGCAGCTCAGGTAAGTTATTTTATTTACTTAAACATTGTTTTTTTAAAGTTTAACATTAGACTTAATGTATTTTAAAAGCTGGCGGGAGGGAGGCGGGTGGCGCGTAGTGGGGCTACGTGGAATGTGCGGGTGGGCATAGATTTGCGCCCACTCCGTTATGCTCCACGTAGCCTCACTACACCCATTACGCCCAGCCTTAATAGTGAGCATGAAAAAAGATGTACGGGATATATCACAAAGCAATTACAAGAGGCAGAGGTTATTCAAAATTGCATCCACAAACTTTTTAGGGCCTGAAGATGAGTTCGGCAACTTCACCACTGTACAGCCATGGTGGCGGTCCCAAGAAAACTGCCGCCACAGCAGTCTCCCACCGCCGTATTATGATGTCACTGCTGGCCCAGCGGTGGTGTTTCTGATGGTAGGGAATATTTTTCATATATGTCGATGCAGGTGTGTTTATTTTAACTGCACAAGTAGTAAATGTACACATATGCATGACACGTGAAAAAATACCTACTACCAGTACTTTTCCATTGATGGAGTCCAGACCATATGTGCCAAGTCCAGTCAATGGGTAAGTAGTGCAAAATGGACTTTCCCGGATTTTGGCACCAAAAGCGTCATTTTTTTCAGGGCTCAAGATGCTGCAGTGAAGGGGGTCCCTAGAGAAAGGGATCCACATGGGAGACTGAAGGGAATGCATGAGTATGCACCCCAAGTCCTTCAATTCTGCCAATTCGAGGCAGGTGGTCTTTCAGCCACAGTCGCCTCGGCCGAAAGCCAACTCGTAATTCAGACGGCAGTGAACTTGTCTGTACCACCCTCTGACAGCTGCTTTCCCCCTTCTGCCATCAAAGTGGTTGGCGAATGGCTGGCAGTGGCAGCGGAGCTCCAGTGGTCTTTTGTCCTGCAAACCACCAACATAGTAATATGGTGGGTAGACTGCCAACTAGGCTGGGGGTTTTCCAATGCCATGTCGACAGTGGTTCCCTTACCACCAATCTCATTATCAGGACTTTAGGGGCATATCAGCAACAACCGGCGATAATTATCGCTAAGCGCACTTAGTGCTAGGATAATTATCGCCGGCTAGCATGGATTTTTATTGCTGAGATAACGTGCTATTAGCAACGCCTATCTAAAAAGCGATACAAATCATAGCGCTAACAGCCAAATGTGAGGTTATCACCGGAAACCCCATGAAGTTTGGCGATAGCTTGCTGATAGGGCTTCACATACTTAGCCATGATATCCACTTTCCATAGGATATCATGGCTAAGTCAGTTTCAAAGCAGGCGTAAGGAAACTAGCGATAACAGAGGTTATCGCTACTTTTCTTGTCGCTATGCTGCTTTGAGTGAGGCCTGATAACAGGAGAAATGTCACTTAGCGACATTTCTCCCGTTATCCTGGGGCGGAACGCCCACTTTGCATCTCATTAGAGATGCAAAGATGGGCATTAGGAACAGAGGCGCTAAGGCAAGGTTTCACGCGATAGCGTGACCTTCTGATATAGCGATAAAATTATTGCCGCTTTTCGGCCAAAAACGGACGCAAAAGCGGCGATAATATTTTATTGCCGCCTTGTACATATGCCCCAGAGTGACAGGTAATTTCAGACGTGGCCCTGTCCTTTCTGTGCCATTTTTAGTTCTCGCCTAACAGAGAGCATGCGCTATTGCTGCAAGGGGTATTGGATACAGTAAAGGGTTTGGAGCCCGCCCATTATTTACTATTTTCATTCTTGATTGTCATTCTTTTCAGCTGCCTCCATAATAGCCACCATATGCCTCACATCACTTCCTTTTAATTGTCTGATGCATGGACCAAGTGCTAATTGATTTTGTTTAATTTGTGTCCTTTGTTCGCGCTTCAGAGAACTTTATTTTGACAAATTTAGTTTTCAGATCTCCATTTTTTTCCTACCTTTCACTTCGGTTTACATGGCTTTCTTTAAATGGCACAGACTATTAAAGCAGTCCATGTGACTGTGTTTGTTTAATGTTTTTGTCTTGTTGCTTCTTTCCCTACCGACCACTTCTCCATGCTGATACCCCATATACACATACACCCACTCCCTTCTTTCTATGTATTTATTCTTGTGTGTCTTTTTGCCTCCTTCCACTCGAGCACTCTGTATTGCTTCAGCCATGTCCCTCCGGCCCATATGTTGCTTCCGCGTTCCTTTCTCTACCCAGTGTTGCTTTGACTCACATTGCTTCCATTCTCTCTCCCTCCTACCACATTCACTTTGAAAAACGAAAACAACGCTTTTGCATGTTTTATTTCTTTTTAGTTACCTATGGGACTCAAATTGGTAAATCAGAAGAAAAAAAAAGTGTCCGTCCACAAAATTTTGCTTTTTTGTTTTCTTGCTTTCTGATTGAGATGATAAAGTCATGAAGTGAGACTGGAGAAAGGAAATTGAGCGTGAGGGGATAGGCGCTTCCGGATATTACAGCACCGCACAGTGAACTTCTTTTTGGCAAACTAAAATTGAAGACATCCAAGCCCATAAATACATGACTCATTCTGCTTTCCTTGTTTTTACAGGCAGGGGTCCTCTGTGTTGGATTACAACCAATGTCGAAAACATCAATCAGATATTTGATTTGAGCACATTTAGGGGAATATTATCAAGACAGGCGATAAAATTATCGCCGCTTTAGCGGCAGAAAACTGCCGCTAAAACGGTGATAAGGGGCTTGATAATATGCTCTATGGAATTCTAACTGAAGCTCAGGTTACATGTCCTTCACATCTAACATGGGCTTCAATTGGAATTCCATAGGGGCATATCAACAACAACCGGCGATAATTATCTCTAAGCGCACTTAGCGCTAGGATAATTATCGCCGGCTAGCGTGAATTTTTATCGCTGAGATAGTGTGCTATTAGCAACGCTTATCTCAATAGCGATAAAAATCCTCACGCTAACACGCTAACGTGAGATTATCGCTGGAAACCCAGCGATAATCTCACGTTACCTTGTTGATAGGGACAGGCAAACTTAGCCATGATATCCTCCTTCCATAGGATATCATGGCTAAGTCTGAAAAATATCAGACGTAAAAAAGCAGCGTTAACCGCGGTTAGCGCTGCTTTTTTTGTCTCTAACAGGGTTAGCGACATTCTTGATAATAGGAGAAATGTCGCTTAGCGACATTTCTCCTATTATTTTACTCTGGAACGCCCCCTTTGCATGTCATTAGAGATGCAAGGGGAAGCGTAGAGTAAAAGGGTGCTAACATGCAAATTTGCATGTTAGCACCCTGTTGTTGATAGGGCTCTAGTTTTATCTCTCCTTTTTTGGCTTTTAAAGCCAAAAAAGCAGAGATAAAGCCCTTGTTGATATGCCCCATAGAGTATATTATCAAGCCCATTATCGCCATTTTAGCGGCAGTTTTCTGCCGCTAAAGAGACAATAATTTTATCGCCTGTCTTGATAATATGCCCCATAATTTTGAATGTTAAAATAGCTTAACTAAAAGTGAGGTCAGCTGTGTATCGCATGAGTATCTTAAGAAAAAATACTGCTATAACTTCATCATTGGAGGTTTTCACACAGACACTGTATCGTAATTTATAACCGTGCTCTCCTTTAATTCTGAGTTACAATGTTCTTTGTGCACCTCATTCGATTAATCTCTTCGCAAATCAGAATTGTGCTGCAAATACAAATTGAGTTATTTTATGGTTGTCGTGGTGAAGCAGGAATGTGGTAAACAGTACATTTTAAGAGCTCCATCACAGTCTCTCACTTAGACCAAAAGGAAAATAAATCTGCAACATCCTAACAGTACCCAAATGTCTGCTTTATCTGACAATTGCAATCACATGCTTATGGCATGGTTACTTTATCAGATTATTTTTAGGTCTTGCCTAGGCAGCGCTTGTGCTGTGTCTTTGAGACATGTTGTATTCACGTATGGACTTTAAGCTCTACTTATTTTCCCTCCCATCTTTTCAATTGCCTCCTGTCACTGTCCTTTGCAATAGGTGGCTATTGATTCGTGATTAGGCTTAATAGTACCTCCTTTTCTCCTGTTGTGACCTCCCAAGAGGACTGCCCCGTACAATCTGTGAGCACTATTTTCTTAAATGACTTTCTCTTGCCTGCTTTTGCAGGCACAACACCCTCTCCCGCAACTGCTTTTTTTTGTTATAACCAGTGTGTCACACCTTATGTTTTTTTGCTTCAGTTGCAATAATGGCGGCCAAGCCATTCTTTTCTTATGTGCAGCTCACCAAACTTGATTTTGCGACTGCACACAACACAATATATTTTTTTTTAAGTTGTGCAGCATGCCACACTTAATCTTAAACAATGGCGGCTGGACGCCTTTCTTTTCTTCTGTGTGGATCACCCAACTCTATTTTTTGCAATATTGTATGTTTTATTTAAGCAGCACAGCACATCACACTTCATTTTCAACAGCAGAGGCTGAGCCTTTCTTTTCATCTGCGCTACATTCCATGCTGCTTAAAAAACATATAATATTGAAAAAATAGAGCTGGGCGAGCCACACAGAAGAAAAGAAAGGCGTGCGGCTCACCCAACTTCCTTCTCTTCCTTTTCTAATGCAGCGCAGCAAGTGTGAAAGTGTACTCTCGCAGCTGCTGGCAGACCCGATCCCTCTACCATGTATGTTGCATCTGCTGTTGTGTTTCTGTTTTTGAAATGTGTTAGACCTTTGCACCATTGGAATTGGTTTTCCCTGTATTTTTGCCTTGACCTCTTGTGTTTTTGCTGTGTGTTGGACTCCGTTTTGCTGGTCTAGATGCCTTGGACACTTTGCCACTGCTATTCAGGGCCAAAGTGGACGTGCTCCTTTTGTAAATTATTGTTATGAATTGGTGTTTCCATGATTGGCATGTTTGATTTACTAGACAGCCCCTAGTGCAGTGCACTGTGTGTGCCCAGGGCCTGTAAATCAAATGCTGCTAGTGGGCTGCAGCACTGATTGTGCCACCCACCTAAGCAGCCTGCAAATGTAACTCAGGTCTGCCCTAACCATCCCTTTTTTACATGTTAGTCACCCCTAAGGCCCAAGGTAGCACTGTGGGCGGGGTGCATTGTGTGTTAAAGGTTGGACATGCCCTGATGTGTGTGGCATGTCTTGATAGTGAATTACTGCCAATTTCGTTTTTCACTATTGCAAGGCTACCTGTTCCCATGCGATAGAATGGGGAGTTTGCTTATAACATCTTATAAACCTAACTACCCCTGAGAACAAGGTAGGATAGTAAAGTTTAGTATGCCTAAACTCAAAATGTTAAAATGCATCTTTTAGTGAGGGTGATTTTTACATTCTGTGTTTGAAAATACCACTTTTAGAAAGTAGGTATTTTCTTGCTGAACCATCCAGTGTGCCTCTGCTACGTTTGTGTATTGCATGTTTGACTTTGGAATGACAGGGGCGAGGAAGGAGCAGTGGCTCCAGAGAGCCTGATGAGTCAGGGCTGGGCTGAATAGGCCTGGGCTGCATTTAGAGTAGGGGGAGGAGATTTATTTTCACCTAAATGTGCCTGGTCTGCCTTTCACAATGCTGTCTCCACTTCTCCATGCTGATACCCCATATACACATACACCCACTCCCTTCTTTCTATGTATTTATTCTTGTGTGTCTTTTTGCCTCCTTCCACTCGAGCACTCTGTATTGCTTCAGCCATGTCCCTCCGGCCCATATGTTGCTTCCGCGTTCCTTTCTCTACCCAGTGTTGCTTTGACTCACATTGCTTCCATTCTCTCTCCCTCCTACCACATTCACTTTGAAAAACGAAAACAACGCTTTTGCATGTTTTATTTCTTTTTAGTTACCTATGGGACTCAAATTGGTAAATCAGAAGAAAAAAAAGTGTCCGTCCACAAAATTTTGCTTTTTTGTTTTCTTGCTTTCTGATTGAGATGATAAAGTCATGAAGTGAGACTGGAGAAAGGAAATTGAGCGTGAGGGGATAGGCGCTTCCGGATATTACAGCACCGCACAGTGAACTTCTTTTTGGCAAACTAAAATTGAAGACATCCAAGCCCATAAATACATGACTCATTCTGCTTTCCTTGTTTTTACAGGCAGGGGTCCTCTGTGTTGGATTACAACCAATGTCGAAAACATCAATCAGATATTTGATTTGAGCACATTTAGGGGAATATTATCAAGACAGGCGATAAAATTATAAACCTAACTACCCCTGAGAACAAGGTAGGATAGTAAAGTTTAGTATGCCTAAACTCAAAATGTTAAAATGCATCTTTTAGTGAGGGTGATTTTTACATTCTGTGTTTGAAAATACCACTTTTAGAAAGTAGGTATTTTCTTGCTGAACCATCCAGTGTGCCTCTGCTACGTTTGTGTATTGCATGTTTGACTTTGGAATGACAGGGGCGAGGAAGGAGCAGTGGCTCCAGAGAGCCTGATGAGTCAGGGCTGGGCTGAATAGGCCTGGGCTGCATTTAGAGTAGGGGGAGGAGATTTATTTTCACCTAAATGTGCCTGGTCTGCCTTTCACAATGCTGTCTCCACCTCCTGTCAGGAAGCTGCAACAGAGAGGACAGAACTGGTTTTGACCAAACACACGGCTTCTCTGACACCAGAGAACAAAGAATTTTGTAGTATAAATATTGGGCACCAGACCCCAGACTTTAAGATCACTTCTGGGAATCAAGAGAAACCTCTGCCAAGGAGAAGAGCCGGAGAAGCTGAGGAGGAATACTGCCCCTGTGCTGTTTGCTGTCTGCGGTTGGCCTGCAGTGGCTGCTTGCTGCCAAGAAAAGGAGAAAGGACTTTGCTGTTTACTGTGTCCCCTGCTTGAGGAAGATCTCCAAGGGCTTGAAACTGAGCTTGCCTCCTGTTCTGAAGTCTCAAGGACACAAAGACTTAATTTCTTCTGTCTTTCTGCATCTGGAACTGCTGTTTCAGCTGCCACAGAAGGAAATTGCAACACAGACACCGGAGAGCAATGCCGTAACCTACACCGAAGCCGTGGGCACCACCCATGAAGAGCATGATGTCCCAACTTGAACTATAGGCCCGACACCTGCTGATGCTGTGCTACATCGACTCAGAAGCCATCACTGAGGCCGCTGCCTGCACCGGAGACTCCACTCGTGACATCCACGACGCACCGTCCCAACTTGCACCGCAGCCACGACTTCACCGACACCGGTGCTTCATCAACGCAGAGCTGATACTCGATGTGGGTGGCTCCTGAATCCATTGACACCGCACCTTTGTAAGGAACCGCCTTCTCGCCGCCACCATGACATCACCTCCCCAACACAGTAAGGAACTGACATCTCACCTCCATTGCATCGGAGTAAGGAACCGAGGCTTCACCTCCCTTGGGGGTGTACAGAATAAGGGTGGGCGTAGTGGGCGTAGTGGGGCTACGTGAAGCAGCACGTAGTGTGCCCAAATCTACGCACACTACGCGCTTCGCGTAGCCCCACTACGTGCCACCCACCTCCCGCCCGCCCTTCTTTTAAATAATATCAGCAATATAAAATAAATTAAAGTAAAGCGACTTACCGTAAGCGCGGCGTCTCCAGGGCTCCCTCTTCTTCGTTTCTAATTTCTTCTGACAAATGCGCATGCGCGGACGCCCGCACATGCGCATTTCTCGCGAGAAATGCGCTTGCGCGGGTGTCCGCGCATGCGCATTTGCCAGAAGAAATTAGAAACAGAAAGAGGGAGCCCCGGAGACGCCGCGCTTACGGTAAGTCCACTTTAATTTATTTTTCATTGCTTATATTATTAAAAGGAGGGCAGGCGGGAGGTGGGTGGCGGGTGGCAAGCAGCTACGCTTCGCCCTCGGCGTGTGCGTAGCGCTGCCCTGCTTCGCCTACTTCGGAAAGTGCGAAGCAGGCAGCGCTACGTACACTACGTGGGCGAAGCGTAGTGCTACGCCCGGGGTTAGTACAGAACAGACGCCGCCCGCAGCCAATGAAGCATCACCTCCCCGACACAGTCCACCGTCTTCGCTTTCATCGTTTCCAAGGTACTGTTCTTTTGGGGTCTACTAGACTCCACTGCTGATGCCGCACACTTCACGTTCAGCGCCAGACTTTGGGATTTTCATCTGTCAGGACGTCGTAATAACTCCAGCAGGTGGAGTTATTTGTTACTACAAACTTTGAGTGAATAACCTATTTTTAAGGATATCTTGATAACTCTATTGTGGATTTTTGTCTTTTTGGTCTTGTTTGGTTTAGATAAAGATTACCTATTTTTCTAAACTAGTGTGGTGTCCAATTGTAGTTTTTTCACTGTATTACTGTATGTGTTCACAAATGCTTTACATACTGCCTCTGAGATAAACCTGTCACCTCGTTCCAAGCTCCCAAAGGGATGAGTAGGGGTTATTTTAGAAGTGCATTCCCCTTAGCCTGACTAGAACCAAGGGTCCCTATTTGAACAAAGGTGCAAACCACTGCCAACTAGAGACCCCCATTTCTAACAAATGTCAGCACACATGCCCATTTAGCTGGCTGCAACTCACTCACATAGTTACAGTTGGAATTGGCATAGAAATGTGCATTCTGGTGCAGTTGGAAGTTACTTGTCATCTGGTATTGTCTGAGATCGATACCAGTAGGCCACACTTGTGCATATTATTTTTTGCAGTTTTTACAGTGCAGATTCGATGATATCAGATCGCTTTACATGACGACCAGTTACGTTACACAAACTCACAATTTTTTTTTCTGTATAGAATCACAGGATGCCAACTGACGATGCAGTCCTGCCCAGTACCACGCATCAGGTGTTAGATCAACGCATTTTAAAGTGACGGCCCGCATCACCGCATTAAAATGCATTGATCACACATTTTTAGCGCCTTGATCACCAGTGTGCTCAGCCTGGGTGAAGCAGGTAGTGATTGCAACTGCGGTGGAGCTGCATTTTAAAAAAACACACAACTTTTAACGAAGGTTGAGATGCTTTATCTATGCAATACAAATGATAATAAACTAAGTAAATGGACTGGAGCAATATAAGTGTCTTCTCCTATGTCGGATTCAAGGTGACGCTTTGCAACAAGTGACATGCGAGGGGAGAGTCTGGCGCGAGCTCCTGGTGTTAACAAATTCAGCACCCAGGCGGAGCTGACGCAAGCAGGACTGGGCCCTAAGGGGTTTGGCCGCTCCTGCACCTCAATGCTTCAGGCCCTCGGGGTGCTGGCTACAAAGATGGAAATTACCCCATCTAACTACCCGGCCACTCGTGCAGCATGATGGTGGCAAACTACATCAACTAGTAGTCGTGACACAACAGCGACCGCTTTTACCAGCCAGAATGGGTACAGAGGCTAGCAGAGAGATGAGTGGGCCTTGGGGTCGGTACGGCAGAGAGTCAGTGACAGCCAGAATCTCCTGGCGGAGGGGTGGAGAAGGGCAGGGAGTGTTTAGGTTGTTGTGTAAGTAAGTTCTCAGGCCTGTGGCGAAGTTGAGGCAGCAAATGGCACACCAATTGCTTGATAATAACTGTCTCACGTTGAAACCCGGCGGCTTCTTACGTCATACCAGTGACCTAAGCTATTCTATTATGAACTATCATGCCATGTTTTTCTCCGCCCCATATCTACATGAGTGGATGCTGTTCGCGTAGGTTTAAATGCAGTGCTTGTGTGTGTGTCCTTACTTTGGTGTGTACTTTAGTCCATGCAGTGTCTTTATATAGCGCTAGCACCTCGGTCAGTAGAGTCAAAGCACTCCGAATGGAAAGTTAAGTGCAGAAGAAAAAACATGTGGCAGGTGGCATTTTCAGCAGTGTGTCTTCTGACGGAGAAACACAGTGCAAGGGATCCTTGTCATTCCAGGAGACCATTACTCAAAAGGCCATTTTCTAAGAATCCGTCATAATGAGGCTCCAAACATATATTTTAATTACCACTACTCTACCCACCACTGTGGACTATCTACAACTGACTCTTCTGTAACAAATATTTTAATCAACCTCACTGTAAACCCATCCAAATTCAAACCTTAACCACACGTGAACTATAAACCTTTACACTAAGCCTTGACCACACTGTAATATGTACAGTAGCACTAACCCTATGTTTGTTTTAACCCTATACATCATCCTATAATGTTCCTTATAGTACTACTCCCCACACCTTGTAGCTCTGTGACAGGCTGCCTAGTGCTCTGCATGTGTTGCTGAGGTTCTTTCAAGGTGCCTGCTCCACTGCTGAAGTGGGCATGGTGCAGGATCCTGAATGATTTTGGATTTTGTTGTGTCTGGCACCACAGGAAAGTCAAGCAAGATCTTATCTTTAACATGGCTCTCATGCTCCTGGCCCCCTCCCCCCAGACAACACAATGACTGTCTTTCACTGACGCTGCTGGCCGCCCTTATATTATGTTGTTCACACCCTAAGAGCTGAGAGGCCCCATATACACACCGCTTACAGGCTACCAGATTTCCTATATGGATAAAAGTTAGACTTAGCCCAGGCTTGATCATTTTGGATTGTGGCTTTATTTTACTCGTGAGAATGTGTCACTCATAGTCGTTAAAATGTCACTCATAATTACACTGAAATTTTGAAAATGTCACACATAGCAATTTGAAACCTTGGCAGCAATGATTCCGAGAATCGAACCTGAATCCCTTATGCCAAAGCCGGCCGCTCTGCCCATAAGTACGCATGTCCCCTGACTAATCCTTTGTGGATAGCGAACCTTTTCTGCTTTTAAGAGAGGCAGTAGATTCTAGTTTCTAAGGGTATTATAAGGTTAGTGCTATATAATTGTGTATGACTAATTCTGTGCTTCCTACGATAATTGAAAAAACTGGTTACTTCACTTCAGCAGACATCTTGCTATGGAAAGTCTTTTACACGTTTCTGCTGAGCAGACAATGGTTCTATGTAATAGAGGCTATGTTATGGTATGGACAGTGATGATTAATCCATGGTGGAAGAATCTTCAAGATGGACTAAAAATGTAACTGTTTGAGTTCTTATATTTGATGGTTTAACAAACATTAATGTTTGTATCTTCACAAAATATTAGAACTAAATATGAAAACTTCTAACCTTTTACACACTTTCAATTGAGTTTATGAAGAAAATGTTAATTTCTCTCCAGGAAAGGATTTAAGTGATAAATTTTACATGCACCCTGTTGCTCCGTTTGTTGAACTGTAGTCTGCTTCGTTCCAAGATGGCATCCTTGCGAGCTTCATTGTGGAAATACAATATGTCAGTCCTAGTTTTGTAGCGACAGAGCTTCGGCTTGGTACATCATTTTCGGCTAAAAGATTTCATCAACATTTTGGCCTAGTTCACAGTCTTCCTGCATACATGTACTGTCCTGAATGCGTGTACCGGGTGCAGGTGAGGACTCAAGGTACAGTGGCTTACGGGGAGGCCATTGGCACTTAAAGCAGGTGTAGACTCAAAGTAGGATGGCTTAGAGGAGAGACCATTGGCACTTACAGCAGGGGAAGACTCAAAGTAGGATGGCTTAGAGGAGAGACCCTTGGCACTTAAGACAGGTGAAGACTCAAAGTAGGATGGCTTGGAGGAGAGACCGTTGGCACTTAAAGCAGGTGTAGACTCAAAGTAGGATGGCTTAGAGGAGACACCATTGGCACTTAAAGCAGGGGAAGACTCAAAGTAGGATGGCTTAGAGGAGAGACCGTTGGCACTTAAAGCAGGTGAAGACTCAAAGTAGGATGGCTTAGATGAGAGACCGTTGGCACTTAAAGCAGGTGAAGACTCAAAGTAGGATGGCTTGGAGGAGAGACCGTTGGCACTTAAAGCAGGTGAAGACTCAAAGTAGGATGGCTTGGAGGAGAGACCGTTGGCATTTAAAGCAGGTGAAGACTCAAAGTAGGATGGCTTGGAGTAGAGACAATTGGCACTTAAAGCAGGTGAAGACTCAAAGTAGGATGGCTTGGAGGAGAGACCATTGGCACTTTAAGAGATGGGCATTTTGTTGCAAAAGTGAATGAGAATAGGTTGCACTTGAGTTATGGCCATTCCTCAGTCCTATCTAGGGTAATGTTTAGTGAAATCTTGTTTATAGCTCATTCAAACTCTGAATTGAGCATTTGAAAGCAGCATGCGTCATATCCTTCAATCGAATACATGTAATGGACATTGGAAGGATGAAAGACCGAAAGACCGTAGGATGGCTTAGAGGAGAGACCGTTGGCACTTAAAGCAGGTGAAGACTCAAAGTAGGATGGCTTAGATGAGAGACCGTTGGCACTTAAAGCAGGTGAATACTCAAAGTAGGATGGCTTGGAGGAGAGACCGTTGGCACTTAAAGCAGGTGAAGACTCAAAGTAGGATGGCTTGGAGGAGAGACCGTTGGCATTTAAAGCAGGTGAAGACTCAAAGTAGGATGGCTTGGAGTAGAGACAATTGGCACTTAAAGCAGGTGAAGACTCAAAGTAGGATGGCTTGGAGGAGAGACCATTGGCACTTAAAGAGATGGGCATTTTGTTGCAAAAGTGAATGAGAATAGGTTGCACTTGAGTTATGGCCATTCCTCAGTCCTATCTAGGGTAATGTTTAGTGAAATCTTGTTTATAGCTCATTCAAACTCTGAATTGAGCATTTGAAAGCAGCATGCGTCATATCCTTCAATCGAATACATGTAATGGACATTGGAAGGATGAAAGACCGAGTCAGCCTTATCGGTCTTCCATAGCTCATTCTTAGTAGATTAGGCTTGTGGAGCTGGTCCTGTGCTGGAAATCTATCTTGGAAGGATGAAAGGCTGACTCAATCCTGTTTGTTGTCTCTTCCTCCCTTACAGGCTGTCGTTGGGTCGCAGGCATTGCTTTCATTTGTGTTGCACCCAATTGTTGGCAATATACACTTTCATCAATCTTATCATATTGGATTATTTAAAGATTTTGTTTCATTTAGTGAATATTTTGTCCTTTTTACATTTAGATCAAAGTAAATCCCCAGTTAGTGCAGCAAACTATCCATTATTTATTTAAAGGACACTTTGGTCATGCAGCCACAGTTTACATTCAAGACACATTAGAACAGGGGGGGATTATGCATTCTGAAACACATTTTTAAGGTTTAATTCCATAAACCCCTTTTATAGATCATGCCTCCTAAAAGATATCACTGGGCATGATATTTAGCTTATCAAGTTTGATTACTATATATAATTTTCCCCAAAATTGCCACACATACATACACTTCACTCCAAAACACTTAAGTTAAAAACATTTACATTACAACACCAATAGCTCTAACTCTAAAAGAAAATGTGAGACCTATTGCATTTGAAATCCTAGTTTTCTATGCCATGGCTGCCAATTACCCTGTGTCTGACATCTTCAGGCAGGCCTAGTTTTAGCCAAAAACTCTGTGCAAGCCAGGACTTTTAAGCCGATGCTTTTAACAGTATAGAAATCACGTGAAACAAAATCACAAGTCACAACTTCCTGAATAAAGCAAGCATGGCATTGGGGCCAGCAACTAGGGGGCATATTATCAACGACCAGCGATAATTATCACTAAGCGCGCTTAGCGCGAGTTTATTTATCGCCGGCTATCACTGGATTACATCGCCGAGATAGCACGTTATTATCAACGCTTATCTCCAAGGCGATAAAAAATCCAGCGATAGTGGCGAAATGCAGGAATATCGCTGAAAATCCAGCGATATTCCTGCAGCGATAGGGAAAACCTTGATCATGTGGGAGATGTGGATTCAGCCATAGAATCCACCTCCCATTATATGTATAGCTAAGTCTGGATTTTTGCAGACTTTAGCTTACGGCGACACTCGCGGTTAGCGCGACTTTTTATCGCAACGCGGGCATTGAAAATAGGGAGAACTTGTCTTGGTGACTGTTTCCATTTACTTTTAGTGAGGAACACCTACTTTCTATGTCATTAGCGATAAATATCGCTGACATGCAAAGAGGCAAAAAAAGGGCGCTATTGCCAGTAAACTGTCGCTATTAGCGACAGCTTGCTAATAGGGCGATATAAATATCGCCGCTTTGGCGGCAAAAAGTGCAGCTAAAGCGGCGATATTGCCCTTGATAATATGCCCCTAGGTTCACAGATTTAGTTCTCCTCTGCAGACTTGGCAGAAACAGTACAGTCAGCATGGTGTTTTCTAACTGTACCATGACTGTTCGCTCTACTGTCAGAAGTTACATTTGAGGATCTTGTTCATGATCGCACTGAGTGCCAAGGAAACTACAAATTGAAACCAGAACTACTGAACATGAAGTCCTGTGTTTGGAGTTAAATGTAAATCATTTGAAGCAGGTTTGCATGTGTGCTCAATTGGTTTTACATATCCCCTCCCTGTTTCTTCTCAAGGTCGCTGTTTCTTCTCCCCCCGCAATTGAAAGGAAAAAACAGCACTATGAAGTTCCCAGAACTGGCAAGTTTACAGCGCTTTTTAAAATAATCCCATTATCAAAGCCCACCCACCCCTGTTAGCCACCCTTCATCCGACTGCGAAAGCCAATATCTCACCCATAAGTGAGACCTATTGCATTTGCTAATGATTGTTTCTGTTCAAATGTCATTTGCAATGTGTCAAAAAAGAGATAGTATGGGAGTAAGCAGTGGTCTTGGTGACCACTGCTGCCTCTTAAACATTTTTTTTTTAAAGCTCTTTTCCTTTGCTTTAGGGAAAAGGGCTGTATTAAAATAAATTGAACATAAGGATGAATTCTTTATTTTCCTTCTTTAAATGTATTGGCATGATAATCTGCTGACTCTAGCAGGCACTATCCGTGCAATGGCATCCAATATGAGTAAGTCTCATTTGCGAAATATAGGTCAAATTACAACTGACTCCAAATGGTGATTTTGTGAACCGACCAAATAGTATTAGGTTGGTTTACCACATCTCATTGGATTAGCAAAAATCTGTTGCACAATCTGAAAACACTTTTTTCGAAACCGAGGTTAGTACATCTGGTCACATGATTTCCAGGTAGTTTTGAATTCTAGGGGGCTCATTTATGAGCCCCTGCGTCACTGTAGCGCCACCGGTGCGTCACTTTTTGTGACGCACCAGTGGCGTAAAACATGCGCCATGATGCCCCATATTTACAAAGTGACGCATCTACCTAGATGCGTCACTTTGCAAACCCCTGCGCTACATTATACCTGCTTCAGGTATAATGTATGCAGGGTGGGCGTTCCCACGTAAGTACGCATCGTAGAAGTGACGCAGTGAAATCTACGACATATCACTGCGCCACTTCTAGGGTGCAAATGCGTCAATATCTTACGCCTGCCTCACAGCAGGCGTAAGACTGACGCAGGCCCTATCACATGGGGCTTGCCCCATGTGAAAGGACACATTGCTGGAGTTGCGTCACTTTTGTGACACACTCCAGCAATGCGTCACTTTTGCGCCTACAGATACGTCAGAAATACTGACGTATCTGTGACTCCTTGTGACATGATGCATCATACTGTAAATATGACGCATCACTGGAGTCGCAGGGAGGGCGCAGTGAAAAGTGACGCATCACTGTTTTCACGCAGTGATGCGTCACTTTTCATAAATGAGGCCCTAGGTTGTTTAGTGCCTCTGTCAGGTAGAACCCCCGTGTTTCCAAAATTTGGCTGATTGAGTTTAAAATGGCTGGCTAACAAATCTGACCTGGTAAAAGCAGGGATTTTAAGTACACCTTGGTAGATGGAATCAATGCATGAGGAGAAGTACCTTTAAGAAATATATTACTTAGGATGGATTGGACAGGGTTGTAATCAGGACTGGACTGGTCTATTGACCACCAAGTGTTTCAGCAGGCTGGCAGGATTATGTGCAGTTGTTGCTGGAGACCTGCCGGCCATGTACCTTCTTGCAGCTCTTCGAAATGAACAATCCAAAAACAAATGGTTTTAAAGTATGGTTTAAGCATGCTTCAAAACTATTTGTTTTCCCATTATTTAGAAACTCTGCAAGTAAGAACGTGGCACAGCAAAAGAAAGAACGACCCCCACTGCAGTGAAATTAGCCCCGACCTTGACAGTCCACCGAAACGCCTGGTAGGCAGTCCAGCCCTGGCTGTACAAGGCTATAGGGCACATCTACTATTAATTCAAGTAGTGCAGCATTTCTGCTCTCTCCCTGCGTTGCCACACAGTGTGTTGCCTCACGCCAACTCAGGCACCCTTAGTGCCAAGGAGCCTGCATTACACGCAGGATTGTTTATGAGCAGGAACGGATATCTTCCTTCACAAAAACAATCCAAAGAGGCATATTACTCTTTCCATGTGTGCTGCAGAACTCAATCTGACTCCGGTTTTTTTTACGCATCAACCTAATGGTACATAGATCGGTTCTCAAAAAATATTTTCTAATCACAAAAATACTGGTTGCAAATTATGAGTAGTATTTTATGACCAATAAATTGCACATTGGCCCCATATGTCTAGGGTGTGAATTACGCATCTCATTTTCACCTTGACTGAAATCACTCAGCTCGTCAGGCATCAAATATTGTTGCTAAAGTTCTTCTGTAGTTTTAGAAAGTTAATTCCTCAAAATATTCTATTGTTATTCACAAGGCAAGATTTGGCAGCATCTATTTACACATACATAGATTGTAAGCTGCAATAAGATTAAAGTACACATTATACCTAGATACACCTTTCAGTCACATGATTAATTCATTTGACATTTTGGAAATAAAAGTTGTTTCGCAGTTGCAAAAACACTTTAGGGCTTATTTACAAGCCCCTTGCTCCACTGGTGTGACACATTTTGTGACGCTGCGGCAGTGCAGAGTGCAGATCTTTGTCTACAAGGCCACAAAAAGCTACTTAGCGCGGCTTTTTATGGCCTTGTAGATATGCTGTAAGGCAATGAAGCGCAAGTCTCTGCGTTGCCTTACACTGCGTCATGGAGGCACTGCAGTGAGTGTTTCCATGAAACACCCATGGGTTTTGATGTATTTCCAGATTTAAAAGGATCTGTAAACCTGAGAATGCGTCAAAACTGTACGCCTCCCCAGGACAGGCTTAATGAGGAGAAATATACTTATTTCTCCTCGTTTTTCCTCTTTCTATGTGTGCTGCATTCAGCAGCATGCATCGAAAGAGGAAAGTGACTCCATGGATTGTTTTTATGCAGGAAGGTGTCTCTTCCTGCACAAATACAATCCTGCCAACAATGCAGGCACCCTTGCACCATAGTGCAAGGGAGTCTGCATTGGTTCTAGGCACTGTGTGCCAGCGCTGGCTAAAAGGAACGGAATAAACTGTATCTCATAAATGCGGTGCCTTCTAGTCCTTCAGATTTGGCATAGGGCAGCGCAGCAAAAACACTTGCGGTAAAGTCCTACACCAAATCCTTGTGAATGAGGCCCTTAGTTTGCATTACTTGCCATTTTAGAAACCTTACAAAAATGCACTCAAACTCAAGCAGGGACTGGTAAAATAAGCATCAGGGTGAGTGAAACTCTTACGAAAATTCATGAAGTTAAATGTAAATTTTAGGAACTGCTTGGCTGAAAAAGGACTGGTTTAGGGAGAAAGCATCGAAAGGTGCAAATAATATTTCTATAAACTTTATTTCTACCAAAAACAAACAAAAGCATCAATTGTTAAATTGTGAAAGACCAGATTTTCATGTAGGATATTTTTACAAATATATTACATGAAATAAATTAATGAACGTGTATGTATTCTATTCTTTCCCTGGACATATTTTATTTTGTTCTTGTATGCCAAAGCAGCCAGCTGTTTGCTTCAGGCTCTAACATCTATCACCGCCGACAGCTTCACCCTTGGTGTAGCGAATGGGTCACACCTTTCTCCTAGAGGGGGGGTTTCTATGAATTGGAACCACATGATATATGATATCCATGGGCAGGAGTAGATAGAGGGCGAAGCAGGCACCAACGTGACATCCTAGACACTTAAAAATGCACCCATCAGAACACAGTTGTAACGCACTGGCGAGAGGGAGTTGGGACCCTGTTATAGGAAGGGTGCTGTCAGTTCTTAATTTGAGCCCGTGGTTGTTGGTGGGGGCACTGGCACTCATTTTTGGGGCCTGACACTTATTTCGCTCTTCAGATGTTTACTGAGTGCAAGAGAGGGAAATACATTCAGATTGGAAAGACGTAGGAAGAGAAAGACAGAAAAACCATCACAAAAGGAAAAAGCAAGAACCTGCAAAAGTGAGAAAAAGGGCCAAGGAGTGCCTGGTAGTGGATTAAAGATTGTTTGGCGAGAAAGGAGGTTGTAGGTAGCTGAAACAGAACGCCGCATCCAAGCAGTGGCAATGAATGAAATATAAAATCAGAGTTATGGAAAAAGAGTATGCGGATTAATAATCAAAAAGCAGATACCAGAAGAAGACAAGTAAAACGGCTACATATGAAATTTTAGGAATCTACAATCTTTGCTAACCGGATTGACACCTTTGGGGGATATTACAATGAATAATTACAATATAAGTAATACGGTCGTGTGCAAGTGAGGATAACAATATATATAAGGACACTACATGTTGGTGATATCTACAATTAGACAAGATAATTCAACGGAAGGCACATAAAGTATTCTAAAATAAATAAATACGTTGGACTCATTCATATATCCCGAAGAACAGTGGAAACATAGAAGAAATATCGACTTTTAGCTAAAGAATACTCACTGGTAAAAGAAAATCCTGAAGAAGGCATTTGCCGAAACACGCTGGTGGTATTCCTCAAATCACGGCCAGTGTTTTTATTCATATTGGTTCGATTTTATTGTAAATTGTGGTTGATTACAACATATATGAAAAATATAATGTGCTGCTAGAACTTGTTGTCTCCACATTGTATTGTGATCAAATGAATGTAACACAAAATGTAATGCTAATTTATCTATGCATTGAAAAAGATTATGTTTGAATTGAATTTGCACAAATATTTAATCGTTTATAGATAAACAAAAAGGGTGATGAAATTATAAAAAGATTAACATAAAAGAAAAAAAGTATATTCTTTTAAAAAATAAGAAATTAAAAAGATTATAATCAATTCACGTTGTATGTTATATTATATAGATGTGAGTCCTGAGCTGCGTCATTTCCATGTTATTGTAAAATGGCACTTTACCCTGTGCAACCATTCTTTTTCCAATATAGTTTATTTCTCTGAAATGGTTATCCTTTGATTCAGGGGCCCATGTGTTTTCAAAAAGTGGATTAAAGACTACCAGCCTTGGTATTCAGAGTACTGACATTTAATTGCACTGGCCGCAGGCTTAAGAGCTGAGCTTCAGGCACCGGCACTCTTTTTCCCTGGGTGGGATGAGTTAAAGACCACGGTCTGGTGGCTTAGTGGACTACTGCATCCACTGCAGGGGGCTGTGTTCGACCTCATGGTAACAGGTTCAAATACCACTGGGTCCACTCAGCCTTTCATCCATCTGAGGTGGATAAAATGAGTACCATTGAGTTCAGTAAAAATAAACATCGTATTCAGCACCAAGATACCTACGGGTGACTGTGTGCTTTATACACACGTGTTATGTTAAAGTGGTGAAGCTGTGTTAAATTTGCCATGCTTTTTGCTCTGTGAATTGTATTAATAAATTCAAAAGATGGGGTGGTATAAAATATATTTAGATGGACAATTATTGTAAAGGAAGGTTGTCGTTCCAAATAGCAGTTATTGGCAAAAAAAAATATTTTGCTGTAGGACTTTCTGTCCACAGATGTATTTTTCCTCCAAATTGGAAGTTACTTTTTCCCATGTGTTCAATTGTGTGCCTTGAAAGCGTATGATTCTCTTTGAAAGTTGTTCTGTGCTATTGGAACAGCTTCTTTGGGAGTAAATGTGGATTGGGATGTCTGTTGGTTTTTCTTTCAAAGCTTATTTTGGATGGTAGAATTTCCCTCATCCATGTGAGCACGTGTTTGGTGCCCACATATCTGGTCTATCTAACGTCTTGTTTTTTCACAAAAGTTAGGAACACTATAGTTAGTTTTCGATGAATGCTCACCACTATTTTGATTGGCAGCCTTTCATGGAGCAAACTCCCACAAACAGCTGACACTTTAGATAGGGAGGAAGAACCATCACCATCTTTGGCTGAGTTACCGCCACAATAAAGCAGACCGGGTGGTAGAGGTGTTGGTGTCTCTTCTGTTGCAACATGCATACTAGCAACTTCAATTTGGAGGCTGGATCCCCAGAAGCATAGGGTTGTTGTTGTTTTTTTTTTGGTGTATGACAAATTATCAGCCTCCTCTAAATATGTTCTAAGGTTGTTCCTTACTACACAAACTTCCTCCCAAATACATTTTGTAAAAGGTAGGAATCAAAACTGAGGTACATGTCAAAAATAGCAGCTATTTTCTGTATATAACTCTTCTCAAATTAGAGTCATGTAGGGAAGAAAATGTCCCAACCCAACCTCCTCCATGTCTTTTCTCATCCTTCCAAGCTGTAAACAAAAACAAAGTGAGCGAGACCAGGACCAGCACATAAAAATGTGTGCACACGCTCACACTCACACACACACACACAAATACACATTGGCACACGCACACACAAACACATAATTAAATTGGGTTTCCGGACCCAAGGAGGTCCTCATCTGCAAATAATGGAGCTAGATCCCAAGCATCCCTTGTACTTCTGCTTCGTGACACCAACTGAAGAAAATTACACAAATAACAAATGATGCTCTCCCACAATCACTAAACAGCCTACTTACATCCTGGGATTCATGTCACTAACCACAGAAAATAAGCAAAAAAGAATTGAAAAGGAATGTGTTCCCTCACCTCACGAAGGAGAGATCTAGGGTTGGTGGGACAATACCTTTTGGGGGCTTATGACCATTTCAATTTGAGTAATTTCCGAGGCAAAAGTGGACGTGCTGCTCAGCCCCATTATGTTTTAGAATTAAATTCAGGTGTGGAGCATGCAGGTAAGAGCAGTGTGGCAGGGGGGCAGGCTGCACTGGGTCAATAGACGACGACGAGGTAAACTTAAATAAAAAAAATAAAAAAACAATTACCTTGCGCTCGCCGCATCGCCGAGTTGGTGATCCGGCGAGCGCAAGGTTGGTGGATTTTGCTTTTTAAAATGTTTGTTTACCTCAACTGTCGGCTCCCTCCCACCCTGCCCCACCACTCTTACCTGCATGGGCCGAGCCTGGAACAAACTATGCTTTGTGCAAAATTACATTCACACTCAGTGACTTGCTAAAATATTTTTTCAGAGAGGGAAAAATGTCCTAATGGTAAAATACTTCCACAAAACTGATGCATGCAGACTTTTTAACAGCAGTTTGATTTCTGGGGGATTCGTTCTCTCCAATACCCTACGGATAAATACATACAGCATCTAGTCAAGAAAATGTTTAGTTACCCAAGGTAGTGTTCACACGTTTAAAATTGGGCAAGATTAATTTCTATTTTTTATTTTGGGATCCTAAACATTTTTGTTAGAGGATGTACAGACATAATTCAGCTTTGCACATTTAGACTTTCTTTTAAATCTCTTTATTAATTTTCATGTATATAACGAGAAACACATCAGCAAACATACATAGACCATATCCAGTCACAATTACAGTAATGCAGTACCTTTGATCATCAGGACATCTAGATGCTTCCAATGATGAAGGGGATATAACTGGGACATCGGGGAGAGGGAGGGGTAAGAAGTGAGGGGAAGGGGTCAATTATTGTACAAGGTATGGATGGTGGAGGATACAGGTCATAAGTATCGCGATTAATTTAACTCCTATTTGTAGATGGCGACGTGTCCTGGCTGCTTTTCTGACACAGTGGCTAACATTGGGGCCTTGGAAGGGTAGTCCCCTAGTTTGGGAGAGCTGGAGTGTAGTCATTGAAGGTCTATCTCCTGTCTGGTAAGTTAGTTGAAGAGATGCAGTGTTTCAAGGCACCGTGGTGTAAAGTATTGAATTTCTAGCTGTGATATGTAGTCTATCAGTGGACCCAGGGGACCAATCGCAGAGCGAACACATGTCACAGCAGCAGACACTGAGAGATTTTAAAAAAAAGCCCGCCGGTCCCCCGAGGCAGCCAGCAAAAGGGACAACCAGTTACAGGTACCAATAACCAGTAACGATCATAGAAGAAGGGTAAGTCATTGACCAACCTTGTTTAGGCTGCCAATTTAGCAACCTCACTCAACCGAAGGTCCTGAAGAAAGCCCCCCGACCTGGCTGGGCATTCATGGGGCTGAAACATGTCGACCACTCACAAGGACAAACTAGTGCATTAGATTAGTAACTTATATTCATACACACCACCCTGATTTTATTTTCCACATCTCCAATTAATTAAAGAAGTTTCTAATTTGGAGGAGTAGGCAATTTTAACTCACTTCACTTGAGCATTTTTCTCTTCACTGATCACTACTGTATTACCAGTGGTTCTGCCCCCAGGTAGAGGATAGCATACACCAAAAAAAAAAAACAATGAAGATGTTGTCACATCATAAATAGGTTTATAATCAAGATGTACCGCCTGACCACCTGTGTACGTGACTGAGAGTTTTTAAGAGGGTCACCATACCAGACCCTGGTTACCCTGGTACAAGTGATCAATTATCTTTTGATAATTGGGTCTATAAGAGGTCTCCAACAATTTATGATCCACATTTCATAAAGTGGATGTGGTCTGTTCCACTGCATTAATGTGCAACATTTTGTAAAACCAAAGTGCTGTATGGTGGGGGTTCTTTCTTTTTCCAGTTCAGAACAATTATTTGTTGGCACTTTTTTCAAGATTTGGCAGCGGCAAGATTAACCACTTAAACTGCCTGTAGGGTAACAAATTTCATTGGTCATAATTTTAAGAAAAAGAGAAGCGTCTGCAGGCTGTACCACAGCAATATCGAGATCTTAACAAAAATCAACAACTAGAACACAAATTCCACACATTCTTCTATTAGGGGAATGACCACACATCGCAAACAACAACGGTGTCTGGAAGCTGATTTCAAGGATCAGCACTGCACTAGTGTGCCTTCTGTGTCTTCTGTGTGCCTTCAGACTTTAACACATAGGGGCTTATTTACAAGACACTTATGTTGCTGATATGTCTCTTTTACTATGGGAAATTGTAAATAAACCCCATATTTTAGCAGCCAAAGGCTCCTAATCCTCAAACCTGTTTTGCTTGAAGCCCCCAGTCCACTGTTGGGAGCCCTTCTAACTCATGCAAAGTCACTGTGTGTCACATGAAGTTGCCTCGCTTTGCGGGGTCTCCCAGTGAAGACCTGATATCACACAGTGAAAAGGTGGATGAGCTGGAAACCCTATAAAGAGTTGTTTTCCATCTTGTGTGTCATGAAAGGATCTGCAGACTTTGGGACAGCAGTAGCTTGTTCCCATGGCCCACCAAATGACAACATTGACTCAGCTAGCTTTGAAATCCCTGAGGTTCGGAATGACCTAATGGAGTGAAGAGGTGTAGGAAAGAGTGGTGTGGAGGGATGCCTGCATTGAAAAAAGGTAAGCAATTATCCGAAATCCTCTTAGATCAGTTATAAAGGTTTTCGATTTCCCTTTGGGTTTTTGATAGGTTACCTGTCCAAAAGCTGTATGGTGGTGACTCACATTCGGTACATGATGGCCCTCTCTCTATTGTATCGATGTCTCTTGGGTAGTTTGTGCACCAAATACCCTCTTTTGAAATTAAAGTGGTGTTAGGCCTTACACGTGAATAGTCACACTTTATAAGAATCCTGATTGATTGATTAGATAATTCAGCAAATCCTCCCTTTTATAACCACTGAGCACTAAAAATGGCCACCATGCTAGCCTTCTTGACACTTGTAGTACAGTTCCTTTCTTGATCATTTTAGGGCCAGCAACTGCAAGGGCTCTACAGCTGATTAGGGAACCTAGAAGCGGAACACTTCAACCAAGGAGGTCCCTTTAAACGGCAATACCTGAAAAGTCTACATCGCCAACCCTAGGACACGATGGACGGAGCGCTAAAACACACCTCACCAGCCAGGGTAGCTTGAATCAAGTGGCAAAGTGAGCAATTGACCCACGTCTGGACATACCCTGCCAACATAGGACAAACAAAGCAAACACAAGGAGATGATGGACAGGGCGTTGAAACATTTCAGACACTCAACACCCAGTCACAGATCTGGGTTGAATCCATCATCGTTCTTTAGCTCACTGCGCCACCCCAGTTCAGACCCAGCCATATGCAAATCAGTCTTGACTCCGTGCCTCATGGGAACAGTCCAGCCTGAACTGCCAAGCCAGGTCTTCCCTGGACCGGCAAAAGCATCCTGGGACCGGTTTCGGGGTAACACCCCTCATGAGCCAGGCTAGCTTGAATCAAGTGGCAAAGTGAGCAATTGACCCATGTCTGGACATACCCTGCTAACTTAGGGCCAACAAAGCATCGTTCTTTAGCTCACTTAGCCACCCCAGTTCAGACCCAGCCATATGCAAACCAGTATTGACCCTGTTCCTTATGGGAACAGTCCAGCCCGAACTGCCAAGCCAGGTCTTACCTCAACCGGAAACAAGCATCTTGGGATCAGTTTCAGAGTAACATCCCTCATCAGCCAGGCTAGCTTGAATCCAGTGGCAAAGTGAGCAAGGGACACACGTCTGGGCATACCCTGCTAACTTAGGGTGAACAAAGCAAACACAAGGAGGTGATGGAGCCTGCGTCACCACCTGCAATGTATAAGCACCAGGCCTGTTATATTAAGGGGCCCTCCTAAGCATGTAAAGAGTGGACTCAGCAGTGACGTGGAGGTTCTGCACGGTTGATATCCCTCAGCAGGTTCATTGCCTCCCATGACATCAGTGGTAGCCTCAGAAACGTTTTCAAGAATTCTAGGAGGAGGATGGGAGAGTCTGGCGAAGGGTCCCTGGATCTAAGGCCACACCCACTCCATTCCTGAAAGGCAAGTGATGACCTCAGAGTCCCTCCTCCTCCAATCAATCAATCAAAACATTTGTAGAGCGCGCTACTCACCCGTGAGGGTCTCAAGGCGCTAGAAGGGAGGGAGAAGAGGAAGCAGCTACTGATCGAACAGCCAGATCTTGAAAAGTCTCCTGAAAGTCAGCAGGTCCTGGGTCTGTCGCAGGTGGGTGGGGAGGGTGTCCCATGTCTTGGCGGCGAGGTGGGGAAATGACCAGCCACCGGTGGTCGTTCAGCGAATGTGTGGGACGGTGGTGAGGGCGAGGTCAGCGGAGCGAAGCTGGCGGTGCGGGGTGTAGATGGTGAGTCATTCGTTGAGGTATGCTGGTCCGGTGTTGTGGAGTGCTTTGTGCGCGTGGGTGAGGAGTTTGAAGGTGATCCTCTTGTTGATTGGAAGCCAGAGCAGGTCTCACAGGTGGGCGGTGATGTGGTTGCAGCAGGGGATTCTAAAGGATGAGGCGTGCGGAGGCATTTTGTATGCGTTGAAGTATTTTCTGGAGCTTGGCCGTGGTTCCTGCGTAGAGGGCGTTATCGTAGTCTAGCTGGCTCCAGACTCAAAGACCCTCCTCCCTGACAGTTAAAATATTTGTAATATTGGCAGATCTGCGGTAGTCATAGGCATCAAGTTCAAGGTTATACTGGTCTGAAATGCTTCGGGAATATCCGTCACTGGTTTGGGCAGCTGAGAAGGTATCTAGCAATGAACCAGGGCCGCTGAAGCCATCCTCTGAACACGGTTTAATTGGCTGAGTCTTTGAATATGCCCGGCGTGAGGCCTTGTTACAGCTTCCATTGATCGAATGCGGGTCTGAAGTGTTTGATCTGAAAAATATAAACTATCTCAGGTGTGAAATATGTGCAGGAAAAATGTAACCGTTTTTATGACAGCGCCCTCTCTGCAATTCGTCCACTTTCATAAGACGCAGGGTCTAATGCAGGGGTCTTCAAACTGTGGGGCGCGACCCCCAGGGGGGCCGTAGAGTGATGCAAAGGGGGTTGTGCCTTCCCAGTCACACTTCTGCACAGGCCCAAGGGCTTCAGCCCCCCCCTCCGTCTTCCCCCGTCCTGTGTCTCAGTGCGGGCTGCTGCAGTGAAACTCGAGCTGCTGGGGGCTCAGCTGGGCAGTGTCTGGAGTCTTATCTCCAGCACTCCCTTGTTTTTCACAGGTCTTTAAAGACCATTTGCATTTTTACATGCCTTTGCAAACTGGTTACAGTGGTTTAGGTTTTATCCCTGGTTCCAGTAACCCCTGGGTCCCCACTCAGCCTATTCCTTACATTGGTATTTTACATTTATTGCTGTAGTGTGAGAATACATTTCATGGAAAGGAATATAAAGTAGGTTTGCCAAAAGAAAAATGCCTGCCGTGATTTGTTTAAAGAGCCTGCAAAGATCTCCTCTTGGCACTAAATAGACTTAGAAATAAAAAAGTATGTATGCCTTCGTTATATGACTTTTCTGTCTTTGTTCTCTTTACTCGTCAGTCATGGATCATTGAGGCAGCCCTAGAACACAATTAAAAGTGCTTTCTATTTATATTTGCTGTTCGAAGTATGCACAGATAAATACTGAAAATGCAGCTTTAGGTGACTGCTTTTTTTTGTACCGACTGGGCCATCAATATATTCTTCTGGCAACCCTAACCATTGGGCTGGAAGTTTGTTGCAGGATCAGCACATTATTTATTTCCTTCACCCTCGATCCCCGATTAATGCCGCAATAGTTTAACTTAGATCTTAAACTCTACGACGCCGTCAATAACATGCTGAGTTACTTCATGGGTCTGGGAATGCACCCTACATTCAGACAACTCATTCCTCATTCTCGCCCTTCACTTTCACTCTCACCCTGCACGCACAGCGATCCCAATGTACTCACACTGATCACCATGCACTCGCACCATTCACCCGCTCACCTTGCACTCACAGTGATCACCATGCACTCACAATGCACTTGTGCTGCTCACCCTATACCTCCCCCTGCAGTCACACAAGTACACTACACATCCTGCACTCATTTGACACTTCACTCACCTGTCCCCCTCACTGCTCAATATGCAACTGACTCAAACAAGCCCATCAGTAATCATACATTCATTCATCCCATTCTGAACTTGCATCCTCACCCAAATTCATACGCCACCTCACTCACCCTGCAGTCACTCCTCTTGCCCTACTCTCACACTGTTGCATCACTCACCGTGCACTCACATGGGCACTCTTGTCACCCACACAGTGCAGAGGGTTAATGTGCCTGCTACAAAGAATATGTACCATGCAGATCACAGAAATGAGTATGAGTAAACTATGAGTAGTGCTATAAAAAATGAAATGTTTGTCAGAAAGGTGCTATAGAGAGATGTGGTGCATTGTTGGTGAGTGGCAGTGAAGGAATTCATGGAGAAGGAGGAAACAGGGGTGGGGCATCAAAAAAGACTGTTGCATCGGGTGCGACCAGTGTTAGGACCTGCCCTGACTGGGAGTGTTGCCCCCCCCCCTGAAGTTCTGGTCTAGTGGCTCCCCTGCTTCTGCCGATTATTATTTACATCTGTAATGCACTACTGTTACCAAAAGATGTCCTGGGGCTAATAACCATCTACTGCCTGAAGGCAAATGAGAAACACACAGAAGGAGAACCAGCCAAATGGGATAACCTACAGAGCATAGAGAAAGGTTTTTATATCTTCCTAAAGGATAATTGAATCTTGGAGGAGCGAAGCAAAGGAGGGTGCACGTTCCATAACTGCACGGCCTGCATCAAAACAGCGAGACAGACAACTCATGCTTTCTTGAATTAGGGAACAATAAGCAGAGTGGCACATGCCGAGAGGAGCATACGGGTCCGACCCATATGCTTGGTGAGGAGAGATGAGAGGATGAGAGAGGACAGCAAGGGAGTGAGAGAATTTGATTGAAGAGGTCAGGGATGAGGAGAAATGTGAATTGCCGAAGAGAAGTGTGGACACGCAAGAAGTGAGTGTGATCCAAATGTGAGGGCTTCTGTTAGAACAAAGGGGAGATGTGAAAAAGGAATGGGGGGACTGGAGAGGTGTAAGATACAAATAGACAAAAATTTGAATGGAGAGACGAGGTGAATAAGAAGTGCTGAGGGGCACAAGAGGTGACAGGGCCAGAGAGGCCATGAGATAAATGTGAGAGACTGTTAGAGATGAGGGCAGTGAAAAGACAGAATGGCAAGTGGTGATTAAAGGTGAAGTGAGAGGTTGAATGGGGAGAATTCAGAAGTAGTAAAAAGGGGTGAAAGAAAATGGCCTGCAAAGTGAGAGAGGGATCCGGGGTGAGGAGAGGGATGGAAGGGAGGAGGTGAAAGGAAAGCTGCATGGGTAAACTGTTTAACTCTGCACAAAACCGCCAGGGTTTTAAGGGTCCCCTGCTTCTCCCGGTCAGGGCCAGGTGAGCTTCTAATGTGACAACACATATTGCTGCAGAGTGGAAGGCTCTTCACAAAGGTTGACTTGAAATATTTCTGATGATAATTGCTGTATTTTGGCTATAAATGGGTACTGATTGGGTGAAATCTTTCCTCGGTGTTACTGTGTGTAAAAAATGTCAAAATAATGAAGCAATGCTATCCCAAAATACGCGGCATCACATAACCTCATTTACATTTTCATCTCACACTTTAGTCAACAGGTTTAGAACTTTTTGTCAGGAGGGGTCCTTACGCCTCAAAATGTTGACAGGGGGGTCTCGGCATCCAAAAGTTTGAAGACCTCTGGTCTAATGGAAGGTTAAGAATCTTAACCCCTTGCATGCCCGCCCCTTTCCCCGCCCAGTGCCGCGCCTCCCATTAGCGGGCGGAGTTCATGACGAGCTGGACTCGTCATGGGCACAGCGCCACCGCAGCCCATGACGAGTCCAGCTCGTCATGGGCACTGAAGGGGTTAAAAACACTGGGGCGGATTTACAAGCCCCTTGCGCCACTTTTGCGTCACTTTTAACGTGGGAAAAGTGGTGCAAAAGTGGCGCAAGGGGCTTGTAAATATGCCCCACTGTGCCTTTTGGGCAATGTAGGCTAAACAAAGTATCTAGTACAGCAGTTCATAACGGTTTATCACATTGCCTCTGTTAAACACAAAACCCCACTCGACTTTAAATGAGCAGCACTAAAATGTGCAGTACATGTTCCTTAATTTGTCATTTGAAGTGAAAGCGCCTCTCAAGGTTTTTTCCCCCATGTTCGCTTCTTTATTTTTGATTGCCAATTGTGTTTTTCAAAATCAGCTTTAAAGAAGTCTGTCAAGCATGGATCAAAATTAACACTTTTAAATGCCTCTTTTGTGCATAAAGCATTTCAGTCTACTGTGCTTCCGGCAGTTCCTGTACTAACGTTTTATGTAGTTTAAATCTTGGATAGAATATTAACATACCTATCTCTGCTAGCGTCCGTAAACTCTTTAAAACTGTCTGGTTTACCTCTTTACTGGTCCTGTCCATGATGCAGCCGAAGGCGAGTACTGTCCCTGGAAGTGACGTGCGCGGCGTATGCTACTTCGGATGTTAGTGCTATCCATGGTGCTGATTGGTTTAGAATGTGAGTGGAGTTCATGATACAGTTCATGACATTTGAAAATTAATATATACGTCCTGGTTCACAAAGGTAAAATCAGTCTGACCGAATTTACCTTTTTCATGCAGTCCAGGAATCCACAAAGGGTTCCTTGTTGCATGGTTAGTTTTAGGAGTGTGAGATTCCCTCCACCAGTGCAGAGAAATCTGCATTCATAAACCCCACTCAAGTGGTCAGAAGTGGGTACTTCAAGGTCAAGGTGCAGTTTGCCTTGAAAGTTTAGAACACCTCCAAAGAAGTATGTTACAGGCATTCCCAACTTTATCATGGCATCGGTTGGAGAGTTACTCTTGTCAAAGACTGGAGTAAATTCCCCTTCAGGATGGAATGGATCAGCTCCACATTTGGGGGCATATCAACAAGGGCATTATCTCTGCTTTTTTGGCTTTTAAAGCCAAAAAAGCAGAGATAAAACTAGCGTCCTATCAGCAACTGAGTGCTAACACGCAAATTCTTATGTTAGCACCCTTTTACTCTATGCTTCCCCTTGTATCTCTAATGAGATGCAAAGGGGGCGTTCCAGAGTAAAATAATAGGAGAAATGTCGCTAAGCGACATTTCTCCTATTTTCAAGGATATCGCTAACCCTGTTAGAGATAAAAAAAAAACAGCGCTAACCGCGGTTAACGCTGCTTTTTTACGTCTGGTATTTTTCTGAATTAGCCATGATATTCTATGTAAGGTGGATATCATGGCTAAGCATGTCTAACCCAACCAGCAAGCTATCGCCAAACCTTGTGGGATTATCGCAGTATTTCCAGCGATAATCTCACAATTTTATTGCTTTGGAGATAAGCGTTGCTGATAGCACGCTATCTCCGCGATTAAATTCAGAGTTGGCTGGCGATAATTATCCTCACGCTAAGAGCGCTCAGCGATAATTATCACCGGCCCTTGCTGATATGCCCCCAAGTGGGGTTGTAGGGAAAGGGATTTCTCCAGGAGGAAAAAACATGTTACTTGTTGAAAAAATAGTGCTTTTGCACGGGGGCAGGGGGCATTTCCTCTTCCACTTTTGAGAACTCTGCACAATGGGACTAGAAACCCGTGGGAAGAATACGTTGACATTTCCAGTAGCACCCCTGGAAACTTGAGTCTGCCACAATTTTCCCCTTCGTAGTATTGACAATTGTGGTGGATACCAAAAACTACAAAGTCTCCACTTGCACATAGATGTACATCTATAGGTAAAGATGTAATACTTCATTTGTGAATTGAGCTCTAGGTTTTGTTCTTATCATTCATTTGATTTATGACATCAAATGCATTTTTGTTACTATTATAGCATCTTTCTCCTCTATCGTTCTTCCTTCATCTCATTGTACTTGATCTTAACTTCCATCAATCCATCAATAAAGAGGGGGAAACGAATGGAGCAACATTGGGAGATTTATTCGGGATTTATGTCTCCAAGTTGCTTTTGGGGGTCTTTCCTATCATGGGCAAAAGGCCCACCCATGGAAGTTGTGTGGAAACCAGAATAGTAGAATATAGCCTTATAGCCCGCCGTAGCGGGCTATACCGTCTATTAAAGGTCCTCTCCAGCGTTAAAGGCCGAGACGAAGGCGAGGGACTTTAACAAGGGAGCCGAACTTTAATAGCAGGTATAGCCCAGCTACGAAGGGCCATAAGGCTAGTAGAACATTCTGCCTTTAGAGGGCAGAATGTTCCAACAAATAAAACAAAGGCCTCTCAGAGTTTGAGGGGTTTAAATTCCCTCGGGCTCTGAGAGGCCTTTGAAAACAACATTGGAATGTTGCCTTGCGGGCCTTTACCGGCCCGTAAAAGCATGGAGCACTCCATTGTCTTCAATGGATCTCCCACCATTCCAATGTTCTAAAACATGTTAATATCTATTGAATTTTATCTGTTTTTGGCTTCTAAACGTAAGTTAATATGTGCTAGAACAAAAACATTTGCAAAATTCGCTTGAAATCACTTAAAAGTATGGTTAACTTCAAATTCAGAGTCGCACAATAACTATTCTTAAACTCAATATCTGGAACACATTAAAAATAATTACAGGTTTCCTTCATACCCATTTTCCATTCATTAGCTTGTACCCTATGAATTGCTGCAAAGTCAGTACACAATGAAAAATCATTATAAATTGTACCTGAGATATTGAATCTGGGTAGCACGTGTTTTTGGACAACGAGTAAATGCCATGTATCCCCTGTGACCAGAAGATTCTAACAGGAATAAGGGTATAGGACATTTGTAAATCAGCCTTTGGAACAAAATATTTCAGAAAAAATATTGTCAGCTATTTCTATATTTTACATTATTTTATCTTTCAATGTTTAGTTTCCTTGGGAAATCCTTAAATGATTTACACAAAAGACCCCTTGCTAATATCAGGATTTAGTCTACATTTTAGAAATGAGTAGCATTTTGAGTTCACCAATCTTTTTTACACTGCAAGTAGATCTAAACCACCAAAAAATAGGAAGGTTCATCTATAATTCTTTTAGTACAGTATTTGCATTTTTCTAAGTGTCTGTGCTAAAACAATCGCTTTTTATAACTCTGCTTTTTCCTCAAAGCTGGAAAAAATGTGTTGTTAGCACAGAAATTATTGATTCCATTTTAGTAAAAAAATATCTTTCATGTACATCACTTGTTTCTTTCTCATTTAAAAAATACTATATTTGCCATACTTTGGTTAGTTTCTCAGTTCCCTCCAGGGGAATCCACAAACTCTGGGTACATTTAGAATTCCCAAAGGATAGAAATTTGGTTTGGACTCTTAATGTAGAAAAACGTTATTAAGGCATAAGTGCAAAGTGCCCCAAAAATCAAACACAGGGCTCAGTACTGGGGGGGGGGGGGGGGGGGGGGTGAAATGCCTCAGCCGTTCAGGGTTTAAAGTGACTCTTGCGGCCAGATCTAGGGCTGTATGTGAATATTTGAGCTCACATAGAACACAGCTGTGTATCTCTTTTAACCAGTGGCGGCTCCTCCATACGGGCGTTTGGGCGCCGCCCCCCTGCTTTCTCGCAGTGCGAGAAGGCAGAAACATAAATGGTAATAACTACCATTTATGTTTCTGCCTTCTCGCACTGCGAGAAAGCAGAAGTGCCTGATCGGGGGTGGGCGGTCCTGCTTGAGGGCAGGGGGGAGTGGCTTGCCCAGTGTTGTGCATAGGGACTGTTTGGCCGGCCCTGGGGCCGATCAAACAGTCCGTATGCACAACACTGGGCAAGCCACTCCCCCCATGCCCTCGAGCAGCACCGCCCACGGCGCCCACTCTACATAGCGAAAATGGTCCCGGCTGGGGCGCTCTCTACTGCGCCTCAGCGTTGTGATTGGCAGAGCGGAGGGAGGGAGGCTGCCTTTCATTCATGACGACATGACGACGAGACTTCAGGACGGCGGGAGCGGCAGTTTGGACGCATCCAGAAGCTGCGGTGTTGCAGGACGGAGCGGGAGTTGGAACGCATCCAGAAGATGTTGCAGGACGAGGATGGTAAGTTTTATAATCTTCTTTCATTTACCCACCCGCCTCCACCCCCCGTGACGACCCCCATCATGCCGGCCGTTACTGTGAAGTTATGAATGTACAAAACTATTTTAGGCCCTCCTTAGGCCTAAAATAGTTATGTACATTCATTACTATTTTAGACCCTCCGGTGCCGTATCAATGCCAGTCAGGGCTGGCTTTAGGGCGTTGCGATCGGTGCCACCGCACCGGGTGCTGGAATCCTGGGGGCGCCGTGTTTGAAAGTTTATTATGCCTTTAAAGTACCTGCTGCAGCGTTTCTTTCACCCCGCAATTACCAGGCCTCACATAAATGTCAAGATAACTCGTGTGATTAATTATCTTCCTGGAGAGAGAGATCAGCATTTTGTATAGTTGTGGTTTTGACTTAGGTGAAGTTAGTGCAGAGGGTTAATATGCCTGCTGCAGAGAACGTGTACCATGTAGATTACAGATGTAAACAGATCAGCAGGTTACTTGCAATGTATAATTTAAAGTCCTTAGTCCTAATATAGAATAGTGAGGTATTAACTTTCATCCTAGAACTGCATACACGCTGCAAAGTACAGAACATTGATCAATGTTGCAAAAAGGGTTAATTTGGCTAGAAATCGATTCTTATTATTAAAGAAAACTCCCAACTATGCTGTTTCTTTTTCGACTCTGAGTTTGTGCTTCTCCACACCAAGCACTCTTAAACTATGCTGCCTACCAGTATGGATGACATGTGACTCCTACACTTTTAGTCCTTTGGCTTACGTAACATTTCCTACACAGTGATTTACACATGTATGATTGAATGTCTGTGTGTAATATGCGTGTGATGCAAAGTGCTCAGACACCCTGCACTGGTATGAGTGGCGCTATATAACTAATTCAATGCATCTGAGAGAGTGTGGTTATGGAGACTTGGTCACTGTTTTCGCCACCCAATCTTTGGCCCTAATGGAGACCTGAGGTGACATATAGTTCATCTTTCTTTGGCAATAAGGTCAGGCGGCTAACGCCAATGTTCCCTATTCTTTTAAAATAATGCAGTCAGGCTAAATGGATGGCACGGGTGCAAGCAGGAATGAAGCACGATATGGGACAGTTTTAAATGTGTTTAATTATTTCAAGTCTACATATCCTACCTACTTTTATAAATATTCTTGCTTTCTGAAATGTGGTTTAACCTGCATCCTTTGGGCCTTTTTTTTTTGTTCTTCAAAATTTCCTTGGCGTGAGGGTCCTGCAGTTCCCCTTTAGTCAATCAGGCTCGCTATGACACAAAACACATTTAGACCCTTTTTTTACGCCCCACCACTTTCAAATGTCACCAGCCACCACTGCTTTTAACCCCTCCCCTGCTCATGACGGAGCCATTCCGTCATGAGCCACGGTCGCCGTGTGCTCATGACGGAGTGGTTCCGTCATGCCACGCCCGTTGGCGGCCGCTCCTCCCACGCTGCGCTGATTCCCCGCCTGTGCGGGCGATTAGCGCAGTGGGCGGAGTCATGACGAAACCACTCCGTCATGAGCACAGCTCAACCGTGGCTCATGACGGAGTGGCTCCGTCATGAGAACAGCGCCACCGCGCTGCCCCCAAACCCCCCCCAGCGCTGCGGCGGAATTCCCGCCGCAGCGAAAGGGTTAAAGTAATTTCACTAACCATAATAAATACATATCACTCGGAAGTTGATGCATGAACTGCATTCAGCACATCTCAGAAAGTGAGCCGTGGTTACCTCTCTATTTTTCCGAGCTATGAAGTCTACAGGTCAAGGTCTAATTCAAAGAAATTCTGAGTTAAATATATGTGCTTTAGAAGATGCAGTTGCATGAAAACAGGCACACAGCTGTGCGCTTTGGAAGAACAAATGCTCAAGATACAGCCTCAGACGTTTCTTATGTGCATGCCTGTCAGCCTAGCCAAAGTCATTATTGGCTGAACAATGTGAAATACACTCAACTCTTGTTCAAACATTTATTTTCCCTTTCCCTTGAAAATAACAGCTTGCACAAACATTATCTTGTTGATGGTATTTGTGCCTGGTTCCCTGTAGTCCCTAAATCTCAAATTCTCAGAGCTCAGAGCGCTGGAACAGCCTCAGGAAATTAAAGCACTAAATACTGTGCCGTACCAGGGACCTGACAGCAATTTATCACTCAGTCGCCTTAAGGGACTGCGCTCCTTCTCTACATCGTGTGTCCCTTTAAAATGTGCCACATTTGGCAAAGCTCTCTGCACTGACCTCGAAAGGAACATGGCGATCTAGACTGCGCATTCTTCAACCACGCTTCATCACCCGGCGTCCAAGGTGCAGTACATCATCATCATCATTTTAATATTGAGGGCAGGATGTATGATGCATGTTTGCTGTTGACTTCAAAAATGCATTTTGGTATGTATTAATCCCGAATTGCGATTCGGAAACATGTTACTGAATTGCAATTTGGAATTGCGAATATATGCCGATTCCGTATCTGGAAGGGTTTAGGGCATCCCTTTCAAATTCCAAATTAGTATGGGATGAATGAACGTTTTAGGACCGAAATGCAGTCGCTAAACATTAGGCAGTGGTCCTACTCTTAAAAATAAAAATGAAACTTTGATTTTTTTATTTTAAATGAATCCCATTTTCCTTTAAGGAGAACAGGCTGCATTTAAAAAAAATATATTGCTTTATTTAAAAGCAATCACAGACATGGAGGACTGCTGACCCCAGCAGGCCATCATCGCTGCGATAACAGCGAATCCTATTGGGTCACAAATTGTGATCCGCCTTATTAATATTCATGAGGTAGGTCTATTTACGACTTACTTCGACTCTCTTATGGGCCAGATATTACTTTTATACATTGTTAATGGCGATTACCAAATAGCGATTTGCAAAATTTTGCTATTTGTGAATCGCTATTACTATGCTTTGTACATCTAGGCATTAGTTTCAAGTAACTCACATCAAAAGGAGAAAGCAGCACTGCTCGCAAAACCCAGAAATGGGTGTGCAAATTGTGCCAGGGTGTCAAAAGGACACCCTGTTGCACCCCTGAAATGAGCATGGGTGCACATGTAGCACACATACATGCCCTAAGGACATGTGTGTGCACCACATGCCACTTTGAAAAATGCAATAATATGCATTTTTGAAAGAAATCGTAAATTACCACCAACCTGTAGTTGGTGGTAATTTGCGATTTCTTAAGGCCAAATTGCACTTTTTTAGTGCTTCTTACATTGCATTTAAGGAATCGCAAAATTTGCAATTCCTTAAATGCAATTGCAAAATAAGGAATCGCACGCAGATTTGCCTTCCTACCTACCACTTAGCAAAATTGCAATTGCAAACGACGAAATTCGGCGAATTTCGGCGTTTGCGATCGCAATTTTGCTTTCTACATATGGCCCGTTGACCTACCCTACAATAACACAGCCTAACGCCTCGTCCAGGGCAGTAAGCGCTATATAAATTCAATTTGATGTAACGAATACTAATTTAACATAAACAAACATACACCACAACAGTGTATGAAAACGTGGCTTATACAAACTAAACCTAACCTATTCTAACCGCACCTAAACTACAGAAGCACAGCATACCAGACCATTGCCTATGTGGCCTGTTCAGATGTGGTCTAATGTGCTGCCAACCTATTCTGTCTGGGTTCCTGCACAAAGCTATAATAAGCTGGTACTCAGCGGGGGACAACAAATGGGTTTGCAGTCATTGTCCCTCAGATTGAACGCCCTCACAAAATAGAGATGAAAGTAGATGAAATAGTCTACAGGAGATTGCAAACAAGTGAAGCATTTCCGAACCTTTCTCTTTCCTTCAGCGAGGAACATCGCATTATCTTTTTTTGTTAGAATGTGAAAGAAAACAAAAAACACTTCGGTTTGCTGTTGCTTGTACAAGTTTGCAAGGCAGAGACAAAAAGCACAAAGCTATAAATATCCTAATAAGCATTGCCTAGTGTGCACCACGTCAGACCCATTTAACTCTCAAATTCCTAATATTGCAGGACTGTCAGTGAGTCCTTACGTTGAGAACTACACTCCGGACTCTACAGCGAGCCATTATTTCAAAGGCTTTCAAACACTAAGCTGCTGATTGAACCTTGACACTTGTGAAAGTTCATCCCATCTCCAAATCCTCTCTCCCGTTAGGATTATAGAAAAGATTGCAGGATGATATTATGCAAAGGCTTGGTAATTGTTTATACTTTAATCTTTTGTGGATCCGGATTATTGGATTTTCACTTTTTGCATAATTTTTAGGGATGGACAAAATCAGCAATTTTTTAGTGCAATTTCATGAAATGTAGTCAGAAGAATATAAAATAGTGCGACATTCTTTATCAATACTGGTCAGTCCCTCGTGTGGAAACGGAATACAAAGGCATGATTCAGGATGATTTAAAAATAAAAAATAAAAAGATGTAAGATACCATTAGGATCTATCTGGCTTTAAGGGGAAAATATACTTTTGTTTCCATTTTGCTGCTCCTGCAAGACGAGTTGCTCGCACCAGCCTCTTGTATGTGAAAATGACATGACATTTCTTGCTTGGATAATCTAAAAAAAGTTGCAGAAAATTGCAAAAAATTGAATTCACAATTTTTTTCACCCACATATACAGAAATCGGAACCAGCCTAGAGTTTTGTCAGTGCGAGAGACTGGTGGACTTGAATAGCAATTTTGGCACAATACTTTGAGTTTCCTCTTAAAAGCCATATTGGCATTTTAATTACATTGTCTCTATTCAACCAATCTGAATGAAACTTAAAAAACTTCATCCAATTTGGGTTCGGCAGAGCATATTTCAGACAGAATAATCCAAGGGGGAGAAGTTAAAAAATTACTATTTCCCACCTTAAATTTAACAGGCTGGATAGGATTTTTGGCTCTCCTCCGCAGGAAAAGATAGTTGAACAGTATTAATATTATTATTATCATTATTATTTAGGGGTTTCCAGGACCCCAAAGTAGGTTAGTAAAGCCATACAGATTCTTGTTGTGAACCTTTGCTTGGGCCATTTGGTATCCAAGGTGGACACTTCTGAGAAGAGGCCCTACAAGGGTTCAAAAACCTTTGAGTGCAGTCCGTAGACACCTCAAGGCAAAGATTATGAACCTCTGAGCTCACTGGAGACAGTCTCAGGGTCCGGAAGCGATGCAGCAAATAGTATTTTTCTTTTTCTTTGTGGAGGCTCCAATGAGCCATGAAGTCCGGGGTTGCTCCTCAAAATTCGTTATGTATTTTTATTTTTTTTATCCAGGACGTGGGACTGAGCCCAACTTCCTATAATAGCAGCACATTTGTTACTGTTGAGGCAGGACAATCAGAGCCTTTAGATCTAAAATGGACAATGTGGAAAATAGGTTCCCTTGTACAATTTGTCTTGTTTATGTCTTTGAATTTGGGACCACAAAAGGTCAGTGAACTGAGGTTCATGGACCATTTTCAGACTAACAAAGAAGGTATCAGAATCTTTTTAACCCGTTCAAGCCCACCTGGCTCATTTTGTTAAAGCTAATTTCTCAAAAATGACTTAATAGATTTACATGAAACCAAGCAAATATACATATTTTGGTAAGATTCACCACGTGAGTTACTCCATTGGATATTACAAAATCAAATTTAAGTTTATTATCAAAGCACATCAAAATTGACTTGAGAAACAATGCCACATAGGGTTAAAGTAATAACTACTTTACACAGGAAATTAACTGTTCAAAACGTCAGGAGGTCTTTTTAATATGATGGGAACATACTGAAAAAATTTAAGAGCTTGCATCCTGATTTTGATCAAAGTTTTTTGTTAAATCAAGTGCATATGAAAAAACGTCATACATGCTAATGTGCAATTCTATTAATTGCCATTGTTGAGGGAGGGAAAGGAATCATTTCTCACTCGAAGCTTCGCTTCTTGTGAGTCTTGGTCCCTCCTTGCAAAGAAAAATGGTGATAAATAACATAAGTAATTGCCATGCACACAGCCGCGGTCGGTAGTAGGAGTACCTGCAGGGCGGTGACGTGGGGAGGGGCAGGGTGGGGGGGTAGGAAACTATGGATTACGGAAGTTTACAGGTAAGTTAACATATAAATTAATAAAACAAATTTCGTTGCGTGCACTGCATCGCATTTGGGGATGCAGTGCACGCAACTAAATTCGTTTGATTAATTTATATGTTTACTTACCTGTAAACCTCCGTAATCCATAGTTTACTACCCCCCACCCTGCCCCTCCCCCTCCCCACGTCACCGCCCTGCAGGTACTCCTACTACCGACCGCGGCTGCATGCACATATCTAGATTCAGTGGATGGGATGGTGTTAGAGTGGAGAAGTCCATGGTAGCGAGAGTTGATGTGTAAGTGAGTGGGTGGGTGAGGGGATGGGAGATGTGATTAATAAAGTGATGTTTTGATGTGAAAATGAGTAGATTATTTAGGATGCTATGAAAGGGAGGTAGTGAGTTGGTCAGCAAATGAGTATTTGGACATGTGATTTTCCTGGGAAGTGATTAAACGATTGGTTGAAACAGAAAGTGAGTGTTTGTGGACACAACAGCAGGAGTCCAAGGTCATAAACAGCTCCATGATGACTGGAGTGATGTCAGACTGTCTCAAACTAGTTCAAATCATGCCACTGCTAAATAAACTGGGAGCAGTCCCGAACGACCTCTCCAATTTCCGATCTGCCTCCAATATACCCTTCCGAGGCAAAATCCTAGAAAGCTGTGCTCTCTCACAAGTAAACGAATACATCGACAATTGCAATCTCCTAGACCCTTATCAAGCATGCTTCAAAAACGCCTGCGCACAGAAAGAGTAATTCTGAGCATAGTGGATGATCTACATTAGTCCCTGGACACAGACCAATGCTGCCTGCTCATACTCCCAGATCTATCTGTGGCCTTTGACATGGTCAACCACAGCTCCTCTTAATCTCCCTCCAAAAAAGGATCGGTGCAGAGGGAGTGGCTCTACGCTGGTTCACTTTTTTCCTACAAACATCTCTCAACAGATGAAAATAAACAATCTGACTACTGATGCAATGATCATCTAGGGTGTCCCCCAAGGCTCTGTCCTCTCGCCTACACTGTTCAATATATACATGGAGCCCCTCACCACAATTCTCAACCAAGCAAACATCTCCTTCCATCTATACATGGGTGACACCCAGCTCTACTTGGAAATCTCCTCACTAGACAATATACATCGACTGAATGCAAACCTCAGAGAAATTCAACACTGGCTATCTCACAACCACCTAAAACTCAACCAAAATAAGACAGAAATTCTGCTGATATGAAAGTCAAACCAATCCCCCCAAATGCAAGAATGGCTAAACTCCATAGATGCTCTTAATTGCACTCTTACAATAGCCGACTCTGCCAAATCTCTTGGATTCACATTAGACCCCAAACTTACCATGAAGTATCATATGAAGAACTGTGCAAAAAGTGCCTCTACAACCTGAAACTTTTGAACAAAATCAAACCCTACTTACCACAGAGTGACCTCAAATCTGCCACAAAAGCGATGGTGTTGTCATGATTAGGCTACGGGAATGCTACCCTCACAGGCACTGCGAAATCCCATCTAGCACCTCTCAGAACCACTCTCAATGCAGCAGCCAGAATGGGCACAGGAATAAAAAAAATATGACCACATCTCACCTGCCCTGAAAGAACTGAAATGGCTCCCTATTGAAACTCACTGCAGCTCTAGAACTGCCTGTCTCGTGCACAAAGCCATTCACACAGAGAAAACACATTACCATGTCAAAAACCTAAAAAAAGCAGGCCCGTCAAGAAACCTAAGAAGCTCCAATACCTTACTCCTCATCCCACCTAAAGCCCACAAACAGAGTACTCAGGATTGCTCCTTCTCAAGCAATGCCCCTAAAATCTGGAACTCCATACCAGTACATTTCAGAACAAACCCCTTCATCTTAAGCTTCAAGAGACAGCTAAAGGAGCTCCTCCTCAACCGACAGCTCAACTAGCAAGATGACGATTGGCTGCCAAGTCATGAACTCAACCTTTATCTTCTCCTTGTACTCCTATCCTGCTATTTGTCCTCCCACTTGCTCAGACACTAATTCATCTTGATCTTATCCCAAATGTGTGATTATACTCGCTATTTCTAATAAACATGCACTGATGTAAAGTGCTCTGATATCCTCGGGTCTTGCCAGCTCTATATAAAACTCCTTCAATAAATAAATAAATAAAAATAGATATATATTGGGGATCTGAATTAATTGGCCATCATTGATATAATGAATGATGTGTGTATGATGCGATCCATATTTCTCTTTGAGGTGTCATCTGTGATTTCATGGCTCTCCTCACAAGTACCTTACCACATCTAGAGGTGAGTTAACGTAGTTAACATTAACTGATAAATATAGGGTATTTTTAGTTGTCCTGCCAAATTCTTAGCTTCCCTTCAAGGGTTATTTTTTTTTTAGAGAAAGGGTAATTTCTCTTCTTAACTGTAATCCTTAATGCCCTTGATGACACGGAAACGCTTTTCTTTCATAATTTCGGTTCAACCCGTAACTTACAGTAGGGGTCTCCAACTAGGTACTTAAATAGTCTTCTCTGCAATGGATCTTTGTTTGCTATCATTTTACAATAGAGCGTTGTTAGACCTGGCATCCTTGGCGTGGTTTTCACTGACTTTTTGCCTCTACCCCTGTGTTTTTGATGCTGTGCTGGATTTCATTTTAGCTGGCTTAGATGCTTTGGGCACCTTGCCACTGCTGATAAGTGTCAAAGTGCAAGTGCTTCGTGTGTAAATTGATTCTGTGATTGGTCCTCCATGATTGGCATATTTGTTTTACCAGTAGGTCCCTAGTAAAGTGAATTAAGTGTGCCAGGGTGTGAACATCAAACGCTTTCAGTGGGCTTGCAGCACTGATTCTGCAACCCACATGAGTAGACTTGGAAAGATGTCTCAGGCCTGCCACCGCAGTGCCTACGCACAATTTGTTAACTGCCATGTCGACCTGGCCAGTGCACCCATATGCCAGGCCTTACCCTTCTCTTTTCTTACACATAGGACACCCCTATGGTAGGCCCATGGTGTCCCCCTGGGCAGGGTGCAGTGTATATGAAAGGTAGGCCATGTACTGCTGTGTGTGTAACATGTCCTGAGAGTGAAATACTGGAAATTTCATTTTTCACTATTGAAAGGCTATCTTGCCCATAGGACAGAATGGGGAATGCTTTGTAACATTTTACAAGCATATCTTCCCATGGGGATAAGATTCAAACATTGAGTTTAGTACCCCTGAAGAATTAAATAGCACATATTTTAGTAAAAATGGTTTTTAAATTGTGTGTTTGAAAAGACCACTTTTAGAAAGTGGCTTTTTTCTTGTTCAACCTTCCTGTGTGCCTCTGCCTGTTTGTGGATAGACTGTCTGGCTTTGGAGTGGCTGGGGCATTGCAGTGGCTCCAGGAGCCTGGATAAGTCAGCACTAGGCTGAATAGGCCTGATTTGCATTTGGAGTGGTGGAAGGAGTAGCACATGTACCTGAATAGGGCTATGTCTGCCTTCCACAATGCTAGCTCCACCCCCTGTAGTGTGTCTAGGACCAAGGCCCACACTAACAAAGGATATTGTAGTGCACTGGCAGAGTGCCCCCAGAACTGGTTTGCACTTGGCTTGGAGCCCCTTGGACAAAGAGAACAAAGTCAATTTGGGGTATAAGTATTAGACCTAAAACCCCTGAACATTAGATCATTCCTGGAATTCAAGAGGAACCTTTGCCAAGGAGAAGAGCTGGAGGGACTGAGGAGAAGTACTGCCCTTGCTGTGTGTCTTGGGTTGGCCTGCAGTTGCTGTTTCTGCCAAGGAAAGGAAAAAGGCTTTGCTGTCTGCTGTGTCCCCTGCTTGAAGGAGATCTCCAAGGGCCTGAAGTGAGCCTGCCTCCTGTTCATAAGTCTCAGAGACACACAGACTTTACCCATAGCTCCCCTGAACTCTGCTGTTGTGTGTTCTGACCTGCCTTGAGGTGCCGTGCCAGTTTTGGGCCTCTGGAGGTTGTTGCTGCTGTTTGGGAGGTGGAAAAGAGAAGAAACTCAAAGAACTACAGAAACCGCTCTTCTTGCGGCTGTTTTTCCGATGCATCTTCACAGAGCAAGAAGAATTTCCACGCTTCGCCGCGCCACTTTGGAAACAGTTGCAGCGTCTGTCATCGCTGAAAGAATCGACGCATCGAGGGAATGCAGCTGAAAAGGACCGATGCAGCACCGCGAAACGCTCCTGCACCGATCACCCACGCATCCTGAAGATCCATGCATCGGTTCTGTGCGACACGCTTTCCCAACGCATCATCTGCGGACCGGAACCGGCACGAAGAACCATTGCATCACTCCCCATACAGACCGGGATCAATGCTACCCTTCCTCTACGTGCAGCGGGACTGTTGCATCGCCTCCTCAGGGTCTCAGTAGTGTGGCATCTCTTTGTTTTCCGACGCTGCAGCTTTTGGCTTGGTGAACTTTGACGCAACTACAGGTACTTTGGAGAAAAGTCATGCATTCATAGTTTTCTATGGTACAAGTTCTTGAAACCGTTTTAAAAGTCATATTTTTAACTGTGTATTTTGGATTTTTGTCGTTTTGGTCATATTTAGTTTAGACAAAGATATTTTATTTTTCTAAACTGATGTGGTGTCCTTTTGTGGTGTTTTCACTGTGTTACTGTGAGTGTTGGTACAAATACTTTACACATTGCCTTTGGGATAAACCTGTCTGCTTGTGCCAAGCTACCAAGGGGGTTAGAAGGGGTTACCTAAAGTGTGTATCACCCTTACCCTGACTAGAAACAAGGGTCCCTATTTGGACAAAGGCACTTACCTCTGCCAACTAGAGACCCCCATTTCTAAAAAGCATCAATAAAAAACATCTCAATAGACATGATAAATTTAATCATTTAGTTCAGTCAATGATGAGAGTTTTGGATCAGTTCGAAAACCTTTATTTAACGATAAGAGTTCAGTGTTTGCTTTGTCTTTAAATTCTAATTAGTAAATCAGATAAATCTGTTTACAGAAATATCACGAAAAGTCATTGTTACAGTCAATCAAGTAAAGTACAGCGTGTTCCATAAAGGAAATTAATCCCTAATCTAATCTAAGCTGATTCTAACCTACCAGAACCCATAAAGATAAAGATTCCTTTTGGAAGACAGGAAGATTTAAAGGAGCATTGAAGAATCAGATTGAAGCCAAACTCTTCATGAAGAGTAGATACAGAAACTCATCCAAGTCGCTTCACTCAAAACAGCATCAGCAAACAGTTGCAGTAACAACTGGTCAAAGTTAAGCTAAAAAAAATAGTCACAGCAGTAGTTATAACCGTTAAAGAAAATAGACACCCACAAAGTAGTAGGCAACAGAGATCACCGTCAGCAGTAGCTTACAGCGAATAGGGTAAAAAATGCTGAGGGAGAAAGGGAAAAGTCACAGAAGATTGGTCTGCCGTGGACTGCACTGCCCTAATACTAACTAGGAACGTGTAACAAAGCATATGTAACAATCCTTACTGGTGTTACTTCATCTTAAGCCAATGAGGAAAGATTGGCCGATGGTGTGCTGCTTCACTCTGAGTTCCCATGATAGCCCTGCAGTCTAAACTATTAGCTATTAAGTATTCCACTGCGTAGCTATGAACTATTCTAAAGGCAGAAACATTCTAAGATATAAGATTCACGTCTCCATGTAAGCACTATTGTTTTTAATTAATCAATCAATCAAAACATATGTAGAGTGCGCTACTCACCCGTGAGGGTCTCAAGGCGCTAGAGGGGGGCGGAAGAGGAGGCAGCTACTGATCAAACAGCCAGGTCTTAAGAAGTCTCCTGAAGGTTTGCAGGTCCTGGATCTATCACAGGTGGGTGGGGAGGGTGTTCCATGTCTTGGCGGTGAGGTGGGAGAATGATCTGCCGCCAGTGGTTGTTCGGCGGAAGCGCGGGACGGTGGCGTGGGCGAGGTTAGCGGAGCGAAGCTGGCGGTTCGGGGTGTAGAAGGTGAGTAGTTCATTGAGGTATGCTGGTCCGGTGTTGTGGAGTGCTTTGTGCGCATGGGTGAGGAGCTTGAAGGTGATCCTCTTGTTGACTGGAAGCCAATGCAGGTCTCTCAGGTGGGCGGTGATGTGGTTGCGGCGGGGGATTCCGAGGATGAGGCGTGCGGAGGCGTTTTGTATGCGTTGAAGTCTTTTCTGGAGTTTGGCCGTGGTTCCTGCATAGAGGGCGTTGCCGTAGTCCAGCTAGCTGCTGACGAGGGCTTGGGTGACCGTCTTTCTGGTTTTTGTGGGGATCCATGTGTAGATCTTGCGGAGCATGAGGAGAGTTGAAGCAGTAGGAGGAGACGGTGTTGACTTGCTAGGTCATTGAGAGCGATGAGTCCAGGATGAACCCGAGGTTGCGTGTGTGGTTGGTGGGTGTGGGTGCAGCTCCCAGGGCGGTAGGCCACCAAGAGTCGTCCCATGCGGAGGGGGTGGAACCGAGGATGAGGACCTCCGTCTCATCAGAGTTCAGTTTCAGGTGGTTGGTCTTCATCCACTCTGCGATGGCCTTCATTCCCTCGTGGAGGTTGGATTTGGCGGTGGCCAGATTCTTGGTGAGGGAGAGGATCAGCTGGGTGTCGTCGACGGACGAGATGATGTTGAGGTGGTGTGCTCGAATGATGTTTGCGAGAGGTGCCATGTAGATGTTGAAAAGGTTCGGACTGAGGGAGGATCCTTGGGGTACGCTGCAGGTGATTGTGGTTCCTTCAGATCGGAATGGGAGGAGGTGGACTCTCTGGGTTCTGCCAGTGAGGAAAGAGGTGATCCAGTTCAGGGTTTTGTCGCGGATGCCTGCGTCGTGGAGGCGTGTGTGCAGGGTGTGATGGCAGACGGTGTCAAAGGTGGCCGATAGGTCCAGGACGATGAGGGCCACGGTTTCGCCGTTGTCCAGCATGGCCCTTATGTCGTCGGCACTGTGAATATGTGGCAGCTAGAAAACTAACTAAAAACGATGAGAACATGTAGCTTAGGAAAAGAAGATATACCTTTATAAAGTCAGCACATTCTATAGAGATGACCCATTTAAACACGTCAAATGTGAATCATTTATCAAATCATATTGTATAGTTCAGCATTTCCTGAAAGTATTTATTTATTAAAGGAAAAAATTAACTGAAAGTTAGAAAATGGAAGCGGCCTTGGCTAGCCTAGATGTATATTTATGATGGAAATTTGTGCTTATTGCAAAAATCATGCTGCCGTTAATTTTGCATGTTTAAGAAACAACACATTTTCCTATGTTTCATTATATTAAGCATTTTCGTGTTAATGTCTAGGGTAAATCATGGCATTTATTTACGCTAAATTCTTCTACTCTATCACCCATAGTAAAATATTTTAGTAAATAAAAATTAACATTAGGGAGTTTTAGAAGGTCACTACCAAAATTAATTTATTTATTCAGAGTTCCTTCAATCATACTAAGGGTGAGGATTAATAGGCAGCATGATAGGATCTTCTGACATAAACAAAATTAAGAAACAAATCAGGATCAACTTTCTTGATGAAACTTCATCTTATTCTGTTTTAGGAGGCTTCACCTTGATCAAAGTGAAAATAATGTGTCTTTGGCCATCTGCTGAATTGCTAAGCAAACACTCTAGGAGAAATCACTTTTACCTGGGAACGGAGTGCCCATTGATGTTGCATGGTATTTTAATTTAACAAGCATGTTTTGCATTATTTCTCTCAAATATCAGCGATGGTCCATTGTCCAAAATGCTACATGTCGCAAGTGCATCCAGTTGAAATTACTTGTAAATGATGAAGTCAATTTCCACCATGAAGATATACAGTTAGCTGGAGTCAAACTATGTATCAATTTAGTATTTAGTCATTGCGGAAATCTGTGGTCTTTCAATGTAGTGTACTGGTACCGCCTTCTACATGCTCATTTGCTATCTTGTCCTTCCTTCAAATTTTGTTGTCTATTTGTGGGCACATTGCACATTTTAACTGGGTGAAAACCATTCTGTCAAGCCTCTTACATAAGCATCAGATCCATAAGCTAATTTCTCACAGGCACCTAAAAATAAATCTCTTCCATGTATTCACAATTTGAAATCTTTCCATCATTTATCCTGTTAATTTCTCTTACTTGCTCCAATCGTCAGACAAATTCTAACCAAACATGGCCGTCATTACATCTGGACTTGCTATGCCGCTGGGGCTGGTAACAGGGCGTAACAGTCCCATTCAAAGTACGAAAAGTGCGGGAACAGAGTTTTTCAACCTGAGACCTCATCCGTAGAAACTTGATGAAATATCTATGGATAATGTGGCAGAAAATAGGTGAACACATGCAGAAATTAGATGAAAATACAGATCCCTGCATGCTTGCCAAACAAATATGTGATCAGGAGTATTTCTGCACCCTTGAATCACCAAATCAACTTGGAATTTGTAACTTTGGGACAGGTGAATTCCCGGAGTGAATTCTGTCCCACTTGTAATGCGGCCATCAGAGTCCATCAAAACAGCGTTTGTCAACGTGACACTAGGCTTTGCCCATGATGAGCGAAAATCAGCATGCAATGTTGGTCGCCCCCGTAGACCGTATCTACAATATTCTGATTTTACAGTTCTGAGATAACAGTGCTTCCTATTGTGGAATCAGGTTTTCTAGTTGACAAATGAAGCGATGATAATGAAGCGCTTGTCAGTCAAAAGCCGCCTCTGCCATTAGAGAGAGATCTGCTATGACTGGGCTGATTGATATCTGCCAATTTTCTTTTTGTGACAGAATTTCATCCTATCTTTCTATTAGGGTGTACTGAAAAGTCTGTCTTAATGCACAGCAGAATAACTGATCAAGGTGCACATTATAAGTGCAACGTTTATTCGCCCAGACACCCCTATCAACTCTCCCCATTAGAAGTACCGCATGCATTGGTAATTCTAAAGGTGAGAACTACCACTGGTGTGGGTAAAAAGAGAATTATATGCAGGAACTGGTGTTTCAGTACTGATTCCTGCATATTTGTTCCTGTAGATGTCATCTGGATAATTTGATTAAGTTCATTAGGCAAACTGTCCCGGTGAACAACTTGTAGCACGTCATCTTCTCTATATCGTATTGAATCCTGGTGGACCAGTAAATCCCTGTTTTGGCCATTGCAGTATTAACGAGGCTCTATTAAAGAGGTTCTAAGTGATAAAATATGTATCTCAAGGCAAATGCAATGTAAATTTTTGTTTTCATATTCGCTGTAAATAAGCAATAAAGGTCTCTTACGCACATGTGTGTGCATGTTTCTTTCATTCACTTTTTTCTGTTATCCCATCCAGTGACTGATTACCAGTCAGACGGAGCAGAGATTTCTCATGGAAGTTGGCTCTGGCTGATTGCTAGAGGGTCGGTTTTTCCACACCAGGTTTACCAGATGCTGGAGAAGCATAGCTGATTTTTCCAGTCAGTAATTCCAGCCAGAAATATTGCACAAGGCTTTGACAGCAGCAGGCTTCATTTTGTATCTTCCTTTCTAGAGATGTAGCATACAATGATCCCCCCACTAGAAAAAGACTTCCCCCTCTGTCTGCTGCTCCCCCTCCTTCCCCCGTGCCAGACACACACATACATTTTCCACCTACTAAGAGCAGTCAGTTAATATACATGGTGAAATTGCATGGAATGGCAAACTCTATGTGGTAATGCTTTTTTTTTTTTGCAGTGTCCCCCATGTTTTGGAGGAATGATGCTGCTGTTTTTGTTGATTCTGCGCACCAGTACTCTGCTAACCAGGCCCCAGTGCCTGAGCTCTGACCCTTACATAATGTCTCATCACTTACTGGTAATCTTCATTTCTCTTGGTCCTGTTGTCCTTGTCCCATTCACTACTAACAAGATGTTACCATCTCGCCACACAGAAAAGAGAACAGAGGAACACCTGTAGATATTGCCCCTCCCCCTCATGCTGGAGTCTACATAGACAATACCTACCCAGCATTCTGTCTGAAGTACCAAGCAATCTATATGAAGGCCAACAATTTGGGAGGAAGGGAGGGCGTGATGCATGGAACAAGGACAACAGGACCAGGAGAAATTAAGATTATCGTTAAGTTTTGAGACATTGCTACCAGGTACCCCTTGTCCTCATCCCCCTCATCATTAATGATGGGAAACCCAAGCTCTCCAGCTTGCATAGTTTAACCCAAGAAAATAAAACACGCACAGAGAGATACCTTAGAAGAAGGTGGGACCACACAGTTACTTATTCAGAACTCAAACCAGGCAGGCTTATGAAACAACAGACTGCAAAACACCTAGCCCAAGATTATCATCATCACACAAAACATTCTGCAAGCTTTAATGTTACACATTATTCAGAGCTGCTATGCAGCCACCCAACAAGTCTCTAAAATTGAAATTCCATTCGGTTCAGGAAGCATCAGCCCCACTGGTGGATCTACCATGAATCCCAACTGGATGAGTATTCTCAGCCAAAGCATAGGTAAAAAAAATCAATAGCTTTGTCCACCCACTGATGGGCAGAGAGGAATCCTTATCTCCTTTAGCCGAGCCTCCAAATGACACAAACAAAGAATCCGTCTGGCAAAAATACTTTGTCCTACCCCGCTAAACCGAAAGCACCCCCTTAAAATCCAAGAGGCAACACTGAACTACCGAATCTGAACACTCTTCTGAATTCAAGGCTGGAAAAAAACCGTCCTGGGACTTATGAAAGTAGGAATGCACTTCGGAAACAAAGGAAAGATCCAGACAAAGAACCACTCCATCGTCAGAAAAAGACAAAAAAATCTCCCATGCCATCGGAGCTCCAAGTTCTCCAATTTGCCTAGCCGAAGTTATTTCCATCAGAAAAATCACATTAAAGTTTAAGAATTTAACATCATTCATTTCCAAAGGCTCAAAAGGATGGAAGGCCAATGTCTTCAGCACCAGAGAAAAATCCCATAAGGGCATGGGTACTCACAAGCATTTTCCCGGGGGCCGCAAAGTTTGGTCTTTGGTGTGACCGAGGGCCGCACTGATGCCAACAAGGGGGTGTAAAGCCAGTGTAGGGCAAGCAAAGCATATATATTTAGTGGCTGAACTCAATTGTGCAATGTGAAACCAGAGAACTTGGGATGAATCCCGGCTTCTCCACTTGACCAAATTGTGTAATCCTGGGCAATTGTTTTATTTCAATTTACCACCCTTTTCTTCATTATCACATATATGAGGAACTTAAAATACACACCTTCAGGATGCATGCAGTTTAAAACCATATCCTGTGCTTGGATGTAATCACTAATGGCATTGTTGTCAGGATGGGAGGGGGAAGCATGAACGTTTCTAAATTCATGTGTGGAAACCATCACTTTAAGAAAAATACTTAATGAATGCACTCCTATAATTTGATGTACTAAAGTGAATTTGCTCTACAGGTCAATGAAATACATGTTTTGAATTTTGAAAAGACTATCGTATTTTTACACGTTTGCTGTTAAAAATTAAGGTAATCCTAAAGTTAAGGGCCTAGTTACATCCTTTTGCTAACTACAACTAACCTTTAAATAAGTGCTTGCTGTATATTTATATATATACATAGGTTTCACACATGTTATAGTTAGCTGGACATTTCACTCGTAAAAAACCAATGAAATTCCCCCATTATAGTTAGTTCAGCTAACTATAACTCGCGCGCCCGCAATCCACTGCTGATGACGTCACATATTACATCATCACTCATGACATGGTCAGTGGCATCACTCATGACATCACTGATGACATCTCAAATGACATCACTGATGACATCATCCATTGAGTATGTGTTTCTTAACAATTTTAATATGTTTAATATATATCGGGAAAGACCTGTTGAAGAATGAGTGGGTGTACAAGTGTGTAAATGTCTGATTTTCTGTGGTGTGTAACTGACTCTATAAGTGAGTCATTAAATGTATCTTACTGCAGAGTAGTGACTAAACTGTGTAAATGTCTGTATGTTTCTGTATGTTGGTGTATAAGTGGCTGCATGGTTTTGTGAATACTTATATGAGTGTCTATATGAGTGTACTGCTCGATTTTCCCGGCCTTCCGGTGTTGCAGGGCAATCCATATGACTTCAGTCTCTTTCCATCCGAGCCTAAGGACTGGAGTAGTGAGTAGGGCCTATCTATTAGACACTTGTGGCACCATCCCGTGCTCCTACCCTTAGCTCAGGGCCTACACACATAGCCTAGGGGATAGATTCATTAGCCTTGAGGATAATTTGCCCTATAGTGAGGTTGTTTCATGGAGCTGTGCCTCAAACGGGAGAGACTCCATCTTTCTTTCTGCTCCGGCAGCCCGGGACCTTTCCAGAGGGAGGGGGATGTTTTAGTTATGAGGTGTTATTCGCTCGGAGAGAACCGGTTCAGGCCGGCCCTTATCGAAGGATTGTATTTTTCTTCATGCCGAAGACACTACATCAGGCCGGCCGGCTGGGAAAGTGTCCTTGGTACGGGGAGGTACAGGAATTTGGTGGGCGGCAGGTTTCGAGCTGGAAATTTCCATGAGGGAATGCACTTCTATATTAGTGAAAGTCTGAGTGAGATAAGGGCACTTGCTTCTAGACCATAGGCGGCATCTGGCCGTTAGCAGAAGAGCTATTACTTATTCCAGGGAAGACTGATGATGAACTTGAATCCAAAGAGGAGAGAGTAGCCGATAAGGACGAGGTTCCAGTGACTCAGAGAGGGAGAAGGGAGCAGACCCACAACTGCAGAGGGGTGACTTCCAGGCTAAGCCGAGGCATAGACGAGAAGGGAACCTAGATGACCCTTGAGTACAGGCGACGTACCCTCAAGGTGAAGTCGATCCCTTTTTCTTTGAAGTGTATAACTTAATCTTTTACTTTCCTTGCAGGTTATATATGTATGATGTGTTCCGTAAATGTGCATGTGGCATTTAAATAAAGTATTTAGCTTATTGTACGTTAGCATGTGTTGTGTACTTTTGTATAGGAGGATAGCCTAGTCTTTAGTCAGAGTTGCCTTAAAATGAACAGAGGTTAATCCTGGTCAGGTAAGTGGTAACTGGATGAGGGGGAAAACAAGCCCCTCGAACTAGAGAACAGGTTGTGCTCCACTAATAGTCTTTGTGTGATCTGATATATAGTCCCAATTCCCCTGTCGTGTACTAATAGGATGAGCTCGTGCTAAGGCTGCCGTGTAGGTAGGAGATTCTGGGTCTGACTGAGGCCGCGAGATCGTGAGTGTGTCGCTGCCGAATGGGTAGGAGATTCTGGACCTGACCCAGGTCGCGAGACTTTGTGTGTTGCTACCGAATGGGTAGGAGATTCTGGACCTGACCCAGGTCGCGAGACTTTGTGTGTTGCTACCGGATGGGTAGGAGATTCTGGGTCTGACTGAGGCCGCGAGATCGTGAGTGTGTCGCTGCCGAATGGGTAGGAGATTCTGGACCTGACCCAGGTCGCGAGACTTTGTGTGTTGCTACCGAATGGGTAGGAGATTCTGGACCTGACCCAGGTCGCGAGACTTTGTGTGTTGCTACCGGATGGGTAGGAGATTCTGGACCTGACCCAGGTCGCGAGACTTTGTGTGTCGCTGCCGAATGGGTAGGAGATTCTGGACCTGACTGAGGTCGCGAGATCGTGTGTGTCGCTGCCGAATGGGTAGGAGATTCTGGACCTGACTGAGGTCGCGAGATCGTGTGTGTGTCGCTGCCGAATGGGTAGGAGATTCTGGGTCTGCCTAAGGCCGCGAGACTGTGGTTGCTGAGATTGTGAGGCTGTGAGGTCTTGATATATATATATATAATAGGAATTCCCTGTCCTTAGGTGGTACGTATATATGTGGTTATTTAGGTGTAAAAAGACCCTAGGGAGGGGGTAACGTTCTGTTTTGGGTCAGAAGGGCTCTGTAGAGCGGGTTCCACCCGATCCGAAAACCCAAGCAGAACATTTGGCGTCACGAACTGTTTACGTAACCTGTGTGCGTTGTGGTTGTCTTGTGTTTGCTTTCGGCGTGTGCGTGATTTTCTTTTTTTTTATATATTTGCGTGTATACTTTTTCTTTCTCTTTCTTTCTCTTTTCCTTTCTTTTCTCTGCGTTTCTTTTTCTTTCTTTTTCGCGATGTTTTCTAGGAAATCGAAATCTACTCTTAAATTGTCCGTTGATATTCCCGGATGGGATTCAACGCCTTATGGTGCCTTGGCCCGAGAGTGGGCTGATTCTACTGGTCTGAGTGAAAATTGGAATTCTTCTTTGGAGTCGGCGGAACCGGCTGACGTGATTACTTGTTTGCAGACGGCACCTGTCTTGAAGGGTGAGGAGGTTCCCGCTTTGGGGCGCAGAGGTTGGGTTATTCTATCTGCGTATCGGATTTTGCATGAGAGGTTGCTGAAATTGCAGATCTCTCTTAAGGATGCGGAATCGCACTTTGTTGAGGTTCAGAATTCCAATACTTTATTGCGCTGTCAAAACAAGTTGCTTTCCGACAAACTTGACACTTACCAAACGGTTGCTGAAAGGGCGGCTGTGCGGATTGCTCGTTACAAGTACAAGAACAGGCGTGGTCGGGTTTCGTCGCGTAAGGTGCGCCTGGCCGTGGCGAAGGCTGGACTGGATTGGAATCCTGATGAATGGGATGGTAATATCTGGGACTCGACTACGTCTTGTTCCTCGGGTGACGAATGTGCTATGCATGAGCTTTCTCGTTCCCGTCCTGACAGTAAGTCTACTTCTCGCACCTCTGATGGTGCACCCCGTGATTGCGCTCGTTCTTCGGGCGGGATTGATACTTTTCACACTGATTGTCCCTCTACTCGTACTGCTCGGGCTCCTTGTGATGCTCGTCCCGTGGTTTCTGCGCATCCGGTTTTTCGTCGGAAGTTGCAGCAGTCTCCCAATGCTCCGCAGGGTGTTTCTTTGGACTGTTTGGAAGATTTTACCCAACAAGAAATTAGTGATATTTTGCAGCGCTTTCGGCAGCGGACTGGTGAGGCTTTGCTCACATGGATGGTGCGCCTTTATGAACTAGGCGCTGCTGGTATTATGTTGGACACTGGCGATTGTTTGAAATTTTGTTCTTTGAGTTTGGATTCTACTGTACAAGATCATTTTCGTAACTATAATGGTGGTGGTCAGATTTCTTTGCTCCAATTGGCGACTGAGGGTTGTAATTTGAAGTACCCTACTGAATCTGACTGGCCTGTCAATGACAAGCCGTGGTATACCTTGCGTGATGCTGCGCAACGTCTTAAGGAGGAAGTGATGAAAACGGCTATTTTTCTGGGCACTGCTGACAGATTGCTTGATGGGATGTTGACTTCTTCTGTGCGGAATCGTATCATTCGCTCTTCTCCTGTTGCCTACAAGCAGGTCATGATGACTTTGTTGATTAACCAGACTGGTAATGTACTATCTACGGTGTTGGAGTCGGTACGCCAACTCGGTGAGTTGGGTGAGTGGTTTAAACCTGAACGTCAGTCCCGGCCTGACACCCGTACTCCTGGTGAATATAAATTTACTAGACGTGATATCTTTACTGGTCTTTTGGCTGATGGTGTGCGTCGGGAGGACATTGATGGTGAGACTACTGCTCGTTTGTGGGAGATGTTTCGCAAACGGGGCTTAGATCGGAAGGAGGGTGCCCGGCGTGTTCGAACGACTGAGTGTGATCGTGGTTGTTCTGATGATAGCGGTGATGATGATCGCCGTCGGCGCTCTGATCGTCGTGATGATCGGCGTCCTGTACGTGATCTGTCCCCCCGTCATGAGCGGGACAGGGAGAGAGAGGGGGAAAAGGAAAGGGGGAGAAATGATCATGCTTACAGCGGACGTAGAGATGATAGGGATCAATCCCCTGAGCTGAGAAGGAGGGAGGATAGATATAGTTTGGCCGATCGAAACTCGCAGTGCAATGCAGAGGACAGGAATCCATTTCGTAATAGAGATGGATATGAACAGGAAGTACCGATACCTAAAAAACGTGAGAGTCTTTATCCTGATTTGTCCTGGTACACAGAATGCAGTAAGAATGACTAGGAAATAGGTCAAGCTCCGGTACACAGATGGGCTCACAGAGATAATAGACCCTATGTAGATATTGATATTTTTTGGAGACATCGTAATATCCAAAGGGCCCGAGCATTAGTTGATACAGGAGCGGAGGCCACTCTTATTCATGGAAAATCAAAGAAATTTACAGGGCAGCCTTTCACTATTACCGGATTAGGAGGAAAGGAAACCCCTGCAGTTCAAACTTTGCTTGAAATGAGAATAGGTAGAATCCCTAGAAAGGAATATTCTGTATTAGTGGTGCCACTTCTAGAATTCATAATTGGAATTGATATTTTGAAGGGAATGACATTGCATCTTGATGATGGGTGTTACCAATTTGGAACGACGCATTATATCTCGTCCAGACCTATACGGGTTGGTCGTTTAAGGATGCCCCCCATACAAGTTCCCCAGGCGACCAAAGTGGTTTGTCAGAAGCAGTATCGTATTCCGGGTGGTCATGAAGAGATTAGTACCACCATTCAGGAGTTGGTTGATGCAGGCGTTATAACTCCAGTTACTTCTGCTTGGAATAATCCTGTTTGGCCGGTGCGTAAAAGTGATAATTCTTGGCGCATGACTGTTGATTATCGAGAATTGAACAAACACACGCCCTCTTTGACTGCTGCAGTACCGGATGTTATCACCCTGATTGAAAGAATCCAAACACATCCAGGTACATGGTATGCGTCCATCGATATTGCTAATGCTTTCTTTTCTATTCCAATTGCCCCTGAGTGTCAGGAACAGTTCAGTTTTACGTGGAACGGGCGTCAGATGACGTTCAGAAGTCTTCCTCAGGGCTATGTGCATAGCCCTACGATCTGTCACCGGCTGGTGGCAGAACACTTGACTGAGGTACCAGTTCATCCCAAAATTCAGATATGTCATTATATTGATGATGTTTTGATCCAAGGCGAAACACAAGAGGATGTTCAGACACAATTAGATAGAGTCATTGAGTGTCTGCGTGGGAAAGGTTGGGAGATCAATCCGGACAAATTACAAGGTCCGTCCCAAGCTGTAAAATTTTTAGGTATTAATTGGCATGAGGGACACCGCGAGGTGATCCCTCAAGTTAAACAGAAGATTCTTGATTTTTCGGTTCCGAGGAATAGGAAGGAAGCCCAGAGCTTCATTGGTTTATTTGGTTTTTGGCGCCAGCATATTCCTCATTTGAGTCAAATATTGGCCCCGTTGTACCGTGTTACACGTAAAAAGAATGCATTTGAATGGGGTAAGCAACAACAAGATGCATTTAGTCTAGCGAAAGAGGCAATTCAACATGCTATGGATCTTTGGCCTGTACGTGATGGTGATGTGGATTTGAATGTGTCTGTGCAAGGCCCTTATGCAAACTGGAGTCTGTGGCAGAAACAAGGCAGGTGCAAAGTACCATTAGGGTTTTGGACCAAAAAGCTACCTGATGCTGGTGAGCGTTATACACCCTTTGAGAAACAGCTACTTGCTTGTTATTGGGCTTTGGTGGATACCGAGCAATTAACATTGGGACATGACATATTCTTGCGTCCTGAAATTCCTATTATGCAGTGGGTTTTGAGTTCACCAAAAACTCATCGAATTGGGCATGCTCAGGAGGCGAGTGTGATTAAATGGAAATGGTACATACAAGACAGGGCACGTGTGGGTCCGAAAGGAGTTGCGTCTTTACATGAGCAAGTGGCGCAAGCACCATCGACTGAGACTGAGAGTGAGTGTTCTGTACCTTTAGAACAGGAGTCTCCTGTCAAGTGGGGTAAACGTTTTGATGATTTGTCCGTCGAGGACAGGAACCATGTGTGGTTCACAGATGGGTCAGCAAAATTTATTGGAACTACACGGCACTGGAAGGCGGTGTCTTATAATCCGATCACACAGAAACTGTTGAGCACAACTGGTGAAGGGAAGAGTAGTCAGTTCGCAGAGCTCTATGCCGTTTATCAAGTTTTGAAACAGGAGTTACCTGGTGTATGCCATATTTTCACCGACTCCTGGTCCACTGCCAATGGACTGGCCGTTTGGTTACCGACCTGGCATTCCCATAATTGGAGGTTACACTCCAAAGAGTTATGGGGAAAAGAGTTATGGCAAGAGATTTGGGAAATGCTCCCACAGAGTACTGTTACCATCTTCCATGTGGATGCTCACACCCCCATAGATTCTCTTGACAAATTTTTTCATAACATTGCAGATGAGAAATCTAAAATTGCTGAGGCAGTGGTGGACAGACAAGATCCTGATATTGCGGGATTGGCGAAATGGGCACACCAGAAGGCAGGACACTTTGGAGAGAAGGCCACTAGCAGGTGGGCTGCTGATAGAGGAATTTATATTCCCCTGGACCTAATCAAAAATGTTATTCTACATTGTCCCGTCTGTCAGCATATCAGACAGCGTAAAGTACCCCAAATTGTTAGAGGTCATTTACATCGCGGGAAATTGCCCGCTCAAATCTGGCAGATTGATTACATCGGACCCCTTCCCATGAGCAGAAATTGTCAATATGTTTGCACAATTGTCGATACATATAGTGGTTTGCTGGTAGCTTTTCCATGTAAGCAAGCCACCCAATTGAATACCATTAAAACATTAGAATTGATTATGATGTATTATGGTGTGCCATTCCAAATTCAATCTGATAATGCATCCCATTTTCGTGGAAGATTGGTACAGGAATTCTGTGTGGAAAACCATATTGAATGGATCTTTCATATACCTTACTACCCGCAGGCCTCGGGCCTGGTGGAGAGATTGAATGGTCTGTTAAAGGATCAGCTACGCAAATTAACAGATGACAAGTATAAAAATTGGCGAGACTTTTTACCCCAAGCACTATTAATCCTGAATAATCGTCCTTTTTTAAATGCTGAATCTCCACTTATGCGTTTGTTCCCCCCAAAGGTTGAGACTATGCCTAATGTAATTAATGAAACTGTGATGTATTGGGAAATTACTTCCGGAGCTCTGGCTCCATGCAGAGCGACCCCAGGGTCGGCAGGCTTAGATTTGCATGCCATGGATGACACCGTTCTAAAAAGCAAAAATCGGGTCATCATTGCTACCGGTGTTGGTATTCATATACCACCGGGGAATTTTGGATTGATCGCCCCTAGATCGGGGCTGGCTGTAAAAGGCATCCAGGTACTTGGAGGGGTAATTGACAGCGACTATCAGGGAGAGATTAAGGTACTTCTGCTAAATAGCAGTGAGAATGACTTGCTGATACACCGCACCGACCGAGTGGCTCAATTACTCATTATGCCTGTTTTCAGTGGTGAAATAATGAAAGGCACTGCCCCAACTTTGCTAACTGTACGAGGCCAGAAAGGCTTTGGCTCTACGGATAACCCTGGAGCCAAGATTTGGGTGCAATCGCCTAAGAATCCCCCTGAACAAGCAGAGGTTATTGCCACCGGTCAGGATAACACCATTTTGGTTATGAGGCCAGGGAAAGATAGCTGGGAAGCTGTCCCAGCTGATAAATGTTATTTACGAGAATGATTAATGCCTGTGTTTGGTTCTTTTTCAGATCATTCTTTGGATTGTTGCTGCAGGATGTGTCGGTACTGGACACCGTTCGGTCTACTTCGGAGAGAGAGAAGGGATCCCATTAACCCGGGATGAATTGGGAACCAGAGTGTTGCGTTCCTTCAATGCGTGGGACTCGTCATCGAACTTTTGGACACTGCTGGCGAAAAGAGTAACTGATGCCCCTCACTTCTGTTTGACACCGATGAGATCTGTGCACGATATCTTAGCGACGTGCCTAGTTGCTGTCCCCGCTTCGCTGGAGACGTTAATAAGCATCTTTAACGTTTCAAAGGCTCGTCCGAATATTATTCTGGGTGATTTTGCTACCCATGCATATTGTCCTTTATGTACTGAACTGCCGAATGAGCAACTTCCTATCCAATCCCAAATAACTACGTATAACCTTACACAAGGTGATCTATGCTTTTTCCTCACATGTAATCCTAATGCAATTTCTGAATGTCTACGTCTCAAGTTAAGAGGCGCCACTGTTCTCACATCCCATGAACGAACTCTGTGTTTCCAGAGGACACCGACCACATGTGTTTCAGTCCAGAACAATATGACTTGCAATAGTTTGGTAGTTACTCCCAGTCACTATCGTGCAATATTGCTACCTGCCGGATGGCTTTTCTCATGTGGTAATACTTCCTGGCCCTATGTCCCTGCGAACATTTCCGGAGGCCCGTGTGCCATTACTAGACTCAGTTTACTTATGTTCTCATCACATCCAAATGCCAATTCTCGTGTGCTCCGAGATACAACTACGTTACAGGAGGATTGTGACTCATCTTTGCATTTATATTCCAAGTCTGAATACCTTAGTCTAGCTGTTTCAATTATTGGTGTCCCTGCTTTGGCGGTTTATAATGCTAAATCCATTGGGAAAATGGCTTGCTGGATGGTCAAATCTATTAATCATACTTCCACAGTCTTATCTGACTTACTATTAGACGCCCAGGGTGAACGTAGAGCCATCTTGCAAAATAGAGCAGCCATTGATTATCTTCTGCTTAAACATGGACATGGCTGTTCGGACTTTGAAGGCCTCTGCTGTTTTAACTTATCTGATCATACACAATCCATTCGTGCACACATAGATAAATTACATGACCTAACTAATGAAGTTAGGAAACACATTGATCAGAGCTGGTTTGACTGGCTCTTTAACTGGTTGCCAGACATGAATATGCTACGCCACACATTAGGTGGCATTTTGATTGCTCTTGTTGTTTTAATTTCTATCTGTTGTTTTATTCAGTGTATCCCTTCACTGCTTCAATTCTGCACATCTGGTACTAGACATAGATCAGTTAGTTTTGTTTCATATTATTCTTCCGCAGATGTTAGTTCCATTTAGTATATATATAATAGACTGAAGTCAAGGGTGGAATGTACTGCTCGATTTTCCCGGCCTTCCGGTGTTGCAGGGCAATCCATATGACTTCAGTCTCTTTCCATCCGAGCCTAAGGACTGGAGTAGTGAGTAGGGCCTATCTATTAGACACTTGTGGCACCATCCCGTGCTCCTACCCTTAGCTCAGGGCCTACACACATAGCCTAGGGGATAGATTCATTAGCCTTGAGGATAATTTGCCCTATAGTGAGGTTGTTTCATGGAGCTGTGTTGAATTCAGGCCTGGTAGGCCTCAAACGGGAGAGACTCCATCTTTCTTTCTGCTCCGGCAGCCCGGGACCTTTCCAGAGGGAGGGGGATGTTTTAGTTATGAGGTGTTATTCGCTCGGAGAGAACCGGTTCAGGCCGGCCCTTATCGAAGGATTGTATTTTTCTTCATGCCGAAGACACTACATCAGGCCGGCCGGCTGGGAAAGTGTCCTTGGTACGGGGAGGTACAGGAATTTGGTGGGCGGCAGGTTTCGAGCTGGAAATTTCCATGAGGGAATGCACTTCTATATTAGTGAAAGTCTGAGTGAGATAAGGGCACTTGCTTCTAGACCATAGGCGGCATCTGGCCGTTAGCAGAAGAGCTATTACTTATTCCAGGGAAGACTGATGATGAACTTGAATCCAAAGAGGAGAGAGTAGCCGATAAGGACGAGGTTCCAGTGACTCGGAGAGGGAGAAGGGAGCAGACCCACAACTGCAGAGGGGTGACTTCCAGGCTAAGCCGAGGCATAGACGAGAAGGGAACCTAGATGACCCTTGAGTACAGGCGACGTCCCTCAAGGTGAAGTCGATCCCTTTTTCTTTGAAGTGTATAACTTAATCTTTTACTTTCCTTGCAGGTTATATATGTATGATGTGTTCCGTAAATGTGCATGTGGCATTTAAATAAAGTATTTAGCTTATTGTACGTTAGCATGTGTTGTGTACTTTTGTATAGGAGGATAGCCTAGTCTTTAGTCAGAGTTGCCTTAAAATGAACAGAGGTTAATCCTGGTCAGGTAAGTGGTAACTGGATGAGGGGGAAAACAAGCCCCTCGAACTAGAGAACAGGTTGTGCTCCACTAATAGTCTTTGTGTGATCTGATATATAGTCCCAATTCCCCTGTCGTGTACTAATAGGATGAGCTCGTGCTAAGGCTGCCGTGTAGGTAGGAGATTCTGGGTCTGACTGAGGCCGCGAGATCGTGAGTGTGTCGCTGCCGAATGGGTAGGAGATTCTGGACCTGACCCAGGTCGCGAGACTTTGTGTGTTGCTACCGAATGGGTAGGAGATTCTGGACCTGACCCAGGTCGCGAGACTTTGTGTGTTGCTACCGGATGGGTAGGAGATTCTGGGTCTGACTGAGGCCGCGAGATCGTGAGTGTGTCGCTGCCGAATGGGTAGGAGATTCTGGACCTGACCCAGGTCGCGAGACTTTGTGTGTTGCTACCGAATGGGTAGGAGATTCTGGACCTGACCCAGGTCGCGAGACTTTGTGTGTTGCTACCGGATGGGTAGGAGATTCTGGACCTGACCCAGGTCGCGAGACTTTGTGTGTCGCTGCCGAATGGGTAGGAGATTCTGGACCTGACTGAGGTCGCGAGATCGTGTGTGTCGCTGCCGAATGGGTAGGAGATTCTGGACCTGACTGAGGTCGCGAGATCGTGTGTGTGTCGCTGCCGAATGGGTAGGAGATTCTGGGTCTGCCTAAGGCCGCGAGACTGTGGTTGCTGAGATTGTGAGGCTGTGAGGTCTTGATATATATATATATAATAGGAATTCCCTGTCCTTAGGTGGTACGTATATATGTGGTTATTTAGGTGTAAAAAGACCCTAGGGAGGGGGTAACGTTCTGTTTTGGGTCAGAAGGGCTCTGTAGAGCGGGTTCCACCCGATCCGAAAACCCAAGCAGAACAATGAGTTATTGATTGCTTGTCTCAGTATCAGTATGGGTTCCTGAGTGTTTGTGTGGGTAGGGTGTGTGTGACTCTATGCATAGATGTGTGAGTGGGTGATTCTATGGGTGCATGGTTTTAAGAGTGCATCTGTGATGGACTGTATGGTTGAGTGAGTGTATGTATGGGTGTGTTAGGGATTGAATGTATATCTCAGTGGTACATTTGTGACTAACTACATATGTGAAAGGCAGTATATATGCGTGTAAGAGTATATAAGTGGGTAGATGTAAGAGTGTGTGATTGTGAGAGTGACTGTATGGATGAGTGTGTGCTTGTATCAATGATTCTATAAGAGCATAAGAATGTGATACTATTTTTATGAGTAAGTGAACTTGAGTGTGTATAAACGCATAGGTGAGTAAATGGGAGTGTGATTATTTGCATGACTGAGTAGGTGTGAGAGTACCTCTATGGATGATTGGTAGTGTGTGAGTGTCTATATAGGTGTATAAATGCATATGATAATTTTGTATGTTGTGACTGTAAGTATGAGTGACTGTACAGGTGAATGAGTGGAGGTGTATGTAGACCTAAGAGTTAATAAGTGGGTATGTAGTTATTGGTATTGCAGTATGTATGGTTTTGAGAATGGGTGTGAGAAGATGTGGAAATTTATCACATGGATGACGTCATCAGTGATGTCATCAGTGATGTCATTTGAGATGTCATCAGTGATGTCATGAGTGATGTCACTGACCATGTCATGAGTGATGTAATATGTGACGTCATCAGCAATGGATTGCGGGCGCGCGAGTTATAGTTAGCTGAACTAACTATAACGGGGGAATTTCATTGGTTTTTTTCCGAGTGAAATGTCCAGCTAACTATAACATGTGTGAAACCTATGGTTTTTTCAGTGAATTTGCAAGGTCTTTTAAATGCTAATTCCTAACTATAACGTGTGTGAAACCTATGGTTTTTTCAGTGAATTTGCAAGGTTTTTTAAATGCTAATTCCTAACTGTCATGTGTGTGAAACCTATAGTTTTTTTAGTGAATTTCAAATGTTTTTTAAATGCTAATTCCTAACTATAACGTGTGTGAAACCTATGGTTTTTTAAGTGAATTTACAAGGTTTTTTAAATGCTAATTTATGAATGTAATATTATATTTTTTAAATATTTATTTTACAATAAGCTACCTATATATATAGTTATAGATTAACTTTATCCTGTAATATGGAATGGCTTAGTTTTTTTTATTTGGATAGAGTTGAACAGCATAGTTAATATCTTCTATAAACTTATAAACACTTTTAATTTTTTATTTTTTTTTGTAAGTGTTTTAGACCGTACACACGTGCTCCGTACGCGCATACGCACGTGCTCTGTACGCGCATGCGCGCATGCTCCGTGCGCGCATGCGCGCGTGCTCCGTACGCGCATGCGTGCGTGCTCCGTGCGCGTACGCGCATGCGCGTGTGCTCCGTATGCGCATGCGTGCGTGCTCTGTGCGCGCACCGTGCGCGCACCATGCGCGCACGGCAAGTCATGTCATTTAGAAACAACACTTTTCATTGATTTATAGTAGTTTCAGGTCATGTGAATAAGAAACAACACTTTTCATTGGTTTATAGTAGTTTCAGTTCCAGAAACTTCCAACAACACACCCACTCCCCTCATTATTACTTCTGATTCCCTGGGAGAAGGAGCTGATCAGCTTTTCCAGTACTCCAGTACTTGAGAATGGCAGAGCAGCAGTCATCTTCTGGGAGTGAGCAGGAGACCCTTGTGAGCCAGAAACAGAAAGACTCTTTTATATGGCAATTTTTTACATTTCCAGACGGGCAGAAGAAGGTGAATGCTCCAAAAGTCACCTGCACTCTTTGTGATCGTGTCTTATCAAGAGGAGATCCTAAAAAGAAATACTCTTTTAGTATCTTCACTATGATCAGGCACGTTAGAGATGTACATCCTGTGGCTTATGCTCGAGCTGCTAGAGAAAACCCTCCAGCAGCTCAGCCGAGCACATCCGCAGCAACTCAGCCGAGCATATCATCGGCAGCTCAGCCGAGCACTTCATCTGCGGCGGCAGCTTCACCTGCTTCGATTCCTCTGGATATACACCCTCTGTTTAAGAGGGTTCATATACGGTGCAATGCGTGTAATGCTCTTCTCTCTTATGGGGACACCAGCATTCCCCTAATAGAGAGCAAGATACAGCAGCACTCGTGCGGCACCCTATAATTTTTGCCATGTTTTTTGTTCCTCTGTCCCTCAATTAACACAACGGCTCTTTCTAGAGCCACCTAACATCTAAACACTTAAATTTGATTTTTAATTCTATTTTTTTCATGATTCCGCCATGCGTGCACCGAGCGCGCACCTCACGGGGTGTGCGTACGGTGCGCGCACCCCGCGATTTTTAAAAAAGAAAATAAAAGGTTTTTTTCACCCTTCATGGTCCTTCAGGGACCCCCAGACAAAAGCTAGGGGGTCAAGAAATCTGAACCCTGCCCCCTTTTCACGTTCTCCACCTTTCTTTTTCACTGTCACACACAAAATGGCGGACAACACTTCCTGATTTCGACCGATTCAAATGTTGACTGACATGTAACCACCAATGAGAATTACGCTCGCGCACGGCACCGTGCGCGCACGGTGCGCGGCTATAGATATTTATGTGCTTTTAACTGCAGTTTTCTCAGGAACTACTGAACAGATTGACACAATATATGCAAAAGGCATATCCCTGACCTGAGGACTACCTCTTTGCCAAATTTCAAGTAATTCTGTTCAGCCGTTCGGGCTGTACCTTCGACTAAAAGTCCTATGGGAAAATGCATGGGGAAAACGCGTTTTGGGATCCCCTTTTTTCTCGGCCCCCGCTTGACGAATCACCCCGAGACTTTCAGGGTAGGAGTTGAGCGGAGCGCCCCATTAGTTTTGAAAATTTTGAAGGATTCGTCAACCGACACCAAAGTTATTCAAAATCGAATTTTGAGATTTCCTACGGAAACTCGGTCCTAACTATAACTATCTACTGGCGACCGCCAGTAGATAATATATATAAATATATATATATATATATATATATATATATATATATATATATATATATATATATATATATATATATATATATATATATATATATATATATATTCATCAATCGGCGCCAACGTTATTCCAAATAGAATGTTGCAGATTTCCTATGGAAAATAGGTCCTAACTATATTTACCTGAACAGAATTACTTGAAATTAGGCAAAGAGGTAGTCCTCAGGTCAGGCATGTGCCTTTTGCTTAAATGGTGTAAATCCGTTCAGTAGTTCCCGAGAAAATCAAAAGTAAAATCACATTTATATCTGGGCGGAGCCTAACCACACATCTCATCGTGAGATCTGATTGGCTGTCAGCACTTCATCCAAGAAGTGTTGGCAGCCATCTTGGGAACAATATACATGATAGCACCTCATTAAAAAGCATTGCAGTTAATAGAAGGTTTTAAGACTTTAGTTACATTATAAATCATTTGTTGATGGTACCATAATCATTTTAGGAATTGTGGTGTGTTCTAAGGTGATTTTACCATGTGAAAAGGCCTTCTGCTGTGTTATCATGAATCATGTTTGAGAGAAAACTATTTTCTCATGCTTTTCCCACAGAGGTTTGGAAGGTGATCTATAAGCTAACTGAGAGCATATTTTCTGTAAATTCACATTATCTTTCTCAGTCATGTGAGAATGAAGTCTGACATTCTCAGTAAAACGTGTACATCCAACAAGGGCAGAGACTGTCAGTTGATTCCTTTGTGTTCTACTGCAGCTTCCCAGAGTGTTCTAAAGAACAACTAGAGCGCTAACAGTCCTACTTATGACAAACGTATGGCACACCTGAAGCCATCTTGGTTGGAATAAAGTGTTAATTCTTAAAACATTTAATTTAAAAAGGAACAAAATGAGGGGGTTCATTTTGCCATAGAAATTATGATTAGTGCTGCAGAAAGAAAAATTAGGGCACATTTTGAGTGACTTCTCAAAACCTCTTCTATTTCATTAAAAAATTCTGACATGCAGACTGAAACATGCACTTTCAATACCAGCAGCAGACTTCCCTGGTGAGCAGTAGCTTTACTACAGTGATCTAATAAGCAACTTGAGTGCTAACATTCTGAATTTATGGCAAATGTGTGACACATCTGAATGCCTTCTTGATGGAACCAAAGTAAAAAACTGAAAGTATTTCCTACTGAGGAGACTGTAGTAAATGAGGAAATTAGGAAACATCATAACAAATAAGTCTCCCAAAATGGCCTCCAGAGACAAAAGAGCCCAAATGTAGCCCAAATATCACCCAGATGTAGCCCAAGTATAGCCCAATGACAGAATGTCCCAGAGTGTTCTAACGAACAACTAGAGCGCTAACAGTCTTACTTATGACAAAAGTATGGCACACCAGAAGTCATCTTGAATGGAATAAAGTGGTAACACTTAAAACATTTAATTTACAAAGGAACACAATGAGGGGATTCATTTTGCCATAGAAATTATGATTAGTGCTGCAGAAAGAAAAATTAGGGCACATTTTGACTTCTCAAATCCTCTTCGATGTCATAAAAAAATTCTGACATGCAGACTGAAACATACACTTTGAATACCAGCAGCAGACTTCCCTGGTGAGCAGTAGCTTTAGTACAGTGATCTAATGAGCAACTAGAGTGCTAACATTCAGAATTTATGGCAAATGTGTGACACATCTGAATGCCTTCTTGATGGAACCAAGTAAAAAACTGAAAGTATTTCCTACTGAGGAGACTGCAGTAAATGAGGAAATTGGGAAACTTCATAACAAATAAATCTCCCAAGAAGGTCACCAGAGACAAAAGAGCCCAAATGAAGCCCAAATATCACCCAGATGTAGCCCAAGTATACCCAATGACAAAATGTCCCAGAGTGTTCTAACGAACAACTAGAGCGCTAACAATCTTACTTATGACAAAAGTATGGCACACCTGAAGCCATCTTGATTGGAATAAAGTGGTAACAGTTAAAACATTTAATTTACAAAGGAACTAAATGAGGGGGTTCATTTTGCCATAGAAATTATGATTAGTTCTGCAGAAAGAAAAATTAGGGCATATTTTGACTTCTCAAATCCTCTTCTATTTCATAAACAAATTCTGACATGCAGACTGAAACATGCACTTTGAATACCAGCAGCAGATTTCCCTGGTGAGCAGTAGTTTTACTACAGTGATCTAATGAGCAACTAGAGTGCTAACATTCAGAATTTATGGCAAATGTATGACACATCTGAATGCCTTCTTGATGGAACCAAAATAAAAAACTGAAAGTATTCCCACTGAGGAGACTGCAGTAAATGAGGAAATTAGAAAACTTCAGAACAAATAAATCTCCCAAGATGTCCACCAGAGACAAAAGAGCCCAAATGTAGCCCAAATATCACCCAGATGTATCCCAAGTATAGCCTAATGACAGAATGTCCCAGAATGTTCTTATGAACAACTAGAGCGCTTACTGTCTTACTTATGACAAAAGTATGGCACACCTGAAGCCATCTTGATTGGAATACACTGGTAACACTTAAAATATTTAATTTAAAAAGGAACACAATGAGGGGGTTCATTTTGCCATAGAAATTATGATTAGTGCTGAAGAAAGAAAAATTAGGGCACATTTTGAGTGACTTCTCAAATCCTCTTCTATTTCATTAAAAAATTCTGATATGCAGACTGAAACATGCACTTTTAATACCAGCAGCAGACTTCCGTGGTGAGCAGTAGCTTTACTACAGTGATCTAATGAGCAACTAGAGTGCTAACATTCAGAATTTATGGCAAATATGTGACATATCTGAATACCTTCATGATGGAATCAAAGTAAAAAACTGAAAGCATTTCCTACTGAGGAGACTGCAGTAAATGAGGAAATTAGGAAACTTCATAACAAATAAATCTCCCAAGATGGCCACCAGACACAAAAGAGCCTAAATGCAGTACAAATATCACCCAGATGTAGCCCACATGTAGCCCAATGACAGAAGTGTGCAAAACACTTATTTTTTGTGTATTTGCAGTTTTATATAGTGCAGACTTGTCAGGTATTGGAATGCTTTACATGAGCATTGGTTACATCACACAAGATCAAATTCATTTTGGTTTTAGACATGGGGAGAGTAAGTGATTTGACCACAATCACAGAATGTTGAGCTGAAGCAGAAACTCCAACCTGGTTCCCCAGTTGCAAAGTCTGCAGCTCTGGAAGTAACACCACATCCTCTCGCCAAGGTGCAACATTTAATCAAGTGGTCAACTGGATAAAAAAACATAAAGATTACAAATAATTTAAAAGTTCTTTGTCGCTATTTGAAAACTCAGAAAATATGTCCTCATTTTAGTCTTTTAGAGCACTAACCATAATTTTGATGCAAATAAGATCCTCTCATATATGTAATTTCTAAAGGAAATACTCTAAGTATTACAGTTTTGATTACATCAAGATGACGTCAGGCGTTCCACACTTTTGTAATAAATATAGAATGTTAGCAATCTAGTTGTTCATTAGGATACTGTTGAGAGGCAGAGGCCAGGGGCACGGACTCTGAAAATTGAAGGCAGGTAGGAGAGTGCAGAGGCAACAATTTGACCACACTGGGCAGGCAGGAAGGGCAGTGGCAGCACAACAGACTATGGAGGGCAGTGGAAAGGGGGGAAGGGGCAACAAACCAACAATACAGGACTGGCAAGAGAGGCTGTGGCAATATATTAGACCATTGTGGGCAGAAGGAAGAGGCAGTGGTAGTACAACCATACATGCCAACAGACCCGTTTCAGCCAGGAAACGTCCAATGTTTTTAAGCTCAGATGGGCTTTATTTGATCTGTCTCCTGTCTACAATCTCCTCTTTTTCAATGTAACTCAAAGGGGAAAATCAAAACCCCAGTTTTTTTTCAAAATCTCCCTCTTACCAAGTTCAAAATGTTCGCAAGTATGGTCCATTGAATCATGGTAGGCAGGAGGAATTGGGGCAGGGACATGGACTTGGATAACAGATGACCGGAGGGACATGGAGAGGTGTGCCAAACTGACCCTACAGGGCAGGCATCAGGGTTTGCAGCAGCACAATACACCACACAGCGCATGCGGGACGGGAGTGCAGCACAACAATCCATAGAAAGCAATAGGGAGGGGACAGGACCATGCACATGGACAACAGAGAACAGAGGGGAAAGAGGCAATGGTAGCTAGGTGACTATAATGGACAGACAGGAGGAAAGCTGCAGCATAACAGACCATAAAGGGCAGGAGGGACCGATCAGGGGCATTACAATGGAACAGACAAGCCAGGAGGGAGGGAATAGGGGTCTGCACATGGAAACAGAGGGCTGGGGGCAAGGGGGCATGGCAGGAGCAGCAAGATGACCATGGAGGTCAGGCAGGATGGGCACTATAAACAAGACACACCATGGAGAGCAACAGTGAGACTATGATGGCGCACACACAGACCATGGAGGGAAGGTGGGAGGGGGTATGGGGCAGCTAGCTGACCACACAGGGAAGGTGGGAGGGGCCATGGCAGCACAGAAGACCATGCATGGCAAGTGGGAGAGTTAGTGGCAGCACAATGTCTATGATGGGCAAGAAGGAGGGTGCAGGGGCATGCACAAAGGACCATGGAGGATAGAAGGGAGGGTCAGGACCTGGGCACAGACAAGAGAGGTCAGGGGAAGGGGCCTCACAACAGACCGTGAGGGACAGGAAGGAGGAGCAGTTGCAGCACAACAGACCAGGGAGGGCAGAAGGGTGTGGCAGTAAAATGGACCATGGAGGACAGGAGGAAGGGGATAGGGGCATGGCATGTGGACAGGCAGGGTGGAGGTGGCAGGGACAGGTTACAGTCATCTGCAATGCTAGGCAGGTGGGAGGGGAGTGGCCACTCAACAGAACACTCAGAGTAGATAGGAGTGGCAGGTCCATGGAACATGGTGGGCAAAAAGGATGGAGCAGGGGCATGCACAAAGACATCAGAGGGCAGGGGGAAGGAGAATAGGGGATAAGCAGGAGGTCAATGATGGGCCATAGAATTGGGCAATGGAGGGCAGGAGGAGTGGACTGGTACATCATGCTAAATGGAGGGCAGTGGCAGCACATCAGACCATGCATGGCAGGAAGGAGGAGGCTAGTCCGTGGATTAAGACAAAGAGGATAGGGAGGAGGTGGATGGGGCAGCAAGCTAACTGTTCAGAGAAGGTGGGTATTTGGAACTTTATTATTTTTAAAATGTGTGTCTGTGCGAACTACTTAAAATATGAACAAGTATGCAGCATAATCTCACTTTTATTCATGAAGAAGAGGACGTTTGTGATTGTGACTCCAGGCTCACTTGGCAGAAACACCCCCTGACCCTCCATCCCCCATTGCAAAATGTAATGCCCGTGAAAAGGGTAGGTGGACGCAGTGTTATATAGAACATAGTCCTGAGAGCACGATTGAAAATGAAAACTAAATATAGTATATGGTATAAACTATGCACCAAAAAGTGTGATATAAGATGAACCGGGGCGTGAAATATAATATGCAATACATTGTGCGCAATGACAGATTCATTGGAGAGCGCGAGATAGCACAGGCACTAGTGCGTGCTATGCGATATGCGCCTTGGAGTGTAATATGCACAGGGCAGTGTTGTGTAACCTAACTAGTCTCTAAAGTTGTAATATAAAATATGTGCTGGGGAGTGTAACGTTGCATATGCACTGTGACAAAGATATGGATCCCAGATTGTTATATGTATGGCATAGCACTGTGCGTTATAACATAGGCATCGAGGAAGGTACGTTAGATGGGGCAATATAACCCGTGCGAAGGCAAGTGTGGCATGACATATTCACGGGGTGGTGTTACAGTGCACATGGGCTGGAGAGTGTCATAGCATACGCACTAGCTGGTGGAATACAACACAGAGGTGTGTGGCACTCGGCGAGCACTGGTGGGTGTAACACAGCATTGGGCTCAGCCAGGAGCACGCTGTGACTTTCAAGTGAGGTTCGTCTCCTTTCCAGAGAGTAAAATTAAAAGTATTACACATCCGGCGGTGGATGTGTGTTTTATTAACCGTGAGGGGGGATTCTTGCATAGTTTGGTCGAATTTTTGTCGAATCCCCTTTGAATGGCTTGGTGTGCGTGTGTATTAAATGTGCCGGTCAATAGCTACCCATGTTTGTATAAATAAACGACAAGGGTGTCTACTTAGAGAGTACCGACCGGTGGGGGTGCCGGGATTAGGCACGGTAGGGCGTCAGACACGTCAGAGCTTCACTAGCGGTGTAAATACATTCCACGTTGATTCATTGTATGTATAGTCGCCTTTTAATGAATATCACGCACATCGTCATGGTGATAGGTACATACAGTTTTTCCAGGATGTCCTAGGTGTTTCTATAAATATATATTTTTTTAAAATAATAAAAAACAAAGGCCGGCCCCAGGGGATGGGGTCCCCGGGGCCATAAGTGGCCTGAGGAGGGGGGCAACGCAGACGCAGCCCCCCTCTAAAAAAATATTTTTTAAAAAAGAGGCCGGTTGGGGTCCCCGGGGCCGATTAATTTTTTTCAACAAAAAAAATTAGGGTGCAGGCCCTGGGGGGTGGGGTCCCCAGGGCCAATAAATTAGAAAAAGAAGGGGGCCACACAGCCCTCCTTCTTAAAAAAATAAAATAAATAAAAGACCGGCATTGCGCCGGAGGCCACGCCCCCTCCGTGCAGCACTCTGCAAACGCGCCCCCTGGCCAGTTGTAAGTTGGGGAATTGATTCCCCTTCAATACTGAGGGTCCCTGAAGGCCATCTTGCCCAACAGGTATCTCCAGTATGCGCCAGGGAGCTGCGTTGCAGACAGGTGTTCTGAGGCCACGCCCCTTTTTACACCTCTATGCAACGCAGCTCTGTGGCACTTACTGGAGGTACCTAGTGGGCTAGTTTGACCTTAGGGACCCTTAGGATTCAAGGGGACTTAATCTCTCAACTTAGAACGGCCACAGGGTGCGTTTACACAGTGTTGAAGGGAGGGGACGGGGCATGAGGTGACGTGTGCAAACACGCCCTGTGGCGCGTTTTAAGTTGGGGAAATAATTCCCTTTCAATCCTGAGGGACCCTGGGGGCCAACTAGCCCACCAGGTGCTTCCAGTTAGCGCCACTGCTCTGCGTTGCAGAGAGGTGGTGCAGGCCGTGCCCCTTTTTACACCTCTCTGCAATGGCGCTTACTGGACATACCTACCATCAGTGATGTCATTTGAGATGTCATCAGTGATGTCATGAGTGATGTCACTGACCATGTCATGAGTGATGTAATATGTGACATCATCAGCAGTGCATTGCGGGCGCGCTAATTATAGTTAGCTGAACTAACTATAACGGGGGAATTTCAATGGTTTTGTACGAGTGAAAAGTCAAGCTAACTATAACGCCCCTGAAACCTATGGCTTCTTCAGTGAATATATATATATATATTAGTGCTGAGTCAAATAAACTGCTGCCCAGTGCTGCTGCTTCCTAGGGGTCCGCATGTAAAGGGCAACTTTGAGTATCACTGCATAAGGGAAATAAATGTTTTATCAAAGGTCTGGCCAGAGAATAAATCTGATACAATTTCGACACCAAATCTTCTGCATCAGTCAAATTACTACAAAGAGACCTGAATGCTCTCAAGGTAGACAGGCCGTCAGTTGTTTAAATGAGGAAACAGGCGAATCCCCTGCAGATGAAGCGAGGCTACCAGGGGACCCACCACCTTTGTGAACATTCATGGTGCTGACCTCAGCCTGAAAAGCAACACCTGGGATTGAAAATGCTACTTACTGACCCTCGGTCAGAGATCTGCTCTTCCCCAGCAGCTCTGCTGTGCTGTGCTCTGCCTGCAGTCCCACCGAGGCAGGGTTTGAGGCTGCTCCTCGTTGCTGCCTGTGCCAGTAATTTCTCTTTTTCCCCCGCATTGTGCCCCTTGTAGCTTACTCATCACTGTACCCCCCTAACTATTTTTATTGTATTTATCCCTCTGTTTTGCTACTTGTTATTTGTTATTGTGCCCTTATTGTTGCCACTTAGCACCATTACCCCTTATCCTCTGCTGTTGTACTCTTTTGCCTCGATTCCTGCCGTAACCTGCCCCGCTCCCGCTCCTGCCTCCCAGCTGCACATCCCTCCCCTACTTAATGGCGACCGCTGCACGGTGGCACAGCTGACCTCCAAAGGCGTGCCTACGGCAAGCCCGTCTGTGCCCGTACGCGAACCGACCGCGACCAGCACCAGGGAACCTGGATCTCTGGGACCCCACCGCTACTACTCCGCCGCAATCCATGCACTCATCCCCGTAAGACACAACGACTGCCAAAGTTCCTTGCCTAACACCACCCATGGACAGTTCCCGTGCAGACGCTGCCGCAGTTCCTTCACCATCGACAAAACCACCACAACCGCCGAAGTCCTGCCTGACGCACACGCCGCCGAAACCCTGACATGCATTCTCCTCAATGTGCGCCCCCTGCACTGACACTCCTTAGAGATCTGGGACCTGAGCAACACCCTCTCGCCGGACGTCACCTTCTTCACGGAAACCTGGACTAATGCCACCTCCGGCCCGACATCACCACTGCCTTCCCCGACGGCTACAAGATCCAGAGAAAGGACCGCCCCCACCGCCTAAGGGGAGGACTCGCCATCGTACACAAGACCCACCTCCAACACTCCACATCCAGCAGGAGTGATCCCCACTCCAACACAGAACACCTCCACTTCCAGATCCAGACCAGCCCCAGGAACACGCTATGCGGCACCCTCATCTACAGCCTGCTGGGACCTTGCACCCAGTCAGCAACTACCTTTGCCGAGCTTGACGCTCCCCACGCCATCACCTCCACAGATTACATTCTACTCGGGGACCTGAACTTCCACCTGGACAACTGCAATGACCCCGACACCACCACTCTCCTCAACAACCTCGAACTGAAGCAGCTGGTCAGCACGCCCATCCACAGAGTTGGGCACACCCTCAACCCCATCTTCATGGGAGGGACAAACTTCAGTTTCAGCCACACCACCCAGCCCCTCTGAACGGACCACCACTGCGTCCATTTCACCTTCAACACTACCACCGCACCTAAGCCCCCCCGTGCCCACCACAAAGGAACTGGAGCAAGGTAACACCTCAACACCACCCTCCTCCTAGACCCCCCAAGTGCCACGACCGACACCAACTCCGCAGCCATGGAACTTCACCGCTGGATCTCCTGCTGTGCTGACAAGCTCGTACCCTTCCGCCACCCCGTCAAACAACGCCCTCTGAAGGCCGCCTGGTTCACCACAGAACGGCAAGATGCCAGATACTCCTGCAGACGCCTAGAGAAAACCTGGTGAAACCAGAAAACGACTGAAGCACGGAACAACCACAGGAGCGCCCTGAAGGAATACCACCCACGCATAAGAGACACCAAACGGACCTTCATAAGAGACAAAGTCTCGACCAACACGACCAATGCCAAGGAACTGTTCCACGTCATGCAGCAGTTTGCAAAACCCCCCAGTGAAGCTTTGGACGTCACGCCTTCCCAGGAACTCTGCGGCAAGCTCAGCTCCTACTTCCATCTGAAGATCAAGGTCCTGGACAACAACTTCAGCGAACCGATGCCTGACACCAACCCACCTACGCCGCAAATAAGCCATACATCAAGACCTGGAATCCCACCACCGTAGAACACATCACCATGACCATGAAGAAAACCCACTCAGGAGCCCCTAGAGACCCCGGCCCACATCACATATTCCACAGGGCCACCATCGCCATCTCACCCGAACTAGGACGGACTATCAATGCCTCCCTCATGTCTGGCATCTTCCCATATGACTGGAAGCGGTCGGAGGTGAAACCCCTCCTCAAGAAGCCAACGGCCGACCCGACAGACCTGAAAAACTACCGGCCCATCTCTCTCTTCCCCTTCACCGCCAAAGTCACGAGAGACTCGTAAACGCCCAACTAACGACCTTCATCGAAGAGAACTGCATCCTGGACGCCTCCCAGTCTGGATTCCGCAGCAACCACAGCACCGAGACTGCCCTCCTCGCAGCCACCGACGACATCCGTATGCTACTCGACCAGGGTGCTGCTAGACCTCTCCACAGCCTTCGACACCATCTCACATCGCACACTCACAGCATGACTTCACGGCGCGGGGATACAAGGAACTGCCCTCGACTGGATCCAATCCTTTCTCTCTGGCCGAACCCAGAGGATCAGACTCCCTCTCTTGCTCTCTGAGCCCACCGATATCAACTGCGGAGTACCCCAAGGATCATCGCTCAGCCCCACGCTCTTCAACATCTACATGGCCTGCCTCACCACCATTGTCAGAGAGCATGGCCTCAGTATTGTATCCTACGCCAATGACACCCAGCTCATCCTCTCACTCACAAAGAAGGCCGAAGACACCAGACTCTGTTTCCAGGAAGGAATGAAGAACGTGCCAGCCTGGATGAAAGACAGCTGTTCGAAGCTCAACTCAGAGAAGACCGAGGTCCACATCCTCGGACCCTGCACCTCTGCCTGGGACAACACCTGGTGGCCCTCTGCCCTCGGCAACCCACCTACCCCTACAGACCAAGCACAAAACCTCAGTATCATCCTCGACTCCTCCCACTCCATGAACCGCCAGATCAACGCCGTCACCTCCACCAGTTTCAACTGCCTACGCATCCTCCGCAAGACTTTCAAATGGATCCCCCCCGATTGCAGATGCCCTATACGCCGGAATCAACAGAACCCTTTTACACAGACTCCAAACCATCCAGCACGCGGCAGCCAGACTCATCCCCGGGTCTCCGCATCACGAACACATGACCTAACACCTACGAGACCTCCAATGGCTCTCCCTGGAGAAGCGGATCACCTTCAAACTCCTCACCCACGCCTACAAATCCCTCAACAACATCGGGCCCAAATACCTCAATGAAAGAGTATCCTTCCACGTACCCAAGAGGAACCTCTGCTCCGCGGACCTCACCCTGAAAGAGGTCCCCCGCATCCGTAGAAATAGAACCAGTGGGAGAGCCTTTTCCTACATCGCAGCCAAGACCTGTAACGATCTTCCTTTGAACATCAGATGCTCCCCGACCCTGCCCACAGTCAGAAAGGACCTCAAGACCTGGCTCTTCGACTGATCCGGAGCTTCTCCCCCCCCCCCCCCCCCCAGCGCCTTGAACCCCTCACGGGTGAGTAGCGCGCTTTATAAAGCCCTGATTGATTGATTGATTGATTGATTGATTGATTGATTGATTGATTGATTGAAAAGGTGAGGAATTTCTGATGGATCAAAACATGATAATTGGGATCCTGCAGATCCAGCATACACATGCAACACCATTGGAAAACCCCATTGATTCCCCACCAGAAAAACTATGGGGTAGAACCCTTGCCCTCTCTGTCTGAGTACCTCTAAGATTGCATGTTTTTGCAGAAGAGAATCTATTCCTTGGCAAAGTACCAGTCTCTTTTCATTGTTGGGAGGGCATGGAGTTGGTCTGACGCACACGTCTCTAGGGTGTAAAACAAAATTCTATTGTGTACCCCTCTCGAATTATATCCAGAACCCATGCATCAGAAGAAAATACCCCCCATAGCTGGAGAAAGTGATGGATCATGTCCCCGAGCACAAACTCCTAACCAGCCATCATATAGTCAGGAGCAAGAACATCCTCTTTTTAATTTAAACTTCCCTTCAAGTGCTGTTGTTACCTACAAGACAGCAGTCTAAAAGGAGATTTGCTTTGAAAGACTGCTTATCCGCAGAAGGCTACTTTAACAAAGAGGAATGCTTCTTTTCCTTGAACAACCTGTGAAGCTTATCCTCAAGCTCTGCCCTAAACAATTGGTTACCTTGAAAAGGCATACGGAGAGCAGATGCCCCTTTGTGCCTAGTCTGTGCTCCAGTCTTTCAACACCAAATTCCTCCTTGCAGCAATACATGCCCCCAGAGAGGGATGAGGCTCTTACTATATCAATGGAAATGTCTGACATATATTCCACTCGTCGTTCAATGTGTTCCAAGAGACCAGAATAATCCGAGAAATCATCCAGAGACCTAAAAAGAACCTTTGGGTCAGAAGTCAAAGACTGCACCACATAAGTTCCATATATGCCTGCCGTTAGGGCCAAATGAGAACCAAATACAATGCTGCATCAATCTTTTTGTCAGTAGGGTCTTTAACAACTGCGTCTTCTGTGAATGGAGTTCTACCCACAAGACTAGCAACAAACAAAACAATTGGAATATAATTTGGCAGATTTTGATGCATCTCATGAAGGGAAATTATTTTTCCAAGTTTAATGGTTCATCTAGGGACCACCGTGTATAAATAAAAACAAATATTATTGAAATGCTACAAAATGTTAAAATTCCAAAGGTTGTTTTAAAGCATATTTCTGTTGGTGTGCAAAACACAAATCCATTTCAAACACTGTAGAAAAAGGTTTCATAAATAAATAACTTGCCTCACTCTGAATGCCCTAAACAACACAGAGGCTTATTTATGAGTCCATGCGACACTTTTGCGCTGCCAGTGTGTCACTTTTTGTGACGCACCGGCGGCGTAAAAAATGTGCCACATTGCGCCTTATTTCATCTAGGCAGATGTGTCACTTTGTAAACCCCTGTGCTACATTATATCTGAGTCAGGTATAATGTTGGTAGACTGGGCGTACCCCTGCATCAAAGCCTCGTAGAAGTGGCGCATTGAAATCTATAAGATTTCAGTGCGCCATTTCTAGGACGCCATTGTGTGAAAACCTTGCGGCTGCCTCATGGCAGGCATAAGACTGATGCAGGCCCTTTCACATGGGGCTTGCCCCATGTGAAAGGAACATTGCTGGAGTTGTGTCATGCTTCTGACACAACTCCAGCAATGCATTAGTTTTGCGCCGATAGATGTATCTGTCATTCCTTGCGACATGATGCGTCATACAGTAAATATGACACATCTATGGTGTTGCAAGGAGGGATCACTGAGAAGTGTTGTATCACTGCTTTGTCTCAGCAACTTGACACTTCCCATAAGTAAGGCCCACGGTACTTTGCAAATAAATAAAAATATATTGTAGTAATTTCACTATTCAAGTCAGCAGGATTTAGGCAAATAAGTTTCAGAAGTTCGTATCCATCTGGTAGGCTTGCAGCTCATACAAAAACATTTTGAAATTAAACACGTTAGAACACTGAAAAGTAGAGAATGTCTGAATTGTACGTTTTGTATGTGTTGTTAGAGCTGCTGTTGCCACCGCGCTGCTTTGATTAAGAAAGCACGCATATTTTAACAGATTGAGGAAATTTTTGTGTGCTTCCACATTGTGTTATATTTTAAAATACCTGAAAAACTACCTCCATATTCGAGCCGCGATCCACGAGCAGATCCAGTTGTCCCCCTGCTCTCTCCCCTCAGGCCTCAGCCAATCGGCCTTCTAAGGGTGGAGACTGGAGGTGGGGCACTGGTTAAAAGCTCCCTCCCTGCAGCAAACCGGCAATTGTACGTTTTGTATGTGTTGTTAGAGCTGCTGTCGCCACCGCGCTGCTTTGATTAAGAAAGCGCGCGTATTTTAACAGATTGAGGAAATTGTTGTGTGCTTCCACATTGTGTTATATTTTAAAATACCTGAAAAACTACCTCCATACTCGAACCGCGATCCACGAGCAGATCCAGTTGTCCCCCTGCTCTCTCCCCTCAGGCCTCAGCCAATCGGCCTTCTAGGGGTGGAGACTGGAGGTGGGGCACTGGTTTAAAGCTCCCTCCCTGCAGCAAACCGGCAATTGTACGTTTTGTATGTGTTGTTAGAGCTGCTGTCACCACCGTGCTGCTTTGATTAAGAAAGCGCGCGTATTTTAACAGATTGAGGAAATTGTTGTGTGCTTCCACATTGTGTTATATTTTAAAATACCTGAAAAACAACCTCCATACTCGAACCGCGATCCACGAGCAGATCCAGTTGTCCCCCTGCTCTCTCCCCTCAGGCCTCAGCCAATCGGCCTTCTAAGGGTGGAGACTGAAGGCGGGGCACAAGGGCCAAATGCAACATCTCCCACGGGAGCGCAGCGGGCGCGCCGACGGCACGCCAAAGGCAAGCCCGTCTGCGCCCGTCAGTGCCAGGCCAGGACCAGGGGCCATGAGCGCTGCCCTGCCGCTTTTCTACTCAGGCAAAACCCTGAGACAGCTAGCGGTCAAACAAGCCCTAGGGCAGGTATCTCTCACTGTCCCTCTGGCGGTAGGGAGCATGTAGTTCCCTCTTCCTCCCACGACCATCGGTGAAACATCAGTTAGACATTTTTATCTTACTGACTACTGAAAGGCCTGATGTGCTATTAGTCACGGAAACTTGGCTCACCGCTGACTCCCTCCCAGACATTCTTGCTGCTCTCCCCCCAGACTATTACATTCTTAACGCTAATCGCCCGTCTAGCCGCCCGGGGGGTGGGGTAGCAGCCATCATACGGAAGCGATTTAAATTTATTGCCACTGCCTCGTTAGTCTTGCCAGATGTAGACAACTTGGTCATTCATCTTGAAACTGAGACAGGTGCCCTCTCGCTTATACTCATTTATCGTCCCCTTATCCCATGCCCATGTTCCCTATCTCCTTAAGCGAACAAATGGCAAATTTGCTGATGCTCCATACCAGAGTTGCTCTAGTTGGGGACTTCAACTATTGGTTCAATGATGTTCGAGCCGGACCACATGCCACAGAATTATTTGAAGCCCTTTCTAGTCTTAATCTGACTCAACATGTCACCGATTCCACTCACTCGAAAGGTCATACCCTCGACCATATCTGGACACACGATGTAGCCCTAACCAACCTAGTCATCTCCCCCTGTATCTGATCGGACCACCACCTGATCGACATTACCATCATAGTTAAAGGTAGGGTCAAAGCCCCCACTCTGGCAGGTGGGATATCGCGTAAATGGAGCTCCTATGATCGCCAAGGTTTCATGGATTTTCTGACTAGCACCTCTCCTATTCTTTATTCTGACTCTAGTATTGACGTGATGGAGGGCGACATCACCAATTGGCTACAGATAGCCAGTGACCGGTTCGCCCCTCTCACCAAATTTGCGCGCACCTGGCATGGCAACGCGCAAAGATGGTTCTCAAGTGACCTCAAGGTTCAGAAATTGAAGCTCCGCCAGTTAGAACGTAATTGGAGAAGTGATTACTTGAACCCTGACAGACTGCTCTATATAGCGGCCCGTAAAGAGTATAAAGGTGCGATATTTAAAGCCAAAGCCGCACATGTCTCTGACAGGATCCTTTTGGCCCATAATAAACCAAAAGAAATCTTCAAAATAATGAATGACTTCACCTCTGATGATAGAATTCTACCTACTCAGCTTCCCACCCAAGAGACCTGCAATGCATTAAATACCTTTTTCATTGAGAAAACTGTGGACATCAAGAACACCATCCCGCCGCATATGCTTAGTGGGTTGCTGGATGTCCCCGTCTCTAACCCTTTGTCCCTCACCCATTTTTCGGTCCTTACCCTTAGTACCCTCTCCGAGCTCTCTACCCATATTAAGTCGGGGTCCCCCAACGACTGCTGCCCTCCCTCTGTTTTTAGGGAAATCTGTCTTTCCCTACCAGATAGCATCCTCTCCTTTCTGAACGCCTCCCTTAATTCTGGCACGGTCCCCAATGCCTTCAAAGAGGCTATATTGGTCCCCCTCCTAAAAAAAACAGGAGCGGACCCTGCTACCCTCTCCAATTACCGTCCTATCTCCCTCTTGCCATATTTGTCTAAGATCCTTGAGGCCCATGTAACCACCTGTCTCTCGAAATTTGTTGAGAGCTCCAGCTATTTGGTACCTAACCAAGCTGGTTTTAGGCCGCCTCATTCCACCGAGTCCGTCATTCTGCCGGTGATGGACGTTTTGAGAGGGAATGCAGACAGAGGAATCGCGCAGGCACTCGTGCTCCTGGATTTGTCGGCAGCGTTTGACACGGTGGATCATAACATTCTTCTCCACCGTGTCGAGCAGGCCGCCATTCATGGCCTCGCCCTTGACTGGGTTAAATTCTTCCTCACGGGAAGAGGACAGGCGGTTCGCCTGGACCCTTATACTGCACCCAGGGCACCGACAGTTTGTGGGGTCCCACAGGGCTCTTCCCTCTCCCCCTTACTGTTCAACCTATACCTCCGCCCTTTAATTCACTCGCTAAAGAGGTGGAAGATCACCGTCTTCAACTACGCGGATGACCTGCACATCATTTTTCCCCTGGATTCCCCTGACTCCGCTGCTGTACTCCAAGCAGTAATGCTTCACATACAGCGGTGGATGAACCAGAACCAACTAAAACTCAACCCCGGGAAAACTGAGCTTATTCTGCCAGGAAAGAGCTTAGCACACTGGGGCCCCCAGTTCTGGCCAAGTGAGCTGGGCTCTGCCCCTATGCCTGCTAGCTCGATTAAGAGCCTAGGAGTGCTTATTGACTCCCACCTCTCCCTTAAATCTCAGGTAGGCACTGTGATCTCTTCCAGCATGTTCCAGCTACGTAAAATCCGCAAAATTTCCCATCTGTTGCCACATGCGGCGTTGGTACCAGTTGTGATCTTGCTGGTATTATCCCGCCTCAACTTTTCCAATTCCCTCTACCTCGGCTTACCTACAGTGTTGCTTCGCCGCCTCCAAATGGTGCAGAATCAGGCAGCGAGACTTATCTATAAAACCCGAAGTGGCAATTGCACAAACTGCATTGGCTACCTATCGCACAGAGGGCAGCCTTCAAGGCCGGCTGCCTGACTTTCAAAGCCCTCCATGGCAACAGCCCAGACTTCATTAAAGCTCTTATTACGAAGCACCTCCCGGCTCGCAACCTTCGGTCGGCCCATCTCCATCTGCTGGCCGCCCCAACCTTCAAACAAAAAAAACTGAGCGGACGCAGATTTGCCTACCTGGCCCCCAAGCTATGGAACCCCCTTCCACTGTTGATCAAGACCTGCGGCTCCCTACTCAACTTTAGAAAATCCCTAAAAACCCTGCTCTTCACCACCTCTGGTTAGCCTATCTCGCTACAAACTCTGTACTTTGCTAGCGCCAGGAAACTTATGGTGTCAGTGCGCTTTATAAATGTTGCTTAAGATAAGATAAGATTCTTAAAACTGCAGTACTCTGGATTCCAGTCCATGTGCCCCTTCAGCTACAGCTGAGTTGTCCCACATTTTTCAGACATTCCTGCTGGTAGCAAACGAGGTAATCAGTCCACATTCAGAGATACTGGCAGCTGGAGCTTCTTTGAGCAGTCCTGGATCAGAGCATCAGAATACCCACTGACACACACATCTACTGGCCTCTCGTGGTGCAGCATCTTGCACCCAGGGAGCAAATGGCAAGCAGGGATGAAGGGTAAGTGTGGAAGGCATATTTGGCCAGACTCAGCTCCACCACTCCAGTAGCAAAGGTTCTGGCGTTAAGTGAAGACCTGCTGTGTGCCAGTTGCATGTGGGTATAGTGTTCCAGGAAGTAGTGTAAAGTGGGGGAATCCAGACGGAGGTGAAGCTTGAGGAGGATGATGCACTCCAGATTGCATAGCTGCTCAAGCGAGAAGACGCCACAGCAGAGGGCCAGCCGCTGCTTTACCCGTGGAGGGCGCTCTTCAATCTGCTGACATGCAATGAGAGAGATGCCACCTCCACCAGCTGTAAGCAGTCAGAGGCTACTGGCTTCACCTGCAGCTGCCTAGCTAGGCAGTTGGCTGTCAGGAAGTCTCTCTCAATGCCCCTCCGGTGCAGGTAGCAGTCATCCCCATAGTCCCTGAACTTACATAGGTCCAGGCGCAGGGGGCAATCACCGGACACTCGGTCCTGCTGCTGCAGTCAATGTGGCTGCCCTCATCCGAAGACAGCTCACTGCTTGGGGGTGTCTCAAATAGCAGGTTTGGGCCCCACAGGATCCTTTGCTTCAGTAGCCTGGGGCCCTGCTCCCTCCTGAGTCAAGGTCTCGGCAGAGAGGTGGTCGGACTATGTGACCTGTCCTCGGGGGTCACCTCTTTGGGAGCTGCAAGACCCTTGAGCCTCTTTCTGGGGCTGCCCTGCTCCTCCTCGATAGAGGGGCACAACAGAGCGCTACAGGTCCCCATATCTGCTCTGCACCGGCAGGCTGTCTGTGCGTCTAATGATGTGCTGATCCTATGTTTGCTTAGGGGTACAAATTTAGCCATAAATCGTGTCAGACTAATTTTATTAGGATCCTTCTTATCCCTTTGAAGGACATCAGTAATTTAAGGATCCACCGGAAAGTCCATAGGAGCAGAACTTTGACATTGCCAAACTAGAGAATTTGAAGATGTTTCTGGCTATTCCTCTTCCAGAAACATCCTTTTATTCTTAACATGAAAAATCAAGTCAGGCACTAATTCTTTCAAAACATATTTTTCCCTGATTTCCTCCATGCTAGCAGCCTCTACCTATGTGTCAGCAGATGCAGAGGATAAAATAGGGAGCTTATCACTCCTCTTCCCTTTACAAGGGGGTAGGTTATCTAGGGCTACATCTGATGCCAACCTCGTTCTTCAATCCCAGCAGTCGCTGGAAAGGCGCATGATCCCCACGCAATCCAGACGCTGCTCTCATACTATGAGAGCAGCGCCAGGATTTGCCTGAGCAGCCTGGTATGCAGATCAGACACTGCCTGGGAGCCTGCAGCTTAACTCCAACCCGGCTTTGAACACAGTTGAGTTAGTGAAATAGAAGTGCGCATGTCTACATGCGCACTTCTAAGTGCTCACCACTCCTCCCTATCCTGGCACAGCCCGCCCTACACGGACATGCCTGCCAGTCACAGAAAAATAAAATGATATTGTTTTTATTATCATTTTATTTTTCTGCAACTAACTCTGATGATAACCAGCAAACTCCTTCACTACTCGGAAGACTCAAAACCAACAACAACGCTAGAGTTATGTCCAATACAATCTCTGCTATGTGGACTTACTGTTTCTGCCGGCTTCTAATACTCCCAGTCCACACCAAAACCACCAGAAGAAAAAAAAACGGCAAATGCATGTACACCCAACGCCCAGGCTGTGCATTTGCCATGGAACCAGGAAGGAGTAATGGCGCCTTTGCATTGCATCCTCCTTCCTTCTCTGCCCGCATCTTCTTCCAGGCCCTGCAGACAAGGAGACGCATCACAGACATGGATAACTTTTCCACCCAGCTAGAAAGCCGACAAGCTACGCAAACAGATTTGGCAGCCTGAGCCCCGCAGGAGCCACCCTTGCCTCATCCTTCTCACACGGTTGGCAAGACAGAAAAAAAGAACAGACAGAATGCTAGGTAGGAATTACACATGAAGCCTCCAGCAGCAGGAGCAATACCTATAGGCATTCTTCTGTTCTTTGTTCTGTGTGGCAAGATGGCAACATCTTATTAGTGATGAGGGGGATGGGGATAAGGCGACCGGGGGGTAAAGTTTAAAGTAGTTATACTCCTAAGTGGCATATTTAACTAAGCTATAAGTCCCTAGCATTTTGCACAAAGTAACCCAGGATCTGTAAATTATCTGTCTCTAGTTGACTGCAGTACCCATTGTGCCACCCAATACAGTGACAGTGCAAATATGACTGCAGGTCTACCGTTATATCCTGGATGTGGCAGTTTTAAAACAGCAATTTGACCTGTCACTGTAGCAAGGCTGGCTGTTCCACAGGAAAGTGCTGGATTGCATTACTACATTTAATAATGCTAATTTTGGTTAGGGAATAGACAGAAATATAACTAAAAGACCCTTTTTAATAGTTACTTCAAATCCAATTTAATTGTACAATCGAATTTGTAATAACTGTTAAGGAAAATAGCCTTTAGAAAGTTACCTTTTCCATGTCTAAAGCGTCTGGAGGTCAATTAGCATGAGCTCCAGCTGACACTGAGCAGCTAAATGGCCCCATTGATAGGGGTGTAAATATTGCTCCCACAGGAGAACAAAGGCATGTGGGAAGATTTTTCTGTTCCTCTTGCAGGATGATCATATGGGATGCGCCCAGGAACTTTATTAACTTCAAATTAGCCTACTCTGTCATAGGCAAATGTTAGTAGGGCATGGCCCTTCTTTGTTCCCCAGGAAGACACCAATCCCAATGGGAGAGGAGCTGCCCCCAGTACTGGTTTGAAGTGACCACAGAGGAGGGGTTGCTCATTTCCCTGGTTCTGGGGAGGACACACAGGTTCTGTACATCATCTTGAGTTTGGACGGACAGAGGCATTTCGAAATGGTTTGCAGCATTGCAGCACAGCGCAAGGAACTGCTGCAAAAGCAAGTGGGGTGACCCCTGGTAATGTGTTCCCTATTTGATTGAACAAACTCTGCCGGAACTTGCTGATGGGAGTTCTTGAAAGTAAAGAATGATCTGAACAGGCAGAAGCTTGTGCAAAGCCAAAGAATATTGTGCCTATTCCATCTGTTACTGGTCGTAGGATTCTTATGAGGTAAGGCTTTACTCATGGTGATTTTAAAGAGGTTTTAGGTATCATTAAAAGGGATGATGCAGTCAGTGATTTTCAGACTGTAGAACCAGCAGATCACGAAGCAAGGTGCCACAGAGGAAGAGTTCTTCACTGTTTCTCAGGAAGCCGAATTTCAGAGCTCGTGTTAGAGTCCAGTTAGTATCCGTATGCTCTTCCCAGTGGAGTATCTGCGGGTGTGGGGTCTTTTGGGCAAACAGCCCTGGGTATCACTCTTCTTGGGGAGTGCAGAGGTGAGCAAGTCATCTGCCGACTACCACCCTCCCGACAACAAGTCGACTGCAGCCACCTCCGCACAAGTCAGCTGTCGACCACCACCCCCTCCCGCTACTACCTGCACCAGGCGGCAAACTCGGGGACCTCCCTGGGCGGCAGTAGGTCTAATTATGCCACTGGTTCTTCCACTTCTTCCTCCAGGGAATCTGGAGTTTCTTCTCAGTCCATAAACGCTACAAGCTGTGTGGACCTATTTTGTAGACCAAGAAAAAGTGCTTGTTAAACAGGCAAAAATCTTGAGTAATTTCTGGCATTTGGTGTTACATTTATTACACAATATTCCACAACTAAGCCAGCATGTAATATCAAGTCTGCTCTTGTAAACATACTATTTCAGGACCACTGGAATATCTTCAACAAACACAACACAAGTGGGTGTTGTTTGCAGCTCTTTCATTTTTTGCATATTTTTTTTTAAGCTTTTAAAATCTGAAAGAGTCTCTCGCGATCAATATGGACACATAGCTGGACTTTGTGCAAAAACGTAGTAAGTGACTGATTTGCATTTAATGTAATGCTCCCAACACTTTGCTTAGTCACACAAAGGGAAAATGATGTGCATTTTGCAGACCCTTACTGTTTTGGCGGATTATAATAGGAAAATAGCATTCCTATTTGTTCCTATTGGTTCACTTTTCATACATTTTTTGCACACATTGATGCTTTTCTTTTTCTTAAGCTGAAATACACCTATTGTCATGGCATTAGGACATGTTTAAAATCCCAGGAGATATTTTTGTTGCAGCCAAGGTCATGAATGCACCACATTTCCTCACATTGCCTCTTGGGTTTCACCTCCTATGAAGTTTATTCGTGTGACCTGCTGCTTCAGAGGAAGAGCTGTCTGCCAGTCACCAACAGGGACAGGTTCCATGTCTGTGTTTGGAGCCAGCGGGACTAAAATGTGTCCCTCGGCTAATGAACTTTAAATAGTGCTTCCTGCTTCCTGAGTGAAGAAACAATTCAGGCTGGAGAAGAGATGGGCCATAATTATGCTTCCACGCACTGTCTTGGATTGTGTAGGGGATCACCCTTAACTCTGTGTTCACCCGATTACACTTAAAACATAGCTGTCCTCACACAAGTGCAAACTATCATAGTTTGCACCTGCATTAAGTACAGCATCTTAGTGAATGACCACCAGTGCCAAATTAAACCCTGGGGAGTCTTCTAGCCAGTTAAAATGTCGGGGCCCCCTCGCAAATAATGTCTAAAACCCAATGCACTGAATTTTTTTACAAACTGACAGCTGTCAGAAGATGAGCTTTTAAGAGACAAACTGTCATGTGAATCTGATGTGTCTGTTTTTTGTACTTTAAGTTGGTAATTGGTACATTACATTAATACAGTATTATCTTTATAGAGTATTTAATGTAAAGTTGTTGTTTCTTTGAGTTGATTAATTTTTTTCTATCTTTTGGAAACAATATTTAAGAAAGCTTGATTGTAATTTTCCTTCAGATCAAATCAATATTATTTCCTAAAAGGAGTGGGGCCCATAGGCCGGTGCCTACGTTGCCTATTTAGTCATCCGGAACTGATGACAACCCTAAGATTGGAAATCAAAGCTCAGTCTTTCACAGGAGGTGACTTAGCCTCTGAAGGAGGAGTAGGACTTCCGGGCCCCCTCGTGTCCTACTCCCAAGAATTTCTGTTCTGAGGTAGTTGCGATGTCAGATGGTTTTATAGATGGTTTTCTGGGGCAGTCCGAGCATAGTGGCATACCTGGCATTCCGACGGGAGTGAAGGGATATTTGAGTGGTACGCGGTGACTAAGTTAATATATTAACCCCTTGTGCGCTCATGACGGAACCACGCCGTCATGAGCCACGGGCGGCGTGTGCTCATGACGGCGTGGTTCCGTCATGCTGCGGCCATTGGCGGCCGCTCCTCCCACGCGGCTCTAATTCCCCGCCTGTGCGGGCGAATTAGAGAGTGGGCGGAGTCGTGACGGAACCACGCCGTCATGAGCACAGCTCGCCCGTGACTCATGACGGCGTGGTTCCATCATGAGCATGGCGGCGCCGCGCTCACCTCTCACCCCCCCAGCGCTGCGGCGGAATTCGCGCCGCAACGTAGGGGTTAAGCAGCAGCGGCTGGCAGAGGTAAACACAATGGGGCAGGGTAGGAGGGGGGTGTCGACATACGACAGAATAGGCATAATTAAATAAATAAATAATACCCATCCCGTCGTCTGTCCGCTTCCCCTCCTGCTGCACCCTGCCCCGCCTCACCGCGTTTACCTGTGCCGGCAGCCGCTAATATTAGGAGTGCTGTATGATTCTTATAATTACAGCCATATCCTAGTCAAAATAATTCAAGGGATTTCGTGTTCAGACATCTTTGCTTACCATAGGACTGTCTAAGCTGGCCCTGTAAAACCCAGGGACAATTTCCTCTCTCAGCACTGATGCGCTTTAGTTGTGAATTTAAAGATAGATTTGTATGTCACAGACAAAGAGCCATTAAAACAGATCACTGAAGTGTTTTTCCATTTAAATTAGGAATTTTGGTGCTCTAGTGCTCAAGATCATTCCCTATTGGGAAATGAAACTCTCATTCAGGGCTTTTAGCATATGACAAATTGTCGTTTGTCCCAGACAGAGCCCCAGTGTTCTTGATGCGGCATGGCGATGCCAATGTTTCAGGTCCCTGGACTATTGCCTGGCCCATTGACTTGGAAATGGCGCGTGTAATGGCGAGCACTGTCCCCTATTTCATGTCACGTGACTACTTTGAGTACCAGGGGATCAATTCTTATGCTCAATAGCTACTATAATACAACATAAATATATATTCTAGGAGTTTGCATCATTCTGTGGATCTGACAAAAGAGAAATTCAAAAGTCCTGCACTACTTCTTTTCTACCCATGCTATATCGATGTTCTTTTTTGCAGATTTCAAAGAAATGAGGTTCATGCTAAATCAGTCGAGCATAATTTGCATACTGTAGCAGAAGAGGCTTATGCCACTGCTTGACCTGCACCCACTCATCGAATCACAAGATGTCAAATAATGAGCACACATCTCTGACACATGGGGATGGGTTAAAGTCATCCTCTTTACATTCTTCCAAGGAATATCAACACAAAAACATGGGTGTACATGCCACAGAAACAGTACAAAGTCAATTGAATTGGGATTGGATTCCGCCCCTTACTTCTGGGACTCAGTAAAAGACAAGCATAGGGAACGTTAAAGAGGGGACTCGTGTGAGCCCCCATGTAACCTGACTGATGGGGGGTGAAACCCCGAAACAGGTCCTAGGATGCTTGTTTCCAGTCCAGGGAGGACCTGGCCTGGCAGTTCGGGCTGGACTGTTCCCATTGGGTGCAGGGTCAAGACTGATTTGCATATGGCTGTGTCCAAGCTGGAATGGCATGGTGAGTGAAAAAACGATGGACTTAGGCCCAGATCTCTGTACTGGGGTGAATGTATGACATTGCTCTGCATTCTGTCCAATCAATTGTTCTTTTTGCATTTGTCACCCTCATGTAACAAGTCAGTAGGCTTGCTCATAATTCTCATATGCCAGTATGCCCAGTAGGAAGCCATTGGTAGTCATGTGCACATAGGAGGAGGGAGGGTGGGTCCACGCATTCACGTCAGGCTTGTCTCCAGGTAGTGTCCCCAGCTAAGATCAAATTTCTCTAATTGTTCATTAAGCCTGTAAATTAACTGTTTTTGGATGGCAACTTTGCTAATTTCTTGGATGTCTGGGCTGTGTGGGACTCTTCATACCCGGGGCATACAAAGCTTGGCCATTGCTAGGGCCACGGAAAACCATCTGGACATGCGGTGTGTGATCTCTTGATAGTCCACTGTGAAATGCAGAAGCCCCATCAGGCTTGTGAGCCGACCCTGAAGTCCCTGAATGTGCGTCATGTGTCCCCAGATCGCTTACAATTAAGATATAAGAGCCAAGCATTACCCAAGAATATGCACAATGTCACAACCCAGCTGGCTGAATCCTCAGCACTTCGCCTCAGGTAGGGGGCCCGGTGTCATGTAGTCATTCTTAAGTCCAGTTCCACATGTGGAATAGTTTAAAACAGCTGTATTTAAGGTGCACCTCCCTCAAGGCTTTCCTTATTCTTTATCTGGGTAGCCAAGGTGTAGGCGATCAGTCAACCAGTCTTCACGATTGCATAGCATGAGGTTTGAAAAATCCTTATCGATTAATATTTTATATAGGCCCGACACAATTCCCTTAAATGTCACCCACCTAGAGAGATAGGGCAGAAGTGATGAGTCGTGTAGGGACCCGATTAGTGACAGACTTAGTGAGTGAGTTCAGTGCTGTAGCCATTTGAAACCCCTAAAATAACTCCCCATGAGTTGAAATTCTTACAAGGCCTCTGCGAATCTTCTCACCCTGTCATGGAGGAAGATTTGGTCAATAGTGCAGATGTTTCTAGTTATGAAATGGCTCCAGATGGGTTCTTGGTCCCCTATACGAATCTTGCCATCGCTCCATCAGGGCACTCCTTTGTGTAGAACAAGTCTTCCCTTAGAATCGAGTGACCCCCAATTCCACGTATAAACAGTAAATTGTATTATATTGTTGTGGGACAATCGTGGGCTTTTAGAAACTGTTTATAATGGGTATAAGAGCAGCAGCCTGCCCATATAGGGTCTTATAGTGACACGCAAGGCTGACTGTGGAATGTAGAGTAGGACCGCCAGCTGGCGCCCCAACAAGTTGTGGTCTATGTGTGAAATTTGTCAAGTTTAGGTCTGGGTTTGTGTACTGCCCAAATGAATAATTTCATCATGACTGTGAGTTCTTGAATCATGTTTCTGTGGGTTTGAGGGGCAGCATTAATAATAAGTAGTTAATCTGAGGTATAATATTTATTTTATACACTTAGGGCCTTATGTAGGTGGGCTGGCATTTACCACTTCATAAATACCGAATCATACCGATTCGGTATTTATGAAGTGGTAAATGCTATGTAGGTATTCCTGCGGTAAAAATTACCGATTCGTAGTAATTCGGTAATTACCGAATCGGTATTTACCTATTCGGTAATGAGGCATACCTTCCCATTGATTGAATCAATGGGAAGGTATGCCTCATTACCGAATCGGTAAATACCGATTCGGTAATGGGGGGAACACAATCAAGGGTGGCAGGGTGTCACATTGACACCCTGTTGCACCCCTGATTCCTGCATGTGTGCACATGTGGCACACATACATGCCCTAAGGGCATGTATGTCTGCCACATTGCACACTTCTAAGCGCTTTAAAATGCTTTTACACATCCATTCTTAATTTACCACCAACTATTAGTTGGTGGTAAATACTGACTCCAGACAACACCCACACACTCCCCCTACATCTCATTTCTGTATTCGGAATTTACCGAATCGGTAAAATTACCGATTCGGTAATTTTACCGATTCGGTAAATTACCGAATACAAAAATGATCCCCCTACATAGCAAAAGCCTAAATACCGGTCGGTAACGGTATAATTACCGAAAATCAGCCGTTACCGACCGGTATTAGGCTACCTACATGAGGCCCTTAAACTCTGTCCGATAGAAACAGATCTAGTTTAGACCAGCAGGTTAGGTCTGTCTTGATCTTAGATATCAGTGGCTTAAATTGTCATCCACCATATGGAGCAGTCCAGTGTTCATGTAAATGCCTAAGTATTTCATATTATGTTGGATCCATTTGAAAGAGTGGTCAAGGATAGCTGAGTATATGAAGGGCAGGTCCTCATATTTACTCTAATTTATTCTAGAGCCTGAGAAGGCAGCAAATTGAGAGATTGTGAACATATGGTGTGAGATGGAGTGTTGCGGGTTGGAAATATCATTGGCACATAGCAAGGTTTAGAATTCCCCAGCTGTCGTGTGGAAGACATTTATGCCCTGATGCCAGAGTATGGTGGTTGCCAGGGGTTCTTATGCTAGAGAAAACAGCAATGGTGAGATTGGGCACCCCAGCTTCATCCCTCTGCTGATCGCTAATTCAGTGGAGTAGTGAATGTTGCAGCTTTCCACCCGATGTATTTGTGTATCGTAATGGGAGCATGCGTTAGTAGCGATCGCCAAGTCCAAAACGGCAGGACAATATAGGGCTGTTCCACCCTATCTAACTATTTTTCTGCATCTAGGGAAAGGGCTACTCAGTGTTCCTGGTTGTTCTGAACTAACCAAATCTGAACCAGCATTCCCAGATGTGACGTAAAGGAGCGGTGGGGTATAAATCCGACTTGGTCCTGGTGTATTAGGGTTGGTAATAAGTGCTTGAGGCAATTGGCCAGTACTTTCACCAAGATTTTCATGTCTGTATTTAACATGGAAATGGGCCTATAGCTGGAACAGTCTACTCTAAGGGATCTTTTCTGGGTTCCGGTATTAGAACAATCATGGCCTTATTGATGTCACGGAGGGATGGTGATCCTCTTCAGATTTTACATTTAACAGAATGGAGGGGCTAGCAGGTGTTGATTGATTTTGAAGAATTCCGCCAAGTAGACATCTAGCCCCAGTGCTTTATTTCGTGGGAGGCCCTTTACGACCTGTCATATTTCATCGTCTGTTATGTCTTGTTCTAAATTGTTTCATTGGTCATCTGTCATGCATAACGTGAGGAGAGAAGAGAGAGAAAAGTGTCTTTAGCCAGCAGGGAGTCCATGACTCCCGCTGTGCATAGGACGGAAGAATAGTGTCTGAAAGCAGTCACTATGGCCCCAATTCGGATGTCGGGCGGAAAGCCATCCACCGTTTGTCCGAGGCTTTCCGCCCAACATCCAGGGTTTCCCTCTGACTGCCGTATTATGATGACAGCAGACGGAGGGAAATCAGTGGGGGGATTCCGCTCCTCTTCCAAAGAGCTCACAGAGCCTGTCGGGAGAGGAGCAGAACTGTAATCCTTTGAATGATGGCAGAGCCAGCCTCAGCTCAGCCGTCAGGATTAAAATGTCGGTTTCTAACAGCCTTTCCATGTCAGCCTTTCTGACATGGAAAGGCTGTCGGAAAGTGACTTTGGGGGCTCCTAGAAGGGCTCCCCTTTCCCCTGGCTATGGTGCCCCCCTAAACAATCCTGCACTGTGTGGCAGTCACCATATGGTGCCTGCCACACGATGCTGGGATGTTCACAAACATCCACTTTACAGTGGAAGCTTGTGCTGCGGGTCTTTTCTGCCCGCTGCCGAAGCTTCCATTGAAAAATGGATGTTTGCGGCTGGCCTATGGGTGGTCGCATCCTAATCCTGAGGTCGGAACCGCCGCACACATAGAAAGAGGAAAACACCGTCAATTATTGTTTTTCTGTAGGATTGTATGCCTTCCTGCACAAACAACAACAATTCCTGCAACGCAGGCACCTTTGCTCCATGGTGCATGGTTGCCTGAGTTAGCGTATGGCAGTCAACTGCGCGCCAGCACAGGGAACAGCACTGGGATGCATCATATTGTTATAAATATGATGTTTTTTTGTGCTTTTGAAATGACACAGCTCGACACAGCAAAATGGCTAGTGGCGCAGCACTGCTCATTTCTTTGTACAAGAGCCCCTTAATGTTTATACCTCCGGGGAGAAGGGAGAGGGGACTGAAAGAATACATTTCCGAATCCTGTCTGATGTTTAAATGTGTGTGGAAGTTAACGTAAAGGAGATGTTAGAGCTGATAATTAGTGGGAAAAAATACAAAAAGAAAAACAGTAAGCAATATATGCAACAAAAATGAGGCTCTGAGAGGGTTGAATCAAATCAGGAAGCTGTAAACCATAGTGAAATTAATTACTCAAAGAAATTCTTCATTTTAAACTAAGGGCATCATATACGAGGCCCAGCGTTACTTTTATAACGCTCCTGTGGTGCAATGTGCTGCAGCATATTCACAAGGCCATGCAAAGCCACTTTACGTAGCTTTGCACGGCCTTGTTAATATTTGCTCCTTTCACGCAGAACGTTGAGTGAAAGGGACATTCCATGAGTGTTGCTGTGGGTGTTCCCATGCAACACCCATGGAATCTGAAGCATTCCCAGATTTACGAGGAATCGTAAACCTGAGAATGTGTCAGATTCCACAGGCACCCCAGGGGTGGTGTTATGGAGGCACAGCGAGGAGAAATTTCTTTATGTGTCCTAGTTTTTTCCTCTATGTGTGTTCTGTTCTGCAGCACACATTAACGGAGAAAATCGCCTCGATTGATTGATTTTGTGCAGAAAGGTGTCCCTTCCTGCACAAAATCAATCATCCCCACAATGCAGTCACCCTTGAACCGTGGTGCAAGGGTGCCAGCGTTCTTGCTAAGCTGTTTTTTAAAAGCCGGTGAGGAGGTCAGTACAGGAGTGCACCGTATTCTTGTTAATACGGAGCATTCCTGCACTTTTAGAATGACGCAGTGCGGTGCAGCATAATTGCTTGTGGCATGGCGCTGCACCATTCTATTGTAAATGAGGCCCTTCAAGACCATCAATCTAGTTAAGTGCAGCTACTGGTTCGATTGCCAAAGGGAAAACAATGTCTTTCGAGGAGCTTCTAGTCCCATTAGAATCCATAGAAACTAATATTCTAAAAAGAGCTCAAACACTATAATGACAACTAAGCAAACACAAAAAATTATCGATATAAATATATTGCTAAGTAGTTTAGTAGAGAGTAACTGAAGAAGTTGATCTTATGTCAAAAATCAGTAATGGGGCAAAAATCAAAAAAGCCAGTTCGAAATGATGTTCAGAAATTCAATTTCGGATCGCATGAATCTGAGAGAAAATATGGCGCTTCAGAGCAGTGGGAACTGCAGGGTAATAATCTTGTCAGTCTGTATTTCAAAGCCTCCTGCAGAATGCAAGTAGGCAAGCCAAGAGTAAAGAGACAACATATCCCCCATCACACGTGAAGGCTAACCTTTGGAACAATAAACGCTATTACATTCGAGTGCCTTGTTTTGGTTTCTGGACTTAGTGACCGCGACACAGACCGCCTTAGAACAGGAAGAGGTTCTGTCTCCACCCTACTGACATCATATTACACTGCTCTCAATTTTGGGTTCTGTATTATTCATTTTTTGGTGCTGATTTCTGAGTATTGTGTGTCTTGTCCCACTGGTTACGGCACACAAATGGATCCTTATATTTCTCTTAAAACTTGGCTTTGTAGTAGATGTGTGAGAAACTGACGTAATTTCCATCTGTGTAGTTATGGAAAATTTAGTATAATTTTGTGAAATTACACAAAATTCAAACTCCGCATTCAGTGCTATAATTTAGTTTGAAATGATTCCTGTGTCTATTTTGGATGCAATGATGGGGGATATTCTCAAGAACGTGTGATAATTATCGCAAAATTAGCTCAACGCAACTTTGCATATCACAGTCCTTTGCTGGAAAACAACGCTGTGTTAACGTAGTATTCTCAATCCGGCGGCACCATGCGATAGTCTCACGATAATGCATCAAATGACTGCATTAAAATCAAAGCGACGCCGAAAAAACACGAAATATGATCGCGAAAAAAGCGGCGATGTCCCAAACCACGAAACAAAATCCAGCGATAACCAGCAACAGCCCTAGAATTCCCACGCGTCATGCGGGAAAATGCACCAGAAAAGCAGAGGAAAATAATTTGAGATGACAATGTACGAGTACAAACACACACCCGTGATGTAGTACAAATGTCCACTGTCCCGCATCAAAAAGGCAACTCCTCACAAACCGCCACAATGTACATTGTCATGCAGTCCGTATGTAAACCTCTCCAATGTGTACACATACATGGAACACACTGTGAAACTGCATCTCCCCATTACATTGCAGAGGGACAATCAATGCCTCCTGCAGAGCGGACTCCACATCACGTCAGTGATGTCGTAGACGGCCCCCAGGACAACGACTATGTCGAAATCCAACGGCTCATGGACAACCACCAAAGCCCAGCACCATCGAGGGGAGCCCACCCCCTGCACAGACCACAAAGCAGGAAGCACCCAACACCACGTCTGGCTCCCAGCACCTCACCGAAGAACACATGGCGTCCCAACGCCGTGTGTTAGACCGCCGAAGGAGCTGGCTGAACAGGTGCGGGTGGGGTCGGACTCATGGCAGCCAAACTAGATGCCATGCCTGGGTTTCTAAGTCCCATCATGGACCACTTACACTCCCCAACGGACTCCCACAGTCCGCCCCATGCCCTCCAACAATCCATGGCTGTCGACGCTGGAGTCATGACTCGGAAACAACTGTCCAGTCAGAATGGCTATAGCGATGTCATCCGTGATTTGGGAAACATAAGGAGGGTCATGGAGAACATGGAGCTGATGCAGGCGCATAGAATAGCTACCACGGAGACAAACGAGAAAGCTGTAGATAGGATCTCCCATGCCCTGCAGATCCTCATCATGGGAGTGATGCCACAAGACAGTGTGCAGATACATGCTGCTGCTACTTCTATATCCACATCCCCAACCCCTGAAGTGTCAGTGTCACACACCGCTGCAGACCAAACCCCACCACCCACATGTGAGGCACATGAAACCTCAGAGGATGAAGATGAGGATGAATCTGCCTTACTGGTAAGATGGAGGCAGTAGCACCCATCTCTGCCATATGGCTTGTTCCTGCTTGGTTCTGCCCACTGCATCATGCCCTGGATTAACACCTTCCACTGTCCCCTGATACACTCAGCGGCACTAACCTTGCACCTCGACTTGGACTGACTTATATTCTTTGCAAATAAATGACACAGCAATCAGCCTGCGGGCTGGACTCTTCCTCTTCCAAGTAACTTGTCAATCCCAAAGACTCTGGCTGGCCCTCCTTGGGGCAATATTGTAAAGTGGTGTTTGCATGGCCCAAGACTAAGACAGCTTCAACACTACACTGAACGTGAATAATACAAACTAACACCCACAGATGTGTCATGTCTATGATTAATCAAGTATGAAAGCCTGGATAAAATATAGGGGCAGTGATTCCCCCTCAAGTCCATGTTGCTCATGTCGTGGTACTTGAGTCACAGGGTGCATCCCTGCATAATGGTGGGACATATTTGATACCAAAAGAAGGCCTGTTGTCAACTGTAGGTCACAAATGACAGCTTATGTGTAATCATTCTGGACACATGAAATGCTGATGAGTGGGATGCCATACTATCTTTGACACACAGAAATGGCATTTCAAAAATGTGACACCCCAAACAGCCTCTCTGTACAGAGGCGACACACCCACCATCTATCTCCAAATAACGAGACTGTTAGCACTACATGTTGCACTTATATTTGTTAGAGTGACGTGCCTGTACAGAAGAGTCAGGGAATGTGTGTTGGAATGAACTTATTTGCACATGCTGTGCCTGTGGTCACTTTGAAGATTGTCCCATGATTGCTAAGGACTCTGACAATGTGACGTGCTCATGTGAAGAAATTGGCAATGATGATGTTCCTACGGGCTATTCCTGCTGTGAAGTGCCTGGCAGCTATCCTAATTAGAGCAAGTCGACCATTTGAGATATTGACAATTACTGTGGTTTATTTTCCTTTAGAAATCAACGTGATGTGGTATGCGAGGTAGAGACAGTATTTTGAGAGAAAAAAAAGAAAGATGAATGAGGAAGATGGATTTTTGAAGTGCAGGTCCCGGAGGAGATAATTAAAAGAATGGTGGAGAAAGAGTAAGAACTTCTATGAAGGAAGCTTTACATTTTGTTTTGAGCATGAAAAGGCAAAGGAAGGATTTAGCTGAGGTGGAGGAGGAATTTTAGTCTTTAGATAAGACGGATTCTACAGATGTGAGGAAGGGAGGTGGAAAAGATTAAAAAGAAGCACATGGAGAAGGCTTATGATGAGAATCTGTTGAATATGGAAAAGGGTGGTCTAAGTGCCACAGAAGTGTGAGGGCACAGGGAGCGGCTATCACTTCTCACCTGCTTGATCTTTCTGTTTGATTGAGAGGCCCAAGGGAGTCGACATTCAAATAATCAATTTAAAGTTCATGTAACTCATTTGGCCACACAATAAGGACTAGGAATCAGTAACTAAAGTTAAGTGAATTTATTACAAGTTATAATTATTCCAGTAAATGCATAAATCAAGAACATATTATAAACTTAACAAATTATGACAAGCAAATTAAAGCTTCTGTTAGACCTGGCATCATTGGCATGAGTCTCTCCTCCATTTTTTTCTGTTTGCCTCCTCTGTTTACGATGTTTTTGCTGGATTATTGCTTTGGGCACTGTGCCACTGCTGATCAGTGCCACAGTGCAAGTGCTCCCTATGCTAAATTGTTACGTTGATTGGTGTTACCATGATTGGCTTGGTTGACTTACTGTTCAGACCCTAGTCTAGTGCACTGCGCGTGCCAAGGGCGTGTAAGTTAACTGCTGCTGGTGGGCTTGCAGCACTGGTTGTGCCACCCACAGAAGCAGCGTGCAAAATGTGTCTCAGGCCTGCCACCGCGGCGCCTGCGTGCAGTCCCTGACTGCCATGTCGACTTGGTAAGGAAACCTACTTGCCAGTCTCTAAACCTTCACTTTGCCACCTTTCAGACACCTCTATGGTAGGCCCTAGGGCAGGGTGCATTGTTGGTAAAAGGTAGGTCATGCCCTGATGTGTGTGGCATGACCTAATAGTGAATCACAGCCATTTTCGTTTTTCACTATTGAAGGGCTACCTGCCTCCAATAGGCCAGACTGGGCAGACTGATTATTAACTCCATTATAATCTATCTGACTCAGGGAGCATGGTAGCAAGTCAAGTTTAGTATCCCTGAACTCAGAATTTAATAACACACCCTTTAGGATGGATGGTTTTTAAATTCTATGTTTGAAAATAGCACTTTTAGAAAGTGGCTATTTTCTTGTCCAACTATCTACCGGTCTCTGCTGGTTTGGTGTGTGTGTCAGGGGCTGGGTGGCCCCAGAGGTCTGAGTGAGTCAGTGTGGGGTGAATGGGGCGTTTACACATAGAGTGAGGGAAGAGTAGCCTGCCCTGCCTGACACAATACTGGCCCCGCCTCCTGCTGGGCGACTGATAGCCCTGCTCCTACCAGTGACAATACTGGCTCCGCCTCCTGCTGGGCGGCTGAGGACTCTGCCCTGCCCGGTGAATAGGCCAGGTGCCTCGGCCTGGCAACACCCACAACAAACCTGAGATGGTGGGAATCGCCCTGCTTGGACAAAGGGAACAAAGGGAAAAAGGGGTATAAGAGAAGGACCCCTGAACCAAGAACTCAGATCACTTCTGACAAGGAAACCTGTACCAAGGACAAGAAGCCTGCTGATCTAAGGACTTGCCTCCCCTTTCTGCCAGAGGGCTGTTTTGCTGTGGAGGAACCTGAAAGCTGCTTCTTTATTTTTGCCAAGGAACAAGGAGAGAGGAACTTGGTGTGTACTCTCTGAACACTTGCTAGAAAATCTCCAAGGACTGGAAGAGTGCCAGTCTCCTGTTGAAGTCACAGGGCCAAAGGACTTCACCATCTACTGAATTGCTGAATTGCTGGAAAGTGTTGTTTCCAGTACGCAAGGGAAAATCTGCAGTCTCGACGCCGCCGGGCCCGATCGACGCCAGCAGCAACTCCAGTGAGCAGTGGGTATCGGCCCCGGCTCCAAGTGACCCCGTCTCGACGCCGGTATCGACGCCAGTGAGGAGTGAGTATCGGCTCTGCCTCCAAGCGACCCCGTCCCGACGCCGCTGCTGGTCGCATCGACTAGACGCCCGTCTCGACGCCGTGAGCGCTGCTCCGGCCCGACATCCCTCGGCGCCGCTGCGGATTGACCCGACTCCGAGGCACGATCGACGCCGACCTCGACGCCGACATCTCGACGCCGTGGATCCTCGTTTTCTTCGTTTCTCAAGGTACTGTACTTGTGGGGTCTGTTGCGACTCCAGGCTCGACGTAGCGCTCCTCGCGGTCGACGCCGAACCTTGGGAATCCTGTAGACTCGACGTCGTGTGACTCCTGTGGGGGTTACATTGTTGCCAAAGAACTGTGCTCAGAAGAATACTTTGCTAAAGAACTATTTGCCAAGAAGAAACCTTACTTGAACTATTATTTTTCCTTCCAAAGAGTATTTATTACGACTGTGGTATATTTTTGTCGTTATTTGGTCTTGTGCTAAACCTTATATAAAGATCCTATTTTTATAATAACTTCGGTGTCGTGTCCATCTGTAGTGTATTCACTTTATTACTGTATGTGGTCATAAATGCTTAACACACTGCCTCTGAGATAAGCCTGTCTGCTCTGCCAAGCTACCAAGGGGGTAGCAGGGGTTATCTGAGTGTGTAATCCCCTTGCCCTGACTAGAGTTGGTTGGTCCCTATTTGTCAGAAGTGTATACCTCTGCCAACTAGAGACCGCCGGTTCTAACATTGGTGGGCAGCGGTGAGGATTTGAACTTTGCATTTATGACTCATGTGCAGTGATTAGTGTACGCTACATAGTGAAAGCAGACCATAACGCAGCCACAGTCTGGTTGGTAGGATTGCCTATTTTTGTTCTCCGCTTTCCTGGAGCTTATTTTCTTAAACACTGCCAGTTTTGACCATGGAGAATGCCGGAGCTGCTACACCTGTGGAGAATGTTGTGGGGGAATTCGATAAGGAGAAGATAGATTCCTACACGCTAAAAGATCTAAAAGGATTTTGCAAGCAGTTTAAAGTTCCTACCACAGGTGTCTCAAAGAAAGAGGGCTTCCTCAAAGCGCTGAAGGCCTGGTTAGAGGCCAGAAATCCCTCTGATCCGGTGGTGGTACCGGAAGAGGAAGAAGAAGAGGAAGAGGAAGAGCCCACAGGTGGGCCAGTGTCATCTCCAGGCAGTAGTGCGTCCTCTAGGAGCCTTTCCCCCGAAGAATTAGAAGACAGGGAGAAGGAGAGGGGGTACAAGTTAGAAATGGCAAAACTTAAATTAGGAGGGCAGTTGGAATTAGAGAATGCAAGAAGCAAGAGAGAAGCTGAAATGGAGAGCAAAAGATTAGATTTTGAGAGAGAGAAATTAGCGTTTGAACGTGAGAAGATGGTGAGGGAGATGGAGCTTAAAACTAAGAGTTTAGAGTTGAATCCCTCTGGTGGCAGCACTCCATCCGTGCCTGCAGAAAGTAGGTTTTATTTTCCTAAGGATGTGATCAAAGATTACAGTAAGAATGAAGATATTAGCCAATGGTTTAAAGCATATGAGTTAGCATTGTTGGCCCACCGGGTCCCTGAGAAGGATTGGGGAACGGGGTTGTGGAGCCGCTTTACAAACGAGGGGAGAGATACCTTGTTGAGCCTTCCTGCTGAGGATAGGATGTCTTATACTCATATGAAAGATGCTTTAATGCTGAGATATGGCTTAACTCCAGAAAAGTACAGACAAACCTTTAGAGAATGTAAGAAGTTGCCTGGTACTACGTGGGTTGAATATGTGTCTTTTTTCTGCAGAACCATGGATGGTTGGATAAAGGGTAGCAAGGTTGATAGTTATGATGCTCTTTATGATTTGTTTGCTTGGGAGCACTTGTCTAATAACTGTTTTCCAGAGCTACGCCAGCACCTTGTTGACAGCAAGCTATCTAACCCTAGAAAACTTGCTGAGGAGGCGGACCGCTGGGTCAGTACCAGGGTCCACAAGGGTCCAGTGGGAGACTCAGCCAAAGGTGGGCAGGGTCCCCAGCAGAAGAGTGGGGGGGACAGGGGTAAACAGAGGGAGTTTCAGAAAGGGCCCCAAAGTAGTCCCCAAGGGAACCAAGGGAAGGGTTCCCAGCCTCCCCCTGTAAAGAAGCCAGAGGCCCCGACAGGTAAACCTGTTCACAGGGGCCCCATGACCTGCTACGCCTGTAAGCAGGTGGGACACCGTTATTATGATCCCCAGTGTCCCATGAAGGATTCGAATGCACCGCCGCGTGCACCCCCTCGTCAGGTAGCGAGTGTAGCCCTGGGAGGGGATGAGATGGGTGCCCCCGGTGGGTGGGGTCCCGCAGAAATGTCCCTGGTCTCTTTAGGAGACGTGGAAATGGTCCCTCCAACCCCTCTGCCTAGTAACACTAAGAAATATAGGCAGTGGGTGACCATTAATGGCCATAGGGTGGAAGCTCTCAGAGACACCGGAGCGAGTGTGACAGCTGTCAAGTGTCACTTGGTGTCCAGAGAGCAGGTGGTCCCTCATGCATTCTACCCCGTTGTAGCTGCTGACAACTCACAGAGTAAGTGTGAGGTAGCTCAAGTTCCTTTTGAGTGGGGGGGGGTCTCAGGTACTCTTCAGGTTGCTGTGAGGCCCGCCATGCCTGTTGATTGTCTCTTGGGCAATGATTTGGAGGACTCCCCTTGGGCTAAGGTGGAGAGAAAAGCGCATCTGGAAATGTTGGGTCTGCCTGAGTGGGTGTGTGCGACCACCCGGTCCATGTCAGTCAGTAAGGGTGTTGATGGGGGCCCGGAGCCTGAAAGTATGGCCCAGGTCCCAACCGTGAAGAGAAGAGGCAGGGGGCGCGGGAAACCGTCCCCCATCGTTCCCGCGGTCCAGGAGGGAGCAGACTCTGAGGGGGATGCCCTGGAACCGACAGGAGAACAAGTGGCCGAACTGGGAGACCTGCCCGAGCTGACCCATTGGCAGCAGGATGGTGGTCCCTCCAGGGAGGAATTTTGTGCTGAACAGAAAGTGTGCCCTTCTCTTGTGGGTATGAGGCAGCAGGCCTCAGCCCAAACGACAGGTGATCAGTCAGGATCACATTGGGTCTACTGGGAGAACGACCTCCTGTATAGCGAGCCTAAGGCTGCTGAACCTGGGTCAGCCCGTGTGCTGGTGGTACCCCAGCGCTTCAGAGCCTTCCTACTGGGGTTGGCTCATGACGTTCCGTTAGCTGGACATCTGGGGCAGGACAAGACCTATGACAGGCTTGTCACCCATTTTTATTGGCCCCAGATGAGAAGGGATTCAGATATCCATTGTAGGACATGTCAAACTTGCCAGGCAAGTGGGAAAAGTGGGCGGAAGCAGAAGGCTCCCCTCCAACCTTTTCCCGTCGTCAGTACCCCCTTTGAGCGAGTGGGAATTGACATTGTGGGGCCACTGGACCCCAAGACAGCCATGGGCAACAGGTTTATCCTGGTCTTGGTGGACCATGCCACCCGGTACCCGGAAGCCATCCCTCTCCGAACAGTGACGGCCCCCGTGGTGGGACGGGCACGGATGGGTGTTTTCTCCCGCATGGGGTTCCCCAGAGAGGTGGTGTCAGACCGAGGCACCAACTTCATTTCGAATTATATGAAGTCTCTGTGGAAGGAGTGTGGGGTAACCTACAAGTTTACCACTCCTTACCACCCTCAAGGTAATGGGCTGGTTGAGAGATTCAACCGGACCCTAAAAGGCATGATCATGGGTCTTGAAGAACCAATGAGGCGTAAATGGGACGTCCTCTTGCCATGCCTGCTGTTTGCTTACCGTGAGGTGCCACAGAAGTCTCTAGGGTTCAGCCCCTTTGAGCTTTTGTATGGTCACCCGGTAAGAGGACCTTTGAGTCTGGTCAAAGAAGGCTGGGAGCAATCTCCCAGGAAACCTCCCCAGGATGTATATAGTTACATGCTGGCCTTTAGGAACCAGACTCGGCGCTTCAGAGATCTTGCTCAGGCAAATCTGGAGGCCAGCCAGGAAGAGATGAAGCGGTGGTACGATCAGAATGCCACTCTGGTTGAGCTTCAACCTGGTCAGAAAGTTTGGGTCATGGCCCCTGTGGAACCTTGTGCGCTCAAGGACAGGTGGACTGGACCGTTTGAGGTTGTGGAGAAGAAGAGCGATGTCACCTACTTGGTGGACTTGAAATCTCCCAGGAACCCCTTAAGGGTCCTGCATGTCAACCGGTTAAAGCCCCACTTAGAAAGGTCCGAAGTGGGCATGCTCCTTGCCACAGATGCTGGGATGGAGGAGGAGAGTGAGCCTCTTCCTGACCTCCTGTGTGCAAAAGAAAAAGATGGGTCAGTGGATGGTGTTGTCCTCTCTGACACACTGACCCCTGAGCAGCAGCAAGATTGTCGCCATCTGTTGGTACAATTCCCTGATCTGTTCTCCTTGATCCCTGGTGTCACTCAGTGGTGTGTCCATGATGTGGACACTGGGGACAGCACTCCTGTGAGGCACAAGGCCTACAGGGTGACTGACAAGGTCAGAGCATACATCAAGGAGGAGGTCTCCAAGATGTTCGCCTTAGGGGTGGTTGAGTCCTCTAGCAGTCCTTGGGCCAGCCCAGTGGTCTTGGTCCCAAAGGCTGCAGCGCCTGGTGCTTCACCAGAACTCCGGTTCTGTGTGGATTACCGAGGACTCAATTCGGTCACCAAGACTGACGCGCACCCCATCCCCAGAGCTGATGAGCTCATCGATCGGTTGGGGGCTGCCCGGTACCTTAGTACGTTTGATCTAACGTCTGGGTACTGGCAGATCGCCTTGACTGATGGGGCAAAAGAGAGGTCTGCATTCTCCACACCAGATGGGCACTACCAGTTCCGTGTGATGCCCTTTGGGATGAAGAATGCCCCTGCCACATTCCAGAGGTTGGTTAACCAGGTATTGGCCGGGCTGGAAGATTTCAGCGCCGCCTACCTGGACGATATAGCAGTGTTCAGCGCCAGCTGGGAGGAACACTTGCGCCACCTCCAGGAAGTGTTGTTGGCCCTGCGCAGAGCAGGCCTCACAATCAAGGCTAGTAAGTGCCAGATTGGGCAGGGTTCAGTGGTGTACTTGGGGCACCAAGTAGGGAGTGGCAAGGTGGCCCCCCTGCAACCCAAGATAGATACCATCCTGGCTTGGGAACCGCCCAAAACCCAGACTCAGGTGAGAGCCTTCTTGGGTCTCACGGGTTACTACAGGAGGTTTGTCAAGGGGTATGGCAACATTGTGCACCCCTTGACCTCGCTGACTTCCAGGAAGCAGCCGAGACTGGTGATCTGGACTGACGCCTGTCAGAAAGCCTTTGACACCCTGAAAACTGCAATGTGTACAGCACCGGTCCTCCAGGCACCCGACTTTTCAAAAGAATTCATTGTCCAGACGGACGCTTCAGAGCATGGTGTGGGGGCTGTTCTAGCACAGATGAATGAGGAGGGCCGAGACTTACCTGTAGCCTTCATCAGCCGGAGGTTACTTCCCAGGGAACAAAGGTGGAGTGCGATAGAGCGTGAGGCATTTGCTGTGGTCTGGGCGCTGAAGAAGCTAAGACCCTACTTGTTTGGGTCTCACTTCCGGGTTCAGACGGACCACAGGCCCCTCAGATGGTTAATGCAGATGAGGGGTGAGAACCCAAAGCTGTTGAGGTGGTCCATTTCCCTACAGGGGATGGACTTTACGGTGGAACACCGCCCTGGTACAGATCACGCCAATGCTGATGGTCTGTCCAGATTTTTCCGCCTTAGTGATGAGGACTCCCTGGGTGAAGGGTAGTTCTCCCCACATTTCAGCTGGAGGGGACACGTGTTAGACCTGGCATCATTGGCATGAGTCTCTCCTCCATTTTTTTCTGTTTGCCTCCTCTGTTTACGATGTTTTTGCTGGATTATTGCTTTGGGCACTGTGCCACTGCTGATCAGTGCCACAGTGCAAGTGCTCCCTATGCTAAATTGTTACGTTGATTGGTGTTACCATGATTGGCTTGGTTGACTTACTGTTCAGACCCTAGTCTAGTGCACTGCGCGTGCCAAGGGCGTGTAAGTTAACTGCTGCTGGTGGGCTTGCAGCACTGGTTGTGCCACCCACAGAAGCAGCGTGCAAAATGTGTCTCAGGCCTGCCACCGCGGCGCCTGCGTGCAGTCCCTGACTGCCATGTCGACTTGGTAAGGAAACCTACTTGCCAGTCTCTAAACCTTCACTTTGCCACCTTTCAGACACCTCTATGGTAGGCCCTAGGGCAGGGTGCATTGTTGGTAAAAGGTAGGTCATGCCCTGATGTGTGTGGCATGACCTAATAGTGAATCACAGCCATTTTCGTTTTTCACTATTGAAGGGCTACCTGCCTCCAATAGGCCAGACTGGGCAGACTGATTATTAACTCCATTATAATCTATCTGACTCAGGGAGCATGGTAGCAAGTCAAGTTTAGTATCCCTGAACTCAGAATTTAATAACACACCCTTTAGGATGGATGGTTTTTAAATTCTATGTTTGAAAATAGCACTTTTAGAAAGTGGCTATTTTCTTGTCCAACTATCTACCGGTCTCTGCTGGTTTGGTGTGTGTGTCAGGGGCTGGGTGGCCCCAGAGGTCTGAGTGAGTCAGTGTGGGGTGAATGGGGCGTTTACACATAGAGTGAGGGAAGAGTAGCCTGCCCTGCCTGACACAATACTGGCCCCGCCTCCTGCTGGGCGACTGATAGCCCTGCTCCTACCAGTGACAATACTGGCTCCGCCTCCTGCTGGGCGGCTGAGGACTCTGCCCTGCCCGGTGAATAGGCCAGGTGCCTCGGCCTGGCAACACCCACAACAAACCTGAGATGGTGGGAATCGCCCTGCTTGGACAAAGGGAACAAAGGGAAAAAGGGGTATAAGAGAAGGACCCCTGAACCAAGAACTCAGATCACTTCTGACAAGGAAACCTGTACCAAGGACAAGAAGCCTGCTGATCTAAGGACTTGCCTCCCCTTTCTGCCAGAGGGCTGTTTTGCTGTGGAGGAACCTGAAAGCTGCTTCTTTATTTTTGCCAAGGAACAAGGAGAGAGGAACTTGGTGTGTACTCTCTGAACACTTGCTAGAAAATCTCCAAGGACTGGAAGAGTGCCAGTCTCCTGTTGAAGTCACAGGGCCAAAGGACTTCACCATCTACTGAATTGCTGAATTGCTGGAAAGTGTTGTTTCCAGTACGCAAGGGAAAATCTGCAGTCTCGACGCCGCCGGGCCCGATCGACGCCAGCAGCAACTCCAGTGAGCAGTGGGTATCGGCCCCGGCTCCAAGTGACCCCGTCTCGACGCCGGTATCGACGCCAGTGAGGAGTGAGTATCGGCTCTGCCTCCAAGCGACCCCGTCCCGACGCCGCTGCTGGTCGCATCGACTAGACGCCCGTCTCGACGCCGTGAGCGCTGCTCCGGCCCGACATCCCTCGGCGCCGCTGCGGATTGACCCGACTCCGAGGCACGATCGACGCCGACCTCGACGCCGACATCTCGACGCCGTGGATCCTCGTTTTCTTCGTTTCTCAAGGTACTGTACTTGTGGGGTCTGTTGCGACTCCAGGCTCGACGTAGCGCTCCTCGCGGTCGACGCCGAACCTTGGGAATCCTGTAGACTCGACGTCGTGTGACTCCTGTGGGGGTTACATTGTTGCCAAAGAACTGTGCTCAGAAGAATACTTTGCTAAAGAACTATTTGCCAAGAAGAAACCTTACTTGAACTATTATTTTTCCTTCCAAAGAGTATTTATTACGACTGTGGTATATTTTTGTCGTTATTTGGTCTTGTGCTAAACCTTATATAAAGATCCTATTTTTATAATAACTTCGGTGTCGTGTCCATCTGTAGTGTATTCACTTTATTACTGTATGTGGTCATAAATGCTTAACACACTGCCTCTGAGATAAGCCTGTCTGCTCTGCCAAGCTACCAAGGGGGTAGCAGGGGTTATCTGAGTGTGTAATCCCCTTGCCCTGACTAGAGTTGGTTGGTCCCTATTTGTCAGAAGTGTATACCTCTGCCAACTAGAGACCGCCGGTTCTAACAGCTTCCAAGCAAATTCCAACTCAATAGCATGAAGCATACAATACCGACAGGTAGAACAAAACAGATGCCAAGAATTAGGAATTGGTGTTCCTTTAAGAAACTCTGCTCCTCCTTCCTAGACATGAATGGGTCTCTGAATCTCAACTGTAATTGGGTCATAAGGAGAAGTCTCAAAGTATTCAAGAAAATGGGAAGGTATCAGCATAGCGAAGATTTCAGTAGAAATCTTCTAAAAGGGAACAAGTGTTTAGCATAAAGCCACACTTGCAAATAGAAAAGAAACAACAAGGTGTCCACCTCTTGAAATCCAAAGAGATCTGCCCAAACTCAAACAGTACAGACAAAAATTAAAACACACAAATACTTCACATTAGCCAAATCTCTCTCCTCCCCGCCAGGGACCAATGGTGTTACACTTCATATTATGCAATGGCAACATCTCCAGACTTTGGCATCACACAGAACTTGGATAGCCACAATAACCTTGGGTATCCCTCTGTTCCTGATGTGCGATAAATATGAGGCTTTTTCTACTCATTAAATCATCCCATTCTTGCCAAGATCTCCCTGCTTAAGCCTCACTCTCTCTGCTACAAAATACTTGTTTCTCTAGCTATAAGCTAACTAGAGCTAAGCGTCTTCAATGTATTCTTTGAATACTTGATGATAGATGCACATATAACTTCAAAATAACTGCAAAATGAATAATGCATTCATGGTTACATCTGCAGCATGCTTCAAATAAATGCAATAAGACTTGAGACATAAGTATAAATACAAATGATAACTACATGATTTAATGATTAAGCTAAGCATTAAGGTGCACACATCCATGAGTCTCTACGTTAAAAAAGTTAGGCACACAGAGTAGATGGTCAAGTATTTGTAAAAATAACATTTCTGTGACGTGTAAGGGTGGAGCAAAAACTAGGCAAGTCGAGAAGGTGTCATTCACGGCACAATAGAGGGTGTCCTTAGCGGCACAAAAGAGAGACCGACTAGACCTGATGACAAAAGTTCTTTTTACCTAGATGGGTCTTGTGATAAGACAAATTTGCATGTATTCGTATTTGATGCCTGCGGTGATGATGTATGGGATCTGAATGATGACATGAAAAGAAGTGTTCAAAATGAGAAAGGAGTCCTTAAAAATCTTCAGGGGAAGATATGTTTTGTCCGAACATGATTAGGCATCCAAGAAGTGCTGACTCGTGACCTTTGGACCATGCTGTGCAGCCTAAAGGATGCAGGATTCGAAGACCCTAACAAAAAGAGGCCGGGGGGGTTGTTGTGCGGGGTGAGTGTTTGTGCCTGGTAATTGGTAATAAATCAGGCGTCACTCAGATATGGATCTGGATTTATCAGTTTCCTCTTCAGATTAGTCAGAGATCTCAGAAAGAGTCTTGAAAGGTCTCTTAACCCCTTCCATGCTCATGACGGAACGGTTCCGTCATGAGCCACGGTTGAGCTGTGCTCATGACGGAACCGTTCCGTCATGGCCCCGCCCGCGCTCGAACCCTTCAGCACCGCGGCGGAATTCGCCCAGCGCTGAAGGGGTTAAACAGTGCCAGGATAGCCTCTTAGATGTTATTGGCAAGGATTTAGGATATGGTGGAGGAAGCAAAAATGAAGGGAAGGGCAGTTGACACTGATTCATGACGAGGCTGAAGTCTGAGGGTAGTCTGTTTTTAGGAAACGCTAATGTAAAATGAGGAAAGCAATTCTAATGAGAATAAGTTCAAAATTGTGGGACTTTGCAAAGAAAGAACCAAGTGAAAATCAGCGCAAACAGCACCATTTGCAGCACAATCAATCAATCAATCAGGGAATTGTAAGCGCGCTACTCACCCGTGAGGGTCTCAAGGCGCTGGGGGGGGGGGGGCTATGCAGCTCCGTTCAGCTGTAGATGCAGGTCTTGAGGGTCGTCCTGAAGGAGCTTAAGGGAGGGGGCACGTCTTATGTCTGCCGGTAACTCGTTCCAGGTCTTGGCTGCGATGTGGGAGAACGATCTTCCGCCCACAAGAGGGCTCTGCTTCTTTCTGCAGCTTGAGTAGATGTTCTAGTTGAGTGGCAGCTTCCGCAACACGAATAGTAGGTTTCTCAATGCAACTAGCAGGGCCAGACTGGACGTAGCGGACACCGGGCATTTTCCCAGTGGGCCGGAAGGGTTGGGACTGGTTTTAGACTGGTATGGGCTGGTTTTGGTACAGGGGGCCAGTTTTGCAGCAGTGCTGCAATATCGGCCCTCTGTACCAAAAGCAGCAGCAGAAGTGTTTCCCACCATCGTGAAGCTGAATACCCCCCCCCCCCCCCACGGCCGGTCTGACTTAATTGCCAGGGCCGGTTTGTGTTCCCAGCCCAGCCCTGGCAAGTGGTAGTAGCCGCCCGCGTTGAAAAATCTTACTCGAATGTGATCTGGAGTAATATTTTCCTCACTCATGCTCAACAACTTAATGTAGCTTTTTCAGAACTCAGTGCGCTACGTGGGGCGTGGAGTGGGAAAAACTCCACAAACTCCGAGAGCGGAGAGGAATTTCATGCTGAAGTCTAATCAATTTTTATGGGTCTGAGGTGGCTGCTGGTCATGTCCATATCAATCCTTTATCAATAAGTAGAGATATCATGATGTGCGGGGTTATGAAGACCTTAAAGCTGCGCAGACTTCCAAGGCAAAAATATATTCTGCTGTGGAATATGAATTTGGTTTAAACAAATTGGAGGAGTGACCTACTAATAGGTTTTTTAACTTATGTCAAATGTCAAGTAACTTTGTAATGTTTGATAGCCTTTTAAAGGGTTTCGGATGTGAAAGCTTTATAAGTGAGTAATCCATTTTATAACCTGGGTAGGGTGCTGCTCAGATATCTCAGAGACGAAAACAATGTCTTCCACTAATTTTTACCCATGTTTTGATGATCATCCTAAGTTATGTGTAGTGAGATGCATAAAGGAGTATGAGAGTAAAACGAATGAATATTGAAAGAAAGGATAAAGTGAATTAGTTGTTAATTTCAAATTTGAGGCCATATAATCCTGTGAATACAGCAACTATAGCATGCTGGGTAAGATAATGTATGGTCGAAGCAGATGTTGATTGGCAAATGTTTGGGGTGCATTCTGTGAGAGAAGTGATGGCAAGCATATTTTTGTTTATTTAGGTGGTTGATTGGAAGAGTTATTGAGAGTGGCTGATTTGTCAAATAATGGGGTTTTTGAAAGATTTTACTTGAAACCTGTGAAGCATGTATCTTCTGTGACTGTTCACAGCTTTGAACATGCATAATGGAACCATTCCTTCTTGACATGAAATTTAGATTCTTCAAATGATGTGATGAGAGAATATGGATTTCATTAAAGGCATGGAGGCCACCGTTATTCCACCCTTCCGTCCCATAGGGGTATGAATTGGAAAGTTTATTGTTTTAGGTAATGTTGAATATAAGGATTTTATGGTTTTAATTCTGATTTTCTTTTCGGCAGAAAATCCATAAAGATGAAATACATTTTTTTCAAGTTGGGCTTTCGAACATGTTCTGTCGTTTTTCATTTGAATAAATATCAGCCTTTGAGCAGATGTAAAGAGGAAGCTAGCGGCTGTGCCGTGGTTTGTATAGACAGCGAAGTTCCAATTCTGGAATGTTTATGTAGAAGAGATGTTGGCTCTTAATGGCTGCATGGAGTAACAATAAAGAGTTTATGCATAATGCTAGCCTCCGTGTCTAAATGAAATCAAGATTCTCCCGTCACAACCGTTAGAGAATCTACATCCTTCCGCTTCTTGCTAGCCGTGTCCAACAAAGATTCGACTTGTGCCACCTTAGAAAAGTAGATTGTCCCAGTAGTTCAAAAGTCTTAGATATCTGATTTTGAACAGGCCATTGTGATGAATGCAGAAGTGGAAGTAGGTCTTATTTCTCTATCACCTCAGGATTTTAGGTGGGTTTATGTATCTGCGAAAGCAATAGACAGGTGGTACAAACAGATACAAGAGCCATCTTATGGGTGGACTTGTCTCCTAGCTATTATTCAGAAATCTGCTGGTATCCCTTTCTTTCACTGGCCACCCTAGCCGTATGAATATTACGTATTATTGCCCACAGGCAAAAACATCTATAAAAATAGTTTAATTCAACAGAACAGAACAACACAGATGTCAGCTCAAAACTGTATCATCTTGTAGAAATCACAAATCGTTGAAGTAACAACTCCAAACACATCAACAGCGATGGGAGGCAAGCTTGCAAATAGTCTAACCTCGGGCAGTTGATGGGAAATGCCTACATCCCTGCAAAAGGCGCGTTAATTCCGTTCTTTCTGCTTTTTTGGAAGAAAGTCAATGCCTACATCCCTCTCAAACAGGCTTTAGGCCCCAGCAGGGTACTGAAACCGCCCTGCTAGCGGTTGTTGAGGAGTCCAGGAAAATTTTAGATGCAGGAGGCTCCGCTGCGATTATTTTACTTGATCTCAGCGTGGCCTTCGACATGGTCAATCACCAACTGCTGCTAGTAAGACTTAGAGAGAGTGGGGTGACAGGTATGTTACACAAATTTCTTGAGTCCTTCCTAAAGATCGCTCCTTTTTAGTATTTGAGAACAATGCTGCCTCCAATTGGATGCCATTGCAGTGTGGGGTGCCGCAGGCCTCCTCTCTTACCCCCACACTTTTTAATGTCTACATGCGTCCGCTGGCTGAGATTGTCGAGCCGTTTGAGGTTAAGATCATCATGTACGCTGGCGATACTCAGCTTATTGTGTTCCTCAACCTTTTAGACAATAATAAGTCCATCTTGGCTAATTGTTTGGAAAACGTTTCGGCCTGGATGGACTCCTCCTTCCTTAAGCTGAATGTGGCTAAAACAAAATTGATGTTTCTGGGAAAGACTACCAGCTTGGAGATCGGCACTCTCTGGCCTAAATGTATGGGAGATATGCCTGCCCCCAAAGACCAAGTAAAAAGCCTTGTAGTCTAGCTGGACCATAACCTGAGTTTTAAAATGCAGGCATCCAAGGTAGCAGGCTCCTGATATGGCATTCTTAAAATGATTAGAAGGATCTTGCCCCTCCTGCCTTTTAATGCTAGGAAACTGTTGTTGCAAGCACTGATTTTATCGAGGCTTGATTATGCCATTGTGCTCTATTTGGGCTCCCCCTGTTCAACGATAAAAAAACTTCAAACGGTCCAAAATTGTGCTGCACGACTTCTTATGCAGGCTCACAACAGAGAATCTTCTAAACCGCACATTAAGGCACTGCACTGGCTGCCAGTTGACAAAATAATTCAATTTAAGGCCTTGTGTATCGTCCATAAATCATTGGCGGCTAGCTCTCCTCCGATTCTCCAATCTATCATCTCCCCGTATGTTACTAGAAGACCTCTTTGTGCTAAATTCAATCATCTTCTATTCCGCAAGCTTCTTAAAACCCTCTTGTTTCTTTATCTCCTCTACAGTTGCAATGTCGGGTGTGTCTCTTAGCGCTGGGAGGCTTTGGTAGCCATGCGCTTTATAAGTGTTCTATTCATTCATTCATTCATTCATTCATGGGAGTAGCATTCTAACCCATCATTTTCCCCCTCTATGCCACTACAGACAGTAGCCTGCCTTCTGCAAATCAGTACTCATCCTGATTCTCATGGGCTCCTTCATTGAGAGCTGTCAGTAAAGGTTCTCTCTAGAAGGGATGAATAGTAACCCTAGATCAGTTCCAGCCTCATTAGACCTCATCAGTGAGGTATAGGTTAAATCATGTGGCAAAGCTAGCAAGGGATCAACGTCTGGGCATACCTTTGGTCACTTAGGGATTTACATCAACCACACAAAAGGTGATGGGTGAAATGCTTGTGCATAGTGTAACCACTGGCAAGTACTCAGGTTAGCATTCTAACCCATCATTTTTCACCCACTGTGCCACCCCAGACGCCCCCTTAAGCAAATCACGACTGACCCTGCTCATCAGAAGAACAGTACATCCCGAACTGCCGGAAAGGCCACTTCTTTAAGGGACCACAAGCAACCCCAGACTGATTTTGACATTATTTTACCCCATCAGAGAGACATAGCTTTGATCCTATGATACAGAAAACAAGGGATCCACATACGGGAACATCACTGGGACTGCCAGTGGTTAGACTATTTGCAAGCATTCAGCCCATCATTTTTGGAGTGTCTGAAGTAAAATTATCTTCTCCTCTAAAGTCAGGCTTGTTTTGACATTTTGAGTCAGTAAGCAAGTTTTCTGACTGCTGCCACCTTCAGTAATGCAAAGTTCACCTCTACACTCAGCGTGCAAAACTGAACTGTTTTCCAGTTACACAAATCCTTGGCCATGAAGGGTGGGACAACCTGAGTCATGAAACAGCCAGTAAAAGCAGCGCCGGACAGGGAACCACAACCGGCCCTGGCAAAGTGCTCGGCCGCTCCCCGCCCCACCCCGGGTGTTGGTTGGTGCCGCCGAGCTCTTTGCCAGTGCCGGGTTGGGGCCGATTTTGTTACAGGGCCGATTTAACGGCCCTGTAACAAAAACGGCCCCCAGGAGCCCAAAACCGGCCCCCACCCCTGCGGTGCACCGGAGGATTGCCCGGCGCCCGATACGGCCAGTCCGGCCCTGAGTAAAAGGTTCCACACTGTTGGTAGGAGAAGGGGGAAAGTGATGGGGATAGAAACTGAAATATGAGCTTAATGAAACACTGGGGAAGGTGGACAGAGAATCAGGAAACTTTTTAGAGAGACAAGTGTTTGTAGTGACGTGATAGATGATGGTGTGAAGGAAGTGGGTTCAGCAATGGAGGTACTGGTGTGGAAGCTCTCGAGGAGCATGGATGCTCTTTGTTTTACCACCTTTTCCTTAAGGTGGACAATGATAAACCATTGCTGTAAAGGACTGCTGAGGTTGTCTATCTTTAACTCTTTTTTTTAAAGATTTGTTAACTTAGCACTCTGACAAGCAATTGAAAAATGTGCAAAGTTGTGACTGTTTGACTTCAAAACTTTTCACTCTACTAAATCTGTGCCTTATCGTCTATTCACAGGAGCAAAACATACAATAATCTGACAATGCATTTCAGGACACCCACCATTGTCATTGGCACAGTTTTATAGAGAAGTTGTTAGAATTTGTAGCCATTGTATTTGGCAGAGTTGCCATATTTGACAGAGTTGCCATATTTGACAGAGTTGAGTTTGACAGATCTGCTGCACTTGACACACTTGTTGAATTTATTTGTTCTATTTGGAAGAGTTTCAGTGCCTTGGGACTCTCTAAGGTGATTTGCTGCGCTTTCTAAATCCTGTTTTATCAATTAACTTATTGATTGATTGATTGATTGATTGATTGATTGATTGAAGTGTTTCTTTATTTGACACAGTTTTAGTTGACACATTTGTATTTTATTGTCATGCTTGTAATTGGTAAAATTGCATCTAGCAGCACATGATTGTGGCTTTTATTTTGAGGCCACATCCTACTAAGGCCTTATTCACACGGAGTTATATGCAGGTGATTGTGGAGAGACTCAAAGCACAACTTGTAGCCAACACCAGGATGCTCTGATTCACCCTGGACACTGAACTCATGCTGAAGGAACACGACACCCAAAACCGAGATGTCCTGTGCCTCCTTCCTCTACCAATAAAAGTGTTAGATTTCCTCCAAAACTTCACAATTCCCATTCAAGTCCTGAAACTCTTTTATCTGGGTGGTGGTTATTCCTGCTCCACAGCTTTCTAGACTACATATTAGGGGGCCTCTTACACACAGTATCATGCTTAATAGAAGACCTGAAGATATCTGCTTACATTCGCCCATACGGATATGACAACCTATCTACAAAACCAACTGGCTCATCTACAATGCCATCATGACCAGCATCCCTAACTATCTGGATAATTCACACTTGGGGCTCCAGGGGCCAGGACACAATTTGACTTGAGATGAACAAGTACAAAAAGAGAAAATATGGCTACATTGCTGCTCCACCTAGATATCCCAGGACAGGAATGACATCTGATTGCAAATCCATCACGATTGCTCAATCCTGTTCCAATTAAGTAAAGAGCTGAAGACAGACCTCTCTAAAGAACACTACATCATGACTGTAGGAATCCACTTTTTCTGCATGGTCACAATGAATATTTCGGCTTTTTCTGGACCCTATACTCTTGCTGGCTTTAGAACTTTGTGCACATTACCCCTCCTAACCAGTAAAAAAGTTTCTGTGCCTCCCCCTTGAAACATGATCAAAATGGCATATCCTAATTGGCATATTTATGTTTCCTATAAGTCTCTAGCATAAGGTACAAAGAGTAAATAGGGCATGGAATGTAAATGCCACTAGTGGACTGCAGCACCTCCAATATGGTAGCACTGCAAATATTGTTTCAGCCCTACCACTGTAACCTGACAGTAGCAGTGTGAAAATTGCAGTTCATCCTGTCAAAATAATTTCTTTCTGACAGGTAAAAACCTCCCGCTAAATGTTAATAAGTCACCGCTTTTAAGGTTGTAGCCAACATGTCTGGAGGCTTCTGTTCAAGCTACAGGGATACAACATGACACAACAGACATTTTTCCTGGAAGAACCCAGCTGACCAGTGGTAACTGGACCTGGACTGGACTCTGTTATTGGCCTCTACCTCATAACACGTGAGTCTCTAAGTACCTACCGTGAGATCATAGGGAAGCTTTAGAAGTGTATTTCTGTGGTGAATTGGGACTTAACAAACTAAGCCAGAAGGTAAAATCTTTCACCAGCACGACGCTAGTTTGTATATCCAAAATATGCTCCATTGCGGTCAGCCTCAAATTGCGCCTGGGTCCTGGTCTACAATGACCACTTACTATCATTAGTGCTTTGTACTTCTTGGCGAAATTTCTACTTAAATATTTTAAAATTCATATATCTAATACCCCATTTTGGTGTCATTTTGCTTATCACTTTTTGGTATATTTTTCTGATTCAGTTTAAGATTGTGATTGTTTTGCATTGTGACTTTGTTACTGTTTTGGTTCTGCATAAATTCTTTACACATTGTCCTAAGTTATGCCTGTTTGCTACCAGGGGATTGAGCTCAGGTTAGTTTAATGACTTTGAGGGTTCACCCTGACACGGGTTGTAATTATTCCTTGAGGTAGGTTTTCACCCACCCCAAATAATAATCCAGTTTCTTTCTGTGAAAACATCAATTCCATTTATACTTTTAGAACCAAGCTCCATCACTAATCACTGATTAATTGTATCTTTTGTATTGACCTGGTATAGTGCTCCACTACCTTTGGGTGAGGTGTGCGCTATGCAAATATTTCATACATACAGTCATAAGCTCACACTCCTGCTCTGATTTACACACTGTGAGCTATGAGCACAGGAGCAGGAGATAGCTCAGTGGGAATGTTGCATGCTGCAGATCTTCATGATAAAGCTGAAATTTATGATTGTTTAAATTCCAACAGCCCTTCCTTAGCCTTTCAGGCTTAGCCTTCTGAAAGCGAGTGCCATTGATTGATGAGGGTGATTGATAGCAAAGCTATGAAGCTAGAAAAAAATCACTGGCTTCGTGAGAATCAGTGTTTCTTTTTTTGCGTCTTTCTATTTTATCACAGCACAATTTACAGTAGAAAAGCACTCACGTGGGGGCATATTATCAAGACAGGCGATAACATTATCGCCGCTTTAGCGGCAGAAAACTGCCGCTAAAACGGCGATAATGGGCTTGATAATATGCTCTATGGAATTCCAATTGAAGCCCATGTTAGATGTGAAGGACGTCTAACATGGGCTTCAATTGGAATCGCATAGAGCATATTATCAAGCCCATTATCGCCGTTTTAGCGTCAGTTTTCTGCCGCTAAAACGGCGATAATGTTATCGCCTGGCTTGATAATATGCCCCTTAGAGAGCACCTACTTGCCTAAGTGCTGTTGCGGCACTATAGTCACGGACACGTGCCTGCCACTTGTGCAACGCTGGCTTTGCAACCGTGAAAGACTCTGTTATATTGACCCGGTTACTCCCATCCATCTGGTCAAATAAACCTCGGCAGAGTCCGACCCTGCTCGGGTCTGCTCGGGTGCAGTGTTCCGACAGTGCACGCTGCGGTTCGCGCAGGCAGCCACCAGCCCCTGGACCAGATTTCTACATCACATAATTCAATTTACCGTAATCTTCACTGGCGCCAGGGCGCAAATATAAAAAGTGCTGTGTACTGAGGCTTAAGGCAAATCGATGCAAATAAGTACAGCCCAAGCTCTGTTAAGCAAATTATGAGGAACAGCCACCGTCCTCTGGTCTAATAATAATCTGGGGTGAATTATTTATATGCAGCTGCAATTACAGAGAGATGGAGGAGTGCTGGGTGCATAAAGCATAGTTAATTACACCAGCACCTGGTGCGCTTTCAGGCCTCTCTGCTCGCTTAGTTAACATGCACTGTCTTCTGCCTTGAGGCAGCCTCAGTTTGCAGTTATAGGGTGGCATGGCATATTTAAAAAGGACTTTATGATAATGGGACTAATATAATGCACAGATTCAAGCCACCACTAGATACTAATGCCAAAGACTATACTGCATAATTTATTTACCTTTAATCACACATATTGGGGGATATTTACAATAAAATGTCAAATCGCGGTATTCCTCCAAAATAGTTAAGGCCGCGCTCCAACATTTTTTAACGCAGGAAAGCGCCGTATTTACAAAAATATGGTGCACCCCTGCGTTTCACCTAGTGCTGACGCTAAAAAAGTAGCCTAGCGCCAGCACAGGCACCCTTGTGCCATGTTTCAAGGGTGCCTTGCGCTGCAGGGGCGATTGTTTATGTGCAGGAAGGAACACACATAGAAAGAGCAAATACGAGGAGAAATTAGTAATTTCTTCTCATATTGCCATCCTAAGAACAGGTTTTACCTGGTTTCTGGTGATTCCCCACCTTTATAAATATGCGGCAACATCAAAAAGCAATGTGTGTTGCAGTGGAACGCCCACAGTAACAACCATTGCATGCCCCTTTAACGCAGAGGACTGCGGCGGAAAGGGGCATATTTACAAAGTAGAGTTAAACAACGGCAAGTAGTGGAATACCCCTTTGTAAACTTGGGGTAGACAGCAACACCACCAGAGCGTCAGAAAAAGTGACACTATGGTGGCGTTAGGGGCTTGTAAATATGCCCAGTGCTAAAATTGAGCTGGTGCTTTCCGGTGCTCAGCACCAGCACATAATTGTCAAAACCAGCGTTTGTGACAGTCTTTCACAAGGTGGCGGTGTCTGGCTAATTTAGAGATGACCACAACAACAGTTATTTTTTTTATTCAATATACACTAAAGATGACTATTCTCTGTCACCCAAGTCATTCTTATAGCTTTAGGGGCCTGGAATAGTCCAATTTGTCACACTTGTAGGAGTGTGATGGCTAGTAATTGCGTTGTTGGATCTTTGGCAGCATGACAGGGGCAATGTGTGGTGCAAGCTGCAGTGGCCGCCTGACAAGAGCCCTGGCACTAGTTTTTTTTTACAAATTAAGCACTGAACAAGCCCCATTATTTTAAAAAATGGCAGCGCTAGACGCACTGCAACTATAATACTAGGAAACAAGGGGTACAGATGGAGACCATGCAGGGCTTGTATCAGGAGAAGGCCGCGACAATGACACACAGGCTAGGATTTGCAATCTGTGTCTATCCTCACCGTCTATGCAGCACCACTAGAATTACGCTGTTGTCACTTTTTCGTGCACAGACAAGGATTACACATTAACCACGATCTACGGTATAATTTGCAGATTTCAACAAGTACAAAGGTTCATAACACCAACTGATTATAATTTATTCAAACATGGCTACTAAATCAACGAATTTTCAGCAGTGACATTTCTCCCAAATTATGCCAGGGTGCTATAAATTTTGAATACAGCAGGAAGCAAACATCTTATGTATTTAAATGAAATTTAAACAAGTGGGAAAGAAGGAGCCCATCTTTGTCATCAAAAGTTTTGTTTCAATATCCATTTAAATTCGTTTTTTAATCACAATGTTCTCAGAGAAGCAGTTATTACACAGACACTGCTCTCAAAGCATCAGTGATTTCAAATGGGTGATCAAAGATTAGTAGACTCCATATCAAGCCGCAGCTCAGATGTCTTGAATTTTAAAGTTGTTTCTTTTTTCAAAGAGTTGCTCCCAGACAAACTTTTGTGAACGCACATTGTAAACTAAACTGAACACAAAGTTTATAACATAACTGGAATGCACAAAATAAAGAATAACGGGGCATATTAGCAAGGGCAATATCGCTGCTTTAGCGGGACTTTTTGCCGCTAAAGCGGCGATATTTTATCGCCCTATCAGCAAGCTGTCACTAACAGCAGCTAGCGACAGCTTTCAGGCGATAGCGACCGGTTTGGGGCCCGCTTTGCATGTCAGCGATATTTGTCGCTAATGACATGCACCCAAACTGTTAGCGACTGAAAGCAGTCACTAATACAGCTATCGCCTATTAGCAACGCAGGCTTTGCGATACAAAAAGTCGCGCTATGCGCGATTATCGCTAGAATCTAACACCCGCTAAAAACATGACTTACCTGTTTCTTCAATGGGAGGTGGATTGTCAGGTTAAGTATCGCTGGATTTCCAGCGATATTCAGGCATTTCGCCTCTATCGCTGGATATATTAGCACAATGGAGATAAACGCTGCTAATAGCATGTTTTCTCCGCTAACATATCCAGCGATAGGCAGCGATAACAATAAACGTGCTAAGCGCGTTTTGCGATAAATATCGCAATTCCTTGCTAATATTCCCCATCATCTTTTGTTTTAAGAAAGTGTCCATGTTGGCTTGTCTTCTACTAAGTGTATTATTGTATACTTTGTGCTAAAATATTTCCACAAATGGAGATAACATTATATCACAAGCTATGGCAGACAAAGCCAAACATGTCTACATAACACATTGGAGTCCTTGGTGTACTGTCGAATTCACTACCCAGGGATGTGCAAATTGCACACAAACAGGTTTGTGAATGGGGTTGTAATTTGTGATGATTCATGCATCCTAATAGGTCACATCACAAATTGCTGATTCGAAGGTGGCAACAAAAGGACCTGACTAATGCAAATTTGGCAGGTCGCATTTTGCCACCTCTTGTGAATGACTGCAAATGCAGGGATGTGGGACTGAAAAGAATAGCAGACAGCCATCCTATAAAATAAATCCTGTGTGCCTCAATCGCTATTTTAAAACAAATCTTGCTTTGAGGGAACTTATCAAGGGATCAAGAAGTAGACCCCTGCATCCAAAACAATTCTGAAAGGGTAAACAGTCTTATCTCCTTTGTTAATTAGTCACCACCCACGTAGGATGATGGTAACTTTTTAATGGTTTGAGACCCCAACTGAGATGACAAACAACTGATATATTCATTTGTGACTCACAAAGAGGAGAGGAATGCCTCTTTAATGTCTCCTGTTGTTTTTATTTGAGCAAGGGTTGAAGAACCCCAAACTCTTCCAAATAGTAAAAGAAGTATTGTACATTATGAAAAAGTGTTTTTTTCATTTGCAAAGTCTGAATCACAGGCATTGCGAGTGCGACCGCAAACAACTCTAGTACAGCAGACACTAGGTTAGTAAAATTCATAGTCATAGTAAGGATGTGATTTATAATTTGATAGACAAATTGTAATCCATCACCCTGATTGAGTACCCACTTGCCAAATCTAGAAATGTCTTTCAGCCAGACAAGCATTTCTACCATTCGCAGGAACCGACGTCAAGGCAGCTCCTGTAAATGTATTTCAATTATGCTGTATGGCTTCATCAAATATGATGGAGCCATACAATGACATTTTAATACACTTTTATTTTCAAAAACAAAACCCAAAAGTGGGTTTTTGCTTTTGAAAATAAAAAAAGCAATGTTCCCCACCTCAATGGGAGTCATTTCCCATGACAAGGCTGGCATTTCTAGTATTTTACTGCCTCTTACCTTCAGGGTTTGCCTGGCAGTGATGGGCAGTAAACAAATGCCTATATGTCTGCTCATATAAATTGGGGATTGACATATAGCCAATTCTACGATTACTTTGTTAGGCAGTCAGAAACAGAGTAGTCTCCATCGGTGCCAAACTATGGTCCGCCTGCATATAAATTCGGCGGGTGGACCATTATATTGGCTGTAACATTTTCAGTTACGACGGAGTACGCTTACAGCTAATATACAAATCAGGTTCTGCATGTTCCAAAATTCAACTGTTCAAAGCCTCATATTATTTCCTTCTCTGTTCTCATTTCCCATCGTCCATATGCACAGGAAGTGACATCACTGGACTTCCCATCATCAATCTGCACAGGAAGTGACATCACTGGACTTTCCATCATCCATCTGCATCGGAAGGGACGTCATTGGTTTCTCACCAAAACTCTTTCCAAAAGAAGAAGCCAAGCAAGAGGACATCATTTCCCATCATCCATCAGTACAGGAAGTGGCATCACTGGTGTCCCACCCACCATACCCTGCACTCCTCCTTTCCCCCTGGACCTATCTATTGGTGGCTGCAATGCAAGTGCACCATTGGTGTGCCAAAGGAAAGCATCTGCACCCATTCACATCTGGACCATGCCCAGCAACAGAAACGTGCATCTCCTTATACCTAGTGATAGGTTGCTGCGCTCATCCATGCCCTGAGCCCCATCTATCGATCAGTGCCCTGCCACCATTCCGCACCACAAAACACAGATGCAGTACTCACTTGCACCTCCAGAAAGTTCTCATGCACTCTCCCACACCCTCCACTCTCCACTTATGCACCAATAGCACCCAGCACCCCATTTGCTCAAGATCATACAGGCCAAACACCACTCAAACAACCCGCTACACTCGCATGCATGCTCAACACCCACTTTCTCACCAAACATACCATGGAGATATAGGAACTACTGCAACGACCACGCTCCAGACCTGCTTTTTCTCATGGAAACATAGCTAAACACAACCTTGGCACAGGACATCGCTATCGCCATCACTGCTGGCTACAAGATTGTTAGACAAGACCATCAGCACAAGCACAGAGGTGGAGTCACCATCATGTTCAAATATACCATCAGCTGCACCACCCACATGGACACTACCACCAGCTAAATGGAAAACCTCATGTTACCTCAAGATACATGTCACAGTCAACTTCTCTTTGGGTAGAGCCCTTGTAGACAGACCACCTGGACCCTGTTTCACCAGTGACATCACAGACTTCACTGCACCACTCAACATCAAAACCAGCACCTTCATCCTCCTCAGAGTCCTTACCTTTCACCTAGCAGACAATACCAACACAAACACTACGACGCTTGTAGAAAACCTTGCAACCTCTACCTCACTCAGCACATTACTGAATCCACCTACAAAGCAGGACACCTATCAGACCCAATTTTCTCCTCAATCAGCAACATTACAGTCGACAAATCAGTAACTATGACCTGGCCAGACCATTTCCTTGTCATTTTCAGCATACCCATTCTGCACAATCACAGACCTACCACCACAGGAACCACCAGCTGGAGCTGGAGCTGGAAAAATATCTCAGAAGAGGAGTGGACTTAAGCCTGCTCCAAGCATCGGCCCGAGCACATCAGCAACTTGCTGAAAGCCATCAAAAGCCTCATCAGCTGAATCACAGCATGCACCAACACCTTGGCTCCCCTCAAGCCCAACCCATAGGCAAGAGCCCGAGCACCGGCCAGCAGGTACACATAGGAACTCAGGCTGACGAAACTCTATTTCAAGCAACTGGAGCGCAAATGGAGAACAAGTTAAGACAGCACAGATAAAGATATCTTTTAATCAGACCTAAGTACTACCACCATCAAATACAACACACCAAGTGCACAGCTCTTGCCTATCGCATTGACACCAGCACTAACAGCAGCAAGTAAATCTTCATCATCATCAAAGGTTTCACCATGCTACCTGCTGCCCCCAGCAACATCACCCCCTCAAAAGACCTTTACAACAAGCTCTTGAAATTCTTCTGTTTAGCAATCACCACCATATAGAGCAATCTCGAGCCTTAACCAGACCCAGTTCATGTTGATGTACTAACCCTGATTACATGGCCTGATGTCACCACTGTCAAAATTGCTGCTACCATGTAGATCATTCACTCTGGATCTCCATCTGACCTTTGCCCCCACCACGCCTTCATCAAGTGCCTCCTACCAATCAGTGAAGCACTTACACATACCCTCAATGCCTCCATCAACTCAGCCACAATCCTGGAAGCCACCATCATGATCCTGCTCAAGACACCATCTGCTGACTCAGCCAAAGCTTTTCAAATGCAGACCCATCTCCTTCCTACCATACCTGGCAATGGTCTTGAAGAAACTAATCAATTGACGCCTCACCAACCACCTCAGCAACCACCAGCCCATTGATGCCACACAGTCTGGATTCAGGCCCAACCACACTACAGAAAGAGCACTCATTGCCACCACAGATTACATCTGCATAATCCTTGACAGAGGAGACACAGCAGCTTTCATTCTCCTAGATCTTGCTGCAGCATTTGACATAGTCTCACACCCCATCCTCAATAGGCACCTGCACGAGATTGGCACCCAAGAACCCTCTTTTGTCTGGATCTGTTCCTTCTGAATGGATAGAACACAAACTCTCAGCCTGGCACCTTACTCATCAAAAGCCTGCAAACTCATCTGCGGAGCCCCTCTAGGTTCATCGCTCAGCCCCACCCTCTTCAACGTATACATGATCCTGCTGGCAAATGTCATATGTGCCCACAACATTAACATCTTCTAATTCACACATGACACAATATTCATACTCTCACTGACGGAAAAGAACCCAAACTCAAGAAACAAGTTCACCACCTCTATGACAGAAGTCGCTAATTAGATGAAAGCCATCTGTCTCAAGCTCAGCAAGGACAAGACAGAAGTAGTGATCTTTGGCAATAGCACCTCACCATGGGACTCCAACTGGTGGCCGGCCAAACTTGGACCCACCCCCAGAACCCATGGCAGGAACCTCAGAATAATCAGCAACAGAAAACTGGACATGACTGCATAAGTCAATGTTCTCACTGCATCCTGCTTCCACACCCTGAAGATGCAGAGGAAGATTGTCAAATAGCTCCAGCAAGTTGGACCATGGGAACACCCTCTATGCAACTTACTAGAAGACTACAGACCATCCAGAGCTCAGCAGGCAGACTCATCCTCAACCACCCATACAGATCTCACATTATATCACACTTCAGGAAACTACACTGGCTTCCAATACATAAATGTGCTCAATTCAACCTCCTCACAAACACATTGAAGGCACCTCAATACTCAGGCCCCACCTACCTGAATATTCTCATCTCCGTCCACTGACCATCCAGTACCTCTGCTCCGCAGGACATCTGCTCGCCAACATCCCACTTATACAGAGAACCAGATCTGGAGGACACACGTTCTCTTACATGGCTCCTAATGCATGGAAGGACCTCCCTCTCCGCATCAGAGCCTCCTCCTCTCTTCTTGAATTCCACAAGTAGCTGAAGACCACTTTTTGCAGTTAACCATCCTACGATAGGTAGGACTACACACACCCACCTGCTTAGCACAAGGATACCCTCATGGGTGATAGTGCACTTTGCAAATACACATAACATATCCACCATGCTTATCTTAATAATGAAACAACCTTGACACCATGTGTTCTACCTTCCCAACTGAGCACATTTCCAGTCACTAATCTCCTCATAGACCTTTTCTCACTCACTTTTCCAAACAAATCATACAATCTCTCAACCTTTCCAGTAAAACATTCATGAACCTTACTCACCTTTTCACCAATGAAAATTACCCAGTACTTTACACAACTGCTTGAGAACAGCTGTCATTACCCCCTACTCAAGAAGACATTTGTGTATTCGAACACTTGCTCTAACTATTTCCTTATTTCACTTATGCCCTTCTTCTCTAACACACTGTATCAACCGCAGCTTCAGCGATATACACATGACCTCTCTACCCACAGGCATCTGGACTTGTCAATTATTGGTGTACCACTGCCTCCCCTGAACTTTCTCCACTTTAACTTCACCACCCCTACAAATCACAACTGCTGTTCCATTTATGGTAATATTTTACAAAGCCAAATTCCGCACAATTAGCAAATTTCACGTTAGGAAAATTTAGCATAATTTCATGAGATTCGAGGGGTGAAAAAGTGACTGCAATTTTTACTTGTGGCTTACTGTGCCTCACAGGAACAGTAAAACTGTGTCTGAGAGACATTTTCCCCTCAAAAAAGTACCCAGCAGCAACACACATGACTTTGGAACATTTCACAAAAAATCACTGAACTACGCATATTTTTTTTAAATATCATCAAGTTCCATTAAAGACGTTTACATTTTGCTCACCCCTACTACCGTCCTCTATTCTCATCCTACTCAGAGTGTCTGCCGGTTGCAACACAGCTGATTTTGGCCACTTAGCCTCAGCTAGGTGTACACTTTGACATTCCATTGTAACTTACCTCCTACTGCTAGTGTACTGCAGATGCTTAAGGGTTCTAGTTCCACATAACACGAAGAATCAGGCAACAATCTTTCTATTCAGCCAACACCCCAATCAACTATCAAATTATAAATAAACTCAATCACTGTAATAATCTCCTCTTGCTTTTCCCCATTAAGAACCATTCTCACTGTACCCTGGGGTACGTCTTCAAATCTTGAATCTTTATAGCAACCTTGAAAACCATTGCACTTGTGACCATATGTAAAAGAAATCTGGGGTGACCCTAAGGAACCAAATGTATTCCCTGAGATTTGAATTATAATAAGACCTCACCCCTCTGAAAGGAGGGCTTGGCAGTGTTGAGAATCCAAAGGCTATGTTTTATTGGGAAGGTTAATTTATTATCCTTCACCAGCTGCTCAAGGCATGAAGGTGCTCACATTTTAAAATGTTGCTCCGACAAGTGTGTTGGTGTATTCCCTACTCCCTGGAAGTCCTGCTCCATAGGGCAGAACTTCAAGAAGGCTTGGAATGGATGGAGTGTGGACTCTGCCATTGTTCCCCTCTACCATTGATGGAAAATGGTAGCTCTATTTGGTGGGGAACATTGAGGATCCAGACATTGAGCCATTGTGGGACATGACATCGGCTACAGGGAATTGATGCCAGAGGAGGTATGCCTTGCTTTGTCAAACTTTGACAAAATCGGGAAACTTCACCCAACTTTATGGACAATGCCTAAATTTCATACAACCCTAGCTGCAACCGCTCAGCTGCTCAACGTATGAAAGCCCATAGAAGAGTTGATAACATTTCCATGCAAAAAGAGAGGTATGGTTTGTTGGCTAAACCATTGGAGCTCAATCAAACAAATGATGTTATTAACTTGACATCCATTAGACAGAAACTTTGTGATCATGGGTAAGTCACTTTGGCACTGATGTACTGCTCCCATTCGCAAACCAGGGACGTGCAATTTGCAAACCGCCTTGTTAGCGAATAGAAATGCAATTTGCGATATCACCCATGTATTAAAATGCCACATTGCAAATGGTACATTCACTGGAGGTCACAAAATGTCCTGCCTAATGAATATTAATGAGGCAGGTTGCAGTTTACAATCCCTTGTGATTGGCTGTAAATACAGTGATAGAAGCCTGCAAGCAACAGCAGACCTTCGCCCATGCATTGGAATTTCCAAACTGCCCAAAAACTTTTTTTTATAGCAGCCGGTGTCCATTAAAGAGAAAGATATTGCTTCTTAAACAAATATGTTTCCGTTTGGGAAGACATTGGTGACAGCAGTTAGTGGTCCTATGGACCACTGCCTGCTCCTCCAGATGCTGCCATTTTGTTTCCTAAATGGGAAGATGTCCTACAATGATAGCTACTCATTTGCAAATCAGATACCGCCCTCATTGCGGAGTTGGCATCTTATCAATGGTTTGCAACCGCAATTGCGGTTGATACACACCACTTCAAATTTTAAATTTTAAATTGCCCCCTTCACGCCCCCTCTGTTATTTTCAATTCTGACACGGTCACAAAAGCCCCTTTACGAGTCGGAAAGACTTTTCCATCTTATAACAGGCTTATGTAAATAGAAACATTTATTTTGCTGCTCCAAATTCTGGGCTTACGCAATTTGCAGGTTTGTGATTGCAGAATAACTTTGAACCTCAGGTTATTTATCAAAAATCACTTCAGATCATTTAAAAGACAAAATTGTGCCTGCCTGGAAACATATAAGATTTAAAAAAAAAAAAAAACTTTTTAGGTAGAAATAGGCGAGGCACTGTTACCTAGGCTGACTTTTCACATTAACCATGAAATAGCTTAACATATAGCCCAGTTGATTGGACCTTTGCTGCAGCATAAAATCCTCCCAAATCACATTTTGTTTCGTCTGAGGTTGATAAATGAGTTCTAGTGAGTTAGGAAGCAATAACACCTTTCTAATTACAACGGCGGAATACAGTTTATAGAATTTCCTATATAATACTCCACATGTTTGCTATCTAATTCAATTTTCACATCTCACACCACATACTTGTTCCACAGACCAGTTTTGTGACACCATCATAGCAGCCTTATTTTAGATTTACCGCATTAACAGCAAAGGCGAACAATATAAAAGAAACAATTTCCTTTATTGGGTGTCTTCCATGCTCCCGCCTCATTACAGCTGCTTGGAAGATCTATAGACTATTAGTGACTGCTGAAGAAAAAGCCATAAAAATGGTGTTTAAAGGCCATAGGTTCTGAAATAAATGAAATAGCTTTTTATTATGTAATTTCATAGTGCGTATATCATAGAGTCAGCGGTAGATAGGGTAAGGACTGGAAGAGCGGTGTGTGTGACTACAGCGTAGGTTAGGTGAATAGGAAGAGCTCCACCCTCCATTTAACAGAAACTTTGGATATCACTCATGATGAGCTACCACTAGCTTCTAATTGACAGATAAGAATATGGGCAGCCACGGCCCGTGTAGGGCATGTTAGCGGGGCGGTGAGGTGGGGCAGGGGAGGGGCAGGGTGGGGGGTTGTAAAATGCAGCATATGGCCGATTTCAGGTAAGTTACGAAAAAATAAAAAAAACGAATTTCGTTGCGCGCGCTGCATCGCCAAATGTGATGCAGGCCGCGCAACAAAATCAGTTTTATTTATTGTATTCGTAACTTACCTGAAATCGGCTGTATGCCGCATTTTACAACCCCCCACCCTGCCCCTCCCCCGCCCCACATCACCGCCCCACTAACACGCCCTATACGGGCCGTGGCTGAATATGGGACAATCTGCCCAATATCATATAGTGCATCAGCAATGAGCAGGAAATACACCAGCTAACTTTTGAATCAATACCAGGATTTTAGGGCCTAATTTATATGTTCTCAAATAGGGTACTCTGTTGTCATTGCAAGAGAGTACCCTTTCCGTCAACATAATGGTCCGCCCGACCGATTTAAATGTGGACAGAACTTTGATGTAACAATGGCGGGGGGGACTACTCCCTCTCTGCTGTAGTTATACTGCTCCGATGGTCGGAGGTTGACCTGTTTGTCTCTTAACCTCATTTAGATGGGCAGACCTATAGGTCAGTTTTCACTGCCTGTCACCACCAGGAAAACCCAGGCAGTAAAGGGCAGAAAAACCACAAAATGTGCCTCCCGCCTGCCATAGGTGATAACTCCTGTGGAGAGGAGGACATTTTTTTCTTATTTTTAAAAATAAAATCCCACTTTGGCCTTTTGTTTTTAAAAATAAAATAAAAACGTAACTCTGCCATACGGTTCTGTCATGTTTGATGAGCTGTACTGCTATGTTACAATGCATTGTCAGACCGCTATGTTACAATACATGGTCAGGACCGCCTTGACTGCAGTACCTAGGAATGCTTGAAGTGTTTTCTGGCCCAACCAACATTTCTAAATTTTATCGTCAGAACCTCTCCCAGGGTGACATTGTAATTTACTCAGTCGCCCTAGCGAAAGAGATCCCGACTGCCAAATTTTTCATTTACATCGGGCCCTTAATCTTTCTGCACAGCAAGTTTCAGGAAGGCCCTGAAGCCACATTTCATACTATCTTTATTGTTCGACATAAAATATGTGGCACCCTGAAATTATTAACATTTTCACATGTAATCTATGGCCTGATAAACAAAGTCACTGGACTTGTGATCATAAAAAGTTTTTACATTGTAGAAATACCCTCTGAGGTGAGTCTAGACGGTATAAGCGAACTCTACGACCAGTTACCAATGCCAAAATGTGGTGCAACTGATTTGCATAGAGAAACCTGTCCATGTTTGTCAGCTTCTCCTTTGGGAATCATGACCTCAGCATTAGAGCGGGCAAGTAGATGCCCAGAGGACCACATACAAGCTCCACCTGATATTTTCCCAAACTGAAAACCTTTATTAAGGCAGCACTTGTCCCTTTTATGGACCAGGGCTGCTTTAAAACAAAATGCTTCCCACTTGGGAAACAAAATGTAGGAGCAGAGATCTGCTGTCCTCTGTATCTCTCCATCTCTTCTTTTGAAACCATTCACAAGGAGTTGTAAGATGCCACCTGCGTCGATAATAATTAATAAGCAGGTCACCCCCTCCCAATTTGCGAGGCAACTTATTAGTACATAGGTTGCATGACAAATTGCATTCCCATTGACAAAACAGTCAATATGAAAATAGCACTTCCCTGGTTTGTGAATGTAAATAGCACATTTAACACTTGAATGAATATTAAAATGAGTGCAAAAACCATTTGCTCTAATTATTTCCAAATATGTGACATCAAAGGCATAAACAGGTGCATTGAGTTAAAGCTTTTTGCATACGTGTGTTTTTGGATCTATAGCATCACATTCCTCTAAATGATCCAATGATCCCAGGGGATTTGGTGGCACAGTCTTGGACCCTACTTGAAATTTTCAGCAGGCACATGTACCTCCTGGTACCGGAAACTGTACTTTTTATTTGTCATTTGCTCAGCCTTAAACAGCCTGCTTTATTTGCTCTCTGTATTTTGTAAGCTGTCTGTAAGACTCAGGGCTAGAGCTGGACTAAGGACACAAAGCAATCTAGTATTTTAGGTCGAGCTACAGCGCACATGCGCTGTCTGCAAGACCTGCTGTAATCAATAATATGACTTTTTCCAGGCTGCTACCTACAAATTTTTCACTCCACTGGTGCTCTTCTTTGCTGCCTCCTAACTCGTTGGCTTTGCCGATATGTCACATCCATTCAAGACTGAGGTGCACCGGGAAAGTACAGTTTCCTTATGCTTTGGTTCTTCAGCTGTTGTGTGGGAGAATTCATTTTTGAAAAATTTTTACTTTCAGACGCCGCCGCTCGTCACTGCTTGTTCTTCACACGTGTGCACTTATGTGTCCTTGTTTCCTCCTGAAGGTGGGCTGGAGTTTCTTCCTCTGCCTGTATCTTCTCCTGTGAGTGTGCGGTTGTTTCCTCCAGAGAGTTTGCCTTTGTTTCTCCCTTGCGAGCACCTCGCACCATGATGCCAGTAAGTTTGTCTTTCTTCCTGAGAGTTGGCTTGTTTACTCATGTGATTGTGCTTCTGATCCCTAACAAGAGCGTGCTTGTTTGCCTCTAGTGAGTGTGGCTGTGGTTTCTCCTTTGAAAGCACCTGTGATTCTTCTTGAGGGTGATGCTTTCTTAGTGCATGTTTCTTCACTGTTCCCAGCTATTCCCACCACATATTCATGCAGCAGCTTCATGGTGCACCATTGCTGTAGGCCGGATATAGTCACTTTCTATTTGGTGCATATTAATTTAGCTCAATCAATGATCTAGTCGCAAAACAACCCTTCACTTACACAAACTACTGTATCTGCTGTGTGGCGTACTGCTTAAGCAGGACGCCCTGGTGCTTTGTACATTATTCGAATGTACCCAAATGTAGTCTTTGCTTTTTATTACTAACCTTGCTATCTATTTAAACAATATGGCTGCAATTAATATTTCTGGGCCTTCATGCAAGATACCTGCGCTTGTGCTAGCTTGGATGCAGGGTATGTTTTATTTACCACAAGCATTCGTACAACAGCTACAGTGCATTTTCATCACATTATGTTTACATTTAAGCGTAAATGTAAAGTTTTGGGAATTTAGTGCTTGAGTGAAAGTTTCTGCATCAGGGCACGATAAACCATAGATATTTGAACTATTCCAGTGCAACCAGTAAACTCACCCAAATCCCACAAGATTACAGGCTACACAAACTGCAAGATAATATTTTTTATCAAACAAACAGCGCTCATTAAACGCTCATTAAGTGGCAAAGGCAGTCTCTTCGATGTACAATAAAGGGTTTTAAGATAAGTTGCATCACTAAGACACAAGACACCCACTGGAGCTAGTATGGTGACATAATGCAGTTTTAATTATACAATTTTATATAGAGCGCACTTTACCCAGGGTGTTAGAGCGCTTTATGATAGAGCAATAACACACCGCAGCTCATGCACTGCTTATCTTTAGTTTCCCTGTAAATCTTCCCAGTCCCTCTGACTCACAGTGGTGCAGCCCCCAACAAGGTCACTGGTGGAAGCTGCAATACGCAATGGTGGGGGTTATCGAGGGAGGCGACATACGCTTTCTCTGCTCGACGTATGGTCTTTAGTGACTGAAGGCCCGCGCTGCTCTCCCTTCTCTGTTCTAGTGCTGTATAGTCATTGTATGGTGTGAAAGCCTGTATTCTATGAAAATGTTTTATTAAATGTGCTCTGCTGTGCTTGGGGTATCCACATTTACAATTAAAGCAACTTGAAAACAGCCCAGCATCCCACAAGTAAGCAGTTTACCATGCCTAAAAGTGAAAGTATAGTCCAACGCAGCAAACCTCGTGACATAACACTGTTTATTTGTGCATTTTTATATAGCGCATACTTTACCCAGGGTGTCAGAGCACTTTATGGTGGAGCAATGATACAGCGCAGCTGATGTCTTTCTTTTCCGTGTAAATCCTTCCCAGTTCCTCTGACTCACAGTGGTGGGGCCCACAACGTGGCCACTGGTGGAATATGGAAGACCCAATGGTGGGGATTATCTCGCATTCGTAAGAGTCTGAGCTATTGGCATTGTAAATGACAATGCCTTTAATTTATGTATTTTGAAAACCTGCAAGCGATGCGTAAACAGCTTTTTGTACTTTGCAGGTTTTCTTAACACATAAATAAAAGGCATTGTCATTTACAATGCCAATAGCTAAAACTCTCGCAAATGCGAGACCTATTTCATTACAAATGCTTGATTTTTTACCACTGTACCTTTCACAAAATGAGAGAGAGTTATCAGGGCGCCAGGCCTCCTCAAAAGGCGTTAGACATAGGAGTGTTCCTCCAAGAAAAACATGATTGAAAATGGGTCATTTTCAAAAACAATTTTCAATATATTGTGACCTAAAAACATTACATTCCCTGCAGTTTTATGATGTCCTGGACAGCACGATATCTTGTGAATTTCTTAAAACAGGAGATGCCGCAGCATTGCGAACAGTTGTACGAAAGATACCATGTAGTCGGGAAGTATTAAATATGTGCTATCTTTATCCTTAAATAGCCCAAACATTAAAAGAAAAGTGTTTTGCAAATCAGGCTTATTCTAGGCAGATACAAAAATCTTGAGACAAAAAATGAATTTGAAACGGTTAGTGAACGAAATATTACTTTGGCAGGTTCACTAAGGAATAATACCCTGTGGGCTCTCCAGAAGACACCATTGATCAGCAATCCTACAAGGGTTTTCTGAGTGCATAGATATACACATGAAGGTAAGTGGCGGCAGCTATTTACCAGGGGTGGTAGGACGGGGAGGGGATGGGGGGGGGTCGTAAACAAAAATAACATTTACCTGCAGGCTGGCCGCCGGCTCTCTGTCCACTCGCCACCGCCTCAGAAGCAGGAACTAGGAAACAACCAGGCTCCTGACTCCCCTAGCTAATCACAGCACTGCAGTGCAGCATAGTGATTGTCTGAGTGCCGTCGTTCGGTGCTCAGACGAGGAATGAGGGCCTGGGACTGTTCTGCACCTAGGCTGTAATGCAGCCTGGGTGCAGAACATGCAAAGTGCGCATGACTGTTATGGTCGGCCCGCCCCTGCATGGCCACACATAGAAATGGAAAACATAAATGATAATAACGCTGGTCATTATCATTTTAGTTTTCCTTTCTACTGTTCGCAGAGAGCAGTGGGGCGACACTCCTCCGTGTTAACGGAGGAGCCGCAACTGATGATCAGCAGAGTCCAGGAACACTTTAGGGCGCACAGAATCACCCTCTTTGAATACATGACATTGACCGGCTGCCCCCAGGGCACAGAAGCTGAGGCAAATACAGTTCACAAATACAGTTCATGGGAAATACAATTACACTTGCTAATGGTATTACTTGGGAAATTAAGAATTTGAGCTCAAGTCCGAACTTCCCCACTTGGAATAGAAAGTAATATCCAGTAGCGGTCTTGCAACTGATTGTACTGTACAGTACTATACTCTTTGCAGTGTTCCGGCTGCAGAAAATCCTCCAGGTAATACTTAGAGTCACTTTCTTGATCAATTCCCTAGGGCCGAGTGCAATTATGGAAATCCAAAATTTAGCTCTAACCCCATGTCGATCTGATTTCAGAATTACTGCTGTCAATGCTTAATTTATAAAAGAATAAGTGCCAGGGCCTAGAGTTTTGTTCTGAAGCCCTTAGCCACTGCTATCAAATGTTAGCACCTTCACAGCATTACTTTCAGCTAGAGGTGGGCAACTGTGAGTAATCATGTCAAAAGGGGTGCAACTAGATCTGACTTTCAGGAGGGGCTAAATCTTAAGTCAGTGGGGCACGACAAGCATTTTAAGAATGAAGGCAGAGATGTCTTTATGCCCAATATGAGGGAAAGAAGTGCCAAACTCCAGTTTAAAAGTATTAGACAAGCACAATCTTATTGCGAGTGACAGACTGGAGTCCGTATTTATCCCTAGATGCCTGACTTAGGCTCAGTTGTTTGTGGCGGACCAACTTGCTGGTTCGATATTGTTGATGGGCGGTGTTTGATCCATTAACTGCATATGGATATTTCAATTTGTGACATGTTTATTTTGCTTGTGTTAGATATCATGCATTGTTCTACTTTGAGATGTTGTCCAAATAAGTATGAGTCAAAGTCCGATGAGTTTTCATGCTTAAGTATGATTTGTTTATTATCTGCTTAACAGTATCCCTTGAAATTGAAGGAGCAGATTGGTTGCAATATAGAGCTCAGGTAAATGTTAAAGAGAGGGTAAACATGTTTGATACATTAGTTGTGAATTAATGGACCTGATTTGAAGGGAGCAGTGAGATGATGATCTGTCTGATAGAAAGATGCAATCTGCTTCAGTTATGCACCTTGCACTCTGATGTTGTCAAGCATGGGATGGTGAACAGAGTCAAAGGCAGAGGGGAGAGTTCATGGAATAGGCATGACAGTACTCCAGTTTTAATCCACTGTTGTTTTAAAATCATCTCATGTGGAAATCACTGCTGCTTCTGTGCCTAAGCAATACTAGAATCTGTTTTGGTAAACTTAAAGCAGGTTATTTTCTTTGAATGTAGATGTATGTTTTGAAGCACATCTTTCGATCATTCTACCTTTTTGACTAAAAACAGTCTGTTATTGGAGAGCAGTTAGAAGGTGCTCTTGGCTCAAAGCCTGTTTGGTTTCAGGATGGTTTTATGTAAGGTGTTTAGAATAACCTTTGGGGGAAAAAACTATATTCACTGAGTTTTCGACTGTTCTGACTGTATTGCTGCAGAGCTAGTCACTGGTCTTGGTCTGCAGGCAATACTGCTGGTAAACAGACATTTGCAATAGTGATGAAGGATTGATGATGAAATTAAAGGTGAAAGAGTATATGTTTTTCTTTTTTGTTTTCTGGTAAACTATATTGGGCCTCTGGAATTGTAGTTGAGTAGAGGGAAGGGATGCAAGAAGAGTGAAATTCGTGGGTGAGACGTAATGCCGGTTTGCCCTCCAAACTGCAGGGGCCAGTGGTAAGGAGGCCTGCAGCTTTACTGCCAAGGAATCGGGATGTTCTAAGGTACTACCTCTTCAGGTATTGTGGTGGGGGAACCCTTTTTTCCCTGAAATCTTCTAACGGAGCTGTCGTTTGTTCCATAGAGGCCTCTCATCAGGTCTGAAGGCCCCTCACCATCTCTCTCTATTCAATTCTTCTTACCCGTTTTAAGGATTTGTGGCTACTCTCAGCTCTACAGCCTGTAGGTAAGCTCCCCAGGACATAGGGCAGGAATCCCTTGAGCAAGGCAGCCACCAGGTCACAAGGAATATGACTTCACTGGCTCCATTCAGCTTTCCTTGCTACCAACTCATCCTTCTAGTGAAGAACAGAAAGCAAAACATCCAAGCTACTAGTCATTTAGAGGGTGAGAAGCAGCTATTCCTGTATATGTGCACTGTGTAGAGATGGTCAGTGATTGAAAATAATGATTATTTACCTTGATTTATATATTGAGACACAAATAAGCGCTTGTTTAGTATAAATAGAATAGCATCTTTATAGGAGTCAAGTAAACATATATGTAGTGAAAGGACTGTAAGATAGCAGTATTCATTTAAGAAAAACACAATATTGTCTGAACATGCTGTTGGACTTGGAATGTTCCTGGTGGGGAGTTCAGCAAATGTTGCCATATTCTGAGTGTTTGACTGTGGCTCACTTATATCCCACTTTTTAGGTCTCGCTGAGTTAGCGCGCATGCGCTGCACGGAGAGACATTTAGTAGGTGAGTTTTCAAAGGGCTGCTGGCTGGCCTAGCGCTTGCGCTCACGCGAGCGTGCACACGCGCAGCTGGCTGCCAGCCTTGAGCAGCACTTTGAAAACTCACCTACTAAGAGTGCGCAACCACAACAGTGCATGGACAGAAGCGTAGGATCCCTTTTAGCACCGGGGTGCAACGACAGCGCCTTACCCATTTCTTCTTGTTTTATCCTCCGGCGGAGGTGCAGAGGGGTGTGCGGCTCTTCAGTCAGACCCAACACACGCGCACACACATACACGCGCGCACAAAGTGGGCTGGGAGAGCGGCGCTCTGCTTCCCACTGCTGACAGCGGAGTCACTTCCGCTCGCAGTGGCTCCACCGCCTCCCGGCCCCCTGCCCTCTCAGTCTGCTGGCAGCTTTCACTGAGGCTGCTTCACTGCTCCTGTAGGCAGAAATGTCACGCGTCACAGCTGTACCTTCGCGGGACAATCCATGCAAACGCCGCACCGCTCCTATCTGTTTATTTCAAATCTTATCCCATTAGGACGTCAATTTTCTGCAATAGTTCAAGACATTGGTTTCAGTGGTTCCTTCCCATCGAGGACCAAACGTGGATTGTGAAGCCTTTGTTTACAGGCATTAGCTCTTCTAGTACATTGTATGAAATTGAGCATATATAAGTGAACTATGGGGAAAAGAAATGTGTAAATAGACAACCTCTGGACTGTAGGTCATGGGAAACATGGAAAATGCACAGATGCTACACGGTGACTCGGACTGAGGAAGATTCTGGTATGTTGCCATTTCAATAAAATCATTTGTCTTTGTATTTCGGGCACCAAAGCTCAATACTGCTACATATTTGTGAAATGCAGCACAACAGAATCAAAGGCTTTTTGACCACAAGCCGAAGTGGACTCGTTGTGGAGCTCTACGAGGCGACACTTCATGGTGGGTGTTAGACCTGACATCCTTGGCGTGGGTTTTTCCCCTATCTTTTGCCTCTGCTACCTGGATTTTGATGCTATGCTGGATTTCGTTTTTGCTGGTTTAGATGCTTTGGACACTCTGCCACTGCTAATCAGTGCCAGAGTGTAAGTGCTCCCTGTGTAAAATATCATATTGATTGGATATACCTGATTGGCATATCTGTATCACCATGAAGTCCCTAGTAAAGTGCACTGTGTGTGCCAGGGCTGGTGATGACAGATGCTACTAGTGGGTCTGCAGCGCTGATTGCGCCACCCACCTGTGTAGCCCTAAAATGGTGTCTCAGGCCTGCCCCCGCAGGCCTGCCTGCAGTCCTCGGACTGCCATGTCCTCCTGGCCAGTGTCCACACTGACCGGGCCTAACCCTTCCCTTTTTTATACACGTCAGTCATCCCTATGGAAGGCCCAAGGTACCCCCCTGGGCAGGGTGCAGTGTATGTAAAAGGTAGAGCATGTACTAGTGCAGGTAACATGTTCTGGTAGTGAACAACGGCCATTTTGTGTGTTCACTGCTGCAAGGTTATCTTGCTCCATAGGCTAACATGGGGATGGCCGGTGCCAATGGCTATTGGCCTATCTTCTCATAGGAACAAGATAAGACATGAGTATTTGATATCCCTGAGCTCAGCATTTAATAACACATCTTGTAGGAGAGGTTGTTTCTAAATCCTGAGTTGGAGGACAGTACTTTTTAGAGAGTGGCTGTTCTCTTGTCTGACCCTTCTGTGTGCATGGGCGCGCTTGTGGATTGACTGTCTGGCTTGCGAGTGACAGGGGCTGGGGATTCCCCGGGAGGTTGGCTGAGTCAGCCCTCTGCTGAATGGCGACATTTGCAAGGAGAGCGGAGGGAGGAGATAGCACCTGGGAGTGAATAGGGCTGTGCCTGCCTGCCACACTGCTGGCTCCACCTCCTGCTGGGCGGCTGACGACTCTGCCCCTCACTCTGAAAAGGAAACAGAAGCCAGGAAAACAAAGTGCTCCAGCAACACCCAGAACTGGATCAGACCGGGCTCAGGACCCACTTGCACAAAGACTTCAAAGACTTTTAGGGGTATAAGTACAAGACCCCTGACAACAGATTTTTAGATTCTACAATCAAGAGGAACCTCTGCTGAAAGACGGACCGCCTTGCTGTGTGCTCTAAGGGCTGACCTGTTCTGCTGTACAACTGAAGCTGAGGAGGAGAAGGGGTCTTGCTGTGTGCTGACCCTGCCTACTTGACCAAACAAGACTTTGCTGTGTGCTGTGTCTTTAACCGAATCTCCAAGGGCCTGAGAAGAGCCGGCCTCCTGTTACGCAACCCAGGGATAGAAAGGTTGCCAAGAACTCAAGACTCTGCTGTGTCCCCCCCCCTGCGCTGCTGTGTGCCGCAGGGACCGTGGACTGTTCTACCAAGCTTCTCAACATCTGCCTGTGAAGTGGGCTGGCTGCTCTCTGTCTTGCTGGAGAGTGCCGCGCTGATCCAGGCCTGACACCGGTTGCCGCATCAAGAAGACCGACGTGCTCATCGGCACGTGCCTTGCCGCGACCCGGAGGCCTGAAGCAGATCGAGAGTCGTACTTCCCTGCTCTACGAAGCCGCTCTGTGAGTGGCTGACTCCGGTGACGTCGACATCGTCACTGGGGGCTCGTCGAGGGAAACCTTGCACCAAACAGCCCGAGGAGCGCTTTTACAACGAGTGCAGCGACACCGCCTGAGCAACGTAGCTGCCTAAACAACAAGAGCCTACAAACTGATTCATTCTCAGTGAGTATCGAATAACACAAGAGACTAGAGACTATCGTCTTACGATCCCGACCGACCAAGAAAGCGAATATTGTGTAAACCTGTGATGCTTGATTTCAACTGCGGAAACTAGATAAAGAGATATTAATTTTGATATAACTCACCTGTGTGGTCTAAGTTTGTGGTGTACGGAAGGGGGATCATTGTGGTGTCTACGTGCAAATACCTTACACATTGCCTTGGGGATAAGCCTGTCTGCTCGAGCCAAGCTACCTAGAGGGTGAGCAGGGGTTATCTACCATGTGTGTCCCTGTACCCTGACTGGAAGCAAGGGTCCCTATTTGGTCTAAGGTGTATACCTCTGCCAACTAGAGACCCCCAGATCTAACATTGGTGGTCAGCGGTGCGGATTAGAACCAGTATTTGCACTTGACCTGCAGTGATTCTTCGTACATCACTAATCTAGTAAGCAGTTGCATTGCACGAAGTTTTTGCGAAGACTATTCTTGGAGGATCGACGAAGCATCATGTCTCTGAATGGAGTAGGTGAGGAGTTGGAATTGCAATTCGAAGTGAAAAAGTTGCTCGAATATAAGAAGGAGCAACTAAAGCAATTCTGCAAGTAGCTTGGGTGCCCAGTGAAGGGCGGCGCCAACAAGACGGAGCTACAGAAAGCTCTAAGGACCTGGTGGGAGGCCAAGAATGGCGCAACAGAGGAAGCTACTGGAGGGGATGCCACACCGGAGCACGGATTTGGATCCGATGATCTGCCAGTGAATTGACCGGCGTCGAGGGCTGGCAGCACCCATTCCAGTAGGAGCCTTTCTCCAGAGGAGCTGGAGGAAAATCAGAGGATTAGGGCCCATGAGATTGAACTTTTTAAGCTCAAAGCTCAAGCGGAAGAAAGGAAACTGCGCCTTGACAGTGAGAAAAAGGCGGAGGAGAGGAGGAATACTCTCGCTTTGGAAGAGAGAAAACTCCAGTTGGCTCATGAGTTGAGCATGAGGGAGCTGGAAATTAAAGCTAAACAGGTGGAGTCCAGTCCGAATGGTGGCAGCGCACAACCAGTACAGGCGGGTAAAGTATACATACCGAAAGATTTGGTGCAGAATTATCAGAGGGGTGAGGATATCTATGCATGGTTTAGATCCTATGAGCTTGCCTTGAAGATGAATGAAGTGCCTGAAAAGAGTTGGGGAGCGGGTTTGTGGAAGCACTTTGAGGCCTCTGGGAGGGATGTCTTAGCACCCTTACAAGCAGCAGGGACCTTATTCTACCCCACTATGAAGGAGGCCTTATGCCTCAGGTATGGGCTTACACCAGAACAGTACCGCCAGAAGTTTAGGAACTTCAAGAAGCTTGATTCAAGTACTTGGGTGGAGTGTGTGAGTATGTACATGCGTGCACTGGAAGGTTGGATAAAGGGCAGCAAAGTTACTGATTATGTGGGGTTGTGTCACTTGATTAGTTGGGAGCACTTGAGTAGTCTATGTGTTCCAGAGCTGCGCCAGCATCTTTTAGACAGCAAGTTAACTGATCCCAGTGAGCTTGCTAAAGAGGCAGACCGCTGGACTAGCACCAGGGTCAACAAAGGGGTGGTAAGTATCCCAGCCAAGGGTGGACAGGGTCCCCAGCAGAAAGGTGGGGAGGACAAGGGTAACAGTAAGGAGTTCTCTAAAGGGCCCCAAAACAGTTCCCAGGAGAAGGAGTCCCAAGCCCGCAAGCCTAAGAAGTCTTGGCCCCATAAGGGCAGACAGGATAACAGACCACCGCCTACTTGCTATGCTTGTAGGGAAGTGGGGCACATCGCCTCTAAGTGTCCCAAGAAACCCCCAGCACCAGCTGCTGCTCCAGCCCCAGGGTTAACTAGTGTAGCTTTGGGAGGGGATTTGATTTCCAGTGGGGAAGAGGGATTAGCTATGATGACCCTTGTCTCTTTAGGAGACCAAGAGATGGTCCAGGATACCTTGATACCCGCTAACACTAAGAAATACGGGCAAAAGGTGACCATCAATGGGAGGGAGATAGAGGCTCTGAGAGACACCGGGGCGAGTGTGACATCTGTCAGGTGTCAGTGGGTGTCTGAAGAGCAAGTCATTCCCAATGTGCTCCGCCCAGTAGTGGCCGCTGACACTTCAGTGCGCCTCTGCAAGATGGCGCGTGTTCCCTTTATATGGGGGGGAGTCTCTGGTACCTTGGAAGTCTGTGTCAGTGATGCCTTGCCGGTAGATTGTCTGTTGGGTAACGACCTGGAGAGTTCTCCATGGAAGGACGTAGAGCATCGAACTCACTTGGAAATGTTAGGACTGCAAGTGTGGATCTGTGTATCCACACGTGCCATGACAGCCAGTAAGGGTGGATTAGTAGAACTGGAGCCTGGAACAATGGCCCAGGAACCTGCCAGGAGAGGAAGGGGCAGAGGGCGCGGGAAACCGGCCCCCACTGTTCCCACGGTCCAGGAGGAAGCAGAACCTGAGGGGGATGCCCTGGAACCTACAGGGGAGCAGGTGGCCGAACTGGGGGAATTGCCTGAGCTGACCCATTGGCAGCAAGAGGGTGGTCCCTCCAGGGAGGAATTCTGCCAGGCTCAGAAGGAGTGCCCTTCTCTCGTCGGTGTGCGGCAGCAGGCTGCAGACCAGGCAGCAGGCCTAGGGTCCAAGGAACATTTGATTTACTGGGAGGATGACTTACTTTATAGTGAGCCTAAGTTCGCTGAGCCCGGTGCAGCCCGTGTGCTGGTGGTACCCGAGCGCTTCAGGAACTTCTTACTGGGTCTGGCTCACAACGTGCCTCTCGCAGGACATCTGGGGCAAGACAAGACCTATCACAGGCTTGCCACCCACTTCTACTGGCCCCAGATGAAGAAGCACGTCGGTACCTTTTGTAAGTCTTGCCAAACATGTCAAGCCAGTGGTAAGAGCGGAGGGAAGTGCGTGGCGCCCCTCCAGCCGTTTCCTGTAGTGAGCACCCCTTTCGAGCGGGTGGGCATTGATATCGTAGGGCCCCTGGATCCCAAGACCGCCTTAGGCAACAGGTTTATCCTGGTCTTGGTGGATCACGCCAATCGGTACCCGGAAGCCGTCCCTCTCAGGACAATCACAGCCCCCGTGGTTGGCCGTGCATTGATGGGGATCTTTTCCCATGTGGGGTTCCCCAGAGAGGTGGTCTCCGACCGGGGTACCAACTTCATCTCTAGGTACATGAAGTCACTGTGGGAGGAGTGTGGGGTAACGTATAAGTTCACCACTCCTTACCACCCTCAAGGAAACGGGTTGGTTGAAAGGTTCAACCGCACCCTGAAAGGTATGATTATGGGCCTAGCGGAGCCCATGAGACGGAAGTGGGACGTCTTGTTACACAGTGGGGATGAGCTCCCCTGAAGAAGTGTAAGGCTAAAAACTCCAGTCACCTCCCGCTGGCTCCTGCGCCTCTCCGGTCCCTTGCAGACTCCGGCTGCCTGGACCTGTGCCCATTGATGTCATGGAAACACTCAAATTACTGAGAATGATTCATGTCTGTGCAGTGCCTGTCCTCCCCCACACAAACAGGAGGGCTGCAGGAGATTTTTAACCCTGACAACTTGTAATTTGCTTTGTTTGTATATGTGTATCCCTGTGCATGCGCATACTCATACATATACGTATTTGTGTGTGTGTGTGTGTTTGTGTACACAGACATACATATGTATGCTGTAAATATATATGTACCTTTCAGTGCATTTGGCGGGCAGATAGAAATGCGTGCTAAAATGGTTACAATATATAAATCACGTTAATTGATTTCGTTGTGTCAAAGTTCTGTACTCCCTTTAGTAACTATTCGGCTCATCTTGCACTCGCAATGGTAAATTAACTCTGATAACTTAATATTGTAAGACAGTGAGTTATAATATATGATTACACTTTTCGTTTATGGACCAATACTTTTTTTAAAAAAAATTATTGAACAAAAGCTTGGCCGTACAACCACAGACACAGCATTTTCGTAGTCTCCACAAGGGTGTCAAAGACATTATCCGTATTCAGTACTATTTCCCATTACAATGCGCTAATGAAAAATCAGCCATTAGTAAGAGTCCCATGCATTTTGGAGCCCCCAGCACAACCCCTCCCACCATGCCTTCGATGATTGTAGTAATTTCAGAAGCCTCTATATTCCAACCACTTGCCCCAGACCTTGCCCCACTCCTTCGGTCACCCCTTATGGACGAACTCTTGGGCAACAAAAGGATCTGTTTTGTGTGACTAATTAGAACTGTGCACTCTTTAAAATATCTATGGGTGTGAGGTTTATGCATAGATTAAAATACTTAATCGTGTGTCTATACATATAGGTTTATAGACATTTCTAACTATGCACATTCATTGGAGTGTGTGCATATATAAATGTGTGTATGTATAAATATCAGTTATTAGGGTAATAGTTCATTTCTGTGTCTTGATTTCCTTTTTAGCTTACTCCGGGTTTTATATGTTATATTATAAAAATGCTTGGTGATTTACTAGCTCAATGGAATATCTAACCAACGTTTTTGTCTGGTATCTGTGTAGCTCCGCAATAACTGCTCGCTTGTAAATTATTTTTGCAGCAGTATTAAATCCTACCATAAGGTATCACATGCTCCACGTTTGATGAGGGCAAAACCATTTATATTTAAGAAAATGATGGAATGCAATAAATGTTGTGTATTCTTTTTGAGCTGGTAGAGTGGCTATGTTTTACCCTTTGCCTTGGGAAAGGAAGATGTGTGGCGTACGCTGCTGTTAACTTATCTAGAACCTTTAACATTTAGAAATCCAAATATTACTGTTCCTCATAAGTGTTTGCCATTCTCCCTGGCATCAGATGTTCAAAATGTGGATCTTTTCATATAGTTATGTTCAGAGTGGTTTTATATCTGTAGTTTTAAAAGACAAGGCAAGTATTACTAGGCCTTGTTCAATTTTTCAAAATAGCTGTTTTTTGTCATTTGTTCAGTCCCACAAGCCTGCTGTACTTATTGCCCCTAGTTGGCATGGTAAAGGGGGATGCTTTCTTGCCTACTTGAATCACATTCTAATTAATAGACCGTATGTTTCCCATCAACATGTATATATTTTTTAAATTTTTATTTGTGTTTTTGTATAGATTGTATAAGGTCTGGTTGAGTCAGTACAGTTCAAATCTTTTAGACTATCAAAAAAGGTAGCCATAAAAGTACAGTCATATTAGATTTAAAAGACAATTTTAAAACCGATACAATCACAATTATTAAAATCATTTCATCTCTTATATCAGGATACATTCTCACATTAATAAGCTTCGGAATAGGCAAGGCATTCTTATTATGTAAAGGAAAAGCATCAACAGAGATAATAATAGACCGTAGGTTTCCCAACTATATGTATATAGTTTTGTATTTTTATTTGTGTTTTTGTATAGATTGTAGAAGGCCTGGTGTGGTCAAAGCGATTTATATAAGCATTAAAAAAAAGAAGTGAATTTCAGAAGAGTTGAACAAACGTTCAGTTAAGTGGTTAGGAACCATATACAAAAAAGCAAATAAGCCATGGACACAATTATAAAATGATCTACTAAGGGTCCTGTACATAGGTGAGAACTTAGAAGATTTGAGAAACAGACATTTGCAGGATTACAGAGATGAAGGAATAGGAAGTTATAAACTGTAAAAAAAAAAAAGATCAAGCATTGGCATAGCCAATAGGTCTCGCTTTTGGGACCTTATAAGTATTTAGTTATGCAGCACAATATCCTTGGTGCAATAACATCAACTGTTGCATGGCTAAAAACGTCTAAGGTCCTAAAGGCGAGACCTATTGGCTATGCCAATGCTTGTTGATTTTGGCTCTAGGCTCACACTAATATAACATGTGCAGAGGCCTACCACTGTCTCTGAAACAGATGAAGTCCAGCAACTGTCCAGTGAGCTGAACGGGTGTACCAATTGTGCTCTCATTCTGCTGACAGTGGACTACTGCCCCTGTCATGGGTTTAGCATGTATAGCGGTGGTGGCAGCACACGGTGTTTTGTGAAACTATAGTCTTGATCAGACCTTCTGTCTGTGTACATTTCTGCATCAATGTGTAACTTAGGTCCTCGTACTAACATCCAAGTGGAGTGTGTGTGTTTGTGGCTTGTGAAGTTCGCACAGTATGTACATGAGTGAGCCTGAGTGATGGAGCCTGCAGGACACCTTTTGGAAAAGATCAAAGTGGGGTTCACATGACAACTGAATTGCCTCTTGGCTCTCTACTAGCCAGGGTCACTGGAGGTATGCGTCAGAGCGGGACCAAATTATGAAGCAGTGCTGACTAAATTATGCGTCAAGAAAAGGCAAATAATGCTGCTTAATGCAGCAGATTTTGTGATACTATTACCTCATTATTATGACATTTTACCACATGGTAACACTGTCTGATTTCACCTTATTAATACTAATTAAATATCTAAATACAGCATTAAGCAACTGAAATATGTCCATTCAGCTTTCGCCAAGGGTCATCCAGAGGGCAGGAACACGTATCGCCATTTTTTAAGTAAATTTTGATCTGTTTAAACCTAGACACAATTTTTTTTGTCAAAATCTACAGATTATGCAGCAGAGAAAGGATTATGTAGTGATTGCATCAAATCACATATTATTCGAAAAACACTTTAATTGCACCATTCTAGTGGCCCTGCTAATAGCATCGTCGTTGCAGGCATGAATGTTTCAAAATTTACCTTGAAACTATGAATCCTGATAAATGGCAGTCAATGCAGATATTCATTCTAGTGTACTTAAGTAAAGCGCTTCCAAGTTAAAGAAATATACATTTTGAAATGTGATTCTTTGGCAAATTTTGAATTATAAATAATATGGCATGTAAAGGCCTCAGTTCCTGTTTTGGAGCTTAGAGGCAAACCAGGCCAATGGCTGGACCCTTTATATTATTGTGCTACATGGCAACGTTTGTATTGGGAATGAAATCCTTTCTCCCACTCTGGCAGGAAAAATGTCAGACATCTACTTAGCTTTCCATAAATCCATCTCCCAACCCAAACTTAATCAGTAACAGTCAGGCAGAGGAGAAAGGCAGACCCACTAACTTTGCTACTGTCACCCTAGAGGGTTTCACAGGTCTGTTTACAATAATCAAATCTGGTGTGTCGCGGGATAAAGCCCCACTGCATATTCTCATTAAATCAGCTGAAGTTTGCTGTTCAGAAATGGGCTACATATCACTGACATCAGGTCTAGTACCCAATACATGGAAACATGCAATGGTTAAAACCCACATTAAAAAAATCTAATCTGGATCCACTTTGCCCAGTTAACTACAGAACGATCTCACTTCTTCCCAGTCTTAGAAAAAGCTGTGAAGAAACATGTTAATCAGCACCCCTCAGTGTTTCTGGAAATAAACCAGGTCCTACATCTAATCCAATCCAATCAAACAAGCTTTATTCGACAGTAAGTCATAAAAGCACAGTACATACAATACATACTCCATGAGACACAATACTAGTACACATTTTTTTTTTACCATGATTAAATACTTCAGTTCTTGGGCCATTAAAATTAATTATATATCATTTTTGTACAAGAAGACACAATACAATCACTGACAGCAATAACAAGTTCATAGGTTGCATGAACACCAATTCAGTTAGAAAAGGACTAATATAATCTTTAGTACGGGTTGGATGCCTTCAACGTGATTGCCAAAGCCCAACCCAGAAATTTTGCTACTGGAATAGTAATGGGTGCTGAGGTGTTTGTGCGCAATATTCTTTGTGCGTCTTGGCTCTTTCTGGTGCCCAATCTCCTGCAGATTGGCATCAGCCACGATCGACGTGGGATGTCATATGCGAGGCAGACAAATTACAAGTGAGCCAATGACTCCAAATGCGCCTTGCAAGCTGGACAAGCACTATCCCCCTCTGTAGCCCATCTTGCTGTATAAGATTTGACTGGTAGAGAGCCGACCCTGAGCTGGAAGTATAATTTCGGGACAAGTTGGATGGGATTTCGTCCAAAATTTAGTATTAAAGCTGCCCTTCTGGTAGTAGTAGAGGAGTCTAAAATGCTGCTTGACCAAGGTGGCACAGCAGCTGTAATACTTCTTGATCTATGTGCAGCTTTCAACACGGTGAACCATGACATCCTCATCAAAAGAATGAACGATGTCCTGTTAGGCGACCAGCACTAATTGGCTCACCTCTTTTTTGAGAGACCGGACCTTCCAAATCTTTGAGAGATCCAGCTCCTCTGACACATTCACATTACAGTGCGGAGTACCGCAGGGCTCATCCCTGAGTCCTACACTTTTTCATATGTATATGTGCGTCCGTTAGCCGAAATTGTCCCGTCTTTTGGCATATCGTTGGTATCATATGCCAGTGACAACAAACTGGTGTTCTCCATCACCCGAGGATGGGATCCTGATTCCCCACTTTAGGCCCTTGGCTAGAAAAAGGAGCAAATTGGACAGCAGAATCCTGCCCCAAACTTAACGGAGAAAAAACAGAGCTTATGCCACTCTGCAGCAACATCAATCCCCATATTAACCTAGTCTGGCCAGCTTCTCTGGGCACGACCTCGGCCCCCAATGTTATATTAAGAGACTGGGGGGTACGGTTCGATAAATCTTTAGGCCTGGATGTTCAAGCCACAAAACCTTCTGCATGCTGCTATGGCCCTCATAGAATGCTCCTCAAAATATTACACCTGCTACCTCCCCTCTCAACGAGGCTTGTAGTCCAGGCATTAATACTATCAAAGAGCAAGAAGTGGGGAGGTGCAACGAGGAGACATTTTTTTTTCGCCTCATTTTCTCCTCCTTCTATGTATGCTGTATTCTGCAGCACACATAGAAAGAGGAAAAAGCCTCCCAGAATTGTTTTTGTGCAGGGCGGCGCACTTTCCTGCACAGAAATACTAATTCATGCAACACAAGCATCCGTGCTCAATGAGGCAAAGGTCAATGCATTGGTGCTAGACTGTTAAAATGGCACCAGTGCAGGGGGAATGTACAGGAATACGCCATATGCCATGGATAAGGTGCATTTCTGCCCTTTCACGTTGATGCATGGAAGCACAGTAAGGTGACTTGCTGCGCTGCCCTGTACCAAATCCCCATAAATGTGCCCCTAAGATCCCAAACATGCTAGCACAAAAATGCTTCCCAGGTTGTGTTAGTGCTTACCTATGGTCATTACGATGCATTTAATTCTATACACACACACACACACAATCTCCCTCTCATTCCGTTATGTTCACTTTCTCTCACTCCCTCACTTTCATTCACTCTCAATTTCACAAAATAAATTTGATTTTTCTACATGTGGTGTCATAGTATATTGATGAGGGTAATGGCACTCTGATAAAATGAGTTTGTGAGTATTTTTAGAGTTTATGTTCATTTTTTATGTGTAATAATATACAAAATCCTAAGGGTTCCCCTCCTCCGTGCTGGAAATGGTTTGAAACTTTGTCATAAACATGCATTATGGCTTCCATTTCATGAATCACATCTAGTTATTACTAATAAGAAACATACCATTACTTTGGGTGACAGTGGCACATAAATCCCTTTATTTTATACTAATTGTGCTTTTTCAGCTCTAATGCGGCACAGAAAGAGATGTCCAGCTAGAGAAGTGCACAATTTCTTGATGCCACTGTACCCACATTACACGCGGCACCTAATACGTCAGACACTACTCACGTCAATATTATCATACTCAACACTGCATCCAGGGCAGGAAATGGTGATCATTCAAATTCACCAATATCGCTCCCGGATGTCAACATCAGATGTGGAAAATCTTGGTATCTCAGTGAATCTTGATTCTATGTCAGGACAGGAGGCTTCAGATTATGCATTCCCTTCTTTGCTTTATTTCAACAATAGACATAAAAAAAACTTAGCGAACAGGGTATAGACAGTCAATGACTACAATACCCAAAATGCACAAAAAGAAAAACTACAGGTCCCAAAGTCATACTACAATCCAGCAATCACAGCCAATATCTACTTATAAACAGTTGCCACATCCCATGAACGCCTCCCCTAGGCTGCTCGGCCGCCATCCTGAGTATCTTCATCATTACATCTTTATATGTACTGCTGTAAATTAATTATTACTAACTATTGAGTTTTATGACTGATATTGTGCACTTTTCTGTGCAGCTTCTCTCTGCCGCGCACACCTGCCAGTTGGCAACATCCTTTTCCCTGTTTACTTGTCCCCACTGCAAGAAGCCCTCCTGGGCACTTAGAAGTGTTTCCCATGCCGCTGCCATTTTGTGGAATGGGGAGAATTACTTTGGGCTTTAGCGGCATCACAGTTACCTTTTAGGGCTTTGCCTCCTTTCTTTCCCTTGCAAGTGGATCCAGTGTCCCATGGAGCCTTTGTCCTGGTTATCAGGCATAGCCAAAGAAAGTGGGCACTTGCCCAGGGCGCCAGTCTTTCAGGGGGCCCCCTGATAGATTGGGCTCTGTTATCCACACAGTCCTGCCCTGATGACCTTGATATATTTTAACACCTAAATTGTTTCGAATAACATTTTCCTTTAATTAATGTTTATTACTGACTATGTGAAGGTGTCTATTACAGACATTTTGCAGATAAATATTGTATTTATGTTTTTCAACACCATGCAACATCCATAAAAAGTTCCTTTTACATCAAAATAGGATCTCACATATGAGAAATGGTAGTGGGCTGCAGAAATTATTTGCAATAATATTAGTGAGCTGCTGCTATATTACAATATTGAAAACATGCATCACTCTCCCTGAATATTAGATGGACATACATTTAGAATGTGTACAAGTCTGTCTGTTCATTGTCAGTGACCTGGCCAAAGACAGTGACCTAGCCAAAGGGGCGTATAAAAGCTGAAATTGGACAATAAATTTTGTCCAGAACGCTGTTCTGAACAGGGGTCCCCAAAATATCTCTGGCCCAAGGCCCCCAAAATCCTTAAGATGTCCATGTGCATGTGATTTCATACCATATCTACCTGACACATGTGCAATGAGAAGGTACGTCATATAATTCAATGCATATATATACTTGAACATGAGCAACATCCAATATTAAGGAATCTAAAGGGCCGCGGTTCAAGCAAAAGAGCAGCTTGCCAAGATCATTGTGACCGTTGCCTAAATGTGATAGTTTTTGGAAGACAAACAATAAAGCTGTGAAAAATAAAAATGTGCACATGCTTAATTTCCAGGATCATGTCTCCACACTGTACATCGGCTGTCACAAACCTTTGGAAAATGACCTTCCACTCCACAGCCAAACACACAAACACCACACTGCATTAGGGCAAATCTTCCAGGTGCTTGGAGAAACAGCTACTCTAAATTCAAAAGAGTCAATCTTTTTGGCCAAAAGGGACTGAGGAAATTAAAACCAATAAAAACATTGATGTCCATTTTGTGCTCACACTACATATCCATAGATCATCTGTATCCCAGTCCAATTAGAATTCACTTAATAAAATACTGTATGTATATTATTTATCTATATTCTGACAGGATTTTTAAGTAAAATCGACTTGTGTAGTGACAGAATATTGTGTAAAAAGGACTTGTGTAGTGATAGAATTTTGACATGTAGCAATTGTCTGTTTTTAACAATATGTGTATGTTTATAATGTGGGGTGCGTAAAGGGTGTCAACAAGAAACGGAGATTCTGTTTAAGAAATATGTTTATGTCTGCATTTTTTGTCTGAGTAACCTACGGATGATGTTTGGTATGAATTAAGATGCTTCATGTTGTTTCTAGAAATTGTATTGTATTTTACCTGATTTGTATATTGTGGACACAATTAAATGTATTTGAATTATTTAAATAAACAATTTTTTCAATCATATTTGATGATATCGATAAATAATAAAAATGCAGTATTTTATTCAGTGCATTCTAATTGGATTGAGATACAGATGGTCTATGGATATGTTGCGTGAGCACAACAGGGAAATCGTTGTTTTTTTGTTGTTGGAGAAGCAGCCACCACAGTCCTCCAAGATCCGCAGGTATCTTCCACCACTGGATGCTGCCTATCAGAGTAACTCCACGCATGACTCTTTCACCCGATGACCTCAGAATAGCAATTGACATAGGCTCCTGGCTGGTTGTAGGAGAGGTTAGGGAGATGGTCATTGGTTAAAGAAGAGCCCCAGGCACAGTGCAGGTATTGTCGGAGGCTGGTATGATTACCTGTGGTTGAGCAAGAGCCCTGGACACACAGTGGTTAGGGTCACAGGCTGATATCATTTCCTGCCATGGAACAAGATCCATTGTTCTGGACCAGGCTTCTCCAGCGAGTTGCTCATGAGCCCTCCTGCGCAGCCCAGTCTGCAAAATTAAACGTTTGCTTGTTTAAACGAATATGTGTAGATCACAAATTAAAAGCCCATATTTTAGACGAAAATAAGTGCATTTTTAGAACTCATAACCTGAAGTTTGGAGAAAAATGGTTGAATTTCCAAAATACATATAAAGCTGGATAATTGAGCGATAAGTCAGGGAGCATGGAGGAGACATATTCCTAGTATTATTACCTTGGTGCCTGGGCCACTGCAACTACAGCTACCATATATTACCACAGAGAGGAATTCCACATTAAATAAAAAACATTTTCTATATTAATTCTTGCAACAGTGCCTGGTGAAGTGAGGAGATCAGTGATGGTAATCTTGTATATGGTGGGCACTTATATGATCTTGTCGGTTACGGTCACTATTACAGCACTAATAATATTAGTAGCTCGTGATGATTTCTATTGAATAAAAGTGGCTCCTTATTACAGAACAGGTTGGAGACCCCTGGTCTGGAAGCAGTGTTGGTAGAGTGGAGAAGTGTGGCTCAATGATTAGAGTGGCAGACCCTGATGCAGAGGTCTAGCCCGGGACCAGGGTTCAAGTCCCCGCCTCGGCGGGTCTTGGGCTCAAAAATTCCATGGACCTGATAATTCTCGCCTATTCCAATCATGAAGTCCACTCTGCAACTCTGGGCAATAGCTTGCTTAATCTCCACAACGGCCCCCACAATGCTAAGGATGCCTGGCATCCACCTTGGGGGTGCCCAGGAGTGGACGCCTCACAGGGAAAGCCAGGATGGGCTCCACAGTGTTATTCGTAAAAGCACCTTGAGACCCTTGTGGGTGAGTAGTGCGCTATACAAGTATCAAATTTACATTTACATTTAGAGTCAGATCTTGGGGTAACCCTCCCCGCAGAGAGAGGGACAGAAGCAACAGGGTCTCTCTGTATAGGAGAGCGACACCAGTCTGTATTCTCTGACTAAAGGTATGACTGTCTTTGCAGTCAAAGATGAAAGGAGTCATGAAGGCGGCAGCAAGAACAAGGGACTTTGAATATTAGAGAAATAAAAACCACCTGACCTGATGATGGGATGAGGCAGGTGAAAGAAGGCAGAGATTAAAGACTTGGGCTAGTCATTAGGCTCGACTTTGATGTCACAAGAAAAAGCAAAACCCAGAATTAAAAGTAGGAACTCGTGATTGACTCTCAAATAAGGGTCTCCCGATTCAGACAGAGACATGAAACAGTTCATATGTAGTTTTTTTTTTTAACTCTTTTCTTTCATGAAGTTTTGCAGAGAGTGATCCAGCAGACTTTGGAGGCCACTGTTTGTCTACATTTAAGGCAAGTTTCAGGCAGTCCCACTCTCCGTAGCTCATCCTCTTGTATATCCAGGAAAGAAAAGGCTGCCGATGGCGGGAAAGTTTTGAAGCAACATAAATGCAGCGTTTGATCGGCTCTGTGCGTTGATACAGCATCTTCAATGGGGTTCAACGGGCGCACTTTGTGGTGCGCAAAGGGGTTTTGATAGCAACTTTCGAAAGGTCTGGGGAAAACTTGGCAACTTTTTGAAGATCGAGAAGTTTTTTCCTTCGCCACTTTTAGGTGAAACTGTTTTATTCTGGCAATCGAGTCTCACATACTTTTATTTAATAAAAGCAAAACGATTCTGCATAATATACTTTGCAGAAAACAGCCAGTGATCAATCATTTCCTGCACAACAACATAACACGTGCATTTGTAAAGCGCCCGTTTTCCCAAGGGTAACTTGGCGCTGAATAACAGATGTTTATTGTTACCCAACTCAATGGTGCTAATTTTATCAACCTCAGAAGGATGAAAGGCTGAGTGGACCAGCCAGGATTTGAACCTGTGACCTCGAGGTTGAACACAGGACCCTACAGTGGACGAATCAGTTCACTAAACCACAGAACCCAGCCACCATATCACAGTACGGCCAAAACCTCAGGAAAAGGTAAACGCGCAGATTAAAATTTTACAGACTTTTGGCACAGTGAATATTAAATCACCGTGAAAGAAAATTGCCAAGAAAAAATCAACAAACACTTTCCACCTTGCTGATTTTGGTTTGAGAGAAAACTATCTTGCTGTGCAGTGAAAATGATTTCACAATGCAGAAAAAAACTTTGCGCGGGCAAAGATAGACTTGGAAATTTCCCAACTTTTTCTTATGTAGAAAAGCTTACATTTAGCAAAACTTTGCTGACACCCCAAAGAACCCTACAATTTTGATCACCTCTAAACGGTGGACTTGTGATGGCTTAAGAAATGAAAGGCGCACAAACGTGTCAGCTCATGAATGTGTGTGCTGTCGCAAAATACCGGTATTCCTCTTTGTAAGACAATTATTCTCTGTCTAAACAAATAATAACCTTATATATTCTCCATGACTAATACACGGGTTTTCAGACATTAGAGCTACAAATCAGTGAAAGGCAATCACTACTCCCTATTTTTGACTTATAATGACTGCAGGCCATCCAAAACCTCTGAAAATGTCTGGATTTGCAGGCACATGCATCAAGAAAAGCTTTTGCGAGTCCTTAATTGCGAATATTAAGGAATCGCAATTAAGGACTCGCAAAAGCCTATGCATGTAGGTATCGCTATTGAAATAGCGATTCCTTAACATTCAATAAGTGCGACTCACAAATTGCGAGTCGCAATTAATGAATGGCTTCCCATTCATTCCTATTGGCCTCCAGGCCCATAGGAATGCATTGGAGATTGCGGGAGCAATTTGCGAGTACCAGTAGGTACTCGCAAATTGCTCCTGCAATTTCTAGTGTGCGAGGGTGTCAAAATGACACCCTATTGCACCCATGTATTTGAACTCTGCACACATGTTGCATACACACATGCTCTAAGGGCATGTGTGTGCGCAACATGAAACTTAGAAAAATGCTAATAAGTGCATTTTTCTAAGTTTTAGCAAATTAGCATGAAGTCCAGCTTCATGGTAATTTGCTCCCGCTAGTAGCAAAATCGCTATTTTTTAAACTTTAATGCATTGCATTTAAGGAATCTCAATTAGGGATTCCTTAAATGCAATCGCTATTTAAGGAATCGCCATTTTGAGATTCCTTAAATTGCGATTTTTGCATTTGGGATGATGCATCCTAAATGCAAAAATACCGGTCGCAAAGGGGCAGATTCTGAGAATCTGCCCGTTTGCGACCGGTTTTGTGGTTGATGCATGTGCCTGTTGGTGTTTACTCTTTAGAGAATGCAATATCTTAACAACAAATACAAAGCTCTAATCTTAACCAGCTCACCTATTTCTACTCCGTTTGATTTTTAATTGCCAATGAAGTCTGAAAATGAACATTATTTTCCTATTGGGGCTGGATCACAAAACAATTTCACAAGGCATTTTTCAAAGTGCTATTTCATGTGCTTACTGGTATTTTAAGGCAGTGCTTGGTGCAAACACACTTTTTCTACCATATCATAAAAGCGAACTTTGGAGGTGGTAATATATGACAAGCATGTTTGTGCAAATTTGTTTTGTTACTTTTTGTGCTGACGTTGTGCTTTGTTATTTTGCATGCTGTTGTGTGTTTGCATAATTGCAATGTGACCTAATTGTACTGAGTTGTGTTTTTTTTAACCCTCTTGTAGCATTGTGCCCTGTCATGTTTTCATTGTGTTGTTCAGTTGCTTTATGTGTATTATTGTGTTATGTTCTTGTTGGGATGGCAATGTTCTCTGCATGGTAAAATGTATACCCCTGCCCTGCGTGCACAACGTTACTATTGCCAGGATTCCTAACGCTGATCTTTTTCTCATAGGCAAACACGGATCATGAGTGTGCACCATTACATAGGCCTGTCACACTGATTGCGGTCTTTTTGCACTAGGAGGGGTGCCTAGAGAGCTACCCTCATAGTGGTGGAAGGCTACCAACTTCAGCACAAGTTAAGCAGCACAAGCATGGTGGTGGCAGCCTACCGTGTGGTGATCGGTAGTAGAGAATAGGACCTTTTTACTCTGTGTCACTTGAGTGAGGCCTACAGACTCATTCACCTTTTAAATGTTCTACTGGTGTGTGCTTAAGTCACACATGACCTAAATCAGGTAGATGTGGAGTGCTGCACAGAACTGGAGTAGCGACTCCGTGCTTGATGTATGTGTGCCTAAAAACGATACAGTACAGAATAAAGCAGTATTGTAGAGTGCATGTGTGATTAGTGCATATACTGTGTGTATGTATGTCTGTGAGCGATGCATGACACAAAAGATTTGGTGCTCTGAGTGTCAGGATTCGGCAGTAGCGGAGCCTATATTGCGAACTACGGACTACAACTCCCATGATGCCTGTAATGGGAGGTGGTATTTAGCCGACGTAGCGCAAGGACGTTTGTGTGTAATTTTGTATCTGACGTGCCTCTCTCGCTCGGCTGAGTGAGAGGATTCCCGCGGCAGGAAGGAGCCACTCAGTAGTCTTGCTTCGTGATCCTGAGAAAGAAAAATAACCATGAGTAACCGTTGGGGAGTTTCTGACAGGTCCGGGAACTTGTCAGTGCTGTCAGTGGAACTGTATTCAGCAGCCCCGCAACTTTGTAGTTGCTTCTGGGATACTGAGCGGAATGCAGCAGTGAATTTCGGAACTGCGCATTGCCATATCAGGATTTAGTTTTGTCACTGCTCGTGGAGTAACGAGCTCTAGCTGACCGGATACCATAGCGGAACGCAGTGGTTAAGCAACCACACGTTTCCGTGTATGGAGAGAGACTTGGGAGAATCAGAACTGAAGTTATATAACCATCAGAGCGGACTGCGGTGGTGTTTTGGAACCACGCTTTGCCGTATCTGTGGGAAATCATGAGACTGTTTATTTTCTGTTTACTTACTGGATTCATTTCATACATTGGGGAATGTGGAAAAGTAATGCCTATGGATTTTTATGCACAACAGCGACAACATTCTTAAGGAGTCTTGTTCTTGCCTTCTGGGACTAGCATTGCTTTCTAATGCTCTATATAAAAAGCATTGGTATGTATGGGGTCTGCACGGTAATGAATGTTTTGATGACTGGTGGTGTCACCTGTGTACTAATTCCTGTGAGTTCTCTGTTTCAGACACATGGTATAGCCCGAGCACGACCCCCAGGATTGTATGAAAAGAAAATGAGACCTTATGAGAGTAGTCTTTTTTATGCACTGTTTATATCTTTGCCTTTTGTTGTTACAGGTTCCTTTTCCCACGCTGTTCCTTCCCTTTTCCTTTCCCTCGCCTGATCGCTCAAACACTCTGTGTTTACAAGTGGGGTGTTGGTGGTATCAGGAGGTGGACCATTACTCGCTGCATCTGGATTCTGTGGAGCGTATGCTGACAGAATTATGCACCTAAGAATATAGCGCCGCCCGATCCAGGTGTCTCACGTCATGGCGTCCATGGAGGATATCCTTCAGGCGTTAGTTATGGTCCAACAGGAATCGGCATCATCGAAAGCTGAAACTGCCGCACTAAGAGAAAATCATTTCAAAGAACGGGGTAACCCAAAGCAATCAAGGACCTGGGTAATATATGATACAAAAAACAGTGGTCCTAGACCTATATTTAAATTGAATTCATCAAAAATGTTTCGATTTTACATATTATTGAATAAATTTACACAACATAAAAAGTGCAAACAACGACCAAGGAATCGATCACCATATATTTATTTCAAGCAATTTTGGTGAAAGCCAGACGATCAATATCATTAGTAATTTGAGAAAGGTTGCTCCAGAAGGAGACGTGCAGTGAAACAGGGTGCTCGGGTGTGAAGTGACGAAAGAGAATAGTTCCACACAATATATGTAGAAAAAAGTTTTATATGTCAAAGCAAAATCAAAAAGAACGGTTGTAAATCACCATCCTTTGGAAATCTGGCCCAAATATATTCCCACAGACGTTTATATCAATTAGCCCTAGAAATCAATTCTAGGATAGCACATGAAAAAAGGTTAAGGGTCCAGACTAGATTAATTGGGCGTCGACGTTTCGATCCGACTTGTGACCAGAAGGGTTTTTTTTTTAATCCTCGGTCTTGCGGATCTTCATCAGGACTGAACTGGCCAACCCATCAATTAGGAGTGAGCAGTGAAGTCCATGATTCCTTTAATGAATCCAAGGAAGGGGATATGAGTCTCCAAAGTAATCTTAACACTTTGTGTCCAATCAATGTGCCCCGGTAGCGTCAAGGAGATGATAAATAATTCCAACCCAGTAGCATTAGTCAATCTATCAAACGGTCTCCGGGGGAGATATTCAGCAGAAGCGCGCCAAACAGTCCGCGGCCGTCTCCAGGCTTGTCAACAATGCCTAAGAGAAAAGGTAGACAAGTTGTCCAGTAATCCTTTTGATGCATCCCCTACTGCCTCACAAATACAGGTTACTGTACCACCCCCCATTCCTTTAGCTAGTCCTGAGAGGTTTGCTGGGGACCCGTTGAAGATCCAGGTGTTTCTGACACAGTTTGTGTTGCATTTCTCATGTAAAGCCGCCTCTTTCCCAAATAACCATTCAAGGGTGGCTTTTGCGATATCTTATTTAGTGGGTGACACTGCTAACTGGGCAGTTCCTTTAGTTAGGAATAATGACACAGTGTTGTCAGGCTGGTCGGCTTTCAGGGCCAAATTCGAGAAGGTGTTTGATCGAAGGGCTACGGCATTCAGTGCTGACAGGGAAATACTAGACCTTAAGCAAGGGAGAACTGATCTAGTAACTTACCTGACTACTTTCAATAGATTAGTGGTGGAAACAGCTTGGCCAGAAGAGAAGAGGATGTCACTAGTCTACCAAGGGGTTGAAGGAAGAAATGAAAGACGTATTGCACAGATAGACCCACAACCTACATGTACTGAAATGATAAATCTGACATTGAGGTTAAATGGAAGGATGTCTGAGAGAGGGGGTGAGAGAAAAAGGTGGGAAAGAGGATATTTCTAGACTGTCAAGACACCTCGTAGACCAGTGGGTAACCCTGAGGCAGGAACGGAACCCATGGAAATCGGGGCGATTAGAGCCCCATTAACGCGAGAAGAGAGAGAGAGTCGAAGTGTGCTGGGATTATGCATGTACTGCGGAAAAAAGGGGCATTATGTAAGAGACTATCCCTCTAAGCCTAAAGCCTCAGGTACCTGGTTGCAGAATAAGAAGGTGGCAGTGTCTACCTCGAGTCCTGTTGTGGGTAAAATAGGGGAATCCGGAGGGGAAGATGAGGAAGAGAAGGGTTGAAGGCGCCCCTCGTTGGCTACTCCAGCCTTGCATGACACCGAATCGCATATTGTGCTCCCCATGACTCTTGAGAGCAATCAACAGTTTCATCAGGTCTTAGTTATGATTGACTCCGGAGCACATAGACAGAGGGTTGGTAACCAGTCTCTCTTTGAATAGAGTACCTAGGGAGACCCCTGAAGAAGAATTGGCCGTGGACAGCAAACCGCTTAAATCCGGTCTCATTATCGAGCAAACGGAGGTTGTTTGGTTGACTGTGGTGGTTGCTCAAGGTAGATATAAGGAAGAACTGACGTTAAATATCATTGATGCTCTGCAGTACGAAGTGATTTTGGGGATGCCATGGCTGAGTCACCATAACCCGACCATAGATTGGAGGACCAAGTCAATACAGTTCCTTTCGGGGGAATGTCAGAGGCATTTAGTTCAGAACAAACCTACGTAGGCTGCAGCACTGCTGTATCTTTTCATTGTAGCTACAGCAGTGGAAAAAGAGGTAGTTTTGCCTGTGGAGTACACTCCATATAGAGATAACTTCTGTGAATTTAAGGCAGAACAGTTACCCCCTCACAGAGAGTATGATTGCCGTATAGATTTGGTAGAGGGGGCAACTATCCCTGAATGTAGGGTGTATGCATTGTCTGTGCCTGAGACAAAACATTTGAGAGAATACCTAGATCACTATGTGGATATCGAATTTATCAGACCTTCCCGTTCTCCGGCTGCCTCTCCACTGTTTTTCATAGCCAAAGCGAACGGAGAATTGAGAGCCTGTGTGGACTACCGTATGCTGAATAGAAACACTGTACAGAATAGATAGCCACTACCTCTCATCTCCGTGTTGCTTGATCAGGTGAGGGATGCTAAGATCTACACCAGATTGGACCTGAGAGGGGCATACCATCTGGTGCATATCCGTGAAGGGGATGAGTGGAAAACCGCCTTCAAGACTCGTTATGGATTATATGAATATACAGTAATGCCGGTCGGCCTGTGCAACGCCCCGACGGCATTTCAGTATTTCATTAACAACGTCTTGAAGGAGTATGTGGACCTCTTAGTAGTGGTGTATATAGATGACATCCTCATCTATTCAGGCGATATTGAGAGTCATGTGAAACAGGTCATCAGTGTTTTGAAAAAATTGCGTGACGATAGTTTATTCGGCAAACTGAGCAAGTGTGAGTTTGGTGTGAGAGAGGTGGAGTTTCTCAGGGTTATGCTCAGTCCAGAAGGGTTACACATGGCAGAGCGAAAGGTGAAGGCAGTGCAAGACTGGCCGACCCCGAAAAATATGAGGGACGTACAATGCTTCCTGGGATTTACGAACTACTATCGCAGGTTAATTCTTCATTTTTCCCAGGTAGCCGTTCCACTTTTAAGATTACTCAGAAAAGGGGTGCCCTTTCAATGGTCTAGTGAGGCAGATGACGCTTTTACATACCTAAAGAGAGCCTTCACCACTGCTCCCGTACTCGCACATCCCAAACCGGAGTATCCTTTTGTGGTGGAAGCATCCGAGCCATTCTATCACAGAGGAATCAAAATACCGGACAGCTCCACCCGGTGGCCTATTTGTCCAATAAATTGAACACAGCAGAAAAGAATTACACCATTGCTGAGAAAGAACTTTTGGCGATAAAAAAGGCGTTTCAGGAATGGAGACATTACCTTTGGGGTGCATGCTATCCGGTCACAGTATACTCTGACCATAGGAATCTGCAATACATGAAGTCGGCTAGGCATCTATCACAACGACAGATGAGATGGATGCTGTTTTTCGCTGAATATGATTTCATTATTACTTTCTGGCCTGGGGCGGAAAATCACAAGGCAGACTCATTGTCCAGACAGGATACGCTGGAACTGTCCAACAACAACAAGGTAATGGAAGCTACCATTGAACTGTCAAAAGTGATATGTGCCATCAGAGTGGAAAACTTCTTGGAAGAAGTAAGGCTCCATAAAGCAAGTTCAGTGTGGGAAGGCTGGGCAACACAAGAGGCAAAAAGCACCGTGAAGCAGGGACTACCTTTCTATAATAATAAACTCTATCTGCGTGCTAAAGAATTGCAGAAAAAGGCTTTCACTTGGTGTCATGTGTCTCCTTTGGCAGGACATCCAGGAATATGTAAAACCCTTCAATTAATGCAACGTTATTTCTGGTGGAGGACAGTGAGTGACGATGTTAAGTCTCGGGTGGCCAGTTGTGAAGAATGCGCCAGAGCAAAAAATGTTAATACTCGGAAAGGGAAGCTCATGCCCATGCCTACTCCACAACGACCATGGCAAAATATCAGTCTGGAATTCGTCACTGGGCTACCGCTTGATCAGGGTTGCTCAGCTATCTTGGTAGTCATCGACAGCCTCACAAAGAGGGACACTTCATCCCTTGTACGAATCTTCCTACAGCGGGGCAAACAGCCTAGTTGTTGTTAAGTAATATGATTCGTCTGCATGGAGGGCCTGAAGTGATAGTGTCAGACAGAGGGCCTCAATTCATAGCCAGATTCTGGAAGATATGGTGCCACGCTCTGCATATAGATGTTACGCTCTCTACCAGCTTCCACCCGCAAACAGATGGGCAGACCGAAAGGTTAAATCAGACTTTGAAGAAATATCTCAGATGTTATGCAACGGAAGCTCAGGACTCTTGGGTAACATTTTTGTGGATGGCTGAGCTGGCCTACAATAATGCCTGGCATAGTTCAGTGGGCATATCGCCATTCCGTGCAAACTTTGGTTATGATGCCAGGACATTACCCATCAATATTCCGGAGGAAGTAGCGAATCAGCCCACAGTATTAGAGCATGTCAAGAAATTACGCATGGTGCACAGAAAGGTTCGGGGACATCTGATGAAAGCCAAACAATGCTACAAGAAGTCAGAGGACCGTCATAGAACAGAAGGACCTCAATATCAAGTGGGGGACTGTGTGTGGCTGTCCACCAAGAACATTCACTTTAAGTTGCGCAGTGTGTTTCATCCTCGGTACATCAGCCTTTTCACCATAATGAAACAGATCAATCCTGTTGCATACAAGTTGAGGTTGCCTGGCACTCTTCGGATACACCCCGTGTTTCACTGCAACCTCCTGAAGCCCGCCATGTCGGCAAAACGGCGGGCTCCTCCGCCGGTGTGGTGCGATGGGGGCCTGGAATATGAAATCAAGAGCATTCGGGATTCCAAAATGAGGGGAGGATACCTGTGGTACTTGGTCTCATGGAAGGGGTATTCGGCAGGAGACGACTCGTGGGAACCGTGGCAGAATGTCCATGCTCCTGTTGCAGTTCGCTCCTTCCATAGGAAATATCCAGCGAAACCTGGTCCTAGGAGGCGCTAGGCGGGATGGCCTTCTGTCAGGATTCGGCAGTAGCGGCGCCTACATTGCGAACTATGGTCTACAACTCCCATGATGCCTGTAATGGGAGGTGGTATTCAGCTGACGTAGCGGAAGGACTATTGTGCGTAATTTTGTATCTGATATGCCTCTCTCGCTCGGCTGAGTGAGAGGATTCCCGTGGCAGGAAGGAGACACTCCGTATTCTTGCTTCGTGATCCTAAAAGAGAAAAGGAACCATGGGTGACCATTGGGGAGTTTCTGAGAGGTCCGGGAACTTGTCAGCGCTGTCAGTGAAACTGTATTCAGCAGCCCCGCTGCTTTGTAGTTGCTTCTGGGATACTGAGCGGAATGCAGCGGTGAATTTCGGAACCGCGCATTGCCGTATCGACCGGATACCATAGCGGATCGCAGTCGTGAAGCAACCACGCTTTTCTGTGTATGGAGAGAGACTTAGGAGAATCAGAACTGAAGTTATATAACCGTCAGAGCGGACAGCGGTGGTGTTTTGGAACCACATTTTGCCGTATCTGTGGGAAATCATGAGACTGTTTATTTTCTGTTTACTTACTAGATTCATTTCATACATTGGGGAATAGGGAAGGGTAATGTCTATGGATTTTTATGCAGAACAGCGACAACATTCTTAAGGAGTCTTGTTCTTGCCTTCTGGGACTAGCATTGCTTTCTAATGCTCTATATAAAAAGCATTGGTATGTATGGGGTCTGCACGGTAATGAATGTTTTGATGACTGGTGGTGTCACCTGTGTACTAATTCCTGTGAGTTCTCTGTTTCAGACACATGGTATAGCCCGAGCACGACCCCCAGGATTGTATGAAAAGAAAATGAGACCTTATGAGAGTAGTCTTTTTTATGCACTGTTTATATCTTTGCCTTTTGTTGTTACAGGTTCCTTTTCCCACGCTGCTCCTTCCCTTTTCGTTTCCCTCGCCTGATCGCTCGAACACCCTGTGTTTACAAGTGGGGTGTTGGTGGTATCAGGAGGTGGACCATTACTCACTGCATCTGGATTCTGCGGAGCGTATCCTGACGCTGAGGTGCATATGCAATGAGAGCATGTGCTGGGTGCATGTGTGCTTGTTTTCAGTGCAATACATGAAGGGTGAAGTGTTGTGCAGCATGTGCATGGTGAGTGTGTATGCTGACAGTGGTGGTGTGTGTTTGTAAATAACACACCCTGGTTAAAAATAGAAAAGATTCAGTGCTGAACAATGTCTTAGACTGAGTACGTGTACTGTATACATGTGTACATATGAGAGTACAATGTAGTCAATCACTGGTTCCTACTTTTAATTCAGTGTTTTGCTTTTTCTTGTGACATCAAAGTCGAGCTGAATGACTAACCCAAGTCTTTAATCTCTGCCTTCTTACACCTGCCTCATCCTATCATCAGGTCAGGTGGATTTTATTTCTGGAATATTCAAAGTCCCTTGTTCTTGCTGCCGCCTTCATGACTCCTTTGATATTTGACTGCAAAGACAGACATACCTTTAATCAGAGAATACAGACTGGTGTCGCGCCCCTATACAGAAAGACCCTGTTGCTTATGTCCCTTTCTCTGCGGGGTGGGTTACCCCAAGATCTGACTCTACTGACAATGTGCCCAGACCAATGGATCTTCCTCCATGGAAGGAATTGTTATCAGCATGTGACCCTAACCACAGTGTGTCAAGGGATCTTGCTTAACCATAGGTAATCATACCAGCCTCTGACAATACCTGCACTGTGCCGGTGCCGGTGTCTCTTCTTTAACCTATGGCAATCTCCCAAACCTCTCATACAACCAGCCAAGGGCCTACATCAATAGCTATTCTGAGGTCACCAGGAGAAAGAGTCATGCACGGAGTTACTTGGGTAAGTGGCACCCAGTAGTGGTAGATACCTGCGATTCTGGGTAACAAGCAGTTCCCCTGTTTAAGATGGTAAAACAGGACAACTTCAGCTCTTGAACTACTTAAGACAATAGTCAGGCCAAAACGGTGGCGAAGACTAGAGACCAAATTACTAAACATTTGTGAATGATACGATTTCATGTATGAGGTGGCCATTTAAAGAAGGGGTTAAAGGAAATACCTTTACCCACTGTAGAAGAATATTTGGAGGTGGCATTGCGCAACAAGAACGTTCAGCATATGTATTGGGTGGCTTTTTATTGCAATGGTAATGTGTTTTGCATATTTTTGTGCTTCTGTGTTTTTGTGCTGTGTTATTTCAATGTGGTGTTGTGTTGTCCTATGGTTGTTGTGTTGTGTACTGTTTTAACTGTTTTGTTATATTATGCTCTTTTATGTTTGAATTGTGTTGTTACATATCTTTGTGCATTTTATCATGTTACATTTTTTCTCACTTTCGATATGTCAAACAAATGATGGAGAATTTCCATAAAAAACTGTACAGGCTTTTAAAGTTCCTATAACAAGCAACCACTTACCCCTGTTTAAGGAGATAAAATAGCACTGTTTCAGCTTTTAAACTAATTAAGACATCTGGCAGCCAAAAAACGGGGACAGAGTCTGTTTTAAATTGCCATTTCAGTGCTCTCTTTATGTGATACGACCCTTTTAATGTAACTGGTGTCAAGTCGCTGTTCTGGACTGGTAGTAATCTGAACACGCAGTCGTAGCAGTAACTTGTTCCCACGTTGAAAGGCCATTAGATACCTTTTCTTTGCAGCAAAGGGTCTAGTAGCCAATGGCAATCTGCCGATTATTGCACGTGACCTTCTCTTTAGAAATTCCACTATTGGCTGGCGTTGGAGGACATTGACATGAAAAACGTGAAGCTTGATTATTTATTCAATCCGGCAGGGGTCAGGAAGTTTTAATCGCACATTATTACTTTCTGCCAGCCCCCTTCCATTAAAGAATCCCTTTGGAATCAATGACCATTAAGGTATGCTTACTCCGCGGGACCAAAAACAGGCGCAGTAGAATGCACTCACTTTGACCTCTTCTGTCCCACTTTTAACCCCTCACTTCCATCTCTCACAGCAGTCCTTAAACAGTCTGCCTCCCAGTGCTTAATTTGTAAAACAATAAGTACCAGGGCTCTCATCAGGAGGGCACTGCAGCTTGCACCCCACATTGCCTCTGCCATGCTGCCAATGATGATAACAACACAACTGCTAACCATCACACTGCTACAAGTGTGACAACTCAGACTATTTCAGGTCCAAAAGCCATAAGAGTGGCTTGAAGGGCAGGTATTAGTCATTTATGATGTATATTGAATTAATAAATAACTGTTGTTGTGGTCATCTCTAAATTATCCACACAGCGCCACCTGGTGGCAGACTATCACAAGCCCTGGTGTTGACAATTAAGTGCCAGTGCTGAGCACCGGAATCCGCAGGCTCAATTTAAGCACTGTTGTCTCCCCTCATTTGCTCGATGCATATTCTCTGGCACAGTAATGGATTTTTGTTTTGCCTCGCAACGCAACCCCATCTTGTGGTACACTTATTTGCTTGTTTTCGGTTGGTATAGTTTTTGTTGTTTTATTTAGCAGAATTAGCCATGTTCTCCTGCAAAATAATATCCAGGTTTTTAGTACAATTAAGGTCATATTTTAATTGCAGTTGTGGGCAGTTGCTTCTATTTGCGGATGACTACATTCTTCATCATAATGGCATCGGCAGTGCAGCGCCATATTCTGCACAAGTGTGCAGTGATGGGAATATTTTACAACGCAGCGACGAGGATTTTTTGTTACGTGGTGGCATGTTTTATGAGGCAAAGACAGCATATTCTGTGGTACAATAATGTCATATTCTGTAGCACGAGGCAGTGGCGTTGCGTGGGGTGACAGCCAGGATCGGATAGGGATCAGAATTCGGCTAGGGCACCCCTTAAGAAAGTGGCACACATTCCTGGATGTCACCCTCTCGTAAATCAGCATTTGGCTTGTCTCATTGGGCTCATTTTTAGAGAAATATTTGATAAATTGCATATTTTAATGCTCATAAAGCTCATACAGCCAGAAATATTGGTGAAAGCTAGAAGCACTACATTTTGTCTGGGCAGTGAGGTGAAATAGAATGGTCCAAAGGCCACAACTCCTCATGTGGCTATTTTTGCCACCTGCCCATTTTTTAAACAGCAATACTGGTATTTTAATGTCCTGGTCATAACAAAATGAAGACAATCACCTAATGCTGGTATTTTCTCCTCTGATCAATATATGCGTTAATCAATAAACATAAGGTGAACGGAATTTAAAATGTGGTCTAAAGCTGCTTTAATGATCCATGGCAGATAGTTAAAAACTAAACAAAGGAAGAAAAGCCATGTCAAGAAGGAATAGGGACTTTTTATTATTGTATAAAGAATCCTCTTTTATGAATATTCCAGCCTTTGCAGACTCTTAAAACTAGAGCAAACAAAAGATTATTTTTTATTGTAGTTTTAGAGTGAACTCGGGACAAGAGCAGCGATTATATGAACACCAGTCACATTACAGAAGATCAAATTAATTTTTATTTTAGGCCTTGGGCAATTAAGTAATTTGCCGAGAATCACAGGATGTTGAGTAGAGGCTGAGACTCTAACCTATTTCCAAATTCAGCAGCTCTGACCCTAACATCCCATCCTCTCAGGTTTTCTCTCTAAGAAAGATGCCTCACAACGAGGCCTATGTAAAAATACACCCCCTCTATCAAGGCCTGAAAGACTCTGGCTCTGAGGTGCCAACAGGCCCCCATTGGGGCCCCTTCACATACTCTTCCACATCCCCAGCCCAGTATAGCCTCAGGTCAATGGCCTGGCAGGTGGGGTGTGGTGGGGGTTGAAGTAAAGCACAGAGCTGCTGCTGCTTCAGGGGAGCTGAGGTGATGATAATGGCCAAACGGACGCATAACCTGCTCCCAGCCGGGCGCCTCAGTTTAACAGCAGAGCAGGGAAGTGAGACACTGCTTCTGGGCGTCTGCCCGGCCCCACGGGGGCCAAGCTAAAGTCTGCAGTGGCCAGAATACTGACAGAGCGACTTTGCAACAAGCTACCTCCTCTGAACCTTCCTGCCCATGATGCTGGCTCCACATTACAGTGGCCAGGCGGGGAAGAGACAGTAAGGCTCTGTGGGCCGTTTGACAGAGCTAACAAAAACTGGCCCACAGGTGACCCTTAGGCCCCAGCCCATTGGCCAACAATGCCCGACTGCCCGCCTTCCCAATACGTTGCTGGTGCCAGCACCCAGGTAAGGCAAATAGTACATTCCCTAACCCATGGACCATTAGCACTTCCTGGTGCATCCTTTTTAAAAGCAAACAAATTAGTAGTACGCTTTTTTGTCTTTTACAATGTTGCACCCCTTAAGAATTTTGCGCCTGGGGCAACCACCCGTGTGCCCCTCACACCCCACACGATGCCACTGGCACGACAACGTAATATTCTGTAATGTGATTGTAGACCATGTTATGTTGTGACATAACCTTTACCACAAATATGACATATTTTGTAGCACCAAGCGGATCATTGCGCATTACAATCATGATAGTCTGCAGTACCAAGCTGTGGAATGTTCCGCGGTAAGGCAATGGGCCATATTCTGTAGTAAAGTCATAGTGTAGCATGACGTTTAATGGGGATTGTAATCTGCTGTATAAAGGTGGTCGTATTGTGACCAAGTTCACCATCACTTATCAGTAAGGTAGTACTCACAAGAGAGGCGTACACAAGCTCATAGATGTTTGCAAATAAATACAGATAGTGCAGTGTACTCAGTGTACTACAAACAAGAAATGTCTCTTATGGAGACACATCTCAGCAACTATTCAGAATTCAGCTTCCAAGATCAAATCTATTCAGCTCATGAGTAAGAGATCCAACCTACCGACTTTTTCAATGCTTTTTAATGCGTGTGGAAAATCACAGAGTTTATCTCGCCTTGTTTTCCTAGGATCAGTGGTAATTTGAGGTTTATGAACACAGCTGGGAAGCAGTTCATTAGATGTATGCTAATGATGTTGGCACCATGGCAGCAGAGCCCTGAGGGTCTGGCTGCAGGGGGGCAGCCTCATTTTGAGGCACTGAAGTGTGAGATAAGCAGAGCTCCTCGGTGGTGGGACCAAGCAGATGTTCCCACCTCTATGCACCACACTACCGTCACCGTAATGTGATTTCAGCTGTAGTGTGAAAGCGCATCTGTGATACACCATGGACTGTGCAAAGGCGGGCCTTGGATGGTGGCGGAGTCCAAGGAGACCGTTACTACATCCCACACATGGGTCTCCACAGTGAGAGGCTCATTCTGTGCCAACCAGTGTAACAACTCTCATTAATAAGGCAATTCTGTGTATAAATCTGGAATTAACAGTCCTTGCCAGTCTAGGGCTGATGATTGCTTTTGCTAATCTAATGATCTATTCTATAAAAGAGCTACAGGGTTGCCAGACTTCTCTGTCCCATGGCATCCTTTCCTCTTTTTAATTTTTATATTTATAAGGAAAGATGTAGCTCAACACTGTACAAGAATACACACCTATTGGACAGAGCTCAGGGGCATCCTGCCACTCTTCAAATGTGTACACCTTCTCCTGAAAAGTACCACTTAGCAAAACCTTTGTTTGATTTGGGGAAAAAAGCATACCGTAAAGATCCCAGAACTGGGGTGGAAATAGAGAGGAGCATTGAAATGAAAAGTGATATAGATGTTGTGAGGAATCTTGTAATGTCAACAATAAACTAGCACTCTAGAACAGGGGTGAACATAATGCAGATCCTAGAACTGGGAAAGGTATAATGGGGATTTTATACTGGAACGTATACATTCATTATCCTATAACTGAGAAGGGTATGAGGTGTATTTTAAAACTGAAGCTGAAATTATGAAGAGTCTAAAACAGGCGGCATTATGAGGGTTCTAAAACAGAACATTCTAGAACAGGCATGTTTATAATGCAGATCCTAGAACTGGGAAGGGTATAATGAGGTTTGTCCGCTGGAACGTGTACATTCATTACCCTTCAACTGAGAAGGGTATAGTGTGCATTCTAAAACTGAAGTTGTAATTATGGGGATTACAAAACAGGTGAAATCATGAGAATTCTAAAACAGAAAATTCTAGAACAGGTACGTTTATAATGAAGATCTCAGAAGTGGAAAATGTGTAAAATGTATAGATATTATCAGGAGTCTAGAAAAAAAGATAGCTATAATTAGGATTCTAGGACACGGATGGATATTATGTGAATTCCAGAACTTGTACCGCTGTGGATATAATGTGAACCCGACAACAGGTATTGTGATAATGAGGATTGTAGAACTGAGATTGAGATTGCGCAAGGAAATATTTGCTAAGGATTCTCAACTGAGACACTGCATTGAGGATAGCGGCACCGGGAAGGAAATGATAGGGATTGGAGAACAGAGATGATTATTCAAGAGAGTCTAGAAGAAGGTTCCAGAACGGGCTTGGATAGAGGGGTGGATATAATGAAGACCACGGAACTGGGAAACGTATGTAAAGAATCCTCGAACTGCAATAGGCATCGAGAGGATTCTAGAACTGAGATAGAAAGGATGATGATTTTCAAATGCTGATGGATTCACTTGATATTCTAGATTGAGACAGAATGGGAAACCCAGGTCAGGACACAATGATTCAACTTAATAACTGAGGAGATGGTGTCTGCCTTCCACTGTGGGGCTCGAAAGCTTCAGAGAACTATTGAAAATACAGAAGCTACGGAGCTGTCCATTGTGCTGGAATTGTAATACATCATCGCGATCGATGCCTTCTTTCATATTTAAATATAGCTGTTGCTGAATCGTTTTTGGAAAATCTCTCAAGCAGCACAGAGGGAATTACTCTCCAGCACCACAGTGTAACATTTATATTACACCCTTGCAGTTTTCTTCGCAGGGTTCCCTGCAGTATGGGAGCAAATACCTCTGCGGGAGGAGAGGAGATTACAACCTCAGAGACATTTCCCACAGGGAGCTATTAGAGCCTGTCCCAGCCTCTAAAGATTGCCTGCTGGGGTACCATGGGTGCCTGTTAGTACAGTAAATGTGCCTTCACTGAAAAACGTTTCAGAAGCCACCTGATTCTCCCAGACAAAGCCTTCAACAGGTTCGACAGCAGGAGGCCCAACCACACTCCCATTGGGACTGTTTCTCTTGCACAAGGTGGTACGAAAAGATTCGGCAGGTGCATCTCGAAAGTGACAAAATGTGTGTTTTGATAAAAAATGTAAGCCCTCGGTTACATCTGTCAGCCCTAGGGCGATCGTCCCTCCAACGTTTTGCTTTACTCCTCCATTTTCCTCACCTCGTTTTTGTTGGGCTTAGGACTCTGAGCACTTTACCAGTGCTGACCAGTGCTAAAGTGCATGTGCGCTCTGCTCTAAACATGGTAAATATTGACTCATACCCAATTTGCTTTTTTTTTACTTATAGGCCTAGTACAGTGCCCCTACATGTGTCCAGGGCCTGTGTATTAAATGCTACGGGTAGACCTGCAGCACTGATTGTGCTATCCATGTAGGGAGCCCTTTAAACATGTGACAGTCCTGCCATTGCAGAGCCTGTGTATGCAGCTTAAACAGAAACTTTGAGCTAGCAAAATACACATTTGCCAGGCACAGTCCTTCCTTTTAAATACATATAAGTCACCTCTAAGGTAGGCCCTGGACAAGTCAGAGGACAGGGTGGAGTGTTTTTAAAAACTAGGACCTGTACTTTTAAGTTTTAAATGTACTAGTTGTAAAAAATCTTAAACCTATTTTACACGACTGCAAGGCTTATCTCTCCCATAGGATAACATTGGAGTAGCCTTATTGCACTTTAATAAGTGTAATTTCCAAATGGGAAGAGATAGCCCCTTACGGTTTGTGTCTCTGGAGTCACAATATAAAATCCTAACTTATGGTGGTCAGATTTTAAATTGCATTCGGAAAATGCCACTTTTAGAAAGTTAGCACTTTCTTGCCTTAGCCATTTGGTGCCTGCAGCCTGTTTCTGGTTACGTGACTGGGTGTACTTGGCAGTTGGGCTTTGAGTATTCCTCCTAGACGGCCACACACAATGGAAGCTTAGGTTTGACTGAGTGGGCCATCACTGACAGGATGGGAGGGGGAGCTAGGCCCAGACCCACTTATACTTGAATAGGCTGTTCCCTGGTTCCACACAAAGGGCTGCATACCCCCTTTAGTCAGTCGGGTGCCAGAGCAGGGAAGGCAAGGCATCTGTGCACTTCAAAGGCATACCTCTAGAAGCTTCTCCTCACGTCAAAGGCACAACTGGGTATGAAAGAACCCACCGCCACTTCAGTACACTTCTGGACCTGTGGATACTCTGCCAAAAAGAAGGACTGCTGTGCTGCTGAAGGACTGACACTCTGCCGGCTGCTCTCTGTTGGTCTCCTGTTTTACTGTGCTGAGCTGCTGCCCTCTTGCCTGAGTGGGAAAGACTGGACCTGCATCTCTTCCAACCATCTTGCACCTGCACCTGGACTCTGCCATCTGTGAGTCTACCCTGCCAGTGGTGCCACCCCAGTCCTGGCCACTTGAAAGTGGGCCCAAGGAGCTTGCCAGTGGAACCCTGATGCGAGGGTGCCTGCAGTGGCGCTACGTAGCCAAAGTGCACCAGTGCTGGGGAAGGACAGAAATGCTCTGTATAATAGTAAATACGGCGCATTCCTGCTCTTTCACGCAGCACAGTGCAGCAAGGTGACTTGCTGCATTACACTGCGTGAAGGATTGATAAATCTGGCCCTTTGTTTCCACTTACAACCACAATGGAGCACAGTCTACATGGCCACATCCAACTCTCATAATAAATGGCTTCTTAGGCAAAGCACTTATTTTCCTTGTTGTCCAGTGTTCCTTGGGCCCATGGTCAGGGCTGTTTTGACAGTCTCCTTTTGCATGTTTTTGATCTGAAATTTTAGGTGAGTGGAAAATCATCCTAGCGAGCACAGCAGGTTGCAACCATCAAGTATTGGCCGTGTCTGTTCTTCAGAGGGAGGCTACATATTACCGCAGATCTGTCACTGTTGTTATGGCGGGTGCAGCACGGAGCGGCTTATTTGTCCCAACGAAGCGCGACATTGAAAATACAGCTGCAGTTCCTCTGAGGTGCCGCCTCCAGGTTTGACTCCAGATGATTACCTTCGAATCAGATAACTTGAAAGATGGAAAAAGGGCACTTACCGCATCCCGATGGCGGGGACGCCTTTCATGCTTTCAAACTGTATTATCAGCGCTTAGCAGAGGTGGGGCACAGGGACCTTTCATCAGAAGAGAGACGGAGGCAAAGCTTGGAAAGATGAAACATCCTTTGGAGGGGTGCAAAAGGTGACCAGAATACAAAAAAAGAATAGAAATATTTTAGTTGGATTGCAGCCCGCTGTTGGGTAGCCGATGCTCCAGCCACAACTTGTCCTCTCTGGCCCTACCTGCTGTTTCTTTTCCCGTCAGTCCTTTGCAGTACTGTTTAATTTTCAGCTTCTCAGTGGCTTGCTGAGAAGAATCCTCGCCAGCCTGCTTCTGTCGATGGAAATCATTGTTAGCCCGGGAGAACGGCGTGATCCTATGCAAATTACAAGACAAGAGCATAGTCTGCGGTGTTGAGAGGTGTTCTAGTGCTACCACCATTTCCTGCTAGATGTGTGATTCTATCTCAGTCTCATTTGGAGCAAATAGCTTCTCAAACAAGCACGTTACGAATACTTTCAGATTACTGTGTTAAATTTTAATATATATTTTAAGTGTACCTCATTCCAGCAGAAGCACCTGAGTTTCTATCATTTATAGATTCGGCGGGCGAGGGTGTTCATGTCTCTTTGAACAGCACCCTGAGTTTTAGAAGAGAGCCATGACCTTAAAAAACATAATAAATGTGTGTGTTTTCAATATATATGTCAGCAATATTTACATTGTCTGCATTACAAATTCTCATTCTCTGCAGTTCAGTATAAAACATTTCAAATAGGAGGACCTTTTTTCCTTTGAATTACAACCACTATCAGATTTTCTATTAGAGAAATAAAAAACAAAGGGACTTATTTACAAGCCTCTTGTGCCGCTGGTGTGTCACTTTTTGTGATGCACCGGCGGCGCATTTTGCTGCCTCATATTTACAAGGACACGTAAAGCCACCCTGCGTGGCCTTTCATGTCTTTGTAAATATGGCCCATTTTCATGCAGCACTTTGTGTGAAAGGTGTGTGCCATTGGTGTTGCTGTGGGTGTTCCCAAGCAACACCCATGGCTTCTGCCGCATTCCCAGATTTACAACCTTTTGTAAGTCTGCGATTGTATCAGAATTCTACGCCTCCCGAGGGAAGGTATAGCGAGGCACAACGAGGAATAAAAAAAAACAAATCTCTTTGTTTTTTCACATCTGGTGATTGTTTTTATGCAGGAAGGTATTCCTTCCTGCACAAAAACAATCTGCCCTAAAATGTAGATACCCTTGCACCATGGTGCAAGAGTGCCTGCGTAGATGCATGGCAGCCAGTTGTGCGCAGGGCAGGACTGGCTGCAGCCAACACCGGGTATTTCCCTGGTGGGCAGGAGGGATAGGGGCTGTTTTCTTTACCCGCGGGGCCCGTTTTGCAGAAGTGCAGCAATATTGACCCCCCTGTAACAAAATTGGGAGCTGTGCTTCTTGCTAGCACTGCCCCCCCCTTTCCCAGGGCCGTTCGAGCAGCAATCTGCCAGCGCTGGTTGCTGTTCCCAGTCCGGTCCTAATTGTGCGCCACGCAGGGCAGAGCAAAGGCCCAAATTGTAAGAAAACCTTTTCTTATAAGCCCTAAAAACACCCATACAAAAAACATCAGGTGGTTTATATAGAATATTCTGGGCCAGACATTAGCTTAAAGAGAAGTTTTTCAAGACTCGATATAATGCACTCCTTAATGGGTCTACACCATCCAGAAAGGTGTCCTCACCATTTATGTCAATGTTGACTAAAACGCAGGGGACCTCCCAATAGTTTGGTAGCATGATCATTATAAACATATTCTGGCCATCCCATAAATAAAACCAACTTAAACTCACATCTTTCCATACCTGAGGCACCTCACCATAGTTAACTAGAGACCAAACCTCGACCCATCGATTTTCTCAGGTACTTTAAGATACATAAAGCCTACATTTCATAATATAATTGTTCCTGATATCTGACTTCCTGCACTATATCTTGATATTATCTTAGGCTTTCTACCTTTTCCAAACACACTCTAATTGTGGAACAGAGCAGATCTCCAAAGGCTTGCCCACTGTCACCAATATGTGCAATAAATATTTTTCTTTGAGTGAAAATTCAACCCGCGTCACGTAGGTCAAACAAGATAGGAAAGGACTTGTTAGCAAATGCTGGACCCAAGATTTCTCTATGAACCTGATTTGCAGATAGGATGTCTATGTGTACCCTGCTGACCATGCCTCCTTCTCCTCCCTCATTGCCCACTAGTGTATCCCCAGTGTTTAGTCTTGATGTTGCAGAAAATTCATTTCCATTTGTAGGGGTGCCTTATAATCACTTGTGTAGAATGCATCTGTATATAATCCTTTGTTGTGTTAATATAAGGTGTTAGGACTTTGAAACGTAATAACATAAATGTGATGTATTTAGGCCATTATGTAGAATACGTGAAGAATGAATGTAGAAAATCAAATGTATCCAGCAGAAAACACTAACAGAAGCATTGTGTTGTGCAACTGACAACCATTTATTATTGAATGTGTTTATTAATTGTGTCATTTTATATATAGGTAGGAATAATAATCGAATGTGCCTTAATTTCTAAGCAGTTTTGTCAAGCTCATGTTCCATTTCTCTTATGTTCCCCGGAAGCTCTCACTTAGAATTAACGGTTTGAATTTCATATTCATGGTGGATTTTGTTCTTTCTCACATTTGTATTGCAGGTGGAAGAAGCACACTTGTTCGTTAGAATAATGTCTTTGTTTTAGGAGCTAGGCAAGGAGAGAATAAGATAATTCGGGAGTTAATGCCGATAAGGAGAACTGTTGTATTTACTCACCGGAGAATGCCTGGGAATCAAGGTCATCTTGTTGCTGTTCAGGAACATTGCCGTCCTGTGGAAAACTACCTATGAGAACGTGGTTAGATGGGATGGGTGACCCGAAAGGAATCCTGGGAAGATACCTGTAATATTAGAACATTGCAAGTAGGTAAAGAGCCCCTCTTCTTCTTTGCCTTTTGAAAAAGAGCATCTTAGAATGAGCTCTGTCTCAGTAGCTTCATGCTACCTGACCCATTGAAGTGGAGAGACCTATAAGGAAGAACTCCACAGGCTGACACCCTTACCTATCCTGCCCTGAAGAATGCGTAAGTAGGGATGTCACATTAGGGTAGGGATAGATTAAGGCTATATTTCCATCAACCCTCGATGCAGGAGAACTTGGACTTGTGCTTTTTGATCCTCTGCATCCTATTTCTTGAATTAATTGTCTGGTGCATGCTGGACTGACTCAACTTTATTCGCAGATTTGGCCATATGTTGATTCCACACCCTCGTCTTGAGGTATCTATATGTCCAGTTATTTTTGTCTTTGTAAAAAGTTAACTAACCTTACTTGGTGGTCTTTGGTGACTATGGGCCATATGTAGGTGGGCTAATACCGATCAGTAACGGACGAAAATCGGTAAATTTCCCGTTACCGACCGGTATTTAGCCCTTTGTGATGTAGGAGGCTGGATTTAAGGATTCGGTAATTTACCGATTCGTTATTTTAAGGAATCAGTAAAATACCAATTCCTTAATTTAAGGAATCGGTAAATTACTGAATCCTTAAATCCTATGTAGGGAGCACTCAAGTGAGTGCATTTTTGGTTTAAGGATTCGTTATTTACCACCAACTACAGGTTGGTGGTAAATACTGAATACCTTTTAAAAAGCAATTTTGTGCTTTTTTAAAAGTGCCATGTGGCAGACATACATGCCCTTAGGGCATGTATGTGCGCCGCATGTGCACACATGCACGATTCAGAGGTGCAACAGGGTGTCAATGTGACACCCTGCCGTCCTTGAATATGCTCCCCCTATTACCGAATCGGTATTTACCGAATCGGTAATAGTGAATGGCTTCCCATTCATTCCTATGGGCCTCCAGGCCCATAGGAATGAATGGGAAGGTATTCCTTATTACCGATTCGGTAAATACCGAATCGGTAATAACGAATATTACCGATTCGGTAACATTTACCGATTGTTTACCTACATTCTATTTACCGATTCTTAAATACCGAATCGGTAAAATTCGGTATTTAGGAATCGGTGAACAGAAATGACCTACATATGGCCCTATGTGTCTAGAGGAATTGCGATTGAATTGATTGACATTGTTAATGACTTCTCTCCCTTCCACGCTTTTATGCTGAGAAAAAGTACCATCGACTTGCGGTTCTAGATCTAGAATGTACGGGCCCGGCCCTTTCAGTCTGATGTTATACTCGAAAGATTTAGATCACCATTCAGAAATTGGATTATTGTTTGTGGTTGGTGATTATCGACCTTAAGAAATAATCACAACCCTTATCAGAGTAAACCCTTAAAGTCACTAAACTAATCTGGTTTTGACCCCCTGGTAGCTTTGGCACAAAGCAGACATGCTTAACTTAGGGCAATGTGAAAACTATTTATGCAGTACCAAAACAGTAATAAAGTCAAAATGCAAAACAATAAAAATTCCATACTAAATTAGAAACTTAGAGGAATCGTTACTAAACAAAAAGACACCAACATTACAAAAATGCAATAAGGGGAACCAAGGACATGAACTTTTAAAATGTTAGGTAGTAATAGAGCCAAAAAGCAAAAAGTACCAATGATAGTTGATGGTCGCAATAGACTGGGACCTAGGCGCAATTTGACGCTGACCATGATGGAGTATTTTGAATTGGTACATCTGTGGCGTAAAGGCCCTTTCAACTTGATGAACAACATTTTGTATCTAGGTTGATATATAGATGATATTTTACTTTTCTGGTCTGGTACTATTGAGGAATTAGATGAGATGTTTATATACATGGATGACAATCCTCTTAATCTGAGTTTCACCAAAGAACAAAGTATTACGAATATTAACTTCTTAGATATCACCAATGTGGTTGACAATGATAGACTGCTGTCAGTACCTTTTAGAAAACCCACTGCTTGCAATGCCCTACTGCATGCGGAAAGTGGACATCCAACCTCACAAATCAGTTCCATTCCGTTTGGCGAAATGATCAGGATTAAAAGAAACTGTAGTGATGTTACTAAATTGAATAAGGAACTTTCCCAAGTTGAAAAAAGATTCATGGCCAGAGGGTATAGTACCGATATAATTGACAAAGCATGGTACAAAACAAACAAGAGAGATAGGAATACACTTCTAACAAAATGCAGAAAAAATGCACTAAACAACAACAAGATCAGATTCATTACACCTTATTCTTCGGTTAGTACAGCATTGTATAAAGTCCTTAACAAACACTGGCATCTCTTATTGGAAGATCAGAGTTTGCATGATAAGATTGGTAGGAAACCCTCAATCACATTCAAAAGTGGGAAAACACTAAGACAACAACTATGCCCAAGCTATATTCCACCTAAGACAACAAATACATGGCTACCCACTGCTCCTAATGGCTTTTACAAATGTGGTATGTGTAATATTTGCTACTTTGCAATGAACAAAACAACCAAATTCCAATACAATACTGCAAAGACATATATGGTGAATCATTTCATTAATTGCAATACAACACATACAGTATATTGCATTAAATGTATTTGCAGCAAAATTTATATTGGAAGTACCGTGAGGCCTCTTAAAGAGAGAATACAAGAACATATAAGGGCCATACGCAATAACAATACACAATATCCACTTGCGGTACATTTTAATACCATACATGAAAACAAAGAGATTATAAACATAGGATTTCATGGTATAGATATGGTGCAATCAGGCTAAAGAGGAGATAATAGAACATCTAAATTGCGTCAAATGGAAAGCAAATGGATTGTTACTTTACGAGCTAAGGAACTCTTTGAGTTTCTATGATAGACATATGTGCATGACAAGAATATCTGGTCAATGCTGAAGTGTATCTATAAAACAACTGGACGTTTTAGTAAAGCGTAAACAAACTGATTTGGGAACTATAATAACATCACTGCAGGCTAAATAGCTGTGAGCAAATTGATACGAACAACTTGTCAAATAAAATTGTTAAAGATGTTTTGGAAATAAAAAGGTCTAAAATTGGATGAGATATGGTACATATTGGACAATTTGTTTACAAACTTTATTGCATTACATTGGTTGGATTCACTACAATATACTCAATCTCTATGTGTAGTAGTGACTATAGCTTGGCTATTTTTAACATGCTGGTGTTGATGCAACCGAGTGAAGATAAAAGGCACGAAAAAAAGGCCCAATATTTTTGGAATATGTATTTTAATGAATCAAATGACTGTGACAATTAAATACTTTTTAGCAACTTTCGCGGGTTATGCCAATTCTAAGATGGCCGCCATAGTGTCATTGCAAATACTACAGTTCAAGTAGGAGTGTCCCTTTTTAATATCTACCATTCGACGTCTGACGTAGTTTAAAATGAGCTGGGAGACCCGGGTGCGAGGAAATCATAACTCGGAGAATCACCCACGTTAGGACTGAGACAAGTAAAATGCTTGGGTAAGTGACAATGAAATCGGAGGCATGTTCGCCAAAAGCGTTTCTAAAATAGATTAGACTAACATTGGCGTGGTACGCAATATCCAATATTTAACATTGAGGGACTACAACATGTTCGGATTTTGATTATTGCCTTAAATATTGCAGTGAATGATAAGTAACGATATACAATGGGGCGATATAAGTGTGAAGCCCCTAATATAATGAAGGACTATTTTCTTGGGGACATTAGGGACGGGAGTGTGATATGTGACCTTAGCGGTGTGCATATCGCAACTTAATATACTCAGTATCAAATTTGATTCATATACTATAAAATAAGATGGATTCATTACTCGTGCCTGTGATATTATTTAAGTAGTGACATTGTTAGATAAAATAGATGTATTACCCGTATTTGGACCAATACATATACATATATCAATACTTATTTTGTGGTAGATGGAACTTATCATGGCTCCAAGTTATTATCTGAAGCTACAGCGTGGAGATTTGGGACACTGAACGGATATACTTTGTGCTTCAAAAACAATTTGACAAACATATTCAACGAACATAATGTTTTAGGTAAGAGGTGGCCAACGTGCTTGCGTTCCTTGACACATAAAATTGTGAATATACTATGGATTTGGTTGGTTGTCGGACATATGTAGAGTATTACAATTTTATCCAAATATTTGACACGTTTGGTGAAAAGCAAAATTACTGGCAGGTTTATTGACTATACAAGAGTTGAGTTGGACTATTAGAGAGGTGAGAGAATAGGTGTGTTTTAACTTTCTTCGTATTAGGTGCTCTGCACATTGGGTTTTTGTGAGGGTTGTTTATCAAACAACATGGTTTGACTAAAGGGACACTGTGAATTATTGTTGTACAGACATTTGGTGGCCTTTTAACTTGTCCACTGGGTGCATCATCACTTGTCTTTTGAGGAATCAATTGAACAAATATTGTTTTTTTTTTTGCTATATTGGACACTTTTTGGTATTCTTGGTGGTCGTGATTTATGTTAAGATTATAGATTAATATTCATATTTTAGATTATAGATTCATTATTCAATGTGATACACACTGGTATGTCTGTTTTAAGAAATTGTCTTTGTTTATATATATGTGGAATATATTCCAATATATGTGTTTTATATGTGATTCGAAGCCTTGAAGAAGCCCCGCAGGGGCGAAACGAGCGTCGGCTGTTGTATTTGATAAAGAAAATAAAAATTGGATTGATCTACAGCTACGTTGCCATCCAACGATGTGGAATTACTTGTGCATGTAGTGATTGTGTTGTTGAAGAGTGCTTAATGCATAGAGGATGAAAGTAACACATATATGTTGTGCTCTGGTGTCATTTTTTCAAATGATGGAGCATGGGTCTTATACACCAACCAGGTTTGTCCTGGTCAAAGATTTTTCATTCTCACTTAGGACCTGATTTACGGTTTGGTGGATGTTTTATTCCATAGCAAAAGTGACGGATATCCCAGCCATCATATTAAAAGTGCTATAAGAAATAATACATTTGTAATAGGGCCTATGTGATATCCATCGCTTTTGTGATGGAGTAACCCATCACGCCAAACTCTAAATCAGGCCCTCAGTCTGTTAGGTCCTAATCAACCCCAGCAATACACTTTTAGAGTAATCTTGAACTCAGCGGAGGCACTAAGATGCTCACATACTGTCAGACAGAGGCCAACATCCGGATCCAGTCCAGGTCTAGTTGGCAGTGGACAGCTGGGTACTTCCAGGAAAAAGTACTCTTGTAACTGTTTGTATCCCTTTAGCTTGGACAGGAGGAAAGCCATATGACTCTTGGTATCCAGTTCTTTGTCCTGGGTACAAGAGTGAGGAGGTCCAGTACTTCACGGCACCTCTTAGGTTACAGACAGCATTTCCAGTTGTCTTCTAATCTTCTGCAGGTCCAAGAAAAGGAATTATTCTGAAGTAGGTGCCTAAAAGTGCCACATTTTTGCCTGAAGAATATAAATACTGATGTATGGAATACTTAAATTAATCTCAGTCACTGACAGGGATGTGTCATCCTTTGGAGTAAGACATGGATCCTGCGACACTGGAAATACGCTATGCATCGCTAATGAGCCCTAACTAGGCTGAAACCAGACATGTATTGCTTGTGTTCTGGTTCAGGATCTGGCCTGGCAGCTTGGGCTGGAATGTTCCCATTGGAGCAGGGTCAAGACTGATTTCCATTTGGCTGGCTTCAAACTGAGGTAGCATGGTGGACAAAATACCAAAGGACTGAGATGTGGCCTGAATAATTACCAGTGGCTGAGATTAATTCAAGCATTCCACCCATCAATTTTTTGTATACATTAGTGTGTCGCCCTAGGTGGAACTGGTATGCCTAGATTTGTGTCCCATGCATAGTATGTAACTGGAATCAAGTTATTCCTGGGTGATGAGCTCCAACTAGGGTGAAACCAGTCCAGTTTGCATGGGTTCCGGTTCAGGGGGGTCCTGGCCCGGCAGTTCAGGCTGCACTGTTTTCTAGTTGGAGTGGGATCACAACAGATTTGCATATGGCTGGGTCCAAAGTGAAGTTGCATGGTGTACAAAATAATGATGGACTTAGATGCTGCCTAAATAATTACCAGTGGTTGAGATTACTTCAAGCATTTCATCCATCACTTTTTTGTATACATATTTGTCTGACACTAGCTAGTGGATGGGAATGACTCCCGGGCACACCCTAACTAATGGGGTGAAAGTTCCCGCAGCCAACCCTACCCACTCTGGGAATTTTTAAGATGGTGAAAGCCTTAACTTGGGCTTTGGTTGTATGTGGGGAGTGCACTAAGGTAACCCTAGAGACTTCACACATTTAACACTAAAATCCAGTTGAAAGCAGTCCCTGTACCCCTGAGTAAATCAGAGACAGACATCAGGTAGGACACAAGCAGAGCCCGTCAGCAACCAGAAAATTGATCAACAAGAATTATCTTGGCTTCCTGCTCTCTCCTCTTTCAGGTTTGTCCCAAGGATTACATGTAAACCCAGAGACTGTTCCTGGGAAGACAAAACCAGAGTCTGTCAGCAACCAGACAGTGGATCTACAAGAAATCACTTTGCATCCTATTCTCTCCCCTTTCACATGTGCCCCAAGTGTTATATGCCAAGATAGCAGACCTGTCAAGCAAGAATTTACAATTAAGCAGAATATGACACTGTAGTGTAAAAAATGATGCCCACACACCTTCCCCTGCATACTCCGTGGAGTTCAGAGAAGCCATATTTTCCCATTCTGGTCAGCCAATTGTTTGCACGTGGGAGGCTTTTTACACCTATTCACAGCTATTCAGACTAAATACTGGCTGGGGGGAAAACTAGAGAGACAATGCAAAGTAGCCTTCAGGAACTTTTGGTAGGGAAAGGGAAACTTTCTAAAAGTTATTTTTCATTAATATTTATAAAACAAATCCAGCTTCACAAAATAGTTGTTCAACTATTTTTCTAGCTTGTCCATTTACCTAGATAAAATATTAGTATTTTAATCAATACTTTGGTTTTCTATGTAGGATAGGTAGGTGTGCCACAGTGAAAACACCTTGTGGGTGCTTGTAACTGTAAGGACATGTAACATTACATTTCTACATAGCTTATTTGTAATTATCATGCACCATGCCTTGTGGGCTACAAGGCCTACATAGGGGTAACCTATTACTATTTAAAAGGGAGGTTTGCACCAGTCAAAAGGAGTATATTCTGGTTGGTCATATTACATTTTTACATTATTACAATCAGCCTACAATGATAGGCCCAAATGGTTGTTTGCACAACCACTCTAGTAGATCGCACAATAGGTGCTGCAATCCTCTAGTGATATTTTACATCCATTTTACGTCCAAGTCCTGGACACATTTTTAAGCATATACTAGAGACATTTTGACAAGTTTAGGAGTATGCCAATTTGACTATGTTAAAAGGGGAAGCACAGGCATTTTATGACTGGTAAGGAGGGGTAAAGTGCACTGAGTCATACAGCCAGAAAACAAAGATAGGGCAAAATCTGAGGGTATGAAGATGGTCATTTCCTACAACCACATGTGACTGAAACTCTCTCCAAGTTGGGTCACATGTCATACTATGAGCGGATGAGAATGCTTTTGTCCAATCTTCTTCCTTTTAAGTGGCACCTAGCTTACCCTTCCATTGTATTCTAATAGTGTATTGGATGGTTCTTTTAACGGATCTTGCATTGTCAGGCAGAGGCTTTCCGCTCTACATTATAATGGGCCCCTCAGTACAAGAATACACCACACACATAACTAATACCTATCATGAATGTGCTTTTCTTTCTCTTTTTCCACCATGTTGTTATACATTATCATATCTTGTCCTCTTATACATTGTTTTTAAGAAATCACAAGAAGTCTTCCTCAGTACCCACAACCAGTTATTACAAATCCCTATACACAACCCGGTATCTTTAAGGCTTCACATTATCTACAGTCCACGTCAAAATGGCAAACAAACCACAGAACTAGTTTCTCAGGATGTAGCATTTCTTTGACAACCTGTCTATGGAATGCATGATTAATGTGCATCAAAAACAAAGTTTGTTACAGAGCATTTTAACTTTCACAACTCCAATGAAATGTTGACACCATTACAGAGACTTGGATTGACTCTGACAAACATGCAACTTTTGACACTGACTTAACCACTTTTGCCCCACACACCATGAGCCAACTACATAGGACAGTGGGCATTCCTCTAAACATATCAGTCCCAAATACTCTTACTCCTATCCCATACCAACCACTCTCAACTTGAACATCTAATCAGATCATCCTCTTTAGAGAGATTATTCCAAAACTCAGCAATTCAACAAACTATTTTCACTCTTTCTCTAATAAGCATTTCTCACCAACTCATCACCAGGGGAAACCCATCAATCCCATGCTTATATTTAACTCACTGTGCCTCACCAAACACCACAATCAGCCTGTCCTGATTGATCATGAATTGATGCTCATGCAAGTTCACATAGTTTAAACACTTCTTACCCATACTCTGTCTTCTACCTCCATGCTGATACACTCCCCTGATTACTTATACCAAATTCACAATGGTCTGCTTCACTTCTAGACAACACTTGTTCAACCTTTTCAATAGAATAATGGATAAAATATTCGGTAGGGGGATTAGTCCACAGCAATACTCAAGGAAGAGAAATGTGCTTAGACCATGCAATTCAACACCCTTGACAAGGCTATAAATACCTACTTTCAGACATTAATAATCTGACTACAGCCACAACAACTTCAGCAATTTATTCACACTATCTCCCCTCCTAGCCATCTGTCATCATTCCATCCCAAATATAATTTTTTTTCTCTCGCATATGTCCCTTCAAAGTTCACCATTAGTGTGAAAATAAACTTAAAATCTGTCTACATTATGTTTATCTGCTCATATATCATGCAGTGTTAGTAATCACATATGTAATCCTGAATGTGTCAACCACTGATTCAAATATGGACAGCCGCTGCCGCTGCAGGTAAGAGCGGTGGGGCCAAGTGAGGGAGGATTTCGAGAAACGACCATGAGGGAAAATTAATTAATTATTTAATTTTCCCTCGTGGTGGTCTCTCAAAATCCCCCCACACCTGGCCCCAACCGCCCCACCGCTCTTACCTGCAGGGGCCGCGACTGAATATAGACGTCATTTAATATTAGCTTGAAGCTTCTTGTGACACTGTTTGCAAACTTTTATGGCTCTAGTAGGCCAAGAAGCCATAAGGGTCAGAGTTGCACCTTGCACATTTGCTAACAGTGTAACCTTGTTTTCAAAACTGGCAAAATAAAACAGTCACAAACGCCTACAGGTTAACAGCTGTGCATCTGATATCTAACCATCATTCAAATATTATTCCACCTCTATCACCTTCAAATCTTTTCACTGTTTTCACTTGGTGTCTATCAAATCTCTCAAAAATGTCCTCCCGCACCAAACCATTGTCCATATTATCAAGGCGGCACTATGAAATTATCGCCGCTTTTGCGTCTGTTTTCGGGCGAAAAGCGGCGATAATTTAATCGCCTTATCAGCAAAGACAAGCTATCGCATGTGTTTCGCTGACTTAACGCCCGTTTCCAACACGCCTAACTTTGCATCGCTAATGAGATGCAAAGTAGGCGTAGCTGTGAAACCAACCAGGGAAAATATCGCGAAGGCAACTTTGCGATATTAACTAGGAAGGGTAGCGATTTTTTAAATCGCGTTAAGTATGCCTTAACGCAGGAATTTAACGTCTGTTAAATTCCTAACTAAGGCATACTTAACATGGGGGGGTGGATTCTGTGGCTAAGGCCACAGGCCCTATCATCTAGGATATCGCTGTTTTCCACCATGGAAAACGGTGATATCCCCACTATCTCTGGAATTTGTATCGCCTCGGCGATGCGCGTTGCTGATAACGCGCTACCCAGGTGATAAATTCCAGAGATAGCAGGCGATAAATATGCAAGCGCTAAGTGCGCTTTGCAATATTTATCGCCGGCCCTTGTTAATGTGCCCCCATTTTTGTAAGTATCCCTGTCTAGCCTCCACATTAATCCTCACACCTGCCTCCTTGAAATATATTTTTAAAATCCAATACCTGTTGTGATGTAGTGTCTATTCCTGACATGCCTGTTCCACTGCTCACCTGATTGTCACACTCTCTGCTGTTAATTGAAAGCATAGAGCCAGCACCCTTGTTGGTAAGAGACTCTCAGTTGGCGCATGTATACAAATTACCATTCTCGGTTGGTGGTTGTGAGTAAATGTAGACTTGAGGCTGACAGCAGAAATGGCATCACACGCATTTCGCAGCCTCACTTTGGTTTGGAAGGTGGATGCAGGAGGTGCCGGTTCTGGTGCAAATGCAATGCCACACATCCCATCGCTCCCAGTAGGAGAAAGCCCATGCCACGCCCACTGCCTGCTATAAACATCAGAGGGAGTTATTTCTTTACATAAAAAACTGTGAAATCACTTTCTCATTGAAAAAAGTCATGTCTGTAAAGAACTGCACCAGTGTGCTACACGTTTCTCTCCTCTTGCCATGTCACCTAATGTTTTTTTTAAGAAAATACAATAAAAACACAATAAGTCGTAATTAAAATACTGGGCAAGTCCATGCAGAAGTGGTGAAGGAAGAGAAGAAAACCAAAACAAAAAATGGGGTTGAGCACCGAAAAAAAGAGAAATGTGCAAAATCCGGATTCAGTTCAACTCCTCAGTCAAGATTCATATTTTGTCGTGAAGACTGTGACAAGTCCTGTTTAGATGTCCCTGGGTCCATTTAGGACTCTTCTATATTCATTGTGTGATTGCTTGCAGATTTGCTTATCTCTTTTAGTAAAAAGAGTGACGTTTTAAACATATATAAATGTAAGTAACGTGTCTAACTCCTATCTATCTCAGTATTTTTTTATGCACACTTCCATAATATCATGAATGTTTACTGCAGAAGCTATGTTTTTATTGTTTTTATTGTAGGAGCATAAAACCTATATGTGAATCGAGGTGTTCTTTGCTTCTGGAAAAATTTAAGGTAGGGGCCATAGGGTGTTAGGATGCAAAGAACTTACTAACCATGTTAGGAAGGTTCATATTATTTCTCTGGTCATGCTATGCCTTGCTGCATTTAGTTTTTGTCGTTTTGTGTATTTACCATTCACATTTTTTGCATTAGACTTTTGGTTTCAGAAATAATTTTTTAAAAGTGCGTTCCCTGTTTTCAGTCCTATTTTGTGAGTGTTATTCATTTACCAAAGCGGGTTTGCTGTTCCACTGTGTCACGGAACTCATATGGAGGGACTGATCATGAACAGAAAACATAGTACTGCTCAGTGGTTTGTGTACGGGTTACAGTCCAACTCAGTACTTAATTTGTAAAATATTTAGTGCCAGGGCTCTGACCTGGAGGCCACTGAGGCTTGCACCACCCATCACCCTTGTCATCGCTGCCAAAATAACTACTGACCATCTCTCTCACATGTAAATGCAACAGTTAAGATTTTTCCAGTTCCCCAAAGCCAAATGAATGGCTGTGGAGGCACGTATGAGCACTATTTTAATGCATGTTGTATTCCTAAACAACCATTGTTCTGCTCATTTTTAAATTAGATGAGCAGCACCACCATGTGGCATGCTGGCAACACCATACTTAGAACAGTTAGGTGCCGGTGCCGAGCACCAGAAACCAATTAAGTGCCGGTGTTGAGCACCGGAAAGCACCGGCTCAAATTAAGCACTGGTCCAACTGGATTTCTAATTCTTATTGGTGCGTTGAACTTAGTCCTTGCACCTCGGGTAGGAAATCTGAATTCTGCTCAGCTGGGTGGGGAAAGAGGCAGATTGTCAAATGTAATGCCCAAAACCCTGCCCTCAGATTATCTGAATTATTGAGTAGTTTTTGCTGACACACTAAAAAAAACAATTATTAAAGCCATACAGATATGTCTGTTGTAATATTGGTCACCTCCTTAGCTAAATAGGAAATCTTTGTTTTCTGAAAGTTTGTCAAGCTTGGCTCTAAAAAGGGTATCCCTGTGTCTGTGGTTTCTGCATTTATTATCCCATTTTTATTGAATCTGTTAGTTAAAAAATGTATCTCCTGTTGCAATGGGAGTAAATTACAAGACAGCAGTTACACAAAAAGTCAAAGACAGAGGTTGCCTAGTCACAGGGGGGTGCAGTAACCTTTCCACATGTGGCAATTGCCTTTGAATTTTTTTTATTCATGGGTGGTGAAGTACTGGGGATTTTAGGACCCCAGCGGTGCCAGGGGTAGCACCCTATGACTTCGAGTTCTTCCTGTCTTGGACCACAGTGCGGTACTTGAAATTTTCATTCTCAGGGTAATATAACAAAGAACTTGGCAAAGAAGCTGAAATATGAAAAGACATCTTTATTAAACTCAAATGAGTGGGACTACGTCACACAGAAGCCTTAGCAACTGAATGAGGCAGTCTGCAGAACAAAAACCAGTCTTCTCTTTTATACAGAATATTACGCTTTGGGCAACACCGCCCCTGTTTTACAAGTGGTCATTCACATATTTTCGCTTCAAAGAAGGAACAGAGTTATGATGACAATCCCACATTTCAGCTCGTTCAGCCCACTATCATTTAACCCAGCAAGGCTCAGAACCCTCATCAGATATTAGCAGACCCCAATAACACGGGCACCTCCTGCTCGTAAAACAAGCCATAAAGTAGGAAACAGAGTCAGGTGTGAAATAGCTTTGTCAGAGATCGTGTGGGAACAAGGGCTTTATGATGGGTCAAGCCCTGATGCTAATCACATTAGGCCGCGGTAAAAGGAACTGGCCGGACAGGATTGACCTCGGGCAGCGGAGTCAGTTTGCACAGGTCACAGAGAAGTCATAGATGGTGTACGTGTCCTTTAGGCCTAGGAATGGCCTCAATCCGCAGCCTATGTGAGGGCAACCTTAAAATGGCTACTGTTCTAAAATGGAACCCAAGCATACAATATGTAGTATCATATACACGGTGAATTCATTGTAGAAACATGACGAAAACACTTGTACATACCGCATTTGTCATTTGCGGTTCGTGGATACCAGAATCGGCCTGGTAGGGGTAAATTTTCCAGTACCACAGTGGAGTAGATCCTATAGATGCCAATTTTGGAGGCCTGATTCTCAAAGGTAAACTTACACTTCTGTGCATGTTTATGATTGTTTCCTAATCACAAAGTTATTTAATATGTATTAGAACATTGGAATGTGGAGCACTCCATTGTGGACAATGGAGTGCTTCCTGCTTCTACGGGCCGGTAAAGGCCCGCAGAGCAACATTCCGAAGTTTTACAAAAGCCTCTCGAAGCTCGAGGGGATTTAAATCCCCACAAAGGCTTCGAGAAGTCTTTGTTTAATTTGTTAGAACATTCTGCCCTCTGTGGCAGAATGTTCTTTAACAAAAGCTGCTGGACTTTAATAGTCCAGCAGCTTTTGTTAAAGTCCCTCGCCTTCGGCTCGGGCCTTTAACGCTGCAGTGGGCCTTTAATAGCCGGTATAGCCCGCTACGGCGGGCTATAAGGCTATATTAGAACATTGGAATGTTGGGAGCTCCATTGAAAACAATGGAGTGCTCCGGGCTTATAATGGCTGGTATAAGCCCGGAGCACCAACATTCCAATGTGTCTTTGTTCACAGCTATTAACAAAGACTTCAGGGAGCCTGAGGGGATTTCAATCCCCTTGCGCTCCCTGAAGGCTTTGTTTTGTTAGAACATTCTGCCCTCTAGTGGCAGATTGTTCTAATAGCCTTATAGCCTTTCGTAGCAGGGCTATACAGGCATTTAAAGTCCCTCTGCTTTGTCCCTCTGCTTTGTTAAAGTCCCTCGCCTTCGGCTCGGGCCTTTAACGCTGCAGCGGGACTTTAACAGCCGGTATAGCCCACTACGGCGGGCTATAAGGCTATAGTATCTTTATGACTGTGGAGACTCCACTCATAAAAAGATAGGACAATCCTATCTTTTCTTTGTGCTAAGACTCCGTGGTTGTAAGGATACTACTTGGTGAATAGGAGACAATTGTAAACATGCACAAAAGTGTAAGTTTACCTTTCTCAATCAGGCCCTGGGTATTTTCACATATTGAGTGGACAATTACCATACACACATCAGAATGGCGGACTGGATCCCCTACGTAATAATGTGCCCACCTACAGAGCATTGACTGTGTATACTCCTATATAAAATACTCAGACAATATGTACTGTAAATAATAGAAGGAAGAGTAGTTCTAGCAGGACCTGCAACAGAAGCAACAGGTTGCCTTACAGGCAATCAGTCCTCACAGAATTAATGCTATTTGGTTAATCATGTATTACACCTTTGTTGAGTGTATTGAGGTGCATCCATAAGTGCAGTTGATTTATGTTTTGAGTAAAAGCTGATTCTCAGCATGCAAATACTTTTACAATACGCATAAAACTTACCACAAACTCATGATATTTTAGTCATTGAAGGCTATGAAAGCGTGTTCTATATGTACGGCTCTGCACAGCCTATGGTTGGTCCTAAGCAAAAGTACTATGCGACTTTTGTACAGTGCAGGACGTTTTTGTAAATGTCAAATTAAAGCAGCTACATACTAACACCAAAAATGTATTTGTTGCTTGCACTACAGAGGGCTGATATAAGTTCCAACAAAAATAGTGTTGGATTCATACTTCTGTGCGCAAGAGTATGATGTTGATTTGGCTCATTGGCACCTGAATGGATTCAGAGATTCAAAGGGAGATTAAAAAACAGCTTTGGGGAAAGGTGGTTCTCTTACAAGACAAGCTTCCTTTGGTCCATGATCAACACACCATGGCTCAGAAAAGTGAAGTAATTAATTTTAAAGTGAATTGTGTATCTGATTTTAGATGCAAAGACAGTAGTTCACACTTTTAAAGTATCAGTGGTAAACAGATCTCAAGCCAAGATCAACAAAGACATTTTAGCAGCAATGCAAGCAAAAGCTAAGGGTGAAAATTGATTCCAGATGACTTTATATGCAAATACCCCCACAGCCTCAGTCAAGATAACATTCTGATGATTTCTGTACAAAGAGTAGGAGATATGCCTATTACTAATGTACAGATTAGATTAGAACTAAATAAAACTGTGCATGAGCGGTTAGCACCTGCCCATATTGGCATGAGTTCCAGAGTAGCCATGCTCCTGCAATGATAGTGTGATCATGTTTACCTAATCAAACTAAAAACTATATATGGAAGTCTAGTGTTTGTTAACAAATAAAATACTATATCATTCAAGACCAACACAGACTCCCCTTACTATCTCCAATTGCCAATTTGTGGTAATTTTCCTTGACCATATCAGAGCAACCAGTCCAGTAAACCAATATAGGTATATGTTAGTTGTTGTTGGTTCATGCTTCAGGTTCCTGTGGGTTTAGCCACAAAGAAATGCTGATGTTTGTGCGGTCATAAGAGACTTGCAGTGCTGAGTAGCAATGGGTGTAGTCACACCTTTCATTCAGACAATTGTGTTCGCTGCATAGGTGTTCAGGGATGCTATGTCTGCTCTGGGAGTATATCTGTTTTAATGGCCACCATTTTACACAGAAAGCAACAGGTGAATAGAGGATGCCAATGGTACGCTCAAGCACAAGGGTACTAAGCAAATGACTGAGTTCACTACATAATGTTATTTCAGAGAGCGTTAAATAATCTGTTAAAGAGTATTGGGTGGTTGCACTCCATCTGAGATACAGGTCAATATACATATTTATGCACTCAATCTTGATAGTCCTGAAAGTTGACCTGGATAATCACTAAATAACTTACAGAGTGTCCAAGAGGTCAGAGACTAGCTATCTAATCTGAAGCCTTCCAACTCGGCTACTCGTGAAGATAATGTTTCTAAAGCTGCAGACAGGTGGCTCCCCCAATTGCGTAAGCTGGTTCAAGAAAAGATTTAGGATAAACAAGTGTTTGGGCCATCTTACAGAACACTCATTTCAGTTCATGGGGCAGAAGGCACGTGAACTGTAATCCTACTTCTACTGCCTGGTTCAAATAAAAGCAGGAAAGTGTCCATCGATCACATTAGAAAGCATTGTGTGGCCAGTTGTGTTCAGCAGACCCCCACTCCTTGACACACATATGCCTTTGGAGTAGAACCTTACATCGTATCCCTACTCTCAAGGAGCTATAGAAGAGAACAGTCATGCGGTGTCACACAGCTTGTACCTCATAGGTAAAACTGTGCCTTAGTCGGACAACATAAATGTCCAGATTGTACCAGACTGATTCCATGCACACCCCCAGGATTTGTTGACCTGTCTCCCTGCTAGCCCACAGTGCACCATCTACACCCCTGATCTTACAAGGTAACACATTTGTGTGCAACCTAAGAACATGACAAACCAGATCTCCAGGGAAATCTTGGTAACATATCTAGAACCCTTTCATTTGGACTCTCATGCATACCCAAAGGAATACACAAGAAATGCTCAACAAGGATCTTTCAATATTTAGTGAAGCATTTTGATTCTTCTATAAAATACGCACTCCGATAATCAATAGAATGAAATAGATTAGAGCAATTAGCGTTACAAGAATAGTGAAAAAGATTAACATTTTCACCATTGTGCTAAGACAGTGAATATATGTGAACATATAAGTACTGTATATAGTGTACTCCTACCTAGCCCTCCCTAACTCTGTATTGCCTATGGTGGATGATCTGCCAAATCCCTGCCCGGGTAGTCTAACTTCCCATTACCTTGGGGTAAGTGTCTTCAGTCTGCCTGTCTTAGTGTAGAGCCGGATATGCCTCGTGTTGGTATGCAGCAATCAGTTGAACTAGAATTCTGGCATGTAGTGACCTTGTAGTGTCAGCTGAGCCCTCTTCTCCCTAAACAAGGAAGTGGTTCTGTATATACAATAACAGCACCCATGTGGCCATGTTGCTACCCCTGTCAGGCTGCAATTGTTTATTCTATTTAGATAGCGTCATCACCTACCAGACAATAAAATAAATAACATTTGCGCAGTGAACTTTATACCTTGTACTGCATTTTCACGGTGTGGTTATAGTGTGCTTACGAAGTGGAAAGGTAAGCAATGCAGATTCAGTTAACCTGCATGGTCACACACGCAAATGTATGTCAAAAGTCATTGTGTTGGAAAAAGAGAAGGCAACTTAGGAAATGTGAGCATGTACATAGTGGCATTTCTAACAAGGCCTATCCTGAGCATGTGGCCCCCACTTCTTGGATGTAAGTCGATGAAAGCTATCCCTAGACAAATGCTAAATTATAAAGGTCAAGAAGTTTATAACCCTTACTAAAATCTAAATAAGCATCACACTTCTTTAATAGCAAAAAGCATTCAGAAAGCTGTTTTAAAATCATGAAGTTTTAAAAGTTATCTTTAAAACAAATGTAAAAAACCAAATTAGCATTAAAATAAAGCTGAATAAAAACATTGTGCATGCCTTGAAACTGCCAGATTGTTTATGTGTTCTGAGAAGGAGGCAAAACATTGCTGTTACCAGCAATCGCAGACGTTGTTCCCAGAGGCACCCAGTGGATCAGATCCATCGAGCAAACATGCTCCCATCCATCCACTTCACCAGCAGCCAAAGAAGGAGAACAAAGCGCAGGACCCTCTTGTTGGTATGCACAAATCAGGTGAGCAGGAGTTCCAGCATGTAGTGACCTTGCAGTGTCAGCTGAGTGCTCCTCTCCCTGAACAAGGAAGTTCTTTATTCTAATTGAATAGCATTGTCGCCTACCAGACAATAATATAAATAAACTTTTTTCAGTGAACTTTATCCCTTGTACAGACTGCTCAAGGTGTCATGATGGTGCACCTCAAAGTGGAAATATTAGCAATGCAGATTCAGAGAATGTTATCCTGCATGGTCACACATGCAAATGTATGTCAAAAGTCACCATGTTTAAAACAAAAGGCAACTTAAGAAACATGAGCATGTAAATGGTGACGTTTCTAACTGGGCCTATCCTGATCATGTGACAGGTGAAATCCTGAATCCTAATCCGGGAACGATGGAATATGCTGTGTCTCCAGCTGTACATCAAGTGCCATCTTCCATGCAGTAGTCAGATGATACGCGTTCAACAATCACAACAATTTTAACTACTGAATCACCTTATGAGTTAACAATCACTTGAAATGTTATGTTATGTTAATTTATGTTATGTTATTTGTATTTGTATAGCGCACTTATCACCCAAGGGGGTATCCAGGCGCTAGAGCAGATGTGTAGGTGGATCAGAGCTCTTAGTTTAACAGCCAAATCTTCAGTTTCTTGTAGAATTCGAGTACAGATGCAGAGGTCCTGATGTGATGGGGAAGGTTATTTCTGGTTTTGGTGGTGATGTAGGCACAGGGACGTCCTCCCGTTTAGCTTCTGCGGATGTGTGGTATCTGTGTGGGGCAGAGTGTGGCTGAGCTCAGTTGCCTAGTTGGATGGTGGAAGTAAAGACGGTGGTTGAGGTAAACAGGACCAGCATTATGAAGGGTTTTGTAGGTGTGGATGAGCAGTTTGAATTGGCACCACCTCTAGAAGGGTAGGCAGTGTAGATCTCTGAAGTGGGGCATGGTGGGTGCCCTGTGGGAGATGTCAAGGAAGAGTCTGGTGGTGGCAAAATAGATACTCTGGAGTCTTTGTTTGAGTCTGACTTCCATGATGATTTTGATGTATCTGGTGTAGTCTGTGGGGGCGGGTCCCAGTTCAGATGGTCACTAGGAGGAGTTCCACTGTGAGCTCTTGTTCCTGAAAATCAGGACTTCAGTTTTGTCAGTGTTGATTTTCAAGCAGTTCGGTTTCATCCAGGTTGCCGCGCTTGACATGCAGGTTTTAAAGTTAGTCCTGGAGGTGTGACTGTGTGTGAGAGAGGGGATAAACTGCGTGTCATCTATGTCGGAGACAATTTTGATTCTGTAGTATCTTATGACATTGGTGAATGGTGACATCTAAACATTGACAAGGGTAGGTCTCAGCAATGACCTTGAGTGATTCCACAGATGAGGTTCCTGTGTTTGGAGGTGTATGGCGTACGTCTTACTGGTTGGATTCTGTTGGGGAGGAAGGAGGCAAACCATTTCCTTGTATTTTGTAGTTGTGGAGTCTTGACACTAGGGTGCTATGGGAGTTAGTATCAAAGGCTGTGGAGAGGTCGAGTACAATGAGATCTGTGGTGTCCCCTTTGTCCATGATGGTCCATTTGTCGTCAGTTGCTGCAATGAGGGTGGTTTCCATGCTGTGGTTGCTGTGGAAACCTCACTGAGTAATGTCTAGGAGGCAGTGCTGTTCTAGATGGTTGTAGAGTTGCCTGTTGATTGCCTGCTCCATTTCTTTGGATGGGAAGGGCAGGAGCAAGATGGGTCTGTTGCTGTTGAGCTCTTCCGAGACTGCCAAAGGATTCTTCAGGAAATCTGTGACCTCTGCGTGTTTCCAGCTGTCTGGTAAGGTTCCATTATGGATGGAGGATTTGATGATGGTGGTGAGGTTGGAGCTGATCAGGGTTCCTCCTAGGCTAAATGTGGTGGGAGCCTTTAAGTGCATTATTTTCACAATTTTTACAGTATTGTCTGGGGTGAGGGGGCCGCAGTTTGTTAGCGGGTGGTCAAAGTCTCAGTGCAAGGGCTGCTTTTCTGGCCTCTTTGATTTGGGTGTGATATTTTCAAAGCGCAAATCTGTAGGTGTTTCTTGCATTGGTGTCCCAGCCAGTTTTCCATCTTCTCCCCAGCTGTTTCCAGTAGCGTTTGAAGTATCTTAGGTCTTCTGTATACCAGCTGGCTCACGAGTTGTTTCTTGAATGTCTGACGTACGTTAGGGTGTCCATGCAGCAGGTGATCCAGTTGTCTTAATGATGTCGTCATAAGAACTAGCACTTTCTGAAAATGATTCTGACTTTTAATGACAGGAAGTGCCTACACACTCCACAGTTGCTCAACATCACCCTGGCTCTCTGCTGCTAATTTTGTTGCAGTTATCTCATGCTGTGGTCCTATTTCTAGACTCCTACTTGAGGGTTTTTCCTCTTATTGTGGATCATTGTGCTGATTACAGTGTTGCAGCTAATAAATGGGCATTACCTTCCTGATAAAACTGTGTAATTTCCTGTGATCGAAGAACGCCAAATGCATTCTTCTTCTCACAGAGCATATCGGGATCATCATGCTGTGAGCATCACTGCATATACTGTGCTGCACCGTGTGGTTTAGGAAAAGATTTCTTATCAGTTCACAGGACCTACTAAGCTGTTTAAGCTTCCTAGGTTTTAAAAATTGCTCTTGATGACATTATGATACATGATTCTCTTTCACTGCAGGATATTTGAGACACTAATTGAAATAGTTCCTATGATGATGCTTTGTGTTTGACACCCCATAGTGCACAATCTAGTGATTATGTATTTTCGGCACACTATCCTACCCACATCATATAACGATAATGATGATGTATTTGATCCACTGGAATACACTAATCATATTGTGGTGCGTTGTAGACACACCATAAATACAACGGTTGAATTTTGATGTTATGTACTTGATATCTAATGATGATGCTGCATCTTATCCTTACTCTAATACAGAGGTACACATTGACACTGTATTTGACACACTCTAGTTCACAGTTCCTATGGAGCAGTGGTGTATTTGATGCACATTGCATCTTACAGTGGTTGATCCATGGTACTACAGTGATAGTATTGCTGTGCATGTAGTGCACTCCAGTCCAAAACTATACTGCCACAGCTCCTTAGAAATTTGGATTTGAATGGTAATTTTGTGTATGAAAACATTTTATCTTGGGGCCCGAATAATTCTGCCAAATCTCCTTTTGGACCATGTAGTTATTGGTTTCTATTTTGATGATGTGTATTTAAATCACTCTAACCAGACCGCCAATGATCAAGCTGTGGGATTGGAGCCTTGGAGTACTGAATTCTCATTGCAATGCTATGTTTGTCAAGTTTATTTTATTCATGCTCAGCTAATAAAAGCCATAGAAAGTTTGGGATGAGAACCCCGTTACAAAAATGTGTAAAACATTTCAGACTAGAAAAGGGAGCGACCAACTTAGATCTAGTGGCCAAGTAGTTATAAAATATTCGGGTGCCTGATAAAATACAAGTTTCAAATGCATCTCGCAACGAAGTAATTAATAAAAAAAGGAGATAATAAACACTATAAAAGCAAATTCATCATTATCAAAAATAGTTCGGACAATATTCAATCAATATGTTAACCCAAACATTTTAGTCTCTGTAATAAATTAAGCTGTGGGTAATTCTGTGTATTTGAGGCTCGGTCAAACAATTCTTCCATTATTGGGAAAGTTAAAGTGCGGGTGCATTTACCGATGAAGTCATTTCATACTGAAACACTTTTACCCTGGTCTTTCTTACGTTTCTGACATGGAGCCCCAAGGACAGATTTGGAGCCTTCAGATGATGAATTGCACTTTTAGTGGGTGCACGTCGTTGTTGCTTGTGAGCCAGTGCTTAGTGGCTTTGCACGTCATTATGCAGGAGGATCTAATAAAAGGAATTTTAAGTTCCAAAAAAGACCTGTGTAGCAACAGCTCTTAGCCTTTTGTCAACTTAAACAAAAAAATGTAACCAGGCAGCAGATCGCTTGAGGATGAGGGTCGTTTAGCAAAAAATCTATAGCTGTCTGAATTGTATGGGTCCCTTGTTTGATCCGTGCTTGATGGAGAAATTTCTGGAAGTCGTCAATTAAAACTGGGCAGATGCAGAGTAAATGAGCAAAATTTTCTTGTGATTGACCGCATAGCCGACACTCATTTGCAACTGGGCGTGAAGATCAGCACAGTAATAGGTCCAGGGATGAGAAAATTCCCATCCCGATGTGGCAATACTTGGGGGCATATTATCAAGAATGGCATTAAAATAATCGCCGCTTTAGCGATAGGAAACTGCCGCTAAAGCGGCGATTTTGGTGTTCTGCTGTGAACATGGGCTTCTATTGGAATTCTCAAGGGCATATTATCAAGCCCATTATCACCGCTTTAGCGGCAGTTTTCTGCTGCTAAAGTGGCGATAATTTTAATGCCGTTCTTGATAATATGCCCCCTGATTTTTAAATGGCTGGCAAAAGTCATATTTTTGCATCTTTTTTTTGTTATAACTTCTCTGTATGAGGCAAGCATGCTTTCTAGCCATCGGGGTCCGGCAGTCTTGCAGAAACGAAGCTTTTACAATCGTTCTGTTTAACACCTTGTTAAAATTTTGGTGTGAAAGCTTTTGGGTCTAAAGTGCAGTGGCTGTTTTCAGTTTTTAGTGCTTCATGCAAGGCGATGGAGGAAGGGTTTTGATAGACAGGGAAAATTGTTTCAGATCTCTCTTGTCAAATTAACATTTTCAGGGTTCCTTCTTCAGCAGCGTGTGTGGCATGTAAGTATTTAAAAATATAGGCCTTTTGTGCAAGGACTTGATCCTGTAAGCTGAATTCTCGCTGAATCTGAGCTGCTGCAGAATAATTAGGAAGTTTAAACAGTGTCCTAAAGACTTGGCTCTGGGATCTGTTCAGAAAGGAGGCCAGCCTGCTGGGAAGGCTTCCGAGCCATAAACCAATGTGGGGATTAGTTTGGTTTTTAACTTCTCCAGCAATGGCTCTAGAGTGGGACTCTTCGTATTATTAAGGATAGTTTGGAAAGTGAATTGTAACGCTGGAACCTTTGGTTTACCTGCGTTATCATGGGTTAAATGCCCTCCCTTGTCGTTGAGCCAACATCCAAGGTACTTGTAGCTGGGGGCTCTGGATAGTCTGTGATTGATAAGATACCATGTTCCGGGTGTTTCCCTTTTCCGTCCAAATATCACAACATTGATCTTCTCGAAATTTACTGTCTGCCTTTCATGGTGCTGTGTGCAGCTAAAACATCGAGAACAATGTCAACCGCGTAAAGGAGGGAAGTAATGTGTCAATGCCCCAGCTTTGGGGGATTGCTGACAATCGCGTCAAGATCAGGGACCAAATTGCTCAAAAAAGGTTGAAGAGAGCTGGTGCCAAGACACATCCTTGTTTGACTCCTTGTTCTATCCTGATCTTGTTAGAGATTGTTGAATTATTATCTCGTTTCCCACTGTTCCATGCTACGGCTGCATCTTTGACGTACTGCATGGCAGGATTCAAATGGGAATCTAACTTTAATCAGAACTAATTGTATGCTGTGAATGTGGTGCTTTTGTGGTTCTGAATGTGTATGATAAAGCTGTGCAACGTGGTCACTCACTTAAGATTTCTGATGCCACCAAAAGGCCTGGGTGGCATTTCAAGTATGCCAAAGTAATCAGAGTAATTGTGAGTTACTCTTTGATGCGGAATTACTAATCCCACAAACACTCTCGCTTGCATAATTAAGAGTCATTTGAAGGAAAAAATCTTACCACAAGAGCACATTTAGCAAGAGCGAGCAGTTGCTCACACTCACTATTCATGTTCTGCTACATTTAGGGCTATTTTTTGGCACAAAATGCATCGTCAAGTCTATTTTGGATGCAAGGGTGAATTTTGTGCTAAGAAAGTAGAGCTTAATGCCGGCAGTAAATTGGGGGAAAATACTACCCCAAAAAAACGTTCTTTGAGAGTGAGCAGCTGCTTCCTATTCATGTTCCGTTGCATTTAGCACTCGTACTTAGCGCAAAATACATTCTCATGCCCATTTTAGGTATGAGGGGGCATTTTAGTGCCAAAAAATTGTGCTATATGCAGAATTGCTCTTCTTGAGTAATTATGCATAACTCTTAGGCCTTTCCACGTAATTATGCTACACTGAATTACATGAGTTATGCCCACTCTATCTCTGGCAGTTCGGGGTGCTCCTTCACGTGGTAAATCTATGCATTTGACATACTTTACCCCATAGCACCATTGCTGCAGTCATGCCTTCTGGACCCTAAAAAGGTGGATTTTAGTGGCAATGTTGTGTGTTTAACTAACTTTGTCCAGAGTCCCAATGCTACAGCTGTGGATTTTCCTCCTTTGATTTCTTTTTTTAGGCCTGGGGGTTGGTAGGACCGTTGTTTTTAAATACAAAATATTCACTATAAACACTTATGCTGATTGACAGTGAGGTGGACAGGGTAATGTGTCACAAATGTGGTAAAGTATCCTATCAGCCAAACTGATACTCTGACCACTCTATTTAGAGTTAAGTGGACTGTCATATTTCTGCCGGTTGTGCTACTGCTCGCTGCGCTACCTGAAACCTTGCACCGACAACCTAATGGATTTGGAGCTGTGGATTTAAGTACTTAGACCATCAGTCGTATCGAGAGCAGATGGTCTGATGTACTGTTCTTCCTCTTCAGGAACCATAGCAAAAGCCTGGTGCTCCCAAACAGAGAAATGACCATCACACTCTGGGGGGAAAAAATCCAGGGTGTGAGGGTCATTAGTATATTGTTTTTCAAAAACACACATTCACTTTGATAGATTGTGTTTGAAAAATAAAAAAAGTTTGCTGAGTAGCCACATGAAACATGGCAGCCGCTGAGCATCCTTTTAGTGCCTTCGGAGGACCGGCTGTGGTGGCGACTCCTCTGAAGGCACACAGATCTCTTCCAGGCCAGCGTAGCTCTGAAAATATGGTAGGCAATAGTCCATCAGGGCGGTGGACGCAATGGCCTCCCCCACTCTGGTGAAGGTAAACTGTGTAACAGCAATATGGATGGTAACAGTTCCTAAGGAGGAGGGGAAGAGTATCAACAGCCAGATAGGCTGTAAGAGTGTCAACAGCCAGGTATGCTGTAAGAAAGTGTAAGATGTCTCCACAAAATTAGAGTGTGCCAAGAAAGAGTAGGAGTACTCCTGTGTGGGTCTAGAAGTGCCCTCACACACCCTTGCGGGTGTTAAGCATCATCATCGGGCAGGTGCTCCTCGTGTGGGTGGCGCTGCAGTCCCTCACGGGCCCATTTTACGGGGCTCTCTGATGGAGATCTTTTAGGAGTGTGCCGCACTTGTGCATGGGGGTGTGTGGGTCAAAATGGTGGTGGTGAGTGAGATATAAAAAGAGCCAAAGTACACTAACAGTTTATTGAGGATGTCCTGAGAGTCTAAGTAAAATAGATCACGGGGATGGAGGTGCAAATGTTGTTGCCTGTATGAGAGGGGAAACTGATCAAATAAGATCCCACTTCTCTCAACCCGTGTGGTGAGTATTGGAATAAGTGTACAGATATATCAAGGGGTCGACATGTTTTGCGCTTAAAGGTGGTCCCTAGTGGATCCTGGAGCGCTTCATCAGGACCAAAGAAAAGGTTTTGAAAAATGGGAATCGGGAACACAACACCCTATATTCCCATAAGTCCTTTTTATAGGGGTAAATCTAGAAGTAATAGGTATAGGACACGTCGTTATGTGTGTCCCTCGAAGTGGCCTGTGCGAGACAAAAAACACAGGGGGGAGGGAAAACAGGGGAGAGATAAAAGATAAACAGAAGAACGTCATGCCATAGTACCAGAGTAGTGTTGACTCTTATCTGTGCATGGCGTGGAAAATCCCAGTGCCCCGGGAGGGGGATACTAACTGGAAGCATGCACACACATATGAGGAACGGTGCAGCTAAGATTAAATTAGTGGAGATAACATGCCTGGCACGTATCTGTTAGAAAGCACGCTTCTCCTGGAAAGCACTAGAAGGGATAAAAAGTGGTCCAAAATACACCTGAGTGATACTACAAGTGTGGTAGGAGACACACGCGCCTCAGAGGGTGACGTGAGCAAAGACGGAGACGTCAGGCTAACAATATTATACGTGTAAAAAAGGGGATGAGTTAAGGTGCAAGTGGATCGTAACGGGCCATCAATAGAGACAATGCCCCGATGGGGAACATGTACAAGAAGTACACAAGTGCGCCCTTGAGATACACGTAAATACAACTAAGTGTGGGCGGGGTGTGTCACGGTCCGTTAGGAGACTGCCACACAGTGTGTTGCGGGATTGAACGTGATCGTAATCAAAACACATGCAATCTCATACACAAGATCATTATAACAAATTACAAAAAAAGAGACATCTCAAGTCCTAACCTCCCTCGCTGAAGGATGGGCCTCCTCAGCGTGGCCTTGGGAAGGTGGAGGCAGCTGAGAAAGAAACGACAGAGCGAGAATGGCAAAGCAGGTCAGCTGAGACAATAATCAGAGGCAGGGGATACATTGGCAGCGGATATACAAAATCAAACTATAAATGAGTGGAAAAACAAGGAGAGAGCGAGGGAAAGAAGAGGGGGTACATCCTGCTCCCCAATATAATGCTAGACTTAAACAATGTAGACAAACCCACTATGCGTATGTGTTACAATCACTAGGGCCATATGTAGGTAGCCTAACATTTACCACTTCATAAATACCGAATTTTACCGATTCGGTATTTATGAAGTGGTAAATGATATGTAGGTAATCCATCGGTAATATTTACTGATTCGGAATGGGTCGGTAATTTAGAATCGGTATTTACCGATTCAGTAATGGTAACTGGCTTCCTATTGATTCCTATGGGCCAGGAGGCCCATAGGAATCAATGAGAAGCCAGTTACCATTACCGAATCGGTAAATACCGATTCGGTAATGGGGGGAGCACAATCATGGGTGGCAGGGTGTCACAGTGACACCCTGTTGCACCCCTGATTCCTGCATGTGTGCACATGTGGCACACATACATGCCCTAAGGGCATGTATGTCTGCCACATTGCACACTTCAAAGTGCAAAAAAATGCCTTTTTCCAGCTATTCGTCATTTACCACCAACTTTTAGTTGGTGGTAAATAACGAATCCCCACAACAACCAAACACTCCCCCTACATATCATTTCAGGATTCGGTATTTACCGAATCGGTAAAATTACCGATTCGGTAATTTTACCGATTCGGTAAATTACCGAATCCTGAAATGTGCCCCCTACATACCAAAAGCCTGAATACCGGTCGGTAACGGGATATTTACCGAAAATCGGCCGTTACCGACCGGTATTGGGCTTCCTACATATGGCCCTATGTGTGGGAAGTACATGGACCCATTACGTGTACTTAAAAGGCCCCTCACACACCAACCTAGTTGGTGTCATGCTTCCTCATTGGGGTCCCAACCGGGTGGCCTAGTGCCCCCCGGTTGTGCTACAGTGCCTGGTTACAGCGGAGCTGGTGTGGTGCAGATATGTGATGTGACGTGAATTGATTATGTTAAAAATATCTCTGAGAATCCTTGCCTTTAGACTGTAATATTGGCAGCTCAGGATATGGTTAACCCCTTCGATGCTGCGCAGATTCCGCCGCTGTGCTGACGGAATCTTGCGCGGGTGTGGTCATGACGGAATGGTTCCGTCATGAGCACAGCTCAACCGTGGGTCATGACGGAACCATTCCGTCATGAGCACCGAAGGGGTTAAAAGAAATATATGTGATGCAACTGTTAGGATATTATTACCGTTAGTTGACTATGTGTTGAGGTCTACATGTTTCAGCCCATTAAAAACGTGTGAAAGGGTTTTCTTCAGGACCAGGTTAGTGAGAATAGTGAGTGGCAAAGGTGAAAAATGCCACGTGAAACCAGTGAAGTACCTACACACGCACTAAGGTGTGTGGTGTAATTTTCGGCGTACTTACTGACACTTGTCAAAAAACCTGTTGGGGAGAAAGAGGACAAGACAAGACACATAGATTATAGCAACATAAAATGCAATCTTAAAAGGTGCTGTAGTCATTGTCTTGGTGACTACCACAGTGATTGTTATGCTAAAATGCAGCGCATGTTGGCAGCGACGTGCAACGACTCGTGGCATGCTGCATCTGCAAAAGAGTAGCTGATGGCTTCCTGTGCAGCCTTGGTGAGTTTAAGCACGCATACGCCTAGGCAGATGGTGGCCACATTGAAGTGCGCGGTCAAGTGGCATTACATTGGATGTACCCCCTCTTCTTCCCCTCTCTCCTTGTTTTTCCAGTAATTTCGCAGCGCACAGCTGTGAGAGCGTACGTTTGTAATGGTAGATTACATAGCGATAAGTCATAGAATGGCTGAAAACCAGGGCCTGGGTTTCACTCTGGACGATGTCAACAACATCTTAGCAAATCCTCCATTAATGGCAGATTTCATTGTAGCGACATTTATTGCCCAAACCGCCGATTGGGAAGGCCTAAACTAAACGAAACGCAACTGCATAAGAACAATTCTCCATGGGGTAATCCTCACTGAATATCTGAGAAACAACACAGCCCCAAGAGGACTCATAGTCACGAATGCTCCCCGCATTTTCCTGGATGATGAAACCTTCCGCAAGGATTGGCCCCAGATAGCATGGCGATGCACACACGACTGGATAATCCTCATCATCCAGACAGCAAAGCACCTCTCTGAGGCCATCCTCATCGAAATCCAAACTACTGAGGCACATTTCAAAGCAACTGTAACTTCATACAAAAAAAAATTGGATGAAACTAACAAAGAGATAAATGAATACAAGGAGAGCCTGACACAGAGTAAGATTAATACATTCCAGAAAGATCTGAAAAAATTCTCTTACGTGAAAACCTACCCCTACGCGGACACTGAATACAAAGCTCTGAAAAGATCAGACACATCAGGGGGTTCTTCAGGCGAAAACTCATCTGGGAGCAGCAGTTCCAGCTCAAGTAGCTACAGAAAAAGACAGCAGGGAAGGGTAAGAAACATCGGCTGGCAACAACCATGGGCACAAGGGCCACCAGGGCCCAATATGCACTACCCAGCCCCATATTCCCAGATGCATCCACAATATGGATATGGCTGGAACCTGCCCTTTGGACCACCACCAACACCTCCCTACATGAATCAGAACCAACAGTTTCCTTTTTAGGAGGAGGCCAACGGGGACATGGAAGAAGACCACCTGGTCCTGAAGAAAGCCCTTTCATACGTTTTTAATGGGCTGAAACATGTAGACCTCAACACATAGTCAACTAACGGTAATAATCTACTGATAGTTGCATCACATATACATCTTTTTTTTTTTTTTTTTTTTTTCTCAGAATGAGATGCTTTATATAAATACTTTTGTAATATGCAATTGACTTTTGTAGAAAGTTACAAGTTGTTGCAATAGGCAACACAATTCTAAACACAATAATGCATTGAGTTCAATAGAAGTTTCGAGATATTTGCCACAGATTACTTTTTTTTTTTTTTTTTTTTTTTTTTTTGAAACCGTTTATTGCAGTTTAAAAAAGTTACAGGTATGGGCCTACAACCACCCGGCCGGCCGCTAGAATGACAAAAGCATATTGCATAGATACAGTAAAAGTCTCTCGGCAGTGCAGAGCAATGAAACAGGAGTAATCAATGGTGCAGGCCACACAGCTCCAAGCCCACAGTACGGTTCCCTTTTCTTGAAACAAAACAACACCAAAAAACCACACCCGCAAGGCAACCCGCGATCCAAAGTGACAGCACGTGCTCCATAAGTGGGGGATCCAAACCAGCAACAGAACTCTGAGAAGGGGAATGGGAGTAGATCAGGGACTGGGGGACCGCGCGCCCGCGGCCGAGGGAGGGGGGCCGTCTAGGGAGACGGAGCAGGCGAGGCAGCCGGTAGCAGTGGTGGCTCACAAATACCCCCGCGGTAGGCGTTCCAGGGGCCCCAGAGTTTCACCCACGCCCCAGGCTTACCCCTCGCCACATACACCACCTTTTCACGAAACATACACCAATCCATATGCTCTTTCCAGGCCGACACCGCAGGGGGCCTCTGGGATCCCCACAATTGAGCAATGTCACGCTTGGCTATCATGTATCCCAGAGTCACCCACCGCGCCTGCGGGACCGAATAGTCATTCGGTTCCCATACATTCAGCAAGCATCTCCTCGCTTCAGGCAGCAGCGCGACACGCGTAACCACACGCAGGACCTCATGCACACCACGCCAGAATCGCTCCACCTTCGGGCACTCCCACAGTATATGCATGAAAGTCGCCAACGCACCACAGCCACGCTTACACATTCCGTCACCAGCAAAACCCATACGCAGCAGCCTTGGCCCCGTCACGTAAACCCGGTGAAGGATCTTGAGCTGGACGAAACGAAGGCGAGCCGGGATGGCCACCTCTTTCGGAGAGGCCACCGCAGAAATCCAATCCTCGTCGTCCAGCTCCAGCCCGTCGGCAACCCAAGCCTCGCGGAGACTAGTCAGCAGGCACGATCTATCGTTGATCAGTTTTTTGTATATGAGGGAGATCGTGCTGTCCGGGACATGGCCATCTAGCACTCTGTCCTCCAGGGGGGAAGACTCCGGAATGGACATATACATCTTTTAACCATATCCTGAGCCGCCAATATTAAAGCCTAAAGGCAAGGATTCTCAGAGATATTTTTAACATAATCAATACACGTCACCTCACATATCTGCACCACACCAGCTCCGCTGTAACGAGGCGTCGTAGCACAACCGTGGGGCACTTGGCCACCCGGTTGGGACCCCAATGATGAAGCATGAGCATGACACCAACTAGGTTGGTGTGTAAGGAGCCTTTTAAGTACACCTAATGGGTCCATGTACGTACCACACATATTGATTGTAACACATACGCATAGTGGGTTTGTCCACATTGTTTAAGTCAAACTATAAATGAGGTCCAATGCTTTCAGTAAGCCTTCTTCTTCCATTGGTCCACTGTAGTGTCATTCACATTTTGATTCCACAAACCACAACCTACAGCATGGGACACAGGGTCAGATTACTTCAGCCATTGGCTTATCTGATTGTGAGTGATGGCATTCTTCTCTTGCACAATGGGCACATCTGCACAATATATAGTCGCCATCAGTGCCAGGAACTACTTGTGTAATGTGTGATTTTACTTAAAAATATATATTTTGGAGTTTAAACAGTACATGTTATACACAGACCAAGGAATGGTGGCTCGCTCAAAACTGCTACAGGGCAACTCATGTACCGCGTGTCTTCATACAAAAATATTCACAAACAAAATAAGCATTTGCAAAGCCAAAAGATCAGCAGCCATCTCCAAATCTATTGGCTCTATCTGTTCTATTGTGATTTTGCGTATATGACTCGCTCGTCCTGGACCTACCATGATGCAGCTATATGTTTGCCGCACACCATAACCCCCTCTGCCCCCAAAGTGCTGGAATCCAGAAGTAATACTGTGTACGCAATACACTTTATGCCAGAAATCCTATGCTCCGAAGGTGTCACATTGGAGTGTTGGATCTCAATGGAAATGCATTTGACTCCCTGCATTAGAGGTCTCCGCTCGCTGCTCCCTGCTATTGCATCCCTTTATAAATCTGTCTCTATAGCTTAAATCTGACTAAGCACTTACCAATTGCTGCATCTCCTGAGACACCGGGCCTCTCCCGCGGCAATCTCTGTGGCTATGCAAACACAGTGAGACATCAATCAGCCATCGCTGGGAATCCTAGAGTGCACGATTTGATGTGCCTCATAAATATGCATCGGGTCCATTTCCACCGATGTGAACATATCAAATACCCTCGTGTAACTAGCTGGAGATGGCGCGGCTTGAAATATGCAACGGCTCCTCTTCCCATCCTCTGCTGAAGAAGCAGGAGAGTTATTTTAAGTGAATGTGACTGACAAACTCAAGTCTTTGCACAAGGAGCAGTTAATCGAAAGCGCCAGTCTCTGACCTCAACAGCATAAGGGGCAATGTTTTTCAATCGGCGACCAAGATAAAAGTCATTATTCATTCTTCATTATTCCATTTGTATCTGCTCTAGAATTAGATCATTTTTGTGTGCTCTGAACTAAACTGTATTCGGTCTGAAAATTATGTATAAAGGACAGCCCTGAGATAACTGATGCAGTCCATAATACTACCAAGTGGCTTTATTCTTTTATAAAGAAATTGAATTTTAGACTGTGGCAGAAATACTACAAACCACATTGCCACTGTTAGACCTCATTACACTCAAAGGAAAAGACTCTCATTGATCTCCAAGTCATCCCCATTTTGGTCTACAGATCAAACCCTTGTGCACACAGCTCATATACAGCAGGGGGCAGATTTACAAGCCCCTTGCGCCACCAGTGCATCACTTTTTGTGAACCACTGGCGGCGCATTTCACTGCCCCATATTTACAAGGACAGTAAAAGCCACCCTGCATGACTTTTCCTGTATTCGTAAATACGGCCCCTTTACACGCAACACTTAGTAGCATAATCGGCAACACTCCCCATCCCCCCAACAGCAATATCCTGGAGAAATAAACAGAAGACACCTTTTTTGTGGAGAAAATTAGCTGCAGGTTTATTTGCATAACAAATATGCCAACATGGTGGGTTATCTTACAGGCGATCCCAAGGCAGGCAGCCCCTCGCCGCCTGCCCACCTGAGGAGCCAAATTACACCGTGGCCATAGCCAATCCACGTTTGCCAGATTTGAGGGAGGGGATAACCCCTCCCACCGGTGGACCACCAGTCCACCCCATTACTCACGCCCCCAGAAGGGGGCAGAGCATTCCAGGCAACCCCTGGTTGCTCAGGTCCACAACCGCCCATAGGACTAATGGGGCACCGTCGCTCCTCCAGGGTCCAACTCGAGGACCTCCCGGGGATATTTGGCCTTTGCACTCTTGTTGTGCTCATGCAGAGGGTACCCCTCTGTACCTTACAGCCTCTGGATCACCCTGTAACTCCACCACAGCTCCGGGTGTGGCCACCATCACCCCAGGACCCCCCACCAAGATAGGCCTTCTTACCTACACCCTGCTGATTCCAAGGCCTCCCCCAGATCAAGCAAGAACAGGTCCATTCCCACTCTGGACAGGTGTATCCAATCTTCATCAAAACACCCTAAGGACTTAGCGTGCAGTAACCCCTGTCGGATGAAGCCAAACCCCCTTTGCTCTGTGAATTTTAACATGGCGCTGTTAACCCTCCTGGGAGAGGTCTCCATGGCATCCCCTGATTGCCCTCCTACCCAGGAAAGTCAAGTCAATGCCTCCCAGCTGTATGGCCAAAATTGTTGGGAGGGGAGACACCCCCCTAGTCATGTTCCAGCGCATGCCAGGGACCCCCACTCACAGGATGCCCGGAAGGCCCTCCCCCCAGATCGTTGGTCCTGGCAACTTGAAGAATTGCTAGGTTGCAAAACCCCCTTTGTTGAGCACTGCACACCATTCTAAACAACTAATCCAAAATTCTGACCCGTACAGGGATCAAACCTGCGACCTTGGCGTTATAAGCACCACGCTCCAACCAACTGAGCTAACTGGCAAAGGCTTGCCCATATTTGCCTAATAACAATGCACCCCAACAAACCTCAGGTTCCTCACAGGGGTGCCTAAGGTATCTTCACCATTTGCCTGTACATACAACACTTAACCTGTCATCCGGCCACTCCCCTGGGTGGTTGTTGACGGATGTACCTTTTAACACATTGCGATTTCCATCGTCCCACCTGCATGATGCACTCCACTGACAAGCCTGCCCAGACCCTGGGCTTTCTGCCCCTTCAAAATAGTGCTTGCAAAGTTGCCTGCCAGAACCCGCAAGCCTGACATTTAATCATGCCTTCCATACCCGTTCAACCCCAAAATGGGAAGGGGCATGATGTCCACTTGAACCAGGGTACCCCTCTCCCGGAGGGCCAGGTAAGGTGCGGCCAGACCCAGTGGGCCATACATCTATCTCCCAGCTGGGTGTAACAAAATACCCTTCAGCCAAGCCTGGTCGGAATGTGCCCTTCTCCCTACCCCTTGTAAGGGAGCACCACACCTGCCTGTCTTCCTAGGCCAAAATTGGATATCAGTCCCCTTGTTGGCTGACCGCTCCCAAGGATAATTAGCCTAACTGAAGCAACCTGTATCATGCCGCTGTGGATTGGAGGACATGGAGTAAACCTATGGTCAGTGTACCTGTATCCTCTTATCTATAAAAACAAAAAGTGCTCTGATCGTAGTCAGTCTTTGTTATTCTAACCCTCTATTCCAACAATATTAGGGTACCCGCACCCTATTGGGAATGGCAAACTCACACCCCAGCTGACAGGATAGAGTCTATTCATCCTCGATCTAACAGACCCAACCAACACCTCAAACCCTGACAAGAAGAGACCTGCTAACCTGCCTCCACTCGCCAAATTAAGGAACCCCGTTATTCCACACCTCTCTGCTAATGCTCAAGTTAGTATACAGAGTGCGAACGTGTCAAAAACCAAAAGACTATATATGCATTGGTGCCAGTCCTCGCTAGGATCAGTGCAAGTGGCCAGAAGTAATGGATGTCTATGGTCATGAAAACATAATAAGCCACGCAATGAACCATAGACCTACCTAAATGTCTCTGAGGTGAAGCCATTGGAGGACCCCGGAAAGGCAAAATGCCCGAGACATCGGATGCCACAAGCAGCCCTCGAGTTTAAAAAGGCCCATCATATCAGAAAACTGCACCTTAGAGGCAAACCAAGCTGACATCAAAATCTGCTTCCACCTGGTCCTGAACTGAAACGTCTGCATCCCCTTCAGGATTACGATATATGTGCTTCATATTTGCCGCTTTACTGCTAAGTATGCCCAGTTCATACACTGCTACTTCTTTACATTTTCTTTTCTTTCTCTGACTTCAAAATGTCCAGAGATTGGAAGCACCAATCCCATTGTTAAAACTTAAATGCAAGCCGAATGTATCCGTGGGTCATAGCCTCGCATTCAAACCACTGTCTTAGAAGCGCAGAGAGTCAAATACAGAGTTAAAAGCCCCTTTATTTAACTTGAGCTTAGATGCACCAGTACTAACTGCTCCTATTACCTGGAACCGTGTGGTGTGTCCCCTAGCTGGAAAACTTATTGGTGTGCACAGACACAATGCCTGGAAACATGTAAAGCCCAAGCTGTTTTAGCAGTTCCTCCTGCATAACCCAGACAAGATATTCCTGCCAGAACTCTATCTGTGTCCCTTTACATTGATTCCGAATAGCCCTGCCACTTTCTGATAATCAGTGGCCATCTCTGTCTCTGAACCTAACCCATGTTGCACTGGCTTGGTTGCGGATGCTCAAGATCACTTCCATGGCTCTAAACCACTTCTCACTCGAAGGGCAAACCCTGGCGGCCAAAACAAGGCACTGGTGGGTGCCGCCTACCCGTTCTAAACATTTCTGCCGCTCCACAGGCCAGTGAAATTGTATCCCAGGGCTGACTTCTGGCACCTGAACCCTTACTTGGACATGCCCGAGCTAGAAACCCACCTCTAGAAGGCCTGCCAACCGTTTGACCACCTCCAATACCAGAGTGTCACGCCGCCACTCCGTAGCCAAGAACTAAACCAGGTATAGATGTAATGGAAGACCCATCTCTTGGCGCATGCCTGCCACACATTTCACTGCGCATCCTAGTCTGTTAAAACCAGGGCGCAAGGTAGCCTGCAGAGCTAAGCCCACAAAGAAATCGCCCGCCCCTGCACGCAGATCAAGCATCCCTTACTCGCCCCGCCACAGAGACTTACATGTTACATGTAGCTGTTATGCACCCTGCTTGCACTGAACATGGCCCAAATTCCAGTCACTGAACAATAGACAATGCAATGACCGCACTGGGCCCCTCCTAATAAGAGATTCTATATCATAACCCTAAATTAAACTTGCGGGAAGCTTGAATATCCATGCCAGGGTGCGACTAGGTGGTTGCTGTGTCCCTGCTGACAATATTTTAACCCTATGACCCATCCCTGAAGTGATCCCCACTGAAGGAGTTTTCTGCGGGATGTCCTGGTCGACCAAATCATGGGGACTGGCCTGTGTCTCCCTGCCCAGAACTTACCACAGACACCATAACACCCAAAGTTATTGCTCACCGACCTGAGTGCAGGAAAACGCACTGGCCGGTCCTTAGACCATCGAACCTCTAATCCTAAACAAGGTGACCTACCACAAACAACTCTGAAATTGCCATTATGTCACTCCACATTCACCAAACAGGACTGCTGGGAGCACAGGCCACCAACTTCGCCGACACCTGTGACAGGACAGGCCGTGCTCATGTCCAAACCGAACGACACAAACTACCAACCACACGTAGCACATTTCCATTGCCAGGTTGCTCCAACCTTTTTACACACCTACTGCAGGGGCCTCGGAATTAGTTCTTGTGATCTGCATTGTATAAATTAGTGAAAGATGCACGTTTGAACTGGTAGCTGATAATGTTAATAAAGCCTGCAAATACTCTGCCCAGAGCAACCCGCTAGACAATGGCTTCCATTGAAACGGCGATGGCAACAGACCTCCAAGCACCGAAGGCGGTACATCGGAGTACAGCTCTAGTCTAACAGATGCACCTTTCATCAGATATCAACCATACACACCTGGCTGAAAGCTGCTTAGTGCTTCTGATGCATCGGCGCTCCCTGACCCCCAGCACGCTCACCCTGATAAAATCAGCTTGTGACTGGGACTTAATAGTGCGATGAAAGCACAAGACACATGCCTGACGTTAGATCTTCAACCAGGCTCCACCACAAAAGCCCTTCACAAGCCATGTGGCCTAAAACATTCGCCCTGTGAGGCAGTTGCAAATGGACTGCAAACAACTCCTAGGCATTCTCGACCAATTTTATAAGTGGAGTTTCTGGTTGGCTAAGGTCTGCACCTGAGCCTGGCCGAACCCACCACTAGTCAGGAGAAGGGAGTACACACTTAATCTAAGGCCTGCCCACCCCCTAGGTAGCTAGGCAGAGCCTTAGCGCTTATCCCAGAGGCAGTGTAAATTTAATGTGCCAACCGCACACCCACAGTAGCAAACTAGGCACACCAAAGAGGAGACTCCATACAAGGTTATTCAAATTATCCTTCGTATCCTCCATAAACGAAAAAAAAACTTAGTTCCAACTGCCTATATCACACTGTGCTACCAAACCTCGTCATGACTTCACAGGGATCACATCAATCACTAGGTCAATTGGGTCACTGTGCTACAGATCAGTTAGCACAACCCAGTAGTTACTGGTAGGAACTGTACTTAACATAACACATTATGCATCAACTCACTCAGCAGTATACCCCACTAACCTCGTACCCGGGCGCATATCAAAAGTACCTCATGTGCAAATTAGGCATCACAGATCACCCTAGCGTTGAATACAATTGGCTTCACACCGGGACTAGGGTGCAGCTTCTACACCCTCCTGTTGGCCAATCTCTGGTAATACCTTCACACCGTGGAGCACAGAAGCCTCTGGGCCAGTCCCATGCAACTTTGCTTTCGGACGCTTTGAGTCAAAGAAATAACAAGCAACTGACATTCCCGCGCAGTCACAAGTAGAGGTAAGTCACGAAGCCCAGGGAGAAAGTTACTGAGGGCCACTGCTACCTAGTGGCCCCAACATGACCGTACTCCGATAAGGGTCCACAAACCCGTAACTGATCAACTCTGGTGAAGGGGGCTATGAACACAGTGTTGTACTAATTTGCAACATAAACTCGGTCTCTCTCTCCCACTTGTATGATACTCTATGACCTTAACTTACTCCTGCCGCTCCTGTCTTTACTGCGCATCCTAGCATCCCATCTTCCTATCAGCGGCACCACTGACGGACATTGGGATGATAGACCAGCCACAATCTTTCGCGGACCTCCGAGACATTCACTGAAAACAGCTGAGTGACCGACAATGGACATTTACAACCGTTAAATTGCATCTGTCTTTCATGCGCGCCTCATAACATAATTCCTTTCCAAGACAATAAACCAACATTAAATTACCAGGTCTTGCCCCTGTGAGGAACAGTGAACTAAGGGGGCTTACAACAACTGGCATCCACTAGTACAGTGTGTCATGCTCTAAATGTCCCCACCGCCGCTGGCATGCCCGTCTTTCACCCTGGGTGCTACCCCAGCAAAAGGGTGAAAGGCGGGGTGACTAAGACTGGGCTCGAAACACCAAGTGGGTGTAAGTGGCACTCGGCCTTATGCACGTGGGCCAGCCCGACAATCTGAAAGAAAGCTTGCGGCCTGGATGTCACTCACCCCCCCGTCGGGGCAATTAACCCGTGAAGGCCCCAATCCTGCATGCCCAATTGTAAAAGTGAAAGAGCTGTGGGTGCTAAACAGGCAAAACTTTCTCTACCCCTGCCCTACCCAGTGTTCATTCCCACTCACTGCCTTACGGCGTGTTCACGTGCCACTGCCCTACCAGGTGTTCACTTACCCTGGTCCTACCCAATACAGATATACCACTGCCCAGAAAGTGTTCCCATGCCCAGCTGGGGACGAGGCAGACAGTCTGTGTTTTAAGAGAAACGGTCCATGGGCGAGGCACGTGACCTTGAATCGTGGTCTGCAGCGATCCGAGGCAAATCACTGCTTGGGTGAGCTCATAGATGTGCTGCTCTGGTCATACGTGTGCAAGTCCCCTAATTGTGACTTCTATACATAATTATCTACATATACATGGCCCTCTGATACGCCAAGACGCACCTAATATCTGTTTCATGATTTAGTCACATCTAATGACGTTGTTTCTATAAAATGTGTCATGACAAGAGAAAACAGTGATATTCAGTATGTAAAATCATCAATGGGTGCCTTCAAGACAACACGTGGTCGTGTAGTTAAGTAATCGGTAGTGCATATGTAACGTACCACTATTAGCACGAAAAAGGAGGGACCAACCCTGTGCCATGACTGAAACAAATTACACAGTGATGCACACTTTGTTCTAGGAGGCAAGGTGCACTGAGTATACGAGGGACCCCGAATTAAACCGTTCAGGCTCAGCAGTTTCCAACTGGAAATAACTTCTTGATCCAGAGATGCTCATAGCGGGCTATTCCAGAAGACACCGAACAGCATGTGACACAGATAGCCAAGGCATGCCATCAGATTAAACGCGAGGGGAAAAGGCGGGGGCTAATGTAAAATGAGCACAGAAAAGCTCTACTAGAGAATCGAACTCAGGACCTTCAGATTACGAAACTGACGCTCTTCCCACTGTGCAAAAAAGGCCGCACAAGCAAAAGGGGCATGGGTTGCATACCAAAGATGGTTCCGCCATGCATTATTTGACACTATCGTCATTACTTTTTCGTTTACCTCAGTGCAACAAATGTTACATTGAACAGCGCCAGAACTGGCACATTAGGCAGAACTCTCTTCGCCTGAGTGCTCTGCTTGTTAAATTGCATTCCAGTTATTACTTTTTAAAAGCAACATTTTTTGAGTGTATCATGACAAATCAGCAGCAGTCTGAGAACGTGGGGCTGAGTGACGGACCTGCCCCCCAAAGCCGACACTCAGCAGTCAGGGACCGACTGCCTAGGTGGCCTACAGATGCGGTCGAAAAACCCCTCCGCGCTCTGAACCACACCAGGAGAGTGGCATCCAGGGGCAGGATGTACAAAACCCAGGACGGCTCACGGTGGGACCCCTAATGCGCCCATTTCTGGCCTCGAAGCACCCGTCAGCGTCCCCGCACCCATCCCATACCGGGATACGCACATGATCCCAACCCCTTGGGCAAGGACATCTCTCTCCGCCGGCTCTGAACTAGCGACCGAGGCACCCATGGGCATCCACGCACCCGGCCCGGCATGGTCAAGTCTCCTCGCTGGCTCTGCCCCAGCGACCATGGGAAGTCGTTCCCTGCAATCCTCTGCTCTACCTACTGAGCTGTAGGAGGCTCACCAGAGGTGCGGCCAGCCTCACATACCCCATAGGCCTAGCCAACTCTATCCAGGTCCGGAGGAGGCCGCCACCATGCGGGAAACCACCTGGGTTGTGACCTGCTCCGTGACCAGGCTGTGGCCAGTCGGGGTAAGGTCATCATGTCCCATACAGGAATAGCGGGGAGACAGAGGCCCACTCACCGCAATATGCAGCAGCGTCTCCGGACCTAAATGGCGTCAGGGCAGCAGGAAAAGAGGGCGCCCAGTGGGCGGGAGAGGTATATATACCTCACCCACAGCCCACTCCTGCCCGGGAGTGATGCGGGCAAGCAACACCTAGGGGGTCGCAAACACTGGGCGGCTGCCTCTTGTGCCATCCTGTGGCAATAAGGGAGGCCGCCCTCATAGGAGGGTCCCCTTCGTCGACCCGGGGCAGCCCTCATTGCGTGAAAGGGGCTGTCCATGGGTGTTGCTGTGGGTGTTCCCACGCTACACCCATGGAACAAGACACATTTCCAGATTTACGAGGAATTGTAAAACTGGAAATACGATAGAATGCTACGCCACCCTAGGGGTGTAGCGAGGCGCAACGAGGAGAAATGTTTTCATTTCTCCTTGTTTTTTCCTCTTTCAATGCGTGCTGTATTCTACAGCATGCATTGAAAGAGGAAAATGCCTGTAGTGATTGTTTTTGTGCAGGAAGGTGCCCCTTCCTGCACAAAAACAATCTCCACATGACACAGGCATCCTTGCACCATGATGCAAGGGTGTCTGGGCCGGCACATGGCAGCAGTTTGTGCACCCGTGCAGGGGAGAGAATAGGAATGCGACTTATTATTGTAAATATGTCGCAATCCTGTGCTTTGAAAGTGGCGCAGTCAAAGGGCTTGAGGTGCCGTGCTGCGGCACTTTCTTGTAGATCTGCACCCCTATGTTGAAATGTATAAATGTGGCGTAAGGGTTGTAGGGGAGCCTGTTGTTTGTTGATTGTTGAGTGTTAGTGCTTTAGAAGCCCCAGTAACACTCTGGGGCATATTTAACAGACCCTAGCAGCACTTTTTCTGACGCTCGGGTGGCATTGTGCCATCCCCCATATTTACAAGGTGGCGCTAAGTCACTAAACTTGGCTTAACGCCACCTTGTAAAGATGTCCCTTTCCACTGCAGTCTGCTGCAGCAAAGGGGCGGGCAATGGGTGTTGCAGTGGGAGAAGCACCACAACACCCATTGCTTTTTGATGCTGCACCAGATTTACATGGCTGAAGCAGCGCTAGAAACTAAGGCCAAGTAATACCTGGTCTTAGAATGGTGATACAAGGAGAAATTATTAAGTTCTTCTCGTTTTTTGCTCTTTCTATGTGTGCTGCATTTTGCAGCACACATACAAAGAGTAAATTGCCAATATTGATTGTTTATGTGCAGGATAGTATCCCTTCCTGTACATAAACAATCGCCCCTGCAGCACAGTCTCCCTTGTAACATGGCGCAAGTGGGCCTGCGCTGGCGATAGACAGCTTTACTAGTGCCAGCACAAGGGGAAACGAAGGGGTGAGCCATATTTTAGTAAAAACGGTGCATCCCTGCATTTTGAAAATGTCACAGTGTGGCGTTGCCAAATTTGGAGTAACAGTGCTCCAACATTTTCTAGTAAATAATATCCCCTCGGTGTCCTTCTGGAAACTATGATAAAATGAGAGATGCCTAAGTTAAACAGCCTTCTGAACTTTTTTCATTTATTTTAGAAGTGCTGTATCTTTCTTTGACATCCAATATTTTGCTAATAGATCAGAGGAAAAAACTTGCATTATTACTATGTTGATTGATACTAGGGTTGCACAATGACTAAGCTACTTGAGGTATGTAGTTTGATTGTTACAGTGAAGGAAAGCACTTTTCACGCTTGTGATTGGACCCTGGTTTCCAGCACGCAGCACTTTTGCGACGGTTCCTGCCAGCTTCAAAAGGCTAACGGAGGTTCCGCAGTGCAGGAAGGAGAGCACTTTGCACGTTTGTGATCAGACCCTGCTTTCCAGCATGCAGCACTTTTGCCACAGTCCCTGCCAGCTTCAAAAGGCAGACGGAGGTCCTGCACCGCGGGACGCATGCGGGGCGTGCCCGGGCTCGGCCCAAGCGAAGACGGGCACGTCTTAGCCCATCAGAGTCCAGAAGAGGCTGGGCTGGCTCTACGGTCAGATTGTACTGATAAGTTTGGTAGGTGGACTTGAGGGGGCCAAGTAGTGTGGCAGAACAGTGCGGCTGAACTGACCAAGACCAATTTATACCGTGGCCATACCAACTACTGAACGCAGGATCCAATTGGGTGTGGTGCTGGATTGGACAAGTAAGTTCTGGAAATTTACTTTTCATATATTTATTTTATTGTCCCGGGGACTGAAGAACTACCATAGTGAACCCGCGAATGACATACTGCCAGTGAAGTTTATTTTCCTGTACAGGTTGCAGGATGGGTGAAAAGAAAGGCGCCAGCCATCCAGCCTCCTCCACTGCCATCCTCTAAGTGTTTGGCTCGCTTATCACTATTGAATTATATGACTGGGGCAATGGGGGCCATCGAAAATAATATCATCATGGTAGAAGAAACTTTGAATTTGGACAGTGTTGGGGCACTAGCTAAGGAAAAAGAGACTGAGGTTATGCCGGGGGATCTCTGGGGGGGTTACCTTCTCAAAATGGGTGTATTCAAAACATTTCTGATTACATATCAGTTAGCGATCAGGAGTCGGAAACTCAACCTCCATCTAAATGCCCTAGAAACCAAGAGAAAATATGAAGCCCAGAGATTGTCGTTTGTGAAAGCCAGATAACCCCTAAGGAACCCAGGTCCTCAATAGCAAAGCCTCGGAAAAAATGTTAAAACGTGCTAAAACTCTGCCCAGTACAGAACAAAAGGCAGTGTCTTGCCCTGATAAGAAGTTTTCTGCTCCCTCTAGTGATCTTGGGAATTTACTCACACTTATTGTAGATCTAGGAACATATTTGAGAGAGACATTAAGTAGCCTAACTGACAGAGTGACTAAGATTGAAGACAGACTGAACAATGTCCAGGTAGTTCAGAGTATTAATAATCAGACTGGCAAACCATATAATCAAAAGACCTTAGGAGGTCTAAACAGTGTCACAAGAACAGATAATTGTAATTCTCAGGTCTCTTTAACATTAGTTAGCGAAAGCCTGGGGACTCAGGGGAATGGGCTTCATATAAGGGAACCCATACGGCCCTTAGCAGATCCCTCAAAACCCTTCCAAATTTAGTACAGGAGAGGATAGGTGGTAATGTCCTAGAGGGCAATTTTCTTCAGCCAATATTTAAAGACTTATTTACCCCTTCCCCTCAATTTAATATCCCAGAAATTTTAAATCATCTGGACCTACCACCAGCCACTACAACCTATACAGTAATCCTGGCTAATGTTCCGAGATTGAGGATGAAGGAAAATGAACCTTGGGTTTCGTTACAAAATAAGACCTTACATTGGCTGGGGGCTAAAACAGAGCAAACTGATGTTTCATTTAACTAATTTAAAATGGCAAGAAGAATCGTCTGGTTGGGGAGAGATAGGAAAATTCTACACGATGATTGTGTGGTACTAACGTTCAAAACCCCACAACTAGAGGAAAGTATTTTCTGGAGAGCGGGTAACAAGATTATAACTGAGGTTGGTATTAATGTCCTACCTTTGGGCTATTTTTAGCAGGCACCTCCTAACATGGGGTTAAGAGACAATAGTATGGATGTGTTTGAAACAGGTAAACATATATATACCGTTGAGGCATCCAACCGGTTTGAGTCCTTACCCACACTAGAGGAGATAGATTGACTTAATATTGAAGATGTAAGAGATAGGTCCAGTGGGTAAGATATTATTTATCCCGCTTTAGATACTCCTGTTTATAAGTGGAATGAAGCGTCCGGTGGGGTCAATGGGTTAACTATTGACAGTGGAGCTGTGCCTTCAGGAATTAAATCTACATTGATTAGTCCTTTTATTCTATCACCTACATGGGGGAACAAACATGCCAGTGCGATGAATAAAACACAAGTATTACCACCCATGATCTCAGAATACCCAGATAGGTTAGAGTCTTCTCTAGAACAGAATGAAAATTTGAGAGTATTATTTTGGAATATAGCTTGCGCACCGAGCTGATAAACCCAGTATGGCATGAGTTTATCGGAAAGTTTAAAATTCTTTGCTTTCAAGAAACTTGGGTGATAGAGGGCATTCATATTAATGGCTTTTAGACATACCACACCGCTAAGGGGGCCTATGTACTTATGTCTCCAACCAGGTCAATGTAATCAAGATAACTATGCTGATATTAGAAAGCTGCTATCAAATCATGAACATTCAATTAGATAAACACCACAATCTGGCCCTGGTAAATTGTTCCTACAATGCACTGAGGGACCAGATAAAGAGAATTTTGTGAAAACTTGTTAGTGATTTGAATAAACTACAGAGTGAAAGGGAGAAAGAGGTGATTACTGTCTGGGTGGAGATTTTAATATTGGTCTATGTCCATTAAGAGTTGAAGGAAGCTGTGGACTATTATCTGATGAAAATGATGTTTATCCCCATTTTCCCCTCTCAATCCTTGGGGATTTTTTAAATTAGATTTTATTTTCATTTGATATGGGCTTCGCCAATAGCTTCTGTTCCCCTCCAGTCCACTTTGATCAGACGTTCAATGGGAGAGGTTTTAATTCAATCATTGACTATATATAATTTTACCGAATCGATATCCTTCATATCTTATAAATTATAAAACTCACAAAAACGCTATGAGTGACCATTTCCCATTGAGCCAAAGCCTAAGTCTCCCCAATATTAAGCGAAATACTCAATGTAGCCAAGTACTTTGGGCCCAGAACATAGCTTTAGGAAGAGCAAATGACTTTTCTTTGCGGTGGTCTAGGATCGAACTGATAGAGTTTGTTAAGAAAATTGTGACCAAGTGGAACAACTCATTTTTAATCTGTTTGGATGAGACAATTCCCCACGCCGATATCCTTGAGCCTATGCTCACCTTAAAAGCGAAATACAAAATGCTTTGAGGGTTGAGATCAAAGGAGAGCGAACCCTTAGCCAGGGATGGTTTTATATAAAATGCACCAAAGCGTATACTAAATTAAAGCATACCCTCCACAAATCAGGAAGTGATATAGATGAAATAAGGGAGTGTAGAAGGGAATACAACCAGGCACTAAAAGAACGTAAAAGGGAACTAAAAGAAAATGTGTGGGATAAATTGCACGAAGCCTCGATGAATAAAGATAGTGCAGCATTTTGGCAAGTGGTCAATGCTTCTTTTTTTGCAGATCAAAAATAAACAATTAGAGAGATCGCTATAGACGAAAGACATTGGGTGTATTTCTTCTCTAAAGTTTATAATCAGGATTCGGGCGATATTAGCATGTATCCTAATTGTAGATAATTGGGAACTATCGCCCATAGAAAATCTCCCATAGATCTCCATTTTACTATTGACAAAGTTATTAGCACAATTAATGCAAGTAAGGACGACAAGGCTCCCGGCCCAGACGGCATGCCAATAGAACTTTTTAAATAAAATTCGCCCCTATGGGGCCCTTTACTAACGCAAGAACTGTATGCATGTTGCTAGACCGGATTCATTCAGACCTGGTCGGAGTCAATAATAGTGCCCATATTTAAAAAGGGCGACCAACAGAATCCAGCTTGTTACCGTCCAATATCCTTATTGGATTCCTTGGTAAAGGTAGCAGGGCGGATCGTCCTAAATCGGCTTCAGGATTGGGCAGAAAATAAAAACATCCTATCAGATGTACAGTTTGGTTTTAGACAGGGGTTAGGCACAGTGGAGCAAGGCATTAATCTCAACATTTTGTTAGGGAAATATACGCTGACCAAAAAAGGTAGACTCTATCTCGCATTCGTTGATCTCACAGCCGAATTCGACTGTGTAATACACGATAAACTCTGGGACGTTTTAACGAACATGGGGGTAGAGGCTTCATTGATCCAGATTTTAGGCAGCTATAAAGTTGTGCTACAGCAAGGGTTTGTTATGGAACCAAGGGGGCATGCACTGCACCATTCAGCATGGAAAGGGAGGTTAGACTTGGCTGTGTCCTGGCACAGTTTTTGTTTACATTGTACACAAATGGATTGGAACAAGTGATGGTGGAGAAGTGCTAGGATACGCCACAAATAAACAACCGCCCTATAACCACCCTTCTGTATGCGGACGATGCAGTGCTGATGACCCGCACACAACTGGGACTCCAAAAGGCGCTTACTAGCTACACTGAATACATGAATAAGTTAGGCCTGAGACTTAATGCATCAAAAACGTTTATAATGAAGTGCGGGAAGGGTAGCTCAAAATGTAGGAGCACGTTTATTGGTAATAATGAGGTGGAAGCCACAAAGATATTTCCCTACTTAGGTATTTTATTCGAAGATAAGGGGATATGGTATCAGGCGGTCAAAAACAGGAGCTTAGTTTTTATGAAAAAAACAGCAGCATTGGCCAATTTCTCAAGGAAATTGGGCAGAAGACCACCAGCAATGCTCTGGCAAATTTACCAGGCGAAATGTGCCAGTACAGCTATTTATGGTGCTGGTGTGTGGGGTTTCTGAGATACCCAATCTATTCAGCAGGTTGAAAATGCCTTTTAAAAATGTATTTTGCTCGTCCCTTGTAGCATTTCCACTTATCACTGCCACACTGAATTGGGTATTCCATATATGCTGATATTATTAACCCTTTCGATGCGCATGACGGAGCGGTTCCGTCATGCGCATCGGTTGCGCTGTGCGGATGACGGAACCGCTCCATCATGGCCCCACCCGCGCACGAACCCTTCAGCACAGCGCGGTAATCCGCGCCGTGCTGAAGGGGTTAAAGCTCGACCTGCTCTCCTGTGGCACAGGGTTTGGATTTTCCCTAAAACAGGTTTCAACCATGATATTATTAGCCACAGTATGAAGCTGGACCAGGGTACCAAGGTCCCTTGGTTAAAATACATTAAAAAATTATGTACTCTCGGTCACCCTGAGTACTATGACTCTCCAGGTTCCATAACTACTCTTTCTAGGAAAGAAAATTTAAAAGAATTTGTATGACGCACCTGGAGGCAAATAGATTCACTCTTGAAGCAATTAAACCGTTGGTACAATCGCATCAATTGACATTAACCACTTATACAATACAGCCATATGTAAAGTACACTTTAAGTGGTTACAACAGATTTGTACTGACTTGTTTTAGATTTGGGATTTTCCATCGCCTGATAAGCTACCCAGAAACAAATAACTGGTTGAATAAGCTATGTAGCTGCACATGTGATAAACAGCCCCAGCAATTGACAACTCATATGGCTTTATTTAGCAAATTTTATAAAATGCAAAGAAGGAGATGGATCCATCCAATTTTAATTAGGGGGAAGGTTACAATGTAGATCAGCGTTTTTATTTGTGCAATTTTTAGAAAATGAATGTTTTACAAATGCTATTGCTTCCTTCTTAAAAAGTATTGGGAAACTCAGAAAAATTATATAGGTAAATGTAACTGAAACTTTCTGATGGATCTAAATTCTGAGATATTGGATCTGATGGATCTAAATTCTGAGATATTGGATAATTTGTCAATATTGCTATGAATTGCATTTAAAAAATACTATGTGTGATGATGTGTTTTTATTTTTATTGTTCGCTTTTATGATTTTTCATGCTAAAATCGAATAACGCTTGTTTTTGATTTAAATTAAATTAAGTTACTCTGATTGCTTCAAGGAAGGGTGTGATGGTGCTTAGCAGTACTAGAGCTGAGGGGTGGATTGGAACTGCTGGCAGCTGATCCTGGTGGGTGAGATGCTAACAGTGTGCTGCTGGATCTGAGGGGTGTGATGGCGAACCCTGGATCCTGGCAGGGTTGGGGTGTTAAGGTTACTGTCGACAACTGGACTTGAGCAGAACAATGGTGACTACTGCCACCAGTGACAGATACAGTGATGTCTGTGGGATGCTGACAGGGTGGAGTGCAATGACGACTGTTGGTGTCAGGATGTGAGGTGTGTTGCTATGACAGTTAGATACTAGCACTGAAGGGTGTGAAGTTGCCTTTGGGCAAGGAAGAGAAGGTGACCTGTGAAAACTGAGCACCAAGTACACCCTTTTTTTATGACTCCCAAGGTATCAAGATTCTCAAAGTGGTACAGATGTATTTATGTATAAAGTTTTATATAGCACAAACATGACTCTTGTGGGTTTCAGAGCGCTTTACATGTTCAGGGAGACAGGTAGAATAAACAACAAATTCATCAAGGGTGGAACAAGGTATGACAGCATCCCTAGCAAGACCAACACAAGGGGACCCAAACAGACAAAAAACTCAAATAAGAACTTACGAGAAATAAGCATGCGTGCAGAGTAAGGGACACATTGTGTCCTGGATTTGTTTGGGGGTTCAGACATAACTTCACCAATACTCTTCTCTTCGGAATCTACGTAAGCCAGGAAATGTGCTGCTGGTGTGTTGTAATTTCCCCAGGGTAAAATGGGGGTAGAGGTAGGATTGGAGAAACTCAAACTAGGCTCAACCTGTCTCCCTAGGCCTTGGTGTAAATAACTTCCTCAGGGTGTATTCGAAGACTAACAGAGGCTTTTGTCAGAGTGTCAGATATGTTGACATTGTAACAGATACAGCCAAAAGGGTACTCTATGGTGTTCAATATGAATAATCATATTAGTCATGAGACAAGATGAGGAGAATGATTTCAACAATGTACAAGCCGAGAATATAAACCAATATTCTAGCCTGATATTCCACAGAAGGAACAAATGACAAGTCCTAGGTCATAGCAGGAATCCCTACTCCAGGATTGGCGAGTATAGAGGAATCATAAAAGGTCTCTCCAAACAGGGACTTGGACAAGAAGTACCAAGCAACCTGGACAGGTAGACTTTGTTTGTTTCATAAGGGAACCGGAACCAGGAAACATTATTGCCAGCTAACGTACAACGTGCAACCATAGAAAGTCGTGCAACATCTGTTTCTTCCCGTTGACTCTACTTAAACTGTCTCAGATGTGTTTGACACTTGAAGGTGCTCAAATGAATCAGTAGAGCCTCTGTCTCTCTGTCCCCCCTAAAGCCCATCGATGTTTACAGAGCCCCAAGTACAGAGACCTTACACATTCCTCAAGACCTGTCTGGGTCTAAGCAATCATGTTACTTGTTCGCTTAAATCCCCTTGATCTTGACTGGTTCCTCACACAGAGTAACTAGGTTAGCAGTTCAAGGCTTACTAAGGGTGTTAATAGACACTAAAGATTGCACAACATCACACAACTTCCATGAGACATAAAAGAACTGCCAAGCACATGATTTTGGGTTTGCATCTAATGTATAAAAGCATAATTCTTCAATTAATTGTTCTGGTATCTAATTCACAAAAAGCACAGCTCCTTAGTTCATTAGTAGATATTTATTAGTTAAGTTTTTTTTGTCCAGGCCCTTATTTACAGATGAGAGACGTCAAGGGATGCTGGACAGTTCAATGGCCAACACATGTTTAGCCCTACGTTGGCGAGCAGGCATGGGGTGGTTCAAGGCTACAAATATATCATAAAACAACTGTTTAGGATGGAACAGGAATATCGTTCTATCTGGTTATAGCACCATAGCGAGGCACTGCACTCATGCAAGCACACACAATAAGGTGAAGAGAGATGGGGGCGTGTCTAGCGCCCAAGAAAGATGGCGGCGTTTCCCTGACTCAGAACGGCTGCAATTGTGGCGGTCCTGGCGACTCACCAAGTTCCTGTAAGCACCCCGAAATGGTCATACAGGCTTCGCTAGAGGAGGAGTCCGAGATACAGTGAGTGTCTTGCAGCGTGACACCATACAAGCGGTAATTCTCAGTCAAAGAGCATCTGAGCGGCTCCATCACCACAACGTCCGCCATCCTAAATCCATGACGAGAGAACAGGTCATGCGCTAATGTAACAGGAGACTTCTCAAAGACTGGCAAATGAAGGATTCTCGGCTTTTACTGCAAAAATAAGTCCATAATTGTAGAAACAGCCCTGCTCACCCCCTCTTGTGTACCGCTGCAGTTCTCTTATCAGGGCCACTGCCATTTTAAACTCGAGACGGGAGGGTGACAACACACAGGCTCTTTTCTTTTCTTTCTTAATTTACTTATTTGGCATGCTTTTCATAGTCACCATTGGCTTTTCTTCTCTTTTAAGTTGAGAAATTTGACCTAGTAGGACATAATTGCATTATCATCATAACTTATGAAGCATCCAATAGCAATAGTCTTATAGAGGTTGTATATTTTGAATACACGTTATCTGCCCCTCCACATAACAAGTGTGACATTGCCTTTCCTGGAATCATATACTCGTTTGTGGCATTTTGGTGTGTAATTTCAGCACATCAGGTTTTAAGTCAGCTTTAAAGAGCCCTCTTTACTGAAACAGCTGTACTTTCACTCTCACTGCTTTTGTGTATGGGCAACTAATTAAAGTTCAATCTCAGTTGACGACCTCAACGCATAAACTTTGAACACGCTCAAGCTTTCGTTCACACTGTCTCTCAATGGAAGACTCAATAAATTCGCCGCCTAAGGACACCCTGTCACCGGCTATCAACGTACCCTCTGGTACCAACAAGGCGTAAAACAAACATCTGAAGAATGACTCTCCTTCTCCTCCTCAACAGTTGGGGGCAGATTTACAAGCCCCTTGTGACACTTTTACGCCGCTGTTGCATCACTTTTGTGACGCAGCGGCGGCGTAAACCAAGCCCCACATTGCAACTTATTTACAAGGTGACGCATCTAGGCAGATGCGTCACGTTGTAAAGCCCTGCGCCACATGAAACCTGCTTCAGGTTTCATATGGGCGTTCTGTCACAGGGTGGGCGTTCCCTTGCAGGAAAGCCCTGTAAAACTGACGCAGTGAAATCTACAAGATTTCACTGAGTCAGTTTTACGACACTGCTGCGTCAAATCCTTATGCCTGCTTGAAGCAGATGTAAGGAGTGACCCACCACGTTAAGTATGGGCTGCCCCTGTGCATTGCAGGAGTTGCATCGTGCTTGCGACGCGACTCCAGCAATGCGCCGCCCGTACGCCACAAGATGCTTCACGCATCTGCCCCTCCTTGCACCATGGTGGGCCGCATTGTAAATGCGAGGCATCTGTGGTGGCGCAAGGGGGGGATTGCGTGATGCATCTGTTCTGGCGCATCCCTGCTGATTTGCAGAGATGCGCCAGAAGTTGTAAATCTGCCCACTGGTCTCTATTGGCCTTTAACTAGAAGAAATTTGAGCTCTATGCCCATTTGTAGAAGAGACAAACTCTAAATTACAAATTCTAACAGACAGGTGGTCACGACTAGAAGAAAAAATTACCAATCAATCAATCAGGGGAATTGTAAGCACGCTACTAACCAGTGAGGGTCTCAAGGAGCTGGGGGTAAGCAGCTCCGTTCAGTCAAAGAGCCAAGTCTTGAGTTCTTCCTGAAGATGTTCAGGGAGGGGGCTCATCTGATGTCGATCGGGAGCTCATTCCAGGTCTTGGCCACGATGTAGGAGAAGGTTCTTCCACCTCTTCTGGATCTGCGGATGCGTGGGATTTCGGCAAAGGAGAGGTCGGCTGATCGGAGGTTTCTCTTGAGTACGTGAAAGGAGATTCTCTTGTTCAGCTATCGGGGTCCGGTGTTGTGGAGGCATTTGTAGGCGTGGGTAAGTGTCTTGAAAGTGACTCTCTTCTCAACGGGGAGCCAGTGGAGTTTCCATAGGTGTGGTGTAGGGTGGTGTGTTCGTGTCGAGGGATGCCGAGGACGAGTCTGGCTGCGTTGTTCTGTATGGTCTGGAGCTTGCGGAGCAGTGACTTGTTGATCCCAGCGTAGAGAGTGTTTCTGTAGACCAGTCTGCTGGTTATGAGTGCGTGGGTGACAGCCTTCCTTGATTCGGGGGGGATCCACTTGAAGGTCTTTCGAAGGATTCGGAGGGTATTGAAGCAGCTGGAGGCGACAGCGTTGACCTGTCGGGTCATGGAGAGGGAGGAGTAAAGTACGATGCAGAGGTTTTGGGTGTTGTTCATGGTGGTGGGCCGGCTGCTGAGGGCGGTGAGCCACTAGGTGTTGACCCATGCTGAGGGGGAGGGTCCGAGGACGAGGACTTCTGTCTTCTCCGAGTTGACCATTAGGGAGTTTCTGCTCATCCAGGATACGACGTCCTTCATTCCTACCTGGAAGTTGAGTCTGGTGGTGATTGGGTCCTTGGTGAGGGAGAGGATGAGCTGGGTGTTGTCGGCGTAGCATACTATGCTGAGTCCGTGCTGTCTGACGATGGCAGCGAGGGGGGCCATGTAGATTTTGAAGAGCGTGGGGCTGAGCGATGATCCTTGGGGCACTCCGCAGTTGATTTCCGTGGATTCCGAGAGGAAAGGTGGCAGTCTGATTCTTTGGGTTCTGACGGTGAGAAACGAGTGGATCCAGTTGAGGGCGGTTCCTTGTATGCCGACATCGTAGAGTCTGGCAGTGAGTGTGTGGAGGGAAACAGTGTCGAACACTGCAGAGAGGAGGAGTAGGATCAGGGCTGTGATGTGGCCTTGGTCGGGGAGGGTGCGGATGTCATCTGTGGCAGCGAGTAGAGCAGTCTCGGTGCTGTGGTTGCTGCGGAATCCGGATTGGGAGGGGTCTTGGATGGAGTTTTTTTTGATTAATTTGGTTAGGTCTTCTCGGTGACTTTGGCCACGAAGGGAAGGAGGAAGATGGTTCAGTAGTTCTTGAGGTTGGTGGGGTCTGCTGAGGGCTTCTTAAACAGGGATCTGACTTCTGCACATTTCCAGTCATCGGGAAAGACGCTGGTCTTGAAGGTGGGGTTGATGGTGCGTCATAGTTTGGGAGCGATGGCGATAGCAGCACTGTGAAAAATGTGCAGGGGAAGGGGTCCTTGGGGGCTCCTGAGTGGAGGCCTTTCATGGTCGAAGTGGTGTCTTCGGTGGTGAATGGGGTCCAGGAGGAGATGGTGGGCTGCATGGCGTTGCTGGAGAAGGAAGTGGTTTCGGAATTGGGTGACTGGTCATTGAAGTTGTCGCAGAGTCCCTTGATTTTTAGATGGAAGTACGAGCTTGTTGCAGAGAGCCTGGGAAGGAGTGATGTCCGTAGTTTTGCTGGGGGGCTTGGTAAATTCCTGGATGACGCTGAAGAGTTGCTTGCAGTTGCAAGCATTGGCGAGGATCTTGTTTTGAATGAAGGTCCTTTTGGTGGATCTGATGCATTGGTGGTATTCCATCATGGCGTTTTTGTAGGTGGCGCAATCTTCTTGACGTTTTGCTGTTTCTCCAGTTCTTCTCGAGACGTCTGCAGGTGCATCTGGATTCTTGGAGGCAGGTGGTGAACCAGGTGGCTTTCCTGGGGCGCTGTCTGCCAGGGTTGCGTAGGGGTGCAAGCTTGTCTGAGCAGTTGGAGATCATATGTGAAGTGCTTTGGCTGCGAAGTTGGTGTCGGTCGAGGTGGTGGGGGAGTCGCGGTTGAGGGTGGAGTTGAGTTGTTCCTCAGTGACTTTGCTACAGTTCCTTCGTGGAGGGCGCAGTGCAGGTTTGGGTGGAGTGGGTGGTTTGTCGATGTGGAAGTGTACACAGTGGTGGTCTGTCTATGGGAGTTGCGTGGTGTGGCTGAAGTGGATACCTCCTGCGACGATGGGGTCCTGCCTTGTGGGTGGGCGGTGTGATCAGCTGTTTTAGTCTAATGTTGGCGAGGTTGTCCAGGATGGTGGTGGAGTTGGGGTTGCTGGGGTTGTCGAGGTGGAAGTTCAGGTCTCCAACGAGTATGTAGTCCATGGAGGTGATGGCGTGGTGTGTGATGAGGTTGGCGACGGTAGTAGTGAACGAAGCATGGAGTCCAGGGGTCTGTAAGCAAGGGTGCTGTGGAGTGTGGTTCTAGGGCTGGTCTGGATCTGGAAGTGAAGGTGTTTGGTGGTGAAGGTGGAGAGTCAGAGGGAGCTCTTGTGAATGATGGCGAGTCATCCTACTGGGCGGGTGGGGCAGTCCTTCCTCTGGATCTTGTATCTGTCGGGGATGGCGGTGCCGATGTCGGGGGCGGAGGATGCGTTGGTACAGGTTTCTGTAAAGAAGGCGACGTCTGTCAAGAGGGTGTCAAGGAGGTCCCAGATCTCTACAGTGTGTTTGTGCAGGGAGCGCACGTTGAGGAGGATACACCTCAGGGCTTCGGAGGTGTTGGCGTTCGGTGTGAGGGCCATGGGGTGTGGTCGGAGATGAAGGATTCGCAACAGTAGTGGCAGGAGAACTGGCTGTGGGTGGTGTACTGCATTGACCGCTGGCAGTTGGTGTTCCTTCCTAGGTTGAGTGCTTGGAGGGCAGCAGAGTTGTATCAGTGGGAGGTCACAGATCCAGGGTTCCTGTCGCTGGCCACGGTCGAGTCACATACGGGCACAGAAGGGCTTGCCATTGGTGTGCCTTTGGTGCGGCCTTTAAGTAAGGAAGGGGGTAGGGAAGTGCAGCTGGGAGGTGGGAGTGGGAACTGGTGGGAGGGAGGGGCTGCAGGGGCAGCAGCAGTGGGAAAAGGGCACAGAGAGCAACATGCACAGAAAGGCAGAAAAACATCAAAGTTAAACACAGGCACAGGTACAATAACAAGACAGGCACAATAACAAGACAGTGAAGAGGCTAGAAGGAAGACTGAAAAATGGTCACAGAACATTGAATCTCTGGGTTCATCAAGCATTAAAGTAGAAGCTCTTCTAATTCAAGTGATGTCACTCCAGAAACAGGTCAAAAATCTTGAAAATAGAAATAGACAAAATAATCTTCATATATGTGGGTTGCCAGAGGGCTCGGTCTCTATCAGCTTCTTAAATTCTTTCCTTCCAAAAGTCCTTAATTTACCAGCAGCTACTCTCCTGAACATTCAACTTGCCCATAATCCTGCATCTGCCACAACTTATTCCAATATAAGAAAACCGAGAGGGGTTTTCTTTTACTTTCTGGAATATACCGACTTGCTCAAGGTCCTGTCAGCTGTCAGGTCTATTATTCATGGTCAGGTAACTCTTCGATCTTCTCACAAGATTATGCAAAGACTACTTCTGACAGATGCAAGGAGTTCCTGGTGATGAGACCTCACCTCTGTTCTATTGGCACAAGCTTTGCCCTCTTTCACCCAAGCCTATCTAAAGTGACTTATAATAATAAGACTACTACTTATGAGGATCCTATAAGACTGAAAAGTTTTCTTAACTCATTTAACGCAGAAACTATGGACACTTCCTCATCGCATAATAAGCAGATGGTTCTGTTACACCTTATGTTTCAACACTTGTTAACTAATTCAAGGAATCTTCTTTGTATAACTATAGCTGATGTTACCGTTTATTAAGTGCCATTGAATGATAGTAACCTCTTTTCTCCCCTTACAGGTTACGTCTCCTTGTCGTATGATTTATCTGTTGTACCTGTCGTTTGTTCTGCGGTCCTCCCTACCTTCCCTCATGGAGTCTGGACGTGTCATTGTTCCATGTGGCCTCATCCCCCCCACCGTTCATATGTCTTGGAATATTTGTAGGTATAATACTCTTTTTTCCTTTAGTACTTTCCATATTAACTCTACCTTTTTGTAATCGTCATTGTTTCCTTTCTCTATCCCCTTTTACTTCTTTGATCTTCATTACCTATGTTGTATTTCTCTTTCTTCTCTTTTTCCTCATCTTAATCTTTTGAGTTTTAATGTCGTTGCATACATTTTTGTATTACATGTTCCCCTCAACAATATTTGCATTAAGGCTGATTCATTCCATCATTTATTTAGTTTTTTTATTTTATGGCTTTAAAAGTTGTTACGTGGAATGTTAAAGGATTAAACTCCCCCATCAAGAGACAACGAGTACTATCATACTTATCTAAATTAGACGCTAGTATTGTTTTGTTGCAAAAAACGCATCTAACGAAAGCTGACTCTTTAAAACTTAAGAAAAATTGGGTTGCTGAAGTCTTCTCACCTGGTGATGGCAAAAGAAATGGAGTCATAACTTTGTGTCATAAAGCATTGCATGCCAAGCTTCTTTCACAGGATGCGGATGACGAAGGTAGATGGTTGTTTACCAATCGAATGATTGGGGGAGCTCCGATTTCTTTATTCAATGTGTACACCCCCACCAATGGAGAGGCTTCCTTTTGGTCCCAAATCTCCCGACTGATCACACAGAATCCTGCAAATAATGTTATTCTTGCTGGTGAATGCAACCAGATAGTTGATCCTTTCCTCGACTGAAAATCCAAGGCCGCCTTCATACCAAAGAAAGCACACAAAGCCTTCATACAAACTGTAAAGCAATGAAACCTAACAGACGCATGGAGATTATGCAATCCGGCATCGCAGGAATATACCTTCTATTCTTTACCTCACCAGACCCAGTCAAGAATTGATTACATCTTTGTCTCACACAATGTTTCCCAGTCTTTGCTTTCAGCGGATGTAGGTCCCATACTCATTAACCCTGGGCGGACAATTATGCCAAGCTCGCGAAGTTTGCGTCGTTTGTGCAAAATCGCGTAGTGTAGCGTAGTTGGCATTTTTTGCTCGCTCGCGGTCCTCAACGTCAAGTTGGCGACCGCGAGCGAGCAAAATGACATCCCGGTGAGACTTTTTCCTCGTTAGCGATCAGCAACATCAAGTTGCCGATCACAAGCGTAGAAAATAAACCTCCCGGCGAGATTCTCAATGCGGGGAGGTCAGGTTTCTCATTGCGAGTGGTCGGGTATGCTCGCGACCACTCGCGATGAGAAACTACCAGTCCGCGTTGAGAAAGCTGCTGCTCGAGTAAAAATCTACTCGAGCGGCAGAAAACGACCGCTTGCACTGTGCAAGATGCCGTTTGCAATGATTGCACAGTGCGGACAAGCATCCGGCACTGTGCAATCATCGCGAACAGCATACTTTGCAGTTCACGTAGTGCTACGCGTATCTCGCGTAGTGCGAAGTGCACTTCGCGTATCTATGCGTAGCGCTACTACGCAAACTACGCCCAGGGTTAATACTCATCTCTGATCATGTCCCTGCCTCAATGCTGCTAGATACTTTACCTCAATCTGCATATCCCAGAAGATGGCGTTTCAACAACTCCCTGCATTTAGACCCTAATTTTATTGCTTTCTTTATATCCTTTTTCCATGAATCTTTTCTAATTAATAACACCGACAATATTCCCTTTCATACAGTCTGAGATGCTTTCAAATGCTTCTGCACGTAATTTTATCATCAGATACATGTCTAATAAGCAAAAGGTAGGTGGGTTATTGAATGTTGAACTCCTTTCTAAGATAAAGAAATTGGAGCATTCATATTACACTTCTAAATCAAAAGAATGCCTTGCAGATCTTATAAATGCCAAGATTAAATTCAACAAAGATACTACTGATAGTGCTTCTTTATATTTATTGAAGACCATTGCGAAAGTCTATGGAGGAAAAACTAATCAGGCAAATTATTAGCTAACGACCTCAAGACCAAACAGAATAAGCTCCATATTGAATATATAATAAATGATACTAATACACCAAAAGACAAAGACATTGATATTTCACAATCATTTGTTCAATTCTATGAACGGTTGTACACACCAGAGATCACAACCACAGATACAGACATTTCTCTTTATCTTTCCTCTATTCAAAAGTATACAAATCCTCCAACAAATTTGGAGCTCCTGGAAATTGACATCACGCTGGCAGAAATGCTTAATGCACTCAAAACCCTTAAGAAAGATAAAGCCCCAGGCCCAGATGGTTTCACCGTTGAATTTTACTTGCATTTTTCCCAAATACTTCTTCTACGACTATATACACTCATTTCCTCTTTCACTGACTCGGGTACCTCTTCTGAAACTTTTTTAGAGGCTCTGATATGTCTTATTCGAAAACAATGCAAAGATTTACGTTATTGTAAAAACTGCAGACCTATTTCCCTAGTAAACATAGAGTACAATTTAAAAAAAAAAACATTGGGCCTACGAATTGAATCGCATTTTCCTCACTTATTGGGTAAGGAACAAACAGGCTTTGTCAAGGGACATTCTATTACCGATAACACTTGTTTGTTTTTTGATATCATATCCAAATCATCAAAATACACCGAGCCGCTTGCTGCTATTGCCTTAGATGCTGAAAAGGTTTTTGATAGAGTATATTGGCATTTCATTTTTCATACATTAACATGGTCTGGTTTTGGCCCGAAAATTATTTTGTTTGATTTCTTTGCTTTATTTAGACCCTACAGCTGCGATTTTTGATAATGTTCGCACATCTCCTTATCTTACTCTTCATAGAGGAGTGAGGCAAGGCTATCGCTTATCTCCATTCCTTTTTAACCTAGCTTTAGAATCATTCTTATCCAGAATAAGACAAAACCAATCTATTAAAGGCTTTATTTCATATACTCAACAAATAAATTAGCAGCCTATGCAGACTATGTACTAATGTTCTATTTTCAGCCTCTCCTCACCCTCCTGACCTTTCTGGAAGAGGTTCAGCCCTATACAATGGTTTCTAGCTATAGAATAAATAATGAGAAATGTAAAATACTGCCCCAAACCAAATATACTTTTAAAGAGGACTTTTTGATCTCTAACTTTACCTGGAATCCACAACATATCAAATATCTTGGTTTGTGGTTCACTTCATCTAATAAAACATCAATTTCCCTACATTTTGACAAATGTATAGAGAAGCTGACTACCCTTATGACTAAATGGCATCCCCTATATCTTTTATGGTGGGGCCGTATTGACACCATCAAAATGATGTTGACTCCTATTATCCTTTATATTATTTCTAATATCCCAATGCCCATACAAACAAGATTATTTCATTAAATTAACTCCATCCTTATATCCTTTTTGTGGCTTAACAAAAAACCTAAAATGTCATTACAAAAACTGTCATGCCCAAAATCAGAAGGAAGTGTCAATTTCCCTGACTTCCCTAAATATCACAATTCCTTTCTATTAAGACATTTATCCAAGTGGGTGCCTGACTCATCTCTAGATTCTCCGTTATTGATTGATCTTGAGAGATCTTTTCTTTCCCCCTTTTCTTTTCAGGAATATCTGTCTTTTACAAGTAAACCACAAAAACTTTCCATGCCAATTATTAATAATTCATGTAAAGTTTTGAATACTCTCCTCCACTCCGCCCCATATGATGTTGATACATTTCTCTCCTCCACCATATGGCACAATAAATTCATATGCATCAAAAATAAACCTATTTACTGGAAAACTAGGAGAGATAGAGGCTTAATGTGGGTTCATCAATTGTTCAATAAAGATACCTTTCTTACATTCTCAAATGCATGTTCTCTTTTTCAGTTGCCTCCCACAATTTTTCAATCCTACGTACTGCAATATTAGAGTCATGTTCTCATTTTAAATCCCTAGTTTCTCAATGTCCGTTACCAGATAATACATGGTATAACTTACTTCGAATTACACTGAAAGCCTCTACTTTTACTTTTTGGGTGAAAATTAGAAAATCATCCAGAGTGGCAAATGCTACACAAACTCTTTTCTTCATCTATATTAGACTTCTCCTAACACCGATTTCACTACATAAAATGCATGTTGAAATTCCTGACACTTGTTTGTCGTGCTCCCTTGAGCATGCTGATTTAAAGCATTTACTATTCAACTATCCACATGTATTTCACTTCTGGAAACGAGTCTGGTCACAAATTAATACCATATTTCACGCCAAAGTCCCCCTTTCACCTGCCAACATCTTTCTTGGTAGCCTTTCCACCGGTTGGAATAAAAAGAATGCACACATACAATTCATTGGCTTGTTATTAGCGGCTGCTTTTCAATAGATAACCAAAAACTGGAAGGATACATCCAAACTCTCATACTTAGCTTGGTGGTACAATGTTTGTCATAATCATAAACTAGATACAACCTTTGTATTTCCTATGTCTCTTGCGAAGAAACATTTACAATTATGGTCTCCCATCATTAGATGATAGTGCTAAAAAATCCTTTGCTCCTACTCCCTATGTACAAAAAGTTGCTCAGCCTCCTTGAATTTTGCTCTATTGTGATTACCATTATTTGCCATATTTCTTCTAGTTATACTCGTTCTAGCTTTATACCTATCTCGCCTTTTTATCTCCTGCCATAAGTATGAGTTTTTAAACTCAGCCCATATGTTATTATTGATATTTTTCATTATGTAAATTTTAATGTTGAAATACGGGAAACAGCATTTACAACACTATTTCCACAACGCACTTCCATTACAACGCGGTCGTGACAATGACTGTGTTGTTTCTACGTGATCCGTTACATCGCAAGTCGTTTCAACGACTTGCTGTACGGGACGCGCTAACCTAAGCAATAGTATAATTTACTATTTCAACACTTTCCCTACTGTTGCACACACTGGAGTTGGAAGAGTAAATTATACTATTCCTAAGCCCAGCGCGCCCCCTACAGAAAGTCATTGAAACGACTCGCAATGTAATGGATCGCATAGAAACAACACAGTCGTTGTAACAACCGCGTTGTAATTTGGAATGCGTTGTTAAAGCATTCGTTGTAAAGACCTATATTCTTGAAATACATGAAGTATTGATGTTTATCTATTTGTGTTCAATAAACTTATCTTTTTGAAACTGAAATTTATGAATTGATATTAGGCACCTGAAAGCCAAAAAACAAGACGCTCCAAAGACCAGTACAATGAAGTAAAGACCAAAAAGTAGCTTTGTGAATAAACATGCCTCGACAACTAAATTTGTCAGTCCTGTATTTATTTTGTCTAGTATCTGCCCAAATCGTGACTATGAAGGAGAGAAAAAGGGTTGTCTATAATGCATAAATATTTTGTAGATTATTTGATAACGTATATACAAACATTCTACATAAATAAAAACTATAATATCAAAGCGTAAAATGAAAAGAAAACTACCAGTATATTAAGTAAGCCATTTAACATTCAGTTATTAAAGCAAATCAATCATTGTAAAAGACTTGTGTAAAGTAGCAATATAGTTATAAATAGATTTCCAAAACATTTGAAATTAAAATGAATTTTTAAGAGCGCAAACAGCAGATATCTTTATCCTTTGACTTGTGAAATTTATCCTAGGGCACCACTTATGAATTGAAAACTCAGTGACATCTTTCCAAGTAGAAGTAACCTAATAGCTGAGGAAAACTAAAAAAATCAAATGAAAAATGGAAATACCAATAAAGATCTGATGGATTACAAAAAGATGTTGAGAGGTAATGTTTCCCGATTCACATAGTAGATGGATCAAGCAAGCCATATTTATTTTTACATTCCTCTAGTCTTGGGTTTGGAGCTCTTAATTATTTTTGGGTTGAAACAGTTTCCTTTGCAAAACTCCTGATGAATAAAAATGTTTTTACCTTCAACCATAATGTACAGAAGCTCTCTAATTACTTTGTTAATCATCATCAAATGGAGATGTTGAAGAACTTTGAAGATCATTTGCCCAGTGTTTGCAATAAGAGGAGACACAGTGAGCTTTTTCAATTTGAGACTTCTCTGTGATGTTAAGTAACTTGGGTACTAAATTGTCCAAGAATTGTCTACAATCAGATCCTTCAGTGTTTTCTGGTAGATTGAAAATTCTTACGTTTTACTATCTGTTCTGGTTTTCTAAATCTAAGAGTGGGTTCTTCAGTAGGAAAATATTAGCAGTCACTGGGAGCATTTGGTCAATAATCTTTTTTTTATCTTTAATTTTAATTTTATTATTGTTAGACCTGGCTTTTCCTGCGGGTTTATTCCCAGACTTTTTGTTTTTTGGCCTCCTGTTTTTGGCCCTGTTTTTGTTGTTTTTATGACTCTGGGAACTTTACCTCTGCTCGTCAGTGCTAAAGAGCATGTGCTGTCCCTGTAAATTGTATTTATGGATTGGTGATTCCATGATTGGCATATTTGATTTACTGGTAAGTCCCTAGTACTGTGCACTGTGTGTGCCCAGGGCCTGTAAATCAAATGCTGCTAGTGGGCCTCCATCACTGATTGTGCCACCTACATGAGCAGCCTGTAAATGTACCTCAGACATGCCACTTCAGTGTCAGTGCACAGTTTGGTACTGCCATGTCGTCCTGGCAAGTACACCCACTTGCCAAGGTCCTAACCTTTCCTTTTTTTTACATGGGGGTCATCACACATGTTGGCCCAAGGTACCCCTGTGGGCAGGGTGCAGTGCATGTGAAAGGTAAGACATGTACTGACATGTGTGGCATGTGCTGATAGTGAAATAGTTCCATTTTTGTTTTTCACTATTGACAGGCTTTCTGTCCCATAGGATATAATGGGAGTTCATTTATAACATCTTTTAAATAGTACTTCCCATTGGGACAAATAGGAAGGTTAAGTTTAGTATGCCTGAACTCAGAATATAAAGATGCATCTTTTAGTGAGGATGATTCGGTTGTATGACGTTACAACACATTCCGTTGCCTTCCATTGCAACGCATGCCTTTACCACGCATGCGTTACAACGCGAATGCCTTCTCCACGCATATCCTTTACCACGAAAATGCCTTTAACATGCACACTTTTACAACGATTTTCATTGTTAAACTATGCTATTCAGTAACCCTAAAAATTAACCCTTATACATTACCCCTGCGCAACACCACCCCCTCATTCCCCCTTACCTCTCCACATCCTCTCCACTCCAAGCACTTCCAAGCTGACGTTTCACGTCGTTAAAAGGAAACAGAAGTGTCTTTCCATTTCCTCTAACGACGCCGATTGCCTCCACATTTTTTTTCTTAAGATTCATAAATTGACAGAATCAGGTGCATTTCTTTCTTGCGGGGGGAGACCTCCCAAGCCCCCTTTTTTAAACCCATGTTTTTTTTTTTTGGGGGGGTAACCCCCCAGCCCCCTCTTTTAAAAAAAGTCTTCAGCACACATGCCTTTACTACGTATCTCGTAGTAACGGTATACGTGGTAAAGGCTATTCATTGTAACAACACATGCGTTGTAATGCGTAGTTATGGTTACACGTGGAAACGGCTACATTGTAGTGGCCATTTCCCGTATGATTCAGAGTAGGGGCAAAAGATTTCTTTCTCACCTGAATGGGCCTGGTCTGCCATTGGACAATGCTGTCTCCACCTCCTGCCAGGAAGCTGCACCAGAGAGGACAGAACTGGTTTTGGCTGGGCAAAGAGTTTCTCTGCCACCAGAGAACATAGGAATTTGTGCTATAAAAAGTGGATCCAGACCCCAGACTTTTAGATTACTTCTGGAATTCAATAGGAATCTTTGCAAAGGAGAAGAGCTGGAGAAACTGAAGGAGAAGTACTTCCCCTTTGCTGTGGTCTGTCTGGGATTAGCCTGCAGTGGCTGTTGCTGCCAAGGAAAGGACAAGAATTTGGCTGTGCGCTGTGTCCCCTGCTTTAGGAAGATCTCCAAGGGTTTAAAGTAGAGAGTGCCTCCGGTTAGGAAGTCTCATGGACACAAAAGACTTCCTGAAACTCTGATGGTGCTGCTGGACTCTGCCACCTGTGAGTCCTACCCTTGCATGAGGTGCCTCCTACAGTCAAAGGCCTCAGAAGTTGGTTTTGCAGATGATCTCTTCAAGAAGCAGCGCAAAGCATCGTAAAAGCATGCAAAGCCTCTTGGAACTGACGCCGGGCAATGCGAAGCCGTGCAGAGTCCTGCTGAGTGTTGCCAAGCCTTGCCATGCAGCCCCCAGCACCGGCGCCGGATGGTGTGAAGCCTCGCAAACCGACGCATCACCTCCGGTGCACAACACATCACATCGGGGTGCCAAATCTACTAGAACGCTAGGGTCGCAGTAAGAAACTGACGCATCACCTCCCTGCACAGTAAGAAACCGATGCATCACCTCCCCTTCAGTAAGGAACCGACGCATCACCTCCCCTGAGTGGCAGTAAGGAACCGACGCATCACCTCCCCTGAAGTAAGGAACTGTTGCATCACCTTCTCTGGACATAAGGAGCTGACACATCACCTTTCCTGCAGTTGTTTTTGCTTATGATTTTGATGCATCCAAGGTACTTTGTGTTGAAAGTGTTGCATCCATAGTTTACTATGGACAGAACTGTTTTTTCCTTCTAAAAGTCATATTTGGATAACAGGATGTTGCATTTTTGTTGTTTTGATTTTGTTTGGTTTAAATAAAGATTATGTATTTCTCTAAACTGGTGTGGTGTCCATTTGCAGTGTTTTCACTGTATTACTGTATGTGTGCACAAATGTTTTACACACTGCCTCTGAGATAAGCCTGTCTGCTCGTGCCAAGCTACCAAGCAGGGGTCATTGTTTAAGTGTATCCCCTTACCCTGACTAGGAAGAAGGGTCCCTATTTGGACAAAGGTGCAAACCATTGCCAACTTGAGACCCCCATTTCTAACAGTTATCTTGAACTTTATTTGACAATGGAGCTAAATCTTTTCTAAATGCTTGTAATATCAGCACTGATGATAGCAGCATTGCTATGGACTGCTTGTATTTCATCCAATATGGTATTCAAAGAGGGTTCAGAAGGGTCTATCACTTTGGATTTCACTGGAGGTGGAGAAGTAGCCAGTATTTTTATTGCAATGGTGGTTTGCCGACTTTCCCTTCATTATATTCAAATATTAATAATATTTTTTGTCAAAATGGAATAAATAACAAATAATTAGTCAGTGGGAGTTTCAAATCTCAGTTGCTGAAGAAATGCGATTCAAATTAAGATATTTTCCACATTATCATAGAAGAATTGATGAAAAAAAGTTGCTAGTTACACTGTTATGTTTAAAAGGCACAGGTTTAAAAGTGAAATCCAGAGCAGTAGCTATAATCAGCTAGGGAAAGCCTGCTGTATGAAGCTGCACTTGTCACCTAGTAAGATCCCTCTTCTCTGACCGGAAAATCAGCACAGGTTGAAGAAGACAGTCGGTCATCTTCCCCTCATGCAATTCAGCCTGTGAACTGCTGGACAGATGACAAAGCCACAAAGCAGAGGAAGCCCACCAGCAAGAATGAGTGAAATCTGAAAATAAAAAAATAAAATGGCCCTAATTCTGCAGATTGTGCTTGTCATTCTACGGCAGTTGTTCAGAGTTCACTATGGAACCTCCATTCTTTGCCAAACACTCATGCATCTCCCTCACCTTGGGCACAGTTGTGACTGATTAACACTTTAAAGCTGTAGTGCAAGGAGTGGCAGTGGGTATGTATGTACGGCATGCGCATATTCTATAGGATAAAAATATAGTAATGTAAGATTAGAGTAAGGCATGAGGGAGAGCAGGATAGAGGAGTTTACAAATACCTTGATTCGATTGTGGTATGGTATGGCCAATCTGTAGAAATGAAAAAAAAGGAAAAAACGATTGAGCACAACTTGGCCATTGTGGCTTTAGAGTCTTAGGGCCTGCAATTGTTACCAGTAATTGGATTTTACCAGAAGTACAAGAGCTGTACCATGCCGTAATCTTCTTGGTCCAAAAAAAGGAGAAAAAACGTAACTAGCTGGACAGGGTGTTGCATCTGTCAGAAAAGGAAAACTTATGTCGGTCTGTGATGAGGTCGTTTGTAAGTGAGCCCTTTAGGTCGTGTGATAGCGGCCATATTTGAACTCCATTGATTAAAATGAAGGTAATTTTTAGAAGAGTTAAGGTAAAAGTAAAATGTTGGTGTTAGACCTGTCAGCCTTAGGGTAGTCTTTCCCACCTACATGCTTACCTCCTCTTTTTGCTGATTCTTTTTGTTGGCCCTAGGACTCTGATCACTTTCCCACTGCAGATCAGTGGTGCCTCCTCCGTTAAGGTGGAGGAGCATCACCCCACTGCTCAAAAGGAAAAATTGAACAGATTGTTATCATCATTGTATTTTTCCAATGGAAGTCAGTAGTTCCAGGGGTGGGGCGGGCTGCGCTGCGCAGGGGAGGAGTGGTTTGAACTCCCTAAGTGTGCATCATTGCATTACATAGACTGGTGAGGAACGTGCATAGCCTCCCTGTACCTGTCTGAATGCCTAACCGTGGAGCGCAGACCAATCACAATGCTGCACTGCAGCACTGTGATTGGCTCAGGAGAGTCTGCGTGCCCAGGAGCTTCCTGCTGCTGCTCCAGGCCAGGACTAGGACCGGAATATGAAGAGGAGAGAGGGCATCCCTCCGTTTCAGGTAAGTCCTTTTTATTTTTTTCCATCCCCCACCCTGCTCCACCTCCCCGTCCGGTAGCAGCCGCAACTGCTGCTGACCAGTGCTAACGTTCATGTGGTTCTCCCTTAAACATGGTAACATTGGTGTGCATATAATTGGCATATTTAGTTTACTTGTAAGTCTCTTGTAAAGTGGTATACAATATACCTGATTTCTATAAATTAAATGTTACTAGTGGGCCTGCCACACACATTGTGCCACCCACACCAGTAGCCCTATAAACATGACTCAGGCCTGCTACTGCAGAGCCGATCTGTGCAGGTTAACTGCCACTTCGACTTGGCCTTTAAACCCTTTTGCCAAGCCTCAAATCCTCCTTTCATTACACATAAGTAACCCCTTAGGTAGGTCCTAGGTATCCCATGGGGCTGGGTGCTGGGTAATTAAAAGGGAGGAAATGTACATTTAGGTTTTGTATGTCCTGGTAGTGAAAAACAACTCAATTCGTTTTTCACTACTGCGAGGCCTACTCCTCTCACAGGCTAACATTGGGAATTGCTTAATACACTTTTAAGCTGTAATTCCTGATTAGAAAGGATTAGCTGTTTCATGTTTCATATCTTTGGAATGGTAATGATAAAGCCTCTTTACTGGTTCAGTTGGATTTTATATTACAATTGTAGAAATTGCACTTTAGAAAGTGGACTTTTCTATGCTCTTACAGATGTGTGTCTCCAATACAAGCCTGGGGAAGGTGAAAGCTACACTTTGTGCATTTCCTCTAGACAACCACAAACACAAGAAGGTTAGGTGTGTCTGAGTATTCATCTGCATTGTGACGGCTCTTCCTGGGCAGGAAGGGAGGGAGGGGCTGGCACTTACACCTGAATAGGCAGCGCTCTGTCCCCACACAAAAGGATAATTACCCCTACTGGTAGTCTGAAGCCAGGGCTGGGAAGAAAGGACCTTTGTGCACTTCAAAGACCTTTCTTTGAAGTCATCCTCAACTCAAAGGCACAACTGGGCATAAGTACCGGGTCTCTGACTCCACCAGTTCAGAAACATTCGGACCTACAACTGGACTCTGTCAGAAGAAGTGCTGTGCTGAACAAGGACTTCGCTGGAATGCTGACCTGGAAGACTAGCTTTTATGCTCCACTGCCCTGCTGCTCTCTGACCCTGCTGAGGAAAATTGGACTCTGCCTTGCAACCACAGTGATCTCCAAGGCCCAGTTTGCTTGACTCCTGTTCACAGAGACTCAGGGCTATCAAAGTCTCTACCCCTGCTCCTGTGCCTGGCTCACTGAAAGTGAACCTAAATAGTTGCTCCAGAGGAATCAACGCATCTCGAGTCTGCATGCAGCAGAACTGGTGCATCGAACCTGTTGTGTGAGTAGAATTGGTGCATCACACTCGGAACCTCCACATCATGTCTGAAAGCACTGCTTTGGAACCAACCTATCACCGCCACTGTGTGGAGAAGATCCAAACATCACACCTTCAGCATGGATTGACCTCTGTGCATCATCTTCAGAACTGCCACATTCGGAGCCAGTGCTTCACTGAACGGATCAACCACATCACACTGTATTTGGAGGCATCATAATCACGGATAGAACAATGTTGCAAAAAATACCTTCATTGCCAAGATTGTATGCAGCCATATACCTCTCACATACATTTCGATAACAATGTAGCCTCATTACCCCTTTTTCCAAAATCAGTTTTTAGGTCTCGCTGGCCAACGAGACTATTGTTGCCGTGTTTACTCCCAAGGGAGACAGACCTGGGCACGAGCCGATTCTGGTCTGGGCACGAGCCGATTCTGGTCTGTGAACGCGCTTTACAGTGGAACAGCTTGTGCGCGTTAATTCCAGTTGAGTGCTCGTCTCCGGAAGATGTACTGCGCATTAATTATAGTTGAGTGCTCCAGCAGCCTGGGGCGCCTGTCGACATGCTGTGCTAATGATTACTGTGGGGTCTCATGCTGTGATAATTCTCACTTTCTGTGTTGTGATCGGGAGCAGGCGTATTACTGGCGCCACCGCCACGCCTTCATTAGTTATAAAAGCTGCATGGCAAGCGATAATTAGGGCGGCATGTTTTAGGACATTTTTAGCAATTACTTTGTTTACTTAGTGCTATTAGTGATATTTTTCGTGCATCCAATGCTCTATTTAAACGTGCAGCACTGAACATTTTCAAAGAAGGCGAATCAGCGACATTCATTGGAGACACGACCTATTTGAAGACGCTTGTTTTACTGGGGTAAGTTTTGTGAACTGTTTAGTTTGTTTACTTTATTATAGTATAACTGGCAGGGTTGGCTTTCAACCTCCTTCCAGATAATGGTAGGAATGGGTAGAAAAGCAATAATGGTTCCTGTAAAGCTATACATTTTTGAAAAGTAGACAAAATTCTGAATTCAGCAAGGGGTCATTTGTGTAGATCCATCAAGGTTTCTTTATAGAAACTAACAGTTAAATATAGGAAAAATTAAACATTTGTTGAAAAAAGCAGCCTTTTGAGTCAACGTTTTCACCTGTAATTTCTTCTAATTATGACATCTCTTTGAAAGCAATGTACCGTTACATCCGATGGACCTTCCTGGTTGTGGGGATATAACTTGTAGGTTCACCAAGAGCCCAACGAACCCAGAGTAAAAAACTGAGCAGCATTTTGTAATTTTTTTTTTTTTGTTCCGGGTATATAGCAATTATTGTGTGAAAATGTATACATGGAAAAATCGGTATGAAAGACACCTATGTATTTCTGAAATGGGAACAAATTACAGAGTTTAGAAACAGTGCATATTTGCACATTTTCGAAATTGGGAATACTCATACTTGCATGACAATTATTGGTCATTTTTCAAAATGACTTTTTTTTTACACAATGTCTTTCATTTGGAAGGGAGAAATGCATCAAAAATCAATAGGTAATAACAGTTGCTTTACAAATCTGAACTACCCTAAGTCTCCCGATATAAATGGTACCTCACTTGTGTGGGTAGGCATAGTGCCCACGACAGGAAGTGGCTCAAAACCTAACGTGAACACACCACATTTTCACGCTGAAAATGTACACTTTTTTTGCGAAGAGTCTAGCTGTAGTTTTTGAACCCTAGCCCTGCCGGCACCTAGGGAAACCTAGCAAACCTATACATTTTTGAAAACTAGACACCCAGGGGAATCCAGGATGGGGTGACTTGACTGCCTTCCACCATGGTCTGTTACCCAGAATCCCTTGCAAACGTAAAAAATTGACAAAAAAACCACATTTTCCCCACATTTCTGTGATGGAAAGTTCTGGAATCTGCGTGGATCCACAAATTTCCACCCACCCCGCGTTCCCCAAAGTCCTACGAGAAAAATGGTACTTCACTTGTGCGGGTCGGCCTAGTGCCCGCGACAGGAAACGGCACAAAACGCAACGTGGTCACACCTCAATTTTGCAGTGAAAAATGACCCCTTTTTGGCAAAGTGACTAGCTGTAGTTTTTGAACCCTAGCCCTGCCGGCACTTAGGGAAATGTTGGACTTGGCCCTTCTGGCAGGTTCCCCCCGAAACTTTTTGCTTGTAATTGGTAACTTGGTGTAGTGATTTTGGGTTTCTGCGCACTTTACCGCTGTGTCCCAGGGTAAAGTGCGTGCGTGTTGTGAGGTTGGCCTGCCCTCCCATAGGAATGCATGGGGGAATGTAGATGTCCCGGTAGTTCCAGATGCGTGGGGTGGGCAGGCCCGTGTTTGGTATGTGCGGACTCGTGGGAGTGAATGCTGCGCGTTGATGTGTGCGGCGTGCATGTACCTGGTGTGGAAGTGCCACTTCTAGAAGTGGGCACTTCAGTGTGCAGTCTGAAATGTGTGGCGTGTCTGGTGATTGGCTGGTGAGCCTGGCTCCAGGAGTCTGGTTGGGTCTGCCCCAGTGGTGAGTGTGTGATTAGCATGCTGATGGCTGGGGAGGAGTGCACCTTGGACCTGAATAGGGCAGGGTTTTCCCCACACACTGCTGGCTCCGCCCCCTGTGGTGCGACTGACGACCCTAGCCCTGCCAGTGAATAGAGTGAGGGGCTGAGCACATCAAGGGTGCTCCCCAACCAGCTGCGACTGGTTTTCCCCCTCACCCTGAACCCAGACAAAGGGATTTGGTGTATAAAAAGGGGCTGTGCCCCCTTACAAAATGTTCTTGTTCTGCTTTGGATCCTGACAGGGGGGGCTTGCTGCTGGTGGGGCCCAGGAGGGACCGCCATGGGGGCTACCTCCCTGCTGGAGGGCCCTGTGTGCTGGCCCCTGGGCCCTGCTTTGCCCCCCTGGACGCCTTCAGGACCTTTTGGACCTTTTTGCTGGTCCTTTGTCTCTGCTCAGGCTTGGTGCAGCCTGCTAGCGCCCTGGGAGCGCTACATCGCTTTATTTTGCCCCATAGGAGCGCTGGAGCTCCGAAGCGAGGCGCTGCCGTCTGTTTGGAGGGAATCCCCATCGCAGGGATTCCCCCCGTGATGCTGCCGAGAGCGGGTGCCCACCCCGCATTCTGATTATGCCTAGCGGGAGCCCACCCCGCTTATATTGTGCCTTTGGTGCGGGTGCCCACCCCGCTTATGTCTTCAATTTACGGGTGCCACCCCGCTTCTGTGGTTTAAATTTGCGGGTGCCCACCCCGTATGTGCCGACATCGTGCAATCACCGCCGCGGCCGCTTAGGCAGGAAGTCAGGCAGAGATTGCCTGGGACATGGGCGGGGCCTCCCTGGAGTCCGGAAGCCCCGCCCGCCGAAGAAAGGACGGCCCGGAAGACGGTGAAGCATGGCAGGGCTCCCATGAGTGGAGAGAGCCCCGCGCATGTTCCTGAAGCCCCGGGTCCCAGGAGGGGGCCCGGGCGAAGCGAAGGAAGCCGAGACCGGAGGAAAGGAAACCGCCCCCAGAGCCGGTGAGTGAGGGCTCAAGGGGGCGGGGGAGATCCGGTCGGGGCCTCAGAAGAAGCCGGTGAGTGGGGCTGCCCCCGGTCGCCTCATACTGGCTGCACGCGGGATGGGGACAGAGTGTTTTGCTACCAGGAGGAGCCCGGTGAACGGGGCTCCTCCGTCACCCTCGGTGCCAGTGTCCATTCTTGGGCATGAGCGGACCCGCCGTTGCGGGCCGCTCCAACACGGGGGCATGTTGTGCAAAGCGCCAGGGCGCTCCAATGCGGGGCACAGGTGGTTCCCGAGCCTGCGAGGCTCCAACGTGGGGGACATACTTGTTTAGAGCCTAGCATGGCTCCAACGTCGGGGGCATTGTTTTCTCTGAGCCCCGAGGCTCCAACGCTGGGCAGGTGTGCTTTAGAGCACTGGTGCGCTCCAACGGGGGTATAATTGTTTTTAGAGCCCAGTGAGGCTCGAACATGGGGGCAGAGTAATTTCAAGTTCCCTTTTGGCCGCGATACTCACAGCTGCCCCGCTACTCAGTGGGCAGCTGCAACGATGGGGCCATAATTGTTTTTAAAGCCCAGAGAGGCGGGCATGATTATTCTAGAGCCCAGAGAGGCTCCAACTTGGGGACATGGTGTGTGATGAGCCTAGGTGGCTCCAACGTTGTGGATATTGTTCCAAGGGCTAGTGAGAGCCCATGCCTTATTTGCCTACCACAGCTGCGCAGCACTTAGTGCCAGCTGCAGCGTTTAGGCCCTGCTTTGTCCCCAGCTGCCCAGCAAGTAGTGGGCAGCTGCTACGTTTAGGTTCTGGTGCGTCCTGGACTCTAATGTGATTGAGGTGTTATTGCGATTCATGCTAATGTGCTTTTGGGTGCTAGGAAATGTATTGTGTATAGCATGTTTTGCGCACCCTGTGTCTGATACCTCTAAATGTGGTTATTTCTGCCTAGAAGGTTGTTTTACCTGCTTAGGTTGATGGTAGGGAGAATGTACTTCCCTGTGCGATGTGCGCCCCTAGTATAGTTATAGCTAGGTGGTTAGGTCTAATGAGTTAGACCAATGAGAATTGCATAATGTGATTTATGCCCCTGTGATAGATACAGGATAGGTTTTATACCTGATGCTAGTGTGATGACACTGAGGTCATTATTGCGCCAGTAGATACTGGTTATGTTCTACATGTACACTTGGTAATTTGTGTTATGTTCTAAGAGTGCTAATTCCTGACAGTGGTCCATGTGGCCCTGTCCCCTGTATATATAATCCCTTGTAAATTCTGCCCGTGCCTGTTGGCACATTGTAGAGTGTGTGTTTTTATCTAATGTGTTGTGTATAATACAAAGGCTATTTTTATAGAATACCTTGTGTGGAGTTTCCTTTGTGGTGGGCCTTGGGTGTTGTTGCTGGGTGCGCGCGCAAACGCTTTACACATCGCCTCAGGGATAAGCCTGACTGCTCGTGCCAAGCTACCAAGGGGGTGAGCAGGGGTTATCTTTGGCGTGTAACTTCCTTGCCCTGACTAGAGTGGTGGTTTCTGCCTGGCTTTGGCGCAAGCCTCAGCCAACCAGAAATCCCATTTCTAACATTGGTGATCAGCGGTGGGATTTGGACTTGCGTTTGCGCTGTACCGCAGCAGCAACTGGCCGCACTACAAAACTCTGCATTTAGATAAATCACATGGTATAGGGATTATTGTTCTAAGGTTGCTTTTAAATGTCATTTCTTTGGAAATGTGTTCTTGTGCACTGTGAGTTAGGTGTCCCTAGCTCGGGAGGGTAGATCATCCCCCTTAGTGCATTGTGTTTTCTGGATTCACCAGAGGGTGGGATCCAGTGGTGGCAGCAGATGTGTGTCCAGTGTATGTATTCCCATTCCCAGTTCCCGGGGTAGTGGTACCTGTGTCACGTGGTGGTCAGGTTGAGAAATCAGGGGCGGTAGAAACTGTCTTACCAGTCTTGGGAGGGGTTTGGGGATGAATGTGTAATGCGCTGGATGGATGTGAATGTCCCACTCCCAGTTCCCAGAGTAATAGTACCTGTGTCACGTGGTGGTCAGGTTGAGAAAATCAGGGGCGGTAGAAACTGTCTTACTAGTCTGGGGGGTGTGTGAGTGTGGATGAATGGTGTGAGTTCTCTGAAATAAGGAGCTTGCTGGTTGATTGGGTGTGAGTTCTCTGGGATAGGGAGCTTGCATTGGGGAGTGATTCCAAAAGTAGTGGCTGAGGTGTCTTCCAGCCCAGCGTGGTGGAAGAGGTTCAGAGTAGCCCAGCTAGGTCTCGGTGTAGGGGCTCACGGCCTGTCTCTGCGGAGAAGGAGTGGGTGGGACTGCGTGTCTCCAGGTGCCCGAAACCCAGTGTCAGGGCCTGGATGGTTTCTTTAGGGAACATCAGGTCGGGGGCCTAGGCTGTACCAATAGGTCACTTGAGGAGGATCTCCCAGTGTCTAGAGGACGTGGAGCGTCTGTAATCAGAGCTCCAGTAGTCCTGGTGTCTGGCGGTACCACTCCAGTTGGGAGGGTGCAGAAGTCCAGAGGGAGGGGTGAGAGGGGGAGGGATTCCCCAGTGGGAACCAGTAGGTCAGGGACCAGCCGGGAGGGCTGTGTCGCCACTGAGTGACCGTGGTGTCGCCACTTCTGTCCTGGGGGGTCTGCACGCACTGTCAGATGGACAGGAGGTAGTGAGATCAGCGCCAGGCAGACTGTCACACGACCCATTAGTTATGTGTCACCCTCGTTAAGTCCTGGTTCGCCAGGCATCTGACCAAAGGGTACGTCCCTCGGTTGGGGAGCCAGTAGTCGGTGTTTCCGGATCTGGACGTAAGGGCAGCTGTAGTCCTGAGGGCAGGTGGGGCTCATCTTAAGTGAAGAGACCCTGCTCTACAGTGGAAGGGGGTGCAGAGGGAGGGAGTCCTCGCCTCTGACCCCTTGGATCCCAGGTGGTAGACCAGTTGGTGGAGAGAGGTCCTGAACTGGTGGGAGAGTTGTGTTCTGGTGGGTGCTTCCCTGGGAGGGTGCGGAACCCCAGAAGTAGAGGTAGGGTGGGGCATTCTTGCCCGTGACCTCTGGTCAGCCTGAGGGTGCGGACCCTAGGTTGAAGGATCAGTGGTAGTTGGGAACTACACTGAGAGGGAGAGTGGAGAAGGGCTTGTATGCCAGGGGTTACTACCCCCCACTCTGGGTTTGGCAAGGACCAGTGGTATCTGGGTGGCCTAGGGCCTGGTCCTGGCCGTGGACAACTAGGTAGTACCAGTGGGGTAGCCTAGTTGGGCCTGAGTTCTTTTCGGTTGTTTTTTTTCAGATGGAACCATGTTGATGGAGAAGGGCGTAGAACCGGAGAGTGTCCCTGCAGTGCGGGCCTGCGTCCGTGTTCTATCGCCCCAAGCAGGGAAGACCATCACGGTGGTGATTGGTCTGCCCTGCGTTTTGGCTGGAAGGGGGTTGTGTTGGACTTGGCCCTTCTGGCAGGTTCCCCCCGAAACTTTTTGCTTGTAATTGGTAACTTGGTGTAGTGATTTTGGGTTTCTGCGCACTTTACCGCTGTGTCCCAGGGTAAAGTGCGTGCGTGTTGTGAGGTTGGCCTGCCCTCCCATAGGAATGCATGGGGGAATGTAGATGTCCCGGTAGTTCCAGATGCGTGGGGTGGGCAGGCCCGTGTTTGGTATGTGCGGACTCGTGGGAGTGAATGCTGCGCGTTGATGTGTGCGGCGTGCATGTACCTGGTGTGGAAGTGCCACTTCTAGAAGTGGGCACTTCAGTGTGCAGTCTGAAATGTGTGGCGTGTCTGGTGATTGGCTGGTGAGCCTGGCTCCAGGAGTCTGGTTGGGTCTGCCCCAGTGGTGAGTGTGTGATTAGCATGCTGATGGCTGGGGAGGAGTGCACCTTGGACCTGAATAGGGCAGGGTTTTCCCCACACACTGCTGGCTCCGCCCCCTGTGGTGCGACTGACGACCCTAGCCCTGCCAGTGAATAGAGTGAGGGGCTGAGCACATCAAGGGTGCTCCCCAACCAGCTGCGACTGGTTTTCCCCCTCACCCTGAACCCAGACAAAGGGATTTGGTGTATAAAAAGGGGCTGTGCCCCCTTACAAAATGTTCTTGTTCTGCTTTGGATCCTGACAGGGGGGGCTTGCTGCTGGTGGGGCCCAGGAGGGACCGCCATGGGGGCTACCTCCCTGCTGGAGGGCCCTGTGTGCTGGCCCCTGGGCCCTGCTTTGCCCCCCTGGACGCCTTCAGGACCTTTTGGACCTTTTTGCTGGTCCTTTGTCTCTGCTCAGGCTTGGTGCAGCCTGCTAGCGCCCTGGGAGCGCTACATCGCTTTATTTTGCCCCATAGGAGCGCTGGAGCTCCGAAGCGAGGCGCTGCCGTCTGTTTGGAGGGAATCCCCATCGCAGGGATTCCCCCCGTGATGCTGCCGAGAGCGGGTGCCCACCCCGCATTCTGATTATGCCTAGCGGGAGCCCACCCCGCTTATATTGTGCCTTTGGTGCGGGTGCCCACCCCGCTTATGTCTTCAATTTACGGGTGCCACCCCGCTTCTGTGGTTTAAATTTGCGGGTGCCCACCCCGTATGTGCCGACATCGTGCAATCACCGCCGCGGCCGCTTAGGCAGGAAGTCAGGCAGAGATTGCCTGGGACATGGGCGGGGCCTCCCTGGAGTCCGGAAGCCCCGCCCGCCGAAGAAAGGACGGCCCGGAAGACGGTGAAGCATGGCAGGGCTCCCATGAGTGGAGAGAGCCCCGCGCATGTTCCTGAAGCCCCGGGTCCCAGGAGGGGGCCCGGGCGAAGCGAAGGAAGCCGAGACCGGAGGAAAGGAAACCGCCCCCAGAGCCGGTGAGTGAGGGCTCAAGGGGGCGGGGGAGATCCGGTCGGGGCCTCAGAAGAAGCCGGTGAGTGGGGCTGCCCCCGGTCGCCTCATACTGGCTGCACGCGGGATGGGGACAGAGTGTTTTGCTACCAGGAGGAGCCCGGTGAACGGGGCTCCTCCGTCACCCTCGGTGCCAGTGTCCATTCTTGGGCATGAGCGGACCCGCCGTTGCGGGCCGCTCCAACACGGGGGCATGTTGTGCAAAGCGCCAGGGCGCTCCAATGCGGGGCACAGGTGGTTCCCGAGCCTGCGAGGCTCCAACGTGGGGGACATACTTGTTTAGAGCCTAGCATGGCTCCAACGTCGGGGGCATTGTTTTCTCTGAGCCCCGAGGCTCCAACGCTGGGCAGGTGTGCTTTAGAGCACTGGTGCGCTCCAACGGGGGTATAATTGTTTTTAGAGCCCAGTGAGGCTCGAACATGGGGGCAGAGTAATTTCAAGTTCCCTTTTGGCCGCGATACTCACAGCTGCCCCGCTACTCAGTGGGCAGCTGCAACGATGGGGCCATAATTGTTTTTAAAGCCCAGAGAGGCGGGCATGATTATTCTAGAGCCCAGAGAGGCTCCAACTTGGGGACATGGTGTGTGATGAGCCTAGGTGGCTCCAACGTTGTGGATATTGTTCCAAGGGCTAGTGAGAGCCCATGCCTTATTTGCCTACCACAGCTGCGCAGCACTTAGTGCCAGCTGCAGCGTTTAGGCCCTGCTTTGTCCCCAGCTGCCCAGCAAGTAGTGGGCAGCTGCTACGTTTAGGTTCTGGTGCGTCCTGGACTCTAATGTGATTGAGGTGTTATTGCGATTCATGCTAATGTGCTTTTGGGTGCTAGGAAATGTATTGTGTATAGCATGTTTTGCGCACCCTGTGTCTGATACCTCTAAATGTGGTTATTTCTGCCTAGAAGGTTGTTTTACCTGCTTAGGTTGATGGTAGGGAGAATGTACTTCCCTGTGCGATGTGCGCCCCTAGTATAGTTATAGCTAGGTGGTTAGGTCTAATGAGTTAGACCAATGAGAATTGCATAATGTGATTTATGCCCCTGTGATAGATACAGGATAGGTTTTATACCTGATGCTAGTGTGATGACACTGAGGTCATTATTGCGCCAGTAGATACTGGTTATGTTCTACATGTACACTTGGTAATTTGTGTTATGTTCTAAGAGTGCTAATTCCTGACAGTGGTCCATGTGGCCCTGTCCCCTGTATATATAATCCCTTGTAAATTCTGCCCGTGCCTGTTGGCACATTGTAGAGTGTGTGTTTTTATCTAATGTGTTGTGTATAATACAAAGGCTATTTTTATAGAATACCTTGTGTGGAGTTTCCTTTGTGGTGGGCCTTGGGTGTTGTTGCTGGGTGCGCGCGCAAACGCTTTACACATCGCCTCAGGGATAAGCCTGACTGCTCGTGCCAAGCTACCAAGGGGGTGAGCAGGGGTTATCTTTGGCGTGTAACTTCCTTGCCCTGACTAGAGTGGTGGTTTCTGCCTGGCTTTGGCGCAAGCCTCAGCCAACCAGAAATCCCATTTCTAACAGGAAACCTAGCAAACCTATACATTTTTGAAAACTAGACACCCAGGGGAATCCAGGATGGGGTGACTTGACTGCCTCCCACCATGGTCTGTTACCCAGAATCCCTTGCAAACGTAAAAAATTGACAAAAAAACACATTTTCCCCACATTTCTGTGATGGAAAGTTCAGGAATCTGCGTGGATCCACAAATTTCTACCCACCCCGCGTTCCCGAAAGTCCTACGAGAAAAATGGTACCTCACTTGTGCGGGTCGGCCTAGTGCCCGCGACAGGAAACGGCGCAAAACGCAACGTGGTCACACCTCAATTTTGCAGTGAAAAATGACCCTTTTTTGGCAAAGTGATGAGCTGTAGTTTTTGAACCCTAGCCCTGCCGGCACCTAGGGAAACCTAGCAAACCTATACATTTTTGAAAACTAGACACCCAGAGAAATCCAGGATGGGGTGACTTGACTGCCTCCCACCATGGTCTGTTACCCAGAATCCCTTGCAAACGTAAATAATTGACAAAAAAAACACATTTCCCCCACATATCTGTGATGGAAAGTTCTGGAATCTGTCGTGGATCCACAAATTTCCACCCACCCCTCCTTCCCCAAAGTCCTACGAGAAAAATGGTACCTCACTTGTGTGTGTCGGCCAATTGCCCGCGACTGGAAACGGCGCAAAACGCAACGTGGTCACACCTCAATTTTGCAGTGAAAAATGACCCCTTTTTGGCAAAGTGACTAGCTGTAGTTTTTGAACCCTAGCCCTGCCGGCACCTAGGGAAGCCTACCAAACCCACACATTTCTGAAAACTAGACACCCGGCGGCTTCCAGGGAGGTATGCAGGCAAGGGCCCAAAACGTAGTGATGCGACATTTGGGAGAGGCAATGTTGATGTTGCCTCACTACGTTTTGGGCCCTTGCCTGCCGCGGGTACTTGGGCCTCCCACACAAGTGAGGCACCATTTTTAGCGGGAGACCTGGGGGAACGCTGGGTGTTGGTAAATTTGTGTGAGCCCGGTGATGCCACAACTTTCCCACCCCAAAATGTGTGAAAAAAGTGATTTTTTCAGCTAAAATTGAGGTTTGCAGGGGATTCTGGGCAAGGAAACGTTGGGGGATCCACGCAAGCCATACCTCCCTGGAAGCCGCCGGGTGTCTAGTTTTCAGAAATGTGTGGGTTTGGTAGGCTTCCCTAGATGGCCGCCGAGCACCGGGCCAAAAACCAAAGTGGCCCCCCTTTCAAAACCAGGTGGTTTTGCGATAGGCCATTTTGATGTCGCCTCACTACGTTTTGGGCCCTTGCCTGCCGCGGGTACTTGGGCCTCCCACACAAGTGAGGCACCATATTTACTGGGAGACCTGGGCAACGCTGGGTGGTGGTAAATTTGTGTGAGCCCGGTCATGCCACAACTTTCCCACCCCAAAATGTGTGAAAAAAGTGATTTTTTCAGCTAAATTTGAGGTTTGCAGGGGATTCTGGGTAAGGAAACGTTGGGGGATCCACGCAAGCCATACCTCCCTGGAAGCCGCCAGGTGTCTAGTTTTCAGAAATGTGTGGGTTTGGTAGGTTTCCCTAGATGGCCACCGAGCACCGGGCCAAAAACCAAAGTGACCCCCCTTGCAAAACCAGGTGGTTTTGCGATAGGCCATTTTGATGTCACCTCACTACGTTTTGGGCCCTTGCCTGCCGCGGGTACTTGGGCCTCCCACACAAGTGAGGCACCATTTTTACTGGGAGACCTGGGGGAACGCTGGGTGGTGGTAAATTTGTGTGAGCCCGGTGATGCCACAACTTTCCCACCCCAAAATGTGTGAAAAAAGTGATTTTTTCAGCTAAATTTGAGGTTTGCAGGGGATTCTGGGTAAGGAAACGTTGGGGGATCCACGCAAGCCATACCTCCCTGGAAGCCGCCGGGTGTGTAGTTTTCAGAAATGTGTGGGTTTGGTAGGTTTCCCTAGATGGCCACTGAGCACCGGGCCAAAAACCAAAGTGACCCCCCTTGCAAAACCAGATTAACTATTGTTCCTACATCGTGAGAATTTTGGAATAATATTGCAAAGAAAATGTGGCAGACATTTTGAGGTTTGCAGGACATTTGGGATAAAAAAAACTTTTTGAATTCACAAGAGAGACATTACCATGAACTCCCATGGGTTTTCGACAATATCTACAGTTGGTGGGTCATTCTTGCATGGAAAGTGTACCTTGGCTGAGAAACTAAAGACAAAGATTCCTGCACAATCAACTATTCCTCAAACACACACACATACTGGTTGGATTTGGCACGAGGGCGAGTCATGGTTCAGTGTATTAAATTTTATTAACAAGAGATTTCACAAAAATGAAATGCACTGTCAATAATTAAATTCACAAAAAACCAAACCAATGACTCGCAGCTCGTGAGCTGTAAAGCCACGTCAAGGCACCAACCACTTTACAGGCCATTCACACACCTTTCATACGTGATACAAACAAGACCATTCGCACCACCAGGCACAAAAGCAACACATTACAAAATTCACCAAAAAGGGACAAGGTACACCCTGCTATAGAAAGACAAATATTACTGCACAGCCATCTAATCCGCAAGCACACACACATAGTGGTTGGATTTGGCACGAAGGTGAGTGATGGTTCAGTAGATACAATTGTATTAGCAAGTGATTTCACAGAAATGAATGCACTGGTAATAATTGAGAGGGCGAGAAACTGAACCATTGACTCACAGCTCATGAGCTGTAAAGCCACGACAAGGCATTAACCTCTTTACAGGCCATTCATACACCTTTCATACGTGTGAGACATACAAAACCATTCATACCGCCAGCCGCGGGCCCATCACATAACAAAACTCACACCAGCACACAGCGCCATTCAAGGGCCCATCACTTTCACACGCCCACAATCCAGACACAGCAACTACACAGGCTGATGGATTGCGTGGAGTGGCACTCAGCCAGCAGTGTGTGTAGTGACCAGCAGAAAGTCACTACTCACACACAGCCAGCCGAGCTCCAGTCCACACACACCGCTGGCAGAGCACCAGTCCACACACACTGCTAGCAGAGCACCAATCCACGCACACCGCTAGCCAAGCGCCAGTCCAGGTACACCGCCAGCCAATCGCCAGAGTCCAGGCACACCGGCAGCCAATCGCCAATCCACGCACACCGCCAGCCAAGCTCCAGTCCATGGACACCACCAGCCAAGCACCAGTCCACACACACCACCAGTCCACGCACACCGCCAGCCAAGTACCAGTCCACGCACACCGCCAGCCATGCACCATTCCACGCACACCGCCTGCCAAGCTCCAGTCCACGCACACCACCAGCCAAGCTCCAGTCCACGGACACCACCAGCCAAGCACCATTCCGCACACACCACCAGTCCACGCACACCGCCAGCCAAGTACCAGTCCACGCACACCGCCAGCCAAGCACCATTCCACGCACACCGCCAGCCAAGCTCCAGTCCACGCACACCACCAGCCACGCACCAGTCCACGCTCACCGCCAGTCCATGCACACTGCCAGTCCACGCACACCGCCAGCCAAGCACCATTCCATGCACACCACCAACCAAGTGCCAGTCCAGACACACCAACAGCCAAGCGCAAGCCTACACACACCGCCATCACATTTAGGATTTTTTTAGAAAAAAATAAAAACACAAACAAATCGCAAATAGATACAAATATTCTAACAGAAAATCAGCAACTAAATACATTGCACTAACACCAACCTTGAAACAGAATCAAATTATCCAAAGAATACAGACCAGGCAGTTCACTTTACCACTCATGAATGCTCCCAAAAATTCTTTCGCGTGTGGTACGCTCTAAAACAAGCAGGGAGACACAGTGCAGGATGAGAAGGACAGTCGGGGCACTACATACGACTCTCCTTCCGCGTACCTCTTCGCCAACAGACTCTACATCTCCTACTGGGAAAATCTTTTGAGGGTATGGGAGGAATGTGATCTGGAAAGTGGCGATCTTTCAATCTAGCAACATCCTTCACCACTCCAACTCCAGGAACACTTGCCTGTTCCACTACAACAAGGCTGCCTATTACAGACTCCTGAAACTTAGCAAAAGTCATCTTTGACTCAGGGCAAGAATCCTAGAACACAACAAAAGCATTAAACATTGCCAAGTGGAAAAGATGGATAGCCAACTTCTTGTACCAAATGTAAGCCTTACGAAGAGCAGTGTAAGGTTCCAACCTCTGATCTACTCTGTCAACACCACCCATGTGCCTATTATAGTCTAAAATGCACACAGGTTTGCGCGCTTCAGCGACCTGACCCCAAACAGTCACAGGTGCAGTGCTTTCATCATGGATGGTAGTCAGCATGTAGACATCTCTCCTGTCTTAAAACTTCACAGCAAGAAGCTCCTGGCAACGCAACGCACTGCACTGTCCCCGCACAAGCTTTTGACAAACAAGTTCTTTCGGGAAACCTTTACGGTTAGAGCGGATTGTGCCACAAGCAACAGTGTCCACTTTGGCCAATTCCCTGAACAACCGCACACCAGTGTAGAAGTTATCTACATATAAATGGTGGCCTTTGTTAAAAAATCCTCTACCAAGTTCCCAAACAATTTTCTCAGACACTCCAAAAGAGGACGGACAACCAGGGAGGTTAATCCTAGATTCCTTACCGGTGTACACCCTGAAATTAGACACATATCCAGTCCTACTGTCACACAGCATATACAGCTTTATTCCATAGCGTGCCCTCTTACTAGGAATGTATTGCCTAAAAAACCAAGCGGCCCTTGAACAACACCAAAGACTCATCCACTGCAATTTCTTTCCCAGGGACATAAATCTCTGAAAATCGATCAACAAAGTGATCAAGGACAGGCCTAATCTTAAAAAGACGGTCACACTCCGGGTGATCTCGTGGCAACGCTAAACCATTATCAACAAAATGCATCATCCGAAGCAGAAGCAAATACCTGTCATGACTCATGACTGCCGGAAAAATAGACGTTGCCATCAAGGGACTGCTAGACCCATATGAAGACATTGATGGCTTCCTTAGCAAGCCCATCAAAAAAGTTAAACCCAAGAACTTCTTCATCTCTTCAACATTTGTGGGAGTCCACCGGGTAGCTCTAGAGTGTGGCTTAAGACTGGCACTGTTGTCCCTCAAAAACTGTTCGGCATACAAATTAGTCTGCTCAACAATCTCTGCCAAAAACACATCGTCCATAAACAACTGAAAAAAATGTACCGGCAAAAAGTTTTCAGTATTCACTCTAGACCCTGGAACACCAGTAAACTCTGGCAATGCCGGCTGCACCATGCCAGGGGCAACCCAGAGGTCATCACTTTCAAAGGGAAGCCTTGCAGCCCCAGCCTGCTGCCCAGATGCCTCTTGCCGCACTACACCAACGGGAAGCCTTGCAGCCGCAGGCTGCAGCCCAGAAGCCTCTTGCCGCACTACACCAACGGGAAGCCTTGCAGCCCCAGGCTGCAGCCCAGATGCCTCTTGCCGCACTATCGGCACATCAGTCTCCTCCTCTAACACAGGCACTTCATCCGCACTAAGAGTATCTTCATCATCCGATGACTCCATACGGAGAGAAAACTCACTGCCAGAATCGTCCCCTGCCTCCTCTCCCTCAGATGCAGAGTCAGTCTCTGAACCATGGTCAGAGGAAGACTCAAACAGCAAACCAACAACCTGCTGAGCAGTAATCCTGCGGCTAGCCACTACTTACTAAGATAGAAGACTGCACAAACAAGTCAACCAACAATGTGCAAACCAAGTAAGTAAAGAAATGTGTACCTTTATCACAATGATCAAAGTACTCAAAAACTATAGAATTCAATTACAAGAGACAGCTACACTCACCAGAACCTACTTTGCAGTGACACAGCAAAAACCAACGATATCCAACTAGAAAGAAGAAAAACAAAATACACATCAAGCATAAATGCAAACAGTTTTTGCCAAGGGGTCGCTTCCTCATGCCGAAAAATACATCCCTGGTGTCTAGTGGGCTTTTCTGCCCCCCCTGGGAGCAGAAACGGACAGAAAGACGACCGATCTGCCCCCAGGGGGGGGCAGAAAAGTCTTCCCATTATTTATCCCCCAAAGGAAGCGACCCTTGCCCAAGGGGTTGCTTCCTCATGCAGAAAAAATAGATCCCTTGTGTCTAGTGGGCTTTTCTGCCCCCCCTAGGGTCAGAAAGACGACCGATCTGCCCCCAGGGGGGGCAGAACAGTCTTCAAATAAATTAGGCCGCCAAGGAAGCGGCCCTTGCCCAAGGTGTCGCTTCCTAAATAAAGAAAAAGACATCCCTGGTGTCTAGTGGGCTTTTCTGCCCCCCCTGGGGGCAGAAACGGGCAGAAAGACGACTGATCTGCCCCCAAGGGGGGCAGAAAAGTCTTCTAATTAATTAGGCCGCAAAGGAAGCGACCCTTGCCCAAGGGGTCGCTTCCTAAATAAAAAAAAGACATCCCTGGTGTCTAGTGGGCTTTTCTGCCCCCCCTGGGGGCAGAAACGGGCAGAAAGACGACTGATCTGCCCCCAAGGGGGGCAGAAAAGTCTTCTAATTAATTAGGCCGCAAAGGAAGCGACCCTTGCCCAAGGAGTCGCTTCCTAAATAAAGAAAAACACATCCCTGGTGTCTAGTGGGGCATCCCTGCTCCACGATCGCGACGCTGTGCGCGATCGTGGAGCAGGAATGCCCAGCATTGAGACATCAGGGGAGAGGAAATACTCTTTCCTCTCCCCCGATGCCTCAAGGCATCCCAATTCCCCCCCCCGCCACACCGGAGCCAAACACCTACCTGCTCCTGTTGGACGCGCTGGAAGAAATGAATTCCAGCGCGTCCAACACTTCCTGATGACATCGGTGCGCACTGACGTCATCAGGAAGTGTGGGGGAGCTCGGGGGTGGCAGCGGAAACTCTTCCGCTGCCATCCCTCTCTGTGGGGGCATGATCGATGCCCCAGGGGAGGAGCGCCAGCGCTTCCCCCAGGGGCTGTGCTCATGACGGAGCGGTTCCGTCATGAGCACAGCCCAACCGATGCTCATGACGGAACCGCTCCATCATAAGCATCGAAGGGGTTAAAGTTAATTGTACAGCAGAATCCCATTTGTGGCTAAAATAGATTGTTTTCACTGATAGAGGATTATTGGTCAGTATTCCTAATGTATTGGTGTCCATTGAGGAAATTACTGTTGAATTGAATAGTTTCTTTACTAGTTATTTTTTTCTTGGGTGAATTTATTAGAGTTGAGCAGTTTGTGGGGGTTATCTACACTGTGGTCAGCTTTAACTGTGTAGCGTCAAGCCTCTGTTTCTAAGTCTGGTGAATTTCCTAGGTTTACCTCAAGTAGGCCTCATGGTCATTGCAGTTTCTTTTTGCACAAAGTACGGTACGTTCCCAATGAGGTTCATTGGATGGTAACTGATAACTTTTCGCATTTAGTGCTGAATTCATGGTTGGTTCTCTTCTGTGAAGTTCGTTTTTGTTTACTTTGTTCTGTATATACAGATGGTTGACTTGATTGATATATTCCATAATTTATGTCAGTGATATATTTTTGTAATGTTTTCTTGGGTCCCTGCCACATCAGCAATATGTCATCTATGTAGCAACTTCAAAATTGACATGCCTTGTAAGATGTTGAAACCATTAGTCCCATAGCCAGAATTCCTCTACTTCTGCCATCATTATAATGCAATTTTCGACACATTGTTGTAATTTGGTTTAATAATGGGAATTTCGTGTTGCAAAATGCATGTGTTATGCCCAAGATTATGCCATTATGCTTCTTCGCATAAATGAGATGTCCGTTAGGGAAAAAATCTGCTTGCAGGAGTATTAAAATGCATGGCAACAAGGTAGGCAACACCAATGCAAGGCGCAGGTCTGGATCAAATAACTCATTAAGTTATTTTGCATTAACAGGCACATGCGTCAAAGGTTTTTGCGAGCGCAATCGGTGCAATTCGCAAAAATCGGCCTTTTGCAATTGCAAATTGGCCTTTAGCGATGCATGAAAGAGTTTGGCAAGCACAATTTAAGAATTCGCAATTTTGTGCGAGTTCCTAATTTGCGATTGCATTTAAGGAATTGCAATTTGCGATTCCTTAAGTGCAATTCAAGAAGTACTTTGAAATAGCGATTTCGCTATTTGGGACCGCATATTACAGAGAAATCAAATTGGTCTGTAATTTGCAAAAACTTTGAAAAATGCATTTTTCAAAGTTTCAGGTTACACACACACATGCCCTTGGGGCATTTGTGTGCGCAACATGGGTGCACATCACAATTTTAGGGGTGCAACAGGGTGTCCTTTTGACACCTTTGCACCCTTGAATTTGCATGTGCAATTTGAGAGTACATATTGATACTCGCAAATTGCTCATGCAATTTCTCATTCATTCTCATGGGCCTGTAGGCCCATAGAAATGAATGGGAAGCCATTCCTTAATTGTGACTTGCAATTTGCAAGTCGCAATTAAGGAATGTTTATAAATCGCTATTTTAATAGAGATTTCTACATGCTTAGACTTTTGAGAGTCCCTAATTGCGATCCCTTAATATTCGCAGTTAAGGACTCGCAAAAGCATTTCTTGATGCATGTACCCCCTAAGTGCTTTACTGGAGTGGACTGTTTGCGTAAATGTTGAGCACGAAACACATTGTTTTTATTTCTTTATTTTGGGTTACAAACAGAAAGTACCATGGAGAGTGAACCTACTGTATAGACAGTATCAACTTCCTCTTCCTGTCCGTAATACAACTGGTGTGATTTGTCATTTTTGGATTTAGATTTTGGAGGGAAAGAATCACTTTTCCTTTGCCTGCAATCTCTGATGCCTCATAGGTTTAGTGCATTTCTTTGTAAAACGTTTGCATTGGCCGGTACCTCTATTTTCTTCTTTTTTTATTTTGTTTGTTTTTTGCTGATGGTCTGGAGTTTAACTTAGAGAGGCTGCAGTTAGTGCCAAGTGAGTTTAATGGAATATAGACCTTTTTGGATGGTGGAGGTCTGGAGTTGATAAAAGTCCCTCATTTTCCTCGCATTTTTGTAAATGATTTCCAATGTGTCTTCATAATGTGGTGCGTTTTATTTTTGGGGTCTAGTCTTTTGAATGCCTTGGCTGTAATTTGAATGTATATTTTTCACATTCACACTGCTTGTGCTAAAGATAATTTTTATAATTGAATGGGCATGTGGATGCCATTGTATACATGCAAATGTACTTATATTTGGCCTGTATGTGTCTGTTGGTGGCTGGGGTTGGGGCAGCACCAGGAGTCCAGGTCCATCTATCTAGATATGTTCCTTTGTTCTTCCCCATGTGTTTACTGACCATTTTAGTGTTTGTATGAGATGGGTAATTAACCCCTTCGCTGCTAGGCCTTTTCCCCTCCTGTGCTAAGCCCTTTTTGGGCTATTTGAGGTAGTGCGCGCTTAGGCCCCTGTAACTTTTTGACCACATTAGGTATCCACGCCAAATTTGCGTCCTTTTCTTCCACCATCTTGGGGATTCTAAAGGTACCCAGGGTTTGTGGATTCTCCTAGAGGGGTCACAGAAATTAGTCAAAATACAGCAATTTTTTTTTTTTTTTGTGAAAAATGTGAAAAACGGGCTGCAAATGAAAGCTTCTGGGTTTTTCTCTGCAAATGGTATCAAAAAAGGGTTTGTGGTCTGTTACCCAGAATCCCTTGCAAACGTAAAAAATTGACAAAAAAAACACATTTTCCCCACATTTCTGTGATGGAAAGTTCTGGAATCTGCGTGGATCCACAAATTTCCACCCACCCCGCGTTCCCCAAAGTCCTACGAGAAAAATGGTACCTCACTTGTGCGGGTCGGCCTAGTGCCCGCGACAGGAAACGGCACAAAACGCAACGTGGTTTTGGAGTGAAAAATGACCCTTTTTTTGGCAAAGTGACTAGCTGTAGATTTTGTACCCTAGCCCTGCCGGCACCTAGGGAAACCTAGCAAACCTATACATTTCTGAAAACTAGACACCCAGGGGAATCCAGGATGGGGTGACTTGACTGCCTCCCACCATGGTCTGTTACCCAGAATCCCTTGCAAACGTAAAAAATTGACAAAAAAACACATTTTCCCCACATTTCTGTGATGGAAAGTTCTGGAATCTGCGTGGATCCACAAATTTCCACCCACCCCGCGTTCCCCAAAGTCCTACGAGAAAAATGGTACCTCACTTGTGCGGGTCGGCCTAGTGCCCGCGACAGGAAACGGCGCAAAACGCAACGTGGTTTTGGAGTGAAAAATGACCCTTTTTTTGGCAAAGTGACTAGCTGTAGATTTTGTACCCTAGCCCTGCCGGCACCTAGGGAAACCTAGCAAACCTATACATTTCTGAAAACTAGACACCCAGGGGAATCCAGGATGGGGTGACTTGACTGCCTCCCACCATGGTCTGTTACCCAGAATCCCTTGCAAAAGTAAAAAATTGAAAAAAAAACCACATTTTCCCCACATTTCTGTGATGGAAAGTTCTGGAATCTGCGTGGATCCACAAATTTCCACCCACCCCGCGTTCCCCAAAGTCCTACGAGAAAAATGGTACCTCACTTGTGCGGGTCGGCCTAGTGCCCGCGACAGGAAACGGCGCAAAACGCAACGTGGTTTTGGAGTGAAAAATGACCCTTTTTTTGGCAAAGTGACTAGCTGTAGATTTTGTACCCTAGCCCTGCCGGCACCTAGGGAAACCTAGCAAACCTATACATTTCTGAAAACTAGACACCCAGGGGAATCCAGGATGGGGTGACTTGACTGCCTCCCACCATGGTCTGTTACCCAGAATCCCTTGCAAACGTAAAAAATTGAAAAAAAACCCACATTTTCCCCACATTTCTGTGATGGAAAGTTCTGGAATCTGCGTGGATCCACAAATTTCCACCCACCCCGCGTTCCCCAAAGTCCTACGAGAAAAATGGTACCTCACTTGTGCGGGTCGGCCTAGTGCCCGCGACAGGAAACGGCGCAAAACGCAACGTGGTTTTGGAGTGAAAAATGACCCTTTTTTTGGCAAAGTGACTAGCTGTAGATTTTGTACCCTAGCCCTGCCGGCACCTAGGGAAACCTAGCAAACCTATACATTTCTGAAAACTAGATACCCAGGGGAATCCAGGATGGGGTGACTTGACTGCCTCCCACCATGGTCTGTTACCCAGAATCCCTTGCAAACGTAAAAAATTGACAAAAAAAACACATTTTCCCCACATTTCTGTGATGGAAAGTTCTGGAATCTGCGTGGATCCACAAATTTCCACCCACCCCGCGTTCCCCAAAGTCCTACGAGAAAAATGGTACCTGACTTGTGCGGGTCGGCCTAGTGCCCGCGACAGGAAACGGCGCAAAACGCAACGTGGTTTTGGAGTGAAAAATGACCCTTTTTTTGGCAAAGTGACTAGCTGTAGATTTTGTACCCTAGCCCTGCCGGCACCTAGGGAAACCTAGCAAACCTATACATTTCTGAAAACTAGACACCAAGGGGAATCCAGGATGGGGTGACTTGACTGCCTCCCACCATGGTCTGTTACCCAGAATCCCTTGCAAACGTAAAAAATTGAAAAAAAAACCACATTTTCCCCACATTTCTGTGATGGAAAGTTCTGGAATCTGCGTGGATCCACAAATTTCCACCCACCCCGCGTTCCCCAAAGTCCTACGAGAAAAATGGTACCTCACTTGTGCGGGTTGGCCTAGTGCCCGCGACAGGAAACGGCGCAAAACGCAACGTGGTTTTGGAGTGAAAAATGACCCTTTTTTTGGCAAAGTGACTAGCTGTAGATTTTGTACCCTAGCCCTGCCGGCACCTAGGGAAACCTAGCAAACCTATACATTTCTGAAAACTAGACACCCAGGGGAATCCAGGATGGGGTGACTTGACTGCCTCCCACCATGGTCTGTTACCCAGAATCCCTTGCAAACGTAAAAAATTGACAAAAAAAACACATTTTCCCCACATTTCTGTGATGGAAAGTTCTGGAATCTGCGTGGATCCACAAATTTCCACCCACCCCGCGTTCCCCAAAGTCCTACGAGAAAAATGGTACCTCACTTGTGCGGGTCGGCCTAGTGCCCGCGACAGGAAACGGCGCAAAACGCAACGTGGTTTTGGAGTGAAAAATGACCCTTTTTTTGGCAAAGTGACTAGCTGTAGATTTTGTACCCTAGCCCTGCCGGCACCTAGGGAAACCTAGCAAACCTATACGTTTCTGAAAACTAGACACCCAGGGGAATCCAGGATGGGGTGACTTGACTGCCTCCCACCATGGTCTGTTACCCAGAATCCCTTGCAAACGTAAAAAATTGACAAAAAAAACACATTTTCCCCACATTTCTGTGATGGAAAGTTCTGGAATCTGCGTGGATCCACAAATTTCCACCCACCCCGCGTTCCCCAAAGTCCTACGAGAAAAATGGTACCTCACTTGTGCGGGTCGGCCTAGTGCCCGCGACAGGAAACGGCGCAAAACGCAACGTGGTTTTGGAGTGAAAAATGACCCTTTTTTTGGCAAAGTGACTAGCTGTAGATTTTGTACCCTAGCCCTGCCGGCACCTAGGGAAACCTAGCAAACCTATACATTTCTGAAAACTAGACACCCAGGGGAATCCAGGATGGGGTGACTTGACTGCCTCCCACCATGGTCTGTTACCCAGAATCCCTTGCAAACGTAAAAAATTGAAAAAAAACCCACATTTTCCCCACATTTCTGTGATGGAAAGTTCTGGAATCTGCGTGGATCCACAAATTTCCACCCACCCCGCGTTCCCCAAAGTCCTACGAGAAAAATGGTACCTCACTTGTGCGGGTCGGCCTAGTGCCCGCGACAGGAAACGGCGCAAAACGCAACGTGGTTTTGGAGTGAAAAATGACCCTTTTTTTGGCAAAGTGACTAGCTGTAGATTTTGTACCCTAGCCCTGCCGGCACCTAGGGAAACCTAGCAAACCTATACATTTCTGAAAACTAGACACCCAGGGGAATCCAGGATGGGGTGACTTGACTGCCTCCCACCATGGTCTGTTACCCAGAATCCCTTGCAAACGTAAAAAATTGACAAAAAAAACACATTTTCCCCACATTTCTGTGATGGAAAGTTCTGGAATCTGCGTGGATCCACAAATTTCCACCCACCCCGCGTTCCCCAAAGTCCTACGAGAAAAATGGTACCTGACTTGTGCGGGTCGGCCTAGTGCCCGCGACAGGAAACGGCGCAAAACGCAACGTGGTTTTGGAGTGAAAAATGACCCTTTTTTTGGCAAAGTGACTAGCTGTAGATTTTGTACCCTAGCCCTGCCGGCACCTAGGGAAACCTAGCAAACCTATACATTTCTGAAAACTAGACACCAAGGGGAATCCAGGATGGGGTGACTTGACTGCCTCCCACCATGGTCTGTTACCCAGAATCCCTTGCAAACGTAAAAAATTGAAAAAAAAACCACATTTTCCCCACATTTCTGTGATGGAAAGTTCTGGAATCTGCGTGGATCCACAAATTTCCACCCACCCCGCGTTCCCCAAAGTCCTACGAGAAAAATGGTACCTCACTTGTGCGGGTTGGCCTAGTGCCCGCGACAGGAAACGGCGCAAAACGCAACGTGGTTTTGGAGTGAAAAATGACCCTTTTTTTGGCAAAGTGACTAGCTGTAGATTTTGTACCCTAGCCCTGCCGGCACCTAGGGAAACCTAGCAAACCTATACATTTCTGAAAACTAGACACCCAGGGGAATCCAGGATGGGGTGACTTGACTGCCTCCCACCATGGTCTGTTACCCAGAATCCCTTGCAAACGTAAAAAATTGAAAAAAAAACCACATTTTCCCCACATTTCTGTGATGGAAAGTTCTGGAATCTGCGTGGATCCACAAATTTCCACCCACCCCGCGTTCCCCAAAGTCCTACGAGAAAAATGGTACCTCACTTGTGCGGGTCGGCCTAGTGCCCGCGACAGGAAACGGCGCAAAACGCAACGTGGTTTTGGAGTGAAAAATGACCCTTTTTTTGGCAAAGTGACTAGCTGTAGATTTTGTACCCTAGCCCTGCCGGCACCTAGGGAAACCTAGCAAACCTATACATTTCTGAAAACTAGACACCCAGGGGAATCCAGGATGGGGTGACTTGACTGCCTCCCACCATGGTCTGTTACCCAGAATCCCTTGCAAAAGTAAAAAATTGAAAAAAAAAACACATTTTCCCCACATTTCTGTGATGGAAAGTTCTGGAATCTGCGTGGATCCACAAATTTCCACACACCCCGCGTTCCCCAAAGTCCTACGAGAAAAATGGTACCTCACTTGTGCGGGTTGGCCTAGTGCCCGCGACAGGAAACGGCGCAAAACGCAACGTGGTTTTGGAGTGAAAAATGACCCTTTTTTTGGCAAAGTGACTAGCTGTAGATTTTGTACCCTAGCCCTGCCGGCACCTAGGGAAACCTAGCAAACCTATACATTTCTGAAAACTAGACACCCAGGGGAATCCAGGATGGGGTGACTTGACTGCCTCCCACCATGGTCTGTTACCCAGAATCCCTTGCAAACGTAAAAAATTGACAAAAAAAACACATTTCCCCACATTTCTGTGATGGAAAGTTCTGGAATCTGCGTGGATCCACAAATTTCCACCCACCCCGCGTTCCCCAAAGTCCTACGAGAAAAATGGTACCTCACTTGTGCGGGTCGGCCTAGTGCCCGCGACAGGAAACGGCGCAAAACGCAACGTGGTTTTGGAGTGAAAAATGACACTTTTTTTGGCAAAGTGACTAGCTGTAGATTTTGTACCCTAGCCCTGCCGGCACCTAGGGAAACCTAGCAAACCTATACATTTCTGAAAACTAGACACCCAGGGGAATCCAGGATGGGGTGACTTGACTGCCTCCCACCATGGTCTGTTACCCAGAATCCCTTGCAAACGTAAAAAATTGACAAAAAAAACACATTTTCCCCACATTTCTGTGATGGAAAGTTCTGGAATCTGCGTGGATCCACAAATTTCCACCCACCCCGCGTTCCCCAAAGTCCTACGAGAAAAATGGTACCTCACTTGTGCAGGTCGGCCTAGTGCCCGCGACAGGAAACGGCGCAAAACGCAACGTGGTTTTGGAGTGAAAAATGACCCTTTTTTTGGCAAAGTGACTAGCTGTAGATTTTGTACCCTAGCCCTGCCGGCACCTAGGGAAACCTAGCAAACCTATACATTTCTGAAAACTAGACACCCGGCGGTTTCCAGGGAGGTATGGCTTGCGTGGATCCCCCAACGTTTCCTTACCCAGAATCCCCTGCAAACCTCAATTTTTGCCCAAACATTTTCACACATTTTGGGGTGGGAAAGTAGTGGCATCACCGGGCTCACACAAATTTACCACCACCCAGCGTTCCCCCAGGTCTCCCGGTAAAAATGGTGCCTCACTTGTGTGGGAGGCCCAAGTACCCGCGGCAGGCAAGGGCCCCAAAGGTAGTGAGGCCACCTCAAGATGGCCTATCGCCAAACCACCTGGTTTTGCAAGGGGGGTCACTTTGGTTTTTGGCCCGGTGCGCGGCGGCCATCTAGGGAAACCTACCAAACCCAGGCATTTTTGAAAACTAGACACCCGGCGGCTTCCAGGGAGGTATGGCTTGCGTGGATCCCCCAACGTTTCCTTACCCAGAATCCCCTGCAAACCTCAAATTTTGCTCAAAAAATCACTTTTTTCACACATTTTGGGGTGGGAAAGTAGTGGCATCACCGGGCTCACACAAATTTACCACCACCCAGCGTTCCCCCAGGTCTCCCGGTAAAAATGGTGCCTCACTTGTGTGGGAGGCCCAAGTACCCGCGGCAGGCAAGGACAACAAACGTAGTGAGGCGACATTTGGGATAGGCAATGTTGATGTTGCCTCACTACGTTTGGGGCCCTTGCCTGCCGCGGGTACTTGGGCCTCCCACACAAGTGAGGCACCATTTTTACCGGGAGACCTGGGGGAACGCTGGGTGGTGGTAAATTTGTGTGAGCCCGGTGATGCCACTACTTTCCCACCCCAAAATGTGTGAAAAAAGTGATTTTTTGAGCAAAAATTGAGGTTTGCAGGGGATTCTGGGTAAGGAAACGTTGGGGGATCCACGCAAGCCATACCTCCCTGGAAGCCGCCGGGTGTCTAGTCTTCAAAAATGCCTGGGTTTGGTAGGTTTCCCTAGATGGCCGCCGCGCACCGGGCCAAAAACCAAAGTGACCCCCCTTGCAAAACCAGGTGGTTTGGCGATAGGCCATCTTGAGGTGGCCTCACTACCTTTGGGGCCCTTGCCTGCCGCGGGTACTTGGGCCTCCCACACAAGTGAGGCACCATTTTTACCGGGAGACCTGGGGGAACGCTGGGTGGTGGTAAATTTGTGTGAGACCGGTGATGCCACTACTTTCCCACCCCAAAATGTGTGAAAAAAGTGATTTTTTGAGCAAAAATTGAGGTTTGCAGGGGATTCTGGGTAAGGAAACGTTGGGGGATCCACGCAAGCCATACCTCCCTGGAAGCCGCCGGGTGTCTAGTTTTCAAAAATGCCTGGGTTTGGTAGGTTTCCCTAGATGGCCGCCGCGCACCGGGCCAAAAACCAAAGTGACCCCCCTTGCAAAACCAGGTGGTTTGGCGATAGGCCATCTTGAGGTGGCCTCACTACCTTTGGGGCCCTTGCCTGCCGCGGGTACTTGGGCCTCCCACACAAGTGAGGCACCATTTTTACCGGGAGACCTGGGGGAACGCTGGGTGGTGGTAAATTTGTGTGAGCCCGGTGATGCCACTACTTTCCCACCCCAAAATGTGTGAAAAAAGTGATTTTTTGAGCAAAAATTGAGGTTTGCAGGGGATTCTGGGTAAGGAAACGTTGGGGGATCCACGCAAGCCATACCTCCCTGGAAGCCGCCGGGTGTCTAGTTTTCAAAAATGCCTGGGTTTGGTAGGTTTCCCTAGATGGCCGCCGCGCACCGGGCCAAAAACCAAAGTGACCCCCCTTGCAAAACCAGGTGGTTTGGCGATAGGCCATCTTGAGGTGGCCTCACTACCTTTGGGGCCCTTGCCTGCCGCGGGTACTTGGGCCTCCCACACAAGTGAGGCACCATTTTTACCGGGAGACCTGGGGGAACGCTGGGTGGTGGTAAATTTGTGTGAGCCCGGTGATGCCACTACTTTCCCACCCCAAAATGTGTGAAAAAAGTGATTTTTTGAGCAAAAATTGAGGTTTGCAGGGGATTCTGGGTAAGGAAACGTTGGGGGATCCACGCAAGCCATACCTCCCTGGAAGCCGCCGGGTGTCTAGTTTTCAAAAATGCCTGGGTTTGGTAGGTTTCCCTAGATGGCCGCCGCGCACCGGGCCAAAAACCAAAGTGACCCCCCTTGCAAAACCAGGTGGTTTGGCGATAGGCCATCTTGAGGTGGCCTCACTACCTTTGGGGCCCTTGCCTGCCGCGGGTACTTGGGCCTCCCACACAAGTGAGGCACCATTTTTACCGGGAGACCTGGGGGAACGCTGGGTGGTGGTAAATTTGTGTGAGCCCGGTGATGCCACTACTTTCCCACCCCAAAATGTGTGAAAAAAGTGATTTTTTGAGCAAAAATTGAGGTTTGCAGGGGATTCTGGGTAAGGAAACGTTGGGGGATCCACGCAAGCCATACCTCCCTGGAAGCCGCCGGGTGTCTAGTTTTCAAAAATGCCTGGGTTTGGTAGGTTTCCCTAGATGGCCGCCGCGCACCGGGCCAAAAACCAAAGTGACCCCCCTTGCAAAACCAGGTGGTTTGGCGATAGGCCATCTTGAGGTGGCCTCACTACCTTTGGGGCCCTTGCCTGCCGCGGGTACTTGGGCCTCCCACACAAGTGAGGCACCATTTTTACCGGGAGACCTGGGGGAACGCTGGGTGGTGGTAAATTTGTGTGAGCCCGGTGATGCCACTACTTTCCCACCCCAAAATGTGTGAAAAAAGTGATTTTTTGAACAAAAATTGAGGTTTGCAGGGGATTCTGGGTAAGGAAACGTTGGGGGATCCACGCAAGCCATACCTCCCTGGAAGCCGCCGGGTGTCTAGTTTTCAAAAATGCCTGGGTTTGGTAGGTTTCCCTAGATGGCCGCCGCGCACCGGGCCAAAAACCAAAGTGACCCCCCTTGCAAAACCAGGTGGTTTGGCGATAGGCCATCTTGAGGTGGCCTCACTACCTTTGGGGCCCTTGCCTGCCGCGGGTACTTGGGCCTCCCACACAAGTGAGGCACCATTTTTACCAGGAGACCTGGGGGAACGCTGGGTGGTGGTAAATTTGTGTGAGCCCGGTGATGCCACTACTTTCCCACCCCAAAATGTGTGAAAAAAGTGATTTTTTGAGCAAAAATTGAGGTTTGCAGGGGATTCTGGGTAAGGAAACGTTGGGGGATCCACGCAAGCCATACCTCCCTGGAAGCCGCCGGGTGTCTAGTTTTCAAAAATGCCTGGGTTTGGTAGGTTTCCCTAGATGGCCGCCGCGCACCGGGCCAAAAACCAAAGTGACCCCCCTTGCAAAACCAGGTGGTTTGGCAATAGGCCATCTTGAGGTGGCCTCACTACCTTTGGGGCCCTTGCCTGCCGCGGGTACTTGGGCCTCCCACACAAGTGAGGCACCATTTTTACCGGGAGACCTGGGGGAACGCTGGGTGGTGGTAAATTTGTGTGAGCCCGGTGATGCCACTACTTTCCCACCCCAAAATGTGTGAAAAAAGTGATTTTTTGAGCAAAAATTGAGGTTTGCAGGGGATTCTGGGTAAGGAAACGTTGGGGGATCCACGCAAGCCATACCTCCCTGGAAGCCGCCGGGTGTCTAGTTTTCAAAAATGCCTGGGTTTGGTAGGTTTCCCTAGATGGCCGCCGCGCACCGGGCCAAAAACCAAAGTGACCCCCCTTGCAAAACCAGGTGGTTTGGCGATAGGCCACCTTTAGGTGGCCTCACTACCTTTGGGGCCCTTGCCTGCCGCGGGTACTTGGGCCTCCCACACAAGTGAGGCACCATTTTTACCGGGAGACCTGGGGGAACGCTGGGTGGTGGTAAATTTGTGTGAGCCCGGTGATGCCACTACTTTCCCACCCCAAAATGTGTGAAAAAAGTGATTTTTTGAGCAAAAATTGAGGTTTGCAGGGGATTCTGGGTAAGGAAACGTTGGGGGATCCACGCAAGCCATACCTCCCTGGAAGCCGCCGGGTGTCTAGTTTTCAAAAATGCCTGGGTTTGGTAGGTTTCCCTAGATGGCCGCCGCGCACCGGGCCAAAAACCAAAGTGACCCCCCTTGCAAAACCAGGTGGTTTGGCGATAGGCCATCTTGAGGTGGCCTCACTACCTTTGGGGCCCTTGCCTGCCGCGGGTACTTGGGCCTCCCACACAAGTGAGGCACCATTTTTACCGGGAGACCTGGGGGAACGCTGGGTGGTGGTAAATTTGTGTGAGCCCGGTGATGCCACTACTTTCCCACCCCAAAATGTGTGAAAAAAGTGATTTTTTGAGCAAAAATTGAGGTTTGCAGGGGATTCTGGGTAAGGAAACGTTGGGGGATCCACGCAAGCCATACCTCCCTGGAAGCCGCCGGGTGTCTAGTTTTCAAAAATGCCTGGGTTTGGTAGGTTTCCCTAGATGGCCGCCGCGCACCGGGCCAAAAACCAAAGTGACCCCCCTTGCAAAACCAGGTGGTTTGGCGATAGGCCATCTTGAGGTGGCCTCACTACCTTTGGGGCCCTTGCCTGCCGCGGGTACTTGGGCCTCCCACACAAGTGAGGCACCATTTTTACCGGGAGACCTGGGGGAACGCTGGGTGGTGGTAAATTTGTGTGAGCCCGGTGATGCCACTACTTTCCCACCCCAAAATGTGTGAAAAAAGTGATTTTTTGAACAAAAATTGAGGTTTGCAGGGGATTCTGGGTAAGGAAACGTTGGGGGATCCATGCAAGCCATACCTCCCTGGAAGCCGCCGGGTGTCTAGTTTTCAAAAATGCCTGGGTTTGGTAGGTTTCCCTAGATGGCCGCCGCGCACCGGGCCAAAAACCAAAGTGACCCCCCTTGCAAAACCAGGTGGTTTGGCGATAGGCCATCTTGAGGTGGCCTCACTACCTTTGGGGCCCTTGCCTGCCGCGGGTACTTGGGCCTCCCACACAAGTGAGGCACCATTTTTACCAGGAGACCTGGGGGAACGCTGGGTGGTGGTAAATTTGTGTGAGCCCGGTGATGCCACTACTTTCCCACCCCAAAATGTGTGAAAAAAGTGATTTTTTGAGCGAAAATTGAGGTTTGCAGGGGATTCTGGGTAAGGAAACGTTGGGGGATCCACGCAAGCCATACCTCCCTGGAAGCCGCCGGGTGTCTAGTTTTCAAAAATGCCTGGGTTTGGTAGGTTTCCCTAGATGGCCGCCGCGCACCGGGCCAAAAACCAAAGTGACCCCCCTTGCAAAACCAGGTGGTTTGGCGATAGGCCATCTTGAGGTGGCCTCACTACCTTTGGGGCCCTTGCCTGCCGCGGGTACTTGGGCCTCCCACACAAGTGAGGCACCATTTTTACCGGGAGACCTGGGGGAACGCTGGGTGGTGGTAAATTTGTGTGAGCCCGGTGATGCCACTACTTTCCCACCCCAAAATGTGTGAAAAAAGTGATTTTTTGAGCAAAAATTGAGGTTTGCAGGGGATTCTGGGTAAGGAAACGTTGGGGGATCCACGCAAGCCATACCTCCCTGGAAGCCGCCGGGTGTCTAGTTTTCAAAAATGCCTGGGTTTGGTAGGTTTCCCTAGATGGCCGCCGCGCACCGGGCCAAAAACCAAAGTGACCCCCCTTGCAAAACCAGGTGGTTTGGCGATAGGCCATCTTGAGGTGGCCTCACTACCTTTGGGGCCCTTGCCTGCCGCGGGTACTTGGGCCTCCCACACAAGTGAGGCACCATTTTTACCGGGAGACCTGGGGGAACGCTGGGTGGTGGTAAATTTGTGTGAGCCCGGTGATGCCACTACTTTCCCACCCCAAAATGTGTGAAAAAAGTGATTTTTTGAGCAAAAATTGAGGTTTGCAGGGGATTCTGGGTAAGGAAACGTTGGGGGATCCACGCAAGCCATACCTCCCTGGAAGCCGCCGGGTGTCTAGTTTTCAAAAATGCCTGGGTTTGGTAGGTTTCCCTAGATGGCCGCCGCGCACCGGGCCAAAAACCAAAGTGACCCCCCTTGCAAAACCAGGTGGTTTGGCGATAGGCCATCTTGAGGTGACCTCACTACCTTTGGGGCCCTTGCCTGCCGCGGGTACTTGGGCCTCCCACACAAGTGAGGCACCATTTTTACCGGGAGACCTGGGGGAACGCTGGGTGGTGGTAAATTTGTGTGAGCCCGGTGATGCCACTACTTTCCCACCCCAAAATGTGTGAAAAAAGTGATTTTTTGGGCAAAAATTGAGGTTTGCAGGGGATTCTGGGTAAGGAAACGTTGGGGGATCCACGCAAGCCATACCTCCCTGGAAACCGCCGGGTGTCTAGTTTTCAAAAATGCCTGGGTTTGGTAGGTTTCCCTAGATGGCCGCTACGCACCGGGCCAAAAACCAAAGTGACCCCCCTTGCAAAACCAGGTGGTTTGGCGATAGGCCATCTTGAGGTGACCTCACTACCTTTGGGGCCCTTGCCTGCCGCGGGTACTTGGGCCTCCCACACAAGTGAGGCACCATTTTTACCGGGAGACCTGGGGGAACGCTGGGTGGTGGTAAATTTGTGTGAGCCCGGTGATGCCACTACTTTCCCACCCCAAAATGTGTGAAAAAAGTGATTTTTTGAGCAAAAATTGAGGTTTGCAGGGAATTCTGGGTAAGGAAACGTTGGGGGATCCACGCAAGCCATACCTCCCTGGAAGCCGCCGGGTGTCTAGTTTTCAAAAATGCCTGGGTTTGGTAGGTTTCCCTAGATGGCCGCCGCGCACCGGGCCAAAAACCAAAGTGACCCCCCTTTCAAAACCAGGTGGTTTGGCGATAGGCCATCTTGAGGTGGCCTCACTACCTTTGGGGCCCTTGCCTGCCGCGGGTACTTGGGCCTCCCACACAAGTGAGGCACCATTTTTACCGGGAGACCTGGGGGAACGCTGGGTGGTGGTAAATTTGTGTGAGCCCGGTGATGCCACTACTTTCCCACCCCAAAATGTGTGAAAAAAGTGATTTTTTGAGCAAAAATTGAGGTTTGCAGGGGATTCTGGGTAAGGAAACGTTGGGGGATCCACGCAAGCCATACCTCCCTGGAAGCCGCCGGGTGTCTAGTTTTCAAAAATGCCTGGGTTTGGTAGGTTTCCCTAGATGGCCGCCGCGCACCGGGCCAAAAACCAAAGTGACCCCCCTTGCAAAACCAGGTGGTTTGGCAATAGGCCATCTTGAGGTGGCCTCACTACCTTTGGGGCCCTTGCCTGCCGCGGGTACTTGGGCCTCCCACACAAGTGAGGCACCATTTTTACCGGGAGACCTGGGGGAACGCTGGGTGGTGGTAAATTTGTGTGAGCCCGGTGATGCCACTACTTTCCCACCCCAAAATGTGTGAAAAAAGTGATTTTTTGGGCAAAAATTGAGGTTTGCAGGGGATTCTAGGTAAGGAAACGTTGGGGGATCCACGCAAGCCATACCTCCCTGGAAGCCGCCGAGTGTCTACTTTTCAGAAATGCGTGGGTTGGAAAGGTTTCCCTAGATGGCCGCCGAGCCCTGGGCAAAAAACAAAAGTAACCCCCCTTGCATAACCAGATTACCAATTGTTACTACAGCGTGAGAATTTAGGAATAATACTGCAAAGAAAATGTGGCAGACAATTTGAGGTTTACAGGACAATGGGGATAAAAAATATTTTTCAAATCACTAGAGAGACATCACCATGAACTCCCAAAGGTTTTCGACAATATCTACAGTTGGTGGGTTATTCTTACATGGAAAGTGTACCTTGGCAGAGAAACAAAAAACAAAGATTCCTGCACAACCATCTATTCCTCAAACACACACACATACTGGTTGGATTTGGCACGAGGGCAAGTCATGGTTCAGTGTATTAAATTTTATTAACAAGAGATTTCACAAAAATGAAATGCACTGTCAATAATTAAATTCACAAAAAACCAAACCAATGACTTGCAGCTCGTGAGCTGTAAAGCCACGTCAAGGCACCAACCGCTTTACAGGCCATTCACACACCTTTCATACGTGATACAAACAAGACCATTCGCACCACCAGGTACAAAAGCAACACAGTACAAAAATCACCAAAAAGGGACAAGGTACACCCTGCTTCAGAAAGACAAATATTACTGCACAGTCATCTAACCCGCAAGCACACGCACATACTGGTTGGATTTGGCACGAGGGTGAGTGATGGTTCAGTAGATAAAATTGTATTACCAAGTGATTTCACAAAAAATGAAATGCACTGGTAATAATTGAAAGGGCAAGAAACTGAACCATTGACTCACAGCTCGTGAGCTGTAAAGCCACGACAAGGCACCAACCTCTTTACAGGCCATTCATACACCTTTCATACGTGTGAGACATACAAAACCATTCACACCGCCAGCCGCGGGCCCATCACATAACAAAACTCACACCGGCACACAGCGCCATTCAAGGGCCCATCACTTTCACACGCCCACAATCCAGACACAGCAACTACACAGGCTGAAGGATTGCGTGGAGTGGCACTCAGCTAGCAGTGTGTGTAGTGACCAGCAGAAAGTCACTACTCACACACAGCCAGCCAAGCACCGGTCGACACACACCGCTAGCCAAACGCCAGTCCACGCACACCGCTAGCCAAGCGCCAGTCCAGGCACACCGCCATCCAATCGCCAGTCCAGGCACACCGGCAGCCAATCGCCAATCCACCTACACCGCCAGCCAAGCTCCAGTCCACGGACACCACCAGACAAGCACCATTTCACGCACACCGCCAGCCAAGCTCCAGTCCACACACACCACCAGACAAGCTCCAGTCCACGGACACCACCAGCCAAGCTCCAGTCCACGGACACCACCAGCCAAACACCAGTCCGCACACACCACCAGTCCACACACACTGCCAGCCAAGTACCAGTCCACGCACAGCGCCAGCCAAGCACCATTCCACGCACACCACCAGCCAAGCACCATTCCACGCACACCGCCAGCCAAGCACCATTCCACGCACACCACCAGCCACGCACACCGCCAGCCAAGCACCATTCCACGCACACCACCAGCCACGCACCAGTCCACGCACACCGCCAGTCCATGCACACCGCCAGTCCACGCACACCGTCAGCCAAGCACCATTCCACACACACCACCAACCAAGTGCCAGTCCACACACACCAACAGCCAAGCGCAAGCCTACACACACCGCCATCACATTTTGGATTTTTTTAGAAAAAAATAAAAACCCAAACAAATTGCAAATAGATACAAATCTTCTAACAGAAAATCAGCAACTAAATACATTGCACTAACACCAACATAGAAACAGAATCAAATTATCTAAAGAATACAGACCAGCCAGTTCACTTTACCACTCAAGAATCCTCCCAAAATTTTTTTCGCGTGTGGTACGCTCTAAAACAAGCAGAGAGACACAGTGCAGGATGAGAGGGACAATCGGGGCAGTACATACGACTCTCCTTCCGCAAACCTCTTCGCCAACAGACTCTACATCTCCTACTGGGAAAATCTTTTGCGGGTGTGGGAGGAATGTGATCTGGAAAGTGGCGTTCTTTCAATCTAGCAACATCCTCCACCAGTCCAACTCTAGGAACACTTGCCTGTTCCACTACAACAAGGCTGCCTATTACAGACTCCTGAAACTTAACAAAAGTCATCTTTGACTCAGGGCAAGAATCCTGGAACACAACAAAAGCATTAAACATTGCCAAGTGGAAAAGATGGATAGCCAACTTCTTGTACCAAATGTAAGCCTTACGAAGAGCAGTGTAAGGTTCCAACCTCTGATCTACTCTGTCAACACCACCCATGTACCTATTGTAGTCTAAAACACATACAGGTTTGCGCGCTTCAGCGACCTGACCCCAAACAGTCACAGGTGCAGTGCTTTCATCATGGATGGAAGTCAGCATGTAGACATCTCTCCTGTCTGTAAACTTCACAGCAAGAAGCTCCTGGCAACGCAACGCACTGCACTGTCCCCGCACAAGCTTTTGACAAACAAGTTCTTTCGGAAAACCTTTACGGTTACAGCGGACTGTGCCACAAGCAAAAGTGTCAACTTTGGCCAATTCCCTGAACAACCGTACACCAGTGTAGAAGTTATCTACATATAAATGGTGGCCTTTGTTAAAAAATCCTCTTCCAAGTTCCCAAACAATTTTCTCAGTCACTCCAAAAGTGGACGGACAACCAGGGAGGTTAAACCTAGATTCCTTACCGGTGTACACCCTGAAATTAGAGACATATCCAGTCCTACTGTCACACAGCATATACAGCTTTATTCCATAGCGTGCCCTCTTACTAGGAATGTATTGCCTAAAAACCAAGCGGCCCTTGAACAACACCAAAGACTCATCCACTGCAATTTCTCTACCAGGGGCATAAATCTCAGAAAATCGATCAACAAAGTGATCAAGGACAGGCCTAATCTTAAAAAGACGGTCACAATCAGGGTGATCTCGTGGCAACGCTAAACCATTATCTACAAAGTGCATCATCCGAAGCAGAAGCAAATACCTGTCACGACTCATGACTGCCGGAAAAATAGACGTTGCCATCAAGGGACTGCTAGACCAATATGAAGCCAATGATGGCTTCCTTAGCAAGCCCATCAAAAAAGTTAAACCCAAGAACTTCTTCATCTCTTCAACATTTGTGGGAGTCCATCGGGTAGCTCTAGAGTGTGGCTTAAGACTGGCACTGTTGTCCCTCAAAAACTGTTCGGCATACAAATTAGTCTGCTCAACAATCTCTGCCAAAAACACATCGTCCATAAACAACTGAAAAAAATTTACAGGCAAAAAGTTCTCGGTATTCACTCTAGACCCTGGAACACCAGTAAACTCAGGAAATTCCGGCTGCACCATGCCAGGGGCAACCCAGAGGTCATCACTTTCAACGGGAAGACTTGCAGCCCCAGCCTGCAGCCCAGATGTCTCTTGCCGCACTACACCAACGGAAAGGCTTGCAGCCCCAGCCTGCAGCCCAGATGCCTCTTGCCGCACTACACCAACGGGAAGCCTTGCAGTCCCAGCCTGCAGCCCAGATGTCTCTTGCCGCACTACACCAACGGGAAGCCTTGCATCCGCAGGCTGCAGCCCAGATGCCTCTTGCCGCACTATCGGCACATCAGTCTCCTCCTCTAACACAGGCACTTCATCCGCGCTAAGAGTATCTTCATCATCCGATGACCCCATACGGAGAGAAAACTCACTGCCAGAATCGTCCCCTGCCCCCTCTCCCTCAGAAGCAGAGTCAGTCTCTGACCCAATATCAGAGGAAGACTCAAACAGCAAACCAACAACCTGCTGAGCAGTCATCCTGCGGCTAGCCATTATACCTACTAAGATGGAAGACTGCACAAACAAGTCAACAACAACCAACAATGTGCAAACCAAGTAAGTAAAGAAATGTGTACCTTATATCAATAAGATCAATGTACTCAAAAACTATACAATCCAAAATCAAAAGAGACAGCTACACTCACCAGAAACAAACTCTGCAGTGACACAGCAAAGACCAACGATATCAAACTAGAAAGAAGAAAAAAAAACAAATTACTCACAAGACAACAAAATACACATCATGCACCAATGCAAAAAGTTTTTGAAACTCAAAAACCAAACATACTGCTATTATTACACCATTTGCAAAAAAAAAACAGGCAGAGAAATCAAACACATTTGCATTGTACAAAAAAACAGTCTCTTACCAAACTACACAAACAGCAAAACCACCAGAACCAAAACGTCACCGTGAACAGAAGAAAAGCCTTCACCTAGAACAAAAAAGTAAACAAAAAAAACATTACAATTGGAAATCACAAAACATATAACAATAAACATTATAACATGCCATGTCACTACCCAAATGGTCAATCGGTTTGTGTGCCAGGTCAGGCAGAAAACAGCAGGAAAAAAAAGGCTATTCAGTCCCGGGGCAGGTGAGCCAAATACATATAACAAATTGCACCCTGGAAGCGAGGGGTCACTTCTATTTCTAATTGAACTAATTCCCTGGTGTCTAGTGGGCTTTTCTGCCTCCAATGGGAGCAGAAACGGCAAAAAAATAAAACCGATCTGCCCACAGAGGGGGCAGAAAAGTCTTCAAAACATTTAGGGGCCCAAGGAAGCGACCCTTGCCCAAGGGGTCGCTTCCTACAATAATATTTATATCCCTGGTGTCTAGTGGGCTTTTCTGCCCCCCCCCAAAGAGCAGAAACGGACAGAAAGACGACCAATCTGCCCCCAGGGGGGGCAGAAAAGTATTCTAAAAAATTAGGCCGCAAAGGAAGCGACCCTTGCCCAAGGGGTCGCTTCCTACATAAAGAAAAAGACATCCCTGGTGTCTAGTGGGCTTTTCTGACCCCCCTGGGGGCAGAAACAGGCAGAAAGACGACCGATCTGCCCCCAGGGGGGGCAGAAAAGTCTCCTAATCACTTTACCACCCTAGGAAGCGACCCTTGCCCAAGGGGTCGCTTCCTACATAACGAAATAGACATCCCTGGTGTCTAGTGGGCTTTTCTGCCCCCCCTAGGGGGAGAAACGGGCAGAAAGAAGACCGATCTGCCCCCAGGGGGGGCAGAAAAGTCTTCAAATTATTTGGCCCCCCAAGGAAGCGACCCTTGCCTAAGGGGTCGCTTCCTACATAGCATAAACAATATCCCTGGTGTCTAGTGGGCTTTTCTGCCCCCCCTGGGGGCAGAAACGCGCAGAAAGCGGACCGATCTGCCCCCAGGGGGGGCAGAAAAGACTTCCACAAAATTTGCCCCCAAGGAAGCGACCCTTGCCCAAGGGGTCGCTTCCTACATAGTAAAAACAACATCCCTGGTGACTAGTGGGCTTTTCTGCCCCCCCTGGGGGCAGAAACGCGCAGAAAGCGGGCCGATCTGCCCCCAGGGGGGGCAGAAAAGACTTTGCCAAAGTTTCGTGCCCAAGGAAGCGACCCTTGCCTAAGGGGTCGCTTCCCAAACTCCAAATACAAAATCCCTGGTGTCTAGTGGGGCATCCCTACTCCACGATCGCGACGCTGTGCGCGATCGTGGAGCAGGAATGCCCTGTATTGAGACATCGGGGGAGAGGAAATACTCTTTCCTCTCCCCCGATGCCTGAATACTAGAGATTTCACCGCCGCGGCCCCCACCAGACGCCAAACACCTACCTCTGCTCCCCTCGGACGCGCTGGAAGAAATGGATTCCAGCGCGTCCAACGCTTCCTGATGACGCCGGCGCGCGCTGTGCGCGCTGACGTCATCAGAAAGCGTGGGGGGGCTCGGGGGGGGTCGGGGGTGGCAGCGGAAGCTCTTCCGCTGCCACCCCCGTAAAGGGGGGCAAGATCGAGGCACAAGGGGGGGAGCGCCAGCGCTTCCCCCGGGGGCTGTCCTCATGACGGAACGGTTCCGTCATGAGCACAGCCCAACCGATGCTCATGACGGAACCGTTCCGTCATGAGCATCGAAGGGGTTAATTGTTTTTCTTCAACTTTTGAATGCATTTAGCAGTGTTTATTCTTGTGCTCTGGTTGTCTTTAGGGTACTTCTATAGTTTATTTTACACTGTTGCCACTGTTTCCATTTTGCTGTACTTTCATTTTATCTTCTCCAAGCCCCCCTTCTAATAATTTTGACATGGATTGGGTAATGAGGAGACCTGTCGTGAGAGACAAGGGAAAAGGAAGGTTCAAAGTGAGGAAGATGATGAACCAGAGAATGTTTATGCCAAGTGTGGCACAAAGGAAATACATATCACTACTATTCAGCCTGCTTTGAGTTATGTTGTACCACTAATACAACTTGTTTTCATTCTTTTCAAGAAGCCAAAAAGCAGAAGCAACCTCTACCACCTTTACCCCAGTCACAGCATGCCCTAGAGAAAGGCAAACACAAGTGGCTAGTTCCACCTCAAGCAGTTTTTCAGGCATTGGCTTCTTAAGACAATTCTCCTCTCTAGTTGGGATTTTTTTACACTCAGGAAACATGAGGAGCACTTTGCATAAGGCTAACTTTGTCACAAACCAGTTCATTGGGCTGATCTAGGTGGACATTACCATCCTGGGGGCCAACTGTGCTTTCTGAAAAATTAACAGGCAAGCATGTAGGAAGAGGACCTCTAAAAGGTAACTGCTTGTGATAGAGGAGCAGAGTTTGAACTGGTAGAAGGAGGTGGTGGTGAGGAAGAAGATGTAATCCGAAGCAGCCCTGTGACTGACCTCTTGCCTTTACCTTTGGTGGAAATAGAGGGGTATCTGAAATTCGTGAAAACCCACTGACCGAAATGGAAGTTTCCACACTAAAATTAATTTTCCATTGTTTTCGTACCAGCGGTGAACCATCAATAGCTGGAACTGGTTGGCGAAGCAATGAATGAGAGCATTGCTGAGTCCATCCATTGATCGATTGACTGATTGAATGATCCACATAACAACAGACGTGAATAATTGGTCAAACCTCAGGCTACTTGTGCATTAATTCACACTGGGTCTCCTTCAAGGTGGTTAAGCAAAGGCTAACCACTTGTCTCATTGCTGGGGGTGGTTAGACCAGGTCTGGTGGCTCAGTGGACTAATGCATCCACTGCAGGGGCCTGTGTTCAACATCATGATCACAGGTTCAAATCCCAGCGGGTCCACTCACCCTTTCATCCATCCTGAGGTGAATAAAATGAGCACCATTGAGTTGGGTAACAAAACACATCTGTTATTCAGTGCCAAGATGCCCCTTTGGGGGTGAATGTGTGCTTTTATGTATGTTATGTTTTTGAGGCATTTGACACCATGCAAAATTGTAATGTTCTCCATGGAGAAATTGCTTACAGCTGCCAACATGTTGAAAGAATATAACACCAAAGTATGCAAATGGTTTTAACTCAGAGGTTGCAGCACTGGATATGTTGCCACTGACACTGGCAGTAATATGATCAAAGCCTTGGTTGATGGAGTGTATTTCAGAGCCCTATGCTTTGCCCGTTGCATAAACCTAACTATGCAGGAGTTACCTTAAAAAAGAAATAAAAAAAAGAAGTCAACAACATACTGGTCATCTGTCACCAGATTTGCACACATTTCTGCTATTTTTCCAAAGACTGATAACTAGGTGTGGAAGGTAGGGCAGTACACAAATGTACAATATTGACTGATGTGAGGGTGTGTGCTCTCAGGTGACATAAAGTCATCAAGGGGAGAGATAAAGGTATTGCATCATCAGTTTTCTAACAGTGATTGCAAGATGTGAACTAGAGGCATGCACCTTAGTTAGCCTGGTGGTATAGAAGCTTGAGTCAAGAAAAAAGCTAACTAGGAGAGGACGATGAAGGTGGACAATTACACAATTTCTTTGGAATATCCAGGTTCATGGCTCAGAGTCTACTCTGAATGTAGGAAGGTGGGGTATTCTTGTTTATGGATGTTACAGTACATAAAATACAAATAATAATAATGACAATAACAGCAAAAAAAAATTATATTTAACAATAATAATGATTAAAACAAAATTATATGTTGGAATAAAATGGGGTTTATTTTTATAAAACAGACCCATTCCTCTCCCTAAATCGTGCAAAAACCCACACAACTAACAAAATACACCATCTAATGTATTTGACACCTTCCTCAACAATTCTCACCCTCACAGACCGCCACCAGAATTACCCTCATTATTTGGGGGTGTAGCTGAAAAGGTAACTTCCTCTGACTCCCAATTGGGACAGCAGGATCTTGTGAGGGAAGAAGAAAAGAATATTAATTATTGCACCAATTGTAGGCACATTTGCATAGTCGGTCAGACATACTTTGACACTAGTACTCTAGGGACACTGGTCTTTTTTTATGTGATTCTGTTTTGCTGTGATTTACACATCATTCACATTCGTCGTACTATTTGCAGTGCTTTGCAATATTTAACCCGCCATATGCACCAGCATAATCGCATCTTGTGTTGTGCTTAAAGAGAAGAAATATAGAAAAATGTCAGGAACTTATTTTATGGGGTCACACTTTCCTCCATCTGACACTTTAGTAAGGTGCCCTATTGACAAAGTACCTGACGGTGAAGTCCAAGCCCCGGTGGGAGCCATTCCGTTATCTGATATTGCTACCTGAGAAAAGGGCCTTATATCTCAGATTCAGAGTAGGAACATTACAGGTTCAGGCGTATACAAAATCCTAGTCTAAGGGCTCTGGGTCGAGAGTTGGCATGTGTTGCTTCTCTTTGGGCAGGCAAGAAACACTGATGACCTTCATGCTGCTTTGTGCCATGACAGTAGCCCCCCAAAAGTTTATCTTCATCCCTTGTTTTCAAAATAGTGAACAAAATATTGCAAGAATTCCCTAACACTTTGTTACAGAATTGACTGGCCAGAAATTTATCAGGCTATAGCATCCTATATATATATGTTGCTTGTAAGGAAAGAGGATCAGTCAAAAGGCTGGGCGGTGAGAGTAACAATACAGCAAGAAAGAGAAATAAACAAGTTTATCTGTTATTTCTGTCTGGAATATTTGGATACTAACTAGCACTTGCACTTTTACTTGCAATAGTAGTGGTGGAGACATAATGTGATTATTTAAGTAAACATAGGTTTCATTTTTTATACGAGCAGTTGATAAGCATGTATAGTTGCCTCACAAGGCTGCCTATGGTAGTACATGCCCATTTCTGGGATTGATACATCCTATCCTAGGCTTTGCCTTACATGGATGCACTTCAGCTGCCTTTGTACAGACAAAGCCATGGAGTTGGACGAATACTTTTAAATCAACAGTTGCCCTACCTGACAATCACACATAGCACTTTACCTCCTCTCAGTACATTTATAATATCACCACTTGCGGGTTTTTATTCTGCAGAACGTTTGCACAATAAGCTCTCATTCTTTTAGTAGATACACTTTCTTCTCTCTGTCTCATTTCTGTAATTGAGATGTACATTTGATTTAACTCATGTATACTGCTATTTGATACTGCGTGGCTTCTACCTAGAAAAACAGCACTTTAATAGCATTGTAGTGGAGGACGATTGCTACATTAGATTCTTGGATTAGTCCTCCATGTCATTTAGCAAAGTGATGTGGATTAACTGTAAGACTGCCTGGGTGTACAATGCACCTAGGATGTAATTCATATCCAAGGATGCAGGAGGCAGGCATCTTATTAATAAAGGGTCATGCTTATGGAAATGGTTTTTAGTCGACATCCAACCACAGTACGAATATTTGTCTCCTTCCCCTGGGTTATTTTTAAAAACAAACTGTGGGGCCCCCCACAAATGAGCGTGCATTCCCCATTTCACATAACAGGTTCCAGGCTCTATCTGAACTCGATACCCAGGACTGACTATCGCCCCCTCAGGAACTCCCTGATATTCCCCATGGGTTCATGCTCTCTTCCTCCCCAACTGAGACCAATGACCAACAAGCGCCATCTAAGGTCCCAGTTGACACAGATCTAAGCATCTTGAGTTGGAACGTGGCTGGCCTCCAGTCTAAGTTGGGGGGCCCGGACTGGGTAAAACTAATAAAACAGCAGGACATAGTTATGTTCCAAGAGACTTGGGCGGCCCAAGAATTTCACATTGATGGGTTTGAATGGTATAATGTTGTAGCCCCAATCCCCAAGTCTGGTCAACCCTCGGGGGGCTTATCAATTAGGATAAATATCACCGCAGGCGGCAGCACTAAGGTCCTTTGCCCGAACAGCAACAATTTCCAAATCTTACTAAATAAAAAGGGGATTCTCTTTCTATTTAATTTATTTTTATAATAATGATTTCCACTCGATACCCAGTGGTAATTTTATTGAATTATTTGATTTTATCGCTAAGGTAGACTGTTAAAAGAGTCCATTAAAACTGTAGGCATTTGCCTGGGAGGAGATTTTAATACAAAATGATTAGACAAGACATATATTACAGGCCTTGGAAGCAGTGGACAAATTTGCCATAGGGACACAGAACTGGCTGTGCATTTGAACATGCACAATCTCATTAATGCCATGAAAATCGCAGGCGTAACACCAGACAATAATAATCCTGAGCCAACTTTCAGAGGGAGGGGTTGTGCATCCACTATAGATTATGTTTTTATTTCCCCTGTTCTCGAAGACTACCTAATGAAAGCTGAAGTAGTTGCAACAACTCATGGGGACCACAATCCAATTAAAATAGTGTTGAGACTAACCCCCCAGCTCACGTTCGCCTCAGAATGTGGTGCCAAAAATGTGTTACCCTCCACTGACAAACTAAGATTGATTTGGCGGGGCTTTAACAAAACCGAACTGTTCCAGTCATTTGCTAAGGCTAATCTGCATCTCATCAATTCCTGTCTATTAGCCCTTGATCTGCACCCTGAGGCAGTTCACGATTTTACCAAACTCTGTTTGGTTATAAAATCCTTATTATTTCATTATCCAAACCTATCCCCTCTGTTCAACGTGGCCCTAGATGGTTTGACCATGAGTGTTCTGAGGCCAACAGATTGTTATGCAAGGCACTGTCGACCAGTCAAGGTGCACCTCTGAAATAAAATAGGCAAGGCATAGGTATAAGCTAGCGACTGTTAATGGGAAAGGGGAAATATTAAGAGACCGTTGGGAAGCACTTGCCAAAGCTGCAAGCATAAAAAAGAGGAACACCTTTTGGGCCGCTGTTAAGGATCTGAGAACAACAGGGCAGTTATTAACTCCCATAAGTTGCACCATAACAAGTGAGGCATGGAAAAATCACTTCTCAAAGTTCTACAGTGCCCATGTTCAAGAGGTTGATCATTTTAAGCATAGGATCCTAACTAGGATCCAGATAACGCTGCCTGAGTTTGAGGAAGCTATCCATCAGAGCGTGGGCAATAAAGCCCCTGGCCCAGATGGGCTACCTATTGACCTTATTAAATACAAACCAGACTTTTGGGCGCCCCTTCTTTTAAATGTTTTTAATAATTTAATTCATGACCCGCTACCCAGCACATGGACAGTTAAAGATTGCAGGAAACGCTGTTAGCATGAGCTGAAAGCCATTTTGTTCTTGGCAGCCATTTTAGTTAGCCATGTGCTCGCCATGTGCTTTCTCCCTCTTCCAGAGCCTTGCACATGCTCAAAAAGGCCTATCTGGTAGAATGCACCTGCTCCTAGTATAGAACTGTCAGGCTATTCTTACTGATGTGTTTAGTCTCCCCTCTCACTTTGTTGAGCAAGCAAATTTTGTATACCCATATTAGTCAATCAGCATTCTTGTATGTGCCAGGACCTCCCCTTTGTTTTAGACTGACCATGTAACCTATGCATATATAAGGCCCCTGTTTTCTATACTCCTTAGACTGTCTCCTACAGTGGCCTGGGGGTACTGTATGACGCAGTCTCCCTCATGTGAGGTTAATAAATATGTTTTCTTGATATTACAGCTTCCGTGCCAATCTCTTCTTTGTTGGTTTTAAGGACCAGGTGTATCAGTGAACCCCTTAAAAGGTTTTTAGTTCTTCAAATGGCACCCGAACAGGGACCTCATCGGAGAAGCGGCTATCCAAGCGAGTGGTCTTGACAGGAGACAGGAATCTACTGAGGAGGACAGGACAGGAATCAATTGAGGAGGTACCCTGCGCACAGATTCTTTGTCTTTGCAGACCCATGTGGTTCTGGTTTCCCTGCTCTGCTCCTCCAGGTGTTAGCCTCTCCCGACTGAGACCTTCTTTGGCGTGAGTATTCTAAAAACAATAGTTAGGTCACTCAGAACTTGACAGTGGTAGGCTGGAGATTTGTGCTTGGTAAGACGCAGTCTCCCTCATGTGAGGTTAATAAATATGTTTTCTTGATATTACAGCTTCCGTGCCAATCTCTTCTTTGTTGGTTTTAAGGACCAGGTGTATCAGTGAACCCCTTAAAAGGTTTTTATTTCTTCAGGACAACAAGCATTATTGTCCCAACCCAACTGCTACAGGCCTATTTCACTAATGGACAACACTTTAAAAATCCTGGGCGGAGTCCTATATAATAAGATCTAAGATTGGGCAGAGGACAGTGGAATTTTAGGGTCCGGCCAACTGGGTTTTAGGAGCAAAGTAGGCACTAACAAACAATGCCTAAACCTTAAGTTAATCATTGGTAAATACACCATAGCCCTGTGCTCGCCATTATACTTGGCCTTTATGGATACAACCTCTGCCTTTGACTTTGTCAATAGGTCAAGGCTATGGTCCATCCTCTTGGCCTATGGCTTGAATGAGGCACTGGTGCACTTCCTAGCCCATTTACACAAAGACCTAAAGGCAAGGGTTAGGATCAGCAGCAGAGGAGAAGTCTCTGATGACATTAAAGTAAGCAGATGGGTTAGACAGGGATGTGTCCTAGCCTCTCTCCTTTTTATCATTTACTTTAATGGTCTGCACAAATCACTGACCAATGACTTTCCCAAAATAAATGGCAAAAAACTCCCCATGCTATTGTACGCCGTTGACGTGGTTCTAATGGGCCGCACACCCAATGCCTTACGTATTCTAGTGCAGGGGTTTGTTGATTTTATGGCCAGCTTGGACCTAAGCCCTAATTAAGAAAAATCTTTTATAATGTCCTGTGGGCCAAGGAAACACCGATGAAACTTTATATCTGTGGGAGATCAGAAATTAAAAAGTACCAGCACTTTTCCCTACCTTGGTTTGGTCTTTGCTGCGAACGGCTCCTGGTCCGAACACTTGGCGTTTTGCAGGAGCAAGTTCTCAAAGGCCTGCAACTCTATCCTTAGCCTTCCACGGCCCAAAAGAACTGCTTCCATTTTAGCTATTTTTATTTTTTTTAAATCCCAGTGCATACCAACAGCTACTTACGGCGCAGAGGTTTGGGACATTGCTAAGATTCATACTATCCAACAAAAGGGAAAATAGATTTTGCAGGAGACTATTAGGTGCACCAATCTCCACCGCACAGTATGTCTGCCACAAAGAACGTAACCTAAATTACATAGAGGATTTCATAAAGGCTCGTCCCGCCCTATTTTGGCGCTCCATATGGAAAAATCCGGTAGTGTCCCTCACAAGAGAGATCATAGGTGACTGCAAGAAAGGGCTCGACATCCCTTGGCTGTCTGGAGTGAAACGGAGCCTATGTAGTGTTAATCTGGGAAGGCTTTTTCTAACCCCAAGCACAGCTGAGACTATACATAAAAATGCCTTAGGATTGCACTTTATACGCTTTATGACTCGGAAAGGATGGAGAGGGAATCTAAAAAAATCCTCCGTACATACTTTTATGACTATTGAACACGTTGTCTACCATTTGGCCAGTTATCTCACCCTGCCCCTGAGTCACTGGGTGAGGGGTCTCCACTTCCGCCTAAGGGCAGAAAACGTAAAATTCTTGTTGTGTTTCCCTCTCGGCTACAATGCAAATCACGACTCCCTACCCTGCCCGTGTGATGGACAGAGTGATCAAACCATTTTACATTTTCTATTCTTCTGCAGGTTTTATATAAAATATGCTAAGTGGCTTTTAATCCCTTTAAAAAAAAAACACATGCCCATCAGTCTGGTAAAATGCCTGAAGGAGGATACTAACACTGGCAGACAAAGAGTTAGCCCTCCACGTCGGGTCTTTCTTGAGAATTGCCATGCGGTTCCATAACACGATATGTAACCCCTGAAATGTTTCTTATTTTAGCTGCATGCATTTATTCTAACACACGTGTTTTAAAAATTGTGTATCTATGCCTAAATATCATCGAATTTATATTGTGACTAATCTGTGTTTTTAACTGTTATGTTCGATGTGCATTTATGGATATGGCCCTATCCAAATAAAGTATCTTTGATTTGGAAATGGTTTTAAAACGATGCATGACATGGAGTATGTATTGTTTTAATGTAATACACGTTTCCAGGCGAATCTGTCATTTGTAAATTTTATGCTTAATTATTGCATGGCTTTATTGTAAAGGTGAAACAATAATTAAAACAAAATTCAATGAAGTAAAGTTTTTAAAAATGGCTAGACTGGGATACGGTTTGTACTCTGGCGAGATAAAGGATGGCTTCGAATTTCCCATGGTTCCTGCTATTCCTGGGTGACTTGACATGGTGCTGGTGCCTTGCACCCCCAAGAAGACTGGGATATGCAGCACTTTGGACTATCTCCCCATCAGATAGATAAACATGCACTGTTAAAACTTTGTGAGATGTTCCTGTTCTGCACCCTCCTCCTGCTTGGAATGTAAACCTGTGGATGATTGGATATTGGGGGGATGGTGGTTCAACTTCTCGTGCAAAAACTTTCTTGTGATGAGCGAGCAAATGAACATGGCTGTAAGACGTCAAAGATGCCACTGACGACATTTTATTTTCATACCTGTCCCCAGAGGTTTTTAATGCTATTCATTTGTCTCCCTTCTGCATGTGTATGCCATCGCTGTGGGGCTGGTCTGTCTTTTGGTTTTCAAGTGTCCTCTCCTCTGTTCCTGGGGGTATGGGTAACCATTCCGTTCCTGACAGTTCATGCCATTTTCGTGTATATTTCGAACTTGTTTTTATACATACATCACAAAATCGACTGTAAAAGCAAAAATGCCTATGTTTTCCATAGGGCATGATTCATTTTTCTGTTTATTTTATGCGCCCCTTAGCAGAGTAAGGAGAGAAACCATTTCATTGCTAACAATGTAGCAATAAACATTTTGGGTACTGACCAGTAACCTCTTTGGGTGTGTCTGCGTGTGCATATATGTATAGATATGTTTGTATGTATGTACATATGTATGTATGTATATATACATACACGTACGTGTATATATACATAAACAGTTATATAACTTTTCTGTGGTATATTGTACTAAACCAATAGTTATGTAAAATTTTGGAAAATGGGGGCATGGTATCATGCCCCCATTTATATTCTAAAAACAGTTCTTTTGCAACGGTACCGATTTTTCTGCAAGAGGATGTTGCTGCTTTTTGTCTGAGACTGTGGCACAGGAAGGCTGTAGCATTGAGCATTCAGCGGGGATGAGCTGCAGGCTTAGTGGAATGCCAAGGTGACTCTCTGCAGTCTCTCTCCTTCCCAGAACCTATAGAAACAAGACTGTAGGACAAACACCAGTATTTTTTCAGCTTCTAGGTATCTGGATATTGCCACCACCTGAGCTGCACAAGATCTTTTGAGGCTGTACTTGGAGCTGTGGATAATGCCACTGTCTGAGATGGGCAAGATCCAGATAGGCTGTGCTTAGAGCTGTGGAAACTGCCCTTACCTGAGCTGCAAAAGATCCTGCTAGGCTGTCTTTGAGCTGTGGATAACGGCACGGTTAGAGCTGTGCAAGATATCTGCACTTGCAGCATTTGTACAAATGTCAATTTTTTTATTTTGCTTATTTTAGTTACAGTTGTATACTAAAATCTGGAAATGTGGGATTTGCAACTTTTTGTCCCTTTTCAGATAAATACAGGTTGCCTTTTTCCTTTTCTCCTGCCCTAGATGTTTCACTTCTGATCACCAGAACTAAATTTGTAGATGTTGGGCAAATGGGGTGGTTTACATCTGCATCTGTCAAAATGTATTTGTTTTATAATTTAACCCGATATTGTCTTATATCTTTTTGAAAATTATAAACTTTTTCTAGCAGAAGAAAATATATTGTCTATCGCCAAGCACACAAAGAACTGATAAAAAGTACAAAAATAAAGTTTAGTTTCTCTCCGGTAAAAAAAAAAAAAAATGGCTAGACTGCAAAGTTATAAACACTGTCCTCAAAACTGTCATAGTTTGCATCTACACTGCATAATTTATTTTACTATATCAACCATCATAAGTAGAGCTACCTGGCAGGATTGAATTTTTACTTTATATAAACTTTTTATTAACTATTGGCACATAACAATATTGGCATTGACATAGTAATGCCTCAAAAGCTCTAGTAATAAATATTGACATCCTGTAAATGTCCTCGTTAACAACTATTTAAAATGAGCTCTTGCCAGACATCCTCTGTTGGATAATCTATTATCAATAGAGAATTTAGCTTTTCTCACTGATTTATTATGACAGGCTTTAAGCCACAACCTACTTTATAACATGCCTCTTCAACCCACATCAGATGAGCTCAGCCTTTACCTTGTTTAACATTGAATATTACTTGTATCCTAAAGGTTACTGGTTTGTAAATGGTGCACCTTATAACTTTAAAAAAGCACAACCACACTTGCCTCCAGGGCTTATGCTATCTCCATTCTCCACACCCACACATGTACATACAGTAACCCTATGCTGAATCCGACTATAGGCCCTTTATTAACAACTTTGTTTTTTGAAATGTTATAAGGGTGTAAGGAGTAAAGTGAATAAGAGTGTCATGGATGATGTCATTTGAGATGCTATCAGTGATATCAATGTGTCATTTGAGATGTCATCAGTGATGTCATCAATGATGACATTTAACATTTGATGAGTGATGCAATATGCAAGGTTATAAGCCATGCATGATAGGGTGCATATTATACTTAGCTCAGTAAACTATAAATGGTGAATTTCATTTTTTTAGATTCTATATCATTTCAACGCCTAACTTTAATGACAAATTAGCACCTGTTTTTTTCAGTGAATTCCTGTTTTTGTAATGTAAGATTACCTAATTATCACATCAGTTTAATCTTTTTTTTTGTTTATATTCAAAGTTGAAAATAGGCCCAACCTCCTTGGGAATTCTTTACCCAATACCCAGGCCCCAATGTATACAGCTTAGCGTGGGTGGCTAGATCTAAGAGGGTGTGAGGATAGGTGACTCTGAGGGTTTTAATACTTCTGGCACTGATATTAGAGATGGTGACTGTGGGCTGGTGCCATTGGGGGTTGTTATTGTGACTTTGGATATCTGGTTCTGAGCGGTGCATTGATCAGTGTGGGTGTCTAGCAGCGTGGGATGCGATGGAGAGTGTGGGCTGCCGACAGTGAAGTTTACGTTGGTGAGGAGTGTGATGATGATGAATGTGGCCTCCTTGAAGGTTTCAAAGCGACTGTGGCCTGCGGTCACTGGAGGAGGGTTGGTGACTTTGGGCCGCTCACACTGAGGGTTGCGATGGTGAATATGTGCCGCTCACAGGGAGTGTGTGATGGTGAATGTGGGCTTCTGGTAGTGTGGACTTTGATGTAATTATTGATTATTGGCACTTAGACGGCCATGGTGACTATGGACTCCTGGTAGTACAGACATGTCCATGGGCTACTGGCAATGACCGTGTCATGAGCCGTAGGAAATCAAGGGTCTGGTGATCTTTCAGCTGCTGATCCAGGGGGTTTGATGTTGACTAGCCTGCTCACATTGAAGGATGAGATATTGACCAAAGGTTATTGTAAATTAGGGCTGTGTGGTGACTGTGGGACATTTTCACTGATGGATAAGATAATGTCTGTGCCTTGCTGTCACTAATAGCTGTGATAGTGATTCTGTGATACTGAAGTAAGTTATTGTGAATGTGGGCTGCTGGAGGCAATGGATGGGATGGTGACTTTTCACTGCTGGCACTGAGTCTTGCACTAATGACTGTCACTAATAGCTGTGATAGTGATCCTGTGATACTGATGTAAGATATTGTGAATGTGGGCTGCTGGAGGCAATGGATGTGATGGTGACTTTTCACTGATGGATAAGATAATGTCTGTGCCTTGCTGTCACTAATAGCTGTGATAGTGATTCTGTGATACTGAAGTAAGTTATTGTGAATGTGGGCTGCTGGAGGCAATGGATGGGATGGTGACTTTTCACTGCTGGCACTGAGTCTTGCACTAATGACTGCTGTTGTACAGCTGCTACTAATGCTAGAAATAATTTACTAAACGAATTCATTTAAAATAAGCCACGCATTATGGTAAATCTGCAAGTGTCCCCTTTGCCTTTATCTCTGGCTTCTACTGGTCATAGTGCTGAACTTATCCTCTCTTACAAAAGCTTGAACTAGATCTGAGGAGGAAGTATAATGAGGGGAGGGGATCTCTGGCAGGAAGTGCATTCCAGACAGATAATGGGGGGAAGCAATGTGATGCTCCCATTGAAGACTGAAGATGAAAGCTCTTCACAGGCCAAGGATCAAACACTCTCAGCACTTTTGAGCGTGCTGCATTTTAGGATCATTAGCATTTGAAAGTGAGGCAGGCTGAGAGAAAGGGTGGAAGTGGGCTTGGATTGGACATTCATTATTGTGAAAAGGAACTGTCCTAATGCACAATAGTAAAAATCAGGAAAGAGGGTGATGCTGCGTGGGAGTCAAACCGTTTAAACTAAAGACAGTTACAGTGGCTTTTTAGTAATATTTCAGGTATCTGAAGACCAGTCATTAAACTCTCCTATGTATTTCCCAAGACCCTCAAACCTTACCATTGTCTGCACTAAGTGGCAGCACTTCATCAGAATCGTTGAGCACCCACTTGCAGAGCAAAGCACATTAGGAGCCTGATTTAGAATAGGGATGGTAAATTTGCTATCGACATTTGTGGCAGAATTTCCTAATACTCCAAGGTAACAAAGGAATTAACGTTAAAGTGATTGAGTCTGCAATCAAGAGCCATTTTTTACATAATATGTGTATTTGTAAAGCGCATTTTTAATCAAGTGTATCTTGGGGCGGAATAACAGATGTTTATTGTTACCCAACTCCACGGCACTCATTTTTAACGACCTCAGACAGAGGAAAGGCTGAGTGGACCCACAAGGATTTGAACCTGTGACCATGAGGTCAAACACTAGACTTTACAGCGGACGCATTAGTCCACTAAGCCCCCAGACCCAGCTTTGATATGGGCAAGTGCCTCATTTACTGGATAGCAGTGGAAGGACTGCATACTGTGATTATGCTCACAACAGTGCTTAATTTTAAAAGAATAAATGCCAGGGCTTAAAGTTGTGCTCTAAAGCCTGTGGCCTGAATTATTGAATTTTGGTGTGCTGAATACCCCTTTAGCCTACCCTTTATATAACTCATGCAGTTTCCCACTTTCTCCCTTTGTCACGTTGTTTTCCATTTTACTCTTCCCCCTTCTTTCCAACTTTTGTGATTTTCTGTCTGTTTCCCCAGCTCAAAATCTAATGATGAAAAATAAGTGCTGTTACTCAAAAATGTCGGTTGATGGGCCCCACATGCATCCACTGGCTCAAATTAAGCACTGGTAGGAAACTTGTGGCTGCCTGCAGATTCCAGGACATTACTTCATAGAAAAGTAAGGAAAATATTTATTTTTAAGACAAAGTTTGAGCTTTGTAGGGGATCCTGGGTAAAAAAAGGTTGGTGAGCCACGCATGTCGCCCCCTTCCTGGACACCTCCAGGTGTCTCATTTTTCAAAATGTGCTGTTTGGTAGGCTTTCCAAGGTGCTAGCTGAGATGAGGACCAAAATCCACAGACACCCACATTGCGTATAACACATCATGTTTCAGTGGAAAAATGTTATGGGGCTTATTTATCAGCTCTTGCGTCACTTTTGCGCCGCTGGTGTGTCACTTTTTGTGACGCACCAGCAGGGTGAAAAATGCGCCATGTTGCATCATATTTACAAAGTAACGCATCTAGTTAGATGCGTCACTTTGTAAACCCCTACGCCGCATTATACCTGCCCCAGGATAATGTATGTAGGGTGGGCGTTCTGACGCAAGTAAGCCTCGTAGAAGTGACGCAGTGAAATCTATGAGATTTCACTACGTCACTTCTAGGATGCAAATGCGTCAATATCTTATGCCTGCCTCACAGCAGGCGTAAGACTGTTGCAGGCACATTTGAAATGGGACTTGCCAATGTGAAATGACCCATTGCTGAAGTTGCGTCACTTTCGTGACACACTCCAGCAATGCGTCATTCTTGCGCCTACAGATATGTCAGAAATACTCACGTATCTGTAACTCCTTGCGACATGATGCGTCATACTGTAAATATGATGCATCCAGCATGTCGCAAGGAGGGAGCAATGAAAAGTGACGTATCGCTGTTTTCACGCAGTGATGCGTCACTTTTCATAAATGAGGTCCTGTGTGTCTAAATAGCGTTTGCTGCCCTTTCGTGTCATGAACACTTGGCGTAACCGAACAAGTAAGCCACCATTTTTCTCGGGAGACCTGGAGGAAGCTGGGTCATAAGAAACCTGTGGCTGCTTCCAGATTTCAGGACTTTTCCTCACAGAAATGCAAGGAAAATGTGTTTTTAGGCAAAGTTTTGGATTTGCACAGGATTCTGGCTAAGAAAGCCTGGTGAAAGCCACACAAATCACCCCACCCTGGACTCCAACAGGTGCTGGCTGAGCTGGGGCCCAATTTCCACAGCTACCCACATTGCAAAAAACTCATTGGGCCTGATTCACGAAGGCAATCTGAGACAAAAGTCTAGCTTTACTACTTTTGGTATTCACAGAAGTAATTTACGAGTAGTATCTTTGCATCCGCAATCGGGCCAGAATCTCCGGCTCGGGCCAAATTCTCTGCATGCCCAGACGTGGGTCCCTTGCTCACTTTGCCGCTAGATTCAAGCTAGCCAGGCTGATGAGGGGTGTTAGCCTGAAACTGGTCCCAGGATGCTTGTCTCCAGTTCTGGGAAGACCTGGCCTTGCAGTTCAAGCTGGACTGTTCCCATAAGGCACAGGGTCAAGACTGATTTGCATATAGCTGGGTCTGAACTGGGTCTGAAGTGAGGTGGTGAAGTGAACTAAAGAAGGATGATGGATTCAACCCAGATCTGTGACTAGGGGTGAGTGTCTGAAAAGTTTCAGCGCTCCGTCCATCATCTCTTTGTGTTTGCTAAGTTTCTTAGTATGCCATCCCTTACACCCATTTGTATTTTGCCTTCCTGGCATTCACCTAACCTGCCAAAACTGAGTTATGGCATAATGCCAAATTTTCCCTTGTACCCTTCACTCCCTAACCCTGGAGTACTATTTGATGTAAGAATAAATAATTAGTCATAGGGTGTGGTGTGGTGCGGTTTAAAACTAGGATATAGGAATGTCAAGGCTATTGGAAATATTATTCTGTGTTAATAGTTGGCCAAAAAACATGCAGCAGGTGCACTCAATTAATTATGTATCTTGATCTCTGTAGCAATATCAATTGTATTTTTTTTTAACATTCGTTTAAAACAGTCTAGTAAAAGATCAACCTCATCAATTCATTTTTTAAAGTTTTTCATCTTTTTAATTCTATTTTTTTCAAATTATGCAGCTGCTGGTGGATTATTTAGTTGCTTGCAAATACTCTAAATAGCAGATATGCTTAAAAAAATCAAAGCAACTTAGAATTGCAATATTTCAGTTGCCCTAGTTAGAAGAATCTGTAACCTTGTTCCTCAAGTATGCAAACTTTTACAGTTACTATCGTTTTTTTTTCTTCTCTCCTGAATGACCCATGTCGTAGGTAAGGGTTTGTGAAGTTTGCGTTCTTTGCTTTCGCATAACTATGAAAAAGTTTGGCAAATTGCACAACATTTTTTGTGATTAAGCCACTTGTTTTCTGTTGCTTGTGCATATTCAAAATACATGTTTAATACAAATGGCATATTTCATAGTAAAGTTGTATTGGCAAATGACTTGTAATTATGAAAAATGGAGGAGTAGTGTAGTTTTGAGAATTTATTTTAATAAGCATAATGTGAAATTCCCGAAATGCTGTGAGTTATGTTGGCAAAATTAAATTTCCACTCAGGCTAGTTGTAAGGCATCTCATCTTCGTCTTCAGAAGCTGGAGGCAAGTATGGCAGCCTACTCCTGGCCGGGTGTAATTTTCCATATAGGTATCATAATATAGGCCCCGGTAATCTCATTACCCTTCACCTATATTCTCTCCCTACATTACATTTGTCACGGTTTACAGGGACTGACCTTTTCCCTAGATATTACACTGCATTCAGTACGCAGGTTTTAACTAGTTTGAAATCTCATACATTATGCATGAGGATTCTTGGAAGCACAGCAGGACTCCCATCTCCTGTATAAAATCTATGTACAAAGTTCATGCCCAACGTCATCTTTAGGCCGGCACAGTAATACAGCAAGGTAGGACATCTGGAGAGACCTATGGGTATATATACATCACATCTTGCTAAGATAAGACAGAGGAGACCGAGACTTCCTGGCCGACACACTGACCAGAGACGCTGAGGTTCCTGTATGCAGACACTCCAGCTTGCAGTGGTTTAACATCCCTCGCGGGGTGTCCAACTCGGGACGGGGTCCCACAGTCTCTCACTTCAGGTAATGGGGTTGACTAAATCCTAGAGGTATTCTTGGCTTAACACCTACATACATGCTAGGTACATCTAGTTAGGGAGGCATCATAGGAGCACACATCTTTTATCACAACGTTTTATGTATTCATGACTGTAGTAAGATGGTAGAGCTATTCCATCCATTTACCTTTATCGTACTGCTAATACTTTATATCTTATACTGCCTAACTGTTGTTGCAGCTCATCTATTCCACACCAGAATAAATTCTTATTGAAAAGGCCCAGCCTGTTTATTCTGTGTATTTCTCTGAGACAGACTAAGTAAGCACAAGTGACTGAGAGAAAAGTAGTATATTGTTTCCACGGTCCTGAAGGATCAGGGTTGTCATGTTCGATGGTTGCCAAGAACTATTCTCTCCTTGGTAAGAGATTCTAGTGACACTGTGAGCTAGTTGGTACAAAAAGAGCCAGCATACCCGGTAGGGGTGATCAGAGTTTGTGTGATACCAATCCTACAGTGCATGTTGTCTGAATGCGCAGATCCTGTATATTTCTCATGGGAGCTACACTACACGGGAACCTGAAGGAAGAAGGGGGGCAACAGGTGAGCTATCCTCCCACCCAGCAGCTGACCCACGTGACTAACATCACCCCAGGCAAAGCAGCCAATTCCAGTCACCCTCCCCAACACTCACTGAGGTCCTCCTCCACAGTGTACCTGAGCGTAGGAAGACGCCGGCCCAGGATCTGAAAGACAGAACGGACAGTCTGGTGGAGTACATTTTTAGGGAGTGGAGTCAGGGTGTGGCTCTTTTGCATGTGATGTGGACACTTGGATTTCTACTTCTTTAAAATAAATACATTGTTATTTTATAAAAATTGCTTCTTGTTAATCAGGAGCAAACAGCATTAACCAGGTAGGATCTGCCATCTATGGACATACATCTAAACCTGATCCAACTCAAACAACAAAGAAGTTCCATATATCCTCTAACTTTCTCTATCTGACCACCCTTTGCATGCCAGCCACAAGTGCACCTCGCTCTAGACCTCCAACATACACAACCAGTTTTGGAAATCTGACTATGCCCATCCCCCTCTAAGTGACTTGTCACTTGAGCCACCGACCATTAATAATAGCTGTCTACTAGCCTTCCTTCTGACAAAAGTGATAGAACCCATTGATGTACACATAAAATAGATGCCACATTGTGCCTCCTCTTCCTAAATCCAAAACCTCATCCTCCTTATCATCCTGACCTGAACAAGCTTGTCAGATAACTCACACAGTGGCTTTTGCTGTGGGGGGTTTGACTGCTCTAATGGCCCATTCAGGGAAAACACCACAAATAATAAGGTTTCTTATTTTGAATGGAGCAGGCAAACTAGCAAAATTGTCCTTCACTATGAAAGAAGAGAGTTGTTTCCTAAATCCAGTACCCTATGTCTTACTAATGCAAAGGCAGTTTACATAGTTTTATAAGTTATAGAATGGAAACATATGGCTAAAGGTATGTACAGGTGAGGAAATATTTTTTCAACAACTAAATTCTCTGTGAGGATGCAGTTATAAAAACAAATGTAACGTTACTAAGCTTTAGCCTACCATTGAGTATCATTTTCAGCACTGGTATATTTCTTTGCGTAGTGTATGGAAAAGATTTAGGGGACTTTTCAATTTATTTTACCTTCCTTCTCCTGCTGTGATTTAATGTTGCCTTCACAACATCCGCCCCTCTAAGTGTGTGATCTGTTGAGAGTGGAAATAGATTACAGCACTCTAGATCTCATATTTAGGGAAAGAGTTTATTGAATCCATTAGTGGATGAATAAGGGGAGTTAGTGAAAATTTGAGTGAGAGACAGACACAGCATTCAGTCACTTTCAGTACGTCACATCTGTTATGAAAGGAAGATGACAGTAAGCTAACATATTCAAATACCCTTTAGCGAGCCACAGACTTCTAAATTAATTATCTGGATTAAAATGCAAAATAGGGAGGACACACATTTCCAAAATATTTATAACAAGTAATTAAAATAAATACTGAATACAAATGAAGCAATTGCATTTTGCCATTGAGAACAAGGATGAACTGCAGAGCATAAGTCATGGATCTTCCTTGTAGAAGAGAGGACTTGTGGAATGAGAAAAGAAATGGCAATATTTGAGAGCTGAGAAAAAAGTGCACAAGAAGTCAGAGAGAGGTGCATAGGTTAGCTCATCCTTAAACAATGGAACCAATCTCAAACAACCAGATATGTATCTGCAAGTACCCTGAAAGATGAATCACTCAAACAATGAAATATTTAGTTATGCTCATCGTGTCTTCACTTTGATTACATAGGATTTTAACTCTAGCCACTAGCCTGCCTTATTCTTAATAAATCACCTTGTTTGTGCTCTGCTGGACTTGACTCGTTCTGCAAGGTCTTCCTCAAACATTTTGCCGTCACCCTCCTGTTTTCTGCTCCCGTTTTTGTTTGGTTTTTAGGGCTCTTCAAACTTCACCACTGAAAACCACTGCTAACGTATTTGTGCTCTTGCCTTTAAACATTGTAGAATTGGTTTACACCCAATTGGCACATTTAGTTTACTTTTAGGTCCCTAGTAAAGTGGTACTACATGTGCCCAGGGCCTGTAAATTAATTTCCACTGTGGGCCTACTGCACTGATTGTGCCACACACTTATGTAGTCCTTTTAAACATGGCTCAGACCATTGCTGCCTGTGTGTGTAGTTTTAAACTGCCGTTTCAACCTAGCAGAATAAACCTTTTGGCAGGTCTAACCTCTCCTTTTTAATACACAGACGTCATCCCCAGGGTAGGCCCTAAACAGTCAAGAGTCATGTAGTGTTAGTGAAAAACTCTTAAATATTTTTCTCTGCAAGACCTACCTCTCCCATATGATCACCTTTGATTACTTTATTCAAATTAATGAGTGCTAACTTTCATTTGGGAGCAGGTAGGAATGTCGTGCTTGGTTTCAAAAGAATTGTAATTTAAAACCTTCTGTAATGGCAAAGTTGGATTTTAATTCACAATTCTGAAAATGCCCCACCTAGAAAGATGGAATGTTCTTGTCCTAACTTTTTGGTGCTTGAAGCCTGCATCCTAGGTAAAATGACTAAGCGTAGCTGGCAGTTGTTTTTTTTGTATTGCACCCAAAAACTGAGATAAAGGGGAAAAGGTGTGGGCAGGATGGGCCATCTCTGACTTAAAGATGGGGAGGTACTGTCATGTACCACACTTGCACTTCACAAAGCATCTACCTGAGCACAGCCACAAAGGATTTGACACTGGTTTTCTGTGACCCAGACATGCTGGGGCCAGGGCAGTGAGGCAGGGAAGGCAACCCCTTTGGGGTTGGAAACTTCCAGAACCTTCTCCTACTCCAAAGTGGGCACCAGGAATAAATACTGGACGCTCAGACCCAAGGACAGATGTGCTGCTCTGCAAGAAGGACAGCTATTTTGTTGCTCTGCCTAAGTAAAAAGGACTGGACCTGCATCTTGAACCCAGTACCACCAAAGTGACTCCAAGGGCTAGTTGACCGGCCTCCTGGTCTCCAACCACTTTGAATCCAGCACCTGGAATGCTTTGTGTCAAGTTCTAAAGGGTTAAACACAGGTTAATTTGGCATTTGCTTGTTATGTCTCCCTGACATGAATTGCGGTTTCTGCCTGAGTAGGGTGTCATCCCCCTCAACCAGTAGCCCAATTTCCCACATGGTCCATTAAGGGTTAAACTCTATGAGTCATTTTCAATAAAAGTAGATAGTTCTCATTCATATTGTTGACAGGAAATGTAGATTTTATTTTCTTCACAAAAGAGAGTGACCTGTTAAACAAGAGAAGGAAAATAAATTGAGATTTAGGGCCTGATTTAGACATTGGTGGATGGTTCTCCTCCATCTTTCAGGATGGCAGAATACATTACATCCACCACCCCAATGGAATCCCATCTGCCAAAGTTAGAGATGATTCTTGGGCTAGCGATCATCTCTTTATGTTGAAAGGAACTGCCGTCATGGCAGTTCTGTTCAAGGTACAGAAAGTTTGGTGAATGGCTACTTTCAGTTTTATCAGTCATCCACCAAACTTTTAAAATATTTTGTTTTGGAAAAACAAATTTCCAAAGAGGGAGTTAACTTTTCAAAAAACAAAGCAACCAATAAACCCACACCTTGTGAGTTGATTACCAGGTTGTGGGGGATTCATTATTTTTTTCACATTCTTCCAGTAGCTTCCTGCTGGACAGGAAAATACAGCCCACTCTGAATAGGGTGAGGTGTGTAATTTCCTTCCTCAGAGGGCCACTAATCTGTTAAACTGTCGAAGGAAGCTATTGTTCGACAGAGCCAATGACGCTGAAAGTTTATGCCCAGCCCATCTCTAAATGAGACAGGCATACCAAGAGTTTGACAGACAAGGTTCTCCATAGTGTTTATGACCGAATACCATGTCTGTCAAACCCTAAATTGGGGCCTTAGAAGAGCTGTAAACTGATAGGTCTCATAAAAATGAAGAGATGGTAATGTGCAGTTAACAGAAGGCCAAGCAAGTAACACGCTCAAAGACTGAAGGAAGGGTTCACACAGAAAATGACCACCTCATAAAAATGTTAAATTTACCTAAGCCTTTCCCAACCTTCACATGAATCATCTTTGGAAATAATTAATTAATGCCCAATACTTATTCCAAGTGTGATATTTATCTGTCAATGCATTTCCTTTCCTGTGGAAGCCACCTACATAAGCAAAGAGGTTTGTTGATTTTTCACTGACAGCAAAGCATGGGAATAATATAGTATGTACTAGAGGCATACTATTTTTTCAGGAAATGGAGGCTCCCCCAGCGGACTTGAAGGTTGTTGCTCATTGCACAGTCTTCTTGACCAAAAGGATGAAATAATTTTCTTACTTCGTCATCTCACCATTCAGTCACCAGGCTAAAGTGTCTGTATTCTCCTTGAACTGCTGTCTGTACCTTGCACATTGAAATGAATGTTTGTGTAATTATGCAAAGGAGAATTACATGTATTTCACACACCCATAAAGTTCTTATTTGCCCTTAAATATGCAGTCTTTATTCTTTCAGTTCATTTTCTCTCTTGGCAATTAATTTTGTGATAAATAAATAGAGATATTTAGTACTGGAAAAAACATATGAAAGTGCATTGCCCTTGTTTCCATCATGAATCCAGTATGATAGTACAAATGTACCCATCAGAGGACAAAATCTCTTGCTGCAGCTTCAGATTTGTATTCAGATGAAGGATTAAGTTGTTTACCAAACCATCTCCTTATTTATAGACATTGATATATGACTCCTCCGCTTACACAAATGGTCCTGTAGTAAATGCGGGAGCGGGACTTGGCTCCTGGTGTAATCTTCTTTGCTGACTTCCCATTACAAAATCTCAAAAGGCTCTAGCATTTGGATCAGGCACTCTACTAGCCCCCATTTTTCATCCTCCTTTGTCAAGGCTTTAGCAGGTGCATCCCTTCTCCTTTGTAGCACATAAGCATTAATTGACCTGTGTTGCGGGAAACCAATGTTTCCGCATGTAGAAGGGGGAGGTCCATAAGGTTAGGACCAGATGCAGTTCCCTTCAAAACTTCAATAGTTTTGAAGGGAATTTATCTGCATGCTGAATGATCCTCAACTTCTTCCAGGACTTGACGGAATGGTTGACTGAAATGTGTACGTATCCTGCTGCAGATGACCAGTTTGATGTGGACTACTTCTATTTTGAGGACATTTTGCACAATTAGGTTGATATAAGGAGCTCAACATAGCACTCTTGAATATTCTCCAACTGCTATGGCATTTACATTATTATTCTCATTGCCAGTGGCAACAAATCCATTGCCGAGACCTCTGGATTGAAGCATTCATAAGCTCATGTATTGACTTGTCCCAGAATGTTGGCAGCTGCATGTGTTTTCAGCATGAAGGATATTGTAAGTGTTGCATTCCTTGGAAAGCATCAGCAATGGTGGCACCAGCAGCTTGCCTTTGCTTAACGAAGGAGATCCAGAATTCAGTGACAGACATGAAGTCTGCAGTTAGGCAACTCGTCCACTTGTCTGTAGTGCAATGGATATACTTTGTTGAATTTCTCATTTCTTCATGGACTAGATTGTGTGTTTACTGCTACAGGCATTCTTTGTTAAACACAACATGTCATCCCTCTTTTTCTTATTCCAAGTTGAGGTTGCTGCAGGAAATTAGTACACACTACGAGTGACAGGACTTCTTTTTGTGATTACAGCTTATTCATCATCAGCCACTCCTTTTATCTGTTCAGGTTCTTCTCTGTCAGACACAGCCATCTTTTTAAGGTGCTGTTCCAACATATTTGGATATTGTTTTGTTACATGGGCCAATTGGCATTTGGTACCATAACGTCCACCTGGCTTTCCATGATGCAATAATCTGCGTCAAACTGTGCAGACTGCAATTTGGTCCGCATTTGGCCTCAGTGTATAGAATTTTAAAAACATGGAGGAGAACTTCCTTATAGAGCCAAAACCGGAAACTGTGGCATAGATTCAACTTGCTGTACTTTAGGGTGAACTACAACTGCCATAGCAGGGTTGGGGAGACAGCATTTACCACGCAGTCATTACATCGCAGTTCCTTTACAATGCGGTCATTACAACGACCGCGTTGTTAGAACTCAATGCCTGTACAATGCATGTCATTAGATCGACTTGCTGAAGGGGGCACTCTAACATAAGGAATAGTATGATTTACTATTCCAACACCTTCCCTACTCTTGCGCAGGCTGGAGTTGGAATAGTAAATTATACTAATCCTAAATCCAGCGCGCCCCCAACAGCAAGTCGATCAAATGACTTGCGTTGTAAAGGTATAGTGTTCTAACAACGCGGTCATTGTAACAACCGTGTTGTAAAGGAACGCGGTGTAAAAGCATGTGATGTAACATGCTATATTCAGGGTTGGTACTGATTTGGGGCTTTTGTAAGCTCTTGTAGTAAAGTAGATTGAGTAGAAGAGATCCACACTTCTTCTGTGCCACTTTTGACATGAACAATCACTGGCTCTTCTTCATCTCTGCAAACTAAGCTTTATAGAAACTTCCTTATCCTTCTCTCCCATGGCACTTCATGTCACCTTAATCTATAGGGGGACTTGAAGAAGATGGGGGAGTGGCCTTTCTTTTCCTCAAAGAAAGTGGTGAGAATGATGCGTCCAAATTAAGAGCAGCCACCACATCCTGCTGTTCAGCAAGATCTAAATATTCATCTGCTGCTGTTCTAGGAAGACCAGCTATAATAGACTGTTGTTTCTGTTGATTTTACAGGGAAGAATAATTTTACTGGGGCATTTATTTTTATTTCAAGCTCACTGGTTTTATCCATGAATGTGATCACTACAGTACTGGGAGACATCTGCTTTATTTTTGGTGGTGGTGCTGCCATAGTTAATGAATGGGTGTTCCTCCTCCCAACATGTTACTGGTCAGAAGAGGCTGCAACAGGTATGCTGCATCATGTGCCTTGGCAGGAAAAGTATAAGGAAATTATGCAACAGACTTTTCCTTCTCACTGACCACTTTCTTGGCAGAAACCTCTTTCTTAGGTGCTATTTTCTTTATTTCCCATTGACAGCAGCACAAACAGCACCACTTAGCACCGGTTTCTGGACTTCAGCTGTATACCATAAAAAATAAGAGGGAAGACAGTCACACTTAGATAGTGGAGTCAATGCAATAGAAGTCATCATCGCAACAAAAATATTTCCATGTGTAAACTAAGGGGCATATATATCACAGCTTTGCATCATGTGTGCACCATGCAGTGTGGTACATGTGTGACACAAACCTGCAAGTCATATTTTTTAAGCCGGGCAAAGTCACTTTGCATGGCTTTGAATGACTTCATAAATCTGTAATAATGCAATGCAACGCAAATCACTGTGTGGCCTTCTTCTGCACAAGGGAGGCATTCCATGGAGGTTGCAGAGGGTTTTCCCACAAAACTACCATAGCTTTTGATGCATTCCCCAAATTAAAAGGTCTTGTAAACCTGGAAATGCACCAAAATCTTACACCTTCCCAGGAGAGGTGTAAGGAAGAAAAATATATTTGTTTCTCCTTGTTTTTTCCTCTTTCTATGTGTATCTGCAGCACACATAGAAAAAAGAGGAACACATCTCTCAGGATTGTTTTTGTGCAGGAAGGTGCCCCTTCCTGCACAAAAACAATCCTGCCTACAGCAGAGGCCCCCTTGCAATATGGTGCAAGGGCACCTGCATTGGCGCTAGACTGCCAAAACGACACCAGCGCAGGGGGAAAGGACAGAAATGCAGCATATTGGAGAAATGTGCATTTCTGCCCTTTCCCTGTGATGCAGGGCAGCGCAGCAAGGTAACTTGCTGCACTGCCCTGCACCACAGTAACTCACATATATGGTGCCATGTTTGAATTTCTTTTATTGGGTTACCAAAGCAGTCAACAGAATTGCAAACATAATTCACTTTTTGTGACGTTCCGGTGGTGAACAGGACTTAGCCATATCTTCAAGGCCATGTAAAGCCACCCTGGGTGGCTTTTCATGGCCTCGTAGATATGGTGTGATGCAACACAGCGCAAGTTACTGCATTGCCTCACACTAGGATGGGGAGGTGTGCCTTGGGCATTGCAGTGGGAATTCCCATGTAATACCCATGGCATTTGACACAGTCCCAGATTTACAATAAACTGTAAACCTGGAAATGTGTCAAAAGCCTACATATCTCCAGTGGTGGTGTGGGGGGGGGGGTGCATTTAGGAGAAATGTTGGACCCGGCCTCGTGGCGTGGTCCCGAACCCTCCTACCCGACCCGACGGGGGAAGCCCCCACCCTTCGGGGTCCCCCTGGATTGTACCCCGCTACCCGCAACAGCCTTCGCGACGCTGCCCGCCCCGGCCTCCGTCCCAGCAAAGCCCCGACATCGGGGCGCCAAGACCCGACCAAGGGGGGTCGAGTGGCCACTCCACAGATCCCGGAGGAGGAGAGTTTCAATTGGGCCCCCAGCCGTCCCCCGACGCCTGGCTCCGATCGCCCTCCGGCCTCCCTAGGCGCTGGCTCCACCCCCCGCTGGGTGTCTGGACTCTCTCATCCCGGCCCCTCCGACCCCCCCAGGCGTGAGGGTCCGGACATCAAAGGGCTCCAGCCCTATATCTGGGGCAGCCCAAAACCAGGACGGCAGTTGTATCCTGGAGTCAAGAGCCCTGCTGATCGGATCGCAACTGACCCTACGGAGAGAGACTCATTACCTGGAACTGGGAACTCGGAGCCCTGCTGACTGCGTCACGGCTCCCCCCTTGCTGAGAAGAAGACCCTCACGGAACATCGGAGCCCTGCTGACCTCGTCGCGGCTCGACCTCGCAGAAGTAACCATCGGAGCCCTGCTGACCTCGTCGCGGCTCAACCTCGCAGAAGTAACCATCGGAGCCCTGCTGACCTCGTCGCGGCTCGACCTCATCGAGGCAATCCCCGAGCCCTGCGGACGACGTCCCGGCTCCCGGAAACCCCCCAGCTCGAGGATTGAGAGCTGGGCGCAGGGTGTTCCCGTACCAGGCTGGTACTGAGACTGTCCCGCTACCCCATCCCTACAAGACTTTGAGACTCATTTTGGATCCCTCGATCCACCTGTAAATATTACCACAGAAATCTGCCTTGATTACTGATAAAGACTTGTGAGAATTGATACCCTGGTTGTGACACCATCTGACTCCCCGGAGGGCGCCCTTCTAACATTGGTGGCCAGCGGTGCGATCCGAGCCCGACGCAGATCGTACAGCGAGTAACTCACCCACTACCTACCTAGACACAGAGTAACCATGAACAACCAAGAGACCACCCCAACCGCGGAGTTCCAACAAGAACGGTTGGAGGAATATACCCATAAGGAACTAAAACAGTTTTGTAAAGACAAAGGCATCGCGACCACCGGATTAAACACAAAAGAGGACCTGCAAAAAGCCCTAAAGGCCTGGGTAGAGTCTGAAGCGGCCTCCCCCCAAACCGAAGAAAACCCGGTGCCAAAAGTGCACCGGCACCCAACCACAGCCCCGGCAGAGGGGAGAACAACCAGCATAGAGACTGGCCTCTCCCTGGAAGAGATACGAGAACGGGAGAGGGTCAGGACCCACGAGTTGGAGCTCGCCCGACTCCGCCTGGACGGCGAACTCCTACTAGCCGAAAAGAAATTGGCCCTAGAGCAACTGCGGCTGCAAGAAGAAATAGAGGAGAAAAAGCGGCACCGAGAACTGGAAGAGAGGAGGCTAACCCTCGAGCATGAGCGGGGCCTTAAAGAACTTGAAATCAAGTCCAGAAATGGAGAGACCGGCACCCCCGGAAACCGAGACACCCCTCCGCCGGCCGAGGCGAAAGTACATATCCCCAAGGATGTCGTCAAAGAGTACTACAAGAACGACGACATCCAACAATGGTTCAAGGCCTACGAAGTAGCCATGACCGCCCATCGGGTACCCCGAAAAGATTGGGGTGTCCGGCCTATGGGGACGGTTCCTCAGCGAAGGCAGAGACACCCTGCTACAGCTCCCAGACGAGGTGATGACCTCTTATGACCATATGAAGGAGGCCCTGCTCGCCCGCTATGGTCTCACCTCAGAGATGTACCGCCAGCGCTTCCGGGACTGCAAGAAGCTCCCCGGTACCACCTGGGTGGAATACGTAGACTTTTTTAGCAGAGCCCTGGAAGGTTGGATCAAGGGCAGCAAGGTCACCTCCTACGAACAACTGTTCGACCTCATTGTATGGGAGCACCTCTCCAACAACTGCTTCATCGAGCTGAGACAGCACCTCCTCGACAGCAAGCTGACCGAGCCGCGGAAGCTCGCCGCCGAAGCCGATCGATGGGTGAACACCCGGGTCCCTCGGAACTCGATGGGGGAGTACCAACGGAACACCATGGGGCCCCCCCGCCAGCGGGGCGGAGGAGGGGGAGTGAACAGGAACAGAGACTTTCCAGCGGGGCCAACACGGAGTCCTCCCCGGGGGCCGCCCTCGAACCGCACGTCCCCGTCCCTCGCCCGAAGAGGGGCCCGACCAGGGCCTCGACCGACGGTAACGTGCTACAACTGCAAACAGCCAGGGCACTATGCCAGTGACCCTACCTGCCCCGTGAACCGACGAGCGGGGACCACCGGGCCACCCCCCCCGCCAGTTGGCGGCCGCTGCCCTGGGGGAAGGGGGAGAAGAGGAAGAAAACTACGACGCCGGGCCAACCGAGTGGGAACCTGCCGCCATTACCTTGGTATGCCTGGGCAGCCGGGAAATGGTACCCCGGGCTCCCATCCCGAGCAACACCCAGAAGTACCAACAGTGGGTCACCATTAATGGACGCCGGGCCGAAGCCCTCGGAGACACAGGAGCCAGCGTGACAGGCGTCCGCTGCCACTTGGTGACCCCCGAACAGATCTTGCCTAATGTACTGTGCCCCGTCTGGTTGGCAGACAACACAGAGAGCTTGTGCCAGATGGCCCGGATCCCCTTCGAGTGGGGGGGAGTGTCGGGCATGCTGAAGGTAACCGTCCGCGACGACACCCCCGTGGACTGCCTCCTCGGGAACGACCTGGAAAGTTCCCCCTGGGCCCACGTCGAGCGCCGAGAGCAACTGGGGATGCTGGGACTGCCCGAATGGGTCTGCGCAACCACCCGGTCCACGACCGCCCGGGCCATCCGACTGAGCGTAGATGCTCCCCCCGAAGAGCCGGAGTGGCCCGAGCCACCACCTCCCTCCGTCGAAGAAGAAGCCGAGGCCGGGCTGCCAGAACTCGCCCCGGACGAGGTCGCCGCGCTCGGCGACCTCCCCGAACTCGCCCAATGGCGCCAAGAAGGTGGCCCCACAAGGGAGCAGTTCTGCCAAGAACAGAAGACCTGCCCCTCCCTCGAAGGGACCCGACAGCAAGCAGCCGCCCAGGCCGCCGGAGACCAGACGGGGACCCACTGTGTCTATTGGGACAATGACCTCCTCTACAGCGAGCAGAAGACCTCAGAATTGGGGGCCAGCCGCGTGCTGGTGGTCCCCCTCAGATTCCGGGACTTCCTCCTCAATCTGGCGCATGATGTGCCCCTCGCCGGGCACCTGGGGCAGGACAAAACATACAGCCGCCTGGTGACTCACTTCTACTGGCCCCGAATGCGGAAGGACGTGGACAATCATTGCCGAACCTGCCCGACCTGCCAAGCCAGCGGGAAGAGCGGGGGAAGGGTCAAAGCCCCTCTCCAGCCCTTTCCAATAGTAAACACCCCGTTCGAGTGAGTGGGGATCGACATCGTGGGTCCCCTGGACCCCCGAACCTCCCAAGGACATCGCTTCATCCTCGTCCTGGTCGATCATGCCACCCGATACCCCGAGGCCATCCCTCTCCGAACAGTGACGGCCCCCGTGGTGGGCCGGGCCTTGATGGGAATCTTCTCCAGAGTAGGTTTCCCCCGGGAGGTTGTGAGCGACCGAGGCACCAACTTTATCTCGATGTATATGCGATCCCTGTGGCAACAATGCGGGGTCACCTACAAGTTCACCACCCTGTACCACCCCCAGGGGAACGGACTAGTCGAACGATTTAACCGGACGTTGAAAGGAATGATCAAAGGCCTGGAGGAGCCCCTGAGACGCAAATGGGACGTCCTGCTGCCCTGTCTCCTGTTTGCCTATCGGGAGGTCCCGCAAAAGTTTCTGGGGTTCAGCCCCTTCGATCTCTTGTACGGACACCCTGTCCGAGGCCCTCTCAGCCTGGTCGAGGAAGGCTGGGAGACCACCATCCAAGATGCACCCCCCGACGTCTACCGGTACCTCCTGACCCTGCGAAACCAAACCCGGAAATTCAGGGAACTGGCCAAAGCCAACCTCGAGGCCAGCCAGGAGGAAATGAAACGCTGGTATGACCAGAACGCCTCCTCCATCGAGTTCGAGCCAGGCCAGCAGGTCTGGGTCATGTCGCCCGTCGACCCCTGTGCCCTCCAAGACAAGTGGACCGGGCCCTTCAAGGTGGTCGAGAAGAAGAGCCCCGTCACCTACCTGGTCGACCTGGAGTCCCCCAGGAACCCCCTCCGGGTCCTCCACGCCAACAGGCTCAAACCCCACTTTGCCCGAACAGAACTTAGCCTGTTGATGGCTACGGACGATGGGGCCGAGGACGACTCCGAGCCCCTACCCGACCTCCTGAAAACCTCCGAAAAGGACGGCTCCGTGGAGGGAGTCATCCTCTCCGCCACCCTGAGTCCAGATCAGCGCCGAGTTGGTCAAGGACTGCTGCATCGCTTCGCTGCTCTCTTCTCCCTCACTCCCGGAGTCACCCGATGGTGCGTCCACAACGTTGACACCGGGGACAGCCCCCCCATGTGACACTGAGCCTACCGGGTCCCCGAGCGACTGCGGGCCTGCATCCACGCCGAGGTCGCCAAGATGTTGGCCCTGGGGGTCATCGAACCCTCCGACAGTCCCTGGGCCAGCCCTGTGGTCCTGGTGCCGAAAGCTGCCGCCCCCGGCACCACCCCGGAGCTCCGGTTTTGTGTGGACTATCGGGGATTGAATGCCGTCACCAAAACCGATGCCCATCCCATTCCTCGGGCAGATGAACTGATCAACCGCCTAGGAGCAGCCTGCTACCTTAGCACCTTCGACCTCACCGCCGGATACTGGCAGATCGGGCTCACCCCCGGCGCCCAAGAGCGTTCCGCTTTCTCCACCCCCGATGGCCATTACCACTTCTGCGTGATGCCCTTCGGCATGAAGAATGCCCCGGCGACCTTCCAGAGACTGGTAAATAAGGTGCTGGCCGGCCTAGAAGCGTTCAGCGCCGCCTACCTGGACGATATTGTGGTGTTCAGCAGCCACTGGGCCGAGCACCTGAGGCACCTCGGGGAGGTCCTGACCGCCCTCCAAAGGGCCGGACTTTCTGTAAAAGCCAGCACGTGTCAGATAGGCCAAGGATCAGTAACCTACCTGGGACATCAAGTGGGGAGCGGCCATGTGGCTCCCCTCTAGCCAAAGATCGACGCCATCGTGGCCTGGGAGCCCCCAACCACCCAAACCGCTGTGAGGGCCTTCCTGGGACTCACGGGCTATTACAGGTGGTTCATTCAGAACTATGGAAGCATTGTGGGCCCCCTCACGGAGCTCACATCAAAGAAGCAGCCAAAGAGGGTGCACTGGACGCCCCGCTGTCAGGCGGCCTTCGAGACCCTCAAGACAGCGATGTGTACCGCTCCCGTGCTACAAGCCCCCGACTACAGCAAAGAGTTTGTGGTGCAGACGGATGCCTCGGAGTACGGGGGGCTGTCTTGTCCCAAGTGAACTCTGAGGGGGTTGACCAGCCGGTGGCCTTCATCAGCCGGCGCCTGCTGCCCCGGGAGCAGAGATGGAGCACCATTGAATGGGAGGCCTTCGCCGTGGTGTGGGCCCTCAAGAAGCTTCGGCCCTACCTCTTTGGCACCCACTTTCGTGTCCAAACCGACCACCGACCCTTGCGGTGGTTAATGCAGATGCGAGGCGAGAACCCGAAGTTGTTGCGATGGTCCATCTCTCTGCAGGGGATGGACTTCACTGTAGACCATCGGCCCGGCAACGACCACGCCAACGCTGACGGCCTGTCCCGCTTCTTCCGCCTCGGCGAGGAGAACCCCCAAGACGATGGGTGACTCTCCCTGCCTTCAGCTGGGGGGGGGGACGCCTGTTGGACCCGGCCTCGTGGCGTGGTCCCGAACCCTCCTACCCGACCCGACGGGGGCAGCCCCCACCCTTCGGGGTCCCCCTGGATTGTACCCCGCTACCCGCACCAGCCTTCGCGACGCGGCCCGCCCCGGCCTCCGTCCCAGCGAAGCCCCGACATCGGGGCGCCAAGACCCGACCAAGGGGGGTTGAGTGGCCACTCCACAGATCCCGGAGGAGGAGAGTTTCGATGGGGCCCCAGCCGTCCCCCGACGCCTGGCTCCGATCGCCCTCCGCCCTCCCTAGGCGCTGGCTCCACCCCCCGCTGGGTGTCTGGACTCTCTCATCCCGGCCCCTCCGACCCCCCCAGGCGCGAGGGTCCGGACATCAAAGGGCTCCAGCCCTATATCTGGGGCAGCCCAAAACCAGGACGGCAGTTGTATCCTGGAGTCAAGAGCCCTGCTGATCGGATCGCGGCTGACCCTACGGAGAGAGACTCATTACCTGGAACTGTGAACTCGGAGCCCTGCTGACTGCGTCGCGGCTCCCCCCTTTCTGAGAAGAAAACGCTCACGGAACATCGGAGCCCTGCTGACCTCTTTGCGGCTCGACCTCGCAGAAGTAACCATCGGAGCCCTGCTGACCTCGTCGCGGCTCGACCTCGCAGAAGTAACCATCGGAGCTCTGCTGACCTCGTCGCGGCTCGACCTCGCAGAAGTAACCATCGGAGCCCTGCTGACCTCGTCGCGGCTCGACCTCATCGAGGCAATCCCCGAGCCCTGCAGACGACGTCCCGGCTCCCGGAAACCCCCCAGCTCGAGGATTGAGAGCTGGGCGCAGGGTGTTCCCGTACCAGGCTGGTACTGAGACTGTCCCGCTACCCCATCCCTACAAGACTTTGAGACTCTTTTTGGATCCCTCGATCCACCTGTAAATATTACCACAGAAATCTGCCTTGATTACCGATAAAGACTTGTGAGAATTGATACCCTGGTTGTGTCCCTTTGTGGTGGTGGGGTTGCTTGGCTGGTACGATCATAGGAGAAGGACCTCACCCAGGAGGCTTCTCAGCGGCGCTCGGCTACTCGCCTACGGAACGGTGGCTCTCGGGGTGGTCAGTCCAACACCATCTGACTCCCCGGAGGGCGCCCTTCTAACAAGAAATAACATTCTTTTTCCTCTTTTTTCCTCTTTCAATGTGTGCTGCATTCAGCAGCACACATAGAAGGAGGAATTCACCTCCATTGATTGTTTTTGTGCCTCAAGGTGTCCCTTCCTGCACAAAAACAATCATCTCTACAGTGCAGATACCCTTGTACCATGGTGCAAGTGTGCCTGCATTGGTGCATGGCACCCAATTGAGCACCAGCACAGGAAAAGAGGAGAGGAATGCATCGTATCTAACAGAAACGGCGCATTCTTGCCCTTTTTATTTTGCCATAAGGCAGCGTTGCAGCAAGGCTTGTGGCGCTGCCCTACTGCAAAATATTGTAAGTAAGGCCCTCAGTTCATACAAGGCCATGAGTTGCATTGTGTCTGACCATTCCAACAGTGTTGTGGGCTTGTAGATCTCTAGTACCTCAGGATGCATAACGTTGCCACTGAAAAGCAGGTCAAGCCATAGTTCTTTGTGGTTGTTCATCCCTACTATGTGTTGCTTGCGATAAAGCAATGTAAGCTCCAATGAGGGGCTCCGTACTTGGCCATTTGTCATTGACAACTTATTCTAAAGCGAAGTCCAAGAGGTCTGTATTATCAGGCACAACCAATGGATGACCATCATGTGTCCATCATGATTCTGGCAGCACCAGCAAGTCAGGGTTATCACTAAGTGTGCTTTGTGCATCCTTTAAGGCACCCAGTGCCAATCATGAAGGGTATGAAAAAAAGCCTGGCTTAACAAAGGCTTTTTTGTGAGTGGCAATACATTCGCCCTATCCACATCAGTATGCAGTGTTTAAGTACAATGATTGTCATTTACCTTGGAGATGAGGGGGCACTGGTTTAGAGAAGAGCTCTTCACTCAGGACCCCGAGGAGATTGCTTTCATGTATTGCTCCATTTCTCAAGGTAAGAGTGGAGGGGGAGTTTGAAGTTCCAGTCAGATGGTTATCTGTTGCTTTTGTCAGCCAGTGTTTCAGTATGAGATCACTGAAAATCTAATGGGGGAACAAATGAAGTTCTCCACCGAAGTCCCTAAACAGTTGGAGGGAGCCTTTGGAGAGGTTTTGTTTTCATAAACGCTGATTGGCAATAATCCATATCTGTCTCAATCCGTTCAAGACAGAGTTGTCTTTATCCATTGATGATAGATGTTGCAGATGTATAATCGAGGGCCCCGTCTAATTGTTTTTTTGATGACTCTCAGTGGCCATTCAGTCTGGTAACTCCATGGAGAGGATGTGGTGCAGCGGCCAGAGCTGCAGATTCGGGAGCTGGAGATCCGGATCGAGTCTTCGCGTCAGCACAACAGCCTGTGATTCTGGGCAAATCACCTAATCTCCCATGCCCATGGACAGCGCCTGGATGGCCTCCTGGTTGATAAGCTGCACTATATAAATCTACAAACTAACTAACTTTCCGACTGGAAATGGTTTGCAGACTGTCGCAGATGACGTGCCGTTTGGTAGATGTCCACACAGCAGAAGTAGTTGCTGCATGGCTACATGGCATTCCCGGCTCCTCAGCTTTCCAAACATTTTCCTTAATGAGATCATCAATAGGTTTGAGCTGTGATTTTTGTATGGGAATTTAAAGGATAGTAAAAATGTATTTGTAGTGTGGGGTGCCACTACCATCCTTATTGTTTGGACATGGCCCCAGAAGGTCAATTGTAGTTAACGCCAGTTTCCAAAGCCCCTGTAGGTTTGATCTGTAAGTATTGTCAAGTTGTCCCTGATCATGACATAAAAATGATTACTGAGCAGTATCTCCATGTATTTCATGTTAATAGACATCCACCGAAACGGATAGGTGCCGATTAAGGTAGCCGTTGTACATGGTGTCATTGGTAGAGCTTTGTATTTGGTCAGTTTAGTTTGCGAAGGTAATACTGAAAGAAAGACAAAGGGGCATATTAACAAGGAACGGGGAAAATTAACGCTAAGCGCGCTTAGCGTTAATTTTTTTAACGCCCGCTATCGCTGGATAATATCGCCTGGTTATCGCGTTATTAACAACGCTAACCACCTAGGCGATAAAAAATCCAGCGATAGCGGCATTTTGGGATGTTATCGCTGGTAATGCAGCGATAAAACTACAAGGATAGGGATATCCTTGTTGATAGGCCATGGTGAACTTAGCCATGTAATCCACCTCCCATTGGATTACATGGCTAAATCTGAAAATTAGCAGACGTAAAAAAGCAGCGTTAACCGTGGTTAGCTCCAGCTTAGCGACATTTCTCCTATTATTTTGCTCTGGAACGCCCACTATGCATCTCATTAGCGATGCAAAGGGAAGCGTAGTGAAAAAGGGTACTAACATGCAATTTTGCATGTTAGCACCCTGCTGTTGATAGAGCGATATTTTTATCTCCGCTTCTTTGGCTTTTAAAGCCAATAAAGCGGAGGGAAAGCCCTTGTTAATATGGTCCTATATGAGAGACATAAGCACTGGGGCTGAGTATTCTGGGGAAGCCAAATTAAGGCGGACATCCATAAAGCATGATTTTGAGGTTGCCCCTTCTGGGCATGAAGGCCAACTATGTCAACTGAAAGGAGTATCACAACTGCCAAAGGCTCCAGTGCCAAATTTGAAAAGTAAAGGTGACAGAGGACATCCCTGTCTTATGCCTCTTCCAATGGTGATGACACCCACAACAAAATCATTATTGTTCATCACAGAAGCAGGAGAAGCATATAGCCACTTGGACCTAGTTATGAAGTTTGGGCAAATGGCCATCCTGTCCATTGTGCAAAAGAGGTAGCAATACTGTACCTCGTAAGGAATTTTTGGTTTCAAGGGAGAGGGACACTTTTATGTCTGTTCCAATGTGGGCTCTACACTGTAAATGCAGGAAGGTCTGCACATGATTGCAGTGGGAATGACAAGGGGCAAACCTCACCTGCAATTTTTACACCAGCCAGGTTAGAACCTTTTTCAACCTGGGCCAGAATTTTTGACAGGTTTTGACATCATAGTTTATTTTTTTTAAATTGGTTGTTAATTGTCATAGTACAATAGGAGTCTTCCAGCTTTGGGAATCAAGGAGATATATGTCTTGTTAAATTCATCATGTAAACCTCTCGTAAGCATGGTTTTTTTGGACATCTTTATTAAAGGTGTTACAGAGTATTTGGCAGTTATGTTATAGAATTCTGCCCGGAAGCAGCCCTCCCCAAGGGCCTCTCTTGTGGGCAACAACTTAATCACATCTGCAATCTTTTAATCTGATATTTCTGTTTCCCGTTCTAGACTTACTTCAGGTGGCAAGTGTGGAATCAGTCGATTATCTATAATTAAATCTTTGACGTATATAGAGGAGTGGAAATTGTCAAATGTTTTAGTAATATCACGAAGATGGGTGAGCAGTTTGACATGGTTATCAAAGGTTGCCGGGATTGGCAATTTACTATCTCTTTGCTTCAAATGTAGCACAAGGAAGCGGTCATTGTTTTACCCTTACTCGAAGTGACGCTCTTCAAATTGATTAAGGACTTTCTCTGTCTCTTGCATAAGGATTGTATTCAACTTGCATTTCATAGTAGTCAATCCTTGAAAATTTTCCGCAATGGTATGAGAACAGCAAAGCCAACTGAGTCTGCGTATGTCTACTCCAAAATATTTGTCTTTATTCCATCTGTTTTTTGCACTTATTAACAGAGTCTAGCATCAAGAGACCATGCTTGAATGACTTTCCTGTTACTCATTGAATCTGAGAGGACTTAACTGACTCTGCATAGATAAGTACTTAAGTAGTCTATCACAGTCTTTTTTCCCCTTTGGGTATTTGTACTCAAGGACATCCATCCTCCATTATCTGTCTGCTGGGAACATGAGATCCAAAGCGATCTGCAGATTAATTGGTGTGTGATCCGAAAAAAACAGCTAGGTCCTATAGAATAGCTGGTAATTACTAATTTTACAAAAGAGTTAAATGCGTATCAGAAAGTAGTCTATTCTGGATTCTGTACCATATGTGCACGACGGAAAGGTATAATCTTGTTTGGTGTGGTGAAGAAATCCCCATGGATCCACAAGAAAATGTACTGACATTATATCATGAAACATGCCTCTATCTTTATTGTTTTGGGTGTATTGCCACCCGAGTGATCAAACACTGATTCCAGTCCCCCCAACCACAACTGATCAGTGACTAAGTTCCATTTTGATGCTGTTCACACTAGCGAAGAGAGAGTGCTTTCTGGTGTTGAGGGCATATACAGAGTCAATTCTTATGATTCTCCTTGTGGATTGCCATTTTGAAGAAAACTTAGCGGCCCCTGTAGGTAATCTCAGGTCTTTAATAGCCTTGCTGGTAAGTGCTTGTGAATGGGGAAACCAACCATTTTCTTCCTGCAGCTCCGGATGTTGTTGCAGTTGGAGCATTTGGAGTGCGAATATCAAAAGTTGTGACTACTTTACCTACCAAATCTTGTCTCAGCTTTTCTATTTCCATTGTGGTTATGTGTGTCTCTTGTTGGTGGACTATGTATTGTTTCTTAGACCTAAGATAAGAGAGTAAGATTCTCCTCTTAACAAAGTCAGTGAGACTGTTGACATGAAAGGACCAAAGAGAGACGTCCTTGGTTATGGACATCATCAAGAATGAGGTTCAGGGTATATGCCTTCAACAAAGAGTTTGACATAATGTGCGGAAATAAGAATCAGCAGTAAATACATATTTCAGAAGTAATTTCTGTCAAGAGTGGCAAAACATTTCTCCCAAATGTGTCTATTCCTCAAGCTATGGCATAAGGATTACAACCTCTTCAAGGAGTACACAGGCCAACCTACAAGACTCAAGTGCAGGGAGCCAACAAATTAAGTAAATAGTTTTCAAGAAAGGAAGAACAAGTGTCAGGATACATGAATAGCGTAATTTCAGAAGATGGCTAGCATTATAATGTGAAGGCATTGAGTCAGGCATCGAGCCTTGATCTGGATATTATAGTGTCCCAGCAGGATATATAGGGTTTGGGAATAGTCCATGGTGAAGGGTTTGTCTTGGTTATAGGTAGGGCTCCTGTTTTTATGGTATTTATTTTTTTGACATTTCTGTCTGTATTTATCCATATTTCTTTTTTGTCAACTTTATCTGTATTTATCCATATTTTATTATGGGTTTCTTGAAAAAAAAAAAGCTGAAACTGGTATATTTCCACATTTATTTAACCAATAGATATCCAGTCATGCTTGAATGCTTGCCATGTTTCAGTGATATGAACAACCGCAGAAGATAAATCAATGCACTTATATAAAAATATGCACGTTTCAGTCACAGCCATCTGCATTTCTACTGCTGTTTAAGCCACTTTACTAAAATGTCTTTCTTTTTTTTACCGCCATACCTATCAATCCACTCAGATATTGGCCTGGCAGTCATGGCAAAGTGCATTTAGAATCACTAAAAAAGTACCAAATCTCCGTTTTTATCTACATTTAAAAATAAATACAGACAAGAAAATAAATGATTTTCTGTCTGTATTTATCTGTGAAAATCTGTAAAAACGGAAAAGAGTGAGCCTTAGTTATAGGATACTGGTGCCTGGGTAATGAGGCCCTGTGGAGCTAAGGCAGCTTTGTTGACCAGGAATTTTTCCCACAAAGAGGTGGCTGTATCTCCATTTCTAGTGTCTCTAGGAAAGATACAACTGTTGAGGGTCCTGTCACTGCCACTATCATCACTGATAGATCCAAAAGACCATATTTGATGCCTCCGTTTTAGAGCACCGGCTGGATGGAGGGCAAGGATTGTTATTCACAGCACACAAGTGTCATGGGAAAAATCATCAGCAAAGTAAGTCTTGAGGTTTACAAAATTTGGGACATTAATGATGTTTCATCTGTAAGATAATCTCCAGCCTGGATCAGACTACCCCTCTCCATGGCTGGGAGGATAGCCATTGCTAAAATGGTTGTCCTGTCAAAATCCTTTATCTCTTCCTCAACCTCCGGCTACTGCTCATCACACAAATTCTGAAACAACTGCGCTTCAATCAGATTTCCTAGGCCTGGGTGGGTAAACAGTAGCATTGCATGGGAAACACTCACTCTGCCCTTCTAACAAGGCAGCCTGAATGCACCTGACATGTGCTTATACGCATACGGTGTACAAGCTCAATACATACATGTGTGGGTGAACCCCACTCAGCTCCAGCACCATACTGCGGTGGAGGCAGACCATGCAGCTCCGTGCCCCCACGCCACTGAGCCATATCAACCCTACAAGCCTCCACTTCCAGAGATCAATATAGTGGCATGCGTTCACTGGGCATGGGTTGGCCTTCGTCAACATGCCCGGCTGCCCTGTTTATTTTGTAAATTGTAAATTGATACTTGTATAGCGCACTACTCACCCGCAAGGGTCTCAAGGCGCTTGTACGAATACCGCTGTGGAACCCATCCTGGCTTTCCCTGTGAGGCGTCCACTCCTGGGCACCCCCAAGGTGGAGGCCAGGCATCCTTAGCGTTGTGGGGGCCGTTGTGGAGATTAAGCAAGCTATTGCCCAGAGTTGCAGAGTGGGACTCCATGATTGGAATGGCACCGAGGCGAGAATTATCAGGTCCGTGGAATTTTTGAGCCCAAGACCCACCGAGGCGGGGAATTGAACCCTGGTCCCGGGCTAGACCTCTGCATCAGGGTCTGCCGCTCTAATCATTGAGCCACAGTTCTCCACCAGCCATTCGCTCTCACTATGCCGCTCGCATGCAATTCCATGCTTCCAGCACTACTGAATGAGGCAGCCAGAAGGCGAGCCCACCGGTGCATTCTCTTAAAATTTGGCCAGCTCTATCCAGATGATCAATACCTGCCTCCACTTGAGGCAGATGAGGCCCCCACTCCTCTTTACTACATCCCATGCTCTAGCACCAGCTTTGTGCTGCATTCCGCGTGCTCCACAACATGTTCCCTGTTTCTCCCACCACACTATATACACTGGAACACCTATTAACAAAACTGTCTCCCCCCAAAATTGGTCATTTTACTCCACAATGCAGGACAAGGAGACAGTGGGTGCCTCCCCAGCCTGCGTGGCATGGGGACTGGACCTCAAATCCCCCATCACAGATGCACAGTGGCTCTACTGCTGCGGTCAGACTGCAATATTGTCACCCAATTACAAGCTCCAGCTCGTTCACTTCAAGTATCTGAACAGACTGTACTGCACCCCAGGAGACCTACGTCGCATTTGTCTGTTTGAGATGGCACATTGCTTGAGATGCGCCAGCCCACAGTCCACATACCTACACCTTGCTTGGGAGTGCCGGCACGTGGCCAGCTACTGGATAAACATCCTTGGTGCCCTTGTCCGGATTACCAGCCACTTGCCACCACAGGTCCTGCTGGTAGGACTTCTGGAATATGTTAAAGACTCTCCTTCCCAAAGCCCAGCGCCTTACTGCGATGCTATTGCTAATGACTAAAAGGTGGGTAGCCATCTATTGGGGCAGACAGCCTGTGCAAAGGGATGTGGATAGGCTGATGGATGCTGCGGCTCTCTCCCTCTTGGAGAGTGATGTCGGCTGTATACAGGGAGACTAGCATCCTGTTGGACATAAAGTTAGGGCCACTATGAACGTGGTGCTGTCGCAGCCTGGCCACTAGTCGCTCCATCACTTTAGCACATAAAACAGGTGATAAGGGGCATCCCTGCCTAGTCCAGTGGGCATCTGCGAATGATGCCGAGGTCATGTCATTAGGGCAAAGATGTGCCATTGGTGAGGTATAGAGTAAGCAGATCAGGTGCATAAACCAGGAGCTAATCCGAGTCTCAAAAGGAGGTAAAATAAGTATGGCCATTCCAGGGAGTCAAAGCTCTTAGTGACATTAGGGTAGCAATCGCAGCCAGCTGAGTGTCTACGGTGTGCATCAGGGTGAACATCACGTGAAGGTTATGAGCACTGAAGTGACCCGGCACGAATCCTGACTGATGTGGACGTACAATATCCAGCAGTTGGGGAAGCATTCTTTTAGCCAGGAGTTTAGCAAGTATTTTGTTGGCAACATTGATCATTGACAACGGTTGGCATGAGTCGCAGCATGTTAGATTTGGGGGTCTCTAGTTGGCATAGGTAGGTACCTGTGTCAAATAGGGACCATTGCGTCTAGTCAGGGTAAGAGGCTACACTACAAAAATAACCCCTGCTCACCCCCCTGGTAGCTTGGCACGAGCAGGCAGGCTTATCTCAGAAGCAGTGTGTAAAGCATTTGTGAACACATACAGTAATACAGTGACAACCCTACAAATGGACACCACACAGGTTGTATTATAAAAATAGGTATTTTTCTATAGACTTAACACAAGACCAGACGACAAAAATCCACAATACTGTACTCAAAAATAGTCTCTTAAATGTTATAAAATAGCTCAGTTCTCTCAGGTTGTCAATGCAACACTTTACTCTCAATGTACCTTAGATGTGTAGCGCAAAGAAAACAAAAGGGTTGCAGGGAAGGTGACACGTCAGTTCCTTACACGCAGGGGAGTGGATGCGTCAGTTCCTTACTGCTGCGCAGGGGAGTTGATGCTCGCTTCCTTACTGTGTGGGGAGTTGATGCGTCGGTTTCTTACTGCTTTCCGCTGCGATGCGACACGCTGGCACCTCGATGCGATACTCTTCTCCGGTGTGATACGACAAAATGGCGCCTTGGTTGTGATGCGACAACGTTGGTGTGATGCGAAACGCCCAACGGTCGTGTGGCGACTCAATGATCTTTGGAGCCGCGACAGGCCCTGCGACACGCTTCTATGGTGATGCGACGATGACCTTTGTGGCAGCGTCCCGCTCCTCCGGAGATGCGGCGCGCTTCGGCGATGCGATGATGACAGCGGCAGCGGCGGCTCGCTTCCTCGGCGATGCAATGACAGCGGCTGCGGCGGCGACACGCTTCTCGTTGTTGCATCGTGCTTCCAGTTCCCAGCGACACGCAGTCTCTCAACTGCAGGCACTTCAGTTCCCAGCAAGGGAATTCAGGGGGGGAGCTGGTTGGTGAAGTTTTGTATTCCTGAGACTTCAGACAGGAGGCAAGCTCTAGTTCAAGCTTTTGGAGATTCTTCTTCAAGTTGATAGAAAGCACACTCAGTCCTTTTCTCCTCTCTTTGGCAATGAAGCAACCACTGCAGTCCAACCCCCAAACACACAGCACAGGGGTAGTCTCCTCATTCAGCTTTCTGGTTCTTCTCCTCAGCAAAGGTTTGTCTTGATTCCCAGAAGTGATCTAAAGTTCTTGGGTCTGGGTCCCAATATTTATACTCCTTTTCCCTTTGTTCTCTGAAGGCAGAGAGGCCTTTACCTAGTCCAAACCAGTTCTGGTCAGGCCTGGAGCACTTTGTTTACATGTCTCCTTCTTTCCTTTCACAGTGCGGGGGGGACATCAGACACACCACAGGAGGTGGAGCCAGCATTGTGGAGGGAAGGCCCAGCCCTATTCATGTCCCAGGTGAAACTCCTCCCTCCCATCTAGATGCAGATCTCTCTATTCACCACTGGGCTGACCCACCCTGTCTCCTGGAATCCCCCAGCCCTATCACTCAAACTCCAGACAAGGAATACACAACCTAGCAGAGGCAGGTTGGATGGTTAAACAAGAAAATGCCTACTTTCTAAAAGTGGCATTTTCAAACACAGAATGTTAAAACCAACTTCACTAAAAGATGTATTTTATCATTCTGAGTTCAGGCATACTAAACTCGAATTTCTACCATGCTCCCTGGGTCAGTTAGGATTATAGGATGTAATAATCAAACTGCCCATTCTGGCCTATGGGGAACAGCTAGCCTTGCAATAGTGAAAAACTAAAATGGCTGCAATTTACTATTAGGACATGCCACACACACCAGGGCATGTCCTACCTTTTACCTACAATGCACCCTGCCCTTGGGCCTACCATAGGGGTGACTAATATGTATAAAAGGGAAGGTTTAGGGACTGGAAAGTGGGTGCACTTGCCCAGTCAGCATGGCAGTACCTGACTGCACACAGGCTCTGCAATGGCAGACCTGAGACACACTTTACAAGATGCTCCAGTGGGTGGCACAATCAGTGCTGCAAGCCCACCAGCAGCATTGGTTACAAGCCCCGGGCACACGCAGTGCACTGTACTAGGGTCTGACAAGTAAGCCAATCAAGCTAATCATGGACTCACTAATCCATATATCAATTTACCATAGGAAGCACTTGCACTGTGGCACTGAACAGCAGTGGCACAGTGCCCAAAGCATCTATAACCATCAAAAACATATGAGGCAAAAGCAAAAAAATGGAAGGGAGACCCACGCCAATGGTGCCAGGTCTAACACAGCAGTTGAAGTGTTTATCAGGTTTTAGGACTGTTACAATGACTGCCTCCAATAGGGATGGTAGTAGCACACCTGGCATCCTCGCATACAGCAAGTAGGTAAGGGACCAGAAGCACTGCATATTCATTATAGAAGGAGTTGGTGAGTCCGTCTAGCCCAGGCACTTTGACCCCCTGGGAGGCTCTGAATCACCTAAGTCACCTCCTCCACAGTGAAAGGGGCATCTAGGTACAGACAGTCAGCTAAGTTGAGCCAGAGGAGCTGTATAGTGTCCTGATAAGTTGCCAGGGCCGCTGCATCAGGTATTGCATTGACGCTCCAACGGTGAGAATAAAACGATGTCATGGTCCGTAGCGGATCATCAAGTGCAATGTGGCTAACCTGCTTATCGTCAACAAGCTCCACTACATAGGCAGCAGCCCAGGGTTTCCAGAACATAGCTGACAGCGTCTTCCCAGATTGATTGCCCTCACCATATCTATGTGCAGTCGCTTCTCGGTGGAGGAAGAGGGTTTTCCTTCTGGGCCTCCTTGCCGATAATTTCTCCCTCAAAGCAGCTAGGGCCTGCGCATTGCTTGCTGCATAGAAGCCCAATTCCTTGGCGCAAATTTCACTTTCCAGAGTGGCTAATTGCTCTTGTATCGCTTTGAGTATTCCCGATTGCTTTGTGATGCAGACTCTGTCTGTTATGACTTTGAAAGCCTCCCACAATGTCACTAAAGACGAAAATGAGTCTTAGTTTCGGGCATAGTAGTTGATAATCACCATTCGGACTTCATGGCCTAGGTGAGGGGAATATGAGATGTTACATTGTATGTGCTACAACGCATGCGATTACAACGCAGTCATTACAAGGACTGTGTTGTTACAACGCAAGCCATTACATTGCAAGGCGTTTCTTCGACTTGCTTTAGGGGGCGCGCTGGACTTAGGAATAGTATAATTTACTATTCCAACTCCAGCATGTGCAACAGTAGGGAAGGTGTTAGAATAGTAAATTATACTTTTCCTTAGTTTTGCGCACCCCCTACAGCAGGTCGTAGAAACGGCTTACGATGTAATGGCTTGCGTTGTAACAACGAGGTTGTTTTAACAACTGTGTTGTAATTGCATGCGTTGTACTGCATGCAACGTAAGCACTGTTTCCCAGGTGGAGGCATCACGAGTGAGCAGTCAGTAGTCTATTCTGGACCATGTATAACAAGCGATGGTAATGCAGGTGGGCTGTCCGTATTGGGTCCATAGACCAGAAACAGTAGGACTGGATGCGCATGTAAGGTGCCGGCAGCTATTACATAGCACCCACCTTTGTCCCTTAGTGTATGTTGCGTGTGCCAGGGTAACCCTTTGCGAGTATGGCTGTACCCCAAACATAGCAGAAGTATAGGGACACATTGGTTTCAGCAATACACCTATAGCGTAGGTGGGGAGCAGTGGCCAGGGTTAAGTGTAGTTCCTGAAGGTAGCAGATGTCTGTGCGGTGTCTACTGATGTATGCAAGTACCAGCCTGGTTTTCCACCTGTCATTTAGGCCGCAGATTTTCTAGGTCAGGCACCATATGGCAGTGATCCCGTGTCTGGGGGGGGCATGCATGCCACATATGTGGGGTGTCGCGGTCTATACATTTGAGGAGTCTTGCAACTATGGGTCATGCTGGCATGCCTGGGGGTGGACGGGGGCCAGCGATCAGGGAACTTGTTCCACAATGTAGACCCCTGATAGCGCATCCTCAAATAACGACCGCAGCATGCACTCTACGTAATCTTCCCATTTTGTCAATGGTGATGGATTCGGGTACCAGGGTAATGCAAAGTTTGTTGTGCCTGGAGCGCGCCTCTGGAGCCTCATTCTTCTGCTTGATCACTTCCAGAATTTTGTCACCTGAGGTAGCCTGTGTGTCCTCCAAGTCTGATGTGCGAGTCTCTAGTTGGTCTAGGCATTCATCATGCCTATCTACTCTCGCCTTTATGTGGTCCAGGTGACTGGTTAAGAGATCTATTTTGGTGCCAATGATGTTGAGACTATTCTTTATGCCCACCAGCATCTCCTTGATGTCTAGGTCCTGTACGTTGGCGTTTTGGGTTGATTCCAAGGTGGTGTCAGTGCCTCTGTCTTGGTCTGTTATGAGTGTTTGGCACACTTGACATTTCCTCTCGAATGCCAAGCTTCAAGTTTCCTCATGATGCACAGGTGAAAGAGAGGAGATACGTGCTATAGGCAGTTGCCTCCCGACTCAACACTCCATGTGTGCCGGGATCCCGAGTAAGAGCAGCAATTTGAGACCACGTTAGAGAGGTGAGCATGTGGGGATGAGGTGATACCCAGACTTCCTCACAGTGCAACTGTAAGCTACCACTGTGTCTTAATGGGCTAACCGTATGTGACTAGAATGCTCTGCAGTCTTCTGTTGTCTCCCTAGGTCCCCACTTTGCCCCAAACAACATCTGGAACAGGTTGGGGACATGAGCAGGCCCAGTGTAGTATAAGAGAGGGGGGGGGTTGGAGCCTGGCAGACAAGTGGCAGCTTTTGGCAGGCCGAGGCTGTGAACTATACTGGAGCCCCCCCTCGTGGGCAGGGGGGTCTTCAGATCATTAGGGTGTTTAGGCGGCCCCCCCGGTGAACAGTCACTATCGGCGCCTGCAGCCACCCCCACCTCACCTCACCTGCTTCCGTTGTGTCTTTCTCATGGCCTCCAGTCAGGCCTGATGTCCAGGTGCCATTTTCAGGCTCTCCACCCGCATGTCCCCAGCTCTCACCAGTTCAGAAGAGAAGAACCCACACCCCTAAACAACACCCATCCCAGATCCCTAAAAATTCATACCCCCTAAATACCATCCAGCCCAGACCCCTTAAAATCCATTATCACCCTAAACTCCACATGTTCCTGAACCCTAGAGAATTCACCACCCCTAAACCATTTGTGAACCCTAAACCTTTTACCACCAATAAAACTCTGCCTATTACTGAACCTTAAAAACATCTCACCACCCCTAAATTCCACTCATCCATGACCTCTGTTAAGCCCTCACCAGTCTTAAATAACACCCATTCCTGATCCCTAAAAACTCACTTGTACGCCGGAACTCTCCCATTCATGACCCTCAAAATATCATCATCCCAAAACATAATCAGTCGCGGAACCCTAAAAATACTCACTATCTCCTAAGTGAACCCAATTTTAATGCAATTTTAGATTTCTTCAAAATTAGCTTTCCTAAAAAAAAAAAAAAACGTTATTTCTCAACTTTTTTGCGTTTGCTTAAGATTGTTTACCTTATCATGTTTTTCTATGATTTGGTTTGCTTTATTGTGGATCCTCAGGTGTCGGTTTTCTATTAATTTCCATACATCAGACCTGCACTACTGCTGCTGCCTGGGGAGACGCTTGTGCTAATGCTGACTGTACTCTCTGCCTTCTGTCAAAGAAGGAAGCACAGCGTCTGTTCTGTGTCCGAAGGAACCCTTACACTGCTCCCGTTTTTGCTGTACTGTGTGATGTGAAGTTTGCATTACTGACGTCTGAGCTGTATATGTTTTATGTGAGGGAAGATAGCAGTGTTATCATTGTTTTTCAAGAAGGAGCTTACTTTATTCCTGCAGCCTGTGCTGTACTTGATTTGTCTAAGGATGGGAAGCTTGTAATGATACTGCTTGTGTTGTACTCAGACTTCCCACGGTGATGCCTATCCTCAGACTGTCTCTGCTGTCCTAAGTCTCTCTGAGGATATCTTATACTGCAGTTCCTTATGCTGTAATTGTTGTTGCCCCCAAAAACCCATCACTCCTCCAGACCTTTGCCCAGTGGATTGTGCTCCAGACAGAAATGCACGGGGAAGGAGAGCAGCACAAAATGAGGGTGGCTCGTGAACACTGTTGACAGACACAGCTAAAGGAGACGGAAAGAAAGGCAATAATTGTGCTGCACGGTCTCCCATTCAAAGGTGTATGAAGGGACATCTTCAGGAAGGACATGCAGCCAGCTTGGGCCAAGGGACCTTGCTAGACGGTACCATAAATGGCTTGAATGTACATATTTGGGAGGACACCTTGAATATCGGTCTCTGAATATCGAGGGGACAGAATATCAAGGGCAGAACATTGAAATACAAATGCCGACAGGTAAGCAAGTCTAGATTTTCTATATCTAACTCTACATATATGGACCTACATGTAAATATATTTTCAAGGTACCTAAACGTAAAGTTGGAGTAGTAAATCCATACCTCCCTATTTGCACTTACCTTTCTATATTTTGTCCCTTGATAGACTTTCTTCAATATTCCTGAATGACAATATTCTGGGGGTTGAAATTCGATAGTGCAATCCATGAGCCATTTTTAAAGGAACATTTGGCTGCCCTGTGCTGCCTTACTTCTGAAGCAAAGCTTCATATACAACATGAGTATCCCTGTGCTTGAGCACGATTGGCTGCCATGCGCCAACACAGGCACCCTGGCACCATTGTGCAAGGGGGCCTGCTTTGCCAGGATGCTTGTTTTTCTTCAGGAATGGACACCTTCCTGCACAAAAACAATCACAAGAGGTGTTTTCCTCTTTCTATGCATGCTGCAGAATGCATCACACATAGAAAGAGGAAAAAACGAGGAGAAATAAAAGTATTTCTCCTCGTTGCACCTCCTTATGCCTCTCCTGGGGAGTATATGGTTGGGTCTCCCCCTGGAGCCCGCTGTATATTGTGCTACTTACGAATGTTCTATTGATCCAGTATTGTGTGCTTTGGGCTCTAATCTCAGGTAGAGATTAGTAGAGAGTGTTATATTAATAACTACATATTTGGATATAACTACTGTGTGGTTCTCCTTTCATTTAGTTATTCAGGAGGTGATATTCTGGTAAAAAAGCTGCTTTACATTCCTGAGGAGGCATAGGATTCTGACGCATTCCCAGGTTTATGAAATGTTGTAAATTTGGGAATGCTGCAGAATCCATGGGTGTTGCATGGGAACACACACAGCAACACCTATGTTATGGCCCTTTCATGCAAAGTGCTGCGTGGAAAGGGGCCGTAATTACAAGAACACAAAAAGCCACGCAGAGTGGCTTTATGCGTCCTTGTAAATATGGAGCACCACACTGCTCTGCCAGTGCGTCACAAAATGTGATGCACGGGCGGCAGAAGGGGCTTGTAAATATGCCCCTATATTTGTAAAGGGATGGCGTGTGGAATTGCATCTCCAATGTACATTTTGATGCTGGTATTTGCTCCTTGCTTTCTATCCTGAAGACCTTGGGACATATTTACATGCCCCTTGCACTGCTGGAACGTCACTTTGTCCCATTTTAAAAATGACGCGCCGGCGGCTTGTAAATATTCCCACTTCTTTCTTGTTTTTAAGAAATCAGCTATCACAAGCAATATATTAAAATAACTTTGGGCTCCACTTTTAATTTGGCAAGTGGCCTGCCATCCATTCAGGTCAGAGAAGGGCCTGGCCTTTGCCACGCCAGCAAAGACCTCTCTCCCATGTTATGTGGTCCCCTCCTTCCTGACTGGGATCTCACATACATTAATTGGAGAAGGCAGTGAGGCAGATGAAAATAAGACAGTGTTGGATGATCAGTGAGCCACTGTATTGAAGTGACCTGGGGCCATATTATGGAAGTGCCCTGATGGCGAACGGGCATTTGCACCTACTTTGCGTGCCCCCAGGGCAGTCTGGTAAGGGCTGTAGACGCTTGTGCGTCCCCTTCCATAATACCGATAGTGCTGACGCACACAAAACTCCAGCACTATCTTCAGAAGACGTTTGCTCATTTCTATGGGGACATAGCTCCATGCACATGAGGGAATCCCTTTGCCGCTGCCCCCGCACCATATTATAGATGCGGGTGCAGAGACAAAGAAGTTGCCAGAAGATGCACTGACATTGAGCCACCTCAAAGGTGGCACTTTATCAGTGCACTACCTGATGCAGCCCTCTGGAGGGGGTCCCATGGACCCCCCACACATCCCCTCTGCAGTCGAGTGCAGTCACTCACTGCACCCAGCTGCAAGGAATCTCTAATCCCACTTAAACGTGCAGGCGGGATGCCACCTGCACTGTGAAACACAGAGCGGCTTCAAAGCAGCCGCTCCATTATTTGCATGAATGCACTGCCCACAGGCCAGCGTGACTTCGCGGTTACCCTGAGGGCAGATCATTCCATGTAATATGGTGCACTTTCCCTGTTTGCACCTAGTGCACCTGTTTCAAAGTGAGCCGGGCGCAAACAGGGAAATTGCGTCATTTACATAATAGGGCCCCTGGTTGGTATTCATTTTTGCTCTGCACAATTAAACCCCCAAAGCAGAGGGTTCATTATGCTCAACATAAGTCCTAATGCCTTAATGTACAGGGAGTTTTCTTTATGCATCTTAAGTATATTTTTCCATTTCCATCTCCTAGACCACCATGGCAGTTGCAGACAGGCAAATTCAGTAGTATTAGCTTCATCCCAAGTAAGGTGGCCTACCAACAAGTGGGCCATATGGCCTGTATTTTCATCCACTCCCAAATGGGGCAGGGGAATTGCGAGATTGGCAGGACTTGAGCAGGAGTGTAGCTTCAGGGAGGGTGTTTGGGGTGTAACACCCCCCTTAATATACATGTTTTCGGATAGTTTGGTCCTGGTGCTTTCAGTAGGGTATTGTGAGATGTCAATTGGATTTCACCAGGGATGTTTACATACACACAGACAAAAATTCACACACACTCTCTCCCACTCTGTTTTGAAAGTCCTCAAAATGTTGGACATTTTAAAAAATATTGGGGCAGATTTATGAGGCCCGTTGTGCCATCGGAACATCACTTTTTGTGACGTTCCGTGGCGCAGAAGCCTGCGTGATATTTATCAGGCAGCACTGAGCCACTTTTTTTGGCTTAATGCTGCCTCATAAATATCAGTCCCTTTAACGCAGTGTTCTGCGTTAAAGGGGCGTGCAATGGGTGTTGCTGGGGGCGTTCCCAGCAACATCCATGGCCTTTTGACACTGCCCCAGATTTACGAGAAATCGTAAATCTGAGGCAGCGCCAAAAGCTTCCGCCTCCCCAGGGGAGGCGTAAGGGAGGCGCAACGGGGAGAAATATCTTTCTTTCTCCTCGTTTTTCCTTTTTCTATGTGTGCTGCATTCTGCAGCACCCATACAAAGAGGAAAAACCTCTTGTGATTATTTTTGTACAGAAAGGTTTCCCTTCCTGTACAAAAATATTCATCTCCGCAACGCAGGCACCCTTGCGCCATGGTGCAGAGGTGCCTGCGTTGGTGCAGGCAGCCCATTGTGCGCCGGCGCAGGGGAAAAGGACAGGAATGCGCCGCATTTTATAGATACGGCGCATCCCTGCCCTTTTCTTTTGCCGTAGGGAAGCGCAGCAGGAATACCTGCTGCGCGTCCCTACGTCAAAACCTCATAAATCTGCCCCATTGTGTTTTCTCTCTTAGAACCCCTACCAATCTGCATTTATCTCACTTTCGATTGCCCCATAAGGCCATCTCATGCACCCTGCTTGTGGTATAATGCACTCAAACATTATATGCCAGTGTGATTGTCAGAAAATATGAAGCTCACCCCCCCCCCCCCCCAACCCCCTCCCCCCCGAAAAAATCTTGCTGGCCAAGCACCGCCCCTGGACTTGAGCCCCATTGGATTATGAAGCAGGACTCTTGGCCTGTGTTTTTAACAAGTGAAAATCTACATAATTGACGCAAAAAGGACATCACAAACTTTTTCAGGAGTACACTCAGAAAGTTGTAACTCGTTCAGGTTTCGTTATAACCTAAAAAGTTATTTCCAAAAAGTAAGAAATCTGCCCCCGCACGAGCCAGGAAGCTTGCTGGAGGAGATGTCGGACTCTTTTTAAGAACTGGGCCCTGTACGGGAAATTCAACCATCAATACCGAAATAATCGGAAGCTTCAACAGTATCCACAATATTAAACACTAAATAGACTTTCTGACATGATTAGATGTAGCATCCCTCAGATTTTTTATTTATATTTTATGTGCTTGCGGGGAAGCGATTATTTACACTTTATTACAGACAGTGCTGCTTGTCACTGTTTGTTAGATCATGCTGTTCCCAGTTTTGTACTTTCTTAGTCAGGAAGAATGGATGAGGTATTTGCATGACATAGTGAACCATGAAAGTAGAATTAAAAGCCAATTTGTGTAATCAAACAACAAGCAGACAGAGTAAATTTCTAATAAAGACAAGAGTAATGGGTGACAGCAAATTAACACTGCTGCAAATTGGGACATAACACTGAGCCCAGTCTGCAGCCAAAGGATGGAAAACACTGAAGTGTTGGTAAAGATGGAAGTTATTTTGCCAGAAAATTAAAATGAATATGTGCTCTCTATGTATCTCTCTCTTTCTCAGCTCTCTGTCACAGTGTCTATCTTAGTCTATCTTTGATGCTGTCTTCTCTCTCTCAATTTCAGTCTCCTGTGCTGCACTCTCTCTGTCATCCTCTCTCTGTCTCCCGCTCTCTCTCAATTTCACCCACTCTTGTGCTCTCTCCCTCACTCTCTTTTTCTCTCTCTCCCCCGCTCCCTGGTGCTACCCTCAGTCCCTCTCTCTCTCTCTCTCTCTCTCCCTCTCTCCTTACCTACCTTTATCTGTTTCATTTCTCTCTCTTTTTTAGGTCGCTGTCACTTTTTCTCCCTTTCGCTGGATTTTTCTCTGCCTTTCATGCAGAATTCCACCTTAACCCCTAATCACCACCAGGAGCTAGATCCTCGGCTGTTCCCAAGAAGAAACACTTAAGAACTGGAAAGCCAGCAGCCTGTTCAAGGAAAGTAAAATCAAAATCAATCCTTAGGTGGCAGATAAATAGCGAGGTGCAGATCTTCCATGGAGTAGAACCACACATTGGATAAAATCTATTGGAAGAGGATCCAGAAAGCAGTGGTCCACCAAGGGAAAACCTGCAAAACAGACTTCTAACAGAGATAAGAAATAAAATAGTTGCTGGAAGTTTACCAAAAATCACATTTTAGCCAAAGCAAAGTATGTGAACTTCGAACACAAAAAGTGAGTGATGACTAGACTTGATCAAAACTGTGCAAAATTATGAGGGATTTTCATTACAATCAGGAACTTCATGAGCTCATTTTGTATTACATTAAATTCTACAAATAATCTTTGCCAAGAACTTTCAAGCAATTGTGTTTTTTATGGGAGTAAGTGACAGAGTTACTAACATTTGAAGCAAAGCAGTAAGACAACATGCTGTGCTGAGCAGCATCAAATGGAGGGAGCAGGAATGTGGCATATTTACAAGAAATGGGGCATTTGTGCACCCTCTCTGTCCAGGCACACTGAGTTCTGCCTAGCACCATGTGCACACTTGTGCTGTTGTACTACCCTTAGGGGCTCATTTATGAGTCCTTGTGTCACTATTGCGACACCGGTGCGTCACTTTTTGTGACGCATCAGCGGCGTAAAAACTGGACCTTGCTGCACCATATTTACAAAGTGACGCATCTAGGTAGATGCGTCACTTTGTAAACCCCTGCGCTACATTATACCTGCGTCAGGTATAATGTCTGCAGGGTGGGCGTTCCCACGTAAGTAAGCATCGTAGAAGTAACGCAGTGAAATCTATGAGATTTCACTGCGCCACTTCTAGGGTTCAAATGTGTCAATATCTTGCGCCTGCCTCACAGCAGGCATAAGACTGATGCAGGCCCTTTCACATGAGGCTTGCCCCATGTGAAAGGACACATTGCTGGAGTTGCGTCACTTTCGTGACACACTCCAGCAATGCGTCACTTTTGCGCCTACTGATACGTCAAAAATACTGATTTATCTCAAAGTAATTCTCATGGAGTGGAAATCTTTTTCTTCAGTTTCTTACCATACTTGGTGGGCATGGGTTTCCTTTTTACGAAGTGCTCATACGTCAGTTGATCACGCTCATCTCTCTCCTTCTATATCTAATGGTGTATGGAAGGCTCTAGATACGTACATGGCAATGGCCTCAGAGGGGTTGGTGGAACAATATCCTTTTGACTTGTCTGGTTAATGTTGTCTTGGGTGTTGGGTGAATCCTTTGGAAATCCTTTTCTCTTCTTTCACTTCGTCTTGTCTTTCTTCATCTTTATCCTACTTTTTCCGTCTTTGCTTTCTTCCTTTCTTTCCTTTCATCCCTAAATTAATATCTGATGGTGATACTTTTGATAATCACTTCTCCCGGTTATCAATTGCTTCTTCTCTAATTAACTTATTTCTCTGATATTTACAGATTAATGTGATATTTTTTAATGTTTAATCTCAATCTACCATATTGTGTGTTCTAGCTGATATCAATCGTATCACTGTTACTTGTATTTTACGTTCTCATTTGCTCCTTTAAAATAATACATTCTTTTGAAATCAAAAAAAATAAAAATAAATACTGACGTATCTGTGACTCCTTGCGACATGATGCGTCATACTGTAAATATTATGCATCATTGGAGTCGCAGGGAGGGCGCAGTGAAAAGTGACGCATCACTGTTTTCACACAGTGATGCGTCACTTTTCATAAATGAGGCCCTTAGTATATTTGGGAATGTGCCAAAGTCCATGGGTGGATGTGTGAGAACACCCACACTCGAACCATGGAACTCCTTCCCAATGCAGAGTAACTTTTGGCAGCGATTTGCACTGACCTGTGTTACTCTGGGTTTACTAAACCACAAATCCACACATGATGGTTTTTCATGGCTTAAGCCCTTGCGTTGCCTTGTGTCACCTTGTGTGAAGCAGTGGTTGCAGCATGGGTTTAGCAAATCTAGGCCAACGTTAAATAAATCAGAGGAAGATAAAATGCTGCAGTCATTTTCTTTTAGAGCAGTCCCATTTTCTGGTCTCTCAAATGACTTTCAAAAACAAGATATGTCCACGTGTTCAATTTCTGCGAGCTGCCACACAATTTAATTTCTCAACATTTGCATAGATTCATATACACTTTATAACATTTCGCAAATGTAATGTTGTCAAGTTTTGCACAGGTCTGCTGTTGACCTACTTTCATTCTTTGCCAACAAAATGGAATTATCAAACAAAAAAATCATTCAGCCATACACTACAGTGATTAGGTTAGTGCAAATGTTTCACATATTTCCTGTATTTTCAGATATACGTAGGATAACATTTTATAGGATGTTTGCTCGCTGAAGTCTGGTTTGTGTAGACAATGTGACATGTCATAGAAATATTTTTTCCTTGACCTTGAACCAGTCCCATCCCAGTGTCTCATCTGAGGTTTTGAGAAATGTTTACTGGGTGAAGCAAAGTCTCTCGAGATGCTATTGAAATATACTTTGCATAATTCGTGCAGTTTTGTGAAAATTATGCATTTGTTTACACTGTGATTCCAAGCCAGCAGCATGAAGGGCCAGAATACCACTCATGCCCCAACTCTGACTGACATTGCAGAAATGTATGGCAGTTCTAGCTATCAACAATCCCTGAAAGTAACAATTTAAGAAAAGCTATAAGACAAAGAGGCAAAAAGACAGTTGTGGTAACAATCACTTCTATATAATCTTAATTAATGCCTTAGAACACCTATAGGCACAGAATAAACACTCATGAGATATGTAAGGAGCAGTAGTAGCTGGTATCGGATGATAGGGGCTGGGAATAGGGGAGAGAATACTAAACGACAACAACAAGCATTGGCATAGCCAATAGGTCTCGCCTATGGGACCTTATAAGTGTTTAGCTATGCAACAGTTGCATAACTAAATACTTATAAGGTCCCAAAAGCGAGACCTATTGGCTATGCAAAGCGGCCGCGAAAGTGAAAGTAATCGCGGTAAACCGCGGCGCGCGCACCCGTGCACATGCACTGTAGCTCTAGGCTGGCCTGGTAGCACTTTTTGGAGCCCTCTCAATAAGTCTCACCAGACCAGCGCATGCACTGGGGCAGGCGAGACCTAAAAAAGGGACAAAAAAGAAAAAACCTTACCTGCCATCTGCAGCCTGCCCATACCCAGTCTCCTCCTTCTCTCCTGGCTCCACTGCAGGCACAGGCTCCCAGCCTCCCTTGCGGCTAATCCTGAAGCTGCTCTCGCATGAAAACAGCTTCAGCAAATGAAATGACTGGCACAAGCTTGCAGAAAATAAAACACATCACAAATTGTCCCCAAGCATTAGATGAACTGCCTAAGATAAAGTGCTTAAATTGTAAAAAAGTTAAGTGCCAGGGCTCTCGTTAGGAGGCTTCTGAAGCCTGCACCACAATTTCCCCTGCCAACTCTGCCAATGATGGCACTAGCACAACTGCTTACCATTACACTCCTACAAGTGTGACAATTTGGACTATTTCAGGCCCACAAAGCTATAAGAATGACTTGGACGGCAGTTGGCAGTCATATTTGATGTATGTTGAATTATTAATTAACTATTGTTGTGGTTATCTCTAAATTGGCCAGACAGCACCACCTTGTGGCAGACTGTCACAAGCCTAGGTGTTGACAATTAAGTGCTGGTGCCGAGCACCAGAAACCACTGGCTCAAATTAAGCACTGCTACGAAACAATGTAACTTGCAAGATGTGCTTATCCAAAAGTGTGTAACTTGTTTGGGGGTCAAAAATACTTGCCACATTTATGATTCATTGCAAGGTCAGCCCACAACATGATCACCGCTGTTTCTTTCATATTTTTATTACATCACATGTTCTACGCAAACCTGTGGGAGATCCCTAGGAACACCAGGTTTGGAGCTTTGAAGTCCAGCACTCAGGAAACAAAAATATAATTTGAAATTCAGGAAGAAATTGAAGGTTCTTTTGTTTTGCAATGCCTTACCTGGGCATCATATTTAGTCCTACATGACAAATGAATGTAAACCTGACACAAAGAACCCACAGACCACTGAGTGGGGCAATTTACAGATATTTGCATTTCCCACTTATCAGAGGAAGAAGTCACAGACCTCCTTTAGACAACAGGAACTGGGATGCACTTACAGCAGAGCCGTCAAAGTAAATATTAAGGGTCAGATTTACAAGCCCCTTGCGCCACTTTTGCGTCACTTTTCCCATGTTAAAAATGACGCAAAAGTGGTGCAAGGGCCTTGTAAATAAGCCCCTAAGTCTTTCTCACCGTATTCCAATCATTTTTATACTTCTTCCACATATTTTGACCCTAGGCTCAACTGCCACACAGAATTCACCCCTCACATTCTTACCCAAAAGACCAAGCTGAAATCCTCACATTAGTTTAAGTCAGTTTAATTTTTAAGAAAACACCCCCATTTTTGTTTAAAGATGAATTCTTCATATATTCTTTCAGTGAATAAACTAACACAGCAAAATAAAATTCTGGTTAGAAAAAAAAAAGCTTACAAATGCTGTTCGTGCATAAATGTACACGCCTGCTGTTTGAATAAGTACACCTTCTGCTGCACCATTTATCCTGCTAAATTCAACATATGTCTATTTTAATATCTTAAAGCCATTAGGCGTAGGATATTTTCAGATTGAAGAACTTTGTAACTTAATGAAGATTGTCAATGATTGAACGGAATTTCATGAATTTTGTGGAAGCAAATAATTATAATTTTGCACAGCACTAACGCCTAGCCCTAGGCTGGTGCCTTAGCTCACACTTAATTTGCACAGCGTGCCGAAGGGACTTGTGTAGTCAGAGTTGTTATGAAGCTTCAGATCCTGAACTAGGAGCAGTGAGTTGGCTCTTAGCAATCATTGTGAAGATTGATGCCCTGCAGACACCTTGCGAGTGCACCCGAGTCCAGCTTTAAAGAGAACCTCATCTGAAATCAATCATTCTTTTTCAAGACTTGAGGCAAGGTTAGGGTTGATATTAATCCGCTGTCGCCACCGGCCAGATCAGCTAACAGCAGCTTAATTAACCTTGCACAAGCCTGTCTTGTAAGAAGACAGGAGAGCTCGCATCCTTGCACATTGCTGTCTTAAAAATAGCTAGAATGGACGAATGAATGAATGAATGAACGAACGAACGAGTGAATGAATGTACCTGCAAAGTGGCCATCCTGATCGGGCGGACTGACATATAGTCAATTCTCGTCAGGCCATCGGAGAACTTTGGCTACAGCAGGGATAGAGTAGTCAATGCCGTAGCCAAACCTATGGTCGGCCCGCATTTAAATCGGACGGGCTGATCACTGTGCTGGAGGGAAAGGAACGCCGTCACTGCTGCGATACAGCTTCCTCTCCACCAACATCTAAATCGTCACCTTCATCTACTCAGACTCCAGGCCTTAAACAGCCTAAGGAGGAGAAAGAAGGTACATCAAATGTTGAAGCAACATCTGACAATGGCTTTAAACAGCTCCCTACAGTGTAATTTGATGTGAGGGGGCTAGCTGTTTAAACATTAGATTATATAGTGATAGGCTAGATCAGGCGCGCAATGCCCATTGGGCTGAATGGGCTTCAGCCCCCCCACCTCGTGTGTCTCTGCCCGGGATGCTGCAGCTGTGGGCTCGGCTGGGCAGTGTCTGGAGTCTTATCTCCTGCACGCCTGAGTTTTTCGCAGATCTTTAAAGACCATTTGCATATTTACATACCTTTGTAAAATAGTTACCGAGGCTTATTTTTTTTCTTCTGGTTCCAGTACCGCTGGACCCCCACTCTACCTATTCCTTACAGATGTATTTTACTTTCACTGCAGTAGTGTGAGAATGGATTTCATGAAAAGGATTATAAAGTAGGGTTGCCGAAAGAAAAATGCCAGCCATGTGTTGTTTAAAGAGCCTGCAAAAACCGTGTCTTGACACTAAATTGGGTTATAAATAAAAAAAAGTATGCTTTCAGTTGTAGTGTTACTTCTCTGTCTTTGTTCCCTTTAATTATTAGTCATGGATCATTCAGGCAGCCCTAAAACACAGTTACAAGTGCTTTCTATTTATATTTGCTCTTGGAAGAAAGCACAGATAAGTGCTGAAAATACGGCTTTAGGTGACTGCTTATTTCTTACCTTCTGGGACATCAAAATAATAAGCTGGCAACCCTAATCATAAGACTCGAAGGTTGTTGCAGGATCATCACATTATTTATTTCCTCCACCCTCGAACCCTGATTACTGCCATAATGGCAGGACTTTAAGTGGGCAGGGTCCTGCCGGTGCTCATTACCAGCAGTTCGTAAAAGCAGACGCTGAGACGGGTCCCTATCCTGCTCTCCATTTTCTCACATTCAGACTGGGGAAAAAAATCTTAACTCTGCAGCAGTTCACTGTTTTGATGTAACTTTTATTTTTTTGCAGTTCTGTATTGCTAAAATTGAAGTGCTTAACATGAGTACCAACAAGGATATCTTCACTTATTTTTTGGTAGGCACGGATGATTAAATGATTTGCCCAGAAACACAGGATGTTGAGCCGATGCTGAGACGCAAACCTGCTTCCTCAGCTTCAAAGTTGGCAGCTCTAGCTATTAAGCCACAACCTCTTAAACACGAACTAAAGCATTTTCAATATTATATACAACAAAGTCATAGTTGTATGTATGCACGTAGTATACAAAGCCAATAGTCCTGGCTTGTTGTAGGTGTAATGTTACTTATGTGGAGGCAATAACAGAAGCAGCAAAATACCAGTCAGGTGGCACATTATGCCGAGCGCAGATTTTTAGCATAAATGTTTAAAGCCACACCCTTAATTATATCGCCCCTTTGAGAGATCCCCTGTAGGAAGCTGGCTCTGTATATACTATACCGAAGTGAGGTATAGTGTGCACCGAGTCCAGTGGAACCGCAAAGGTAGGCAGAGGTAAGAGTACATAGCACCTTACTCTCTATATGGGGTAGTGTGGGTGAGCAGTAAGGCTTTATCAGAGGGTAGTGTTAAGCATTTATTGTACACACTCAGGCAAAAAATGATGTCACACACTCAAAGACTGAACTCACACCAATTTGTTTGTATAAAAATATTATTTAGTTATTTTGCTTCTAAAACCAAGCCAGACCTGGTGCAGATAAGTGAAATAATACTTTGCAAAATCTTATGCAGTGATTTACAGTTGAATGCAGCTTCAAATACAGTTGGTTAATTTACAGGTAAGTAAACAGTTCGAAATTACTTTTCAGTTACTTTACAGATTACTGTGCACATTACTTTTTATATTACGTTTTAAGTTACTTTTGCTAATCAGTGTGATATGCCTAGATATCACACTGAGACATTTCCTAGGCAAAAGGTAAGTAATTACGTTTTTACACATATGCAGTTTTTCAATGTTTCACACAAGCCAACTCCACTCAGAAGAATTTTCAAGGAAAAGCAGTCATTGCAATCCTATGGGAGGTAATGAAGTTATCGGTTTGCGGGTAAGTACTGGTTTGTGGGAGTTGGTATACTGAAGTTAGAACCAGGGTTTCTCCAGGGTCGAGGATGCACTCTCAGAACACCCTCAGTGCCACTAGGGTGGCCGGGTGCAAAGTGCTGAGGCCCAATTTCATCCAATGGGGAATAGGGGGCCTCCGGTTAGTGGCTGCTCAAAGGCAGGCCACAAGGTTGTGGGAGCAAAGCTCCTGGTGTTAGGCTCAGGGCAAAGGGTGGTCCGAGTTAGCATACAAGGTGCACCTAAGCGGCACAGGGGCGGCCGGTGCAGGGTGCTGTTTTGGCATCGGGTGCTCCGTTGTATTCAATGGGGATTACATGTTTTAGTTTTTGGCTGCAGGCTCGGTCCAGGAAGACATCCGGGATGAACCAACAGCTGGGCACTTAAGTTGGAGGGCTCGGGGATGTAGGTGAACCTCAGGTTCTCTTCTCCAGGGCGCAAGCTGGCTGGATGCATGGGTGTCTTTTGAGCTCAGATTTCACCTTACCGGGCCACTCGTGGTTGGGGGGGTCTCTGTGCAGAGGCTGCAGGTGACGTCAAGGAGTCTTGGAGGGGTCAACAAACAGTGGACTCAAACTCTGGAGTTCCGGGGTACCTTGCTGGGACCGGTGGGCCATGCAGATTCAGGCCGTAGGCACCAGATGCAGTGGTGGCTCCAGGTTTTGGGTTTCTTTGTCCTCAGCAGGCTCAGAGTCTGTCTTGGGAGTTTCTTTTGAATAGAGCTGCTGTTCACAGGATATCTGGTCTTTGTTGAAGGCAGTCAGTCCTCCCAAGGGTTCTGGAGGTCACTGGCTGCAGGACAAGGCGAGTTTTGGTGCAGGGTCTCCGGAAACTCCAGACGGACCGGTTAGGCTGGGGCAAGTGAGTTCTTCTCTGCATTCTCCTCATCTGGGCGTCTTCTTTCACCCTTCTTCTTCTTCTTAGTTTGCGGGAATCTGTCTTCTTGGTTCAGGACTGCCCCCTAAATGCTGAATTTAGGGGACGTTTTAGGGGTCTCAAGGTCAGTAGCCAATGAACTACTGACCTTAAGGTGCCTACACCCTTGGTGTGTTCACCCCACGTGGGGGAGTTGGCAAAATCCCTAATACTGATACTGCCATCTGCAAGATGGTGAGCACTGATGAGTGGGCTTCACCTCGCCTCCCCCATCTGAGGGGTAGGATTGGCAGAGGTGGACACACCTTCTGGGCTGTGCTAATTTTTCCCGCCTGTCTACCCATCGAAAAGGAGGGGAGACAGGAAGGAGACCTGCTCCTGATAGCAGGAGAGGCTGGGGGTTGCATTACAATGGCAGCAAGGCCTTTGAAGCTCCCCTGCCACAAATAGCACTTCCTGGCCTGGGGGAGGTGTGACCACCTCTACCCAGGAAAGGCTTTGTTTCTGGGCTCAGGGAGCGAAGGCTCCCACCCCAGGGGTCCACAAACATGTCTTGTGGTGGCAGGCTGGTGTGTACCAGTCAGGGAACTCACCAGAGGCTGGTCATTTTTCAGGGGGCATCTCTAAGATGCCCTCTGAGTGCATTGTATAATAAATCCCACACTGGCATCAGTGTGGGTTTATTATCCTGAGAAGTTTGCTACCAAACTTCCCAGAATGCAGTAATGCTTTTATGGTGCTCAGGAGTTCGTAATGACAGATTCCCAGACCATATACTCTTTATGGCTTTACTGCATTTACAATGTCTAAAAATGGACTTAGACACTGTAGGGGTACAGTGCTCATGCAACTGTACTCTCACCATTGGTATTGTGCACCCAGCTTGAGGGGTGTCTTACCTAAATCATAGACAGTGGGTTGCAGGCATGGCACACAGTAATGTGCGCCATGTTGACTCTTCACTTTTCTCTGCACCAAAAAATGCAGCCTGCAATGGCAGTTTGTGTGTGTTAAGGTACAGGACCTCTAACCGTGACACACTATGTGCTGCTGCCCTTAGAGGCCTTCCCTGGTCACAGTGTCCTTGGTACCCATGGTACCCTTTTACAAGGCACTTACATGTGGCCAGGGAGGTGCCAATTGGGGATACAAAGTGTTAGAATCCGGGTTCTCTGGTTGGCACAGGTAGGTACTTGTGACAAGCAGGGAACCTTTCCTCTAGTCAGGGTAAGGGGTTACACTCCTAAAATAACTCCTGCTCACCCTCTAGGTAGCTTGGCGCGAGCAGACAAGGCTTATCTCAGAGCGTTATAGGTCAAGCATTTGTGAACACATACAGTAACCAAGTGACAACACTACAAATGGACACCACACAGGTTTTTATATTAAAAATAAGGATTCTTTATATAGAGTTACCACAAGACCATTAAACGACAAAAATACACAATACTGTTACTTTAGATGGTAGAAGTTTGCTTTGTTCTCTTAAGTTCTTAAATGCGACACTTTAAGTCAATGTACCTTAGATGCGACACTCAGGGCAACGAAAGTGTTGCAACGATGCAGATGCGATGACGTTTTTGGTGCAAAGAAATAAAGACGTGAAGATCTTCCAGATGCATTACGCTTCTCCGATGTTGCGAGAAGACTCGACTCGATGCGTCAGCTACAGCGGCGTCACCCCTTTACGCGATGCAACGACAGCGGCCTTGGCAGCGGCACTCTTCTCTGATGTTTGCGAGACACTTCCGCTCGATGCGATGCTGCAGCGGCGTCACCCCTTTACGCGATGCGACGACAGCAGCTCCGATGGTGGCACGCTTCTCCGTGGATGCGAGGCGCTTTTCTTGATGCGGTGCAATGCGACCACTACGATGGCTGCGATGGCGACACGCTTCTTCTTCGATGTGAGACTCTTCTTTGATGCGGTGCAATGCGTCAGCTACGATGGCTGCGATGGCGACACGCTTCTTCGGTGTTGCGAGACACTTCCGGAATGATGCGAGACGCTTCCGCTCGATGCGATGCTGCAGTGGTGACACCCTTTGCGAGATGCCACGGCAACAGCTCTGACGGCGGCAAGCTTCTCCTTCTCGAGTTGCGCTTCCAGGTCCTTGCGACACGCAGTCCCTCAGAAGGCCCAACAACAGCAGTAGGCACTTCCAAAAGACTCTGGGGAGCTGGGGGTGAAGTCCACTGGTCCGGGGACTTCGTTCAGGGGTCAAGCTCAGTACAAGCCCTTGGAGATCTTTTAAGCACAAGTTGAAATAAAGTCTTTGTAGTCTTTCCTCCTCTCCTTTCAGCAGCAAGGCAACCACTGCAGGCCAATCCCCCAGGTCAGGGACAGTACTCCTCCTTACAGCTTTCCCAGTTCCTTCTCCTCAGGCAGAGGTTCTTCTTGTCAAGCAGGATCTAATTTCTTGGGAGCAGGGTCCCAATACTTATACCCCTAATTCCTTTGTTCCTCTGGGGTAGAGGGGCCTTTGCCCAGTCCAAACCAGTTCTTGAGCACTTTGTTGACATGACTCTGCCTTTCTATTCAGGGTGCAGGGCAGAGACATCAGCCGCTCCACAGGAGGTGGAGCCAGCATTGTGGTGGCAGAGCACAGCCCTATTAAGAGTCCAGGTGCACTCCTCCCACCCATCTGGATGTCAATCTCTCCATTCACCACCAGGCTACCCAGCCCTGCCCCTCTGGGTTTCCCCAGCCCTGTCACTCACACAAACCAGACAGGCAGATACACATTATAGCAGAGGCGGGCTGAAATGGTTAGGCAAGCAAATACCAACTTTCTAAAAGTGGTATTTGCAAACACAGAATATTAAAATAAACTTTACTAAAAGATGTATTTCATTTTTCTGAGTTCAGGCATACTAAACTCGATTTCCTACCATGTTCACTGGGTCTGTTAGGATCATAGGATGTAACAATTCTAACAGCCTATTCTGGCCTATGGGAGCAGGTAGCCTTACAATAGTGAAAAATGAAAATGGCTGTAATTCACTATTAGGACATGCCACACACATCAGGGCTTGTCCTACCTTATGCTTACAATGCAACCTGCCCTTGGGCCTACCATAGGGGTGACTAATATGAAGTTAAGGGAAGGTTTAGGGACTGGGAAGTGGGTGCACTTGCCCAGTCAGCATGACAGTACCAGACTGCACGCAAGTTCTGCAATGGCAGACCTTAGACACATTTTACTAGGCCGCTTCTGTGGGTGGCACAACCAGTGCTGCAAGCCCACCAGCAGCATTTGTGTTTACAAGCCCTGGGCACTCCTGGTGCACTTTACTGGGGTCTGACAGTAAACCAAATAAGCCAATCATGGAATCCAACCAACATATACATTTTAAATAGGGAGCACTTGCACTGTGGCACTGGTTGGCAGTGGCACAGTGCTCTGAGCGGCCAACACCATAAAAACACATGAGGCACAGCGACAAAAAGTGGAAGGGAGACTCACGCCAAGGTGCCAGGTCTACCACAAAGGTACAGTTTTGGGAAAGAACACAGGCCCTGGGAACCTGATTGGCAGGGACCCAGGGCACATCAAGTCAACGTACATTAGAAATCTAGTGAAAAGTGGGGGGGTTACTGCAACAGAAATCCAGCTTCCTCCACTCCCCAGTTTTGTCATCCCACTTAAAGCCCTGCATAATAGCAATAGTTTAACTTATATCTGAAACTCCATGCCGCTGTCAATAGCATGCTGAGTTACTTCAAGTGTCTGGTAATGCACCCTGCTTTCAGACAGCTCACTCCCCATTCTTGCCCTTCACTTTCACGCTCACCCTGCACTTACGGCGATCATAATGCACTCACACTGATCACCATGCACTCACACCATTCACCCGCTCACCCTGCACTCACATCGATCACTCTGCACTCACAATGCACTTGCGCTGTTCACCCTGTACCTCTCTCTGTAGTCACATGAGCAGACTACTCACCCGCACTCATGTGACACTTCAACCACCTGTCCCTCTCACTGCTCAATCTGCAGTCTCACTCAAACAAGCCCATCACTAACCATGCATTTATTCATCCCAATCTGCACTTACATCTGCATCATATGGTTACCCTGCAGTCACTCCTCTTACCCTACTCTCACACTGTGGCATCGATCAACGTGCACTCACATGGGCACTCCTGCCACCCGCACAGTGTAGAAGATTAATGTGCCTGCTACAAAGAATGGGTACCATGCAGATAACAGAAATAAGTGTGAGTGTACTCTGAGTAGCGCTGTAAAAAAATGAAATGTTTATCAGAAAGGCCCATTAGAGAGCTGAGGTGCATTGTTGGGGAGTGGTACTGAGGGAATTCATAGAAAAGGAGGAAATGGGGGAGGGGGCGCCCAAAATAAGTTGCACCTTGTGCGATCAGTGCTAGGGCCAGCCCTGGCTGGGAGTTTATCCCCCCCCCCCCCACCCCCACCGAAGTTCGGCTTTAGTTGCGCCTCTGGGCTAGATATTAGCGGGTGTACAGGCCTTTAAATCATCACTTTAGAGTGTAAAGGCTGCTGATTAGCCAAAAGACTAGAATGAGTTTGTGAAGTACTGTGGGTAGAATGTGGCACTCGCTTCCAGCATGCGGAAGGAGAATAGACGGAGTGCTCTGGTTGAACTCCATCCTGAAGGTAACTTCGCTTTATTCTCCCCGCCGAACACACACAGTTTTGTCAGTGCAGATCTTGTTTAACCCTTTGATATTGGTTTATAGCTTGATCTGACTGTGCGGCCTATGTTTGCCTTTGCATTTTTAATATCTTTGGAGTCACCAGTGTGTGCTGCTTATATTTAGGTTCTGACTTACGCACTGCAGTGCATTCAACAGGATGACATACTAAATCATTTTTCGGAGAATTTAAATTCCCGTAGGTGTACAAATTGTAAAACTTAGAGAAAAATATATAAAGAAAGATTTAATTTAAAAAGTTTGAAACATTGGTGAACCGTGTAGGAATGTGAGGAAAACTCCAAACAGCATACACCCTCAACAAGCAGAAACAAAACAGAATTAGAAATGTGAAGACCTTTTATCTGCTAGGTTACTTCCTACCGTGCCTAGAGGTACCTAATACTGTGTGGTTTTTTGTTGTTGTTGTTTAAAATCAATTTATAGTTTTTCCATGATGAATGTCAGAGTTTCTGGTAAGAACAACCTGCGGGGTATTCACAATTCTCCCTACTCCTGCTTACACATGACGCCAGCAAAGCCTCTCAGCCAATCAGTTTACCGTTTGTAGAGCCGACCGCCATTTTGTTCTTATAAATTGTACTTCATCAGCTCCCTGTTGGAATATAGAAAGACCTCAGGGGTGCCAGGAATACAGCCGATAAAGTTTTAATTGCTTGAGCGAAATGTGCGCCAAACTCAATATATGCAGGGAAATTGATTTGTTTGAGTACTTACGAGGGACTTACGGTATTTCCAGAAATATTGTATTGCTTTGCATCTGTTTCTGTTGGCAGTGTGCTCGACATACTATTTATTTATAATCTATTTAAATAAGAGAAAAGCTATTGTTTACAGAAGGCAGCTGTCCGGCTGAAGAGTTGCTTTCTTTTGATGTTTGCATCTTTGTATACTTCATTTTCTTTTTCTCAGAAAGTTATTTATTTTATTGAAATGTGTGCATCCATTGTAGTAAATCTGCAGCATTTCTTTTTATTTTAGCTACTTACAAAAACCCAATACACCTCCACTCATTGGTTTAACCCTGGTGGCAGGGAACCTGCAACCATCATACAGATTGTTCAGACTGGGTGCACAACATTTTGGAAATGTCCCAAAAAGAATAACTTTTCTTAAATGTCTTAAATAGGCAGTGGGTCCAATCGTATCGCCCAGCATATACCAATAGTAAGGGGGCTGAATTCTACCATATAGCATGCAATGTCCTCTCCTCTTCCCTCTAGAGGACGTGCCCTGTCCACCTGCAACTAGGTGAGAGGTCACTGAGAGGGTGTACAATGTTCTAAAAAATACTCCTCCAAATTAGGGCTCTGCAGACGCGGCATGTGCCGTTAAGCGCGGTTAGGTGGTGGGGCTGGGTGGCGGAAGTGGGATTTCGACAGACGACGGGGGAAAATTCATTATTTATTTCATTTTCCCTCATGGTTGACTGTTGACACCCCCCCAGCCAGCCCCACCGCTCTTACCTGCACGGGCCGCTCCTGGTGCTCTGAAATGTTTCATGTGGTGACTTGTTGACTTGTTGCCTGGCATCTGCAGGAAGAAAATGGGTCCCTGTTACTTCCTCTTTTTTCATAAAAATGGAAAAAGATGCATATTGCTCATCGCCTAGAAAAAAAACCTGCAAAAAAGCCAACACCTTAAAGTACTTCACCTTCATTAGAGGTCATTTTAAATCATGTAAAATACTCACTTCCATGGATGTTAGCACCAAGAGCGCCACTCCCTCAATTCCACATGTAGGAAAACCAATTTCCTCAGCTCTCCCCCGAACATTTACCAAAGCTCATCTACAAACCACCATGCTAATGACCGTTAACAGGCACGCACTCCATTGAATTCACATGTATAATGACCAAACCGTTTGTCTTCCTCACCTCCATCACCTTCAGGGATACAAAATAATACTAGCATTCATTCAGGTCAATGAATATGAAGGATGATTCCTTGTATCTCTCTCACCTCTGTGGTAAGCAAAACCCCAAAAGTTCAATTCCCTCACGCTCTTGTGTGTAATTAAAGGCCAATTCTTGAACAGCCTTATATAAATAAGTAAGACTCACAAGACCCTGCTACTCCCTCACCACTATTTGTACAAAGGGTCAAACAATGCCTCTCTTCCACTTCCATGCATGCCAAAAATCATGCCTTGCCAATCTTTTCAATCTGCAGGTTGGAAAGCAGTATATTGCTAAAAAAAATGAAGAGCTCAAACCCTAACACTCATTTACCCTAATGAATAGAAAAGAAGAAAGCTATAAGTCCATCACTTCTAAAGCTGAACATTCCAAACCCCTCCAGTCACTGACCTCTGCAGGTAGAAATGTAGAAAACTGCCATTCTGTCACTTCTAGGAGAGTAAAGGCCACTCTCTGCCTCTCTCTTGCCTCTACGGTATGAGAGATCACTCTTCATATCCTGAATGTTGGCAATCCTAACCCCAGTCATCAAGGTTCAGCCCTAATGTCTGCAAGTCCTGCAACAAACAACAAGGTGATCGAAGGAAAGACAGAATCAATTTCATGCACTGGTGGTGCTCCGACCATATCCCAGTCCATCATCATTTTGCTCACTATGCCAGTCTAGATAGAGACTTGCCATATACCAATCAGTGTTGTTCCAATAGAAACAGTCTAGCCTGAAGTGACAAGCCATGTGCCCCAGACAGGAATAAAAGCAACTCCGGCCCAGTTTTGATCTACTTAGCCCTTGCCAGTGAGTTTTTATTGTGTCCCGTGGAACAGCGGGCAGGGGACCCACATCTGGGCATTTCCAGCACACTTAGGGCGTCTTCTTCAAAAAACATCAAGGCCATGGAAAGAATGCCCGAATTCATCTCAGCCAGTGCTCGAGCTGTGTTTCAGTCCATCATTTCATCTTTTTCCAATCACTATCTCACTGTTGATTAGTATCTACCGTGAACAAATCATTATTGGTCCTGCTCCTATAGGAACTGCCAGACTACACCCCCAACAGATAGGAATACAAGCAACCTCCGAACAGTTTCAGCCTTTTCAATTTTAGTGCTGTTCTCACCACTTTTTTAGGGTAACCTCTCTCAGTCAATTTGTTTGGGAATATCTCAGCATTCCTGAAATAGTCTTCTCTGCTTGTACAGTTACGTTGGATTCTGAGAAATTGCCTACAGGGCAAGTTATCTTTTAAACTTCTCGAATGTCCACTTGTGAAATGCAGCAACGTATCGCGGTCAGTAGGTTTAGTATATAAACTGACCTCTAGTTTACCATTCTTACTAAAAATTCAGACATCTAAGAAATTAATCTTATCATCACTGCAGGTCATTGTAAAATTTAGGTCCTGGGTTCTACTGTTTAACCAACTATGGAACCTTTCAGGGGTTTCAAGATCTCCTTCCCACACCATCACAATATTGTCAATAAAGCGCAACCACTGCATAGTATGTGCTTTGAAGGGGTTTGACACATTAACGACATGCAGGTGTAGGCAACTGATGTTTAGTTTGGTTTATTCTTTATAGGTGTGTTCCTTGTACCCTTGTCCTGATGAGGCCCAGATGAAAAGGGCCAAAACGCGTCAACTGCATAAATAAAGAGGAGTCCAATGAATAAAAATAAATGTTGTTAAACATTTGATATACGCACTGTGGATTGACTCAGGGGTGGAAGTATTTAGCTCTTGTGTATAGGATTATCTCGTAGCTGGATTGCTCATAGTTGTGTAGCAAACAAAAAACTCCTAGTTTGGGGTCGGAAGGAATATATGATTATGTGTATTAGTATGTGCAATTCACTGTATGTATTTGTTTTGTGTTTATGTTTAGTATTGTGAGCTGTTGTATTCATGTATTGTATTGAAATTGTTTGTACGGATATAATTTATGTGTCGATAAAAACAAGAGAACAATTAAAAGAATTTAATAATTGTTCCTATTGGAAATAGAATTGGTACGTGCCTTAATGTGAATAAGGGAGACCGACCTTGTACCTTGCTGCTTTGCCAATTTGCACACGGCCCCTGGCCCCCACGACGCACCGCACTTTCGTGATAGTCCCTGGAGGGACGAGAAAACCGGGGAAGAGGTCCCGCAGCGCAGGAGACCGACCTTGTACCTTGCTGCTTTGCCAATTCGCACACGGCCCCTGGCCCCCACGACGCACCGCACTTTCGTGATAGTCCCTGGAGGGACGAGAAAACCGGGGAAGAGGTCCCGCAGCGCGGGAGACCGACCTTGTACCCTGCTGCTTTGCCAATTTGCACACGGCCCCTGGCCCCCACGACGCACCACACTTTCGTGATAGTCCCTGGAGGGACGAGAAAACCGGGGAAGAGGTCCCGCAGCGTGGTACGCGCGCGGGGCGTGCCCGGGCGTGGCCCGGGCCAAGACCGGGCCAAGACAGGCCTGTCTTAGCCCGTCATAGGCCAACGTAGGCTGGGCTGGGCCATAGCTCCTGTATCGCGGAGGAGCATTGCGACCCATAAAGGCATTGCAATACATAAAAGGGAGCGGGTAAGTTTTGAAGCACCTGGCCTTTAGTTCACTTAAATCTGCAATAACCTGATTGACATTGATGCCCCTGGCTGTATATCCTGAGATATGGGGAAGAGGAAAACCATGTGACCTAAAAAACCCCATAAGGAAGGTGGGTGGGGGGAGCCACCAGACTCTCTTAAAATATCTGTCGGGAGCGATGGGGGCCATAGAACAGCAGATATCATCCGTAGAGGAGGCCATAAACATCAAAAGATCTGGGCCAGCAGTAGTGGGAGCTATGGGGGAGGAGCTCTCCATTCCACCATCAATTACTCCTGAAACCCTGGAACCTAGTGTAACCATCAATGGGTGCATTGCAAACTCCTCTGAGCATATTACTACACATGACTCAGAATTAGACAGTGGTCCCCAACCTCCAACTAAACGAATGCGGAACTCTATCAATCATGAAACCAATTTAATTAATACCCCCCACAAACAACAAGATGATAGAGTTGCCGCTAACAACAACCCTTCTAGTATTATGGGGGATAGAAACTCTAAAAAGACAAAATCAGTAACAGATTTGCAGAATCGTAGGAATAACAACAATAAAGGCCCATCGCATAACACTTCAAAGGACTTGGCGGCTTTAAATAACAAATTTGACACTCTGGATTCCTACTTGAGAGAAACATTTTTAGACCTTGCTAAAAGAGTGGGCACTATGGAAGCTATACTTTTAAGTCATCCAGAAATTTGCCAGTCGACTATTCTGAGATCTAAAGTATCCCTTGGTGCGGTTCCTGCTTTGGGGGGACAAGAAAATAACATTCTGGTAAATGTAATTCGCACCCCTAGTACTAGCATGATTCCAAGAAGACAATTCCAGTTAATCACTAATACTGAGGCAGGCCCCGAGGCTGGTACTAACCCAACGGTCCCGTCTGTAGATTCTGCAGAGAGGACTTTAATTCAAGCGCCAAATTTAACAAACACTGGCATCCTCTTCTGTCCTGATGTCGCCCCTAGGCCAGACCAGCAACAGAAATATCACCCAGGAATATATAACCGCCTTGTGTCAAATGTTTCAGCACCTGATTACAACGTATGTGCAGATTCTAAGACAGTTTTGGACCTCCCTCCGGCGGTGGCTCCATATACCGTGATCCTGGCTAATGTCCCGCAATTACAAGCTGGGACTACAGAACATTGGGACACATTAAGGAACAAATCACTGTTTTGGCTGGGTTCCAAAATCGGCTCCTCAGACAATCTGTTTTGTAATTTTAAGATGGCTAGAAGAGTTAGTTGGTTAGGGAAGGGTAAGAAGTCCATGCCAGGGGACTGTGTGATATTAATTTAAAATCAATAGATTTGGTTCATCACATTTTGTCAAGGGCGGGTTCGTTTTCTACTTCTCTGCATGATATTAATGTGGTTCCATTGGGCTTTTTTTTATCAGCCTTTGAATATTGCACATTCATACACACAGGATAGGGAATATCCTATAAGGCATACATTTTATAACATTCCAGTTCAGAATAGCTATGACCTTTTCTCTCATCTGGACCAGGTGGATTGACGCCCTAAGAAAAGAGAGAGGTTGAATCTGCTGAACATTGTAGTCACCACAGATATGAGCCCGTTCGCACAGGGACAAAATGTTTTGGGTTCTACTAACGACATGGTAAACACATATACAATCACAGAGTTAGCTATTCAGAAGAATGTCAGCGAAGTACCCACTCCAGTCCTAATTAAAACAGCTATGGATGCAGTTGATAACAACCTAAGTATGGTGGTTAACCCTGTTCCTAGCTAGGAAAATGGTTTAATAGTATCCCCCATTATGGGTCATGTCATCACAGCAGAACCAAGCAAAAGCATGGCAAAGGAGAAACTTGTAGACCATACCTGCAATATATTGTTTTGGAACCTTGCAGGCCTGAAGCCTAAGATTGTGAATCCTCAGTGGACAGATTTTGCATTTAGGTTTGACAGACTATGTTTTCAGGAAACATGGTCTGAAGACGCGATTCACCTAAATGGCTTTAAGACATTTTATTCTCCCGCAGTTGCATCAACGCGTGGAAGAGCAATGGGAGGACTCTCCACCCATATAGCCTACCATACAAACTTGTCAAATATAGTAATACTGGTAACTGATTGTCACTTTTTAATCATAGAGGCTGACCTGGATAGATCTACTAGCATATTGATTGTGAATTTTTATAATAATTCTGTGCGTAAAGATAAGGCCAAAATGTTGAGGGTAATATCCTTACACGTCAATAAGTCCCAGGATGCCTCTTGTAAAGATCTCCTTATAATTTGGGGCGGAGACTTTAATATTAGTCTCTGTCAGCATTGGGATACCAGAGTTTGCGGCCTTGGATATAACTGCGAGTCTAGCCTCCCTCATTTTAATCATCTTGGTCCAGGTGAGACCTTAAACGATATTATGCTCACTGGTGACTTGGGATTTGCAAATACTTTATGTAGTTCCTCGGCCCCTTTCAGCCCAACTTTTAACGGACGTGGACTTTCTTCTACCATTGATTTTATTCTAATCTCAGCAAGACATGCCTCTAGACTTACTAATTTTCAAACTCATGACATCGCCCTCAGTGATCATTTCCCACAAAGTATTGGACTCAAGCTAAATCATAAATTAGTCAGAGGCAAGGACTTTCTCACTCATCGTGTAGAAGATATCACCCTGACGAGACAAAATGGCTACTCACTGAGCTGGAATAAAATCGATCCAGACTCACTTATGAATATGATCATATGTAACTGTAGTCAATCCATTAATAAATGCACAGGGGATGGTCACATAGCTTCCGAGATAGTGGAGGGGTTTCTTGACCTATCTAAATCTATAGGAAACTATTTATATGTAAATTCCAATAGGAAACCTACTGTAAAGAATGGATGGTTTGACCACAGTTGTAGTAAAGCACACTCTAACCTTAAACTTGCCCTTCACAGTAGGCCTCCAAACAATGATAGAATAAAAGAAGCAAGAAGGGCATATCGAAATACCTTGAAAGCAAGAAAAAATAGTTTTAGGGAGGAGGCATGGAATAATCTTAGAACCGCATCTGAACTGAAAGATTCTTCAGCTTTTTGGAAAGCGGTTAATGCCCCGTTTTTAGCCGATACAGGGAGAGCAAGTATAGAAATAGCTGTAACTGGAAAGGAATGGGTGGAACATTATTCTAAACTATATTCTATTCCTTCCCCTGAATCAAGTATTAGCGACTTGGAAGGTGATAGGATAGAATTCCAGAGTGCTAATCTTCACTCACAGCTTAAATTGGAATTGAAAGAGATTGAGGTGACAATTAGTTCAAGCAAGAGCGGTAAAGCTCCAGGGCCAGACGGCATCCCTGTGGATCTTTTTAAATGCAACATAGCCTTCTGGGGACCTATTTTAACTTATGTCATCAATGCCTGTATATCGTCTGGTCTCATTGCTACTTGGAGAGAATCGATCCTGGTCCCGATTTTTAAAAAGGGGGATAGGCATAAACCTGCATGTTATCGCCCTATCTCGCTCTTGGACTCCACGGTCAAAATAATCGGGAGAGTAATTTTATCCAGAATACAGCTTTGGGCAGATGAGCATTCCATTATTAGCAACATTCAATATGGCTTTCGTAAGGGCCTGGGTACAATAGACCAGTGCCTAAATTTGGAATTAATTATTAACAAATATAGTAAGGCCAAAAGGGGTGCTCTTTATTTAGCCTTCGTAGACTTGTCCGCGGCTTTTGACTGTGTTATCCACAACAAACTATGGTTGATTTTAGAGAAGTTAGGAGTAGAATTACCTTTGATCTGCCTAATGCGCAAATTTTATATTGAGGCAACTGCCAGGGTGCGCTTCGGAACAGAGTGAGAGTGCTCTGATCGTTTTATTGTGGAGAAAGGAGTGAGGCAGGGCTGTGTCCTGGCACCCCTCCTTTTTATTCTATATATTAACAATTTAAATTTGACTTTGCAAAAGGAGTGCAAGGACTTGCTGGGGGTAGGGAATAGCCCTCTCCCCGTGTTAATGTACGCTGATGATGCGGTGCTCATGGCTCACACCCCGAACAGTCTCCAGAAGGTTTTCAATAGTTTTGTAAAATGTATGTCTGATCTGGGACTCACAGTCAATTTGTCAAAAACATTTATTTTAAAATGTGGTCAGGGGAGCAGCAGGAGCCGGTCTTTTTTCCTTGATGAGAACTGTCTAACCTGTACAAATACTTTTTCGTATTTGGGGGTCCTTTTTGACCGCACTGGTCTATGGACAAAGGCCGTAAACTCTTGAAGATTGTTGTTTCATAAGGCCTTAACAGCTTTGAGTAATTTTAGTAAAAAACTAGGCAGACATCCCCCTGTTGAATTACTCCACATCTATAAAGCCAAGTGCGTATCAATTGCGACCTATGGAGCAGGTATTTGGGGTTACGTAGACGTGACCTCAAAGTCTGAAAATAGATTTCTTAGAAATTTGCTCGCTCTTCCAGTAAGCACTTCTACTTTTAATTGTCATTCTGAGTTGGGATTATCATATATAGAAGATGTTATTGGTATTCAACCATTTCTCCTCTGGCATCACATTTGGACCACAGAACAGACTAGTTTAAATCGCCAAGTGATTAGAGATTGCTGTCCGTTAGATGGGGCTTCTTACATAGGATGGCTTATGCATATTAAAGATTCCTCACAAACATTGGGCCATCCAGAATATTTTGACAAACCTAGCACTTTGCTTAAAGTAAATAGGAAAATATTAAAACTAAGCTGCCTGCATACCTCGAAAATATAAGACTAAATAGAGAAATGTATAAAATCTCGGTCCGGGCACATCAAAATATTCTTACTACTTTTAAGATACAGCCCTATTTAACATATGTACTTTCTGATTTTGACAGATTTTTACTGACACGGTTTAGGATGTCCATTGTGCATAGATTATTTAGTTTTCCTACAACCAATGACTGGTCCAGACAACTGTGTAATTGCCCCTGCGATGGTATGTCTGTACAATCTACCATGCATGTTTTATTTTTCTGCAAATTTTATAATTATCAGAGGAAACGGTGGATAGTCCCAGTTCTTAGAACATTAGGGATAAAACAGTGCCGTCCAGCCTTTTTAATGATACAATCTTTGGGGGAAAAGGTTATAACTTTATCGGTCTCATTGTTTTTAAAGGCTGTTTTTAAATGTAGGAAGACTATTACTATGTAAGAAACTGTACTGTAAAAACTTATCCAGAACTTTGGGGCTAGTCCTCCTTACCTTTTCAGATTTATATGCTTTTTTATCCTTGATCGTAATGAATTGAAATTGTGCTTTTATGATTTTTTTTTTTAATTGAATAAAGCTTTGTTTGATTTGATTTGATTTGAATAAATGTAGATAGAAAGGGACTGTGTACCATAGAATAGGATTGAATGTTCTGTGCCCTATTGATAATTTCATTATATTGATTGCTCCTCATCACTGTCCTTCTACTATGGATCCTGAGCAACTGGGCCAAGTACTACTTCTGCACTTGACTCTCAGTGGTAACTGTGGGCGAGCAGACAAGGTTCCCTCGGGATAAAGTGTAGATATACAGGTGAGTGAACACAGCTCATAACTCAAAGTGCACACAGTACTGCCAATAAATCAATGTCCAGTCAAATACTTGCGTTTATAAGAAAATAAAAGTATTTTATTTCTAGCTCTACACATTAAAAATTATAACAACATTCATAGGCAATAACACAGTCCTCTTGAGATCTAGCTTTATTGTTTGCCAGCAAAATCCCTGTCAAATTCTCATACTTTCTAGTGTGGTCAGGGTTATTCAGACATTTACTGGTGACCAAATCCAAGGAATGTTCACTAGTACGCTGTACTCAAGAGATCCTCTTTGACTCTTAGGCATTAGTCAAAAGTGTCAATGGTGCCACAGCACCTTCAGCATCAAATTCCCCAGGGCCCTACAGGCCCAGATGAAGTTTTAACCGCTACTATAGCATGGAAGCACTCGGTGTTGCAGCGGGTGCCTAGGGCGCAGGCAGTCGTGAGTTCTGATCCTGCTCAGAGAAATTACGCTGCTATTGGTACACGCAGCAGCTACCGGCAAATACTAGATTATACTAAAAGTGATGGACCAAAATAATCTCAGTCACTGGTTATTAATCAGGGCCTCATCCCAGGCCATCATTATCTTGCACACTATGTCATCTCAGTGATATGGTGTGCACAGGACCTGTAATTGGGCATACCCGCCCTTACTTATGGCGACACACTGAAGTATACAAAAACTGATAGATGACAAGCTTGAATTATTCTCATCTCAGCCACTGGATATTACTTGGGTTGCATCCCAGTCTATCCCAGATAGGGATGCCCCCAAGCATTTGCCAGTGGCTAAGGTTAATTCAAGCAGTCCATCCATCACCTTTTTGTTTTTACATTTGATAACTTCAGTGAGCAGGGTATGCCCAGATGTGGGTCCCTGGCTCGCTATGCCACTGGAACCAAGATATACCTGGCTGAAGATCCCTAGTAAGGGGTTGCTTGTGTTCTGGTTCAGGGATGGCCCTGCAGCTTGAGCTGGACAGATTTCATGAAAGGCTGGGTCAAGACTGATTTGAATATGGCTCGGTCCAAACTTGGGTGGCATGGAGGGCAAAAAATGATGTATTGGGATGCAGTGCCTGAGTTTACTTCACGCATTCCATCAATCACCTTGTTGTTTTGCATCCCATCCCTCACCCCTGCCCTGCTAGCTCTCTCGAGTGATCGGACCCGCTCCACCAGGAGTCCTCATGATGGAGCTCCCCACTGGACTTTGCTTCTTCTAACAAACTCCTCTTCCTCACAGGGCACACTGGTCTTGGCAAGCAGATAGGGGCTAGTGCTCCATGCTCCAAGACAGATGTCTTGGTTTCCCTGGGTGATGTCCCCGCACCCAGCAGAGACACTAACAGGCCTTGGTCCACAGTCTTGCAGAGCTTCTCCTTCTCACACAGCCCGTCTGGCTGCGTGGCAGGTAACAAAGTTTGGGGTCTAAACCTCCTTATAGTCCTTTTCCTGCCACCAAATGTGATTTTGGGTCTGAGTCTTTGAAGTTTTATGTTGGAATTCTGGTTCTTTCTAAGTGTACATTTTTCCTTCCCTTCTTCCATAAAACTCTGAAGTTGATAGACCCACACCACAGTTCATGGGAGTGACCAGAGTTCACACCTGGATGTCCCCCACAGCGATATGTGCATCAAAAGGTTAATCATGGGCTCCCAACCCTATTCTTTATGGTTCCCTTATCATTCCCTTCTCCTTCCAGAGATGTGTCTAGGCCCCTTCCTTGTGATCTATCACTGAATCAAAGCGCAACCTTTAAAAGTGCAAATGGGAAGTCTCTTTCTCCCTTCCTCCAATGTGTGTCCCACCCAGCTCACAGGAATGCAGCAATACACAAATCTGTCTCTGGGGGTTTCTGTAGTACTCATGTCTTCAGAGGGCATGGCTGGGCGTCTCAAAATTTACACCCAGGGTCCTCCATGTACAGTAACATTGCAGGCACACTTCCGCTCAGTGTACTTTCACATCACACATACTCTCCAGTACTGCTACCTCCATGCAGTGTGCCCCTAGAGTCACATATACATTCAACACACTAATTCGGTCAGCGCACACTGCTCAGTACTGTACCAGGGTGTGCTATTTGCAAACACACATACTACCAGCACACACACACTCACCATGTGTGCACTTCACAACGCTTCGCCTTCCATGTATTATACGTCCCATAAGCAAACATACACACATACACCAAGCACACCCTTTTATTGCACACACACTGCACAGCACAACATCTCTCATGTAATATATTCCTTGCAGGCATACATACACCCAGCATATGCATTAGCCCCACATATACTGCACAGTACTGTGGGGCTACATTGTACTGTACTGTACATTGTACTGCATATCATGAATGGACCTAGGTGAGAGAAAAGAGCTGTTTTATTAGAACATGTATGCAGCTAAAACTTTGTAAACATTAGAAAAACATGAAACAGCCTCTTCTCACTAATATAATAAATCAACCTGTCCCCTCCCAACATTTCCCACCACCCTCTCACTTGTACACACCCTCAACTAAATCTCCCAGCATTCAATAACGCCCTTTATTCCACTCACAGTCCTTTCACACCTGACTCCAGCATCACTTCCCTGTACTACTCCCAAAGCAAGACCCCAACCATTCCTGCCCAGAGTGTGAGCCCTCTACTTGGCTGCCACATGTCCTAAAACAACAAATAAAACCTAGCCTCTATTTCTAAACACCAATAGAGCAACTCCAAAATTGGAAAAGGCAACTACAAAAATAACTATAAGTTGGTGAGGGAGTACAAGAAACATCAGGAAACCTGCACCTAACTACCCACAGGACCACAGTGAGCTTTACATTGCGAAGTCCAGTGCATGGGACCCTGATTGCCACAAACTCCCCGCCCACCCATGAATCCGTCAACCAATCCATTCCCCAGACCTGGTATGCACCCCTGCCCAAAACATGCTGGGGGGTGGACCTACCAAAGGAAGCCAATCCCAGGAACCCAAACCGTGTTGGGTGCCTGCTGCGCAGATCTGCATTTATCCTCTCTTCTGTGGATTTACAACCCTTCTAGGCTTCTGCAGCATTTCATTATTTGAGAGAAAGATTGAATCAGGTTGAGAAACAGTTCTGCAACAGTGTGCTGGACAGACGCAGTTGGTTACTAGGCTATCATCATGTTCATTGCTGTGTTCCTTAGAAATGATTCCTAAAGCAGCCAACAACAGAGCCCCTTCTAAATAAAAGACAAACACGTTCCCAGGGTAAATAATCGTACTACAAAGACCCCCTGAAATGCAATCAAAGTAGCAAAACAAGCTGAACATGAACTTAACTGACCAGGTATACAAGAGCACCTGCACCTATTATGGATGCCATAATATGGAAGAGGAAACTGTGACAGGTGGTTGTAAAATGTACAGCAATTATCTGTAAGCACTTGATGCTGGTGAGAGGTCCCTCCTGAACCTGCTCGACTCTTGGATAAGGAAAATGCACCGAAAACTAAAGGTACCATTGCAGTCAAAAACAGGTTTTTCAAGACTACAATATATTACTGACTTGTCAGGTACATTCCATATTGACGTCAATCATACTTTGACTGCAATAGCGTTCGGTCATAATTGGTAAACACTTAAAAGGGCAGTACTGCTACAGGTGAAAACGAAATGAAAAGAAAGAACTTGTAGTCCGTATGCGATGGGAGAAAGGGTTGATTGTGGGCAGAAGTAAATGCATGATTATCAAGACAAAGGAGGGAAAGGTGGAAGGGTGAAACATGGCGAAGCTTATCTCTCAGTTTCAGAAAGGCTTTACATTGCATCTAGACACATGGAAACAATCGCCTGCTGGATGGATATACTCAGATAAGGGGAGCAGTGTAAGCAGTGTAGTGCATATCTATACCCACCAGGGTATCAGAGAGCTGTACATTGAGGGCCATATTTATCAAGAGGTGATGCAGCGCAGTAAGTTACCTTGCTGCCGTGCGTGACAGGAAAGGGCAGGAATGTGCTGTACTTAACACAATATGACACATTCCTGCTGTTTCCCAGCACTGGTGCACAATGTGCTGCCTAGCGCTAACACAGGCACCTTTTGTGGTGGAGGGGGCACCTTGCTGCACAAATGCAATCCCCTGAGGCATTTTCTTATTTCTGTTAGTGCTGAAAAATATGGCACACATAGAAAGAGGAAAAACAAAGAGAAATACAGATATTTCTCCTCTTTCCACCCCCGACCCCTCGAGGAATTCATAGTATTTTGGCACATTCACAGGTCTACCAGAAATTGTAAATCTGGGACTGCATGAAAATCCATGGGTGTTGCATGGGAAAACCCACATGCCACCCCTGGAATGCCTCCCTGGGGCAGAGTAACGAAACACAGCAATTTGTGCTGCATTGCATTACTCTGGATTTTTCAAGATGCTCAGGGCCATGCAAGGTGTCCTTGCGTGGCTGGATAAATCACATCTTAAGGGTTGTGTCGCTTTTGCACCATGTTGCATGGTGCAGAGCGATACATCCCCTTGATAAATATGGCCATGAATATTGAGAAGAAAACATCAATTATAAATTGTCTGTGTCAACATTCAGTCAACATTTACATTAATATACAGCTGTTCAATAATGTTAAATGGCTGACATTACTCACAGCAAAATAGACATATTATGGGACAAGGATTGAGCCATGAACTCTGCCAGAACTACAATACATAGATTAAAGACAGAAGTGAAAATTGCAACCCCTCCAACTACCCTATATCTGAGAAAAATCACTAACATTTTCTTGAAGCCCAGCACTTCTCCAACAGGGCAGGGATAATGGAGGAAGTCCGCACCTTCAAGCTCCAGTCTCGATTCACACCTCCTCCAATTCTATTCATTCAGTTAGAACCCTACATATTCATCCACACTTCAGTTTGCAGAGGACAAACAAAGGTATGGCTAGGTCACTCCTCACATACCGCCCCGGGCTATTCAGCTCATAGCGGCGCCACCTGAAAACAGAATACCAATACCTCAACTCCATCCCCATCATAACAGATGTGTAGCCTTATAACTAGAAATTACCAGATAATTTCTGACAGCGAAAAGACTACACTGGCCACAAAGGCAGTTCAGTTGGCCTGCCCTCCCAGAAAGCAGACAGACATCCTAGGCAAAGCAGCATACTATAAGGCAGTTTAACCAGCACCATACTCTGATTAATTGGGCATACTTGATGTGTATAAGGATGGTCTGTTTGACAAGCCAGGGCTTTAGTTTCAATCCAAGATCTCCCACCTCACTGACTCAAGGGAGTGCCTTTTGAGGGACTGTCTCTGTGATGACCTCCCAACACAGCAGAGTGAAGGCCACATTGCACGGCAACTTACTTCCTGGTGCTCTGTCCTTAGTGGTGGGATCAGATGGTTCTAGCTCTGGACGCCATTCAGCAGTCTGAATCCCATATGTCGTGCTTTTGCTCTTCTTCACCCATTGCACTTCTGTGGCATCTCAGAACGACTAAACTGTGGGGAATATATGACATTACAACGCAAACATTTACCATGCATGCTTTTACAATGCGGTTTAACAATGCAGCTACCATTGCAACGCATGATTTTACAATGCATGTCATTACAACGCATTTTTTGAAACTACATTCACAACGCATTCCATTATAATGCATTACATTACAACGCATACCATTACAACGCATAATACTTGTAGGGAAACAGTAGGGTAAGTGTTGGATAGTGTACAGGTAAAAAGTACTATTCACACTCCAGAGAGTCCAACAGTAGGGAAAGTGTTGGATAGTGTAGGGGTAAATTACTATTCCCATGTACTCCAAAACCCATACCCACCCTAAAAATCCCCATTACTTACCTTATAATGTGTTATAGTGGCATGCCTTGTAATGGTCTGCGTTGTAATGGCATGCGTTGTAGTGTCATGCGATGTAAAGGCAGTTGCATTGTTACAGCTGCTTTGGAAAGGTAGTGTGTTGTAATAACTGCTTTGTAACGGATGTTTCCCACTGTAGGAGTCTCCACCACCCATGTTGGGCTTTACCTCAGCTTGGCACTGCTTTCTGTTGCTGCACAGCAGGTTGGGCCACCGATGTCCAATCAATGTTCCTGTCCACCCAGCGTATGCAGAAGGCAAGGGCCCGCAGGCTGTTAGACATGTAAAGATCAGTTTGGGATGGGCATGTAGCTCCATTATCCATTAAGTGAGGTAACCTAGTGGATCACACTAGTAGTATTTGCTTGTCTCAAAGATTAAGCCATGTACATGTAAGTTGGTACTGAGAAACTGTGACTGGCTCATTATATCAGTTAAGGTTAATTTGGCAGCTCCCTCTGTTACTTAGCTCTTTGTGGTAATTGTAGATCTAATACACAACAATGAGCCACAGTCAACGTTCCCCCTAATTATTTCTCTTGAAATGAGGCTATGTCCATACTTTTCCGAGCATTGTACATAAACAGAATATAACACAAGCCACTATGCGAGGGAAAGAGAGGTTTAAAATTTGTTTTCAATGGTTTAAAGGTAAAATTGATTTTAGAAATGTTATTATTCGAACATCATTGGATAGATCGATAGGTTTTCGGAAATATTTGGAGAGGGGTGGTGGAGCTCATGAAAACACAATTCTGGTATTCCAAAAATAGATCCAAAGAGGAGTTTTGTACAGTTGACATGCTGTGGTCCTCATGCACTGCACTGCTTATTTCTGCAGAAACTTGCAAAGTGCAGGGTCAGCTTTTTGTGCTATTGTGTAAATTGCTCTCTTCACTCACCTAAAAATAGCTGCTATGGGCATCCTCTTCCAGGGGGCCAAGTCATCCATGGATGAAGTGGTTAATTTGTGTAAAATAAAATAAAAGAATTAAGTGCAGGTGCCCAAATATTTTTCAAGGAAGCTGACACCCATATCCTTTGCTGTTGCAGCCCACATATCCAATTCCTACTGCCTGTTGCCTGCATGGGTAATGCCAGAAAGATGGAATTCAGAAAGTAAGAGCAGTGGGCAAGCATTCCGTCCTAAATGAAGATTCATCCCCCTGAGAAAGATCTTAAGACTGAGAAAGGTCTTAAGACAACTATACTGAAAAGCTAAGTGTTGTTAAAGGACACTTTGAAAGAGCACTCATTATATGCTCCAGCACTTTCATGGTTCCATTTGAGGGATAGAAAGTCAAGAGCTGGGGTATGTGAAGAGATGCTTTGTCATACATGCATACAAATCATAGTGGGGTTCCTGTCTTCAATGTGGGGTCTACCTCTTAGGTAATGTCTGTGACAAGTAAAAGAAGGACTAATAATAATCAGGATTACTGATAGCTACTTAGTCACTAGTTTAGGACTTGGGTCCTCTTCCTTACCTCTCCACCCCTCAATGACCATTCTCTTTAGTGCTTTGTAGAACTGACCACTAGCATTTGCTGTTAGGGTACCATAACAGCTAACTTTGTGGGCCTCGTCCCAGACTTGACCCTAGTGCTCTATCAGCCAAGTGCCCTCAAAAAGCCTCACACCATGTTAGGGTTTGCTGTGCAACCTCTATGTCTAAAATCTCCTAAAGTGCTGCAACTTTTACATGTATTCTTCACTAGTGTTAAATCATTCAGTGCCTGTGAATGGAGCAGGTAGGAATACCAGGCTTGTGCTTTATTAGAGTGAAGTCGTATGCCAGGAAAGAACTAGGCCTGGGTGGATTTCGTGGAGTCCCGCCTAGTGACCAAAAAAACTCTGCTGCACTACGGGGAGTTCTGCGAGTTCTGGACAACATTAGGTTGCACTATTTGTGTTGATTTTTAGCACCAGGTGTTTGTCCCAAGCTGGAAATTCAGGGTGAATGGCACCATGTGCCACGCAAGAGGGCGCTGCTTCTTTCTGCAGCTTGTGTAGATGTTCTACTCGAGCAGCAGCTTCCTCAACGTGAACGGAAGGTTTCTCAACACAAGTAGTAGCAGCCATCCGCGACCACCCGCATTTGGGAATCTTGCCGGGAGATGGTCTGGAATAAGATTTTCCTTGCTTGCCAACTTAACATTGATGAGCTTGAGCGAGGAAAAAACGCTGCGGAGCGGAGTTTTTCCAAACTCCATGAGCTGCATGTAGCGCTGAGTGGGAAAAGCTCCTTAAAGTCCGAGAGCGGAGTGGAGCGGACCTTCATGCCTAGGCCTAGAAAGGACCAGATATCATAGAATGCTCACACCACAACCACAGACTTAATACTAAGATAAGGTTAATGGGAATACTGCAGCTCCTGGGTGAATGAAAGTGAGTAACGTTAAAAGCAAGTGCTCAAGAAGTGAAAGACAAGGGCAGAGGGAGAAAGGCAGGATCTACCAGCCAATATCAGGATCTTGGATGAAATGTAGTCATTTTAAGTGATGGCAGTGAATAGGGTTTGGGGGTGCTGCTGACTGATAGGAAAAGCGAGGGTCACAGGTAAGCATGTTTCTTTTTATGATGCTTGAACTTCAAAGGGAAAAGAACACACTTTTTGTATTCGGGTAAAAGGCACTGATATCTCTCCATATCTCCTGATTACTTCCCATTTCATATCATGTCTTGCATACTTTTCTTAAGCACTTATTTCTCATGCTGTATTGCCCACTGTGGCTGTAAACAGCTGTTATATGCCCACATCCAAACCCACACCACTTAACACATCCTATTGGTTACATAGCATTGACCGGATTTTAATGTAGAATGTCTCCACCACTTCCTTCTGTCTTGAAACAAGAGATTTGGTCCAGACATGACAATCATGCAACCTGCATGCCAACATTGTCTCAGAACACCCCTGCCCCTGAGCGACCCTTGGACAGCTGACCAGGTAGCAGGATAAAAGGCAGGACTAGTCTCAATGCTGCTGCATTGCTCTGCATGCAGAAAAAATGCAATCATGTTTGTAGCGAACCACCTGGACTCTGTTTGGGGTAGCTCTGTGCCCCGGACATAACTGCATTACATCCTCTGTCCGGGCACGGCTAGAGGCTATAAATTAAATGGGGAAGTACCCCATGTTGTCTTTGCCCATACAGCAGCACTGTGTCAGCATGAGTGCAATATTCAGTTTGTCGCAAGCAGGTGGTTAGGCCCCACCTGCACATTTGCAATGACGGTGTCACCCGCACACTTGGACAAGCTGTGCTATAGCCCTGAGATTGTCCAGTGTGCTTCACTGGTACCTCCTGGCTGTGCGGCCGAAAGCAGTCGCATATGAGGCACCACTGCAGTGAAAGGTGCGAAGCCCGAAAGGTATCGGGCTGACGGCAGCTCCCCTGCCCACCGTGCTCGAGAAGGAACGTGCACCCCTGCTTTGCTGAGCCAGGTGTCCAAGTGCTCAATGTACCTCCTCCCCATAGGGACCCCAGAAGCGCTCTTTTGGTGCAGGCGACAGTGCTCTGTAACGGAAGACACAGCCCGGAGCACTGGAGAGGCCGTAAGGAGGGAATGCCAAGCTATGGCTGCAACGATGAGTCATCCAGGTCCTGGGAGGCTTGCCTGTGTTTAGGACTGCAGTGAGGCAGGAGAGTGGCCTGCGGGCAAAGAGGAGGTGTGCAATTCTTACCAGGAGCACAGTGGCAAAGACTGAGGGGCATATTATCAAGCCCATTATTGCCGCTTTAGCAGCCGTTTTCAGCCGAAAAGCGGCAATAATGTAATCACAGTATTATCAAGGACCCGCTAACAGGCTTTAGTGTGTTTTTTCTTGTCGTAGCACCCGTTTTACTAACGCCTTGCATCACATCGCTAATGAGATGCAAAGTAGGCGTTCCTCACATAACTTCATGGGAATACATCACTAACGCATCTTTGCAATATTTACAACAATGCCCCGGACCTGCGTAGCAACAATTAAAATCGCGCTAAGCCCCGATTAACGCTGTAAAGTCTGCAAAATTCCTGACTTAGCTATATTATCCTCTGGGAGGTGGATTGTCAGGCTAAGTGCACCATGTCGTATTATCAAGGTTGTACCTATCGCTGATTTTCCCGCATTTCCCCGCTATCGCTGGATTTATTGTCGCCTTGGAGATAAGCGTTGATAATAACGCACTATCTCGGTGATAAAATCCAGCGATGGCCAGCGATAAGAAAAACCGAGCTAAATGCGCTTTGCGATAATCATCTCTGTTTTTTGATAATATGTCCCTCATTTTGCTTCACTTTCTAAAACTTACTCTTTGTCTTACTCATTGTTTCACTTAGACATAATATGCCATACCTTAATCATTCAGCTGGTTGTGAAATTCATTATTTGATGGGCTATGGACAGGGCTGGACTGGCCGTAGCGGGCACCGGGCAATCCCCCGGTGCGCCGCATGGGTGGGGGCCGTTTTTGTTACAGGGCCGTTTTTGCAGCATAGCTGCAAAATCGGCCCTGTAACAAAATCGGCCGAAAACCGGCACTGGAAAGAGCTCGGCGGCACCCCCATCCCCCCCCCCGGACGGGAGGGGGGGGGCGACCCAGCACTCTGTCAGGGCCGGTTTTGGTTCCCAGCCCGGCCCTGGCTATGGACACCAATAGCAACAGACGTCATACGTAACTTTGCTAGGACTTAAATCTCACCCATTCTCCAAAAGTGACAAATCATTAAACTAACACACACACTCGAACTGATGATACAAATCCCTGCAACTGAATCTTGTGACTGTCATACATAATATGGAATGTCAAAACGTGCTGCAATGCTATGCCAACGAGATATTTGTGTTAATTAGCAATAACAATTAGGGTATACACCCCATCTCAAATGCTTAAGAAATAATTTAAAAGTGGGGCAGGTGATACCATTAAAGATGTGGATATGTGCTACTGGGTTACTGAAAATGTTATGTTAAATTAAAAAATGTGGCACCAGACTGACAGAAATATCCAGTTCAGGTTTATAAATATTGTAGGCTACTCATGGTTCGGAAGCGCACACAGTCTAAAAAAGTGGGTGGTTTATTTTATTTATTTTGTAGTTTTGTGTAGCAAAAAAAGGCCATACAGTGGTCAGTGTACTTTACACAGAGACTGGAAAAATGCAAGTACAAATATAAAATACAGACAAAAAGGAAATACCATCAATAAGAGCAACAATATTTTAAGCAGTACATGATTATCAACAGAAGGGAGAGAAATATTACATAACTTATTTCCATAGTGGTTAGACCGAATAAAGCAGCTTTTGTTATGAGGAACATATTTACAAATCACGGAGGTTTCATGACATACAACACAGGTAAAGAAAAATATATACAGCAAAGGGAATTTCATTATAATGTGCAGTGAAGTTAGAGGCATCAGCAGACTTTGGAAAATTCCTTCATGCATTCAGTGAGGGATCATGCAGCCACCTTATCGGCAAATTTGTTCCTGAAATTTTACTGCCAATATATTAGACAAACCCTATTAAATGTGGCAGAGATCACCCCATTCACAGGTGCAAATGATTGCTTTTCAGATTGCTGCAGCCTCTGTCTTTTGTCTTCATTCTGTGCTCCATTTCTTCACTTAGGAGTTAAAGAGCCCTTCTCAGCAAGAAGACCCTTTATAATGCATCCTCTACTGTGCCCTCTGTGCGGAGATTAATTTCAGTGTGTGAGGCCACCAGGCATGCTCTTTAGCAGAATCAGTTGTGCTGACCTCCTAGATTGGAGCATTTTTCATAACAAGACCAACGTGGAGTTGCCTGGCTGCTTTGGTGACTCTCTAATTATCTCTGGCTGATAGCCCATCCCATGATGATACACTTGGATGTCCCTATTAACTTTTGAATGCACTTTCTGAGCCTACAATGGTGACCATGGTTAAAGGGGATTCAGGGTTTCATTCCAGAGGAGTCTGTGAATTGGCTATCATAGGCAAGAAAGGAAGCAGGCGTTCAAATTAATTGCACACGACAGGGGAGGTAGTGAAAAAAAACAATAGAAGACTCTTTTGAGGCGCTCCAATTGGAATAGGGACACTTAAAATCTTTAATGAGGAGCTATCTGAATACATGTCTGATGCCAGCAGTCACAGTAGTTCCAGCTCCAATAGGCGATATTAAAGTTTCTCAAGTTAAAAAGCTCATGGTCAGATTTTGAGATTTAGCTAGCAGTCTGCCAAAAGGTGATCTACTGTCTGTCCCAGCCCCTCGGTGCTGCTATGGTTGTGAGTCCTGTGGGTTCGAAGAATTTAAATTGTTCAAAGCTGCCTCATTGTCTGCATACTTCAGCTGGGAATGATAGAATAGGACTCAAATTCTATTGTGTATGTTTTCAAAACTAGGTCCATGACAAAGATGAATGGCCAGGGAATTCATATTGAGCCGTTAGAGGGGAAATTCTTGGACCATAATAAGAGGAACAAACACATAAGCATTTGCCAAACACATTTTCATTATTCAAGAATGAAAGTCAGAGGTTCAAGAAGAATCAGATACCAATGTAGTAAAACCAAAAACACAGGAAACATCATATTCGCAATAATATGGCACACCCCGGTGTTTTGCCTTGCGTCAACGCAGACACCCTTTTGCCAAGGTACAAGGGTGCCTGCTTTGCAGGGATCATTGTTTATGTGTTAGAAGGGACACCTTCCTACACATAAATAATCATTTGAGGTGATTTGCAGAATGCAGCACACATAGAAAGAGCACAAAAAGAGGAGTAATAAAAGTATTTCTCCTAATTGCACCACTCTAAAGTCTGCTTTTCAGTGGCATTCGTTTTTGGCGCTTCCTCAGATATACAGTTGCTTGTAAATCTGGGCCAGCATCAAAAAGCAATGGGCATTGCAGTAGAACACCCACAGCAACACACATTGCACACCTCTTTGTATGATATTTGCAATGCGGACTACGCCACGCAGAGTGGTTTAGCGCCACCTTGTAAATATGGAGCTGGGCATTGGCCACCAGACCGTCAAGTGGTGCAATGCCCTTGTGAATGTACCTCACGGAAACCCTTACATATCTGCAGCTGAATCTTCCTTACAATGAATGATCAACATGTTGATACAAATTTTCCAAAAGATCGGGTAACCCACTGAACTGCATTTGTGAAAGAACTTGTATTACAACCATTTCTTATTAATAAGAATTTCCCAGTAAGTGATGGGTCATAATTGTGTTGGTTTAGTCCCAGACCTTCATACCCACCTCCCATCATTGCTCCTGGTTTGATGGTTTAGTGAGGTCTTCAGATTGACTCCGCTGGGGTCAGAAACTGCCCTGGTGAGCACCAAGAAGATGATTAACCCCTTCAGCGCGGCGCGGATTACCGCGCTGTGCTGAAGGGCTCTTGCGCGGGCGGGGCCGTGACGGAGCGGTTCCGTCATGCGCACAGCACGACCGACGCGCATGACGGAACTGCTCCGTCACAAGCATCGAAAGGGTTAAACATTACTATCTATAGAAATTAAGATTTGTAGCAAGGTATTTTCATATGAATTGGTGGAAGAATTGTTAATGGCACAATCCCAGACAGTAGTCGGGATTGTGGAGTGGTCCATATATGTTAGGTGATTGGGTGAGGACTGAGCAAGGGGTGTGCTCTTCCCCCAGAGGACTCAACTGACACCTAAAGACCATGGCACGTGCAGAGGCATGTGGTGGAGATGCTGACCACTTGGCCCAGGCCTGAGATGGACTTAATTTGACCGACATCCCTCCTTAGACAGAATCCACACTCACCCAACATGGTCCCTGGGAACCAAATCATGCTGTCTTTCCAGGCTGGGACCCAAGAGGCCCTGCCACCAGACTGCAGAACATCCCAGATGAGAAGGAGCCTAGGCCATGAGTGAATCCTGGACCCTCTTGATGGATATGATGTGCTGCTTTAAAATGCTGAGTACAAATCCCAGGGGTTATCACTTTAAGAGGATGTGGGGACGCTGTCCCCACTTCTTTGGCTTCCACACACATACCTTAGTGGCCATTGTAACGGTTAGGGAAGAACCAAGCTTGTTTCCAATGGCATCTCCTCAGATAGGAGCACCGAGCCCACCGGCCACGGCTTGGATCTGACACTTTGGAAGTGCAAGCATCAAGTCCTGTGTGCTTGCTGGAATCAATAGTGGTGATGCCACATGTACATTTGAAGTGACCCTTCCTTGTTTTCAGGTACCTTTTGCCCAGTCAAATTGGTTTGAAGGCTTGCGTCATCGTGCCATGGTGTCCACATGCCTGCTATAGATGACCAGTGGTGGAGCTGCCTGATGCTGTGCGAGTTGCTTATCTGCCTAGTACTGGGGGATGGGCTAGGGGTCTAAACACATGGAAAATAATTTTGAACTGCTGAGTTTGACTTCAAGAGAAAAATCCTGATGGGGTACTAGGCTGTCTTGTAGTGTGAGTGGCCGTCAGGCGTTACTGCCTTTGTCCTATATGCACCTGCACATTTTGCAAGTTACCTGACTGATGGCAGCTTGAATGTGATTCACCTTGAAGCCCTCTGAAGGTATTGATGGAGATTTCACAGGCAGCTATGCTCCTTTTGTACCCTTGTCCCCCAAAGTAGACACTAATTGACCCCTTTCATGACACATGGCATGGCACCAGCCCAGAGCCACACCTGAAGAACAACAGATGCCATGGAGCTACTCATCATGCAGCTCGGAGCGCCAACAGGGCCACAATACCCACCGCCACCACCCCCAGGCCCTCTCCCCTCCCCCCGGAGGCCCCCCCGGACCATCACAGAGGCAGCGCAGACAAAGACAGCGGATCTTCAGGAAACACACCAGCCTCACATACGTAACACCAGAGAATGTCATTGCCCACTACAGACTCAAAAGGACAACCATCCTCCGCATCCTGAACATCATTGCCCACAGGCTGAATGTACCAGCACAGCGGACAACCAACATCCCACCTCAGACAAAGCTGCTGGCTGTGCTGCACCTTTTGTCCTCTGGGACATTCCACCCAATAACCGCCAGAGTCGTCAGAGTCTCACAGCTAGCCCTATCCAAGTTCCTCACACCTGTCCTGGATGCCATCATCAGCTTGGTACCCCAGTACCTATACTTCCCCCATACTGCGCAAGAACAGCTGGAGACCAAGCAAGGCTTCTAGGCCATAGCTGGATTCCTGCATGTGTTGGGGCAATTGACTGCACACATGTCCTACTTTTGCCACCTGCCGACACTGCACACAATTACCGCAACAGAAAGCACACACATTACATCAATGTGCAGGCAATAGTGGACCACCAGGGACTCCACACCAATGTCATCGCCAACTAACCAGGCAGTGTGCATGATACCTTCATCTTCCGACAGTCCAACCTCAACCAGCGCCTCCAGCATGGCACCTATGGGAATGCACTGCTCGTTGGCAAGTACCAAATGAACACACCACACACCTCAACTCCACATTCATGCAACTCACAACTCTGGCAATGCACACGTCACAAAATCACATACAACATGCCAAACAACATGCCCACCCACCAGACACAACTTACTGTGGTAACCTTGGTTGGCCATGTACATGATCCATCAACGGCATGGCACCTCAGCCACACAATAGCGGAATGTGGGGAGAGGTGGGAACCAGGCATGTGCGAAGGAGGCAAGTGACCCATGAATGAGAATGTACACAATGCCAAGTGTGGCAGAGACGTGCTGGACAGACTGCAGTATGCAGACCACAGACATATCCATGTCTACATGCACTGCTGGTGTTTGGAGTGTGGTGGACAGTGGACGCAACCATGTCACCCCAGCCAGTGGGGAAGATTGCGGAAATGTAGCTTGTGACGTCCCCCCCTGTAAGCTCATGCGGAGTGGGCTGTCCCAGCATATGCCAGGCCTGCGTAGGGGTGTGAAAAAAAAGCACGTAGCTCTGGGCGTGGTTCTCTTCCGGAATGCCCAAATGTCTGCCAGTGCGACACCTCCCACCACGCCACAAGGCTGACGCCTGTGCCGTGAGCGGTGTGACCTGCGATCCTGTGCGCCTGCTGCACCCCAGGCCGCTGGTCCCCAAAGCCGCCGTGCCCGCCCCTGCGCAGCCATGCCTTACTGCTCACCTGCCGACACTGGCGTGTGTCAAAGAGGGCTCACCGCGTGCCGGCGCAAGCTCAAAGCCCGAGGCCCATGACCTTAGCAGCCTCCTCAGACCATCCTGGCCTCTGGGACACAGGCCCGCTTTACTCCTCTCTCGTTGACGTATTCTACCGCTGCCTCCGGCCTACACTGCGGTCAAGTAGGTCACACATTTGGAACTGAGTCTTGATTATACAATGACCGAGTACACATATCAATGCAGAGTTTAAATCACTATGCTCCCTTCGATGTGGTGATACCAAGTCTGTGCATGGCATCCCAACCACACGTGTTTGTGGGTCTATGATGACCACGCCTTTGGCCTACACTGTGGTCCAGCAGGCCTCACACCAATCCAATCCAGTCCGTACCAGGCAGGACACGGCATCGTCGCTGGCTAAACACCAGTTCAGCTCTGGTGCTACTACCTCCGTCAGCCACGGAGGTGATCGAACACTGCCAACAAATGCTCTGGTGTCACTAACTCTGTGCATCGCTAGCCAAAAACACATGGCTATGGGCCCCTGCTGACCTCTGCCTCAGGCCTACACTGCGGTCGAGTCGGTCACACATTGGGAACTCAGTCTTGATTTATTTATGGCAGTTTTTATATCATTGTACTGGCCTCATCGCAGACTGCAACCCCGTTCAGCTCCGGTGCCACTAAGTCTGTTCCCCGGCATCCATGGACACTTTCTGGTTGAACTTTGGTGGCAACTGAGTCTATGGACTGGGGGTTGTCTTCATCATCATGTTGGTGATGCTGACTTTGTGGCAAAAACGAGGCTGTAGCATTCCACTCCTCCATTTGCCGCTTCCAGACGGCTTCTGCCCTTTGCATCATGCCCTGGAGGACACCTTCTACTGTCCCCCGCAACCCTCTACTACATTCATCTTCGACATCGACGAGGACCCACTAAGCTTGCGTGGCCCTATCTCACCACACCGCAAGTCACCGTCCCGTGGCGGTGTGCCGGTGCCGGCCACAGTGCATCCGGGGCAACTAACTCTATGCAGCTCACTGTCTGATAGAATATTGGATGGCCTCTGGCTCGATGGACTGGTGGTCATCAACACCATGTGTCTGTGGCCCTGCACTGTCCGCTGTCTCTGGCCTCAAGTGCGGTCCACCTGGGCTCACACATCAAATCGTGTCCTGACCTGCCCGGACGTCGCATCACTGTAGGATGCACACGCCACCACCGACAGGACCAACTCCAAACAACAGGTGCCAGAGGCGGAGGTGTCTTACTGCCAGACTATCAGAGTTGCTCACACCTGTCGTGGGTGCTATCAGCTTGATACCCTTCTCAGCTCTTCAGGTGCCACTAACTCAGTGCAGCACAACTCACGGACCATTCTGGTTGCATGCTGGGTGAACACTGTACTTTCTCCGGCTACCACCATGATGCTTCACAGTTGTTTATGTTTTACTGGGGTTTTCTGTTTCCGCTTTAATTGTGATCACTGTTCAAGTTGTTGCCAGCACCTATGACTCAATGAGGGCTGGCTTACACTCATCACACACCCATCCAGCACAGGTGTCACTGTACATGTGACCCTGGCAATAAAGGTGTCGAGTGCACGTGTCCGTAGCCAGTTCAATGAACTATGAGTGTGTCCGTGTGCTCATGATGTATGCATTAGGGCCCCGGGCCCCATAACATCACCTTGTGCTGTGTACAGCGGATGCAGCCATGTCACCGCAGGTAGCGGGTGAGACCTTGCACATGTAGCTTGGTCATCCCCCACTCAATACCTAAGAGAAGTAGACTGGGCCGGCATACACCAGTCCAGTGTGGGGGTGTGGATGATTGTCCCATGGCTCTGGGTGTGGTTCAGTACTAGAAATGTGCACAGGCATGTGTCTCTGTCACAGTTTGGGTCTCCGTTGGGGAGTGTAGGTGGTCCCTGATGGGACTTAGATACCCACATATGTGATCTAGTTCGGCTTCCATGAGGTATAACCCCACCCGCACCTGTTTGGCCACCCCCTTCTGGCAGTCTGACACCTGGCTTTGGAATGCGATGTGTGCTTCGGTGGGCTGCTGGGAGGCAGCGGTAGTGGTGGGTGCGTCCAGCTGTGTGGTCTGTGCAGGGGGTGGGGTGTCCTCAATGCAGCTGGGCTGCTCTGCTCTTGGAGGTCGATTGCCTAAGATGTCCATGAAGTGTTGTAGGGCGTCTGTGTCGGAAGTGTGGAGGTCCTCTTCAGCATCACTGTAGAGTTGTCTGGTCTACTCTGCTGGAGGTTTTGTTTGTCCCTCTGCAATGTGAAGGGGAGATTCTTGTTGAGATTGTGTTGGCATGTATATTGATGCATTGTTCAAGTTTACATACAGACTGCATGACAATGTACATTGTGACTGTTTGGGAGGAGCGGACTATTTGATGGGGGACAGTGGGCATTTGGACTACATGAAGTAGGTGAGGTTGTACACGTACATTTTCATCTCACAGTTTCCTGCTATCTCAGATGTGATTTGCCATTTTCTACGCACAAGCGGACCCAGTTGTGTCCTCTGTTCTGCCGAGTAAGTGTTGCACTGTGTACCACATTGTCGTCCATGTGGATGTGCTGTCATAGCAATGTGCTGAATTGTGGGAGAGTCGCCCCTGCAGCTGTGATTTTGCTGCCCCTTATCTCTTGGAGGCGGTGTGCCTTTGACTTTTATGCTTTTAAGGTGCTGTGATGTTGGCGACTTGGGTCATTTGTGCTCTTGGACAGTTTTTGTACTCTTCTGCATTGTTTGTCTGCAGATGTACTGTTGACGTCAGTGGTTCTTTGTGCACCTGGATGTGTCAGAGTGTGACCTGCTCCTTTACGGATGTGGTCCACACTCAGCCACCTCGGTGTTGTGGCGTGCACAATGTCATGGTGATTGTACACCAGCCATGCTGCTCATCATGCAGTGTCACTTGCATTGTCAGTGTGGCTCACAAATACGCATCTTTGCTGTGCACGGGTGCATGTGTGTGTTGTGGAATTGGTGATGTGTGGGGTGGGATCCCTTTGGGCACATGGTGGACGGGGTTATTTGATTATTGTATGTGTGCTGCAGTGTGCCACGGGGATCAGGGACATGACCCTGGGTCATTGTGGGTGTGCGGTGTGCTATACGTCGTTGTGCATGTGTGCCATTGTGCCCGTCACCCCCCATCCCCCAGTCCCTGTTTGTTACTCACCCTGTTGATGTTGTGTCAGGTCATGCCCAGCAGTGTCCAAACTCCCGACTCCTTGCACGTCTCCACAATGATGACTGTGGCCTCCATTTGCTCCAGCTCCTCCTGTGGCACAGGACTACCACCTCCAGTCGCCGTTGCTGCCTTCCTGTTCGCAGCGGGCTTCTGCTTGGTTAGGCTTTTCACGTAATGTCAGCGCATCTTGACCTCCTCGACACTCCAACTACATTCAGGATGGAATACCATTTTTCCGTCCGTGTTGCCAATGACACGGTGGTGGTGACTGACAGTTGTTGTTAGTGTTCTGTCACCTCTGTGACGACGATCAGGTTGTCATGCGGACTGTACCCTTTCTTCCTCTTCCTCATCTCCTTGGCCTTCCCCGACCCCGACGTTCCTTGCTGGTGGTCTCAGGGGCTTTTGCGGTTCGCATTGACCTGGGAACTCGGTCTGGGTGCATCCATGTTGCTACGCCATTTATTTTGTTTTTGGTGTGTTTTCTTCTGATTTTATAGTGCATTTTCCCGCATTGTGCGTGGGAATTGCAGGCCTGTCTCTGGTTATCGCTGATTTGTGTATCACCATTGGCCTCATCACAACTTTTTCAGCATTCGTGTTTTGCATTTTTGCAGCGTCGCGTTGATTTTAACGCGTTCATTAGACGCGTTATCGTGTGACTATCGCATGGTGCCGCCGGGTTGAGAATACTACGTTAACACTGCTTTGTTTTCCTGTGATAGACTGTGATATGCAAAGTTGCATTAAGCTAATTTTGCGATGGTTATCACACGTTCTTTAGAATATCCCCGGCAGTTCCTTGTGCAAAGCAAAAAGAGTTTCCAAAATGTTGCAAACACCGCTGCGGCAGTGCTTTAAGAGGCAGTGGTACATGATGAAGAATAGCATAGGCAAATGTTCTAGCACCCAGATTTGCCTGTGTTTACAAACGGAAAATGGATACAATTGGTTACATCTTTCATTCTTACATAAAGACATCAAGAGCACTGGTAATAGACCAGCAGTTTAAATATCAAGATGGATGAGTTGTTTGCAAGGTAATGCAGATGTCTTCTCACCTTTGGGCAATGGGTCCTGGGATCAACGGTAGGTCAATCCATAGAGGAGGGGAGAAAGTGGCATCAGGATGTCCAATATAACAGTCCCTGTTCAAGCTCCTGTCACTGCACACAATAGTGAGTTGACTTGCTTGTAAATCGACCTGCCTTTCATAGTTTTCATTTTCCTGACTCCAACATTTACTATTCCTGTGAAACCTTGTCAAGTGGTAGACAGAGGACTTCATTGGAAGGCAAATAGAGCCTTCGCATGTATGCAAAACTTTATCTGATTCAACCATGTCATGCCATCTTGGCTCTGCTGGTACAGACACAGGAAAGTGTGACTCCCAACACATCACTCAATACTTGTTTCTTCTTTTGCGTTTTATGGGTGACTTGTGCGATAAATACACAAAATATACAAGAAACACTAGTCGCACAGTTGTAAACCATACCCTAAATATACAAATTAACCAAAATGTTATTTTAATCAAGGAGACTGAGGGTGCATGAAGATGGAAAGGTTCTCGGGGAAGAAAAGTGTCCGTCCCTGAATCCTGGAAGGTCGGATCGCCTTCTTTCTAGCTCCTCTTTATCTTATGAGTCCTGGTGAATGTCCCTCCATCTTCTTGAGGGATCAAAACCTTGTTGGCTACCACTACGGACCCTAGATATAATATATTATATATAAATGGGCCATGTTATTCTTGTTTTTAAGATACAATGGTGGTTTCTTCACTTGGGCAGGGGAACATCGCCCCCTGCCCGCTGAGAACCTTGCAGGAAAAATAAAATGGCAGATTTCATTGCCATTTTATTTTTTCCACGTACGCACTCACCGCAATGAAGTATCCAGCCTTCCCCGAGCCCAGAGACATGCGGGACATGTCCTATGCTGCTGATTAGCAGCAGAGGACAGTAGCAGTGGCTGGCTGGATCCTCCAAAGTATGCATGTCACTTTAGGCAGCTGTCTTTTGGCGGCCAAAGTGACATGAACACTTTAAAGCTCTTCACCTAGCTGTCTTAGACAGCTGGGTGGAGACCAGGCACAGGGCCTGAAGGAGTATCCAGCCAGCCTGCTCCATCCAATCGTGGTGCTGTTCTCATAGCATGCGAGCAGTGCCAGGATTGGTTAAGGGAGTTGGCTGGGAACATGCTGCAGGAAAGAAGATCAGGACTGGCGCGAGGAGTGCAGCCAGGTAGATAATTTTCTTTTTTCTTTTCCTCCTGAACGCTATTTCCATCCTTCCCAAGTGACCCCCCGCCAGTTCCCCGAGCTGGTGGCACCACTGTTAAGATACACAACTTTGATCACTGAATTAGTTCATGTGTGTTCAGCTCTTAATTTGTAAAATATTAAGTGCCAGGGCTCTGAGCAGGAGGTCATTGCAGCTTGCACCACGAATCGCCCTCGTCATCGTTGCCAAAACAACTACTAACCATCTCTCCCTCATGTAAATGCAACAGCTCAGATTATTCCAGGTCCCCAAAGCTAAAGGAATGGCCGGGTAGGCAGATATTAGTAATGTTTTAATGTATATTGTTTTCCTAAGCATCTGTTATTCTGCTCATCTCTAAATTACATGAGCAGTGCCACCTGGTGGCAGACTGCCCTAAGTGTAGTGTTGAAAATTAGGTGCTGGTGCCGAGCACCGAAAACCAATTAAGTGCTGGTGCTCAGCACGGGAAAGCTCCAGCTCAAATTAAGCACTGCATGTGTATCACTTTAATGAGAGCACTGAGCATATTTATCACTACACACCCACTGTGTTATTACACAATAAAAGTTCTTTATATGTAATTTATTATAACTAATCATTAAAATACCAATTTGGTTCATTTGTATTGATTGTATTTTTTTTCAACTGTGGTACCAGGTTTTTTGGGCATGTACTTGCCAGAGGTCCCCGGTGACCCTCGGGTTCCCATGTTAACTGCAACTATAAATACAAAGAATGGCAGTCTTCTTAGTCTCTGAACAGCAGGTTAATATTTCAAATAGCTCAGGAAAGTTGCTGATGTAGCGCAAAAACCCTGGTAACGGGGAAAAACAAACCCGTACCGGTATCCTCCCTGCGTCACAGACCCGACGTCACACTAACTCATTCACACATGCAGTCATTGGTGTGGCCCATACCACCAACACTCACACTAACCATTCACCGGTCTGCACGCAGCTGGAGGGATGAGCTGTTCAAGCGCTCAACATGTGAGGGGAACACCTTATAACCTATAGGGAAAGAAAAGTTATTTTACAAAATGTACATCAACACCCCTTCCACCTATTGATCTCAATACTAAACATCAAGGCACTCCGCCCACAGGGTCAATGGACCAAATAGTTGGATTGGTTGATGGTGATTTAGAACCAGCTAAAACACATTTCAAGATTTAGATCTTACCTTTCTTAATAAACCACAAACTTATTTCTTGTTAATCAATATCTGTTTATCTAAAATTTCTTGAAGAGTTTAAGTTCGCATTTGGAAAGTTTATATCAAATTTCAAGTAAATCGCAGAACATCAAATTCACCTAATCTGGCTATCTGGAGTCCTCTAAGTCATTGGGTCTGCATACTCAAATCTGTTGTCATTCGTCTAAGCAGATCAAAGTTCAAAGTTCTTTGCTCAGCACGCTACAGTCTCAAAGATCGGCAAAAGACCAGAGACGTGCAAGCATCTATCAGTGCCCATAGAATTAGGAAAAGTTCGCAGTCATCAGATAATTGGGCAGCATCCGGACCATCTAGGATTCAGGGAAACGCAGCAGTCACCCTAAGTAGTAGAGTTCGCGTAGCGTCACCGTCGTCGCCAAAGTCGATAGATAGAAGTCAATAGCTAGCAGTACCCTCTCTATTCTACCATGCATTTTTATAAGAAAATCAAATCAAGAAGACACATTTTGTAATTTCAGCACGGTTATGATTGGCTGGTTGCGATCATCTGATGCTAGAGTTTGGGACCTTAGTACAGTTTGAGGGGTGAGGTTATCAAGTCAGTGAAAAGTCAGTTTGTGCCGGTTTTACTGAAAATCAATTGTCTTCAGTCTTCCCACAGTGTCCTTGCTTGGGTACACGGAGATCACAGTTCACAACGGGGTCTGGAAGACTCTGTCGCTTCTGCGCATTTCACTCCAAGCCTCGTGGGACAGTGGCCACTTCATCGTGTCGCGTCAGCGGCCATTTTGGAATTTAGGCCCAAACGCCAACTTAAGCGAAACAAACACATAAGAGTAATTAATGCATAGAAATAATAAATCTAATGTTATCCCCTTACTAATCCCTCTATGTGTTTCTATTCATCTAGCGTATAGCAACATTTAAAGCAATTATATTCACCCTTTTGGTCCTCTTCTCGGGCAACATTACAGAGACATTACAAAAGCAACATATATCATACAGTATTCTATTTATTACATATACTATTGTTAGTATGCGTACAGATTTTAGTCATGCAATATGCATACGTGTAATTTGCATACGTGTAATTTGGATATTAGTAATGTTGGTTTAATATTCATGCAAACTCATTTAATAATTTTAAAATTAATTAGATTATATAACTAGTATTTTCATGCAGAATGGGGGAGGTATACAAAATGTTGTACTACCCGCTCCATCAATGCCTGTAAATATCTGACTTCAACTCAAACGTCCCTGGGGCTTTGAAGGATGGTGGAGCTCATCCTCTCAACCACTTTCTTTGTCAGGTTCAGAGCCTAGCAAGTGATGACTGGGCACATCTTCAATTGCACTTTGTCAGGTTATGATGATTCTGAGTAAGTAATTCAATGAGCAAGGATCTTTACCTGTTTATATTTAATATGCATCTGCTAATACCTAAATCTACATATGCATGAGACCCTCTCTCCCAGCAACAGGGCTGTATTCACCGAGCTCTACAATTGGACGAGATGTATATGGAGGGCACTAATAGCTTTTACTGCTCTGGACTTTCACAGTGGGTGCTTTCACCAAAGGCAGGAAAAAATGAGCGTGACGTGGTATCAGAATCAGGGGCATATTTCCAATAAAGTGGAGAAGCGTGTTGTTAAGCTAAGAAGGCTAACAACACGCTTTGTCACTTTAGAAACGCAGGGCTTCACCATATGTACTAGAATATGGAGCAGTCCTGCATTTACCCCTGCACTGGTGCTAACTTAAGCTACCTAGTGCCAATGCAGGCACCCTTGCACCATAGTGCAAGGGTGCCTGTGTTGAGGGGTATAGTGTTTATGTGCAGGAAGGTCCCTTTCCTGCACATAAACAATCTTTAAATGCGATTTTGTAACTATGTGTGATGCTTAATGCAACATACCTAGAAGTTGCAAAACACAATTTTTTTAAATGATTGTTTATGTGCAGGAAGGGGGACATTCCTGCACATAACCAATTATAGACAACATTTCCTGTTTCCATGCGTGCTGCACAAGGCAGCACACATGGAAACAGCAAGAACAAGGAGAAATAAAGCATTTCTCCTCATTTTGCCTGTTTAACACCAGGTTTCCCTGTTCTTACTTTTGGTGCTGCTTCCTATTTGTGCTGCCCTTGTAAATAGGAGGCAGCATCAAAATCAATGAGTTTTGAGATGGAACGCCGACCGCAACACCCATTGCCCTCCCCTTTCATGCTAAACACAGCGTGAAAGGGTGCCTTATTTACAAGGCAGCCTTAAGCCACGTTAAGTGGCTTGACACTGCCTTGTAAATACAGCGAGGCCCCTATCGCCATCACAACGTCACTGAAAGTGACGTTGTGGTGGTGATATCAGTTTGTAAATATGTCCCACAGTGTCATCTTAAGGTTTTAAGGTTAGTCAAACTATGGGGGCCCCTGTTCGGAAAAAGGTTTTAATTTTGTCAGCAATGTCCTGCTAATTTGAGCCTGCATGATGCCAACACTATTAAATTGTGTGTTAAAATATGAAATATATCTTGTCTGGGACCCCAAAACTCATTTAGGTGACACTAGATAGAGAAATACAGAAGTAAAGGTAAGCAGAGAGAGTGAATATATACTGAAATATAATAGACAGAGGTCAAGTAGAGAGAAAGTTAACTTTCCTAAGGGGCACCTTGAAAGGAGGAGTCCTGGGCAATTACCCACTTTATCCATGTTTTAAAACATCTCTGATCTGAAGGCTTGCCCTAAATAGGGTCTTTCTTGGTGTAAATGATCTAAACGAAATTACTTAATTATTTGAAAAGATTGTTTTTGGTGCCATTTATTTTTTAAATAATTTGGTATGCTGTGTCGGCCTTCCTGTGGGATGAAAGTGCCAAAGAAATAACGCAGTCCTTGAATGCTTTCGGCCATAGTGCACCTGTGTCATGGAGTCAGTGTAGCAGCATGCTGCTTTCCATGCAGTAGCTTTGATGTTGAACCTGTCATCAGCACTAATGCACCAAGAAGACGGGAGAAAGAAAATCATTTCTCCATGGTAGTCACAAAGTTAAGTAGTTCCATGACCCCTGCATTGTGAGCGTTTGAGCTGTACGTTTTCCTGATTATTCACCGTGTCGGTGGAAGGTAGCATGCAGAATACATTAATATTTCTTTAATTCTATCAGTGCTTCTCAGATGGGTCAAGCAGCCTTTCGACGTTCAGTCATGCTTCGGCGCCTTCTTGCCGGCTTCGACTGTCAGGCGTATTTGAAGCTGCCATTTTTAGTTTTCAGCAGTAACAGCAGCATTCAGAGGGAGCCGGGGTGCCAGTGGCGGCTTCGGAGATCCTGGCTCTGACGGGTGGACGACGCACTATCATCTCACCCCTCAATGTCATGCCCTCGACTGGCCTCATAAAATCTAAAATTTAGAAAATACAGTCTATCATCATATAATTTCAAGCCGCCTTCTGTTTCACTGACATTACATTGCAAACCCTCTTCTATTTTACTGGCATTTATGCATTCTTCCTTTATTTAAACGGAGGTATTGCTTTGTCACAGATCAGTTACTTAATTCCTACTACTTCAGAAAGATATTAACATTCATAGTCCCCTACTGAAACCTATCAGCTCCGTTCATCATCTCAATGCTTTCTGCAGGACCATGGACAGGGCATATGTGTTTTACACAACACCATGGACAGGGCAGGTGATACGTAAATATGACATACACATTGCCAGCAGGAACTTCACTCAAGTCCACCAACAGGGCCAATGTCTTTCCAAGGACTGGTCACATGTGTCCCCCCAAATAAAAATTAAAAAAAAGAAAAGGGGGCAGGATAGGAATACCCTGACCACATAAAATTGGTCCTGGGGTCCCAGAGAGGGCCCAAGAAGCCAAAACAGCATTTTTTTTAAAGAAAGTACAGTAAAAATTCAATATTTGAAAATTTGCGGCAAAAATATATAAAAAAACAAACAAGTGAGGGCTCTTGTGATTGTTTTTAATCAACCCCTGGGTGGGCCAGATCCCGGAGCATGCCTTAGGGACCTCCACCTCCGTGGCGCATTTAACAATATGTACGTAATTGGGCCAGCTAGGCCTGCCCAAGCCCTGGGAACGGCCATCTCCCAGGGCAGTTAGAAAAGTGTATGAAGGCAGGCGGGCCTGCTGGGCCCACCCGTGCCCCCCAGATGCCAACTCCCCTGGGCAAATTATGTTCAAATAATGTAGGAGGGCATGTGTGGTCAACACCCCCGGGGCGATTTCCCACAGCCCAGGAAAATGCCACCTCCCAGGGCTTAAATAAATTAATGTAGGGGACCACCACCATCCCGGGACAACTTATTCAAAATAAGGAGGACCACATGGCCCCCCCTGCAGCCCTGGGGACCACCACTTTACCATGGCTGAAATAAATTAATGTAGGGAGTCCGTCGCAGACCCCCGGTCCAAGGGACCACAACCTCCCTGGGACTAAATAGTATGATGGAGGGGTCGGCTCCCCTCATGGAGCCATGGATGGTCCTGGGACCACCACCCCCCAGTGCTGGCTCCTGCTACCGCCCGAGGTGCCCACCATCAGGATGTAGCTGTCTGTTTGCTTTTGCTTGGTGGGACAGCTAACAGCTCCCTCCAAGCAAAAGTAAATATAACTTTGCTTTCTGCAAGCTGAAGCTATCAAACAGCTCTGGCAAGCAGAAAGCAGTGTTTACTTCTTTTCCCTGCATGCAAATATGCGTGCAGGGAAACAGATGAAAATATGTGCTCTAAGAGACAGGGAGCTGTTTTTCAGCAGCCCCTGTCTGTTAGAGCAATGCTGGCTCTCATAGGAGGCACGGAGCTGGAACGGACCATAGGGGCCTTAAAGCTTCGCCTGTGGTCAGCAACAGAGGTCATTGGATGACCTGGGGGCACCCAGAATAAAGGGGCCAGGCCCTGGGGAATATGGTATGGGGTCCAAAATTGGCCCGATAAGTGGTTAGCGCAGCCCCCTCCCTATAGTGTAATGGCCTGGCTCCGGGGGATGTGGTCCTCGGGCTGAAATCAGCCTGGGGAGGGGGGCCACGCGATCTCCCTCCCCTAATAAAAATGAGTTAAAAAGAAAAGGCTGGGGATGGGGCCCTCAGGGACAAAAAACACTCACTCACTCATACAGCTACTCATACAACCACTTACGTACCCACACAACAACTTACCCAGCCATACAGATATACCCACTCTATCAATCATACAATCACTCAGACAGTCAGTCACTCACACATAAAGCTTCTCAACTGACCTATTGTACACCCATACTACCACTCATGTACTCTCTCACACACTCTGACAACCACTCACATACACATTCACTCATCCCTACAAGCATTTAGACAACCACTCACTCACCCATGCAGCCACTCACACAGACACTCACTCTCTAATACAGCCACTCAAATACCCACTAAGTTAACCAAACACACACTCAAACAGCCACTCACACCCTTACAGTGGCTTACACATCCACTCACTCACTCACCCACCCATACAGCTACTCCCACCACAACTCACACACCTATGCAGCCACCCACAGTCACTAACTCTCCAAGACAGCCACTCAAACAGCCAATAACTCACCCATGCAGCTACTCGCATACTCACTAACACGTCCAAACAGCCACTCACATACCCAATCACATACCCATAAAGCCACTCAGACATCCACTCACACACTGATACAGTCACACAGCCACTCAGATCACATGTGTTACAAATTGTATTACCCACTGGTAGTACAGCCAGTATACTAATCTAACATCTGTAGTAGGTTAGAATATATGATTAATACTCATAAATGCTTGGAAAATACTTAAACTCATTGGGTGATGTCATCAGTGATATCATCAGTGATGTCATTTGAGCTGTCATCAGTGGTGCCGCTAACCATGTCATGAGTGATGCAACATGTGAGGTCAGAAGCAGTGCACTGTGGGGGAGTATGCTATAGTTAGCTCAGGTAACTATAATTGCTGAATTTCTCTGGTTTTGTATGAGTGAAATCTGAGCCTAACTATAAAGTCCCTGTAACCTTTGATTTTGTTAGGGATATATATATATATATATATGAGTGTGTTTGCGTGTGTGTGTGTGCTGGTGTATCACCACACCTCCCCCAGGGTAGCATGACTCCAGTGGCATGGCAAGCACAGGACACACATCTGGGTATAACTGTACCACTTAGGGCAACAAAAAGAACAATTGATGGATAGAATGTTGATCAATGTCAAACAGTCACCCCAGTACAGAGATCTAGGTATAAATCCACAGTTTTTTCCTCACCATACCATTTCAGTTTGAACCCAGAAATAGGCAAATCATTCTTGACCTTGCTCCCCATAGGAACCTTCCATCCCAATCCTCTAGGCCAGGTCCTCTCTGGACAAGACACAAACATCCTGGGACTGATTTTGGGGTATCACCTCTCATCAGACAGGCTAGCTTGGCTCCAGTGACACGGTGAGCACAGGACCTACTTCTTGGTATACACATCTCACTGAGGACAAACAATGTAGAAAGAACAATTGATGGACGAAATGCTGACCAATGTCAAACATTTACCCCCAGTACAGAGTTCAGGGCCTAAATCCATCATGTCTTTGCTCACCATGCCATTCCAGTTTGGACCAATCCATATGCAAATGGGAACAGTTCAGCCGGAACTGCCAGCCCAAGTGAGAGGTCCTCCCTGTACAGGAAACAAGCACCCTGGTATATGTTTTGAGATATCACCCCTCATCAGCCAGCAAAGCTTGACTCTAGTGGCATGGTGAGCACAGGACCTCCATCTGGAAATACCTGTCCCACTTACAGTGACAAATGCAAAAAGAACAGTTGATGGACAGAATGCTGAAGAATGTTAAACTTTCATCCCCAGTACAGAGATCTGGCTCATAAACCGGTGTTTTTTTGCTCATTATGACATTCCAGTTTGGATCCAGCCATATGCCAATCAATCTAGACCCTTGTCCCCTTGGGAACAGTCTAGCCTAAACTGCCAGGATAGGTCCTCTCTTGACCAGAAACATGCATCCTGGGAAGGGTTTCGGGGTGCCACTTATCATCAGCCATGCTAGCCTGACTCCAACGGCATGGCAAGCATGGGACTCAGAACTGGGCATACCTGTTCCACTTAGGGAGACAAATAAAAAAAGAAAAAGTGATGAACAGAAAGCTGAACAATGTCGAACATTCACCCCCAGCACAAAGAACTAGGCCTAAATTATTTTTTTTGTGCTCACCATGCCATTCCAGTTTAGACTCATCGATATGCAAATCAGTCTTGAACTTGCTCCGCATGGGGATAGTCCAGCAAAAAGTGCTAGACCAGGTAAACCTGGACAGGAAACAAGCATCCTGGGACCAGTTTCTGGGTATTACTTCTCATCAGCCAGGCTAGCTTGACTCCAGTGTCATGGTGAGCACAGGACCCACATTCAGGCATACCCGTTCCACTCAGGGAGACAAATGCAAAAAGACCAATTGATGGATGGAGTGCTGAACAAGGTCAAACATTTACCCCCTTACAAAGATCTGAATCCATCGTATTTTTGCTCACCATGCCATTCCAGTTTGGAGTCATCGATAAGCAAATCAGTCTTGAACTTGCTCCACATGGGGATAGTCCACCACAAAGTGCCAGACCTGGTCAAACCTAGACAGGAAACAAGCATCCTGGGACCGGTTTCTTGGTATTACTTCTCATCAGACAGGCTAGCTTAGCTCCAGTGTCATGGTGAGCACAGGACCCACGTTCTGGCATCCCCGTCCCACTCAGGAAGACAAATGCAAAAAGACCGATTGATGGACGGAGTGCTGAACAAGGTAAAACATTTACCCCCTTACGAAGATCTGAATCCATTGTATTTTTGCTCACCATACCATTCCAGTTTGGACCCGGCCATATGCAAATCAGTCTTGACCCTGCTCCCCATGGCAACAGTCCAGCTCGAACTGCCAGGCCCGGTCCTCCTCGGACCGGAAACAAGCACCCTCTGACTGGTTACAGGGTGTCATCAGCCAGGCTAACTTGACTTGATGCATAGTGAGTACGGGACCCACGTCTGAGAATACCCATCCCACTTAGGCCAACAAATGCAACAAGTATAATTTATTAATGGAATGCTAAATAATATCAAACATTCACTCCCAGTACACTGATCTGGGCCTAAAGCCATCATTGTTTTGCTCACCATGGAATTCAAGTTTGGACCCAGCCATAAGCAAATTAGTCTTGATCCTGCACCCCATAGGAAATTTCCAGTTCAAACTGCCATGCAAGGCCCTCCCTGGAGAAGAAACAAACATTCTGGAACTGGTTCTGGGGTATCACCCCTCAACAGCCAGTCTAGGTTGAGCCCAGCGGCATGGCCAGCATGGGACCTATATCTGGCCATATATTAGGGCAAAAAATGGAATGCTGAACAATTGATGGATGGAATGCTGAACAATGTCAAACATTCAACTCCCAGTGCAGAGATCTGGGCCTTAATCCGTTGTTTTTAAGCTCACCATGCCGCTTGACCCAGCCATATGCCAATCAATCTTGACACTGCTCCCCATGGAAACAGTCCAGTCCGAACTGCCAGGCAAGGACCTCACTGGACCAAAAAAAAGCATCTTGGGACCATTTTTGGTGTATTAACCCTCATCAGCTGGGCTAGCTTGACTCCAGTGTCGTGGCCAGCGCAGGACCCACGTCTGGGCATACCCGTTCCACTTAGGGCAACAAAAGCAAAAAGAAAACTTGATGGAGGGAATGCTGAAGAATGTAAAACATTCACCCTCTTACAGTGATCACGGACTGAATCCATAGTTTTTTTGCTCACCGTGCCATTCCAGTTTGGACTAAGCCATATGCAAATCAGTCTTGACCATGCTGCCCATGGGAAAAGTCCAACCCAAATTGCCAGGCCAGGTCCTTTCTAGACCGGACATAAGCATCCTGGGACCGGTTCTGGCGTACCACCATTCAAGCCAGGCAAGCTAGACTCCAGTGGAACCTTGAGCACAGAACCCACAACTAGCCATACCCGTCCTACTAAGGCTGACAAATGCAAAAAGTACAATTGATTGATGCAATGCTGACCAATATCAAACATTCAATGCCAGTACCAAGATATGGCCTAAAACCATCATTGTTTTGCTCACCATGGCATTCCAGTTTGGACCCAGCCATATGCAAATTAGTCTTGACCCTGCACCCCATAGGAACAGTGAAGCCCAAACTTCCAGGCCAGGCCCTCGCTGGAGAAGAAACAAGCATCCTGGGACTGTTTTGGGCTATCAACCCCCATCAGCCAGGCTAGCTTGATTTCAGAGGCATGGCCATCAGGGGTCCCACATTTGGGCATTGCCATACCACTTTGGGCAAAAAATGGAAAAAGAACAATTGATCGATGGAATGCTGAACAATGTCAAACATTCACCCCAGTACATAGATCTGGGCCTTAATCCATTGTCTTTATCGCAGCATGCTGTTTGATATTTGACCCAGCCATATGCCAATCAGTCTTGACCCTGCTCCCCATGGGAACAGTCCAACCTGAATTGCCAGGCCAGGTCCTGCCTGGACCGGAAATAAGCATCCTGGGACGATTTTGGGGTATCACCCCTCATCAGGCTAGCTCGACTCCAGTGGATCTTTGAGCACAGGACCCATATCTGGCCATACCCACCTCACGTAGGGTAACACATGTAAAAAGAACAATAAATGGGAGGGAATTCTGAACACGTTCAAACATTCACCCCCAATACAGAGATCTATGATTAAATACATTGTTTTTGCTCACCATGCCATTTCAATGTAGAGTCAGCCATATTCAAATCAGTCTTGACCCTGCTTCCCCATGGGAACAGTCCAACCCGAACTGCCAGGGTGAGTCCTCATTGAACCAGGAACAAGAATCCTAGAACCTGTTTTGGGGTGTCACACCTCATCAGGCAGGAAAGCTTGACTGCAGTGGCATGTCAAGTACAGGGCCCACGTTTGGGCATACTCATCCCACTTAGGGCGACATGTGCAATAAGAGAAAATGATGGACATATACTGAACAATGTCAAACATTCACCCCAATACAGAGATATGGGCCTAAATCCATTGTTGTTTTGCTCAACATGCCATCGTAGTTTGGACACAAGCGTATTCAAATCCGTTTTGACCCTGCTCCCCATTGGAACAGTCCAGCCTTAACTGCCATGCCAGGCCCTCTCTAGACAAGAAACAAGCATCCTGGCACTGGTTTCGGGGTCTTAACCCTCAATAGCCAGGCTAGCTTGACTCCAGTGACATGGCGAACACGAGACCTATGTCTGGGCATACCCGTCCCACTTAAGGCGACAAATGCACACAAAAAAAATTGACGGATGGAATGCTGAATAATGTCAAACATTCACCCCAGTACAGAGAACTGGCCCTAAATCTATTTATTTTTTTGCTCACCATGCCATTTCAGGTTGCAACCAGCCAGCAAATCTGTCTTGACACTGCTCCCCCTGAGAACAGTTCAGTCTGAAGTGCCAGGCCTTGTTCTCCATCAACTAGAAGCATGCATCCTGGGACTAGTTTTGAGGTATCAGCCAGGCTAACTTAATTCATTGACATGGCGAGAAAGGGACCCACGCCTGGGCATACCCTTCCCACTTAGGGCGACAAATGCAAAAAGAATCATTGATGGATGGAATGCTGAACAATGTCAAACATTCACCCCTAGTACAGAGATCTGAGAGTACACCCATCAGTTTATTTTACTCACCATGCCATTTCAGTTTGGACCCAGCCATATGCAAATCAGTCTTGACCCTGCTCTCCATAGGAACAATCCAGCCTGGGGCGACTGGTGTTAATGAGCGTAGGGGGCATTTCCCTACTACTCTGAGGGATGAGGCAAGATGAGAAAAAACGCCAAGCAGCTATAAACAAATGCCAACCTGCAGCTTGGTAATAAAAAAGTTGCATTTTGGCCATGTCCTGTTGCCCATGTCCCAGAAGGGCGATGTATTGCTCAACGTGCATGCACAAGCTGCAGCAGTGACATCATATTAGAGGGTGTGGTGAATTCCAATGCCATCTATAAGATTGTCTTAGGGGGCACATGCAGTGGAGCTTGAAGGAGTTAACAAAATCATTTCAGTGGGAGGGGCAGGCCGAAGGAGACAAAGTGGTAGTGGGTTGGTCATCATGAGAGTGGGCCAACTGTAGGAGGAGTGCCTCCCTTCTGATTAGTTTGCAGTAACACATGTTAAAAACTGCATGGTTTCGCTTTTGAAAACATAATGAAACTATCCTGAGCCCAAACCTGTCACTTCAGAGGGTACCTCATCTGGTTGATTGCAACAGATGCCGGAGAGACATAAGGAACCAGCTGTGGGCAATATAATAATTGTTGGCATGCACTGACCACTGGGAGGCACATTGATTGGTATAATCTGCGTGCCACATATTCTATCCACAGCCTTTCAACTCGCAGCACACATCAGGTAGGAAACATCATCACATTCTTTCTAACTGTTGTTTATTTAAGGGGGGGGATCATGCAACAAACACCAGTTTAGAATATAAAAAGGTCTCTTCAAAAATCAAAACTCCACAGTTTTTCAACACACTTAGGTGTTTCAGCTTAATACATCAGATTTTGTGAACTTTATTTATTAAAAGTGTGCATTTTTAAACCTCAGCTGAGTGACATTTCTGCGCTCAACCTCTGTCTGATGACAACAAAGCCAGGTCTTAACCTATTCTTTTATTTCACCGGGGGGGGGGGGGGGGCTCTTATTTTCTGCGTCCAATGCTCATTTTAATAGTGCAACAGGGGGCCATCTCAATCCAGTACTGCAAAAGTGGAAATGTTTTGTGGCTGCATTTCTTTTTGCCAGGGACACCAATTCCCTATGTTGAATACTCAGCATCAATATACATTAGACTGCTGTGGAGCTTGGGTAGGGTGTGTTGTCATACAAATTGCACTCTGAGCTGCCCAGTAGTAAAAAGCAGTTACAATGACCATCTTACAGTGTCTCAGACTGTCCTTGGGGTATTCACAAGGGCCACAGCAGACTGCACAAAAAAGACTCGGGAGGGGTCCACACCACGAGCAGTCACAGGATATGCTGAAGCGATCCTCTTTGTATGATGTTGCAGGGATTCTGTGAAATCTTGGGACCATAGAACCTTAGTAGGCAGTGACCGAGTTATCCTACCACCTTAGTACCCATGATCCCGGGACCAACTAGGTATAGTTTCGCACTTGCTCTCCTACTAACTCACAGAGAATCAGGTGATTAGACTTCCCAGGACACAACACTCCGACCCTCTCAGGAATTGCGGTGACAGTGTAATAGATCAGCTCTTTATTCTTGCAGGCAAGATCTTGATAGTGGTCCCACAACGCGTTTCAACTTCCGTCTTCATCAGGTGGTCACAATTCTTGGCTGCGTTAAAAATGGCATGCCTTAAGTCTAGTGCTTGGCATGCTGGAAATAGTAGTCCCGATACTGATTAGTATGGGAGTAATTTATAATAGTATGAAGATTATTTGCTGAGTGTTCATTTTGTAACTCGCAAATGTCAATTGTCAGTAAAAACAGCAACTTTGTTCATAATGCAATGAAAACTGCTACTCACTTTCACACCCTTCCTCCACTTGCTAACTCGGGCCGCATCAGTGTTGTGAATGATAAGGACACCTCACCTATAGTCATGAGATGAGGCAGTCCTTTGCAATGGAGTTACGCCCGGCGGGTATATATATATATATATATATATATATATATATATATATATAGCATGCGCAGATGAAAATTCTACAACTCAGGTGTAGTCGCGATCGTGCCTGTGTATTTGCCTGTCTGTGCATACCTATATGACGAAGAGTATGAGTTCCCAAAACAACAGCTGCATGTGTCTGTTTTGTCTATGTGCTAGAGCCTAACCAAAACAGAATAACAAGAGGCATTGTTATTTGACCTTGTCTACGGTGTTCAGACTAAATCCCAGGAAAATACAGAACACAAAAGTAACAGTAAGTTCTGTGTGAATGTACAGAGTTGCACAAAGCAAAATTTGTGTGTGCAGTAATGTGTGCAAAGCAAAGGAAGGACTGCATCCTGCTCATGCTAACATGGAAAATGGCAATGGGCCTGCACTGGGCATATGGTAATGGAAAGACTGACTTTGCTAATTCATACCTCCATTAATTCTCTGGTATTGTCAAACAAAAACTGCCATAATGAAAAGTAAATGCTGGCCGGCTTGGGCCTGAACCTGGGGTTGTTCAGCTGAAGAATAGTGTGTACCTGCAGCACTGAGGGGGCTTTCTTTGCCCACAAATCAAATAAAAGGGGCAAGTGTTCTGACTAGGCATTACCAGAGACCATGAGTTACTGTACTCTGGTTTGTGAAATTTAGAATAGTGTTATAAGACAAAAGTTTTAAAAGTATGGAGCGTGTGAGTTCTTAAATACTTATTGGCATTTTTAAATAAATCTTTGCGATTTTGACACATTTTAAATTCTGCATTTATTAAAAAAGAAATAATGTATTCAAACATTCACTACACGTAAAATTAAAGTCCATTTTAAAGGCTTTACATTTTCATCTGAAAATCTTTAATGTTATGGTTATGTGGATTTTCTAGAGTAGGAAATGTACTTGTGGTAAATAGCTATGATTAAACTCTTGTTCCTACTGGGGGCTATAAAAGGATAATTCTTGGTGTGAGCATCTCCATTTCTTCATTCTCAAACTTAGGAACTAAAGCACATGCAGAGGGTTGAGAGATGAAAGAAAGCAGGCACTGAAGTTAAAGAGCTGAAAGGAATGTCAACAAGATGAAAGTGAACAGAGAAGAAGGGAGAGAGGTGAGTCACGTAAACACAGTAGGGGAGAGAAGGCACACAAGGTGTGAAGGAGAGAGAGAGAGATGACTATAGGGGAATTAAAGCAGGAATGGAGAGGAGAGAAACAAAACAGCTGCGAAAGAGTAGAGAGAAAAATTGGCAGAGTAGAAGGAAACTGGAGAGAGAGTTGATAAGGACCACAGCTTAGGTACTAAAGAGCTGTGTTAGAGGGGAGAGGAATCAGGGAATGAATAGAAGGGTATAAGAGTGAATAGAATGCAGATGAGGGACAAAACAAATCATAGATGATGGGAGAGAGGTGACAGACCACCGGACCACAAAGGAAGGAGAGAAGGATTACATTAGAGAGAAGATGGACAGTGGAGCAAGGGTACAGTAGAGTTGTTTGGGCAGCAGCTGTGGCCATTAGGCATCATTGCTTTCATTCATTAATAAACAATGGTCACAAAAACAGCAGTGCTTAGGTGTCTTCTGCAGAGACGGAGAAGCATGACACTTGTACTGCCAAACTTAGGTTGTGTTGAAGTTCTCCATGTAAAATGGTTACGATGTATGGTACAAAACATCCAGGGGCAGATTTACAAGCCCTGTGCGCCACTTTTGCGTCACTTTTAGCATAGGAAAAGGGACGCAGAAGTGGCGCAAGGGTCTTGTAAATCTGCCCCCCAGAGTGCAATACAACGGTAAGGCCAGAAGTAAGGTATCTCTATTACTATGGTGTGAGCTTAGTATGAGGGTAGCTTGCCTGTCTGATTCTGGCTCCATCTTTTGATTTGCCAAAAAGCCACAACAGACTATAGAACTGTAAACCGTGACTGCTGGCAGAAAGTATTGTACACATATAAAAGGTTTCCACTGAGATATTAATTGTTCTTAAGGCAGTGCCTACTTATCTTTGTGTGCAGTTACGTCTAGGTGAAAATAATGCGCACTTTAAGACTGCTCTACGCACCGCCATAAAATACAAAGTTTTCCATGACTGGCAGTGTGCTGTAAATTATATAATTTGAATCTGTTTTGTTTCCACATTTTCTAGGGAGGGCATAAATACCCCCGCACACCTCTTTTGAGTTTGACTGGCTCGCAGCACTCACACGTTTTTATCAGGTCTACAGTTTCTGTCCTACCATATTTTAAATCCACCAGCCGCCCCTGAGTCCAGCCTGAACTGCCAGGCCAGGTCCTACCTCGACCGGAAAAAAGAATCCTGGGACCGATTTCGGAGTATCACCCCTCATCAGCCAGGCTAGCTTGACTCCAGTGGCATGGCATGCACGGGACACATGTCTGTGCATACCCTTCCCACTTAGGGCAACAAATGCAAAAAGAACAATTATTGGACGGCATGCTGAATAATGTCAAATTTTCACTGCCAGTACAGAAATCTGGAGCTAAATCCTTCCTTTCTTTGCTTACCATGACATTCGAGTTTGGACACAGCCATATGCAAATAAGTCTTGACCCTGCTCTCCATGGGAACAGTCCAAACCGAACTGTCAGGTCTGGTCCTTCCTGGACTGGAAACAAGCATCTTGGGACTGTTTTCAGGGTATCTAGCTTGACTTCAGTGGCATGATGAGCACAGGACCCGTGTCTGAGCATACCTGTCCTACACAGGACAATGAATGAGAAAGAACAATTTATGGACGAAATGCTGAACAATGTTGAGTATTTACCCCGTGACAGAGATCTGGGCCTGAATCCATAATTTATTTTCTTGACATGCCATTGCAGTTTGGACCCAGCCATATGCAAATCATTTTGACCCTGTCCCCATGGGAACAGTCCAGCCCGAACTGCTGGGCCAGGTCCTTCCTGGACCAGAAACAAGCTTGACTCCAGTTGCATGACGAGCACAGGAACCTCGTCTGGGCATACCTGTCCCACTTAGGGTGACAAATGCAAAAAGAACAAATGTTGGACAGAGTTTGAACCATGTCAAACATTCACGCCAGTACAGAGGTCTGGCCCTAAATCCATAGTGTTTTTGTTCACCATGCCATTCCACCATGCTATTCCAGTTTTGACACAGCCATATAGAAATGAGTCTTTACCCCGTTTCCCATGGAAACAGTACATTTTCGTAGAAGTGTCAATTTGAAGGGGCCGAATTCAAGCCCCATACCACATGCAGTGAGTTCTCGAGCCCCGCCTCGCATGCCATGGCATACTTACAAGAGACAGCACCTAACAGCGGGCGCACATACTGCTCCATGGTAACTATCTCTAAACTAGGATCCTCCATCCACCCAAGCAATGTGGAGATAAAGCTAGCCATAATTCAAAAAGCAAAACACGTGGTGGAGCCCTCTACCTGTTAATTACAAGCTACAGTTTGAATCCCACTCTTCCAGGGAGATGTTAGTTTTCTAACCACTTGTGCAATGGCGTTACATTACATCAAAAATGTGCCCGCTATGAAATCTCGTAAGGCCTGATAAAGACCTTCACAACTGTCAGGCCCAGAGAAGGTTGAAACGTGCTTGCGCAATAAAGTGCATTTGAGGGCGCACCCCCACAAAGGCCAAACAAAGCAAGAGGACTGTGATCAGGACAATTGAAGCCTCCATACAATAAACCAAGGGTGGAACATTGTGTGTCAACCACATATTTTCCCTTGTTGTATTCACGACAACACATAAGGTGGACATTTATGCATCTCCTTTGTTGATAGAAGATACGTTGGACACTTCTTTTTGTTATATGGATATATGTCAAATGCCCTCATGAGTGCCTCTTGCCGCCTGTGTAGGAAGTGGCATCCAACCCTTGAAGGAAGTGTGACTACAGGGGGATGCTCCCACTTGCATTCCAGTTCGAGCAAATTTATCAATGAAACTTGAAACGCATGAGTCTGTCTGCATGGAACGTGACAAGCAAGGTCAGATTTGGAGATTAACCAGACAACGGGATTATCACATAACAGAATCGCTAGTCCTGAAGAAGGCCAAACCACTATATATGGGCGGCAGTAGAGGATGAAATATGCCGACATAGAACAGTATAGGAGAGTAAAGGGGTCCTAATTATCCCCTAGACCATATCCGTTTTTTTTATTTTTAATCCTTTCCAGGGAAACCATGAATAAAAATTGCTGAAAAGTATCTCTGAGTTAGTTTTACACCCACATAATCGCTGTCTGTTTGTATATAACTTACTGCGTGGACCCTAACACATTTATGTTTGTTTTGTCTTCCCCTTCCCTTTGCTCCATCCCAGGCGTTGGTCTGTGCAGGGATGTTGTAGCAGCACTATGGTGAAGCTACCACTAGTTAGTGGGTGAGGGCAATTTTAAAACAACCCCATGTTTTCCAAGAGAGGGGTGGTATTTTGGACACCAACCTTTTCTGCATTTTGTGGTCACAGTGTGTACATGACAGGGAGGATGGAAAAAGAGAAATACCTCTCTCCCCTTCTTATTTGTGTGATGATATGGGGAGAGACAAATGTCAGAGTTAGCCCCACAAGCTGGCCTACCAGCCATTTGGCCAGCCAGTGGACTGGGTCATCCGGTCGGCCAGCCCAGCGGCCAGATGGCCCGGGACAACCTAGTGACCTGGGGGACTGGGACAGCTCAGCGGCCAGATGGCCTGAGATGACCAGAATGACCCAGACATAAGGCACCAGGCACACAGCAGTGTGACAATAAAAAGAGCGGATGGTGGGGATATGGGTATGGCTTTGCATGAGATTTTCACCATCTCCCCTGGATTTTCAAGGGTCAGGAAGAACTCACTGGACGCCGCCGGAACCGCAATGCTTTTGAAGGCTTAGGCACCTCTCTTGGGGATGAACCCATTCCAGGGCGCCCTGCCCTTCACAAAGAAAAGAGAACTCTTCCTGGGGCTTCTGTCGACATCTCCTTGATCATTTGAATTACCGCACTGGATGCAGTGAGGGCATCCGTTTCTGCTGTTCGGGGAACTGAACCCAACTCCCTTTCGATCATCTGAGAGATACAGATTCCATCATCCGTCCCTTTTGAATAGCGCCCGCCTGTCTCTTAGGACCGACTGACTCATGTTGAACTGCTGTTCTCCACATTCGCCTTCAAAGTTCATGTTTGAATATTTGCTACTACCTCCAAGATCTGCACCTGTGGCAGCTCTACCCAGGCCCTCGCCCCGGGCTTCCATTCACGCTGCAGCAGCCCTGCTGCTTGTTGCAGCTTAGGCCCCACAGCGCACAGCTCCAGCAGCAGCTGGGTATGGGTCCGATGCTCCAGAGCCATCCATTTTCGGAACTTTTGAAAAGTGCCACTACAATACTGTTTTACGTTACTCTTAGCAGCCCCAAGTCTTAAAAAATAGAAGTGGGTTTGTTTCCTTATCAAACTTAACTTCGTAAAATGTCTCGTAGTCATGGTACCAAGTGTGATGTATTGTAAAAGAAATTAAAAACATAGCCTTGACCATTAATTGTCCTAAAAATACATCAACAAGTGCATTAACCATACAGCTGCAAATGTTATAAAGAAAACAATGAAAGATTTGGCATGTGCAAGTTACGAGTGAATTCATTTATGGTCTTTTAAGGTGTTTTAAAACTAAATGCTGTTCTGTTGTCTACTACAGATAAAGTAAACATTTTAACATAAGCTCAGCACACAGTGCCAGATTTGGTAAGCGTTAACATTGCCGCAAAGAAATACAAAGCGAAGCAAAGAGGGTAAAGTGTTGCGAGGGTAGTTCTTTCAAGACAACAGGCTGGAAAGATAATTTTTGCACTGGAAATATGCCCTTCTCTTTGTTCACATAGCGCTTTGTGTCAGTCACTTTAGGTCAAAGAATTACAGCTTCGGTGCACGTTGGACAGATCAGCATAAGAGCCCTTCATTTTTTACACACAGCCTGATCTATTAAGGTAGTCAGAACTGACTTTGCATAAACATTATGTATATCAAAAAAGAAGGGGGAAAGAGAGGTTTTTTAACGGTTAGGTTCACCCTCCCATTGTATATATAATTAGAGGACTGAGAGGACCCCAATGATGAAGCATGTCACCGTGGGGAAACCCTGGTGAGTGAGGGGACTAAAGAAAGGAATTGCCCTTTCTTTCTTTTGCTTGGGTGTTCTTTCGGGAAACAAGTGCTTTCCACACACCCTTTGGTTAGGTTCTCATAATCTGACGACTCAGATTATTTATTTAATTTGCATAAACATTAACACCTACTTGAAGCAAGTGCTAATAAAGGGAAATCGTATCCTTAAAAAATCCTCCTATTGTATGTGTCCTTCACTGTGGAGCACAAATGCAATTTGTAGACTGCAGAAGAGTTTGCTTAGGCTGTACAGGGAGGGTATGTTTTCAGTGCAAAACTTGTGCCAGACAGTAAGGACTCACCACTGCACCATGGTTACGCAGAACAAACTGAAACCTTAAAGAGACGAGAGGATGACAGTATCAGCGGCTGTGAGTGAGTGGACCTGATGCCCATGGAGGGTGGGACAAGGAGATGTGCCTTTACCAGGCCCCGCACACCATCTGCGCAGTATCAGAGGTCAGCTGCAGAGGGTGGGGTGTGGCACCTTACAGGAGCCAAAACTTATGACCCATGCCAGCTGCACATGTTTGAAGGCAATGTGTATCTGTGGTCAATGTACAGCGAGGCTGCGATGCAGGCCCTGGCCTTTTATCACCTGCTGCAGACGACCTGTGCCATGTGCATCAAAGATGTCTCAGCCCATGGTGAGTTGGATGTAGGGTTTGGGTAGGGACCAGACCCTGCAGGCAACCCTCATGCCTCTTGCTCACTTGCTTAGTTTCATGCAAACTATTATTGACTGTCTATCATACAGTTTTGCTCTCTCCATGTATGTCACTTGCACTGAATCTGATTTATACTCACTGAAATACAAAACAAAGAACATACGTGTCAATATTTTAACCCCTTCTGTGCCCATGACGAGCTGGACTCGTCATGGGCCGCGGTTGCGCTGTGCCCATGACGAGTCCAGCTCGTCGTAAACCCCGCCCGCTAATGCAACGGCCGGCACAGGGTGGGGAAAGGGCGTGGCACACAAGGGGTTAAAGCATCAGTTGTTTCCAAAAAGAACCAATTTTTTAATAAAGTTTTTTAAATAAGTTTGTGTTTTTACATTTTTGTAATTCTTGGGGATAAAAACACAAATAGAACAGCAACAGTAGAAAAGGAACTTGAATTAAATTTCCTAGTTAAACAGGACTTGATTTCTTTGTGCAGGGGCACTCTGCTTTCCAACGGAGATGACCATCCATCAGACAAGGCAGAGCAACCCAATTGTGGCAAGCATTTGTCACTTTCACCTTGTCATGCTATAGGGTGTCCTATTGCAATTTATTGCCAGGAGGGGTGGTGCTATGTATTGTGATGATAGTCTAAATGTTATCGCATGAGCAGACCCCATTATTTTCCTGCATTTAATTGGCATAGAAGTGAAATATTAACATTCTTGTGCATCACAGATGCCCCAAACGAATATTTCTCACAAATCACAAAATAACCAGCAAAACAAAACGTCTAGTCTTCTTTGGTGGGCTCTCTTTTGTAGCAAAGAGTGTAGTGTCATGTACTGAAATGACCAAAGCTATTACAAAGCTATTGCATGTGGGATAATACCATCAAAGGGACAGTAATTAAATATTTCCATACTGTTTCAAGTTGCTCCTATCATCCCCTTGGTTTTGAAAAATAATAACGAATGTGTTTTCTTACCAAACTCGACTTCGTTAAATGTTGCAGAATATGCAGTACCATTTTTTGAGTCATGGAACCCAAAAACAGTCTTGCCTTCCCAATCTTGCTAGAGCATCACAACACCATAGCATTGTATTTTTTGAAAACATGGTGGACCTGCAAATACTGAAACACCCAAAAAGTAAAAACAAACAAAGCCAAATGATTAGTTAAACAATCAACACTATCTAAAAAGCAGGCCCAAAAACCTCTAAAAACAAGGAGCCCACCAATTGGAGGATATCATTGTTCCTTTGCTTCTCGAGAGAGAGCTCGGACTTTATTTGTCACAATCAGGGCATCACAGCAGGCCTGGACTGGGAACGTTAACCGGCCCTAGCAACTGAGTTGAGCTGGTTGTAGGGTTGGGAGGGAAGGGGGGAGGGGCATGGGTGCGCACATGTAAAACACTGCAGCTGCTTTTGTTACAAGGGTCTATATTGCAGCTGTGCTGCAAAACCGGCCCGGTAAAAAAAAGCCCCTCAGGGGCCAAAAACTGGCCCCCACCCTGGCGGCCCACTGGGGGAACACCCAGGTCCTGCTACTGTCAGACCGGCCCTGCATCTCAGGAACCTGTGGAATGCCAGGAATGTTCCAGGGCACCGGAAGGACAATCATCTGCATACCAGGATGATATTGTGGTGGTGCCTACCACTTCAAGAGCTCCTTCAGCAACTCAACCAGAAAGCGTGAGTTTGGTTTGCCAATTTCTTACCCACCCTGCAGGGCAAAATAACTAAATTTCCTCAGGGGTGCTTGCACCTTGCATGACCAGGTTCTACAAAGAGGACATCCAGGGGTGTGCTCATTTCCAGAAGACAAGTCACACACAAATGAGTTCTCTTTTGTGCCAATCAGTGGATGGAGGAAGATACTGTGTTGCAATAAGTCCAGAACCAAGTGGAAGTGAAGGAAAATTACCACTTTCAGTTCTGCTCCACAGTCTGCAACTGCTAAAAAAAATCTACTTGGGGAAGATGCATACAATTGTGATCTCTTGGACACTGAATGCCCATTTGAAAACTGCCAAAAAACATTAAAAATGAAGAAATGAAAGAAAAAAGTGTAAACAATAGTTTAGAAAAAAACGTTTATCAGAAAAAAATCTAAAAAGCATTTAAAGTTCAGAAAAATCACAAGAATGTTCCAAACTAAAAACCTCACGAAAAACAAAAAGAACAAAAAAAAACCTAGAAAAAAGGCTGTGTGTAATGGGTTGTGTGCCGGACCTACTTGCAAGCTAAGCCCTGCAACCCATTCCAGCTGTGCGTGGCTGAAGGCTGTATGCCTAGGTGGTTTTCCCTCCCATGGTAGTTAGCTTGTAGGGCCTCTCTAGATCCTTGTCCCTGCACCTACCTGACAACAGAAGATGGGCCTCAGGTCCTGGCCAAAGGCTGCATGTACATACATATTATTATTATTATTATTATTATTATTAATAATAATATTATTACACTCTCAGTGATAGTGCCAGTGTGGTTTAGGATAAGACAGAGTTTTCATAGGAAAGGCATTTCTTTTTTCTAAATAACTTTAGCACAGTTTAAATAATCTGCACAGAACAGTCCAGAAAAATTAAATTTACTTTGAGTTCTTCCAGGCAAGTTTTGTATTGCTCAGGCAAGTGGGAGTCAAGAAAAAGGGGGTGGAGCAAAAGTGTAATTTCCTATTTATACTCGCATAGGAGTCTATGATCCTTGTTATAGAAAAAAGTCTGAGCAGAATAACACCAAATCTGTCATGGAGGCACAACTTTACTCAAGGAAGTGCAATTACTTTTTTTCTGTAAATCCGATCAAAGTTTTTGAGAAATTAGCATTTAAAAGGATGATCAGGTTGTGCATGAGGAGCTTAAATTTTAGAGATATATGAATTATTAACTCACAGCTCTGATTTGTAAATACAATTGATAGAATAAAGGCACATCATTAGACTTGGGAGCTTTTTCTCCCATTAGCCCTTACAGGTTTAAAAAAAAAAAAAATGTAAATTGTTTTTATTATTATTAAAGTTAGGGCAGAACAGAATCACATAAATGAATATACATTTGTAGTTTTTTGGTACATTTTCGTAAGTCAACGCTCACAGCACTGTTACATCATAATACTAAACAGATCTTACCTATGAACCCATAGATATCGCCTCACCCCCTCCCTGTTTCAGATGGAGATATCCTCACTTGGCAACTCCGGTGGTTCACAGATAAAGCTCCTGTATTTGTTCCAGGCTCCCCATACCTTCCCCCATGTCTTTGGACAACTTCGGTTAATATATGTAGTCTTCTCTGCTACCATGGCTTCATCCATGTCCTTACACCATGCCTTGATCATCGATGGGCTTCCGGAGCCCCACAACCTAGCTATATTTCGTTTGGCGACCATCATTCCCAAAGTTACCCAGTCCTGTGCCGGATGGTTTAGATCATTTGGCTCCCATATATTTAGCAAACACCTTTTAGGTTCTGGTGTTACCGATACCCCCTCCACTTGCGATATGGTCTGCATCACTTCCACCCAGTATGGCATAATCCCCGGACATTGCCATATATTATGGTAAAATGTTCCCTCTTCCCCGCATTCTCGCAGACAATACGGGTGGGAGGTATTCCCTATTTTGTGTAAGGTCAATCTAGTGTAGTATACACGGTGTAGTATCTTTAATTGTATGAGCCTCAATCTGGAGGGTATTGCAACTTCCTGCGGTGATGAGAGTGCCATCTGCCAGTCTGTTTCATCCATGTCCCCAAGGTCTACAGACCATTTGACCTTCAGTGCCTGTGTCGGGTCAGGTAGGTTATTAACTAATTTACGGTAAGTGAAAGAGGTGGCTTTTTTCGTCATGTAGTCAGTGAGGAGTCTGTCCTCTAGGGGAGAGGCCTCCGGCAGTACGGTGTTCGGCGGTATGGCTGCCTGTAGTGCATGCCTAATCTGTATGTACCTGAATTGTTCAGAAGAGGCTAGCTCGTATTGATCCTGCAGGCGTTCGAACGCTACCACCCCACCCTTAACCCACAGGTCACCTACCCTAGAGATGCCTATGGCGTCCCAGTTATTGAATCCTTTACTACTTCTAAGTTTTCCCAGTCTTCCTGTATCCCAGAGCGGAGTAAGCTGTGTAATAACCCCCTGCCATCCCAGTTTTTTATGCGCCATATACCATATGCCAACTGTATGCACCGTCGGGCCAATCAGTGGGTTAGTTCGTTTTTTATTGTATAAGGCCGCCATGACTCCTCCATCTCCTAATATATATCTGTCCGCCTGCAACGCAGGGTCGGACTGTGGGACGTGGATCCATTGATTGATTATTTTAAACTGTGCAGCCCAATAGTACAGCTGTATGTTTGGTAGTGCTATCCCCCCATCATACCAACCCCTAACCAGCTTTTCCATTGCAATTCGCACCGGCTTGTTTCCCCACAGTAAACTAGAGACCTCTGTTGCTATTGCTTTAAAATAGCTCGCTGGCACTGGGAATGGAGTATTTTCCAGGACATACAGAAACCGGGGGAGTGCCATCATTTTAAAGAGTGCTGCTTTCCCAAGCAGCGTCAAGGGTAATGCGTGCCAATGCGTGGTATCCCATTTTAGACGGTCCAGGGGGGTAGTAGATTTTTGGTAATAAAGTCTTCCAGCTTAGGTGTCACATAGAAACCCAAATACTTAAAGCATTCTGTCGTGATTAGGAGACCGCACTCTTTAGGCAGTTGCGGTGGCGGACCGCATAGTATAAATAAGAACGACTTGGACCAATTTATGGTGTAACCCGATACCCTCCCATAGTTTTCACAAACGTTTAGTAGCACCATAATGGAACGTCTGGGGGAGGCCAAGTATAGTCAAATATCATCTGCATATAATGATATGCGGTCCTCCCACCCCACCGCCCACTTGAGTCCCCTGATGGTTGGTTCCCACCTGATCAGGGCTGCCAATGGTTCCAGCACCATGGCAAACAACAAGGGGGATAACGGGCAGCCCTGGCGAGTTCTGCGTCCCAGCGGGAAGTCCTCTGACATGTGCCCATTGGCTGTGACATGTGCAAGTGGCTTCGTGTATAGCAGGCGTACCCATGCACAGAATTTAGGGCCAAAGCCCAGATGCCTAAGGACCGCAAATAAGAAGGGCCACTCCACCATGTCGAACGCCATACGGGCATCTAAGGAGAGAATAACAGCCGGCTCTTGAATATAGGGCGTACGGGCCAACACCCCATGAAGGCGTCTTACGAGCCGTATTAAGACCTGGCATGAAACCTGACTGGTCTGGGTGTATGAGGGTCGTCATGTGCGGGGTTAATCGGGTTGCCAAAAGTTTTGCGAGTATTTTAGCTTCAGCATTAAGTAATGATATTGGGCGATATGAGGTGTATTCCTCAGGAGGCTTCCCAGGTTTTGGAATTGCCACAATGATTGCTATTCTTTGGTCCCTCTGGAGTTCTCCCGCATCTAGACTTTCGGTATACATTTTTAAGAGGTGGGGGAGAGTGCACCCGCCATCTTCTTATAATATTCAATAGGTATGCCGTTAGGCCCTATCGCCTTCCCCGACTGCAGGGACTCAATCGCTAACTGCAATTTGTCCGCCGTAAGGTCAGCTTCCAGCGTGGCAGCCGCCTCCGGTGCTAAAGTGGGCGTTTTGATGTCTTGGAGGTAAGCTAGCGCCTCCTCCACCGTGTTGGTCGACGTAGGCGCATATACCTGGGCGAAGTACTTGGCCAAGCCGTTTACAATGTCTTGAGGGTCGGAGACCACCACTCCCTCCCGAGTTTTAATCTGCGCTATCCAGCTCCTTGCTCGTTCTTTTTTGTCCAGCCAAGCCAGAAGCTTACCCGCCTTATCTCCAATGTCATATATCTTATGTTGTGTACTCTTTAACTTGGACTTCGTAATCTCTTTTAAGTGTTCTCTGTATTCCTGTTGTTTAACACATAGGGATTGGGATGTTTCTAGCGTCGGGTGCTGTGTATGACGGTCCTCAGCCTGATGCAAACTCGATTCTATGTCCGATAATTCCCGTCGCATTTCGCGTTTATAACCGACTATGGATGTAATGGCTTGCCCACGGATAACAGTTTTATAGGCCTCCCAAAGGGTGATTGAAGATGAGGTTGTCATTGTATTTTCTTTAAAGTAGTGTTGCGTTGCAGTGCTGAGGTCGTTAACGAATTTGGGATTATTTAAATACCCTGGGTGAATGGGGTAATTGCGTCGTCTAACTATGTGGTGGCACGCGTATGTAAGTAGCACTGGGGAATGATCCGATATCCCTCTGGGTCTGCTCTCTATGTCCACTACGTTCTGTAGGCTGTCCGCCGAGTTCAAGAAGTAATCTATCCTGGAGAGGCTATTATGGACTCCCGATTGGTAAGTGATCTGTCGTGTCGTGGGGTGACAGCATCTCCAGGCATCTAGGAGACCAAGGGCTTCTATAAAACTCTCTATGTGGGATATTCTACTGGTGTGGGGTTTGGGAGGAGGCCGGTCAATAGTCCCGCTGATTGCCGCATTGAGATCTCCCCCAATTATCATTTCTCCCGCTGGGAGAGCGAGTAGGAATTTACTGAGCGCTGGCAGGGCCACAGCGTGGAGCGCTGGAGGTATATAGACGTGCACCACATTAAAGGATCTTCCCTCCCACTAACATGCTATAGCCGCGAAGCGGCCCTGGTCATCTGTCCATGATTGATTTATAATCAGTGGGGATTGTTTTCTTACCAGGATACCTACTCCCCGTGATCCGGAAGAAAAATCGGAGTGCACAATCATTTTAAAACCAAATCTATCTAGCGCTTTACATTTCGTTCCCGTTAAATGTGTTTCCTGTAAGAGGGCTATCGCTGGCGCACACCGTTTCAAATATTGCAAGCCTTACAGGTTTTTTCATCCATGTCAGATTTGTGAATCTGCCACAATCTTATTGGTTGGCAATCACAGAAATATTTCTGTTGTGGTACCCCTACCCACTGCAATGCACTGAGCGCGTTTTGGAAAAAATAAAAATAAAAAGGGCATGGGGGGCAGGGTGAACTTACCATGACTCCCAGTCCTAAGTGGGAAAGGCCTGAAAGGGAACCCTGGGCCATAAAAATAATTATAAAAATGTATTTTTATCTTGGGATTTGCAAATCCTGGACCTCATTGACCTTCAGATTTGCAAATCCAGCATAGGGTTCACAAATCCCATAAAAAAAAGCAGTGAGTACACTACTGCTGCACTTGGCAAACAGCCACATGTGAACGTTTTCTGAACGCTGTGGCATGGGAGGGATACCAGTCCAGAGTCCAGACCCTGTGGCCAGTGTCTTACTGCACATGACCATAGGCCATTCTCAGCTGAGTTTTACCCTCCGTAGAGGGTTTACCACAGAGCCTGGATGGACACCAGGTCCTGTAGCCACATGGCCTTACCGGACACCAGGCCCTGTGGCTTACCTCTTGCCACTAACAGTTGTATGCTGTGCACAGCTGGGGTTGGCCGATGATGGAGTTTGTGGTTCAGATCTGGCCAGATGCCTGGCCCTGCAGCCAACCCAATGCTGTGCACAGTAGGAAGCTATGTAAAGAAGGAGTTTGCTGCTTTTGGAGTGCTGGGTGCAAGGCTTGCCCAGTGAACTGGCCCTACGACCAAGCTCCTCTTCACATGGCCAAAGTTGTGCACTTCAGTGGTTGGTCACCAACTGAGAGTTTGGGTGGGGCCTGTCTAGAGGCTAGACCCTGCACCCAACCCCACTACACATAGTCAAAGGATGTGCACAGCAGTGGTTGGTTTCCGGTGGACGATGGGTTGTAGGACCTGGAGGCCAAGCCCTACAGCAACCCCCCCCCACACACACGGGCCAAGGCTGCAAGCAGGGAGAGTTAGCTGCCCCCGGAGGTTTGATTGTAGGGATCTCTTGGACATTGTAGATGAAAAAAATGACTGAAAGGTTAAAGTGAAACTCTGGTTACCATTGGTTACAACATCTCAACATATATTTAAAAGAGATCTCAGAAATGTGTTTAAAAAATCACAGTTAACCCCTTAACTGCTGGGCCTTCCGACTTAAGTGCTGAGCCCTTTTTTGACTATTTTGGATAGTTAGTGCTTAGCGTTCCATAACATTTTTTCACATAAGGTATCCATGCCAGATTTATGTCTTTTTTCCCCAACATTCTGAGGATCCGAATGGTACCCAGGGTTTGAAATTCCTAGTGAGGCAAGATGGCGTCCGTTCGGACATGTGTGTGAGGAGCTCCTCGTCTGCTCACCCTTTCCCGGTGGTTTGATGCAGTCGTACCGGCCCTAGCAGTGTTTCCCTTGTGCTGAAATCTACTTGGACAGGCTGGCAGAGACTTGGGCAATCAGTGAAAATCGCTGATAACCGCCGAAAAATCTTTTGTTTTCAAGCTGTAAGCTGGAGCTGCACTTTAAGCTTTTGGTTCCATGTGTGGAAGCGGCTTGTTTGATCTCGGCGTCGTGGATGGAGTTTGTGTTACCGTATAGGCTGGGGCCGTGTGAGGAGGCAGCTTGCTTTGTTTGCTAACATCGTTTCATCGTTTCTGATACAGGGATCTCAGCGTTTGATTAAGGCTGCAAAAGAAGAGAGAGAAAAAAGAGAAGAAAAACTGTAAGAGAACTGTTCTGTATTGTATAGAGGGAGTGTGTCAGCGCTTGGCTCATCTGGGGAAATAAGCTCCTCATAACGAAAACATTCTTTTTTTAAATTTAAAAATTCTTTTTTTTTACCCTGCTATTCATTTATTATTTACTGTTTTTGGGCATAGTAACAATCTGGTATGGCTCCAAAAGTTGCTTGTGGCGGGAAGACAAGAGCTATTGGGGAGACTGTAGTTGGCACACGAGCAGCACTAGCAGCAAAGAGTGCAAATGAAATGCTCGGAAGCATGCCACCGGTAGCTACCGTACAGGATAAAGACCTTACATATGGGACACCAAAGATACCTCAGATTTTTCAAATGATTGCTGGTAAAAAGTTGACAACACCTCTGCTAGCCCCTCCTGAATCTTGCATATCTGAGTTGATCTTTTCACCTGGTGGAGAAGGCAATCTGTTTGTGGAAGCAGCTGAGTTGCCTCATGCCAATGTTGATGAACCTGCTCTAACGGATGGCAATTATGTCAATAATGCTGTTATGGAGGATAGGAATGAGCCTATTAGCAGTAAGGAAAGCGAGTTTTATTCATTATCTGAACACTCAGAGGAGTCAGATGTAGATGAGGAGGAGGACTTCCAACTGCAGGAAGAGGGGTCTCCAGATACCTCCCCTATAAGTATTGATAATAGCAATGGTACGGAACCATCCTTAGGGGGTACATCTATAGAGCCCCTTACGGTTCGGAAGAAAACGCAGGTTGGTGGGGCTGGCCCAATGATGACAACGATGACTGACTGCGAGCCCTTTGTTGGGGAGCAGATGTTTGAAGGATTGGATCTGGGGTCAACTGGGGATCCCGTGAAAGAACTACAAGGCTAAGTATCATTAAAAGCAATATACCGATTTATCTCTGAGCATAGGTTAGAAACACGGGCAGAGAATCTAAAAACACACACCGCTTGTAGGAAGTTGCAAAATACAGTTAGGCGGTTGGCAAAAACCTGCAATGATTTTACTGAGCGAATGGCGGAAGCAGAGACTCGTATATCATTGCTTGAAGACCAGATGGCTACATAAAGGGATGCAGTGGCAGATATAAAAGCCAATAAGGATGATGTGCAGGACAAGTTAGCCGATTTGGAAAATTGTTTGCGCCGCAATAATCTGCGCATTTTAGGTGTGCCGGAAGGACTTGAGGGGCAAGATGTCCGAAAATTTGTTGTTGAATTGTTTGAGGAGGCGCTCCCTGAGTTAAAGGAATGGAAGTGGGCACATGAAATTCAACGGGCACATAGATTTACATTTCGGCAACGGTCAGTAAGAAATGGGCAAGCGGCGCGGCAGCTGCGGGCTATTTTGATTTCTCTTAATAATTTCTTGGCCTGGCAGGCATTGTACGATTTGGTTAGGCCGGATAAGAAGAGAACTGGCAAGGGGACTCAATTCTTTGTGAGACCTGATTACTGCCACTTTACAGTGGAAAAGAGATGGCAGTTACGGCAGTTGATTACTCCTTTCCAAGTAAAAGGCATCCAAGTCTTCCTATTGCAGCCGGCCACCTTAAAGCCGGTTAACAAGGGCCAGATACGTTTTTTCACTTCTCCAGTCCTGGCTAAACAATATCTTCAATCTCTGGGATGAGGAGCACCATCTCAGTTCAAGGCAGCCAATGTTGGACTGTGTGGTGACTGTGTGGCGATTCAGAAGGGGGAAGGGGGGAAGGGAAGGGGGGAAAGGAAAGTAAAAAGGGGGGAAAGGAAAATATATAAGGTGTAGATTGTATTAATGTACTAATGTGGCATTGAACCTTTCTCTTCTTTCCATTTTTTTTTTTATTTTTTTTTTTTGGGTTTGCAAATTCCTTTGGAGGGGATAGAGAAAATTGGTAAAATATAGCAACATTTTGAGTTTTTGGGGAAAAATAGGAAAAAAGTGCTCCGGATCGAAGTGACTGTGTTTTGCCTAAAATTTGCATCAATAAATGGTTTGCTGTGCTAAAGTCACCATCTTTGCAGGTTTCAGGAATATGCACAGCTGAATAAAAAAAACTATTTTTTTACCACTGTTTTGGCATTTTTCATAGAGGTAGCCCATTTGTCCTCTTTTTTTTTGATCACTCAAGCTACTTCCAGTTAGAAACTAGTATAAAACCCTGCATGATCCAGGAAAGTTATATACTTCTGAAAAATAGACAAAAGTTCAAATTCAGTGAGGGCACATATGTGTAGATCTCTCATGGTTTTTCCAAATAAATGTACTGAAGGGGGAGGAGCCAAGATGGCGACCGGGACGGCAGCGTAGGCTCCCGGCTCCGTGGACCTCCGCATCCCGCACAGATATCCTGCATGAGATCCTTAGCCTGCGCTATATGCCCGTGTTGGTGAATGAGAGCGGCAACCGATCGTGTGACTCCGAAGTTTCTGGCTGCTGTACTGCCGGAGAAATGTCCATTTGAAGTTTGCGGCCTGTGCATCCCTGGAACCGGGACCTCGAGTGGACGGCATGGCCGGGCGGCAGTTCAACAACAGCGGCCTTTGGTGACTGTGTGGAGTCGGACTACCGGAGCGGTCCGAATATCGGCCTACATTTCGCTGTGGTCGTTCCTACCACTGAGCGGAGCGGAACGAGTGCATGCCCGAGGTGGCAATTCCAAGATTCTCCGGTGATTGCCTCAGCCTTCGCCGGTGAGCTGCCCGGACGCCGCCCGTAACTCGCCCCGATTCTTGCGGGCTGCTCCCGGATTTTCGCGGGCGCTGGTCCGTGGTGGGGATGACTGTTGCCCGTGACCACACACCGGATACATATTTTTGCCTGCCCCCGGTGCCCTGTTTCCAGTAACAAGGAACTCGAGGCGCGTGTTCCTGGGTCCCGGTCCCAATCTGGGTTGGACCTACCCGGCGGCCATCTTGATAGGACGAAGTCCACCATCCCGTACACTGGGTCGCAGCAAGACTGGGAGTGTGCGACTATGAGGAGCGTAGCGGAGCGAGCGCCGGGAGCTGTACTGGGGTACGGTGACCTTCTCGAAGCTATCGGTGCCCTTCATTCTGCCTTGGTTCACGGCGCTTGGGTGTTGGGGAGTAAGCTTGATGGTGTGGCATCAGCGTCGGACCAGTTGCGGCCTGCCTGTCCCCAGGTATGCAGGGACTTCCTACACTGCACACAGGAGGACAGTGTCGTGGCCGCCCCTGTGAATAGTGACCGGCTGGAAACTCCGGACAGTATACTAACGTGTGATCGGCTGGCTGTGGGTCTGGTCTGTTCCGGAGGTTTTGTACCTGAGTGGGGGGTGGTGGCCTTGTCCCGTGCGCACCCTCCGGCGACCCAGGCATTATTCAAGCAACGGTCGCCTGCTCTGGCTGAGTCCGCCTTCCTGGACCTTGTGTGCAGTACAGATCCTGTGGCAGCACTGGGAACGACGACCCTCCATAATGCTGACTGTGTCGCTATTCAGAGACTTCCACCCTACCTGTGTGTGTCGCTTCCTGGTCTTCTTCGGACGCTCCTCTTCCTTGTAACATTGGACATGGCACTGGGTCGATGGGTCTGCATGGGTAGATTTGCGAAGAGTGGCCAAGGATAGGGCTGATCCTTCAGAGGTGGTCATCTATTAGGCGGGCGGGCTCGGGGGTTGCGTGCTCTCACGGCATAACTGTTAGTGTAATAGGTGCGTAATGTTCCCCATTTTTCCCTGACATGGTCGATTTTGTGTTGTTTATTGTTTGCTTTGGGGGGAAGCATATGGTGCGGGAGGGAGAAGCCGGAGGCATGTTTTGAAGGCCCTCCTCCAGTTTATTAATACTCTCTCTACCCCCCGTCTGGTGGGGTTTCTTTTCCTACTCCTTTTTCTCTGTTTCTTCTATATTTCGGGTCTGGTTCCGGGGCGACAGGCACACTGCTGGGGGGTGGGGCCGTACTCATCTGCAGAGGTGCAGGGTGGGGGGTTGGGGGAGGGGATTCGTCAGTCTTTAACCTCTTTTTTTCCATGGCCTCCTTTTTCTTCTCTTATTCTTCTTTGTCTTTCTTTTCTGGGATCAGCATGGTAGAACTCCTTCATTGTTAATCATTGCCTTTTCCTGTGTGCCGCAATTCCGTGGTGTTTTCTGGGTCTCAGGGCAGGGGACTGCAGGCGCAAATGGCCGTGATATTCCTTCACATCCTGAACTTCCTGTTTCAGCGCCATTGATTAGATAGATTGCTGTCTATTGTTTACGTTTATTATTCTGCCTGCCATCTTTCGCTGCTGGGAAACTGTTCGGCCCCTGATCCTCCATCCCCCCTATTATAAAATGTAAACCTTCTGTATCCTGATCTCCTCCTTGGACTGTTCAATGACCGAGAGTATGCTAGCGTGGAGATTCTGCTCCCCGAGGTGCTGTCTGTGAAAAAATTGTTTTCTGTTACTCTGACTGCTTAGCGGCCGGCCCCGGGGGTTGTAGGCCCGTACGTGTCATTGATTGAAATGTCAATAAAGGTTTTTAAAAAAAAATAAATAAATAAATAAATAAATGTACTGAAACCTTGAAAATGAGTAGGAAAAACAGCAATTTGGGACATTTTCATCTGTAACTTTTTGTCACAATGGCTGATTTCAAAAAGCAATATACCACTACATCCATTATGCTTTTCTAGATGTGGCGAAATATAGGATTTGTAGGTTCTCCAAGATCCCTGGGTAGCAAGAACCAACAACTGAACTGCTCCGTACAACGATTTTTCTTTTTGCACTGAGTATAGACCAATTCATTTGGCAAAATATGTGGAGTGAACAAATGGGCATCAAGGAAATCTATATATTTCTGAAATGGGCACAAGATATGGAGTTTAGGAGCAGTGGTTATTTGTACATCTCTAAATGTTTGGGTACCCATAATAGCATATGCAAATGCAGCAAAATCTGATTGTTAAGGAGAAATGTTCTACTAATCGATACTCCTGCATGTCTTCTATAAAAACATAGTACCACACTTGTGTGGGTAGGCCTACAGCCAGTGATAGGTAACGGCCCAAAATGCAACATAAACACATCACATTGTTCTCTGAAAATTGACCTTTTTTCCATTGTGGGTAGCTGTGGATTTTGGGCACTAGCTCAGCTGGCACCTAGGAAAACCTAGCAAACATGAATATTGTAGAAAACTAGACACCCAGGTGAATCCAGGGTGTGGTGACTTCCGTGGGTCTCACCCATTTTTTTTTTTCCTACAATCCTTTGCAAACCTCAAATGATGACTAAAAAACAAATTTTCTTCAAATTTCTGTGATGGAAATTTCTGGAATCTATGAGAAGCCACAACTTACCTTCTCCCAGCATTCCCCCAAGTCTCTCGAAACAAAGAGTACCTCACCTATGTTGGTAGGCCTAGTGCCCATGACAAGAAATGGCACAAAACACTACATGGATACATCACATTTTTCCACTCAAAACTAGCCCCTTTTTTTGCAAAGTGTGTAGTGGTAGATTTTAGGCCCCACCCAGCTCAGCCGTCACTGAAGGAAACCTAGAAAACGTGCAAATTTTTTAATACTAGATGCCTAGGGAAATCCAGGGTGGGATGACCGGCATGGGTCTCAGGTTTTTTTAAATTCAGAATCCCCGGCAAACCGCAAATTTTGATCTAAAAAAAAAGAATTCTTCACATTTCTGTGATGGAAAGTTATGGAATCTGTGGTGGAGCCACAAACGTCCTTCCTCCCAGCACTCTCCCAAGTCTCCCGATAAAAATGGACCTCATTTGTGTGGGTAGACCTAGTCTCTGCAACAGGAAACAGTCCAAAAAGCAGCATGGATATATCAAATTTTCCCATTCAAAACGGACGCCTTTTTTGCAAAGTGGGTAGCAGTGGATTTTAGGTCCTATCTCAGACAGCACCTAGAAAAACCTAGCAAACATACACATTTTTTAAAACTAGATATCTGGGGAAATCTAGGGTGGGATGGCTTGCATGGCTCTCATCAAGTTTAATTTTATCCTCAGAATCCCCTGAAAACCGCAAACTTTGACTAAAAAACACATTTTCCTCACATTTCTGTGATGTAAAGTTCTGGAATCTCCGGAAAGGCACAAACTTCCTTCTACTCATCATTTCTCCAAGTCTCCGAATAAAAATGGTGCCTCACTTGTGTAGGAAGGGCTTGTGTCCGCAACAGAAAATGGCCCAAAATGCAACATGGATACATCATATTTTCCACTCAAACTGACCCATTTTTTTACAATATGTGTAGCTGTAGATTTTGGGCCGTAGCTCAGCCGGCACCTAGGCAAACCTAGAAAACCTGAACATTTTTGAAAACTAGACAATCGGGGGAGTCCAGGGGTGCATGACTTCCATGGCTGACACCAAGTAATTTTACCCAGAATCCCTTGCAAACCTAAAAATTTGACTAAGAAAACATTTGGCTTACATTTCTGTGACAGAAAGTTCTGCAGTCTTTGGGGGGAGCCACATATTTCCTATCACCCTGAGTTCCCACACATACCCTGATAAGAATGGTACCAAACTTGTGTGGGTAGGCCCAGAGACCATGACACAAAAAGCCCTAACGCGCTACATTGAGAGATAAGTAATAAGGGTAGTTGTTGTATTTGGGGCCGTGATGTGGCGCCACCCACGTACCGCTATGAACCACAGACATTTCTGAAAACTAGACAACCAGGGAGTCCAGGGTGGTGTTCCTTGTGTGGATCGCACAAGGGTTTCTTACACACAATGCTCTGCAAACCTCAATCTTTGAAACAATGCATTTTCCTTACATTTCTGTGATGGGAATTTCCGTAATCCACAAGAAATCTACAAAATTCCTACCACCCAGTATTACCCCACTTGTGCCAGTGTAAACGGCACCCCGCATGTGTGGCTGAGCCTTGTGCCATGACAGAAACTGATTAAACCAAGGTGAATGGGTGTCCCCTGGTGAAGGTTTGAGCTGTTCCTACAGAGGGTACTACCATTTATGTCTGCGGGATCGTCTAAGTAACCAAATGGCCCATTTTGCATTGTTGGCGTTTGTCTAGGAATACTCTTGTATGTGTGACTTTCTTTCTCCACACAATACAAAGGTGCAATTCTCTTTATGAATTTGTTTACCCTATCAGGAACTGTCTGACTAACCGAGTGGCCGGATATACATTGTAGACTCAAATTTGAAGTATTAAACCATGTATTGGTTACAGGATGACTTATTGAAGGTCCGAAAATTACTCGGTTTATAGGGAACTTTATTAAGGTGGCTTTTGTCCTGATGAGATCCAAAAAGTAACTATTGATCGAAACATTGACATCACCACCCTGAGTTGCTTTCAAAACATGTTATAATTCACCATGAGCTACTATATGTGAACATAGAGGATCTCTGCTTATGTTTACATGACATAAAAATTGTACGCAAAATCGTAATCAACCTCTGATCTGTTAAGTATCTTGTTCTATGTTGTTGTATATATATATATATATATATATATATATATATATATATATATATATATATTCACTTAAAAAACCATAGGTTTCACACACATTATAGTTAGGAATTAGCATTTAAAAAACCTTGAAAATTCACTTAAAAAACCATAGGTTTCACACAGGTTATAGTTAGGTGGACATTTCACTCGTAAAAAACCAATGAAATTCCCCCGTTATAGTTAGTTCAGATAACTATAACTCGCACGCCCGCAATCCACCGCTCATGACGTCACACATTACATCACTCATGACATGGTCAATGGCATCACTCATGACATCACTGATGACATCATCCTTGTGATAGAGTGGCGGTCGCGCGAGTTATAGTTATCTGAACTAACTATAACGGGGGAATTTCATTGGTTTTTTACGAGTGAAATGTCCACCTAACTATAACCTGTGTGAAACCTATGGTTTTTTAAGTGAATTTTCAAGGTTTTTTAAATGCTAATTCCTAACTATAATTTGTGTGAAACCTCTGGTTTTTTAAGTGAATTTGTACGGTTTTTTAAATGCTAAGTTATGTATTTATTAATATTTTTTTTTTTCAAGGTTTTTTACCGGGCGCGCGCTTTGGGCGCACCGTGCGCGCACCCCGCAATTTTTTTCAAAAATAATAAAATGTTTTTTTCAACCTTGGGGTTCCTTCTGTGACCCCCAGACAAACGCTAGGGGGTCAGGAACTCTCTTCCCTTCCCCCTTTTCACGTTTTCCACCTTGTTTCCACCTTTCCTTTTCAGTGCGACAGACAAAATGGCGGCCGACACTTCCTGATTTCGACCGTTTCGAATGTTTATTGACATCTATCAACCAATCAGAATTTCGCTCGCGCACGGCACCGTGCCCGCACAGTGCGCGCATGGTGCGCGCGTATAGATATTTATATGCTTTTAAATGCTATTTTCTCAGGAAATACTGAACATATTGACACCAGACCTGCAAAAGGCACTTCCCTGACCTGAGGACTACCTCTCTGCCAAATTTCAAGTAATTCTGTTCAGCCGTTCGGGCTGTACCTTCGGCTAAAGGTCCTACGGAAAAATGCATGGGGAAAATGCGTTTTGGGACCCCCCTTTTTTCTCGGCCCCCCCTTGACGAATCACCCCGAGACTTTCAGGGTAGGAGCTGAGCGGAGCGCTCCATTAGTTTTGAAAATTTGACGAGGATTCGTCATTCGGCGCCAAAGTTATTCAAAATAGAATTTTCAGATTTCCTATGGAAACACGGTCCTAACTATAACTATCTACTGGTGACCGCCAGTAGATAATATATAAATATATATATATATATATATATATATATATATATATTACCTACTGGCGGTCGCCAGTAGGTAGTTATAGTTAGGACCACGTTTCCATAGGAAAACCTCAACATTCTATTTTGAATAACTTTGGCGCCGGTCGACGAATCCTCGCGAATTTCTCAAAATAGGTGGGGCGCTACGCTCCGCTCCTACCCTGAAAGTCTCGGGGGGATTCGTCAAGCGGGGGCTGAGATAAAAGGGGGGTCCCAAAACGCGTTTTTCCCATGCATTTTTCCATAGGACCTTTAGAACGAGCTACAGCCCGAACGGCTGAACAGAATTACTAGAAATTTGGCAGAGAGGTAGTCCCTAGGTCAAGGAAGTGCCTTTTGTAGGTTTGGTGTAAATCTGTTCAGTAGATTCTGAGAAAATAGCCTTTAAATCAATATATATATCTGAGCCCGCTTACGGTACGCTTACCGTACGCTTACAGTAAGCGTACGGTGGCGTGCGCGAGCGCGATTCTGATTGGCTCTTAGATCTTAGTAAACATTCGAATCGGCAGAAACCAGGAAGCGGCGTCCGCCATTTTGTCTACTGCACTGAGTGTTATGTATCAAACATGATGGCCAAAAACATGTTACGGGGATGTTTTGACAACTCCCTCTCACATAGTCATGTTGAGGGAGTCCCCAAACATCCCCCAAGAGCAAAAACGGCATTATTTTTTTTTCGGCAATTTCGCGGGGTACGCTTACCGTACGCTTACCGTAAGCGTACGGTAAAAAAATAAAAATAAAAAAAACACTATCCACACTTTCTCCACCCCTTGTGCAAAAGGTGGCCGAAGGCCACCATTTGTGCATGGCTTATCAGAGCACACAAATTTCCCAAAAAATTTCAACAGATTACCTATCACAAGGAAGCGCATAATATGTCCTCCATGTGCGCACGGTGCGCGAAGCGCATCGTGCGTACATGGCCCATCTAGCGTAACGTGGGCACGGCACTAACTGCGTAAAGTGGGTGCGCGGTGCGCAAAGCGCACCGCGTGCTCACTGTGCGCGCACGGTGCGCGAAGCGCACCGTGCGCGCACGGAACGAACTGCGTTAAGTGGGCGCGCACGCCACGAATGGCGTAAAGTCACTTAGCATTTAAAAAACCGTACAAATTCACTGAAAAAACCATAGGTTTCACACACGTTATAGTTAGGAATTAGCATTTAAAAAACCTTGCAAATTCACTGAAAAAACCATAGGTTTCACACATGTTATAGTTAGCGGAAATTTTACTGATAAAAAACCAATGAAATTGCCCCGTTATAGTTAGTGCTGGCAACTATAACTCACGCGACCGCAATCTTCTGCTGATGACATATGTGTCTTTATGAAAAAAAAATATTTGTAATATATGTATAGCTAAAAATGTATGGAAGAAGACATGGGCAAATAAGTGTCTAAATACAGTATTAGCATCAGCAGAGGATTGCGGTCGCGTGAGTTATAGTTGCCAGCACTAACTATAACGGGGCAATTTCATTGGTTTTTTATCAGTAAAATTTCCGCTAACTATAACATGTGTGAAACCTATGGTTTTTTCAGTGAATATATATATATATATGCATATAAATATAGATCAAGTTGTGCACAGTCAGACCACTCAGTTCTCAGTTGTGTGCTCTAATTTTGATAAGCTGAAATGTATATTGTCCTTATACTAAAAAATTGAAAATCATCATGATGCAAGATATTGTGTCCTGTATGGGTTACCTCTCTTTCGGATTTTCTTTTTCTGTGGTGAAGCATGCAACTGGTTTACCTAGTGAGGTGAGCTAGGTACATAAAAGAGTCCTATGCCCCTCAATGCAATAGGTGGAGACAAGCAACACATATTAGGTTTCTTTATTTTCTTCTTACTTTTGTCCCCATCGCTTGTGGACTGTAAAATGGTGACCTACCCCCCTGGTTATCACTGATAATGATTAAAGGCGAGTCCCCTTACCTGTGCCATCTCGGTGTTCTCGCCTTCCTGGATGGTGAGTGTCACACAACCCTTGCAAGTCGACCAGAAGGACTACAAGCTTGGTTTTTTCACTACTCCCATTTTGAGTGTAAGACCCAAAATATCTTCAACTCCTCAAGTGGAGTGGAAGTCCACTGGTATGCCCTAGTGTGAGGCCATAGAGTGTCTTCATGCCCCCTCAGAAACTGTTAGGCACGCAAATGTGTTTGCTGTACAATTTGCTAAGGAAGTCACCACCCAAAAAGAGATGGATGTAGTCAATTGGTGAAGTATAGGCAGTATTTACTTTTCACTCAGTGTTGCCAGTGAATGGCAGAATTTGGGGCTGAACTAAATTGGGGAAGCTGCCAAGAGAGCATTCAGTCTGTGCTTGCCACCACACATGCCCCCTCTGGCGTAGTCTACCCTTCTATGATCGCTTTGCTGCAAAGGGTGTGCTTGTGAAAAGACAGCATGACTGCCATCATCATGTCCCACAAAATCACTGGATGACGAGTCGGGTGAAACTCCGCCAACTAAAAATCACTTCCAGATTCTGCTCCATTTTCCTCTACATCAATGCTGTCTCCGTTTCTGCTTTCTCAGTCTCTGACCCTGCCTCAGAGCTGTCCTCCATAACCCAAGTTAGGGCCTGGGCAGCAGTCATTAACCGAGATACCATCTCTGCTGACTGGCTAAAATCTTCCTTCTAAAATGCTGTCCTACGTAGAAGTCAGTAGTATTGTTCTAAATGAGTCAGTGGGTGTGCATGTGAGTGTGTGCAACAGTAAATAAACACAAAAATACTTATCTGGTTTCCTGAATCTGCAGGATCTTCAGAGACACTAAACAAATATACAAAAAAGACACAGTATTCACCTTGCCACATACCCAATACCACAGCATACTTTTATCATGGCTTATGCAAAACTTTTTTGTTGGTGAAGCTGCTGGGCTTTTGCTAATATAAAACTAATATCATGAAGCCAAAAATCTACCTTTGAACTCAAGAAGCACAAATTCCCTTAGTAGTCCCTTTTACTTTGTGAGCAGGCATGCTCCTTGTAAAAACACAGTGCTATCACCCCAGTCACTGAAATTATGCGGCGAGAGAGCACCTAAGTATGGGACAGGGTCGATTACATTATGTAGCAAGAAAAGGCAAATTACGTGGTATAATCTGGAACTTTTTTACAGTATTACTTCATTATTCTGTGATTTCAAAACATGACAATCCTGCCTAAGAAAAGATTTCACTGCATTTTATCCCTAGTATTGCAACTAAATAAAGAAATAACCAACTGAAAGATGACCCGTCAACTTTGTGCAGCACCTTCCACTGCATGCTAATAAATTGTTACCACGTCAGAAGTGTGCCATTTAAAAATTAATAAATGTGTGTTTTGCCATGGGGGAGCGCAATCACCTTACTAGTGGAAAACACATATTTCTTAAAAAATGTGGACCCAACAGGGGGTCAGCCCAGAAGACTTCCCTTTCCAATGGGGGCTCTCTGAAATGTGGGGTGGCCATTTTAAGCTTTTTTCCCCACTAGACCGGGAGAGAGCACTCACCTTGCTGCTTTTGCCACTCCAGTGGGGAGTCTGTGGTGTCTGCTCTCCTCGCACTGTGCTGACATCACAGATGGGTGGCAGGGGGTGCAGGAGATGACACAGAAGCAATTCAGCATCTCCCCCACACTTTTTAAAAAAAGGAAGCAAACACCAAAGGATCCTTTTCAGCTCTCTCCAATGTTGGTCAATGGCCGACAGGTGCACTGGGGAGGGCGTGCAGTCGTCCGCCATTTACTGATGGCTGTACTAATGGGGTGAAAGTGAAGTTATGTTATCAATCAAAGCCGAAAAATCACTGACATTTACATGGTATGGTTAAGAGAAAAATTCATAACTCGCACAACAGCCATGCAAACAATAACTCATACACATGCAATACTTATGGTTCTGTGCCTATCCACCAAAATCTTTATGGACAGGCACCTATCCAAAAATAGATATTCAAGCCATGCTGCTCATGGTCTTTGCTCTGTGCATAACCTATTAGAGAGAGCCCACTCCCTCCAGATACTCAAGCCCACTTAAGTGGCTAACCTTTTACTATGAAGAACTTGTGCCTATTCCAAACACTCTGTGGACATCCAACCCCCAGTGGGCAATTAACCGCACACAGGTGCACCATACTATGCACTGTAATTGACCTGTGCACAACCCTTCACAGACAGGGCACTTTCTCCAGACACCGAAGTTTCCTTAGTTGTTCAAAACACCTTTTTACATTGCCCTGATTCTTTCTCCCATTTTCTTTGTAGGAGGAGGTTGGGTGCAATATTTTTTTGATGCTAGATTGCTTCTGCAGCTGCCCTGTGGTACCAGTTAAATACCTGTTAAAAGGTGTTATTTACCTGGTAATGTACTGCAGGAACACTGCAGTATCAAAAAACTTTTTTTTAAAGTTTACTTGAAATAATTTGTGCAATTGGGATGAATGGTGGCTCTGAGAAGAGCTGTTGTGTTAATAGTGTGTTGTGCATATGTACAGGTAGAATTGGATATATTTCTTGATGATGTTTCGGAAGATGCTGGTCTCCTCTGCTGTGAAATGGACTTGATCTCTACGGTAAACACCAGGACCTATATTTAGGAAGCTTTTGCGCTGTCCTTGTGTCACACAAGTTGACACAAGGACAGCCCAAAAGCTACATTAATATATGCAAAGCCACATAAGGACTGATTTGCGTGGCCTTGTGTGGCTTTGTAAAGAAATGTAACGCAAGGCAGCTCCTTGTACTGCGTTATGGGACATTTCAACGTGGAAGGCATTCCATGGGTAAAAGCTTTCCATGGGTGGGCATTCCCATGCATCCACCTTTTGATTGTGGTGTATTCACAGATTTACACAGACTTGTAAACCTCGGAATAAGTCAAAATGCTATGCCTTCCCAAGTGAGGACTAACAAGGAGAAATATCTTTATTTCTCCTCTTTATTTCCTCCTTCCATATTCTGCAGCAGACATAAAAAGAGGAAATGCCTCTTAGGTTTGTTTTTGTGCAGGTAAGTATCCCTTCCTGCACAAAAGCAATCCTGCATGTTAAAGGCGCCCTTGCACTATGGTGCAAGAGTGGCTGCGTTGGCGCTAGGCTGCTTTGTAAATGGAGCATTTCTGTTTTCTCTCTTTAATGCTATGTAGCACAGCAACATTGCTTGTTGCCCTGTGTTGTGTGAAAGTTAAGTAAATGTGCTCCCAGGAATTCAAAGTGGATATTATTGTAGTAAATGAAGCATATGCCATGGTCATGGGGAAATGCTGAAATTACTTGTTAACATGTTTCCGGTATTTCTAAATGGTTTGACAGGTGCCACTTCTGTCTTTAGCATATGTTGGAATAGACAAAGTTCATGTGAGGGAAGAGACTCATCAACTCTGGAACATTTTTACCATTTTAGTTGGCAAAGTTACTCCTGTGATGGTGCCCACATCGTTTCCATCACAGTGCACAATCATGGCATTAGGGTGATCGCAATTCAAAATGCTTTCCAACATACAGAGCAATGCATGCCATTTCATATCTCTTTGGCCAATCCAAGTATTGTCCACTTTTGGAAGTCCTAAAATCTTGTTAATGCAGAATTTTTGGGCATGTTCTCTAGCCCAGATTATAAAGGAGTAGCTTGGAACTCACACACGAACCATGATGACGGTCTGCCAGTACAGGACACAGAGGGAGTCAGCAGCAAAAAGAGAAACTTTCTGGAAGAGTATGCAGTTTGAAGAACAAAACAAATAATTTTTGAGTGTTAGATTTCTGATTGGTTTCTGTTAGTTAGGTAAAACTGTATGTTAGGTAGTCAGTAACCCCTATTTCTATTGTGAATTCTGAATGGAAAAAAGGAAGTCCTGAGTGTATGGTTTGCTGTGATTGGTTTACACTCTTTAAGAAAACAAGTGAAATGTGAACAGAACTATTTGAAATTGCTGGAGACCACACCTTGGTTTGTAAACATTTTTAACTGATATTGTGCTTGCAAGCTTCTCTTGCTTGTTTGTATAGGAAATTGGTGTAGAGTAATGGGAGTGAGATTTAGGGCCCTATTTAAATGCTGGGGGCATGTATACTCAGTTGAAAGGGTGCTGGAGTATACATACTGCCAAAATGAAGTTCTCCCCGCCAGATTTAAATGCGGGCAGAACTTCTGTGTGGCTACACTGTTTACTACTCCATCATCGCCATAGGCAAACCTCTTAGATGGCCTGACGAAGTAAGGGCGGTCTGTGAATTGGCTACATGTCCATCTGCCCATTAAAAATGAGCAAACACGTAGCCATTTTTTTTCTGTCCATCACCGCCAGGCAAACCCTGATGGGGAGGGTTAGAAACATGCTAATAATGCCCCCCACCCGCCACAGGAGATTACTCACATGGCAAAGGTTGCATCATTTTGTTTTATTTTCAAAAAGCAAATCTTTTGGGATATTCTTTTTTTTTTTTTAAACAGTTTGGTGCAAGGCTTTGTCATGTTGACAGCTTTGCATCAAACTGTTAAAAGCATTGCCTGGAACTGCCACAACAGCGGTTTCAGGCAATGATATATAAATGGCTTGCGGTCATTTATAAATCTGGTGGGCAGTCCCTCCACAAGGGCAACAGAATATTTTTCTCTGTCACCCTGACAAAATAACAGGTCATCCACCAGAATATGAATCGAGCCCTTTATGTCTAGCAAACCCCTGCACGGCATTGGTTCAAAGCCCAACAAGCTGTTCTGTGGAAGTTGAGCAGTTTATGTTTTCAAGCAGGCATATGAACCACCGCACCTATCCTGCCAGAACTTTAGGAATAGTGTCAACTCGTATAAGGTGAGACCATTTCACTTAAGTGGTGGAATCTCAATTAAGCACAGCCTTTGGCCTCTAGTGATGCTTTTGGGAATAGCTGTTTTGGGTGGAAAAGTGTGTTTTCTGCACAGTATTTGTGTTGTGCAAAATCCCTCACTGAGAGACTGCTCCCGCCATACACAAAACCTCTGGGGTTCCTGAAAGTCTCCTCTACATGGCATTTGTTTGGTGTCAAAACCGTTGACCGACTGGAAAACTAGTGAAGAACTAACTACACACAGGTTGAAAAGCTCCTGCTATGCACCGTTCTTACCCTGTGGAGAACCCCTCACAAATAGCCCACTCCCCTCAGATAGCAATGTCCACATATGTTGCCAAACTTGTAGCACATTTGCCTTTACCCTCTAGTGATCCATTTGGAAACAGCCAATCTCTTGTCGGTAAACAAGTGCAAATGTGTGAGTAAGATTCTAGTGCACATTATCTTCATACTGTACACAACCTATCATGGACAGATTTTTCTGTTCAGAAACCCAAATTCACTTAGGTGGTCAAAATTCTACTATGCATGGTCTTTTCCTCATGATACACACCTCACGAATAGTCAAGTCCTCTGCATACAGGTTGGAAAGCCCGTGATATGCACTGTGTTAATTTTGTGCTTAGACCCTTCATGAAAAACTGAGATAAACCCTTCACAGACACCCAACTCCCCCAGGCAATGAACGTCAAATGGGTGAAGAAGGTGTTGCTGTGCACAGTGGTTGTGTTGTGCACAACCCCTCATGGACCAACCACTCCATCCAGACACCCAATCCTATTTAGGTGGAAAACCCCTATTGTGCATGGCTTTCACTCTGGGCAAAATCCTTTGTGGATCGGCAAGTCCCTGAGGGTAATGAAACATAGACAGGTGGGCAAGCCCTGGTTACTAGTGTTTTTGCTCCATAAACAACCCTCAACTCCTCAGGGTCACTCCACTCCTCTCAAACATCCATGCCCACTTACATGGGACATAACTACTACAGATGGCTTTCAACCTCTTATGATCTGTTTGGAGATATTCAATCCCTTGAGAGTAGCCAACTGCAAACGGGTGGATAAGTTCCAAGAGTACATAGTCTTCACACTGGGCAAAGCCTGTGATGGTTAACCCTCGCTCTCCAGACACCAAAGCCCACTTAGTTGGCTGAACTCCTACTATGCATGGTCTTTGTCCTGTGCTGAACCATTTGTGGACAGTCAACTTCCTGTGTGCAACCAGCTGCACATGGATTGGCAAGCCCCTGTTGCACACGGTCTCCACTCTCTGCACAACACCTCATGGAAGACGAAAAAATGAGGACATTTGAAGACATTTTTCCGTGGTCTACCTCGCTTAAGGAGGCATATGATTTTGATACAAATATCTATTGCCCAATGGTAGTAGATAGAGATTAATTCAAAAACACCTGGGTGGTTCCATGTCAAGGCCATTCACCACCCATGAAATGTCCACTTCACACAAAATAATGCAAATTAGTAAGTAGCATCACTTTCTGTTAGTTTAGGACACTATCCAACACTAATTAAAATTGTCATTAGATATTAAATCACACTGTACCATTTTACATTATATTTGCATTACATAAGTAATAGAAACATAACACAAAGCATTAATTATTATGGACCTCAAAATTCAAAAAAGCTTTATTTGGTACATAAAACATGACCATAAAAGCACATAAAATAACAGTAAAACAAATGTGCAACAAACCCGCTGGGGCGTTATTTGGTTAAAATATTGTAATGAAAAATACAATGCAAGTAACATTTTTAAAATAACAGTAAAAACCATAATTGTGCAAAATACATTAATGATAAAGAGGCATCGAACCATACATGTATCTATCTATGTCTCTTAATGATTACCTTAGTTTAATGACATAGGCAAGGAAGGACGCAAGGGCAAAACTAGTTTTTGCATCTTGCATATCCATCAAAAATTGACAAGCTGCTGTGTGTAACCGCAACCCTTCTCTTAAAAAAGGGCCTATAGTTCTTTTTTCTGCCTTCATTGTGAAATTTACAGAAGATGACTACATGTTTTGTAGACTTGGGGGCTGAATTGTCAGAAGAGCACTTGTAGCCCTTAGAGCCTGTGGACAATGCTATCAGATGGTGGAAGACTGACAAATGAAATCTAGTCACTAGAAACCTGTGGTAGGTGTTATGAACCCTTCCCAGGTACTGCTGCAGTCCACAGGAACTTTGATATGATGTATATAGTGCAGCCATTGGTTGGGACTCTGCCCTGCTTCTTGTTATATACCCCATTTGGTCCTTAGTCAGTTGCTTCAGGGCATTTTTAGAGAGCTGCCCTATGTCCCCCAGGTGCTCCCAAAGGTTCATATTATTGTCAGCTAAAGTGTGCAGTATCTTTTTAATTTCAGACAATTCAGACAGCCATTGAATCGTATGTGCTTCATCTAGTGACATACAGCCCGTTATAATGTCAGAATAGCTTCATTTCATGTCTAGACTGAATGCCAAAGCAGCAGCGGTCTCACTTCTAGCAACGCTGCTATGGACTGTAAGCCAAGTTCTAAATGGATAATGATACCGTAGGTTGATTTAGGGACGATAACAACCTTCTTACAAATGTATCTTCCTGCATTTGCAATGTTGTGATGTCCCCTGAACCCCAGATTTCCGCCCCATATGAGGCAGCAGCAAGTTTTTGGGCATTATATCATGTCCAGCATACTCTTCGACCCATGCTTAGCAGCAAACCTAAAAATAGCCTAATTATTCCTGACCATGTCAGTGACAGTACAATCTTTATGCATTTTCCAAGGTCCTTAGTCTTAAAATCTAAGGCCAAAGTAATTAAAGTGCTTGGTGCATAAAATCCTTTCTCTCCCTCAAAAAAAGGATAAGATCTCCCTTTTTTTTTCTTGCCCTGAGTATACTTCAAGTCAATTCCTTCTATGAAGTCACTAAAGGGATTAATGAGAACTTGGAGGGGGGCTGGGGTTAAGGCTAGAAGAACGGCATTCAGAGCCGGCTTTAGTGCTGGTGGCGCCCTGTGCGACAATGTTTGTTGGCGCCCCCCCATGACCACCTCCACCACGGATACTCTCACTATTACCCTTTAACAGTGACCAAGTCTCCATAACCACACTCTCTCAGATGCATTGAATTAGTTATATAGCGCCACTCATACCAGTGTAGGGTGTCCGAGCACTTTGCATCACACGCATATTACACAGAGAAAATCAATCATACTGTATAAATCAGTGTATAGGAAATGTTACATAAGCCAAAGAACTAAAAGTGTAGGAGTCACATGTCATCCATACTGGTAGGCAGTATAGTTTAAGAGTGCTTGGTGTGGAGAAGCACAAACTCAGTAGAAAAAGAAACAGCATAGTTGGGAGTTTTCTTTAATAATAATCGATTTCTAGCCAAATTAACCCTTTTTGCAACATAATCAATGTTCTAATAATGTATACTTTGCAGTGTGTATGCAGTTCTAGGATGAAAGTTAATAGCTCACTATTCTATATTAGGACTTTAAGTTCTAAATTGCAAGTAACAAAAGGATGTCTCTTTTGAAAGTAGTAACCTGCTGCTGATCTGTTTACATCATACACACTCTGTAATCTATTTGGTACACGTTCTTTGCAGTAGGCATATTAACCCTCTGCACTAACTTCACCTAAGTCAAAACCTCAACTATACAAAATGCTGATCTCTCTCCAGTGAGATAATTAATCACACGAGTTATCTTGACATTTATGTGAGGCCTGGTCATTGCTGAGGGAAAGAAACGCTGCAGCAGGTGCTTCAAAAGCATAATAAACTCTCAAACACGGCGCCCCCAGGAAGCCAGCACCTGGTGCGGTGGCACCGGTCGCACCGCCCTAAAGCCGGCCCTGACGGCATTAGCCGCATATAGCAAATTTGGTACAGATTTAGCCTCTACTCTGGGGGCATCAGTACCAAATGATTGAAGCCGTTCATCAATGCCATTTACATACAAAGAGGAGAGAAACGGGGCCAGTAGGCACCCCTTTCTTACTCCACTACGAATGTGAATAGAGTTCTCCCTGTGTACCGAATACTACCTTGGCAGAAATATTACTGTACATGTGAGTAAGTTGTGAAATGGGGGCGTGGCCAACTGGCAGCCATGGTGGACACACAGTAAAGGAGCTCCGCACCCAGACCAGGAAACTCCTGCCTTAATCCTGCATAAATGATCCTCATCCTCAGTATAAAGTTGGTACTTAGTGGGTAAGTGCTGTGCTCCAAGGAACCTTCACACACTACATTTGTTTCCCAAATACCATTTATTTGTACGTTACACCGGGGAACGCCGGAGCGGTGATCTGCTCACATCGGGGTCCGGGCGCCAATTCCCAGAATATGGCCTCCGGCAGACTTCCGTCTACGTCAAGCGCATAGCGCGTAAACGACTGGACCGCTACACCACATCTCCCCCCTTTAACACCAAACCCAAAGTAACTGTACAGTCTTACTTGCTGTCCATAGCGAATTCTCCAAACCTCCTGGGCATCATGACTCGTCTGCCACACCGTGTTCGACCACTGAGACCACCAGAACTCGGAGTAGAGTCATTATGTCCCAACTTGGGTGCTTCCCCACCGTCCATACGTCCTGCTTCCCTTCTACTCTCCAGATCTGTTCTCTCTTGGGTGCTGGACGCTTGTTCTCTCATCTCCTCTCTCTCCTCTTGTACTGTTCTCGGTGGCGGACTGGTCCCCTCCTCCTTGGGACTCTCCGGGTTTCCTCCTTTTCTCGGTGAGGTGTTAGCTGTCTCTTCTATGGTGTTGCTCACACCTGCTGAATTACATCTTGCCATACGATCTTGGGACCATATTTTCCCGTCGCTGAGGAGCGCTGACCTGGAATAGGGTTTCATCACTTGAAGAGGGGGTATGAATTTACTATCCCCTTTCTTCTTCTGTGTAGGCAGCTTGATTCTCACCCATTCACCCTTCTCTAATGTGACCTCTTTGGTGTTGTGTTTAGCGTCGTAGTGCTCTGTGTACATCGCCTGGGCTCTCTCTAAGTTCCTGCGCACCACTGCTGGTGACCAGTGGCTTTGCACCGTGAGACGTTTCCATGCCACATTATCCTTCGTGAAGGGTTCTCTTCCTCTCAGGATTCTGAAAGGACTGTATCCCGTGGTGTTGGGTGTTATCCGATAGGCCCACATCAGTCGTTTCAGTTCTTTCACCCAGTTCATGCCTTGACTGATCGCCGCCTGACCGATCCCATGATCACCCAGTTAAATCTCTCCGCTAGTCCGTTCCCGGCCGGGTGATATATAGGAGTATGTCGTACAGCAATGCCATTCCTCTCCATGAAGGTCTCCCACTTGGTTGATGTAAATTGCGGGCCGTTGTAAAATCCCTTTGGGGATCCCTTCTCTTATAAAGATGTCTGTTAAGAAGGCCAGTATTGTTTCGGTTTCTGTGTTTTCAGTCACGTCGATCTCCGGCCACTTAGAGTACCGATCTATGACCACGTGATGTATTTCTGATCGCCTTGTGCGTCCTGTATAAGTCCCAGGATGTCTATGGAAACCTCTTCCCATGGGTTTTCCGGGCAGTCGTGTCTTCCTAGGGGCGGGCGTAATACTTTCTGGGTCTTGTCCGCATTGCTGCACTGTTCGCACGCCCTTACATGCCTCTCTATCATCACATCCATCCCGGGCCACCAGTAGTCTTCTTTTGCTCTCCATTTTGTTTTTACGATTCCTAAGTGTCCTTCGTGTGTGATGGACACGATGTGATTTCTCAGGGAGTAGGGAGGGATAACTTTGGTACCTCTTAACAAGAACCAGGGTTTGTCCCCTATCGACATTTCTTCTCGGATTTCCCAGTACTGTTTCAATTCTTCCTCCAACAGCCTCTTGTCCGGCCATCCGTTCGTCAAATATGCTTTCACCGCACTTAGTTTCACATCTTTCTCGTATTCATTTTCCCATTCCTGGGCGCTTATGGCTTTCTCTGGGTCCCCTGTGAGAGCAACTGCGTACTCTTCCCATCCTCCTTCTTCTTGGTCCTCCACACTTTCTTTGGATGCAGCCCTACTCAAAAAGTCCGCTACCTTGTTCTTATGTCCAGGTAGGTACTCCACCTCATACACATAGTCCAGGAGCCTCAGTGTCATTTTGGCAATCCTGGGAGTGGCATGTTCATGCCCGCTCGATGTGAGGACTTTCACCAAGGGTTTGTGGTCAGTACGCAGAAGAAACTTTCCTCCCCACAGGAACTGCCGGAATCTCTCCATAGCCCACACTTCCGCCAGCATCTCCTTCTCGATGACGCTAAATTTGTTTTCGTTAGGGGCCAATGCTCTGGAGGCGAAGCTGATTGTGGTGATTACTCCTTCTGTGGATTGTTGCGTGAGTACTGCCCCTAACCCTCGATAGCTGGTGTCAGTGGTTAAAATGGTCTGCGCTTCCGGGTTGAACCCATGTATAGGCACTGCGTCACTGATGTTGCGCTTCATGTCCTCGAACTCCTGTTGTTCCCTTGCCGTCCATTGAAATGTAGATTTGTCCTTCAGTAGTAGTCGCATGTTATGGGTCTTGGATGCAAAGTGTGGAACAAATTTACTATAAAACTCTGCCATCCCCAGGAAAGTCCTGATGTCTTCCCTGTTCTTGGGTGTAGGAGCATCTCTGATCGCTGTGACATTGGATGCTTTCTGTTCGATACCTTGCTGACTTATCTCGTGTCCCAAATACGTGACTTTGGTCACTCCAAATTTACACTTGTCCAATTGGGCGGTGAGTCCATTTTGCATCAATACGGTGAGTACTTCCTTTAACTTCATGTCATGGTCCTCTCTGGATGTTCCCATCACCAATATGTCGTCCTGGAAATATTGGATGCCTTCTTTCTTGTGGAACAACCGGTGCATCAGTTTTTGAAACACTGCCGCCGCCGCGGCTAATCTGAAGGGCATCCGTAAGAATTTATAGCATCCAAATGGTGTGATAAATGAGGTCAGGTGGTTGCAGGACCGATGCTAGGCAATCTGGTGGTAGGCTGATGTCAGGTCGATGGTGGAGAACCATTTTGCTCCCTGAGTTTTTGCTAGCATTTCGTTGATCCGGGGAAGTGGGAACTTGTCCACCACGATGTTTTTGTTAAGTTCTCCTAGGTCGACACACAACCTCACCTTCCCATTTGGTTTCTGCGCTACCACCAAGGGCGCCAGCCATTCTGCGTTGTTAATTGCCTCTATCACCTCATTATCTTCTAGTCTCTGCAACTCTTCCTGTACCGCGGTCCTGGTCCGGAACTGGATGTTACGTGCTTTGTGGGACACCGGTCGTGCCCCCTCTCTCAGATGGATCCTATGCGTGAACTTTGCCATGCATCCAATGGAGTCTCTGAAGACTTCCGGGAATTCTTCCTTCCATCACTGTGCTCCATATTCCGGTCCCTCATCTGTCATAAGGACTTGCGTGTGTCCTCCTGGGTTTAACTTCATTCCCAGGGCTCCTTGATCCTTCCAACCTAGCACCGACGGCCCCTTTTCGGCCACATACAATTTCCCCTTGCATGTTCTGCCTCTGAACTCGAAGGACAAAGGACAAAATCCCACCATTGGGATAGGCTCTCCAGTGAACATCACTGGGTGGATGTCTGTGGGCCTTAGATGATAATCCGTTCTTGGGACGAACTCCTTCTCCCATATTTTCCTCTGGATTATCGTGTAGGGTGACCCCGAATCAGCTACCATGGTCACTTGGACCCTCCGATCGTCATCTCACATTTCGGCTTCTTGTCGGTGGTACATGCTTTTGCCTAGGACCTGCTCTTCCACTATCAGGATTCCTTCTTCGTCTTCCTCCTCCTCTTCTTCATTCTCCTTGTGCCAGTCTTGTGCCACATACTTTACTTCGCTTCTAGGGGTCTTCCTCCTACTCACTTTCTCATAGTGTCCCAACAGTCCACAATATGTGCATTTGGCACCGAACGCGGGGCAACCCTTGTCGTTGGCGGCATGGGTGCTGCTGCCGCATCTATAGCAGGTAGTCCTACTCCAATTCCGTTGTCCTTGTGGCCTTGGGGTTCTAGCATTGTACTTTTTGTAATTCCTAACTCCTTGTTGTCCTGGTGGTGGTTTATTGTCACTTGCCTTCCTGTCCGCTACTTTGCACACTGTTTGCCCTTGACTGCTCTCTTGCTTGGCAGCTGCCGCGCACCTCTTGGTCAACTCCGCCTTTTTTACCAATGCCACTACTTCTTTCAAAGGTGCATCGCCGTTTATCCACAGCTTCTCTTGTATGGAGGAATTCACCGTGTGCATGATGATTTGATCTCTTATCAATTCTTCTTGTAAGGTCCCAAATTTGCACGTTATGGCTAATTTTTGTAGCGCCGCCACATATTCATCGACGGATTCCCCTTTTTCTTGCTTCCTATGGTAGAAGTTATACCTGTCTATCGCTGTGCAGACCACCGGGCGATAGTGGGTGTCAAGGCCTTCTAACGTGTGCTGGAACATGTCTAAATCCATTGCGGCTCGTTCCTTTTTCACCAGGTTTTGGTATACTCTCTGTCCTGCCGGGCCCAAATGGTGGAGTAGAATTTTCTTCCGCCGGGCGCTTGAGAACTCTGCTTCCCCCTCCTCTTCCAGCGCCGACAGGTAGTTCAAGAAGTACTGTTTCCAGTCCTCCCATGGCATTTCTGGTTCTCCTCCTTTTGCCAAGAATCGCACCCGGTTCGTCAACGAGAATGTTTGAGCACACATATTCTCCCCTTCAGCGGCCCTGTTCTTGAATTGGTAGGACTGGCTGGGAGTCCTGCAACCTGGGCGTCCCTAGGACGCACGTCGTCCTCCTGTCTAGAATCCCCACTCTCCACGTGGCTGTCGCTTAGCTGCGCCAGGGTACTGGACGCCCCTACTGGGGTTGGATGGCAGCTGAGCCCTCTCTTTCCCGTGGGCAGCGTGGAAATATCGGCCGGGGACCTTCAGTATGCAGATGGGTTGGCCCCTGGTGAAGTGGACTGAGGAGTCCTAGCGCCCCAGCAATTGAGGTGTCGCTGGCACCGTGGCGCACTCACCGCTGCTCTGCTGCGCTCCCGGTGATTTGCTCCCTGTGTGGGTAATCCAGGTGTCGAGATGTCCCAAGTGGATTCCGAGTGGGGTGCAGGGTGATTCTTTACCACCTCGTCGCCATTATAAAGTTGGTACTTAGTGGGTAAGTGCAGTGCTCCAAGGAACCTTCACACACTACATTTGTTGTCCAAATACCATTTATTTGTACGTTACACCAGGGAGCGCCGGAGTGGCGATCTGCTCACATCGGGGTCCGCGCCAATTCCCAGAATATGGCCTCCGGCGGACTTCCGTCTACGTCACGCGCATAGCGCGTAAATGACTAGACCGCTACACCACACTCAGCAATACTCGCGGAGACTGAACTGATAGGTGCCCAGCTGTGAGGAAGCCGCAGATGAACTGACGAGAGCCCCACGAGCTGTTGCCTGGGGAGCAGTGATAAGATGCCGGGAGGAAACCGCATGTGCAGCCTAGCCTGTGGGACGAGAGGCGCGGGCTAGCGGCAGCACGCTGCAACACAGCAACGTACATTAACAAAGTGTTTGCCCGGATCTCTCGCCCCTTGATACTCCGACTTGGGACCTGATGTGTGCCTGGGTGTGCGGAGGCCGAGTCCTGGACCCTGCAAGGGGCCTTTGCAGCTGGCTGAGGACCGGCGAGCTGCGCTGACAACCCCTGGCGCCCTGTCCTCGGAGCGGACTGATGCGAACCTACTGAGTTGCCGACCGGGCGCACACCCAGAGAAGGAGTGTTGAGTGAGGGGGCACCTGGAGGTAACGTCCTTGTAAGCCTGCTCTGCTGGGAGCCGGAAAGCAGGGGATCGCAATACTCAGTGGAGAGCGGAGAGACATACCTGCATTGCATGTGGTGCTTCCGGGGCTGGGAGTGCTCCACTTCCTTGAGGGCCCTGATTCCACTGTAGTATCCCCACCTGAGCACGGAGACGATCGGCGGTGTAAAACCACCATTGCGGCCTGCGTGCGGTCCCCTCCCCCCTCATCCGCGATGCACAGGGAGCGCCAAGGCTCATGGGCCCGATGTGCGTCCGGGGGCTGTCTTCCTTTACTATTCCAAGTATGGCCACCGGAGAGTGGGACAGCGGAGCGCTGCGGGAGGGGGGGGACGGGACGCCATCAGCATAATTGGGAGAGCCCGGGAGCCAATGCAATAGCATTGATAAAGATACTTTGGCCTGTTACCAGCCCCCCATGCTGGCAGTAACGCAGAGAGAGAGTTAGAATAGCATACTGAGGCAACATGATATCCACCCCTGGGTGTGATGACTGCATCTGAGGGGTGCTGAACTGAGGTGCAACTCCAGACACTGTACACGCTAGGCCCGATTGCAGCGGCATACCTGGTCTGCCTGCTGGGATAGCAGGCTCTGGATCCTGATGGTGTAAGACAAGGGGGGCATTGACACTGGCAGGGGTACATTGAGCCGCTGGGAGTGTACTGCAGCACCAATTTTAGGGGTTGCTCACAGCCTGAACAAAAGCCCCTGTGCCTCTGACCCACATAAAAACAGGCTGTGCTGCAGGGAGTGCATAATAAACACTGTGACGAGCTGTCTCCGCCCGACCGATGTTATAGAACACCCTGTAGAGCAACGCCGGACGCCATCATAAAATGGGGTGCCCTGAAAGGAAAGTGCCGGACGCAAGCACCACAGGTACCCAGCAATCGGAGGAAATGGACACCCCCTTCCAATTGACAAATTGTATCCCACCCACTAACCTAGAGGCACCCCAGGATAAATTAGACTTAATTCTGCAAGAGGTGAGGGACTTGAGACGATCAATCGAACAACAAATTAGTACCCTAACCACTGGCTTCACTCTCCTGAAGGCAGATCATGTCAAGCTGGCAGACAAAGTGAAGACTAACACACTTACCCTGGCAGAAATTATGCCCCCTCACAAGAAGCACGTAGTGTAAATCACACAACTGCAGCCCCAAGTGTCTGGGCTCCAGGAAAAGGGTCGATGACGCCAAAGGAAGAATCCGACGGAATAACGTCCAAGTCGTAGGTTTGCCAGAATGCTGTGAAGGTCCAAATGCGACCAACTTCATGGAGCAGTGGTTCAGAGATCACGTGGCCCCAGGGGGCCTATCAACCTTCTTCTGCGTGGAGAGAGCACATAGAAGCCTCATGGAGAGGCCAACAGCCGGGGCGCCCCTTCTCCCCATGATTGCTAGAATACTACACTTTAGGGACCAGGACACGTTGTTGCAGAAAGCTAGAGAAAGATCACAAATCCAGTATAAGATCCACCAAGTGTCCCAGTACCCGGACTTCACTATGATAGTGCAACGTAGGCGGTCCTCATACCAAGAGGTCAAAAAGAAAATGATTGCCTTGGACATTAAATATGCACTGCTGTTCCCGGCTCGACTTAAGGTCCTCCATGACCAAAAAACACAGTTCTTTGACACCCCAGAAGAGGCAGAAGAATGGCTGGAAATCATGTTCCCTCTGACGGAATATGGGCCCTCTTCTCAAAGCATTCCCCGGACACCGACAACTACTCAGAACAGACGATCTTGCCATAACATACCAAGTAACAAGTCCGGGACCGGGAACCCTATGCTGGAACAAGTACAGGAAGGTCGCAAAGAGGCAATTGCAGCAGTAAACACATTTCGAGACAGTACTCACCACAAAACCTCAGACTCCTCGGATGAGGACATAGTCCACTCTGACTCGGAAGGTAGCCTAGCGCTATTTCGAACTGTGACACCCCAAACTGCAGATGGTTTCCTGGGATGAGGTGCTACCAGGTGGGACAGTCAGAAAAAAAACAATCAGAACACTCTATAAGGTACTCAGAGATAACATGCTGATAGCAGTGTGCACATCCTCTCCCATAGTCGTATTGGAATGTTTAGAAAACAATCCTGGTCCGGGTCGAGGTGAGCTCAATTGCCACTCACCTCAATAGCCGGGACACCAGGGATAAACCCCCCACTAATGGCAAAAGCAATTAAGTACTTGTTAAATGTTTACACTGTTGTGTATCTAGTTTGGACCAGCACATTTCTAGTGCTGGACCGTGTATATAATGTTATAGTTATGGACCACAAGGACTCAGGCCCACCCAACGTGCTATACTGTAGTTATTATACACCAACACACCCAGTGCATAGGCGCAATAGACACAACACCATGTAAACATGCAGAGTACCGATAATATGATTACCTGGAATGTGCGGGGACTGTGGTCCATACATAAACGCCATAGAATACATGCACAGCTGAATCGGCGCATGTAGTTTTCATGCAGGGGTCGCACCTCACTGACATGGAAGTGATTACATTGAGGAAAAAGTGGAGAGGCCAGGTATTCTCCACATCATACTCAGCATTTGCTAGAGGGGCAACAATCTGGATCAGGAACGGAGTTCCATTTAAACCACTAGAACAATGGGTGGATCAGCTTGGGAGATACTTTTTAGTGCGTGGCATATTAGATGGTACGCAGCTGGTACAAGGTAGCCTTTACACCCCAAATTTCGATCAAGATAAGTTCCTCATGGGCTTCAACTCGGATTTAGTGGGATGGTCTGTCCACCCGTGGATCCTTGGCGGGGATTACAACGCTGTCATGCACATAAGCCTGGATCATTCTCATTCCCCACTCCAAGGAGCAGGGTCTATAAAACAAGCAGAGGTGCTCCGCAATTGGGTGAGCAACTGGACACTGGGGGATGTGTGATGCTTAAAATGCCTGACCAATAGAGAGTATTCCTTTTTTTCGTCCACACATCAGCTCCATACACAGATAGATAGAGGAACTGCTTGGCTCTTCTCACTGCACAGGTTACACACACCAGGTACCTTAGTAAGAACTTCTCGGACCACAATCCCTTAGAGATCACCCTTACTTGGGGCAGAATCCCCACTCCAGTCTCTACCTGGAAATTATGGCCACAAATGCTTTAAGACTCTGTTTTTCAGAAAATGCCAACACGGCCTCCACACGCCACTTAGAGTGAGAGGCATTTAAACTGTGATAAGGGGCATAGCCGTAAGAACCACAGCCGGAGCCAAACAAAAAATACACATCAATCTCAAAACCGTAGAACATAACATAAATAGATAAGAGCAAGAAGCGGTAGGTGACCCTGCAAAGACAGCACTGCTCCAGGAGGCCCGTGTTAAGCACGTTGAACTACTGGAAACCCTCAGACAAATAGACTACAAATCATATACCCAAACCAAGCATACTGAGGTAGATAGGGCAGGAACACTTCTGGTGTGTATAGTACGAGATGCGCCTCCTCCTGTGGCGATACCTTAAATAACCACTCTTAGAGGTGATACGGTGCATACACAATTGGAAATAAATGAGGCGTTCTGTGCATATTAGGAATCACTCTATCAATCCCCCCCACACGTAGCGGATGACTATTACACTACATTCCTAGATGCTCTAACATTCCCCCAGTTGAGCCGAGCAGCACAAGATACCCTATCTGGTCCTATCACTAAATCTGAAATAAAGGAAGCAATCTGGGACCTGCCACGAAATAAGGCCCCAGGCCTTGATGGCCTGCCGATAGAATTCTTTGATACTTTCTCAACTGCCCTGATCCCACATCTAGAACGGCTGTACAAGTCTGCAATGGACACTGGGGCGTTACCCTCAAATACAATGCAAGCTTTAGTCGTTTCTCTCCCCAAGCCGGGTTGTTCGGCTACTGACATTTCTGAATACAAACCCCTCTTGCTCCTTACTACCGGGTATAAAATACTTAGCAAAATTCTAGCGCAACGCTTACTCCCATATCTACATACATTAATCCACACAGATTATCCCCCGCACTATTTGTACTAGCATTGGAACCCTTGGCCATTAAGTTGAGGTCAGCTGCAGGACAAATTGGTATTAGGCTGGATAATATTACACATGTGGTGTCTGCTTACACGGACAACATAATTATCTATGCAAAGGATTTGGTTACCACCCTAAAGCAGGTCCCAGAGATATTTTCACAATTTGAGAAAATTTCGGGTCTTGCTATAAATGAGGCAAAGTCCAAGGTCTTTTTCTTCTGCCATGGAAAACGCCCAAAAGCCATACAATTTGGACAATTGTAACTGTCTGTGGCGCAGCACACATTCAAGTACCTAGGAATCCAAATATATAGAAGCGCACAAGATCTAATAGAGGGTAACATCACCAAAGGACTACGGACTCTTAGATCACAAACTGCATTCTGGCCATTGTTGCCATTGTCAGTGATGGGGCTTGTGGCTATTTAAAAAATGGTGGTCCTCCCACAGCTTTTATATTACTTTACAAATCTGCTGGTACTGATCCCCACTCCTATTTTTAAATCACTAGACACTCTGATATCCGAGCTGATATGGGGAACCGGTCGTTGATGGATAAGCCTAGCTAATCTGCAACTAGACACGGACAAGGGAGGGCTGGGAGTACCCGATCTCTGAGCGTACTGCTATGCGAGCCAACTTCAGTGGCTGTCATACTCGCTTGTGGGACGTAATCTGCATGAACTAGGCTACACAGTCCAAGACATCGAGCGAGGCACTCTGCACACACTGCTGCTGCCCCGGGCCACTGTATCACCGGGAGCCCCGACACTACTACCCACAGCTCTCGCTTACAAGAGGAAGACACTCCAATACATACATAACTGCCCCTCATATTTCTATTTCTATTTAGGGGGTTTTGTAAAGCGCTTGGTGACGCCCAGCGGCGTGTCCCCGCGCTGAGGAGCAGATACTTACTGGAACCTACAGAAGTGGAATACCTTACTGTTCGAATAGTGCAGTTTTAAGCTTGGCTCTAAAGATTAGTTCTGATGGTTCTAGTCGCAATGCTATGGGTAGTGTGTTCCATCTAGAAGCTGCAAGGTACCTAAAGGATCTTCCGCCCATCCGTGCTCTAGACACCTTGGGGATAGCCAGGAGTCCTGAGCCGGAAGATCTCAGGGAGTGGGACGGCTCATAAGACGTCAGCAGTCCTTTCAAAGGGAGAGGAGACCTCCCATTGATGATCCGATGGCACGTGCATAGTGCTTTGAATTCTACCCTGCTTCTGATCGGGAGCCAATGCAAAGACCGGAGGGCCGCTGAAGATGCGGCTCTTCTGGGTAGTCTAAGCACTAGTCGGGCAGCAGCATTCTGTAAGACCTGTAGGCGCCTCAAATTCTTCTCCAAGGTCCCTAAATAGAGAAGATTGCCATAGTCCATCTTTGATGTGACTAGTGCATGCACCAGGGTTTGACGGGCTCTTACAGGTAAAAACTTCAATGCCTTCCTGAGACTTTTGAGGGTCCCGAAGCATGATCCGACCACCCGATTGATCTGGGGGCCAAAGGTCAGGTCAGTATCGAACCAGATGCCCAAGTTCTTTGCTTTCTGGCACGGGATGGGTGTTGGACCTAGGCATGGTGGCCACCATGCCGACGTCCATGCCGACCGGCCTCCCCCCACGACCAGCACCTCGGTCTTGCCTCCATTAAGCTTGAGACAATTGGCGGACATCCAGGCAGCTAGATCTTGCATGCAAGCTCTGAAGATGTCCGCCGAAAGATCGGGTGCGCGCGACAGGGAGATGACCAACTGCGTGTCGTCGGCATAAGACACCATTCGGAGGCTGTGACTCTCTACTAAGGTGGCAATCGGGGCAACATAGAGATTAAAAAGTGTTGGACTCAGGGACGAGCCCTGCGGCACCCCCTGGTCCAAAGCGATTCGCTCAGAGTAATGGTCACCTTGCCTCACTTGGAAGCATATGCTGAGAACACACCACTCCTCGGTATTCCCACACCTATGGACCTAATCACCAAACGCAGAACCCTTGCGTGGTTGGAGGGGGTGTTGCCACGGTGGGGGCATTGTTTAGCGATGGATCCCTAATAGATGATGAGAACTTCGTCAGGGAACACGGGGTATCAGATAGCTTATATTTAACTCATGCAGCAATATACCACTACGTCAAGAAGCACTGGGCTCCATTGAGGGTAGAACCCCTAACTCATGTACAGGCAATTTATTTAATGGGGAAAGGATGTCATCTTACAAAATGGCTGTATAGAGGCATTAGGGCACATGCAGGGATTCCCCTCTCTGTCGTGCGTAACAGATGGGCAGAGACTCTTGAGAAAGATCTTACCGATGAAGAATGGGCAGGGATGTTAGAATACCCCAAAAAGGTGTCCGGGAATGCCAAATTCAAATTCATCCAATACATGATATTGCATAGAGCTCATCTCACCCCGCAGCGCCTGCAGCATGTGTTCCCCAATTCGCAACAATGCTGCCCTAGATGTAAACTGGGGGAAGCAGATCTCCTCCATATGCCATGGTCATACCCAGTACTTACTGAATATTGGAATAAAATAATCACAAGCATTAAAACGGCGACGGGCCTATCCATTCAGGAAATGGCTGGCAACTGCCTGATGGGTATGACTCGACGCCCGAAAGCACAGAAAGTACAATTACGCGAAAAGCTGCATAACAATGCAGTGGAAGTCAGCAAGGTCCCACACTGAGTATACTTGGCACGGAGAGGTGGTGAGGTGGGGAAGTGCCGAAAGCGCAGCCAAAAGACGAGAAGAAGCCCTGGGCCATCGCAAAAGACCTATCTCAATGGAATAGGACCTTATAATGGAAGCATTCAAGTCCATCAAACCTGCACCCGTCCCCAGAGCCCAAGAGGAGTAGGGATATACTATAACCTAGTCTCCGCACATGTAAATAAGACAACCTTAATTATGAAAAAGTAGTGTATAAGCACCAAATAACCCCGGATAGCCCTTATAAGTACGACTGGGTGCGATATGGCGGAATTATGTGACAATGACATGTATAGGGGTGGGTCCAGCAGAGCTGGGAGGGTTGGGAGGGGGAGGGGGGAACAGTTAATTAAATTCAGGAATACTGGTGAAACACTTGCATATGACTATAGACAACATGCTGAAATCGTAGTAGAAATGACTGTTCAATGTATAATGTAACACAAAGTTGCTATGTCTTGCTAAATACAGTCTGGATATACATGTCAATGTACTGGTACGGATCACCATTGTAAAAGAGCATGATGGACTTATGATGGCGTGAGATGTAATACTTGTATGGTATATAAAACCTGAAAAACCCAAAAAAGTGTGTTTAAAAAAAGTGAGTAATTTGTGCAATAATCTTTTTAGGGGCCCCAAAATCAGAACACCTCCATAGCTTACTATGGTTCACCAATAAAAAAGCACTTAAATCCATAAAACACATATACAAATCACTAGACCTCACATTAATATATGTCCCTATTAAAAGACTAAATCTAAGGCACTGTTTGGTCATACCAAGACCCCGTCTGAAGCCATACTGTGGGTTTGAGAGTATGTTATTGGCCCATTCCTCCAATCTCTCGAATAATACTCTTCCTAGTAATGTTACTGAGTAGTCCAACAGAGAGAGTGGCCTATTGCATTTGGGGTCCTGTTGTGAGCCTTTTTTAAATACAGGAATGGTGATTGACTCAGATCAGGTGGGTGGTTTATATCCCTTTCCAGCAGCATTACACACCTGGGCACCCATAAATCAGGGAGTTGCTAATGTGAATTAATAACTGCAGAGTGTTATACTCCAAACATAATGAAAGTTATCCTTATCGCCTCTCAGTAAGTCACCCATAAATTGGTCTGGGTAGACACCTGCCCACTTTATCTGTATCGATGTGTCTTTTTCTAGATAATTATGTGTAATGGCTTCCATCTTGTTTTCAGCATGATTTGGGAACTCTTGTGATAACTTAAGAGGGTTGTGATCACTTACACAATTTTTACCTGTCACCAACTCAAGCGCAGTTACACCACATTCTGGACTTAACTATCCACCATACAATATATACTGACCATTAAAAACCGGTTTACTTCTTATAGCTATGTATCTTTGCACCACAGCTATGTAGAAGGCCATTAATGGTTAGTACAGTCGTAATTAGACTGTATTATAATGTTATCTTCAAATAAAACAGAGGGGCAGATTTATGAGCCCCTTGCGCCTCATTTACGCCGCCGTTGCGTCACTTTTGTGACGCAGCGGCGGCGCAATTCCTGCGCCATGCTGCGGGGTATTTACAACGTGACGCATCTGGCAGATACGTCACGTTGTAAAGCCCTGTGCCACATGTAGGCGTTCTGGAGCAGGGGGGGGGCGTTTCGCCGCAGGAACGCCTCCTAAAAGTGGCTGAGTGAAATCTACAAGATTTCACTCAGTCACTTTTAAGGCCATGCTGCGTCAAAACCCTGCGCCTGCTTGAAGCAGGCATAAGGATTGACGCAGCATGTAAGGGATAGGGCACCACCGAGCCTTGCTGGAGCTGCGTCATGCTTGCGACGCAACTCCAGCAATGCGCCGCCTTTCCGACAGGAGATGCGTCACGCATCTGCCCATCCGAGTGCCACGGTGTGCCGCATTGTAAATGCGGCGCATCAATGGTGGCGCACGGGTGGGCAGATGCATCGCAACTCTTCTGGCGCATCTCTGCTGATTAGCAGAGATGCGCCAGACGTCATAATTCTGCCCCAGAGTATTTTAATGCCTCTATAGTCCATTGAGGTAGGTTCTTAAACTCATTTAACTGCTAATACCTTCGATATACGTATTTGCCTTCATTTTCGGATTGTAACAGTGGACTAGCCTTTTTATGAACATTATAACCTACTACAGCGTCCTCTACACTTACACAACAGGTCATTGTTAATTAACAGATAGACATGGCACATATTATAATCTTGTATATTTTTACCTATAAATCTGGTCTTAAAATAACCTGGTTTCTTTTTTGAAGTGTATTTTTTATTTTTGGTGGATTCAACTTGAAAAGGAAAATAGGGCACCTGAAGTTGAAGTAAACTAGGACCTGAGATGGCACAATTTCTCCTGATAGGCGGTAGATTTCGATTCCTTCTCATTATCACACCTTCACTCTGCACAAGCTAGTTGTCGACTGTGCCAAGCTTTTAGGTGTTTTTGCATTCAAGATGTCCCAAAGGTGTACTTTTGGCAGTACCCCTGCTAAACTCCTTCTGGCAGCATTTGTATTTTACTACCTCGGCAGATGGTAAATGATGCAAAGTGTAACTACTGATAATATTTTTTATCCAAACTCAACTACATAAAGACAAGGTAAGGTTTGCACACATTTAAAGAGATTTTCTGGTATACATTGGGAACGTGTTATACCTTAAATCAAAGGCATATTATCAAAAATATGACAAAAAGTGATTTAGTTGTGTCACATGTTTATGAAGAATCTTTTTTTATATATATGGACTCTGTTCTGATGTGACTGTGGAGACTGCTCCTGCTCATTCCCCTCCCAATCAGGGCCCCCTCTCTGTCTTCTCTCCTCATGGCTCTCACAGAGCAAGATGCACTGTGACTTGCATGGTTATTTTCCTTAGAGTGCATTTATTGTGAATGGACTTTTCTTCATGTTCCAAAAGTAAGTAAACTCCAAGGTCTTTTCTTTTTATTTCTGATGTGGTCCAGCAAGAAACCTTGATGATTGGGTCATTGCTTAGGTAAAGTATCATATTGTGTTGTGAATCTCCGGAATTCCACAATGTAGAAGTTTGAAGAGCCTTTCTTAAAAGTAATTTCATGTTATGTAAATTATTTTTATGTGTCAATTTTTGATTTGCCTGAAATGTGTTTTCTCTAGTCATACCACTGGGAGACTTAGATTTTGCTTTTTTAATAATGTAGAAAATATGTGTAAAACCCCTGGTTTTGGGGGTGAGCCAGAGACATTTTCTATTCCTCCAGGGTGTCAGTCCAATTTATTATAAACTTTCCCTTTTCCACTAGAGATACTGTCCCCGTTCTTTACGAATCTTAGTTATATTTTAGATGCGTTTACTAGGGATATTGTGCATTTTTCTTCTGATTGTGCTGTTCATTTGGGACTTATTCTGATGTCTGCTCTGAAGTCTTTATTGCATTTAACATTCATTCTGTGCCACCATACTTTTGAGATTTTATAATAAAACCCTTCAACTTCTCCCTGATTGGGAACTCATTTATTGAGAGAACTCACTTACTCATTTTAATGCTCTGTTAATGGATACTGGGCCCAATCTTGATGAGGGTGTTCTTTATCACAAGATCGAGGGTGCTGGAACGGAACTGCTGAAGGTAAATGTTAAGGTGTTGTAAAGTTTCGGGATGCCTGAATTTTGGGGGTTAGGGTTCCTCTCCCTCATCATCAATGATGTCATTGACCATGTCATGAGTGATGTGATATGTGAGGTCATTATGAGTGCATGGGAGGCACACTTTTTTGTTAGCTCTGGAATCAATTACTAACAAAAAACCTTTGGATTATTATGTTATGTCAGAGATTGACAACTAACTTTAATGTCCCTTCAACCTTTTTCAGCCATTTATAGTTCATTGAATTAACTATAACATGTACCCCCACCATGAACAATTTAAAAGAAGCACTCCTAATCAGAACAAACACAAACATCTTTTGAGTCTTTCTTTAACACACTTCAAACCACATCATAGAGCCATAGGGCCAACCACAAGGTGACCAGCCTTGTACTCCAGAGCATGAGCAAAAGCTCTAGCCCTAAGAGTGCTTGGAAATAGCATAAACCTCTCCTGGGGCTCACTCCAAATTGACCCCAAGAGACTTAGGGTCAGTTTGTTTAAGTTAGTCAAATGGGTTCTGTTGCATTCTTGCAGCCTCCAAACACTTCCTTATAAACATTGCTGGTTCCCCTACCACACCTTGTAGCACCACAAAGAAAACTTGTACAGCTTGAGCCCCCACTTGCAGCAATATTCGGTGCTCCAAACCAGGGAGATGAATAATGAATGAGTGTTGTGCTCTGTTCTTAATGTGTCAGCACTTGGCCTCTGCCAGTCTTTTGCCAAAAGTCTCAGGCAGAAGTAGAATGTTTGTTAATCTGAGGCAACAGCCTCTTGCTTCCTTTTGCAGCGGGACCAGTACTTTGTGGCTAGCCCTTCCCCCACTACCCTTGTCATAGGCACGGAGACTGGGCCACCACACAACCACTGCTGGGGGTGGGGGTGGGTGCAGCAGCACTCCTTTCTCTCATTTCCTCACATAGGGGTCAGGGGTAGGGTCATGGGCCCAATCAACACCGTTCTGGGCACCGTTGGATGGTGTTCCAGGGCCAAAGGATGCCTTAGGGAAAAGGTCTCACACATGTGCCCACCGCAAAATAAATAAACTAATAAATTTAAAAAAATGGACCGACCCCCAAGCCTTAATCCAACCCTATGGTGGTGGGAGGATATGGCTGTTTACAGCACATGCAAATACATTGCATGCTATTACAACACGGTTGTTACAGCAACGCATTGTTAGAACGCATACCGTTACATTGCAAGTCATTACAACAACTTGCTGTAGGGGGCGCACTGGATTTAGGTATAGTATTATTCACTATTCCTACTCCAGTTTGCTCAACAGCAGGGAAGGTGTTAGATTATAAATCCAATACCAGTGAGACCACTACAGCAAGTCGTTGAAACGACTTGCAATGTAATGGTATGCTCGGTAACAACGCGGTCGTTGTAACGACCGCGTTGTAATGGCACCGTGTTGTGGAGGCAGCATTGTAAATGCGGTGTCCCGGGGGGGGGGGATTAGAAAAGAAATGCAACTAATGTGGGATCGCAACACAGATTGTTTGTTGACAGTTTGGCCTAAGTCCCCACAAGAGCTAGGGTGTCAGGTCATCCCTACCCTGTGGCGCAGGCCTCTCAATAATATCTATGAGGTGACTTAAAGCCATCCTGCGTGGCTTTGCATGACCTCATAGATATGGAGTAAGGCAGCGCAAAGTGCTGTGTTGCCATTCTCTGCATCAAGGAGGTGTTCCAATGACATTGCAGTGGGTGTTCCCATGCAACACCCCTGAATTTTGATGCTGCCCCAGATTTACAAAATCATGTAATCCTGGGGTAGAGCCAAAACCTTATGTCTCCCCTGAGCAGGCGTAACAAGGAGAAATGTTTCATTTCCCCCGTCGTTTTTTCCTCTTTCAATCTGCAGCACACATATAACGAGTAAAATGCCTCTCAGGATTGTTTTTGTAGAGGAAGGTGTCCTTTCCTGCACAAAAACAATCCTCTCTGCAATGGAGGCACCCTTGCAACATGGTACAAAGGTGTCTACATTGGCGCTAGGCAGCAAATTGTGCTCCAGCACAGGGGAATGCACAGGAATGCACTGTATTTCATAAATGTGGTGCATTCCTGATCTTTCACATTGGTGTTGGGCAACACAGCTAGAAGACTTGCACTGCTGCCCTACCCCAATTCCTCGAAAGCAAGGCCTTGAGTTTTCAAACACTACTGAACAGATTTATCTTTAAATCACAAAAAGCACGCTTTCTGGGCAGCCGCGGTCGGTAGTAGGTGTAACTGCAGGGCGGTGACGTGAGGAGGGGGAGGGGCAGGGTGGGGGGTAGTAAACTATGGATTACGGAGGTTTACAGGTAAGTTAACATATAAATTAATAAAACGAATTTCGTTGAGTGCACTGCATCCCCAAATGCGATGCAGTGCACACAACGAAATTCGTTTTATTAATTTATATGTTAACTTACCTGTAAACCTCCGTAATCCATAGTTTACTACCCCCCACCCTGCCCCTCCCTCTCCCCACGTCACCGCCCTGCAGTTACACCTACTACCGACCGCGGCTGTTTCTGGGTACAAATTTAGCTTTCTGTTAGATTTGGTGTAATTCTGTTCAGCCATTTTTTCTGCACTGTTGTCTAATTTTCCTTGTGCTAATTACATGGGGAAATGCTTTTAGGGACCAGCCTTTTCTAGGCACCCGCTTGACCGATCAAGCTGACATTTTTCAGGAAGGAGTGATGGAGCAGGGTTTTTTACTTTAAAACCGAATACCTATTTCATTTTCGCATGTTATAATTAAAAGTACTACTGATTAATTAGTAACTTCTAAAAGTTTGTCGAGTCTGGTTTAATCAATCTTATTAACAGAAGAATTACACGTGGGAACGCTATTGCATGGCTAAATTAATAAATGAACTAAGTTGGTAAGCAAATTGACAAAATAGGTGTTGCTTATGTGATGTTATTGTGGTTTGCGCTTATAATTAATATGCATTAATGGCTTTTGATGTTGCAAATTGCTAGATAAATACATACACATAAGGGTATTAGCAGGGGAATAACACTGTATAATCATTTCCATGCAGTAATTCTGTTTTATGTTTATTTCACTTAAGTTGACCAATGTGGCCTACCAAAAGATGGCTACCAGCCGCAGCCTGCATTCGAGTTGATGGAAAATTTTGCAAGGAGGCTTTGCGCTGCCTGTGACCTTGCCCTCTCAACAAACTGAAAAGCCATGATCATGACGACAAACCCAGGACGGATGCCAAGAGCCCCTGAACATGATATTTGTTGCAAAACCAAATACTGAATTTATGAACTGATGATCCCACGACTGGGATACAAATTATCCAAAAAAGACATCCGTAGAAGTAACGAATTAGTTATGGACCCCTTATTTTTCTATTCATTATTTGGAACGATCTAAGTGTGAAAAATCTCGCACAGTATCTCAAATGTACCAAGATTACATTATTTCCGCCATTCATCCGTTCTGAACAATGATTGTAACATTTCAGAATGTAAATTTTAGTATAAATATTAGTAGACTAGAGAGGTCTAGCGCCACTTCTTCCCGAACTGATGATCCGAGGTCCCGATGCTGACGGAGAGGACGGTGACACTACATGATGGCTAGAAACTCTGATTGAATTACTGAGGACCGGTTCTGACTTAGGATCTGACTTTTAGCCAGAATAGGTAAATATGAGAGAAAGGAATTTGCATTTAATTGGCTTTTCATGCAATTTAAGATAAACAAATATTCTGTTTGAATCTCTGAGTCGGGTGGTTATTTTATTGTCATGTTTATTGAACTTATTTGCTTATTATTTGAAATGTTTTCGCCAGATTTATAGCAACTAGTAGATGCCATTGACCTCAGGGTACATGCAGATTGGTTAGGTATCGAAAGTGTTTCTCCTTATACAGGGCACGGATAGAGTGGTGGGTGAATGTTGGTGTAATGGGCCCCACCAGTGTGTGATGTGTGTGTGCGTGTGCGACTGTGAGATCACTCCGTCCGTGGAAGTAGAGGAGATTCAGAAGCTCCGATCTGCACCAGGAGATAGATAGCTAGGTAGACGGAAAGCTGAATAGAAAGAAAGCTGGCTAGATAGATAGATAGATAGACGGACGGACGGACGGACGGACGGACGAACGGATAGATAGATAGATAGATAGATAGATAGATAGATAGATAGATAGATAGATAGATAGATAGATAGATAGATAGATAGATAGATAGATAGATAGATAGATAGATAGATAGATAGATAGATAGATAGATAGATAGATAGATAGATAGATAGATAGATAGATAGATTTAGGTGCGTGTGTGACAATGTTGAACCTGGCAATACAACATCTCTCAGGCGTCGCTGCTTTCATTTTGCCTTAGGTTTGCCCCGTGTCCCAGGGGCTCTATAATGAGGAGTTCCACACTAAGGACACAATGTGTAGAATCTAAGGTAGATGATGGCGCGTGGCAGTGAGGACAGGCACTGACTATAGTAAAGATATCAAAGATGGACTAATTAGGAGAAAACGGTTTCTCCCCTTAGTGTCCCCTGAATATGACATTCTCAGCAAGCCTTCGCAGGGCCCTATTTGTTTAGCACTTAGAGATGAAATACGAATTACTTGTTCTAATTAGACATCATTTACTGAGAGGAATGAAAAAAAGGAGAAAAAATCGACCTCAATTTCATTATTAAATTAAAGCGCCAGGGCCACCTCATTCTTCTTCTCTTGCGTGGAAGCGCCGAGGGATGAACTGATGTGCAAATGTGCAGAGATTTGGATAAAGAGAAGCGATTATGTTAATGTAAATCCGCCTAATTGGCAGTGACTTTCTCAGTTTACTTCATAATACTTTTTATGTGATTATTCATACATGCATGTGAGAGTGTGTGTGTGTGGGTGGACGTGTGTTGGTGTTTTCACCTGCTTGTGTGTATTTCTGAGTCTTTTAACGTAGATGTCTGTATTCGTGTGTGCCCATGAGATTCAAACACAACGTAGGTTTAAATAGAAGAAGCTTCGATCAAATTATTAAGGAAATTGACAACATACTAATGGTCAGTGGTGGATGGCACACATTGGTGTTGACAAAGCAGAGGAGGGGGGTGAAAAAAAAATATTACACTTACCTCTTCACGGCCACCACCTCTCCTCCGTCGTCTCTCCTCCGCTTCTCTTTCTGATGAGTCCCGGAAGCAAGCCGAACTAAGCCAATCATGACACTTCTGTCACCAGCATGACAGCAGCATCGTGATTGGTCTGTGCGCCATGGTTTGGCACTCAGACAGGGAGTAGATGCCTGTGCATGTTCTCCACCCAGGCTGTGCAATACAGTCGGGAGGAGAACATGCTGAGTGCGCATGACTGTTTGGCCGGCCCAAGACGGCCAGCCAAACCGTCATATTAACTTAGAGACTGCCCACCACTGCCCCACCTGCACTGGACTGCCCAGCCCCACCCTGCCTCGCCCGTACCTAGAAATGAGCCACTATGGAACAATAAAATGATAATAAAATTGTATTATTATCATTTTATTTTTCCTTTTTTGCACTTCTGAAAAGCAGTGGGTTGAGCAGTGACATAGCTAGACATACTGCCACCCGGGTTGGCCCTTAGTTTGCCACCCAGGTGAAAGTAAGAGCAGGGAATGTGGTGGCTGACTTGTTCCGGGGGAGGGACGGCTGATGGATGACTTGTTCTCAGGGCCGGGGGGATGGTTAGGCGACAGACGTGACTACCGCCGCCCCCAAAAACACTGCTTCCCAGGGCGGACTACCCCCCTTTCTATGCCACTAGGGGTGATGCTCCTCTGCCTTAGCAGAGGTTCTGCCCCTGCCAACGGTACAAGTATCCCTAAAATGCAACAGCACAGGCAGTAGCATGGCAAGCTTTCTCACATACAAGAGGTGCAGACAAAAGCAAAGCAAAAGCAGCAAAGTCTTCCATTAAAATACAGAGCAGGCACATCACATGCAGCAGTAGTGAAGATTTTGTTCACAGAAAGAACACAACTGCACATGCCAGACACAAAGAAGAGTACAACACGTGCAAAGCAGCAGCTTGAGATTCCACCACGCAACATAAGAAAATTCCCACCTGAAGTAAAAATATATATTTTTATATTAAGAAATAATTATTAAAAGTGATGTGCAGAATAGATCAAAGGTAATTTAAGTATATTTTAATAAATAGTATTGATATGTTAATTTCTAATTAAAAAAGTAATTTAAATATGTTAAATGAAATAAAAATTCTGTTTTCGTTTCAGATACTTTTTTTAAACATAAAAATAAAATTATTTATAGTTTCAACTATTTTAAATAATGTAGTGAAATGTAACATTATCTCCTAAGGTGTTTTATTTTAGGCCCTACCTGCAGAATTTTCAATGGGAGGGTGTTGCAATATCAGTGATTACCCATGTGTGGTGCTGGATTTACAACTACTCCTTTTTGGCAGTAGTAACTTTAATTTGATACATTTATCTCGGTCTCCTAGTCTAAGGATATAGTCATGTGCGTCTATACTTTTGAGTGACTTTATACTCAGATTTTATGAGTAGCTAAAAGTAGTAAAGTTACTCAAAGTGTAAGAGTAGATTTACTAGCAGTAAATCTGCATTTGTAGATTTACCTTTGTGAATAGCCCCCTAAATCTTTTTGCACGTTGTGGTGAAATGTTTGTAATACTGGTTGTAATACAATTGTAAAATAATGTCTTACGTATTCACAGCAGCTGCGGCTCGTGGAGGGAGTTCCGTGGGGCGGAAAGGCGGGGCTACGAAACTAATTTCGTAGCGCACACTGCATCGCAAATTGCGATGCAGCGCGCGCTACGAAATTTGTTTTATTTATTTAATTGTTTACTTACCTCCAATTATCCATTTTCCGGTTTGTAGTACCCCCCACCCTGCCCCTCCCCCGCCCCGCCTTTCCGTCCCACGGAACTCCCTCCACGTGCCGCTGCTGATTCACAGTACAGTTTGACACACGTGGGGACCTCGTAGAACGATAAATACACAAGTCACTGTCCCCCACTGCGCTAACCAGGATTCACGTCTGTGACCACTAATTACGCACAGAGACATCTGCAGTAATCACTTTAATCAAATGCTGTTTCATAAAACAGCAGAGTGTATTTCTTGCTTATTGGCTTGACTTGCACTGATTTTCATTCATGGTGTGCGCAATTCTATATGCAATTACCTGAAGGTGAAAGATCAGCAAAATAGCAACAGAATATTTTTGTATTTTTAGACACATCTTTGAGCCCAACCCCACACTCACTGATCCCGCTCCCATTTCCCTCAGCATCACAGTTACCATGCTTTATTTTAGTTCACCTCACCAGCTGCTTGTAGCCACAGTGCTCTCAGGGGTATGACCCAGGAAGTACCCTGTAATAGCTGAAGACAAACTCTGAACGGACTGTCTCACAAGGAGTTATTTTGTTTGTTAAGTTTGTCAGCAGAGGGGGCTCTTTTCACTGCAGATGCAATGGGAGAGCCTTGCATAGGCTAAAGAATCCTTCTCCACTGCCCTTCATTGCCACACACAGCTCTGGCAGGGGGCAGATGAACAGCAGACTATTCAGTTCGGGAGATGCCACAGTTTTTTACAAATATTTTACCAAGATTTCAGAGCTCTTCAAACACACATATTGTACATTGTGACAAGTCCGTAAATAGGAATATGAACAGATTGTATAGAAATATTTTTATTTCTCCTAGTTTTTCCCTATTTCCATGTGTTCTGCATTCTGTAGCACGCATAGAAGATGGGAAATGCCTCTTGGGATTGTTTTAGTGCATAAAGGTGCCCCTTCCTGCACAATAACAATCCTGCCTGCAATGCAGGCATCCTTGCACCATGGTGCATGGGTTCCTACATTGGCTCTAGGCAGCAAATTGTGTGTCATTGTAGGGGGAAAGGACAGGAGTGCACCTTATTTCATAAACACATTCCTGTCCTTTTATATTGACGTAGTGCAACATTGCTGTCCTACCCCTATTCTTCATAAATGAGGCCCAGAGTGTCCTAAATGGGTGAGGAGGTGGCACTCTGCAAATGATGCAGAGGTCATATCCTGTCAATACAATAATAAAAAAGGTCATATCCTGTGATGAGTTGGCAAGCTGGCGGGATATCAGTAGTGTGGTTGCCATTGGTGCAGCAGTTGCAGCGGTACCAGGACCCATTGAATTCTGATCATTGCTGTATTTCACTTCCCAAGCAGCACTCAAAGAGACATTGTTCCTGCTTGCACCAAGACCCATGGTATCCTTGCTACAGTACTCCGAGGACACCAGCTAGGCTTTATATGACCCCCTTGGTCTGCTTCAGCCAAACAGCCTTTCAGAGGCAAGCTTGACATGTGACAGATTCCACTGTCTTATGGACTTACTGGCCAGTCCAGAGTTTACTGATTTCCCTGCAGAACAGTGCACTTAAGTTACACACCTCAATCGCTGCTTGGTTTTTTATTTCTTCTCCAGACATTCCTCTTTCTTCTTTTACTCTCTCAAAAAGAGATTACAAGCATTTCCCATTCAAAAGCCCAGTGTTATAAGTAGTTTTGGCTCCCAAGCGTAGATGTACCACATGTCAAGCGTGACGTTTTGCACAGTAATCCTCTGAACATTCTCGGTGTCTGTCGAACTGCAGAAATAATCTTTCAACCATAAACACAGTTTCATTACATTGGAACTGCTGCTTGATCCAGGCTGCCAAAGCAAAGTAGAAATATGTGTGTTTGCCCATAAGGCACACGAACTGTGAAGGATGCAACATTGTGTTTCGGTGTCATACCTGTTAACACAACCTATTAACTTTTACAACAAAAAGTGCAGTCCATTTTCTTGCTGTTTAACATGTGTGAAAGACAGAACTGCTTTAAAATGTTCACATTTTCAATCAATAACTTGCATTTAAAATGGAAAACTCTTAAATGTAATATCATTACGTTGGTTGCACTTCCTCATCCCAGCCTTCAAATCATGGGCCAAGTTCATTCCGTGAGACAAGCACCACCCTGTCCATCGAAAAGAAGCAAATTTGAACTCCTCCTCCCATGATGTGCCATTAAAGGACCCCACAGTCCAAAAAACTCCCAGAAGCAGGGCAGCCAGCAGAAAGAGCAGGAGGTTCGTATGGGCTGGGGTGAGGAAGAAGAATCGGATTAACAAAACTACAGCAGTGGAATCAAACATCCCTTCCTTGTTTTCAGTCATTTCATGATAAGGATCAGATCCACCAAAGTAGATGCAACAGCGTGGCTCTCCCATCAATATATCCAGAAGAAAGGGCAACGTTGAGACCCAAGGAAGGAAGGTCTGAACAAAGAAGGCCAACAAAGCGAAAAGCAAACACGAGGCAACAAGAGGGCACACTTAATATCAGGAGAGAACAGAGGGAGGCAATTACTGGCCAGCACCGGTGGCCGCCGCGGGCGGAGTGCCAGCGGGGAGCGCGGGAGAGGCAGCATGGCTCAAATCAGGTCGGGAGTGAAGATATATCACTAGGGGCCCCCACATGTCAATCGGGCGAGATTGCGCAGGAAGTAAGTCCCAGAATTCAGATAGCAAGGTCTGGCATCTCGAGGCATCTTCAAGCCAGTGAGCGAACTGGGGCGCCGGTCTGCGACCCCAGCACATGGCCACCCTACGCCTAGCCAGAACAAGCAACATTGCGATCAGATGTCGAGAAGAATCCAGGCAAAATTTAACAAAGCCCAGCAGACATAACGGTGGGTCGGGCTGAACCAGCGTGGAGGTAATCTCGGAGATGGCAGCGCATACCGCCAGCCAGAAATCTGAAACCTTGGGGCACAGCCACGCTAGATGAGCAAAATCTGCGGCAGAGGCGGCATAACGCATGCAGCTATCATTGGGTATAAGTCCCAGTTTGTGGAGCTGAGCGGGAGTGCGGTTTAGTCTATGAAAATATTTTAAATGTATAAGACGAAGCCGGTATTTGGGTGACAGTTTCTTCGTCTGGTTGCAGTAATAAAGTCAGTCAGCCTGAGCGAAATCCATGCCCAAATCCTCGCCCCATGCCATGCGAGCGTGATCCGTGGAGATGGAGGTGGACGAGAGCGTGAGGGCATATAATTTGGTGACTATTTTGCGAGGAGTGGGGGATGTATAAAGTTGAGAGCAGGCATCGAAGGCGGAGGCTGGGAGAACGTTGGATGTAACTTCCTGCATATAGCTCACAACTGATAAAATAATAAAGTGTCCAATGGACCAGAAGAGGAGGGGAGAGAGTAGAACGTGCCGCCGGGATAAAGGTCTGCCAATGTCGTCAGACCCAAGCGGAAGGTATGTTTAGGCATACCGGTTGGTTGGAGAGGGGGAAAGGCAGGATGCCGTAAAATCGGCATAGCGTTAGCCGCCAATATCGGGCGTTGGAGAGTTGACGCAGTCTGGACCAGGCCCAGCGCAGGGTTTCGACCGTGTCCACCTCGGCATGCGGGCGAATCGCCGGGGCAAACAGGGCAGTGGTCAGTGGCCAGGGAGCTGCGATGTCCGCCTCCACCGCGACTTGTGGTTGATAAGGAGAGGGGTGACTCCAGAAGTGTAAAAAGCTGGCCTGGGCACTAAGGGCGTAAAGCTTAAAATTGGGAGCGGCCATGCCTCCTACCGACATGGGGAGAGTAAGGATATCGTACACAAATCTGGGCTGTTTGCCAGCCCAGACCAGAGAGATGATCAAGGAGCAAACTGTGCAAAAGAAATGGGCGGTGAGGAGGATGGGGATATTTAAAAAGAGATAGAGGAATTTCGTAAGGACCACCATCTAGGCAATATTCTTGGTTCCATGAGCTACTCCAGGAAATACTCAGTGTTTCTGGGAGGATCACAGTTGCGAGACAGATTGTCAGTGGATGATAGAGGCATGGCAGCAGGCCACTAGACATGTGGTGAAGGGACATATTTACAGCAGGGCGGGAGACGTCTGCCCTCTCATTCCCTGTGCTCAGAAACCATGTTGCAGACCAAGGGTAATTTTTATGTAGGTTTTGCATCAGCCTTGTGTCACACAAGAGTATGCCAGGTTGACTCAAAACCTAAAAGTAGGATGTATCAATCCACACAAGGCCACATTGCATGGCCCTGAGTGGCTTGATAAATCCAGATTAACGCAACGCCACGCAAATCAATGTGTTGCATTGCTATACCCTGGGAATGCATTCCATGGGTGGAACTTGAGTGTTCTCATGCATCCACTCATAGATTTTGAAGCTCCCAGATTTACCAACACTGGTAGACCTGGGAATGCGTCAGAATGCTACGCCTTCCCAGGTGAGGCGGAACGAGGAGAAATATCTTTATTTCTTTTTGTTTCTTCTCTTTCTACATGTGCTGCATTCTGATCACACATAGAAACAGGAAAATGCCTCAGGGGATTGTTTGTAGATAGCAAGGTGCCCCTTACTTCACAAAAACAATCCTGCTTTCAATGCAGGCCCTGCTGCACTATGATGCAACGGTGTCTGCTTTGGCGCTATATTGTGCGCCGACGCTGACAAGTGACAGGAATGCGCTGTATATATTTAAGTACAGAGCATCCCTGCCCTTTTCCTATCATGCAGTGCAGCAAGGTGACTAGCTGCACTGCGCTCCATGATATCTTAGTAAATATACCCCCATTCACTAGATTGTGAATGCAGTTAATGCACTCTGTGTATTCACTCATGCCCCGCATTAGCAGGTCACTATACACAAAGCAAGAGAAGCTTGGCACAGCTGCAAAAAGTCCGTGCCCAGGGATGCAGAATGCCTTTTATTGTCCTATTTCTGGAGGGGGATGCAGGAGTTCAGGGGCACAGGGCAGCAGTCCATTGATTTCTCTCTGCATCCAGCGGCCCAGAGTTCAGTGTCTGACTCCATGTGGGATAAAGGGATTTCAAAGAAACAAGATCCTGAGACGCAGGGGCACGGCCTGCAAGCTTCAGATGGAAAACAGGCTCCCCTGGCACCACTTCACCATCACTTTTTGGCTCTGTGCTGCTGCTGGCTGGTGTGTGTGCCCAGAAGAATTAACAAGAAACAGAGACCAGAAAAAAACAGGTGGCGTTTTGCAGATGAAGACAACTTTGACAACAGTGCAACGTGGTTTTCAGAGACGTATGTGCACAGTGGAGCCAGTAGGGCTGGAACGATTTACTGAGTGGGGGTGCTACCATCAATATTACGTCACTGAAATGATAGGCATTGTGGAAAATAAAAACTTTGCAAGAAGAACACTTGTAGGAAATCAGCCACAATAAGAACACATGTAGGAAATGAGCCATTAAGCAATAGAGTGGTAAAAGTGTGGTTATAGCTGGTAGTAGACTTTGGAGAACACTTTCCCACACATATACCACTACTCTGTGGTGTGGTATGCACATTCATTTACAAACACTCCATTTTCTATTGAAAATGCCACCTCATGTTTCACATTTATGCAGTTTTACTGATAAAACTATATGTGACACAAATGATAAAGTGTGGAAATCGAGTTTGAAGAATACTTATCATTTGTGCATCACCAAGTAAAGTGTCTGGATTTGTTTTGATCGTATTAAATGCTATGCTTCAATCAAACTAAAAAATGGCTTTAGTTGTGCTTAAATAACTGCTGATGCATTTTTAATAATTTGCACAGTTCATATACAGGTATTTAAATGTTGTTGATTGTTAAAACAATTGATATCCTACAACCTTTTTTTTCACAGTCCCTGTACCTCGGCAAGATTGTTACTTAGTTCACTTTACAAAATGCTCACACTTTGCAGTCAGAGAAGGAAACCACCAGCGGCGGCTCCTCCACTATGGCAGAGGAGCGTCGCCCCACTGCTTTTTAGCAGTGCAAAAATGGAAGCATAAAATGATAATAACACAATGTTATTATCATTTTATTTTTCCGTGCTGATGCCAGTTTTGGGGTGGTGCGGGGGTTGGCGGTCGTCTTAGCCAGCAGGGGGAGGAGTGGTTGGTGCACTTAAGTGTGCATGACGGTGTGGCCTGCCGTCTTGGTCAGGCCAAACAGTCATGCGCACTTAGATGCTCTCCACCCGGCTGTATTGCACAGCCTGGGTGGAGAACATGCACAGGCTCCCACTGAGTGCCGAGACAGGCTGCTCAGACCAATCATGATGCTGCTGTCATGCTGGTGACAGCAGATTCGTGATTGGCAAGGGGAATCTGGGAGCCAGTGTGCTTCCAGTTGACAGGAGAGGATGGAAGAGAGACGACAGCTGGCCGGCCCACAGGTTATTAATATTTTCTTTTCCTTTTTTTTTTAACCCCCCCCCAGGCTCCCTGCACCGCCATTACTGTTCTGGAGCAGCCGCCGCTGGAAAACACCAATCGCCAAGTTATCAGAATATGCAGCAATTTAATAGAACACACAACCTGTCATTTGATCTGGCTGTGAACGCACTGATGTGACAAGGTAAAAACTACATTTAAAATCATCTTTAATGCTCACTCACTTTTTGAACATCAGCATGATTATTTTGTGTGTGCTGCAGCACCCCTCGCACCTGTACTGTCAGTGCCTAGGCATGGAGCTCTTTGGCATTAGGGTGAGAGGGAGACTCATTGCTGATCCTTCAGTGGTCCTTATCACTAAGATGGACACAGGGGGCCGGACTTATAAAAATGTCATGCATTGCAATGCAACAAGACAATTTGCTGTGCTGTGCTACGTGACAGGAACAGTGCAGGAATGCACCATATCTACTAAGATATGATGTATCCCTGCTCTCTCCCCATGTTGTATCACTGAGTGCTGCCTAGTATCAACACAGGCAACCTTTGCATCATAGAATAAGGGTGAGCTCTTTACAGGCTGGATTGTTTTTGTGCAGGAAGGGACACTTTCCAGCACAAAAACAATCCTTAGAGCCATTTTTCTCTTTCTTTGTGTGCTGCAGAACAATGAGGAGAAATGAAGATATTTTAATTTTTCAATGTATCCTAGTGACCTCTTTACTGCCTGTAATTTCCCTTGGCACCACTACTGTGTAATTGTCTCTTATCACACATGTGATTGTTATTCCGATCTCACAGAAATGGATTCCCAATGAGAAAGTTCCTACATAGCCTAACTACCCTGCCTATCACATGTCTACTTCAAATATTCAAGCCTGACATTTTAGCCATCACCTGTTGTCAACCTTTGCTTTTCTTTTATTATACATTGGGGTTTGCTTTTTTATGCACTAGAAAGCCAGTCCATGTGTCATTTGGGTAAAGGATACATTTAAAGTGGATAATGTTAAAGTTCCGATTTAACACATTTAGGGGCATATCAACAAGGGCTTTATCTCTGCTTTTTTGGCTGTAAAAGCCAAAAAAGGAGAGATAAAACTAGCGCCCTATCAACAACAGGGTGCTAACATGCAAATTTGCATGTTAGCACCCTTTTACTCTACGCTTCCCCTTGCATCTCTAATGAGATGCAAAGGGGGCGTTCCAGAGTAAAATAATAGGAGAAATGTCGCTAAGCGACATTTCTCCTATTATCAAGAATGTCGCTAACCCTGTTAGAGACAAAAAAGCAGCGCTAACCGCGGTTAACGCTGCTTTTTTACGTCTGGTATTTTTCAGACTTAGCCATGATATCCTATGGAAGGAGGATATCATGGCAAAGTTTGCCTATCCCTATCAACAAGGTAACGTGAGATTATCGCTGGGTTTCCAGCGATAATCTCACGTTAGCCTGCTAGCGTAAGGATTTTTATCGCTATTGAGATAAGCGTTGCTAATAGCACGCTATCTCAGCGATAAAAATTCACGCTAGCCGGCGATAATTATCCTAGCGCTAAGTACGCTTAGAGATAATTATCGCCGGTTGTTGTTGATATGCCCCTTAGAGAGAAGACACTCGGAAAACTATTTAGGTGTAAACATCCTGGAAGATAGTGCTGCTGAGGGGAAATACAGACTCAGGTAGATCAAAGGGTCAGATTTACTACCCTCCTTCACAGACCATGGAAGTGCAAATTGCACAAAAGACTAGTTTGCAAATAGGAATGCAATTTGTGAGGCGACCTCTGTACTAATAAGTTGCATTGCAAAATGTCTGTTCACAGGGAGTAGAAAAGTGACCTCTGTAAAGGAACTTTATTTAAGCAGACCACATTTTTCAACCCTCCCGTCCCCCCATGAGTGGGTGTAAATGCAGGGATGGTGACCATTAAGGAATAGCAGGCCATCATCCATGCATTTGCATTTCCGAACATGTTTTTTTGTTGTAAAGTAGCCCATGTCCATTAACACTCACTGGGAGGGCAAACTCTGAACCCTTGGCCCACTGCCTGCTCTCACCGAGGCCTACCAGCACATTACCCAAATTGGAGCACTCCACAGCGACAGCTTCCCATTTGCAAATGAATTACTATCCCATCTTGAAAAAGGGTTACTTTTCAAGAGTTTGCAACCACAATTGAGATCAGAAACCTCTGGTTCGTTCTTTTGTGGATTGCAAAGAAGAGAGCAAAGCCTCTCTCATACTACCTCCTATTTCCAATTTGGAAAGTCACAAAACCCATTTTATGAGTAAAAAATACATTTCCATCGCAACAAAATGATTTCAAACATTGTGAGGAGGTGTTTTGCAGTCTCAAATCTTGATTTACAGGCTTTGTGACTATAAAAACTTTAGTACATGACCCAGAGTCTGCAGGATTATGAATACTCCTCCATGCAATAATGTCACCCTGAAGGAACTAAAGTGAAAGCATTCCTTTGGCAGTATAATTCAGCAAGAAATCACTAACAGAACAAATGAACCTCATGGAATGAAGAATGCAGGTAGTGCAGGGAGGGCTGGGTCATAATTCTGGAACTACACAAATTGTGTCTGTTCAGAATGGAAAGATGAAGTGAATGCAATCTGCTGGAATTGTCTCACAGACCACAGTATTGTTGAAACATGCATTATCAAAGGTAGGTTCAGTGACTACATTACCTTCCTATGGTCTGCTTAACCTGCAACTCAATACTCAAGGATATTCCCTTCACCTGTTAAGCAAACCAACTGTGTGATCCATCTTACGGCATCAGTTGCAGCTTCCATTGCAGCTTGAGACATTACCCCTAAATCGATGGGCGAGGATCGTTATAGCTACAGACATTCATGACACAGGATACTGTTTCAGAAAATGTGCATTGACAGTGGAGTCTTTCCTGGATCATTGGCGGACTGAAACAATGAGTACTTGATGCCCGATTGGTGTAATTTTATCCTGGTACTCAATATTAGCTGTTCCAAGAAACTCAGGACATGGAGTATTGTAAAATAAAGATTTGCTACTTATATTCCAGGAAAGTAGCAAGTAGCAAAGGTCCTCTGTCAGGCAGACTCTTAATTTCAGTGAGTGTTGAATTAATGTGCTGTGCAAACATTATGGATATTGTAAGAAATTGAGTTGATAGGATGAGTGTCCTTTACAAGTAACAGGTCCACAATTTACATTTTACTCAGAACAAAATGCCACATTGCAGCACTCTCTCAGGGTGGCAAAGCAGAGAAGTCCCAGGCCTACTCGTTTGGAAATGGTAGAGCTTAGTGATCTCAAGTTGTTGGCATGCAACAACAACACCCAATAAATATTGTCCAGTTAGTACTTCTTATTTATTTAGAAGGCAGGCCTACTGGCCTTGTCGCAGTGTCACCACAATAATAATACAACCACATGTCATGATCCACCGTGACATCACCATTCAAACCAATGGGAACAATAAACATATCTGAATGCATTCATTATGAGTAAAAGCATTGCAGAGTTAGTAAGACTGTTACTAAAGCACTCTAAATAAAGCATTGCAATTCAAAGCAACCATAATGCATGTGTCAGAGTCTTTCTGTACAACCTACAGAATGTAACCATAGGTCCACCACTAGTGATCCCCACACTCCAGAACCCAAGAACAAAAGGTCCAACTCTAGGAGTGCTTAAAATTGAAATTAACCTCTTCTGTGGTCACGTTCATATGGCACCAGGAGACTTAAGGTGTGTTTTTTTTTTCAAAACCAATTTTTTGGGGTGACCACTGCACTACTGCAGCCCCCATAAAAACACTCTGGGCCTGATTACGATGTCAGTCTAGGATACCTCTGGCCGACATCGCCGAGGATGCGGAACTGACCGACCTTAGGTCGGAGGTCCCGACTCTTCAATTACAATGCGACCGCACGTGGTGCGGAGGCAAGCTCCCATTTCTCTATGGGCGCTTGTGCTGAAGTCGGACCTGCAGGGGTTTTTAAGTAAGGTGGAAAGTTGGACATATCAGGCACCCCAGGACAATCTTAGGATGTCACATCATCCCTCACTACTGTTCCAACCCTCCTAAACAGTATTTTTGGACAATCCAACGTAGAGACTTCATGCTTTCTCTGGAAAGAGCTCCTCTGATGGCAGCAGCTCTGCACCTAGCAGACATCACTGCTTGACCCCTTCCTACCAAAGCTTCAAAGGCAAGCTCATCCTGTGTTGGCTCTAGAGGTCTGGCACTCCCCTTTTGTTCTAGTAGGGCTGAGCTCTAACAGCCCACGGTAGTGTGACAAGCTAATTATCAGACACAGATTTCCTTACCATCCCTTCCTTTCCCAGGAGCTGAGCCAATCATTGATATTGCTCCTTTTGAGTGATGAGGTCTTTGTTCTGTCTGCTGGGAAGCAGTATAAATAACTTGACCTGGTAGGGAGGACAAAGACCTGAATTCTGTTTAAGAGCTGAGCCAGTGAAATATGACAATCCCGAAGTCTCATAAAATGTGAATGTAGCTTATTGGGTCTGCAAAGTCAAACTCAGCATGCAGGTTTTACCCTGGTTTGACACCTTGCTGGACTCTGTAGGCCTAACAGATTTTCCACTAAGCACTACAGATGCACTATGAATGGCCACTTCTATTATTAGACCTGTCCCAGGACATCACTAGACCCCCTTGCAGAGTCCCTTCTGTGCCAGGCTACCTGCGTATGATAAAGCTGTGTTCCTCCAAGATTGATACCAGAATCTGAACCTTCTTGATTCCCTTAAAAAAGAAGGCCACGCAAATAGTTCAGCCATCAAAGAAAAACTGATACCCCCAAAGAATTAATTCGACCTACCACAGGCACCAAGAGCTTTGCAAAAACTCTTGGTTGCAGATGCGAGGCCTAATTGGACAGCTTGAAATTAGAAATGCACTCCTCGTACACAGAATTGAAGGAATTGCTATGAGTTCTTGTGTGGTGGAATATTTAGATAGGAATCTAAAAGATTGATGGAAGCCAAGATATCTCCTGCTAAAGGAGTAGCAAAATGCCTGAGAGAGACTTCATTTTGAATCATTTTGTTAGATCTAACACAGGTCTGAACTCTTCTAATAACCTATGTACTGGGAAGAATATTGAGTATCAGTCCCTTCATCTTTCCTTCTGTGGTACTGGGACAATGAAAAGTTTCTGTATCTTGTTTGACAATGCTGCTTAATGAAGGGAATCCCTTGGAAAAGGTGTCTGGCAAAAAATATTCTTCTGCTTTCTCAGAAACATGTGTGGCATATCCTGTCTGAACAATCTCTACAGCACCCTGGCCATTCAATTTTTTCCTCTCAGGTGCAAAAATAAATACTGTAACAGAACCACAACTGGATCTTTATTTGAACCTTGATATAGTAATGCTTTAGGGGGAACCAGAAGGACAGGCTTATGGGCTGATTGGGGCCAAGACTGACCTAAAAACAAGCCCTCTACCATGACAATTAATAGGGCTGACTTGGGGGCATATCAACAACAACCGGCGATAATTATCTCTAAGCGCACTTAGCGCTAGGATAATTATCGCCGGCTAGCGTGAATTTTTATCGCTGAGATAGCGTGCTATTAGCAACGCTTATCTCAATAGCGATAAAAATCCTCACGCTAACAGGCTAACGTGAGATTATCGCTGGAAACCCAGCGATAATCTCACGTTACCTTGTTGATAGGGACAGGCAAACTTAGCCATGATATCCTCCTTCCATAGGATATCATGGCTAAGTCTGAAAAATACCAGATGTAAAAAAGCAGCGTTAACCGCGGTTAGCGCTGCTTTTTTTGTCTCTAACAGGGTTAGCGACATTCTTGATAATAGGAGAAATGTCGCTTAGCGACATTTCTTCTATTATTTTACTCTGGAACGCCCAATTTGCATCTCATTAGAGATGCAAGGGGAAGTGTAGAGTAAAAGGGTGCTAACATGCAAATTTGCATGTTAGCACCCTGTTGTTGATAGGGCGCTAGTTTTATCTCTCCTTTTTTGGCTTTTAAAGCCAAAAAAGCAGAGATAAAGCCCTTGTTGATATGCCCCTTGGTGTTTTCACACCAGGACTCAGTCCAAAAGCCCTCTTGTAAGGAAATCCTCTCCTTCTGAAGCTTGCACAAACTGGAGCCAAAATCTTCCAGCCTTCTACCCATTCCTCAACAAGTTCTTATGACTGTGATCAAAAGAGTGTGGCTACTGAGAAAGAAAAATCAATTAGTAAGGTCTCCTGAGAGGCTGTGGCTTTCCATAAGTGCACCCAAAGATGTCTGGCTACAGTGGCAGCCCCTGAATATACCAGTGTTGCCTCTAGTAGACCAAAATATATATTTAAAAGGAAATGAACTTGTTGTTGTAAAGTCTGTTCCCTGCTGTATCTTATCCATCAATACCTGGAAGCCCTTGAGGAGAGACTGGATGGCGAAAATTAGAACACGTACTCGCCCTATTAATAATGTTCAAGGTGGAGTAAGATATTGTGAGAAAGTAGATTATTAGTTGGGGTGGATGGTAGTCCAACACAAATAATAATGGCACTATTCTTCTTAGGTCCAATAAAGGTTTCAGTAATTTAAACCTGAGCTCCAACCCTGTTAGCAGTAGCACAGAGTACACAGGCTTAAATTAGGAAAATATGTAAAACATTTAAAAGTACCCAAAAATTTTAAAAGCTGAAAATACAGTACAGTAAAATTCCCACTCCCATTTACAGGAGCAGGGAATATTTTAATGCACAAAATGACACCAAAAGAATAAAATCCAGGTGGGGAACTGTCAATATAAATTTTTAACATTTGGATTACATTTTATCACCAAAAAGAACAAAGGGCTGACCACGGGCAACTAGTTGCAGAAGGAAAAGGTTTGAGACTGACCACAATAGAGCACGGGTCGGATACGATATCCAAGTGGGTTCCTTCTGGTCAAAGAGTTACCTTCTGACTTTTCATCCTTTTTTTGTAGAAAAGATGGTCATCATTGAGTCATCGACAGGACAAGCTGCATGCTGGATCCAATGCAGAGCTAGATGGCGGCTGGTTGTTGAAGCGTGGTGTTCCAGTGCAGTCATCAACAAAGGGGGGAAAACTCTGAGGAGGCAAATTCCAGTTTCCAGCTTAGGCATGACTCTTGGAGAAGCTCCGTATGTTTGGATTTTAAAACTTTTGTGGAAGTCAGATCTTCTTCAGCAGGGCAGACCAGCAAGTTGGATCTGACCGGTGATTCAACATCGACGGTTTACGCTTGACATCGGTCCACGTTTCACACCGGTTCTTCATAAGAAAAGCTGGCAAAAGGTTTCAAAGTGCCAGCTTTTGCAGTTTGGGCAGGAGGAGTACACTCTAACGTAAGCCAAGTGTTCCAGGACCTGAAGAACAGCACTTGGGGGTCTGGACTCACTGCAACAGAAGTAACCAGCAGGGTCCAGGGCAGGCGATGATGAAGCTTGGCTCTTCAGGAAAGAAGACTTCTTGTAGCTTTTGTGTCATTTTAGCTTAACAGGAGGTCAGTCAACTGATCCTTGGAGTCTACTTCCTGGTCCTCGTACAAGTGGGAGCAGGTACAGGTCTTAAGGGTTAGGGTTTCCTCATAAGTGTCTTCCACAGATCAAGCAAAGTTCTGAGGTGGGTACTAGAGTGCCACATGTACTCCTGGTTCCAGTCTGCAAGTATGTGAACCCCTGACCACTCCCTAACCAATGGGGTAATCGTTTCCAGGGGTAAGCCTACCCATTTTTACAGCACAACCTGTGTGCTGTACTGTAAACTAACCAAGAGTGACTCTTTCTACCTAAAACCAATGTTTCAGAAATGTTATTCCACTGTGCATTGCTCCATGTGCCCACCCAGAGGTGTGGATATGATAATGGGCAAACCTTCCCTTGTGGCTACTTCGTTCCCGATCTGTGGTAGATCCCCATCCCACTGGGTTTGGAGACAATCTGACTATGAAGACAAAAGGTAGGTAGGCCTAGGTGTAATCTACCTCTGTCAGTGACAGTGTAGGCATTCTTTGAAGCTAAAAACAATGCAAGGTGACAGACCTAATGAATAGCACTATCACTATATCACTGCTGCCGTATACGGGTGATCGTGCACATTGCTCCGGCACCTGTCACCTTTTGGTGCCACTGTTTACAGATTCCAAAAGTACTTAAAGCAATAGGAGGTGCACCAAACACAACACATGTAGTCTGCTGTTATTTCTTTTAATCTCCTCTTTTATTTCACAATAGTTCATAAAAACAGCTAACGCGTTTTGTTCTCTAAAGATAGAACCTTGTGGAACTTCATCAGGGTTTAATGGCACGTTATGAATTTCCAATACGGTAAAAAAGTGTTATTGTTCCGATGTGATAGAGGTGTCCAAAGTTACTATGGGAATGATTGACACCTTTTAAAAAGAATTAATGTCAGAGCACCAACCAATAGAACATAACAGATCTTATGAAGATTTTGTTTTTCAGAATATGAAAAATAGATGTAGCCACCTTTTGTCAAGATGAAAATTTGCTTTCCAAAAAAGGCTCAGACACAATAGTCCAGGTTGAAAGGATAGTCTCCAAAGAATAAAAGTCCAACCACCACAATAAGTGGCCGTTTCTCCTTCTGAAACCTTCATCAGCTTTGAAGCTCAAGAATGGCCTGCGCATAGATCCCAGGCCATCCTGTTCGTGGAGGAAAAACATGTCCCCTCACCCAAACTTTTTGTCCAATGACTACGAGCAATCCACAACTCACTACAGGACCATCAACAGTCAGGTGACATTAAACACTGGCAGAAAGGCACATTTGGCTCAGGCAGGAAAATTACAACTTTCTAAAAATGCCATTAACAAAATAGTAGTGTAACATGCGAATTGACCATTGGTTGGATTTTAAAGTACTATTTGATTGAGTCCTTGAATAATTTTTCTAGCTACTCCTAAATGGATGTTAGGCATTACAAGGTGTTACATTGTAACCCATTATTTCCCAATGGGAGAGCCAGCCTTGCCACAGTGTAAATAACTTTGGAGAATTTTTCACTACCAGGACATGTGAAACAAAATATACATGTCCTATTTTTTAAATACCATGCACCCGGCCCTATGGGCATTTAGGGACTACATTAGAGATGGCTTACAGGTAATAAAAAGGAAGATTTAGGTTTGACAAAAGGTGTATTTTGCCTGGTTGAATTAGCAGTTTTAAAACTGCACACCTGTCTGCAGGGATAGGCCTAAAGTCAGCTTTGTATTGTCAATTCAATTCAAACAAATCTTTATTCGACCTGTTTAGGTCATAAAAGAAGGCCCATTATAAATAACAGCATAATACAAATAAATTAGCAATTCATACAAATACTCAGATATCATAATATACGCTTATAAAAGAGAATAACGGCACACATAAAAACTCTTAAATAATGGATTGACATCAAGCATAGTCGAAACAATTCATGTATCATATCACAATACTCCTTAATTAATAGGCAGGGACACAGATCGATAGATAATAGAATTATTGAAATCACACATCCATTGACTTTCAGGTTATAATTGCCGATTTAAAAAAGGATCTCACATTAAAACATATTTCAGGAGCGCTCAATAATTGTAGGTGAAACAAATCTTCTCTGCACCGGCGATGCCCTAACTTTTTTAATATGGGTTTCAAAAAGTGCTTGCATGGAAAATTATAAAAGCTACAAAAAAAGGTGAAGTGCAATAGTGACTGTTTAGTTGTATTATCACATGGGCAAGGCTATGCTGTGTTATCCGCCAAGTCAAGCACTCCTTTAAAACACAAAATCCAGCAGACAGTTCCCACTCTAAAATGGAAAAGAAGCAATCTCCTAATGTATAAGATGTAGTGTTAAATATATAGCAGGTTCGACAGATGATTAAGCACTATAATAGGTCAACACTGTATGTTTGGATAATTAATTTTTCAATTATTATTCGTCGTAGTGCTCCAGAAAAATTGCTTTAACCTTTATTATGTCCGTTTTATTAATGTTTCTAGGGTCCGTAAACAAAGCGGACATCCACAAGGTGTCCAATGTTTCATGGATGTAGTTCACCCATGGAATAGAGGAGCCCTTCTCCAAGCTGAGACAGTACATGATTATATCCTTACCAAGGGATGCCTCTGGGTTAATCCATACACTGACCCACAGCAACAGGGGAGAAACATACACCTTCTCTGCAATGTGACCATGATTAAGCTCTGAGTAGATAAAACTGGGGGGTGGAAGGCATTAGGTACAGTAGCCTATGAAGAATTCAATTCTCCTCCACTTGGAGAGTGGAAGTGTATGAAAGCCCCATTTACTTGCTCCGTGTGTAACAGCAGTTGCACACTGGGTGTTATACACTTTCACAATGGGGGAAATTGTTCCTTTCCTTCTAGATCTAGTAAGATTGTGTATCGCTCCTGCTGATCTGCTAAGTTTAAGGCAGGAAGGATTGAGCTGAAAGTGCCAAGACCCCAAGGAGCTCAAAGTTACTCCTAAATAACTAAAATCCCTAACACTAGTAAGTGGCTCGCCATTGATTGTGAGTCTGGGTAGCCTAGATTTGCCAGGCCCACATGCTATCATGTGCGATTTTCAATAATTGGTCACTAGGTCAATGTTACTCATGAAGGAAGCAAAGCAGTCCACCAACAACCTCAGAGCATTAGGGTATGTGGGCTAAGAGGACTGCGCCATCAGCATAAAGTGATTGCGTGCCTTCGATCCTTAGTGTGTCTACCGGTTTAGAAATCAGGTAAGTGCATAATCCATTGATATAAAGAAAAAAAAGCAGAGGTGCCAAGATACACACTTGGCGCACTCCCTGCTTTAAGGAAAATTCGGGAGACATTTCACCATTGAGGCTCATATGTACTTTTGCTGTTAAATCTGCATGCACAGAGTGCAAGAAATGCACTAGAGGGAGTTCCACCCCTAAATCCATTATGATCTTCCACAACTTGGTCCTGTTTACTGAATCAAATGCAGTGTACAGGTCCATGAAGGCCAGGGTGGAGTACATGGCATAAGAGTATTTACTTTCTATCAAACTCAAATTCAGGCACTGCGCCGCCGTGCCCAGGCTTGGGTGAAATCCAAATTGAAAAGGGAAGATAATATTGTTGTCTTGAGCCGCTAAGATGAGATGATTGTAAACTGCTCTCCCTATGATATTGATTGTGCTATCGATGAGTGAAATAGGTTGATAGCATTTAGGAGTCAAGCCATCTCCCTTTTTTAATATAGGGACAATGGAAGATAAGGTCCAGGAACAGGGAACATTTGAAATAAGGGTACTATTGAAAACAGTTGTAATCAGGGGTCCCCATAGGTCAGGCACACATTTTATGTGGTCACCTGGGACTTCATCTGGGCCTGGTGCTTTCCCATCTGTGCACTGCTGTAATGCCGACTCTACTTCTGGAAGAGATATAAGAAGAGGTGGTAAGTGCTGCAATCTTTTATGGAGAGCATAAACCATGTCTGGGTTCTACTCAATATGATATATGGCAGTAAATTGTGAGACCCAGTCAGATTCTAAGACGTTGCATTGGAAAGGGGACTTTTTGGGGTATTCCTGAATCTAATTTTCTTCACTAAGTCATCAGAATAGGTTGCTGTCATTCCCTACTGCCAAAATATCCAATCGTTTTCAGTCCTGTTTGTTTAACTCCTCTTTCCTGGATTTAAGAATAGATGTATATTCCATATTCCCAACTGCATCCCAAATCTTGGGTCATGTACTCGTGGTATTGGTCAATGCCTTCCTCAATCTACAGTTGACTGCTGAGCAATGCTCTTCAAACCATCATGGTGCCCCTTTATAAGGGCGAGAAGGTTTAACCAGGGACTGTTGAACACATTGATTTAGGCTGTTATAATATGTTACCATAGCCTCTCCCTGTGTTTGTCAGATAACCGAGGAACAGTCCCTGATGCGATTTTAATAATATTGTTAGGTTTTCAGATATATTTGTACGGTGCCAAATAAGCCTTAGATTATCAGAAGAGTTTTGGGTGATGTGGATTTCATTATTGTCATGTACTCATGGGGAATTTAGATAAAACACTGAGGTCACCCCACTCAGTTGCTAAGACCTCCCCTTTGGGAGAACCTGGTTATAAAATTAGTGTTCACAAACATATAATCGATAGTTGAGGCACAATTAATCTCTCTAAAAGATGGTAATGATTTTACACCCCCTCTAAGTGTCTCAAGTAAATCGACTAAATCATGTGTCACTAGATGTCTATTCAGCTCTATCCCTCTGTCATCACATGTGGTTCCACAACCCTCTATAGATTATCCTGTCTCCCAGTTACATCCCTTCAATTTAGCATTAAAGTCACCACACAGCAAATAATAAAACTTTACTTGTTTGTTTCCTTCCATTGTTTGTAGCTTAGAAATAAAGTTAAACAAATGTGTGAAATGTGTACAAAAAGTGTTGGTAAAATCAGTGTTGTAAAACCTAATTAAATAAAACAAAAAAATGTGTCAGACTGTTGCGTATTTTTAATACTAGGAAAGCTGTAGATTCAGATTCTATAACTTTTATGTCTACATGGAGATTTATTCTGACCCAGGTTGTAAGTCCACCCATTGCCCTGCCTCTTACAGAAAGAGTAGGTAACTTAGAGTAACAGGCATACCATCATAAGATATAGGGGGATGTTCTCAAGAACATTGCCAAAATCGGTTAAAGCAATCTTCCACTTCGCCGTCTATCAAGGGAAAATAACTCTGTGTCAACGTCGTATTCTCAACACAGCGGTAACATGCAATCGTTTCCCAACAATGCATCAAATGACCGTGATAAAAGTCCCTGGACGGCGTTAAATATCTAAACTCCAACATGAAAAACTTGCGATGGGCACAACTGCGATAAAAAATCCAGCGAGAAGTAGCGCCAGCTTGCAAGTCCCACAAGTCAGGCGGCCAAAATCACTATAAAAGCGGCGACCACAAACACAAACAAAACCCAAACAACTGTGAAGCACCATGGAGGTAGATGGAGCAAGTACAGAGGACAACCAGAACCCCACAAGCGCCACGGAAGACCAGCCTGGGACCATCATTGGGGAGATGGTGGCAGGAGTTGGGGGACCAGACACTGCACAACATGACCTGAGTCAACAGCAACAGGGTGAGTAACGACCAGGGACTGGGGGGACAAGGGGAGATGGGCACAATGGCACACATGCACAAGTAAGTATAGCACATCTGCGGACAAACCATGCCCAAGAGTCACAACTCCGACCAAGAGCCCAATTTAAGCAAGTCTGCAACATCTCAGCACTGGATAAGCACTGAAGTGAAAGGCACACTGCCTGAAAGGGATAAGGACCAGCCAAATCAGAGCTAAAGGGGCAACTCACCCACAATGCAGTACACACACATAAGATGCAGAGCACCCCAACATTGACAACAATGTGGTACAAACTGCAACACCTTCACAACAGAACAGAGGACACAACTGCTGCCGCTTGTGTGTAGAAAATGGCCATTCACATTTGGCATAGCAGGAAACTGTGAGATGACAATGTACAAGTACAACGTCACATCCCTGATAGTGTAGAAATGCCAAGTGTCCTGCTTCAAATAGGCGTCTCCTCATAAACAGTCACAATGTACATTGCCATGCAGTCTGACAGTAAACTTGTACAATGCGTGAACATACATGTGAACACAATGTCAATCTGCATTTCCCCTTCACATTGCAGAGGGGGAATCAATACCTCACTGATGATGAAGAGGACCTCCCCAACATCTACACCTATGCACTCCAACAGCTCAGGGACAGCTCCGGCACCCCACCTCCAGGAGCAGGGCAGCCCAGCTGCATCCATGAAACCCCACCCCCTGCACAGACCACACAGCAGTAAGCACCCACCACCTCAGCTGTCTCCCAGGATCCCAACGACCAACACATGGCCTTCCAATGCCATGTGTTAGGGTGCCAGGAGGAGATGTCTGACCACCTGCGGGTAGGGTTCGTTCTCATGGCAGCCAAACTAGATGCCATATGTGGGTGTCTAAGTCTCATCAGGGACCACTCACAGTCCCTAACGGATACTCACTGTCCTCTCCTTGCTCTACAACAAGCCATGGCTGACATCTCTGTAGTCATGAACAACTGTCAGTCAGAGTGGCCACAGCGATGTCATCCGTGAGTTGGGACACATAAGGAGAATGTTGGATAGCTTGGAGCAGATGCAGGCGGAAAGAATGTTTGCCACGGCTGCACACCAGTGAGATGTAGCTGGGATCTTCCATGCCCTGCAGATCCTCATCATGGCATTGCTGCCACAAGGCCTGGCGCGGATGGATGCTGGTGCTACTACTACATCCACATCTCCTCTCCCTGAAGTGTCAGTGCCACACAGTGCGGCAGATTTTCCACCTCCGTCCCCCGATGTGTCACTGCCACACAGTGATGCAGACAAAACACCTCCCCCGCATGTAAGGCACCTGACACATCAGAGGACGAAGATGATGAATTTGGCTTTGTGGCTAGAATGAAGTGGCAGCATTAACTTCCGCCATATGGCCGGGTTCAGCTTGGTTCTGCCCTCTGCATCATGCCCTGGAATAACACCTCCCACTGTCCCCCTATACACTGAGCGACACTCACCTTGGACCTCGACATGGATTGCCATATTTGGTTTGGTTACCAATGACACAGCAATCACACTGCGAACTGTAGTCTTCCACTCCCTATGAACAATGTAAAGTGGGGTTTGCATGGCCCTGTAATGGTCCAGCTTCAACACTCCACTGAATGTGACTAAAACATTCCAATTCACACAGATGTGTCATGGCCATGATCAATCAAGAATGAAAGTATGGATGAATGTAGGGACAGTGATTCCACAAAAAGGTACTCCCTGGTAATGCTATCAATGCGCATGGATGGCCGTGACCCAGATATGCATCAACACTCATCACAGTTGAATACAAGTGAAGGTGCGTAGACTTTATTACCACATGCTTGTCAGTACGGGCAAGATAAGTGCCACAACATCCAGACCAATGCAGCAGTACATCAGAATGAGGAACGTTGCCAAGTGCCGCTGTCCACTCCGGGGTAGTGCCTCACCTTTCACAGGTGTGTTTTAAGCCACAGAGTTGTCCGCTCATGTATTCGGGCGCACACACATGTCAAAATCCAGTTCAGCTACTGTCCTGTTGGATAGGCAGACATCCATGGACCACTCGAATATGCACGATTGACAATGCAACACAGGCTGAACGCAGGTGGCGTTGGCAAGGCCGAAGCTTCGCCGGTAACTGATCCACAGTGCCCTAAGTAAATTCAGCATTTGTGCATGGTACAGTTCCACTTGACAGCGGTTGTGCATGTGTCCGGGTTTTTCGGCCATTGCGTTAGTGGCTCTTGTTGAAGCGGCACTATTCTGACCTGCGCCAGTTCTGTGGATGAAATGGCAAATCTCGGATCATTGAGTTGTTTTAGTGTGCACCGGTTGTACGCCTGGGATGTTGTGGGAGTAAGTGTGAAGGCCATTCCATGCAAGATTACTTCAAGCAAGGACTCCTGTGTGTGGGGTGTGTATACGTTGGTCTCTCGTTGGATGTGCGTAGTGTGAGAGTCGGCATCAGCTGCTTTAGTATCTGTCAGGGGTTGCCAGGCACCTGCAATTCCGAGGTCGGAGGTGCAGATGTGCTTCCGCCTGATAGTTCAGACAAAGGAGCTTTCATCCCTAGTGTAAGTTTGTAATCTGCTTGCATTCATGAAATGTGAAGTGGCTTGTTGGGGGCGATGTTGGATAAATGCGGCTTTGGGATTCATTTTTGACATGTCTTGCATGTGGCATATGAGCAGCATGACTGTGTATTACGTTGCCTCACAGCTACTCCTCCCTGCCCCCGAACCCATTAAATTATGTGCGCTGTGCGATTGCATCACTGGCACTCCAACGGCACAGTATTGTCATGCCTGTCTGGGCATGTCCACTAGCCTGACAACGACACTGTGATGTTGGCCGTTGAAGGTCGATGGTAAGGATAGGGCGGACACAGATGTAGAGTACATGCCTGGCTGAACTGGCGCTGCTAATGTGGCTAGACATTTGGCTCATGCTGCGGCAATACAGATACACACAACACTTGGCATGTATGATCCTGGACCCGAGCGGTCTTGTGCTCCTTCATTACTCCGTTCGTGCGAGCCCACCCTCCGGGTGCATGCTACATTGCAACATTGTTGCTTACAGGGGGAGGACTTAGCTACATGTCCAAGCTCTTACCCACTGCCTGATGTGACATGGTTGAGTCCGCTGTCCACAGCACAATGTAATGTGGTAGAGACCAGGCCCATCATTCATACATAATGACCACATGGTCACACTTGGATAGATAGTGGAACTGGCTACAGGCACGTGCGCCCGGCCCCTTTTTATTACCAGGATCACATATCCAGTGACGCCTGTGCTGGATGGGTATGGGGTGAGTGTGAGCCAGCCCTCAGGGAGTGGTTGGTGCTGGCAACAACTTGAACAGTGATCACTATTAAAGCGGAAACAGAAAACACCAACATAACATAAACAACTGCAAAGCATCATGGAGGTAGCTGGAGCAAATACAGAGGTCACCCAATATTCAATCAGAAGGGGCCATGATTTGTGGTGCACTGAGGTAGGGGCACCAGAGCTGAGCGTGCTCATGTGAACAAATTGTCAATGATTGTGTCCCTTCAGGATATTCCTGCTGCAGCGTCAGTGGGGTGTGTTACACCTGCCTCATCTTCATCATCATCGTACCAGGACTTCCACACTGTCTGAGGTGACATTGTTCCGTCCACAGTCCACAGCACGTAACTCAATCATAAAGGGTCCATGAGTTGTGGCGCACAAAGTTAGTGGCACCTGTGGCGCTCAGCGTGTGCACAGCCTGCGATGATGCGTCGTCCGTGAAGGTCAGGAATGGATTGGATGTGTGGGAGCCCTGCTGACCACAGTGTAGGCCGGAGGCAGAGGTCAGCAGGGGCCGACGGCCATGTGGCGTTGACTTATGCTGCACAAAGTTAGTGCAAAAACAACAGTTAATGGACAGAATGCAGAACAATGTCATACATTCACCCTAGTACAGAGATCTGGGCCTAAATCCATCGTTTTTTCGCTCACCGTGCAATTCCAGTTTGAACCCAGCCATATGCAAATCAGTCTTGACCCTGTGCCTCATTGGAACAGTCCAGCCCGAACTGCCAAGCCAGGTCCTCCCTGGACTGGAAACAAGCATCCTAGGAACGGTTTCGAGGTTTCACCCCTCTTCAGCCAGGATAGCTTGATTCCAGTGGCATGGAGAGCACGGGACTCACGTCTGAGCATACCCGTCGCACTCGGGGTGACAAATGCAAAAAAACAACAGTTGATGGACAGAATGCAGAACAATGCCATACATTCACCCCAGCACAGAGATCTGGGCCTAAATCCATCGTTTTTTTGCTCACCATGCCATTCCAGTTTAAACCCAGCCATATGCAAATCAGTGTTGACCCTGTGCCTCATGGGAACAGTCCAGCCCGAACTGCCAAGCCAAGTCCTGCCTGAACTGGAAACAAGCATCCTAGGACCGGTTTCGGGGTTTCACCCCTCTTCAGCCAGGATAGCTTGATTCCAGTGGCATGGAGAGCACGGGACTCACACCTGAGCATACCCGTCCCCCTCGGGGTGACAAATGCAAAAACAACAGTTGATGGACAGAATGCAGAACAATGTCATGCATTCACCCCAGTACAGAGATATGGGCCTAAATCCATCGTTTTTTTTGCTCACCATGCCATTCCAGTTTGAACCCAGCCATATGCAAATCAGTCTTGACCCTGTGCCTCATGGGAACAATCCAGCCTGAACTGCCAAGCCAGGTCCTCCCTGGACTGGAAACAAGCATCCTAGGACCGGTTTCGGGGTTTCACCCCTCTTCAGCCAGGATAGCTTGATTCCAGTGGCATGGAGAGCACGGGACTCACGTCTGAGCATACCCGTCCCACTCGGGGTGACAAATGCAAAAACAACAGTTGCATGACAGAATGCAGAACAATGTCATACATTCACCCCAGTACAGAGATCTGGGCCTAAATCCATCGTTTTTTTGCTCACCATGCCATTCCAGTTTGAACCCAGCCATATGCAAATCAGTCTTGACCCTGTGCCTCATGGGAACAGTCCAGCCCAAACTGCCAAGCCAGGTCCTCCCTGGACTGGAAACAAGCATCCTAGGACCAGTTTCGGGGTTTCACCCCTCTTCAGCCAGGATAGCTTGATTCCAGTGGCATGGGGTGTGTTACACCTGCCTCATCTTCATCATCATCGTACCAGGTCTTCCACACTGCCTGAGGTGACATTGTTGCGTTCACAGTCCACAGCACGTAACTCAATCATAAAGGGTCCATGAGTTGTGGTGCACAAAGTTAGTGGCACCTGTGGTGCTCAGCGTGTGCACAGCCTGCGATGATACGTTGTTCGTGAAGGGCAGGAATGGATTGGATGTGTGTGAGCCCTGCTAACCACAGTGTAGGCCGGAGGCAGAGGTCAGCAGGGACCATGGCCACATGGCATTGACTTGTGGTGCACAGAGTTAGTGGCACCTTAAGCACTCAGGGGGTGTGCAGCCAGCGATGATGCGCCATCCGGGCGGGCCGCACTGTGAGCAATGTCTTTTGCCTACTGAATTCTGCCTCAATAAGACCAAGTGGCGTTGACTTGTGGTGCACAGAGTTAGTGGCACCTGTGGCGCTCAGAGTGTGCGCAGCCTGTGATGATGCGTGGTCCAGGTGGGCCGCACTGGTAGCAATATCTGTTGCCTACTGGACTGCGGCATCTGCAATCGCTACTCAATCTGAATTGTGAGCACTGCTGACTGCAGTGTAGGTCGAACACAGTAGTCAGCACAGACATAACTCCGCGGTGCTGTGCCACTAGGTTCGCCTGGGGCCTGTGTCACGGATGCCAGCAATCGGCTGAGGAGGCCGGCGGTCATGGCGGCGGCTTCTTGGCAGGGTGAGGGGCGCCGCCCTGGCAGATGCGTTGGCCATCCCGGAAGTGAACCATGCCCAGAACCCCGGCTTATTTATTCGCACTCCTACGCTGGACTGGCGTACGCCGGACCAGCCCATTCCGCTTACAGGGGGGGGGACACAGCTACATGACCGAGGTCTTCCCACTGCCTGCGTTAGCATGGTTGTGTCCACTGTCCACAACACCACAAACACCAGCAGTATATGTCCACATGGACAGGTCTGTGCTCTGCATACTGAGGTCTGTCCAGCACATCACTGCCACACTTGGCATTGTGTGCATTCTTTTTCATGGGTGACTTGTCTCCTTCACACATACTTGGTTCCCACCTCTCCCCACATTCTGCTATTGTGTGGCTGAGGGGCCATGCCTTTTTCGGAACGTCCTATGTCCTGTTCTGCGCTGCCTTGGTGGTAGCTGGGCAGGTGGACCGGGGGGGGGGCATGGGGGTGGTGGGTGTTGTGGACCTCTTGGGTATTTGAGCTGCATGATCAGTGTCTCCATGACATGTGTTGGTCTTCAGATGTGGCTCTGGGCTGGGCTTCCTTTCATACTGCGGTTAGTCATCTTGCTCTACAGCAGTAAAAGGCAGGTGTTAAATCCCTGCTGCTAACGCGCCTTACCACCTGTCTTTGGATAGCATCGCAGATCTGGCTAGTCGTTGAGAATATCGCAAAGTGGTGTTTTCGTGTTTTTGCACGGGAACCCCCACTGCATATCATTAGCGTTAGTTGTTGCTCTCATCCGTGACAAAGTTTTTTGCGGAAGCTATCGCTGGAAAACTGGCGATATCGGCAGTTTGCACAAGCTTGAGAATGGGGCGATAATCCTTTTGCCACTTTTGCTGCACTAAAGTGCCAACAACTTGGCGATAAGTCCTTGAGAATATGCCTCATAGAAGTAAGGGGCTAGGTTTCTGGTAGGGCTACAATAGCTTGCTTAGAGACAAATGATCGCCATTCAGGGTTGTTAATTTTTCCTTTAAGGCTTACAACGTTCAAACTAAGTATGGAGAAGGCGCAACCTTGACTTAGATCTGGGGGGACAATCTTAACGTGTGGCAAATAATCACTTGTATCCATTATAGGAACTTGATTAGCCACTTCCAGGAGTCAGTCTAGATCTGAAAGAACATCAAATCTGTTACCTGTTGGGATAGAAAAGGAATTGCTAGAACTGGCTAAGGGAACAGTTAATCCGTGGGCAGGTTCGTTCACTATTGTTCTTATTGAACAGACCATGGTCGGGTGCAGACGTATGCTGTTTCGCCTGAGAATGATGGGGACAGGTGCATAGTGAACCTGATGGGGGGTCCAGAGGAGAGGATTGTACCTGGCACTGAAGGAGAGGAGGTTTGTAGAATATCCCAAGGGGACCAAAGTGATGGAACTTTTCAGCGTAACATGACAATTACCATTAAACAGCAGATTACCTACCAACCGGGGAAATCTAAAATTCACAGCAATACAATTCCCCATGGTGTCAACAGAGCTTGGGCCAATTAATGCACATCTCCACACTAGCAAAATATCTTTAGCATCATAAAATGATAGACCTTTATGGTGCACTTACCAGTAACTTTTTGTTACATAATTCCTCATCAGATTCTTGATGACCTTTTTGGAGAGTTGGTACTCCAGTCAGAACAGTCACATAAGGATGAGCGGCATGGAGAAGGTTGATAACTGCTTGTGTAGTGGTGGCATTCAGTGATGGTTCCTTACCACAGAAGCTTGCCGAAGTGGAGACTTCTGTAAAGTGAAATGTTTTTGAGGAGGCTCTTTGGTCGTTATGAGATTGTTGGGCTTGGCGCTTCACTGGGTCGGTACTCCCTGATGATATCGGCTTTGTGCATGATGTGGTTTTAGTTTCAGGGGTGTGGGTAGGTTGATTGGTTTCCAATTGTGTCGGTCCTTTGGTCTGAGAAACGGAATTACTAGCTCCTAAAACTAACTGACACCTACAAGGTTGTAAAGACGCTATATTAGCTTCAATGGAGGCCAGCCGTTGAATGAGGGGAGAGATTTCCAATCTTAGCACTGAACAGAACTTCTGGAAAAGACTCTTCAGATATGCCCGTCAGATTACCTAGGTTCAGATGGGAGATACCTTCCTCCGTACATATCGGTGCCGGCGGATTCATGGATTTACAGGTCACCAAGTCCACAACCTGCAGGGGTACCTCTTGTGGCATGGTGGTAATACAACTAGGTTGTGCCAATGTGCAACCACGGCTCAGCGAAAGAGTACAGCTGGGTGGTTTCATGATGTCTGCAGAATTTGTAGCTTGACTAGTTATAACTTCTAACTCTTCTCCATTTGACATTGAGGTTATATCCGAGGGAGACAACTTCAGAAGCTCGGGCTCGGAGCCACAGCACAAATTTAAAAAAACGTCTCCTCTCTATGAGAGCAATATCTGTGCTAATGACTCTCTCTGCACGCTGTAACATACAGTCGATGGAAGTAGTTTATACTGGAGGAGTGGACACATGCAAGCAGCCGCCAATTTTCTTCCTACGCATGACCTCTCTAGGTAATTAGGCTGGTCAAAGTTCAGATGTACCCCCTGAGGCCTGTCAGTTATCTTTTCCAGTGCCCAGCACACAGCATACACCTTTGGTGAAACAGAAATGAGCAAACAAAATGAAAGAGTCAGTGTCTCCTACCAATATACAGGAACTTGCTTACTTGGTGGTTAAAAATCTTGAAAACTTCTGCACATACCCCCGAGCATGGTGGAGCCATCTCCCCGGAACTTAGGAAAGTATAGAGGACCAATGAGGCACCAAGTAGTTGAACGCTTCAACCATTCTATGAGTCAGAGAATCAAGAGGGGTGAACCCAACCCAGCTTCTTCCCGTCTCTGACGGGTGTGGATGGACCTGCCTTTGGCTCAGACTTTCCCCGGCACGGAACGGGAGGATCCCACGCTGCGAGAATCGGTGAGGCACTATATGTGCCTGGCAGAATAATCTTCTCCAGCAGGTGCAGAGGATAACAGGTGGTGCCTCCTGAGTGAGAGAACACTGGGACCAGTAGTTCCTTCCAAGCAGCCATGCAGTCTCTCCCCTTTGCATTGTCACTAGTGAGTGGTAGCACAGTATGAGCTGCACTCACCTGTGACATTTAACTTACACACCTTAGGTAGACTATTGTACCATATACTAGGGACTTACAGGTAGGCTAAATATGCCAGGAGTGTAGTAAACTTCAACATGCTTTTCGGTCAGAGAACATGCACTGGGGCCTGGCTAGCCGCGCTATAGTGCACAGAGTTAAAAAAACATCAGCATCAGTCCAAAATTAATGCGGGTGATTATGCCAAAAAGAGGAATGTTCTTACTTTCTTTAATGCAGATTCCACCATCTTTGGAGTACAGTACTGCTTCATGGGAAATGCTCACATCCTGTGATGAAAGTCCTGCCATAAGAGGAATTTACCTTGACCACTAGTGAGAATGTCTTACAAACAATCTGCAAAGGATATTTCCATGTGAGGAATCTTCATTAGAGAGTACATTTCGAATATCCGCATGTAGAGAAAGTCTTTCAGATCCTTTCCTTTAATAATGACTAAAAAGGTCATGCCCAAGAGGGGCTTTGTCTGGCGGTAAAAGCTGCCTCCACTGCCCGTTCTAATATTTTATGGATGTGGGGGAGACGATTTGTATCCACAGATTGTGGACGATTCGCCAACCCCTTCCTTCAGAGAAGCAGGCTCTAAATGGCACCGCTTTCTATCCCCCTTTGCCTCCCTAACAGCCTCTACCTAGAAAGTCGACAATCTATGTAAGGCACAACAATTCAGCTTAGCCCGCCACACTCAGAAGAAAGGAACAAGGTATCGTTAGGTTGTACCCAGCAACTCACTTCTTGTATTTAGCTAATTGCTGGGAAAAGAGCTCATGATGTCGATTCTCACGCCCAGCAAGATAGAAACAAAGATTACATCAGAGTTGTCACAGACACACACACATAAACACAGGGGGGCTGCAGAGGGCTGACCTTGACCCACTCAAATCAATCTAGGAATGAGAGAGCCCCTACTTGAACCAGACCGCCACAGCAGGTAAGGAAGGCTCCGCTGTTTCCTTGGACTCATTTATAGGATCTAGTGTTAAATAAATAGCAGGTTCCACAAATGCTAAAGATCTATAATAGGCCAACAATGTATGTTTGGATAATTCATTTTTCAATTTCTCATAGTTCTCCAGAAAAGGAGCATTACCCTTTAGTTTGTCAATTTCATTAATGTAGGGACCTGCTGTAGGGGCAGGTGTTTGACCTCACAGTCACAGGTTCAAATTCCAGTGGGTCCACTCAGCTTTTCATTCTTCTGAGATTGATAAAGTGAGTACAGTTGGGTAACAATAAACAATCTGTCGATCAGTGCCAAGATGCCATTAGGGGTGAAGGTGTGCTTTACAAATATTTATCGTATGCTTGGCTTATGCATTAGAGTGAAACTGCTGAGGGTAATATCTTGGATGACGTTGTTTGGCATCACTAAGCAGGAGATGTGCACCCCGAAGGAGAACAACATCGGACGGCTTCATTTGGAGCCAGCGAGCAATGACGTCCTCATAACTAGAGAGTTGAAGCCTTTTAGGGTCAAAATATTTAGGGGCAGAGTTATGTTTCCTGGCGCATCCCTGCAAATCAGCAGGGATGCGGCAGGAAAGATGCGTCACGTAAGTTTACCCTTGCACCACCACAGATGCGCAGCATTTACAGTGCAGCGCATCATGGCGCAAGGATATACAGATGCGTGACGCATCTGATGGCATAAGGGCGGCGCATTGCTGGAGTCGTGTCGCAAGCACGACGCAACTCCAGCAATGCTCAGGGGCTGCCCATACCTAACATGCTGCGTCATGCCTTACGCCTGCTTCAAGCAGGCGCAGGGTTTTGACGCAGCAGCGTCGGAAAAGTGACTCAGTGAAATCTTGTAGATTTCACTGCGTCACTTTTCCGAGGCTTTTTCCGACGGAACGCCCACCCTGCATACATTAAACCTGACACAGGTTTAATGTAGTGCAGGGCTTTACAACGTGACGCATCTCCCTAGATGGGTCACGTTGTAAATAAGGCGCAACATGGAGCATGGTTTACGCCGCAGCTGCGTCACAGAAGTGACGCAATGGCGGAGTAAATGTCTCGCAAGGGGCTTGTAAATCTGCCCCTCAGAGTCAGTTCTTGTCCTGAATCATGAATATAAGAGAAGGACCATGGTCCTGTCCCCATCCCGCTGCAGTGTGATCTCAAAACTGCCGAATAGACCCTCCTGAGTCCTCACACTGACATCATCAATGACATTGATGTGGCCACGGCAATAAACAAACCAAAAAACAATAAGAAAACGAAACAGGAGTATTCAAATGGATGGATGGGTGACGTCCCAAAGTGTTGGTTCCCTCTCACTACATGAAAATCCAACATGCGTCAGGGAGGCACTCCCATCTGTCTAAACGGCAAACACCTATCCGACTTCCTCAATGGGGCCAGCTCCTCCGAAGTCAGGAGGTAGGAAGTTCCCCCCTCCTCCCCATCATTACGGACCAAAGGGATGTAAAGACAAAATAAAGGTACACAATAAACCTTCTTGAGGTAACTCAGTCTCTGGTACACTTCGATCGTTCTCGATTGGTAAAGGATGTGGTCGAACTGCTAAGGCCTTCGAAGTCAAATCTGGGGAACCGGGTTCGAGTCTCGGCAACGACGCTCAACGTTCTCCATGCGTCACTTTTACGCCGCAGATGCGTCACTTTTTGGGATGCACCAGCGGTGTAAAAAATGCGCAATGTTGCGTCATATTTACAAAGTGATGAAACTAGGGAGATGGGTCACTTTGTAAACTCCTGCACCACATTATACCTGCACCAGGAATAATGTATGCAAGGGGGGCATTCCGACGCAAGAAAGGGCAGTAGAAGTGACTCAGCACCACTTCTAGGACTCAAATGCGTCAATATCTTACACCTGCCTCATGGCAGGCGTAAGACTGACGCAGGCACATTTAACATGGGACTTTCCCATGTGTAATGACCCATTGCTACATTTGCGTCACTTTTGTGACACACTCCAGCAATGTGTCATTTGACGTATCTGTAACTCCTTGTGACATGATGCGTCATACTGTAAATATGATGCATCATTGGTGTCACAAGGAAGGCTCAAAGAAAAGTGACGCATCGCAGTTTTCTCGCAGCGATGCATCACTTTTCATAAATGAGGCCCCCAGTGTCTAACAAAAATTGAATGTGTCCTTGTGTAACACAACTGGTGCTTGTGTAAAGCGCTCTGATACCTGATACCTGATACCTTCATGTCAAGTTTGCGCAATATAAACCTTTAAAAAAAATAAAAAGATATGGAAAGCAGGCACAGGATAGGAGTTCAGGGGTCACCCTCAAGGGGCACCACAGTATATCCCAAGTCATTATCATCCTTGGCACTGGATTGTTCCCGAGGTGGGAACGTAGCCCTCACAGGGTTTCTTTCCTGAATGTCTTTCTTCCACTCCAGGCTGGTTGCTGTCAGTCAAGCTACTCCTCCCTAAGTCCTGGTCTCCTTCGAGCTGAAGCAGGGGACATACCTTCTTTATGTGGAAATCAATGCTTGCTTTTCTTTATATTGGAACAAAAGCTTGAATGGAAAACCCAGTCTATATGGGATCTTGTGGGCACATAATAGACCATAGACATATTCAGGAATTGCCTCGTAGCGAGCCTTAATGCGGAGGAATACTGGAAGAGCGCCAAAGTCAGCCCATGAACCACTATAGATTCGGTCTTTCTAGCCACCTTCATTATGCCCTCCTTCTGGAGTCCATTATATGTTTTGAGATGGAACACTTTTAAGTTTCATTTGAAAGTTGTGAGCGATTTGTTTCTGTGCACGAGGAGAAGCAACTGCACTGGATGGTAGGGCCATAGTTTCGCTTTGGACTGCAAGACATCAACAAAAAGTGGCTGTGAGATTTCTTGGTTATTGTGGGCTTTGCATATTTTGCAAACATAAAAGTTGTATTTCTTTTAAAAAATTGCATTTCAAACTCTCATTTTCGTGTCACTTCTCTTGGAAGAGTGGATATAGCCATGACACAGTCCACTTAATAAGTGTGAAAAAGGCCACTTTTATTGAAACAGGTGCACATAACAAGCCAATCAAACTGGCAACTGCCTTACAAAACTAAAACCACACTATACATCCATTAAAACGTATTCCTGACACCACCTCCACCCCTACTATACCCCCCAATCTACCCCACCCTGCAATTAACACATTACAAACATTACAATGAATTGCATTTAAAATTACTAATTTCTATCAACCCCACATTCTATGCCTCCTGGTCCGAGACTTAGCTCTCCCCCCTTGCAGTTCCGCTGGTAGTGCCACTGCCCTTCACCTCTCTGCACCTCTCACGCTGCTCCATGTCTGGCTTTGGTGTCCTTGTGCTCTATTCTCTGTTTTAAAAAAAAAATTACTTTGCCCCCTAACTTTATTCCTGCCTCTGTTTCTCTGTTTCCTGTTCCTGTTTGTGACCTTTGTGCCGGTTTTTACCGCTGCCGCCCCGCAGCCCCTCCCCTCTGCTGGTTTCCCGCTCCCGCCTCCCAGCTGCACTTCCCTCCCCCTTCCCTTATTTAATGGCTGCAACTGCACGGCCGCGCCGTGCCGAAGGCAAGCCTGTCTGCCCCCGTCCGCGACCCTACTGCGACCAGCGCCAGGGACCCTGGTTCTCTGGCCACCCACTGCTACAACTCAGCTGCCCTCCTCGCACTCAACCCCAGAAGGAACAACTGCCATTTGTTGTCGCCGAACACAACTCATGGGCAGTTCTCCTGTCGCCACTGTCGCCGAACCTTCACCATGGCCACTGCCCCCACACCGGACGCCACCACCAGAGCCCTGAAGTGCATCCTCCTCAATGTGCGCTCCCTGCACAGACATACCATTGAGATCTGGGACTTACTCAACAACCTCTCGCTGGATATCGCCTTCTTCAGGGAAACCTGAACTAACACCTTCTTCGCCCCCGACATCGCTATCACCATTCCCGACAACTACAAGATCCAGAGGACGGACAGCCCCAACCGCCCAGGAGGAGGTCTCGCCATTGCACACAAGAGCTGCCTCCGACTCTCCACCTCCATTACAAGCGACTCCTCCGCCTCCAACGAACACCTTCATTTCCAGATCCAGACCAGCCCTAGAACCACACTTCGTGGCACCCTTGCATACAGACCCCCTGGAACTCACACTTCGTTCACCACTACCTTTGCTGACCTCATCACACCCCACGCCATTGCCTCCATGGACAACATACTCATCTGAGACCTGAACTTCCCCCTCGACAACCTTAGGGACCCCCAACTCCACTGCTCTCTTGGACAACTTTGCCAACATCAGACTGAAACAGCTCATCACCACCCCTACCCACATGGCAGGACTCACTCTCGACCCCATCTTCGCTGGTGGAAACAGCATCTGCTACAGCCACACCACGCAGCCCCTCAGGATGGACCCCCACTGCATACACTTCTCTTTCAAAACCACCACCACTCTCAAGCCAACTCTTCGTCCTCCGCGAAGGAACTGGAGCATGGTCACAGAGGAGCACCTTAACTCCACACTCATCCACAACCTCCCTGCTTCGACCGGTGCCAACTCTGCAGCCAAGGAAATACACCGCTGGATCACCAATGGCGTAGACAATCTCGCACCCCTCTGCACCACGGCGAGACAACGCCCCCTGAAGGCCACCTGGTTCAACACCGACATTCAAAAAGCCAGACTACAGAATTGCGACCCAGCCTTGGCTGCCCAAACCTAAATTGGCTCCTTTAAGGGCCACTCTGAACATCTGCTTTCAGACTTATCACGGGCTTAAGAAAGCGTGACCACATCACACCTGATCCAATCCAACTAAACTGGCATTCCCTCCATGCAAGGATCAGGTTTAAGATAGCCTGCTTGATGCACGAAGCACTGCCTCAGAACATGCCCGCTTACCTGGCAAATAAACTTGAACTGTCGGGTGGGAATTGCGCCCTAAGAAGTTCAAACACTCTACTGCTGAAACCACCAAAGTTTAAAAAGGAGAGAGCCTACAACTGCGTTTTCACCGGTCTTATTCCGAGAATATGGAACGCTCTCCAGCCAGAAATCAGAATAATTCCCTCGACCTCTACATTTAAAAAAGAACTCAAAGGCCTGCCCCTGAAAAGCTACATGCGACAATAGTACTGTAGCCTCACAAACTATTTGAATTGACATTACAACCCTGCCCTCACTTATCTACTATGCAATCTGCATCATGTTAACTGTGTAAATGTCTACTTTCTGTCTTCAATGTGCTTCTGCTGTAAATGCATAGTTATCTATTATGTTACCCTACTTTAGCTTAACCAGCAGGCAGCGTTCTACAGCGCTCTGATAGCCTGCTGGGTCATGTTCACGCTTTAAAAATCTTTTCAAATAAAATAAATAAATAAAATGCTGCCACCCAGTTTTCAATTGCAAGGGGCACCTTCTGCCCCTTGGCCAACTCATATTCTTCTTCTTTGGACCCCTCTTTGGATCTCACCTCCCGATGTGGCAATTTAAGTATTTCCACATATTCTTCTTTCCTTATGCGCTCTTTGGTGGTTAGCATCAGGTGTGCCCCAAAGGTTTTGTCACCCCCAAATACAGTAGCTACTTGAACTTCAATTTTTTACTCTCTGGGCCCTCTTTCTTATTTCCTTTACTGCTATTGTCCACTGCATCCTTCGAGTTTCTTAAACTACCCTCCTCCTTAGTGCCACCAAAACCCCCTGCCTCACTAGTGCCCACTCCCATATCTGACACAAACTTCCCTTACTGTAACCTTCCCCCCTTGTCCTTGCAACCCCCTGCACTTATACCAATGGAGACCATCACAAGCTTCCCCTTCATACTCACCTCACCTTACCTGGCTCCAAGGAGGGTGCCCATAAAGTTACCATCTGCCTCGCCAGGGGCTCCATAACATCTGGTGCTAGCCTTGCCGCAGGCCTGTAATACAGTAGACAAAACATTAGAGGTCCCTCCCTTGTCCGCTTTCTTTTCGTCCTCCCGCAGTTCACCTTTCCAAGGCTCTCCTTGTCAAAATCCAGCATTTCATCCTTATGTGCAACTTCCTGCGGCCATTCCAGGTCCCCGTAAGCCTCTCTCAGTGAAGCCTTTCTGGCTGCCCTCCCTTGACCCTCTGCCGGGTACCCTTCCATTCCTCTCCGACACCCCCACGCACCGTCTAACTTTCACCTATTCCCTGGAACTCATGCCAGACCCACCAGGTGTTGGGGCCAGCGAGTACATTCTGGGCCTACTTGTGTTTGCGGTGCCGGGCTCCCCCATTGATATCAGGCATGCCGGTCTGGGCCCAGCCCTCTCTCCACCTCAGCGCCAGTAAGACGCTCACATCCCTGCCGAGTCGTCTCCCCTGCGTCATATGTCGCCATGTAAAATAAACGGCTGGACTTGTGTGCCCTGCTATGAACCTGTTCCCTCCACGTGCCCTGCCCTTTTTTCCCTTGCACCTCTCCTTCCACTTCTCTTAATTCCACTACTTGCTCACTTTCCGCCTGCCCTTCCTCTGCCTCCCTCCGCCATTCCAGCATGGTCGCAATAAACGCTGGTGCTGGCCCCTGAATCATCACTGACTCTTCCCCTCCCTGTTTATCTGGACCTCTACTCCCTGCCCCCAACCCTCTCTTCTGGGTTGGTGCTCCCTTATCCCATTGAAGTGACCCCCCTCGCACCAGGTATGCATCAAGTTGCACCACCCTGTCCCCCTAAACCTCTCCCCCCAATATTAAAAAATGTCCAAACCCTCCCACGCTCTGTGTTCCCCAGCCCGTTCTAAATCCTCTGGCACATCCTCCTCCTCCCCCTCCCCCCATTCCTGCACCTCAAATCCACCCTCAATATCCCCTGGCGGGCCTGTTATGATTTCTGGGCCAACCACCTCCTCATGTTCATGTTCCCACCCCCACTCCTCTTCCCCTCCTGACAATCCAGTTGGTGTCCTGCTTGCCTCCCCAGTCACCCACACCACACTGGTTCGCCTTCCACTTTTCCTCTTAAATAATTTTTCCCTGTCTTTATCCTTAGTAATAAGGGCCTCCATATAAGCTGCTCGCTGTGCTTGGCTCCCCACATAAGTTGGGCTCCGTGTGGGTCAGAGTGACAGCCACTGGCTCGTCTTCCTCTCTTTTCCCCAACCCTCACCCACCTCATCCTCTCTCTTTTTCTTTAATATTTCCCAAAGCAAGGCCCTCTGTCGAGGCAGCTCGCTGTGCTTGGCCCACGCATAACTTGAGCTTACTGCCCTAAACAACTACCTACAAAAGTCTCTAAACACCCAAGAATTTATAAATTTATAAACAATTATGGTAAATACAGCTCCCTGCCACGAGCCGCCAGGTCACCAGAACCTAAAATAGTAGCAGAGAGCCCAAAACCCAAACCCTATATAGCATCTGGGCTATTATTGGGCGCCAACTACGCAGACCAACCTAAACTCAAAATGGCAGTCCCCACCCTCCCAATCTCCCCAGTGGGTAGACCTCCCTCCTGTCAGCTGCCCCCCAAATGCCTATTGCCATTGTGCTACCCATGCAATATGTTATGCAGTCAACGTTTGTTCAGCTCCGTCGACTACTTGGATGACTTGCAGTGTTTCAAATGTCCATGAGCGATTAGCATCTCCAGCCGAGGACTACAAGTCACAGAAAACATTTAAATGTTCATAAAATAAACATACACTCCTGGGTTTTTGTTGTGTTCTCTTCATTTATTAGTCTGTTATTTGTCATTCGCACTTTGTTTCTGCCAACTGCAGGACACAGTATGGGGCAATGGGTCTGGGAAAAACACTGGAGTGGAGCAGCTATACACATAGGCTGACAAGACCCGGGGGCGGTGTTAAAATTATCGCCGCTTTAGCGGCAGAAAACTGCTGCTAAAGCGGCGATAATGGGCTTGATAATATGCCCTTGAGAATTCCCATAGAAGCCCATGTTCTGGTGTCAAAATGGGCTTCTATTGGATTTCTTTGCGAAATATTATCAAGCCCATTATCACCGCTTTAGCGGCAGTTTTCTGCCGCTAAAGCGGCGATAATTTTAACGCTGTGCTTGATAATATGCCTCTAAGTATGCTGAGTGACAGTGCTCAATTTGTAAATAACTAAGTGCCAGGTCTTTCGTCAGGAGCCCACCGCCGCTTGCATCATGCATCTCCCCTGTCATGCTGCTAATGTTAGTCACAACACAACTCCTAACCATCACACCGCTATAAATTTGACAATTCTGACTATTTCAGGCCCCCAAAGCTATAACAATGACTTGGGCGTCAGCTAATAGCCTTAATGTATATCGAATTAATAATTAACTGTTGTTGTGGCCATCTCTAAATTAGCCAGACAGTGCCAATTTGTGGCACACTGGCGAAAGCACCGGTGTTGACAATTAATTCCCAGTGCCGAGCACCGGAAACTACCGGCTCAAATTAATCACTGCTGAGCGATGTTGTCTGGGAAAATATTAGTACTGTTTCAGAGTGACCCTTACCAGGAGTGCTTGGTAAACACTTGTTTGTCTCTCTGATTTGTGTTCCTTATTCTAGATCTTTAGCAAACATTCTCGTCTTTATGCATTTGAGAAGACTGTATCCGGTGGATGTTTTCTGGTGCTGATGAGATTATTTTTGACTACACTCACATGCTAGATGTTTCCTGGTGCTGATGAGAGGATATTCGACTTTACACTCACACTGAAGTTTGGGAGAATACTGCAGATATTTTGTGATAATCCATGTTACTTATGTTATTGGCAATGCGTGTCATTCAAGTGTCTTCTTTCAGTTAGTTTTAAGTAGACTATGTGAGATGTAGCTCGTCCGTTTTCTCAAGTGTTGCTTTTGTCTGCTCCCATCAAATCTCAAACTCTATCTCTGTCATCCCCACCATCACACAAAGCCCCTGCAGTGATATGTCATGTTTTTGTGCATCCATACATCACATTTGCAGATACTACTTTGCATTGCTAATGTGTTACCTAATTGTACCCATCAGAAAAAAAACATGTGTGCACCCGCAAAGGCATTCAAGAAAAATTTGTTTTGACATGGAAATGTGCCATACTCTGTGATTTTGTAATTTTTTTCCTGAGGTTCCCTACTGTTTCTCTGAAAAATGCTGATTTAATGAGCTGCAGTAACATTATTAAGGTGATTCTGCCCATGACTGTTCTCATCAGTATGATTGTAGCCCTCACCACACACACCTGCCGACTTCTGCAGAAACTTACTTAAGATTCAACAGAACTAATCCCATATCTCAGGCTTGAGTTAAATATTTCTGAACTACAAAACAAAACCAGCTGATGGGAGATGATAGGTGTGAAGAACAGGCGTTGAGAGATGCACAGATGAAACCAGGCAGATATTTGTGTTTGTTGTTGTTGCCATGTTTCCTGTGGTTGGGTTTGTGTTAGAACAGGTAAGGGCTTTTATTCTATTTCTGCCTGTTGATCTTGTGACGATTATTAAGGTAATAGTAATTGAGGCAGGGTAATGCCTTACATTGATAGATATGGCTCCATGCCAAGTCATCGTATTGGATGTGAATGCAGTGTTTATGTGGGGAGATGCTACAGGATGTGAAATCATGCTTTCAGCGGGGTGATTTGTAGTATTTTTGGTCATGTAGTTACTTAATAGTTTGTGTTGCATTTAATTAATTCCTTGTACTGCAGTATTTTTAGTGCAAGCTGGCATACGTTTGTTCTTCCCATAGTAAAAAGTGAGTGTACTTTCGGAGCCCTTAGTCTCAAGAGTTCTTGTATTCTAAATCTCCATGTGGGAATGTTAAATTTTAAAGGTTTTACAGATGGATTCACCTGTCGGCCAAGCATTCATTATCGACATGTGGACGCCAACTACTGCGGCATGCTAAGACAATCGTGGTGCGCACTAAGACTTATCAATGTCGGAGACTTTGGAGAGAGTCCCTAACTAGGAAACTCAGACTGCTCATACCTTACATAAGGAGGTTGTCTCATGATGAGCAACGGCGTTACCATTTTAAAGACTGGAGAATCACAGTCATGGCAGGTCTGTCTGTTCCAGGTATATCTTGATCCACTATCCGGAGGAGTTTTAGTTATCTACTTCTTACTACTATACTTCTGGGATCTCAATACCCTCCCAGACGTAGCCTTGAAAAAGTGCAAAGTTTGGATGAAACACGCGCCAGCTGAATTATCTATAATTTGCTATTTTCCTGCTGTGTCATCTGTAATTTTCCATTACCGGAACAACTGTATTGACTGTGTGACTGTACCAAGAAGAAGTATAACAAGCATTGGCATAGCCAAAAGGTCTCGGCTTTGGGACCATATAAGTGTTTAGCCATGCAACAGTTGATGTTTTTGCACCAAGGAGATTGTGCTGCATAACTAAATACTTATAAGGTCCAAAAAGCGAGACCTATTGGCTATGCCAATGCTTGTTTTGAGTGTGTCAGTGGGTATGTGTAGTTTAGCTGGTGTTATGTGTGCGCGCACGCCCGTATTGGTTATAGTTTCCATCAAAATAAATACAAAGCCTGGAAAGTAAGGTCTTTTCCCACCTACACAAAATATCAGCATCATCATGCGAAATAAAATACTAACAAACAAGGTAGCCTGATACGATGACTTAATAAACTACCCCCGATATTGAGCGCTGTAATGGCAGAGGAGTCATTTGAAATCAAAAGTTTTAAAAATCTGTCATTTTAGCTGACCCACCAACCGCACCTTTGATTTACAAACGGTGCCCCCTGCCCCCCATCAATTTAATCCACCTCTGGGAGACTGGTGGTGGCTTACCTTGCTTGCACCCATGTCCTCACCCCTCCCCGCTCCCCTCACATACACATACACACCTCCCGCATGTGTCAGGTCTCGCTCACATACCTTCTCTCCCCGGGTGCTTGAACGCCATGGAGGCTGTGATGTCTCCCCCGTGGATGGGGCCATGATGAGCCAGCGGTCTGCTCTGGGACTGCCAATGATGCCCCGGGGGCACGTAACCCGTGCCCAGACCCCCATACACCCCGTACTGGTTGGCGCACGTGTAGGCTCAGGCTGGGACGAAGCCACTAACGGCAGACAGGCTGAAGGCTGACTGTGGATAAAGAGACAGAGATTTCAAACCACTTGCATACGTAGCACACATGTCCCCCCCTCCCAGGTGTGCTTGTTTAACGTGAGGTGGGGTCAGCCGGAGCAGTGACAGCTCTGCCCCCCCCACACACACACACACACTCTGAGGAGAGGGCTGGGAGGCCCTGGACAGCTAATTGATGCGGGCTGTTAAGATGTCACGCGGAGCTCCAGTGTGGGCCTGACATGGGCCCCTCATCCTCTTGGGAACACAGGGTTCAACAGGGCCAGGGCCGGAGCGGATCACAAAATGTGGCGTCTGAGCATCACCGGCAGAACGGTGGCTTCTGCTGGCGAGGAGGCCAGAATTAATAGGTCAAACTCATTTCCCATATATATATATATATATATCAAAGAAACTTCCCAATGTGCAGTTGCGCACAGCAGCAGGAACGGACAACTTCACTCGCCGATGCTTGCAAATAGTGTTTATTAAATATAAGTTACGTGCCTAGTCCATGACGCGTTTCGAGCCACTCGGCCCTTGCTCACATGGACAATGACAAAATGTCGAGTTAGTAAGCATCTAGGCATAGTGCTCATGCAAGTATAAACCCCCTCACTGGCAAGGTACCTACCCACTTCACAGGTTACCTAACCTTTTCTTCAATGCCACTCTTGCACTATCACGACAATATTGGGCACTGTATTGCGACTGGATACTTCTAAGATGGGCACCTATCAACAACAGGATAAGTGAATTTTGGGCTACATCACGTATTATGAACATTATATAACCCCTCTCCTTTTTGTGGACCACTTTCCGGAGCTATGTTTCTTAGATTTATTGTTTTATTATGGGCACTATGCCAAGACCTGTAATTGAACATACTCACAGTATTTTGCCAGTGAGGGGGTTTATACTTGCATGAGCACTATGCCTAGATGCTTACTAACTCGACATTTTGTCATTTTTTAGCCCAGCCTGTAGATCTCACACATTCGCACACAGCTCTGGCTTATGGACTAGCTAGGCTGGATATCATACAGTGAGGTCTTTTGCAGCAGCCATGTGTTAGCCGTGACACTCACAGCAGACCACACGGGTAGTTGCTATTAACATAGACACATTACTATCGAAACATTGTATTACACACAATTCTGGAGTGGTTTTATTTTACTTCCACTTACACTAGAATATGTCGATGTTGTGACATTCTTTGTCACTCTGTTTACTTACTGATCGCATTGAGACTTTTACTTTTTGTAGACATCGAACTTTATTGACAAATTGTTGTGTGTCTAAATCAGAGCTACACAGCCTAGTAATATTTTTTGGCAATTGCATTGCATTGATTTCAGCGGCAACCCTATGTTGGTCTGAGCATGTATTTTCGCTTGGGTCATACTTATTACTTGATTTGGTTATTTGCATTATGTATTCATTCTATGACCTGTACAACATGGCGGCCGTTTTCAATTTCATTTACACAGTCCTGTTTCTATTTTGAACTTTCTGGAGTGACGTACCTGTTGTATATAGTCGCACTAAACTCTGATGCACGTTTTTCATGTGAGCAAGGCTGCGGATGCAGTCGAAACGCCTCATGGAATAAACCTGGTCACTATCACTCGTTGGTTGTGCTGTTTACTTGCCTGAGAGCGCACTGAACTTTGGATATATTGGATATTATTGCCAGTTGCTTCGCTGGCGTGTACGCCACTTTCCACGGGGCGAGCTGTCCAGAAGGAGCAGATGTACTTGGATATATATATATATATATATATATATATATATATATATATATATATATATATCCACGCTACCAACAATGTCCACGCTCTCGGACAAAGCACAGCACTCCGGGAGGATTCCGTATATTAGTTTATTCGGCAACAAGCAAAAGACAGACGCGTTTCAGGGTATCCTTCGTCAGTGTCTAGTTACGCTAGCCGCGCGAGAACTATTTTGAATTCAAAAGGCCCGTGACGTCACTTCCTCACCCATACGGCCAATGCAATATTGTCTATCGCATGGCGGCCATCTTAACAGGGTGAAGATTACGTACCAGCCTATAGAGTTAAACACAATTTCAAGTATTACTCTCGACATTTAAGAATTACATCAACAGCGTCAAGACATAATTGTTACAAATCATGGATGAAAACAATTGTTGATCAGTTAGCATATTGTAAATATCATTTAACAATTATGTCTCAAAGAGAGCTACACATCTTAGTGCAATTGAGCCGTGGATCGGCATGTATATTGTAGCAAGACTCATGATATACATTTTGAACCTCGATGTATTAAATAATTCATTCAATGGTTCATTAAACAATAAAGCCGTGAATCGGCCTAAGCAAATTATAGTGAAGTGGTCCACTGAAATCCATGAGACTAAAACCCCACAAATGTAAGAAAGAGTCAAAACATATTCAAAGGAAACATAAGTAGGAGACAAGAGTTGTTCTTACCCCTTATATTCCCTGAGTTGCATAAATGAAACGACAAAGAGAGGGAGAGATTACAGTTACGTCCACAAAGTCTACCAAATTACCTCCCCAGATGCACAGCTAATTCCTCTCCACTATTCAACCCATAGGGTGTTTTGGTGTGCAAATCAATAATGTAGCGGGACTCAAGTCTCCGCAAACGTTGCACTCTATCCCCACCTCTTGGGTGAATGTATACACAGTCCAAACCAAAATACTGTAACAGTTCCCTGTTACTCTTGTGTTTGAGGGCGAAATGTCTGGCTACAGGGTAGTTACTATCGTTGTTCATGATTGCGCGTTGGTGTTCCAAGATGCGCATCTTTACACTATGAATAGTGCTGCCGATATATTTAAGTCCACAGGGACACAATAGACAGTAAACTACATGTGTGGTAGTGCATGTGATGAATTTATCTATGGGTTTAGGTTTTTTTATCCCATCGATTGTGTAGCTCAAGGTTCTTTTGCTGTTACAGCAAGCTTTACATTTCCCACATGGGAAAAAACCTTTCATTTCTTTCAGAACACCTTTAGGTTGACTTACAGGTGGTAGGTAGCTCTGAACTAGTTTATCCCTCAAAGATCGTGATTTGCGGAAGGTAATCAGTGGCACTGTCGGGATTTCTTTCCCCATTATGGAATCGATTTGCAGTATATGCCAATTCCTTTTCATTATATTCCTCAAAATGTTTGCATCATCTGAGAAAGTTGTTATCATCCGCAATTTGCTACCTTCAGAGTTACTCCTTTTTATGCTGTTCAGTTGGGTATCATTACGGATCAGCAGATCCTTCCTATTAATCTTATTGACTCTCACTAGTGCTGCATTCAAGACTTCCTGGCTATAGCCCCTGTTAAGAAATCTTGTGAAGCAGTTAGCAGCAGCAGATACAAAATCGTTTTCTCTGGTGCAATTTCGTTTGAGCCGGAGAAGAGTGGGGAGGAGGCCTTGATTCTGAATTTCTGAAGATCATGAAGTACGGCATCAGAGAACGATGCCGTACTTCATGATCTTCAGAAAGAGATCAATATTGTCGAGAATCTTATCAGCAGTTGAATGATACCAAGTTCTATGAAAAGACCAATAAAGATGTGTACCAAACCAGTATCACACAGTATCATGCCTTGATTACCAAATTGACCCACCCGGGAGACCGATAGTCTGGACATTACTAGCCTATACACCTGCATAGATCATCACCAGGGTATAATGGCAATGCGATACTTCCTGAATAAAAGGCCCCTCAAGTTTGCAGAGCACAGCAGTATGCTGTTAGAATTTATTGAATTTTGCCTTCATAACAATATTTTCTTATTTCAGGGACAGCTATTCAAACAAATCTCTGGTACTGCTATGGGCACCTGCTTCGCCCCCAGCTATGCGAATCTCTTCGTAGGTTGGTGGGAGGAGCAGGTGGCCCTTAGTGATGAAAGACAGAAATGGGCCGAACACATAGTTGTGTGGTATCGTTACATCGACGATCTTTTTATAATCTGGCGAGGCTCAATTGAACAAGCTGAATATTTCATTTCTGAACTTAATAATAACAATCTTAATCTTGGGTTCACACATGAAATTAGCACCACTGAAGTTAACTATCTAGATCTAAAGGTGCAGGTGAGGGATGGCAACCTGGGCACAGATTTATATCGGAAACCGACTGCCGGTAATTCAATCTTACATGGCAGTAGCAACCACCCACCCAAGTTGATAAACAGTATACCCTATGGGGAACTTCTCCGGCTCAAACGAAATTGCACCAGAGAAAACGATTTTGTATCTGCTGCTGCTAACTGCTTCACAAGATTTCTTAACAGGGGCTATAGCCAGGAAGTCTTGAATGCAGCACTAGTGAGAGTCAATAAGATTAATAGGAAGGATCTGCTGATCCGTAATGATACCCAACTGAACAGCATAAAAAGGAGTAACTCTGAAGGTAGCAAATTGCGGATGATAACAACTTTCTCAGATGATGCAAACATTTTGAGGAATATAATGAAAAGGAATTGGCATATACTGCAAACCGATTCCATAATGGGGAAAGAAATCCCGACAGTGCCACTGATTACCTTCCGCAAATCACGATCTTTCAGGGATAAACTAGTTCAGAGCTACCTACCACCTGTAAGTCAACCTAAAGGTGTTCTGAAAGAAATGAAAGGTTTTTTCCCATGTGGGAAATGTAAAGCTTGCTGTAACAGCAAAAGAACCTTGAGCTACACAATCAATGGGATAAAAAAACCTAAACCCATAGATAAATTCATCACATGCACTACCACACATGTAGTTTACTGTCTATTGTGTCCCTGTGGACTTAAATATATCGGCAGCACTATTCATAGTGTAAAGATGCGCATCTTGGAACACCAACGCGCAATCATGAACAACGATAGTAACTACCCTGTAGCCAGACATTTCGCCCTCAAACACAAGAGTAACAGGGAACTGTTACAGTATTTTGGTTTGGACTGTGTATACATTCACCCAAGAGGTGGGGATAGAGTGCAACGTTTGCGGAGACTTGAGTCCCGCTACATTATTGATTTGCACACCAAAACACCCTATGGGTTGAATAGTGGAGAGGAATTAGCAGTGCATCTGGGGAGGTAATTTGGTAGACTTTGTGGACGTAACTGTAATCTCTCCCTCTCTTTGTCGTTTCATTTATGCAACTCAGGGAATATAAGGGGTAAGAACAACTCTTGTCTCCTACTTATGTTTCCTTTGAATATGTTTTGACTCTTTCTTACATTTGTGGGGTTTTAGTCTCATGGATTTCAGTGGACCACTTCACTATAATTTGCTTAGGCCGATTCACGGCTTTATTGTTTAATGAACCATTGAATGAATTATTTAATACATCGAGGTTCAAAATGTATATCATGAGTCTTGCTACAATATACATGCCGATCCACGGCTCAATTGCACTAAGATGTGTAGGTCTCTTTGAGACATAATTGTTAAATGATATTTACAATATGCTAACTGATCAACAATTGTTTTCATCCATGATTTGTAACAATTATGTCTTGACGCTGTTGATGTAATTCTTAAATGTCGAGAGTAATACTTGAAATTGTGTTTAACTCTATAGGCTGGTACGTAATCTTCACCCTGTTAAGATGGCCGCCATGCGATAGACAATATTGCATTGGCTGTATGGGTGAGGAAGTGACGTCACGGGCCTTTTGAATTCAAAATAGTTCTCGCGCGGCTAGCGTAACTAGACACTGACGAAGGATACCCTGAAACGCGTCTGTCTTTTGCTTGTTGCCGAATAAACTAATATACGGAATCCTCCCGGAGTGCTGTGCTTTGTCCGAGTGCGTGGACATTGTTGGTAGCATGGATTTTATACGCGGGCACCACCTCGTTACAGCACCCGCCTATGAGTGCCCTGGCCCTTGGTGCAACTTGGTAGCGATTATATATATATATATATATATGCGCTCTTGGTACTTCTACCTTTAACTTCTAAATATTAATCTGCTGCAGCCACGACTTTCCGATGGAGGTCTGGATTTAAAAGATAATTCTAATATGTGACGGCCCACTCCAATAGTTTGCCTCCCAATTTCACTTCCTCTGATGCGCGTGGCATGACTTCTTCCTCTTTGGGTTTGGTGCAATGGCACCAGTGGAGAAAACTGAGAATGGCAGAATTGTTGCACGTAGATCATCTGGATGTTTGCCTAATTTGCCTCCCGATTTTCAAGCACAGCAGCTTTCATGCGTTTCAGCCCGCCCCCTAGCCCTCAACCCTTTTAAACAAGCACGGTACGCTTTCATTTTCGTCCGTTGTGAAAGCTTTCTTGTCTTTATGGGGCCATGTGTTTTGAAACACATAGCCCCATAAAGATAAGAAAGCTTTCATGGCAGAAGGAAGGCAGACAAGCCCGTCCAAATGGACGGGTCAGAAAGCCGGACGAAAACGTCACAAACACCTCTTTTCCAAGGGCTGGCCACCGTTTAGCATAAACGGTGATGCCAGCCAATGGAAAATAGGGGCGGGGCATAATGCCCTTTACAGAAAATACCCCAAATCATTAAATCTCGCCAGCGAGACTGCGTATGTGCGCAGCCTACGCTAGCCGAGACCTAAAAAAATGCTTACCATGCCATATGAAGTCTGGACGTTTGATTATTGAAGGAATGCATAAGGATTGAAAATTGCGTTATGAAATTTGCTAAATCTGCAATAAATAGGGTGTCCGTTTTATGAACCAATCTGCTTATATTTATTACGAGTGCTTCACTATCAGTTTGGTGACATCCATCATGGTGGATTGCTCTCTGTTTGAGCCTGAATAAATCTTAATTTTGAACCATCGCTGGTTTCCACTTCTCCCTTAAATGCAATATCATGTTGTAGGGTGAAAGACCAAGGGGAAGATTTATAAAAAGTCAAGCAACACAACTCAGTAAGATAACTTGCTGCACTGAATTTTGTAACAGGGAGAGGGCAGAAATGCACAATATCTGCTAAAATATGATGTATTTCTGCTCTCTTACAGCCCTGGTGCCTGGCATCAACACAGGCATCCTTGTGCCATGGTGCTAGAGTTCTGGCGTTAGAGTCAGGATTGTTTTTTGTGCAGCACAAAAATAATCCTTTGAGACATTTTTCTCTTTCTACATGTGCTGTAGAATGCAGCAATTGTGAAAAGAGAAAATAATGAGGCGAAATAAGGATAATTCTCCTTGTACGTCTCTATTGTGAAGTTGCACCATTTTGATGCAGTCTCAGATTTATTAGCATTGGAAAATCTGGGATTGCATCAAAATCCATAAGTGGATGCATGGGAATACCCATGATCACCCATGAAATCCCTTCTCAATGCAGAGTAATACAAGGCAGTGATTTATGCTACATAGCACTACTCTGGATTTTCTCAGCCAACCAGATCCACACAAGTTGGCATTGTTTGGCTTAGTAAATCCCACTTAAGGGCTTACATTGCTTAGGGTCACCATACATGTTGCAAGGGCAATGTGAGGCCTTTGTAAATCCGCCCCTCAGTGTCAATCCTGGTACCTATCTAGGTCTGATGGGCACTCGGGATTAGAGGATGCACACACAGCAACCATTTTCTAAGTACAAACAGCAGCAAGGTTTACACTGAATGCTGTACACGTAAACAACAATCTGGCATGCCTAAAACTGGAAAATGGTGTGTTTCTGTGATCAGCAGGTTAACCCAAAGGGACAGAAGGAAGGACTTGTCCAATGGTGACAGGTATTGAGGAAGAAGAGGACAGGGAGAGCGTAAATTATATGTTAAACTGTGGAATATTTCATGCCTGTGACCCCAAAAATCCTTAAGATTGACACTAGACAGAGGAAGACAGAGCCAGAGTAAAGGTATGCAGAGATGTTTAGATAATGAAATACAGTAATAGCTAGAGTTTAAATAGAGAGAAAGGTCACTTTCCTAGGGGGTCCCTTGAGAGGTGGGGCCACTTTGTCTTTAAAAGGTCTCTGCACAACTGTGGTATAGGGAACTAGTCAATGAATAGGAGTATACAAACTAGTCCATATCACTCTACAGACTACAGACAAGAAAGCTGATTATGACCATTCCAAATGAAGGAAAACTAAAAAAAAAACCTTTTCTAAAACTGAGCTGGAAAACAGGAACAATCATTAATAGAATAATTCTTAATATACACAAACAGGAAACAAAAGGGAATGCTGCCTTGATTCCAAAACAACTGAATCCTTCAAACAGATGAAAAAGAAACAAAACAAAGACAAGAGACAGAATCTGGTAAGGAAATGGTTCAGGACCAAAGCAAGGGTGTAATCTAGCCATATATACAAATATAATGAGGTTAATCAGTTGAGCACTTGGAGCTCTTTGGTGTGAAGGCTTGTTGCAGAAGTGACGTCATCCATAACACAGAGGCCAGGGCACGCTGGCAACAGTAGTTTGTCCAGTGTGCTGTGCCGTCCCATCTCATGTCCTTCTTTGGGCTGTGACGGAAGTAATGGTGCTAGATTCTGTGATGCCTACTCTTAGTTCCTTCCTTCACGATGAATTCGAGCACTTTCCTCAGAAGAGCGGAGAGGGTGACTGTTGGAAGCCAGAGTCCCAGTCCCGCACCACTGTCACCAAGTGCTTGACACGGGGATCCCCACTCAATGTTAGGCCAAGTAAGGACACAGTTTCAGATAGCCCTGCTCACCCCCTTAGTAGCTTGGCACGAGTAGCCAGGCCTATCTCCAAGGCACGAGTGTTCAGTATGTAGAACCACGCCCACAGCAACGCCCTGTTGAAATCACAAATGGACTCCACACGAGTTTGATAAAAACGAGTATAAACTTTATACAAAAAGCTATACGATCAGACCACACGATACATAAGCCAACATAGAACAAAGGGTAATATTCGTTCCAGCTGGCTGGTAGGATCAAATCCCAACCACAGCTTTCAAAATGCTATGCTGGTCGCAATGCTAGAATCACACACGTTGCAATAGACAAACAATAGTGCATTGCGTAACAATATAATACTGTGCCGGGCAAAGGAGATATAATACAATGCGTAACGACACACCCCAGTACCTGTAATGGGACAAATTATGCAGTGCGTACTGCTACCTTTATGTGCTGCGCACTGAAGGAATAATGCACTGCGTCACACACCAATCACGTATGTTGCAATGAAGAAACCATGCAATGCGGGCCGCTACAATCATGTACTTTGCAATTTAGAAATAATGCAATGCGTAATGACAATCATGTACTTTGCAATGAAGAAATAATGCAATACGGGCCGCTACAATTATGTACTTGGCAAGGGGGAATTAACGCAATGCATAGCGCTACAATCGTGTACTTAGTTAGGCAATGATAATGTCAGGCGTCCGAAGACAGTCCGGCAGTTCGTTAGCAGCAATATTGGCAATGTGTTTAGCAACAACAGTGCCCCCCACACAGTTCAGCGATGACACAGAGTACAGCTTATTACTTGGGCCCCTGTACTGCCACTCCTTTTGTCAGTACGGGTCTCACTCTGAGCCGAAGCAAAAGGCTCACGTTGTCAGAAGGACTGAGAGGCCGAGAGAGTGTCCCTTTGATCCCGCACCCCATCCATGTAGTAATCCACATTACCTGGGTGCGCGACCCCACTCTCCTCTCCTCCTTCCTTGAACTGGGCATGCTGTGCAGAAATCTCTCAATGGGCCTCAGCGGCTCAACCTGGCAGCAAGGCTCTTCCGGGGCTGCCGGTCCGGGCTGCGACTGTTAGGAAGGTCTCAGGCGGTCACAAGGCACTCGTACCCCACGCCCCTGAGATTACTTTTACTCTGGGTGCACGTTCACCACCACACCCTCTGGGTCTCCTCTGGCACAAAGCCACACACACAACGCTGATGGGACTTCACGTTGACTCTGAGTACCCACTCACCAGGTACTCCTCCTTGCGGTCTCAGTTGGCACCAAGACACGCTCACTGTGCTGCAGAGACTCACTTTCTTCCGGTGCACACGATGATCAGCTGATCACCTCCACAGTCCCAGGTTGCACCAAAGCACACATGCTGCTTCACTGAGATTTGCTCCAACTCCGAGGCCCCGATATCCAGGCGCTCTTTACCAACGCCTTCGATGCACCCTGACACACACCCCACGTGTCCAAGGCTCACTCCACTTCCAATGCACACATTGGTCAGGCGCTCCTCACCAACGCCTTTTGTGCACCATGACACGCACCCAGCAAGTCCGGGACTCACTCCACCTCTGATGCACACGCCGACCAGATGCTCCTCACCAGTGCCTGCAGTGCACCACGACACGCACCACGCGCGTCCGAGTCTCACTCCAACTTCGGTGCACACGGTGACCAGGCGCTCTTCACTTACGCCTGCGGTGCACCACAACATGCACCAAGCGCGTTCGAGACTCACTTCAGCTTCGGTGCACACGTTGACCAGGCGCTCTTCACTAAAGCCTCCTTTGCACCCCGACACGCACCACGCACGTCTAAGTCTCACTTCTCCTTCGTGTGTCCAAGTTCACAGGACACACCTTCCGTGGTTCTCAAGCTGCCACAACACGCGCCCACCACACCGCATGAAATGTCTCCGGAAACATTTATGTTCCTGTGTTTCCAAATAGGGAGCCAGCTCACCTCGGGCCCTTGGGGTTACAAGACACAGCACAAAGCACAGTCTTCGTCAAGCAGGGGCACCCAGCGCCTCCAAACACTGTCCCAACAGCCTCTTCCTTGGTTAGAGCAGCAAACTGCAGACCAGCCCCAGGACACGAAACAAGGATTGGTCTTTCCCCAGCAGTCTCTTCAGTTACTCCTTCTTTAGCAGAGGTTCCTCTTGACCACAAAAACATTACCAAGCCTTTTCAGTCTCAATCCCTTTCTGTTTCATTCCAACGTTCAGGGGTTTCAGCTCTTAAAGTTATACCCCTTAATGTCTTTGAAGTTTGTTGTGCTCAGGGGTCCCTGACCCCTCCCTAAATCAGTTCTGGGTGTCTCCCTCCCAGTGTCACCTTTCTCCTTTGATACTGGGTATTTGGATACTTAATCACTGAGCAGGAGATGGGTCAATTGGTTTATAGCACCAGCCCAGGCCTTTTTACCTCCTGGGCTTCTCCTCCCCCCTACTCTTCAGATGCAGGGCAGCCTGGTGCCATCTCAACCCCTCCCTGGGTCAAGACCTCTCCCAGCTCCTCGCACCTCTCAGATCCAGACAGTCAATCCACATTCAGCAGAGACACACAGAAATGCTTAAAGCACAAAACTCAGCCACTTACTAAAAGAGTGGCTTCTGAACACACAGTGACAAAACCACCTTCATAGAAAGATGTGTTATGACACTGTGAGTTCATACATACCAAACTTCACCTCTCCATTTTAAACTTATAAGAACCTAGGCCAACAAACACAATACCCAGCCTCCCCTATTCTGTCCTATGGGCAGAATGGCCTTCACCAGTGAAAACGAAATGGAGTGTTTTTCACTGTCAGGACTTAGCACACACCTCAGTATATGTCCTGCCTTTTACCTACACTGCACCCTGCCCAGGGGGAACCCGGGACCTACCACAGGGGTGCCCACTGTGTATGCAAAAGGAAAGGTAAGGCCTGACAAGTGGTTGCACTTGTCAGGACAACATGCTAACTTAGCACTCTGCATGCAGGCCCTACACTGAAGGCGTGGGTTCCCTTCTCTGCGCGCCTCTGCAGTACTAGCCCTTGCACACACAGTGCACATCACTAGGGACTTTACAAGTAAGGCAAACCTACCAATCATGGTCAACAAATTACCATTGTATTTTACACAGGGACCCCTTGTACGTTGACACTGATCAGCAATGGCAAAGTACCCAAAGCATCTAAATTGGCAACTCCATGTCAGGAAAACGGTCTAGGGGGAAAGCAAAAAGTTTAGGGAACTTCAGCCAAAAAGGCCAAGTCCTACAGTGACGTGACGTAATGCCTGCACATGCACAGTGGTGAAGCTGTATGGACTTGGCAGCCGTGACATCAGGCTTCCTGGAGGTGCAATTCCCTAGATATATATGAGGTATCATGTGGAGGGAATGTCTTGTGTTGATCGAGCAGGCAATATGTAAGCATGTACGAAACATTTCTTTTTTTACAGTTGCAAAGTTTCAGATCGTTCACAGAATCCCTATCGTCCCCAAAGTTGGCCTTTTCCTGAACAAAAATTTCTGTGCATTGTGCGGAAATGTTCACTGAATTGAAATATTACTTTCAGTGTGATTAAAAGAAGTCAAAATGCTTTAGCTAGGGAAACTGTACAGACTTTTTCGCTCCAAGTTTAACTTTTGTGGCCTGAGTTGACACAACTGTTCCATATGCCCTGAGTTCCTGCTATTTCAGAGCACAGCTCCGCAGCTCATCCAGGCAGTGTTCTGCCTCTGAATTCTGCATCTTTAAATTCTTTGTTATGTTTGTTTGATTCCTCTTGTTGTTTTTTAAACAGAGCGCCTGTGAGTGTCACTTTAATTTGAGATTCTAAAGCCTGAATCTCAATCAGGACTGCATCAGCAACCCGTTTGGCAGTGCTGATGATAAGAATCAACCAATCTCTGGTACACTTCCATGCAATAAGGGACCAATCATTGAGGAAAGTCTTATCATCAAGGAACAGTCGTGGTGCGTTAGTCACAATGAGTCCTGTGGGAGCGCAATTGGCTCTCAAATACTCAGTCATGATGGCTCCATGAATGAATATGCGTGAATGTGATTTCTTTAAAGTCAAAACCCTGGTCCAATCCACCTCTGCATTGGTGGGAGGACTATGAAACGTGTCCATGATACTTGGTGTGTCTAAAATGGCTTGTGCTATGGTGTCATCAAAAGTTAGACCCAAGCGTTCCGCCATGGTGAGAAAAGAAGAAGAAAAAATCAGTCTCAACCTCGGAATCAGAGAAAAAAAGCCCACAATCCTAAGTAAATGTGTGTAAGGACGAACACTGGAAGAAATTTCAACCTGCAGAAAAACCTAATTCCGCAAAGCAGTTAAGACACTATTAATGTGTCACATGTGAAGACCCACAGCCGACAGCTGTTCATTACACATACAAAGACGGTTCAGAGACCGGAGGGTCAGAGGGAACAAGTTTTAAGACCACACAGGGTTAGATCCCCAATTAAAGTATCTATAACACAAAAAACCCTGAGGTCTAAAATCGCCGAATAAGAAAAACGAAAAGGTGGTGTGAAGATGACAAACAAAAAAGCCCACTTCAAGTAATGAAAGGGCAATCCCTTTTAAGGACGTAATCCCTCACTCACCCTGGGTGACATGCTTCATCATATGGGATTCTCCTCCCAGAGAAAAATCCTAGTTTCTCTGGGGGCTACGACCCCCTCTGTGAGAGGGAGGAGCTCAGGGATGTTTTGATTGTATACTAAAGGATAGACTAAATCCACATATGACGAGCTACGTATGAGTGAGGGGTGCAGTGCTAAACAATTGATAGTGCAGTGAAAGTGTATTAAAACTAGTCACGGGACGGCAAGGAAGATACTCTTGACACAACCGTGCCGAAGCTAGATTAAAAACGTGGACACCACTAGACCAATGTAAGCCATGGTGTGTGACAATGGAAAAAGGTCGACATGTTTCAGCCTAAACGCCTAAGTGGGCTCGGCTTTCATCAGGACCAAAAGCTACTGCAAGATAAAAAACTGTGTGCTGACTACACAGAAAAAGGATACTGTGAGCACCCAATAGTTGCTAGATGGGTGTGTGACGCTTAGTCATCTCAGACATCACCTAAATAAAGAAAACTCAGTTTAAAAACCACGTTGGTTCAAAATGCAAGGTTAAACAGACATCAAACGTGAAAAATAATAACTAATTGCATGAACCACTCACCCGTAAACACTGGGTGCAACTCTAACCTCCACCTGGCATCCGCTCAGGAAGTGGAACACCGCCCTGAAAAATGATGTAAGAAGCTCAGAAATTGATATCTACATCTCAGGAGCGAATGTTCAATGAAAGGGGTGGACTAATAAACTAGAAATGAGGGAGACCGGTATCTTCACTAATTTCACAAAGTACTGTATGCATGAAGAACCCAAGACCAAGCCAGGTTCTCTGAAATGTATGCGCTATTGACAAGTGTCGCTGTGTTAAATGCTTAATTCGAACACATCCAAAGAAAAAACGATAAATCTAAGTTCAAACAATGAATGAACTCGATGTACAAGCACACGAGTGCATAGTGCATAATAACGAATGACCCCTCATACTTGAAGGGACAAAAGCCGCCAGAGAGACGACTAAATATAAACCAACACAAGAACTGAATATCAGTTGCAGTAAATTAGAAATAATAATAACGAAGAGCTAATCCAAACGCTTACCTATCCGTCGGGGTACCGCGGCTGATATGAGCCTGAAGCCGGAGGTCCCGCGGGACGGGCAAACGTACAATATGAAGCGTCAATGTCTTCGATCAGGGACCAATAGAAAAGCTTGTCCTACAAAATGCGCAAAATAAAGAAACCAATCACCGCTGTAATGCCGCGCTGTGCTCGTAGTCTAGGCAACGGTAAAAACAGCCAAAGGAGTGGTTTCCTCTTAAAGGGACTGTACGCAATGACCAAACTTAAATGCAAAACACCAGTGCTGGCCGTGTGTATCTAGGCACTGGACTGAAGATAATACCTAAATCGGGGAGACCTTCAATAAAAGTGCTGGCTCCGATTAGGAAAAACAAATAAAAAACTTGATACTGATGAGCTTAACATCAGCTCATACGGCGGAAACGGGGTAAATACAATTAGTCAAAGCATTCGCTCTGTAATTATCGCACGGACGCTCGTCATAAAACGAGGATCCATACCGCCAAGAAGAATATGCATTGTGTACAAAAAACCAATCAAAAACGTTCTATTGTGCATGACAGAAAACAGCGAAACACTAAAAATAGTCAATTAACGCAGAGTGTCAGACCTAGTGGTTTTAAAAGGTGGCAAGCGCTAGATAGCGCTGGCCAGGACCAGGGTTAATGACATGGTTAATGAATGCCCAACGTAGATAAGACCTGCTCATAACTGGCTCTTTGCACTAATCCCATCTGCTAAATGTGTAGTAATGCGGGATTAGGAAAGGAATATATGAATATCATAATGATAACCAAGGAATGTCGTCATTCAATCCTTTGACATGCGTATTAAGTGTGTAAACCCACCGCTGTTCACGTTTAAATAGAAAGGAGGAACAGTCTGTCAGATGGGATGGTATGACAGGTTTGTCAAGGACCGTCCAGTGTAAGTCATTTGGTGCATGATTAAATGCTAAGTAGTGGTTGGTAAGTTTTGTAGCAGTACGACCACACCGTATGGTGCTTTTGTGTTCCAGAATGCAGGTTTTTACCCGGCGGGTGGTCATTCCAACATATCGTAACCCACACGGACATGTGATTAAGTAAATCAGGTTGGAGCTGTTGCAGTTGCTGTGACTTTTGAGGGTCCATGGCCTGCCAGTGCCAATATCGATCTCTTTGGTCACAGAGGTATGGCAACAAGCCGCGCAGGAACCACAAGGGTAGTGTCCTACGACGGGTGGTAGACCCCAAAGGGTTTGTTGAGTGCCTGTTTGATGAGTACGTGGGCGGGTGTGTACCAATTGGTCCCTAATATTACTGCTGCGCTTAAAAGCAAAAAGAGGTCTCGGCAAATTGACCTCTCCTATGTTCAAAATTTTCCAGTTCGTCAAGATGATTTTTTTGATTTGGTTGGAAAACTTACAGTAAGTATGCACACAGGTAAGTCTATTCTCAGTGGATTTAGGGACCTTGGGTTCCAGTAGAGCCTCACGATTGTTATTTGCTGCACGTTTAGAAGCTCTACGGATCAGTTGCTTGGGATATTGTCTGGCCAGTAATTGTTTAGATAAGTTGCTCGCATGTTCTCTGTACTTATCAACTGAGGAGCAATTTCTTTTCAATCGCAAAAACTGGCCAAACGGCAGATTATCCCGCAATGCCCGTGGGTGAAAACTGTCATATTTCAAAAGGGCATTCACCGCCATGGGTTTTCTGTACAATTCGGTACTCAAACCTCCCTCAGAGGGGGTTATCAAAATGTCCAAAAAAGGAAGTTGGGTCTTGGAGTACTCACAGGTGAATTTTAGAAAGGTATTGCAATTGTTAAGCCAGTTCTTGAAAGCCAAAAGAGAGGTCAATGGTCCGTGCCATAGTACGAACACGTCGTCTATGTACCTCTTCCATATCCTTATTTGATCTTTATAAGGATTATTGGTGCCGAACACATGTTGTTCCTCAAAAGTATGAACATACAGGTTGGCCAGGCTGGGAGCAAAAATGCTCCCCATCGAAGTGCCTGACACCTGTAGGAACAACTGATCTTCAAATTGAAAAATTTTTTCTTTCATGGCTAAACTAGCACATGACATGATGAACGAAACTGGAGTGATGGAGTCCGGTGGATTAGCCGACAGGAGAGTCTCGATGACATCCAATGTCTCATCCTGTGGAATACATGTATAAAGGGACTCTACATCAAATGAGACTAAGAATTCCGTCTCACCATCAAAGGATAGATCTTTGAGTAGGATCAAAATATCCTTGGTGTCCTTTAGGTACGTAGGCATTTTGGCGACCAAGGGACGTAAAAAATGATCTGCAAATGCCGACAGAGGTTCCAGGAGAGACCCAAGTCCGGAAATAATCGGACGACCAGGAGGGGGACTCACATTTTTGTGCACCTTAGGCAGAATGTAAAAGTAAGGCACGATCGGGGAAGATTTGATCAAATACTGGGCTTCATTAGTAGTGATCCAACCATTAGTGCTGGCTTCATTTACCATAATCTGAATGGTCTGTTGTAATCTTTTAGTAGGATCCTCAGTGAGAGGTCGATAGAAATGTACATTTTGCAGTTGTCTTAAGCATTCGGTGCGATAAGAGGTGGTGTCCATGATGACCGTGGCACCACCTTTATCCGCCGGCTTTATCATGATTGTTTCATCAGAAGTGAGAGACTTTAAGGCCTGACGCTCAGACTTGGTAATATTTTGATATTGGCGGCTTTCGGCTGCACAAGTAGTTAACACCTGTGTAGTCACCGCTTTCTCATATGTAAGTACCTGTGGAGGAACTTGACTTGGCAAAGGATTAAATATAGATTTATTACGCAAGCCCATTTTGAGGTCTTGATCATCGGAACAGCTGTCACGATCTGTTCGGAAAAAGAAATTCAGATGGATCTTTCTGAAAAATAGAGCGAGTTCTTGATTTATAGAGAACAAATCACCTCTAAAAGAGGGGACAAACCCTAGACCTTTATTTAAGAGGGACATCTCTTCATGTGTAAGAACTCTCTTAGACAGATTGATGACTAAGTTGTGCTCGTGCTCGGGACTACTGGAGTCTCTCTCGCAACCGCGGCTGGTGTTGCTGGTTGTTGGTCTGCCCAGTGGACTTTGTTCCGTCTCCTTCCTCTCGACCGGCCTCGGCCATACCCTAAAAAAGGCTGGTTGGAGTACATTTGTGGAGGTGGGGGATAAGGGCAGGGTTGACCAAAAGGAGGAGGTTGACCAAAAGGAGGATAGGGTGGATAGTTGTATGGACCGGGATGCCACCACTGGGGGGGATACATGGTATTGGGCGCACCCCGCAGGTTTCTCCTATTACCCCTGCCTCTCCTTTTGTTGCCTCCAGTAGAGGAATCTTCACCTGAGGCAGTGTCTGACCCACTAGACCATTCATCACTCCCTGATGTGGAGTAATCCGACCCGTACCTGCGACCCTGTCGATTTAATTGTGGGGGCACATAGTCAGTACTAGTGTAGGGATACACTCTCTCTAGGGAGAAACGGGCCAAATCCTTTTTGAATTTATTAATCTTAGTCATCAATACTGCATCTTTAAATTCTTTGTTATGTTTGTTTGATTCCTCTTGTTGTTTTTTAAACAGAGCGCCTGTGAGTGTCACTTTAATTTGAGATTCTAAAGCCTGAATCTCAATCAGGACTGCATCAGCAACCCGTTTGGCAGTGCTGATGATAAGAATCAACCAATCTCTGGTACACTTCCATGCAATAAGGGACCAATCATTGAGGAAAGTTTTATCATCAAGGAACAGTCGTGGTGCGTTAGTCACAATGAGTCCTGTGGGAGCGCAATTGGCTCTCAAATACTCAGTCATGATGGCTCCATGAATGAATATGCGTGAATGTGATTTCTTTAAAGTCAAAACCCTGGTCCAATCCACCTCTGCATTGGTGGGAGGACTATGAAACGTGTCCATGATACTTGGTGTGTCTAAAATGGCTTGTGCTATGGTGTCATCAAAAGTTAGACCCAAGCGTTCCGCCATGGTGAGAAAAGAAGAAGAAAAAATCAGTCTCAACCTCGTAATCAGAGAAAAAAAGCCCACAATACTAAGTAAATGTGTGTAAGGACGAACACTGGAAGAAATTTCAACCTGCAGAAAAACCTAATTCCGCAAAGCAGTTAAGACACTATTAATGTGTCACATGTGAAGACCCACAGCCGACAGCTGTTCATTACACATACAAAGACGGTTCAGAGACCGGAGGGTCAGAGGGAACAAGTTTTAAGACCACACAGGGTTAGATCCCCAATTAAAGTATCTATAACACAAAAAACCCTGAGGTCTAAAATCGCCGAATAAGAAAAACGAAAAGGTGGTGTGAAGATGACAAACAAAAAAGCCCACTTCAAGTAATGAAAGGGCAATCCCTTTTAAGGACGTAATCCCTCACTCACCCTGGGTGACATGCTTCATCATATGGGATTCTCCTCCCAGAGAAAAATCCTAGTTTCTCTGGGGGCTACGACCCCCTCTGTGAGAGGGAGGAGCTCAGGGATGTTTTGATTGTATACTAAAGGATAGACTAAATCCACATATGACGAGCTACGTATGAGTGAGGGGTGCAGTGCTAAACAATTGATAGTGCAGTGAAAGTGTATTAAAACTAGTCACGGGACGGCAAGGAAGATACTCTTGACACAACCGTGCCGAAGCTAGATTAAAAACGTGGACACCACTAGACCAATGTAAGCCATGGTGTGTGACAATGGAAAAAGGTCGACATGTTTCAGCCTAAACGCCTAAGTGGGCTCGGCTTTCATCAGGACCAAAAGCTACTGCAAGATAAAAAACTGTGTGCTGACTACACAGAAAAAGGATACTGTGAGCACCCAATAGTTGCTAGATGGGTGTGTGACGCTTAGTCATCTCAGACATCACCTAAATAAAGAAAACTCAGTTTAAAAACCACGTTGGTTCAAAATGCAAGGTTAAACAGACATCAAACGTGAAAAATAATAACTAATTGCATGAACCACTCACCCGTAAACACTGGGTGCAACTCTAACCTCCACCTGGCATCCGCTCAGGAAGTGGAACACCGCCCTGAAAAATGATGTAAGAAGCTCAGAAATTGATATCTACATCTCAGGAGCGAATGTTCAAAATTTGTGTTTTTGTGTTATAGAGTGTTCTGCCTCTGGCCTGCTCAGACCACGGTTTGAAGCACCGTGCCTCTCCCTGGACTGCTCTTTTTTTTTTTTTCTGATTCTAATTTCTCTGGTGACTTAGGTTCTCGTTTTATATCGTATTATTTTCATTTTATTACTATTCTGTTTCTTTTATCCCCTTACTTCTTTTGACATCCCTGATTCCCCTTCTTCTCTTCCCCCTCCGCGTCCTGTCTTTCTGCTGGTTCCAGCTGCTGCTGCCCCCAAGGACCCTCCCGTGTTTTTTCCCGCTCCCGCCTCCCAGCTGCCACGCCCCCTCCCCCAACCTCTACTTAATTGAGGCCGTTGCATAGCCGCATCAAATGCGTGCCGAAGGCAAGCCCATCTGTGCCCGTCCGCGACCCGACCATCCCCGAGGGATACAATATCACCCAGAAGGACCGCCCAAACAGCCCCGGAGGTGGTATCGCCATCGTCCACAAGGCCAACCTCTGCCTGAGTACCTACACTGACGGGCCTACGGACCTTATGCAACAACTCAACCTCAAGATACAGGTCAACCTGACCACCACCCTGCAGAGCACCCTCATCTACTGACCTCCCAGACCCCGCGCACCCTTCTCCAACTCCATCATCAACATAACCACCCCGCATTCCATCACCTCCACCCACTACATTTTGCTGGAAGACCTCAACTTCCACCTCGACAGCCGCCAAGACCCAAACTCCATCCCCCTCCTGGATAACCTCCACATCATTGGACTCAATCAGATCGTACCAGGACCAACGCGCTCTGCAGGACACAACCCCGACCCTATCTTCACAGCAGGAAACTCCAACTCCTTCAACCACACCTCCGAACTCACATGGACGGACTACTGCTGCATTCACTTCACCTACAAAGCGAACATCCCCCGCACACCCACCCCAGCCCCAACGCAGGAACTGGAACAGGATCTCCGACAAGCAGCTCACCATCACCCTCAGAAGCTCCGTGCCCACCGCCTCAGACAACGACCCCACCACAACCACCTGCATCCTACACAAATGGTTCACCGACTGCGCCAACACCGTCGCCCCCTCAAGAAACCCTCACGCCAAGAAGGCCAGCTGGTTCTCCACTGAACTCCGGGAATCCAGACGATCCTGCAGACATCTTGAAAAACTATGGAGGAACTCCAAAGCCCCAGCCAACCTTGACAACTACAAAACAGCCACCACTGCCCACCACAAAATCATCAGACGCTCAAGGAAGAAAGCACTCAAGGACAGAATCCCCGCCCACGCACACAGCAGCAAGGAACTCTTCTGCATCATCAAAGAGCTCACCCAACCCAACAGCGAGTCCACCAACATCCCACCCTCCCAGGACCTCTGCGACAAACTCAGCGCCTTCTTCCATCACAAAATCAAGACCTTCTATGACAACTTCGACAACAACAACCTCTACGAGAAACCTAGACCCACCGCTTCCAGCATCACACAGCTGACGCTGGACAACCCTCACCATTGAAGACACCCTTAGGACCATGAGGACCACCCACTCTGAGCCCCCACCACATCTACCACAGAGTCGCAGACATCATTGCCTCCGAGCTACAAAGAATCATCAACTAATCCTTTGAGACTGCCTCCTTCCCTGATGACTGGAAACACACCGAGATCAACCCTCTACTAAAGAAACCATCGGCGGACCCCAGCGATCTCAAGAACTACAGAACAATCTCCCTACTTCCCAATCCTGCAAAAGTCATTGAAAAAGCTGTCAACAGCCAATTCGCCTCCTTCATCGATGACAACAACATCCTCGACTCCTCCCAATCAGGCTTCAGGAAGAACCACAGCACAGAGACCACCCTCATTGCTGCAACAGATGACATCTGCGCCCTCCTCGACAGAGGAGAGACTGTGGCCCTCTTCCTCCTGGACCTCTCTGCAGTCTACGACACAGTCTCACACTGCACCCTAGCCTAAGACTCCACAACGCAGGAATCTAGAACAGAGCCCTTGACTGGATTCGCTAATTCATCTCTGGCAGAACTCAGCAGGTCAGGCTACCTCCCTTCTTCTCATAGCCCATGCCAACAACCTGCTGAGTCCCTCAAGAATCCTCCATCAGCCCTACTCTCTACAACGTCTACAATGCCCCTCTCGCTTCCATCATCAGATTACACAGACTCAACATCGTATCGTATGCAGATGACATGGAACTCACCCTCTCCCTATCCAACAAGCCCAACATCTCAAAACACAACTTTCAAGAAGGAATGGAAGCAGTTGCCAGGTGGATAAAAAACATCCGGCTACAACTGAACACAGAGAAAACTGAAGGACTCAATATAGGCCCACATCCCGATGCCTGGAACAACACCTGGTGGCCCCCAGCCCTCGGACTCTACCCCCACCCGTGGACCACACACACAACCTCGGAATCATCCTGGACTCTGAACTTAAAATGTACCATCAGATCAACACTGTCACCTCTTCCTGTTTTCATACCCTCCTTCTCCTACATAAAACTTTTAACTGGATTCCCCTCGAACACAGGAAAACGGTCATCCACGCCCTCATCAGCAGCAGACTGGACTACAGCAATGCACTCTACGCTGGGATCAGCAAGAAACACACACGCAAACTCCAGAACATCCAGAACGCCGCCGCCAGACTAGTCCTTAACCTACAGCCCCATTGCCACATCACCCAACATCTGCGGGCACTACACTGGCTCCTCATCAAAAAGAGAATCACCTTCAAGCTTCTCACCCACGCCCACAAAGCCCTCCACAACACTGGACCCAACTACATGAACCTCTGCCTCTCGTTCCATGCAACCCAAAGATCCCTTTGCTCAGCCCAGCTTTCACTCGCCACAGTACCACGCATCAAGAAGACCAGAACAAAAGGTCGATCCTTCTCCTTCCTCACGGCAAAGGCCTGGAACACCCTCCCTCTCCACCTCTGCCAGACACCATCTCTCCCCAAGTTCCTGAAGGACCTCAAGGCCTGAATCACCATGAGCACCCAGCACCGCACTTACCCTGAAAGGCCAGGGAAGACCTCTGACCCACTTGGCCTCCGACGATCCTCCATGAGCGCCTAGGAGCTCTGCCCCCCTCCCCCCAACGCCTTGAGACCCTTCAGGGTGAGTGGCTGGGCTTAACAAACCCTTGATTGATTGACTGATTGATACGTGGGAAAGTGATGAATTTCCATCTCTATGATCATACCGCGATTTCTGTAGGAATTTTCCAAGGTTGCAGAAGGTTGTATGTTGAAATATTGTCAACAAAAATATTGGCTATAGAGTGGTTCCCTCCCCAAAAATGAGGACACAATTATTGACTTCATATGCTTTGGGGCCGATTACAATGTCGGTCAGAATTGCCACCAAACAACGCCGTCTTGGTCTTGGAACCGACCGACTTTCGGTCGGCTGTTCTGACTGCCTGATACGAACGGATACACACATTTCTCTATGGGAGCTTGTGTTATGGCCATAAACTGGCCGTAATACAAGCTCCCATAAAGAAATGACTATGTGTGTAAAACCCTGCACCCTGTGGCAGGCACCCCATGGTGCCTGCCACACAGTGCATGGATTTACATGGGGCACCCTTGGTACCCCCTCGGCCAACAACCTGTGCCTGCTAGGGGTTCCCAAAGTCGCTTTCCGACAGCCTTTCCATGTCAGAAAGGCCGGCACGGAAAGGTTGTGGAAAACCGACATTGTAATCCTGACTGCGGAAGCACCGTCCATAGGGGATTACGGTGTGGTTCTGACAGGCCAAAAGACTCCGAGAGCGGTTGGGACTGCGTCGGAATTACTGGGTGGTTCACGCTCCGACCGCAGACATCGTAATTCGCCGGTCGAACCGCAAACCGACTGTGTCGGTCTGAAAGGCTTCAACCAAGGTCGGAAAGCTTCCAACTAGCGGTCGGAGGCTTTCTGACCGACATCGTAATCGGCCCCTTATTATGTAAAGTCAAAAATATTAAAAACAAAAATATAAGAAGACCACAGTACCGTGGTAAAATAGGGAAGTATATGAATTTTAACTATTATGCATTACATTAATTTGAAAATATATATTAAATTTAAAAATAATTTTACATCTCAAGGAACGTTATAATATGAAATAAATCCTAAAACATAATAATGTACAAACATAAAATTAAAATGTTCACATGAATATATTTAAAAAAAAGGTATCACAATATTTAAAAAAAATACTATTTGCCTATAAAACATAGAAAATACAAATAAGAATGAATTATATTTACAAACATCACCTAATAAAATACATATAGTAGGGAAAGTTTTGGAGTTTGGAGGACCAGATCGTATGCAACAGTAGGGAAAGTTTTGGACTACCATTCGGATATAAGCAACAATAGGGAAACTGTTTGACTCCCAAGTGGTGTAACTTATTAGTACCATTCTAATGCTTGAAACGGTAGGGAAAGTGTTGTACTACTCCAACCTCAGCATCAGTAGAGAAACTTTTCAACTTTGAAGGGGTTACATTTACTATTTGCACTCCAACATAAGCAACAGTAGATCTTTGGAAATCTTAACCAACCTCCACTCTGACACAAGCAACGGTAAGAATAGTGTTAGACTTTGGAGGTGTCAGTTTAACTATTTCTACTCCAATCTAAGCAACAGTAGGGGAAGTGCGGGACCCTGTAGGGGTGAAATGCACTATTCCCCCTCCAATCCACTATAAGCAACAGTAGGGAAAATGTTGGACTGTGGGGGCATAGATTCACTATTTGCACTCTAACGTAAGCAACTTTAGGGAAAGTGTGGGCCACTTCATTGGGTCAAATTTACTATTCCCACTCTAATCTGAGCGATGGTAGGGAAAGTGTTGGAATTTGGAGCAGTCAGATTTACTTTAACCTCTCTGATACAAGCAACAGTTGAACATTAGAGGGGTTGCATTTCCAATTCTCCTTCATCATATGCAACTGTAAGGATAGTGTTGGACCTTGGAGAGGTTAGATTGACAATTCCCTCTCCAATGTAAGCAACAGGGGGAAATAGTCGAACTCTGAAGGGTTCAGATTTACTATTCCAACTCCAAAGTATTGGACTTTGGAGAGGGTAGATATACTATTTCCACTCTGACAGAAGCAACAGCAAGGAAACTGTGGGACTTCTGAGCGGTCAGATTTACTATTCTCACTCGAAAGAAAGCAACAGTAGGGAAAGTGTTGGACTTTGAAGTGATCCAATTTACTATGCCCACTCTAACATAAGCACCAGTAGTAATAGGGAGGCATTAGAATTAATATTCGCCACACTGATGTAAGCAACAATAGCAAAAGTGTTGAACTCCAGAGAGTTCATATATCCTATTCCAACTCCAAGCTGAGCAACAGATTTACTCTTTCCAATTCAACACAAGCAAAGTAATGCCCTTTGAAGAAGTTAGATTTATTATTCCAAGTCGAAAGTAAGGAACAGTAGAGACAGTGATGGACTTTGGAAGAGCCGGATTTAATATTTCCAGTCCAATCTGAGTAATTCTAGAGAAAGTGTTGGTCTTTGGAGAATTACTATTCCCACTCAAACCTTAGCTCTAACATAAGCAACAGTAGGGAAAGTGTTGGGATTTGGAGACATCATATTTACTTTTCCCTCTCCAACGTGAACAACAGCAGGGAAAGTGTTGGACTTTGGAACCTTCAGATTTCCAACACTTCAACATAAACAGTAGTAGTGAAAGTAGGGTAGACTATGGAGAGGTTACATATACAATACCCTGATCCAAAATAAACTACAGTAGAGAAAGTATTAGGCTTTGTAGAGGTCAGATTTACTATTTACACTCCAATATAAGCAGCAGTTGGGAAAGTGATGGACTTTGGAGTGGTCAGATTTACTATTCCCTCTCCAACCCGGGCAACAAAAAGGAAAGTGTTGGGGGCCGATTCACAGAACTAACTTAAGACAAAACCCTAAACTTACTACTTTTGGTATTCACAGAAGGCATTTAGTAGTAGGAAAGTTAGGATTTTGTCTCAAGTTTGACTTAAGGCAAACTTAAGACAAACTTAAGACAGACTTAAGACAGACTTAAGACAAACTTAAGACAGACTTAAGACAAACTTAAGACAAAATCCTAACTAAAGTCTGTCTTAAGTCTGTTTTAAGTCTGGCTTAAGTTTGTCTTAAGTCTGTCTTCAGTTTGTCTTAAGTCTGTCTTAAGTCTGTCTTAAGTTTGTCTTAAGTCAAACTTAAGACAAAATCCTAACTTTACTACTACTAAATGCCTTCTGTGAATACCAAAAGTAGTAAGTTTAGGAGTTTGTCTTAAGTTAGTTCTGGGAATCGGGCCGTGAGACTTTGGAATGTAAAATTACTATTCCCACTTAAAAATAAGCATCACAAATGTTGGGTTTTGAAGGGGTCAGACCACTATTTCCACTCCAGTGTAAGCAATAGCGGGGAAAATGTTAATCTTTGGAAAACTCAGATTTAATTTCACATATCCTAATTTAATAAAAAATATATTGTACAAAGATATATGCATATATATATAGATATAACAATTAAGTTAAACCTAATGAATTATTGCCATTTATGTATTTTTATGAGCATTTGTTTAACTATAATAATATTTTTCAAACAAAGTAACCTGCAATCGGCAATTACGCAAGTGTATACAGTATTCAATTGAAAATACGGTGTATTTAAATAGTAATTGCAAATGTGAGGGGCAACGTTTTGCGACGACAAACAAGCAATGTATGTGTTGCATGATTTCTATTTCCATGATTTATCCCCGGTTGTACATGTGACTCACCTCAAGCATATATAATTGGTGGACCCGTTGTGTTGCGCATCATGTGACCAAGGCCTGTGACGGGCTGAAACGCGTAATGGCGGCAGTGGTGTCTGTTATATTGAAATAAATAATTGGATTCCTTCACCGCACCCTGGGTTTGCTTCCGTTTTTTGAGGATACGTCTTCAGCGTATGAGATGGAGTTTTGTTGTATCCAGTACCGGAGGAGCTTCACCGGTATCAGCAAACACCTCCTCCACGAAGGGCCGAGTGGAAAAAGAGCTCACTTCTGGGTTTCCGGAAATTGTAGAGGATTTCGTTTGAAAGACGCCCGAGGCCCCCGAGCAGCAAAGAAACCCTTACCGCAGCAGAGGAAGACGGAGAACCGGGTCGGAGGACCAGTTGTCGTCGGAACCCCAGGCAGGTAGAGGCATTGCATAGACTCGGCGGAGGAGTTGCCACACGGATTGCACACGGGAGTGCCCGAGGTAATTTAAAGTGGTAGCGGGAATATAATAATTAAGACGCCATGTTCGCCGATGCGCTACGAGGCAGGGAAGCGGCAGCATGCACTATGTTTGATGATTCCCCCAACAATGAGACAGTTGCACCAGCACAAAACGGTGCAGTGAGGGGGGAAAATAACAGTTTAAAGGAACAATTCAGGAAGCTGGAGAAAACCATGCGCGCCGAACAGGCGAAATGGTGGGAGCACAAATCACTATCTCGTTACTTGGAGGTTGGAAGAATCCCGAGGGGGTTAAGAATCATGCTGGCCCCAAGTTATGAGAAACCTGACCCCGCGATGTTAACCGAATGGGCCACTGTTAATTTGGACTCTTCCAAACGATTAGTGGAAGTTCTGGTCAAATATGCTATCAGTGACCAAGCGGCCTTACTAAAGGAAATAGAGGACATGGAAAAGATTGTTTCATAATTTGAGGATACACCGGAAAAATCCAAATACAGGGATGAAATGATGGCACGCTTGTGCAGGGATGAGGAAGTGATTAAAAAACGGAAGGCCTTTAAGTTCCAAAGGGACAAATCTGATTACGAACAAGGGCGCGTGTTCACGTTTGCAAAGAAATATGATGCAGTTAAAGCTGGAGTACTGGCAAAAGGTCCAAAGGTTCACCCGCGAGCGGATGAGGAACTTGCATCTACATCAACAACCGACCTCAGCTCAGTAGTCGATAGTGAATCTGAAGGTGAACAATTAAAATCTGATCCGAGATTGGGGTTTCAACGAGCGTCGCTTGCTCAAGAAATCAGCTGCATGCGACAGGATCGGAAACAAACCCTGAGACCCCGTGCCCCTGTTGCCTCAACTACGCAAGTGGTAGAAACAGGAAGAACAAAAAGCGCCGGGCAAGGCGCAGGCAAAATCACAAGCGCAAACGGTGGCAACAACAAGAAATCACACAGAGGATGGAAACGGAGATAATAAACTCCAGTTTGGCCACTAACAAAACTGTAGTCAACCTAACTGATACCAATCTAACACAGGAGGAGACCAATATCCTTGCACTAGGGTTAACATACAGCCCCAAGGCGGATTTTAAATATTCAGAGACAAGGATTGACATATACAAATTTGTGCGTAAACTCAAATTGCGCAAATTCTTTGCCCTCCAAGGTCCAGGAAATGCACCTGAGGTACAATCACAGGGCATGGTTGATGGAGACAATATACACAATAATCTTGTGGCTGGCGATGTGGATTTGATCAGGGATTTACAACAGCTCCATAATGAGCAAATAGGAGTTTTGGAAGAAGTGAGCTGCACACCACTGAATAAACCAATGACCAAAACTCCTTTTAAACCCAAATCCACCTTTTATCCCCTTATGTTGAAAGACAATCTTGATTCATTCAGTGAAAAGGTTGCAACAGATCTGAAGAACCTGTATTCTTTGACGGCTAGGGCACCAAAGAAATACAGTAAGCAAGACAATCAGTATTTCCAGCTCATGCAGAAATTAAGAACGAATGATAACATCATAGTGTGACAATCAGACAAGGGTGGGAATGTGGTTCTATGGCCCAGGGACCAATATATGGAAGAAGCCCTTGTTCATCTTAACAACCGCAACTGTTACAAATTGAGCACGTACCAGATGATGAATGCAGCACGACAGGATTGTTACAACAAATTGTTAGCCTGGAAATCGGCAGGCTTAATTTCGATGGATGAGTTTAAATTTCTTAAAGTTGACCACCCTATTACTCCAGTCATTTATTTCATCCCGAAAATTCACAAAAGAATGGACAAGCCACCTGGTATGCCGATCATCTCAGCTAGGGGTAGCTTGTTGGAAAATATCTCGAAGTATGTGGATCACTTTCTCTAAGAACACATGAAAAGTCTCCCATCTTACATACAGGACACTGGGGACTTTTTGAGAAAGTTGGTCAAAGTTCCATGGGGTCCCAATCTGTTACTCATTTCTATGGATGTTACATCTCTCTATACAAGTATTCAGAACTTGGATGGGGTCAGGGCATGTGAATATTATCTCAACCGTAGAGCTATGGAAATGTACTCTCACAATAAGATGTTGCTTACCATGACATCTATGTGTTTAGAGAATAATAATTTTTTTCTGTTCCAGTATCAGGTATACCAGCAAACGCGTGGTGTGGCCATGGGGGCTTGTTTTTCTCCCAGTTACGCATGTTTGCACATGGGTTACTGGGAGGAGAGGGTCCTCATGGCTAAACACCGCGTTATCATAGAGTCGAATATCATTTGCTGGTATAGATTCATTGATGATATGTTTTTGGTATGGCGAGGGGATGAAGACAGTGCCAAACAATTCCTTGAAGCAATTAACATCAATGATTTGAACCTGCAGTTCACTTTTGAAATCAGCAATAGGTCAGTCTTTTTTCTGGATGTAGAAATATTTGTTTGTAACAACCAACTGCAGACTAGACTACACAGAAAAGACACTGCGGGAAATACGGTGCTACGTGCACTTAGCCACCACCCACAACATCTGATCAATAGTATCCCCTTTGGTGAGATGCTAAGGATGCGTCGTATTTGTAGTACAGAAGCTGATTTTCTTAAATCACAAAGTGAATGCAGGGAACAATTCAGGGAGAGAGGATATGCAGAATCTATACTCTCTAGAGCTGTGTTGAAAGTTAATAACATTACTAGAACTATGGCACTGGCACCCAAAGTAGCCCCAGTAAATGATCCAGCAGTCATTAACACTGAAGACACACGGATTATACTAACCTTTAGCACACAGCACAGAGCAGTGTGTAAAATTATTAACAGCAATTGGTCACTAATCCGGGCTGACCCAGTGTTGGGTAATTCTCTATCAAAGAAACCCAAGATTGCTTTCAGAAAAGCACGCTCAATGAGCAATTTGCTAGTGAGTAGTAGCCCTGAATTGAGTCAATCTAAATCTTGGTTGGTGGCAAGAAAGGGGTTCTACCGCTGCAATGTATGCAAAGCATGTAGATATGGAGTAAATCGAAAATCATATTTGACTCCATTTCTTCCTGAACCTGTTCCTATCTCCAAATACCTTAATTGCAGGACAGATTTTGCGGTGTATGTGCTGGAGTGCCCCTGTGGCCTGAGGTATGTTGGCAGTACCAGGCTGCAGGTTCACAAGCGGGTACTCCAGCATATGCGAGCAATCACCAATAAGGATTTGACCTACCCGGTGGCACGTCATTTTAAGGAGCACCATGCCAGTAAGCTGGAGGCTTTCAGCTACTGGGTGGTAGACTCAATTCCCACACAAAGAAGGGGAGGGAACCGGGAGGTCTTACTAAGGAGATTGGAAACTGAATATATCCTGGAGTTGGACAGTAAGAGTCCTAGAGGATTGAATTCGAGTGAGGATTTCTACACTCATTTGTAAACCCACGGGGGTTAAATAGTGGGGAGGAATTATCCGTCCACATAGGTACATAAGTGATCTGTGGGGAGTTTATCTAACTGAGATGGGGTTCAAAAACTTTTTCGAATATTTCCAACGGCTGTTGGAACTACATAATGTGTCTGAAATAAGATTGAAATCAATCATGAACGCTGACAGACGCGTTTCTCCGACTGGCTTTTTCAATGTCAGTTTGTTTACATTTCGCGGGCACTTTTAAACTTAAGTCACATGTCACGAGGTGAACCCTCAACATAGAGGATGGACTTTCAGCAGCATTGTTCGTAAATATATGGCGGCCATCTTATAGTGACAAATTTGCAAAACAATGTGCCTCTCAATAATACAAAAAATACTTTTTAAAGTTAAAAAATGGACAACAGTGCAATTTGGCAAATGTCTTTTTGTCGAGGAGATCAAAAGAGGAAAGCAGACGGTAAATGATGATTTCTAAAGCTTACATGCGTTTACCATGCATACAAATGTATATATCCTAAATTAACAGAAACACGTTACATGTTTCTCCAGGTTAGAGCAATAAGGGGAAAAGATATAATAAAGAAAGATATTTTTCTTACTATACAATGCGGATAAATATCCAATTCACATCCCACCCATGTTACCTAATCTGTCATCTCCTCGTTCACGGCAATAAAGCCCTGAATGGGCATTAAACCAACTACTGAGAGAGAGTTCATAACACTTTTGGCTAGAAGCAAAATTTTAAAAAACAGGAAAGAAAGACAGAGAAGGGTATCCAGTATGTATTTAAAGATATACCCTTCCACACCAAAATAATTTTCAAATCCTCATAAGTGAACCCATAATTCCTCTTCATTGTTTAGCCCTATTGGGGTCTTAGTCTGGAGATCAATTATATAAGTCGATTCCAGAATGCGGATTTTCCGTACCCTGTCACCTCCTCTTTCTGATTTTCCCACTTGATCAATACAGTGAAATTTTAATAAGTTGCGGTTGCTTTGATGGTACTTCTCGAAATGTCGGGCAACCGGATATGCGGGATCCTTGTTAGTGATTGCCCGCATATGCTCTAGAATACGTTTTTTCGTGGGGTGTATAGTACTTCCTATGTACCTTTTAGAACACGGGCAGGTAAGGCAATATAAAGTGAAGTCTGAATTACAGTTGAGGAATAGCTTTATCTTGCGTACTGGCCTTGGGTCATTAGGTCTGCCTTGATATGTGATAATTTTTTCACTGAATTTACAAGCTTTGCAGTGGTTGCAAGGATAGAACCCTGCTAAGCCTATTTGGTTTCTGACTCTGGGGACTGGGTCAAAGTGACTATGGATAAGATAGTCCCCTACTGAAAGGCTACGTTTGTATGTTATTAATGGGCGTGATGGTAACTTTTTTTTGAGGATGTTATCAGTTTGTAAAATGTGCCAGTTTTTCTTGAAGATCTGCATTATTTGACTGGACTTTTCATTGAAACTGGTTATCATCCTAACCTGGCCTTCATCTGGTTCTGTAGCTTTCTTAGTAATTCATAGATCTTTTCTATTAATATTTTTGATTTTAATTTCAGCTGCAGAGAGGTCTGAGTTCTTATAGCCCCTTTCCCTGAATCTTTTAGTGGCTTCGGTTTTGACCTGTTCATTATCATGGTCTTTTGAACAGTTTCTTTTGAGGCGTAGGAATTCCCCAAATTGTATATTTTTGATGGTACTGCGTGGGTGGTGACTATCAGCATGTAACACAGTGTTTCCTGCTGTTGGCTTCCTAAATAATCTTGTAGAAAGTATGCCATTATCCACATATATCTCAAGATCCATATATGTAACCGACATGTTACTAATTTCACCTGTAAATCTCAAATTGAGTTCGTTCATATTAAAGGAAGCCACAAATTCCTCAGCCGAGGCGCGGCTACCACACCAAATTATGAAAAGGTCATCTATGTATCTAGCCCATAAGGCGGTTTTCTCCACCCAACAATCATTAGCCTCACCCCAGGCAACGTGCTTCTCCCACCAGCCCACGAAAAGATTTGCGTAGCTGGGGGCGAAGCACGTTCCCATCGCGGTCCCCCGCAATTGGCGGTACAATTGTCCTGCAAAGGTGAATATGTTATTGGTAAGGCAGAAAGTAATCATTTGTAACAGCATCTTGTTGTGTTGGTAATACTTGATAGGTCTTTTGTTAAGAAACTAATCAATGGCAGTGATGCCATTTTTATGGTCTATACAAGTATACAAACTGGTGATGTCCAAGGCTATAAGTAACATATCTGCTTCCCAGGCAGTTCCTTCAATGAGTCTTAAAAAGTCTTGTGTATCCTTTATGTAGAAGGCCATGTCTTTAACTAGTGAAGCCAAAAATGAATCTATATAGATCGATGTATTTTCTAGAAGACTATTAATGGACGCCACTATGGGTCTGCGCGGGGGATTGGTCACACTTTTATGTACCTTGGGAAGATGGTAGAAAGTCGGAATCGTAGGTGTTTCACATTTCAAAAATAGGAATTCATCTTGGTTCAATAGGCCATCGTTCTTCTAGAGTTGCAATAGATTGTGATATGCATCAATGTTTTCAAAATAGACTGTTCTTGATATTGGCGTATAACAATCCTTATCGCTGAGTTGTCGCATCGCTTCTTTTTGATACTGATCTTTATTGAAGATCACCATATTTCCCCCTTTATCCAATGGTTTAATTTCGATGGTTTGATCTTTCTCTAAAGATTTAAGGGCCTCCCAGGGTTTCCTTGGGATGTTATACCGACGTTCATTGAAGTCCTTACGGTTAGCCAAGGTTTTCAGATCCAAGATTACTGCCTCACTGAAGACGTCTATGGCGTCAAATGGTGTCTTCGGGACTGCTCGAGATTTCATTTTGAAGTTGCTGTGTCCCCCTATTTGGTTGATTCCAGCTTCCGCTAAACATTCATCTGTGTGATATTCCCCAGATTGAGTGGATGGCGGTGAGGAACCCAGTTGTTGCATCGTCAGGAGAGTTTCTAGGTCGTGACCTATCAAGACATCTGATTCGCCACATCCTGTGTTGTTGTTGAGCTTCCGATTCTTGGATGCAGCAGGTATATTTTCTGGAATTTCAACTTTCTAATATACCTAAATAGATCAATTCTGGTGCGTGCGTAATCAAAGCCTGAGGTCGGGCAAAAAGTGGGGCCCAGCTGTAAGACCTTAATTTGTTCCGATGTGAGAATTTTGTCAGATAGATTGATTACCGTCATCTCGTTCATGGCTTGGTTTACCATTTCCCCTTCTTCCCTCTGCTGCGTGTTACCCTCGGGGTTAGAGTATCTCCCCCTGACTTTGTTGCCCCTCCTGGTTTTTCGTTTCTTTTGTTTCGTGGCAGGGTCTGTTGGGGAGGGTGGGTTCTCGGTGTTGGTCGTTGGCGGGTCTCTCTCATTAACTGATACTGCTGAAATAAAGGAGGAGGAAGAGGTTCCACATTTCTGCTTGGTTCTGCCGGATTTGTACTTTGTTCGCCTTCCGAAGTTTCCACTTCAGATTCTGAAGTATCTATATTTTCACTTCTGTTTGCGCCTTGCTGATATAACTTTCTCCTAGGTCCGTCAAACTTTTTGGCGAAAGTTAGAACACGTCCTGTGGCGTAGTCTTGTTCATCTTTGAGAAACTTAGTTTGTTTGCGTTTTCGGATGACAGACTCATAATCTTTAAGACGTTTCATCATGCCGTTCTTTAATTCCTCTGCTTGTTTGACATCCTTTTCCTTCCCAATTAGATCTTCCAGTCTTTTAATTTCAACTAGAAGTTTGTCTCGGTCACTCAAAGTATACTTTTTAAGAATCCTAACCATTCCCTTTGCTGATTCCGTTGTGTGCTCTGTCCAGTCTTTAAGAAGATCAGGGTCGGGATGTTCATATGAGGGAACTGTAAAGATGCGAAGGCCTCTCGGGATTCTATCACAGTCCATATATCTTTGCAGTGAAGTTGCTTCCCACCATTTCCTTAGTTCTCTTTCATGGGCTTTCTCCAATGTTTGATACAGGATGACAAGATTGCTATCTGAAGGCGTTCTGACGGCGTCACCTTTGGCTTGTGTGTTAACAACGCCTATTCCTGTTTTAAAGATGTCAGCAGCCGCTTCCTCTCTCTCAGTAAGGCTAGACATCCTCGCACAAAATGCAAATGTCCAAGTTAAACGGGACTTCTCAAGAAGGGGGAACTTGCTAGTTCTTTTGTCTTTCTCGCTTATCAGGACTGAGGCTTTTTGTTGTAATTGGTACGCATAAGAAGAAAACGGAGATCACTCACCAAGATGATTGGCACTCGCGGTATCCGAAAAGAAACCTCGGTCCGTGGCGCGTCTCAACGGCGGGAATCATCCTTCTTCTTGCTAACTCCAAAACTTTGTGTCACGGGTGCCGCAGTATCCTACGGCAATGTCGCTTCTTCCCGAAAAGCCTCGGGGCTGGCGGCCATATCAATTTCTACAACAGCACTTCACCGCCGCCGCTCCGTTTCTGTCCTGGGTGCTTTCTCCTGGCAGTGGTGAGCCGCCAACAAACGAAGCAACCAAACACGTCAAACGTGTAAAACGGAGAGCACTCCAAGCAAATACAGGAAAGATGTTTCTTAAAGCATAAATGCTTAATTTAGCAAGTTCCCCCCCCCCATTCTTTCCGAAATCCCGAAACGCTGACAGATGCGTTTCGCCGACTGGCTTTTTCAATGTCAGTTTGTTTACATTTCGCGGGCACATTTAAACTTAAGTCACATGTCACGAGGTGAACCCTCAACATAGAGGATGGACTTTCAGCAGCATTGTTCGTAAATACATGGCGGCCATCTTATAGTGACAAATTTGCAAAACAATGTGCCTCTCAATAATACAAAAAATACTTTTTAAAGTTAAAAAATGGACAACAGTGCAATTTGGCAAATGTCTTTTTATCGAGGAGATCAAAAGAGGAAAGCAGACGGTAAATGATGATTTCTAAAGGTTACATGCGTTTACCATGCATACAAATGTATATATCCTAAATTAACAGGAACACGTTACATGTTTCTCCAGGTTAGAGCAATAAGGGGAAAAGATATAATAAAGAAAGATATTTTTCTTACTATACAATGCGGATAAATATCCAATTCACATCCCACCCATGTTACCTAATCTGTCATCTCCTCGTTCACGACAATAAAGCTCATAAAAAAAATACAAAATATATATATATATATATATATATATATATATACACATACATAAAAAGAATAGTACAATAAATTTAGGTAAAAATATTTTTTGCATTATATAATGTATATAAATTATTACAAATAAATAAGGCAAAAATAACATATACAAATATATAAAATAATACTACAAATTATATATTTAAAAAATTGAAAAGCATTTATTTAAATGATTGCTGCAATTCATTATCTAATTAACAATTTAAAACAAACAAAAAGTTATAAGCGGTTACAACATATTTTAAAAACTGCACTCCATATTACTCTACAAAGTCAGCAACCTGCCAAAAATTGACATAAAAACATCTTAAAATATATTACCAAATTAACTAAAACAAACCTATACAAAAGAATAACAATGTATATAATATAAAAATAATAATAACAACTTGGAACTCAAAAAAATGATACAAATCGACTAAGGAACTGCAAAAGGATATTCTGTTCATTTATATTAAAAAAATGATTTAAATGACTAAAAACGTTGGGCCTTATTTTCAAGAACATGACACAGCGTGGCCAGTTTGCTACACCGAGCTGCATCATTTTAAAAACACAGGGATGCGTCATATTTACAACAGTATGAGGCATCCCTGTGCTTTCCCCTGTGCTGGCGCACAATTGGCTGCCATGCGCCAACGCAGGCACCAATGCATCATGGTGAAGGGTACCTGCGTTGCAGGGGTGGTTGTTTTTGTGCAGGAAGGGGCATTTTCCTGCACAAAAACATTCACTGAATGTGTTTTCCTCTTTCTATGCATGCTGCAAAATGCAGCACGCATTAAAAGAGAAAAAGCAAGGAAAACAATTATATGTTTTTCTCCTCGTTGCTCCTCCTTACGCCTCCCTTGGGGAGGCATAGGATTTTGACGCATTCCCAGGTTTACGAAATGCTGTAAATCTGGGAATGCAGCAGAGTCCATGGGTGTTGCATGGGAACACCCACATATACACCCATGACATGCCCTTTTCACACAAAGTGATGCCTGAAAAGGGGTCATATTTGCAAGAACATGAAAAGCGACGCAGGGTGGCTTTGCGTGGCCTTGTAAATATGGGCCAGAACACTGGTCTGCTTCTGCGTCAAAAAAAAGTGACCCACCAGAGGCACAAGGGGCTTGTAAATACCCCCATTATGTATTCTAGACCTCTGGTTCAGTTCATTACCTTGACGATGTGTGTAAAATCTTCTTTTCTTTACTTTCTTACCCATAATCCATTACCTCTCACTCAGCCGCTGCTCTTTCCTTATACTCCATTCCCTCCTAGGGATTTTCACCTCCAATTCAGTAACTGAGAAGTTGAGTGAGGTGTGGGAACAAGGTGCAAATGTGTGCTCAAAGGCTGGTCATGGCTTTTATTGGTATTCAGCTAGGTGTGACCTGTGGGCATAAAAGTGCTTCCCACTAGGAGCACAAAGGAGGCAGATGGGAAAGGAGTGAATGGGGACTATCAGGAGGGGGTCCAAATGTTGTTTCCCCCAGGGCGATATCTGAGGAAAGGCCAGCCCTGACGTTGAGTGTTCAGTGACTGTAGGAGATGTATAGGCCTTGAAGGGCAAATGTAACCTAAAGAATTGTACTATATGTTTCTGTAGTCATGACCTATGTTGTTTGACTTCACAAGAAGCTGAGTGCTAAAGGCGTTGAGCAGCAGAATAAAACATTATTGGGCTCGTTCTGAGTAACACTGGAATATCAGAATTGGGCACAAACACTGCTTACCGATTTGTTTTTGAGAAACATTCATGGACATTTAATTAAACTACCCAAATGACATTTGTCTGGTGAAATGCGGATTGACTGAATCATGAATGATTTTTTTTTCATGCAAGGTCATAACCTCGTGTAAAAAGGTCCCACAAGAAGATATCTGCAGGAAACATTTTCGAGCAAAAAGTTGACTTTAAGGAGACAAACCAAAGTCCCTTTGGGCACAATCGTATAGTGCAACACAAAATTGAGGAATTTCCACACACTTTTTCCATTATAACTTTACACATTTCAACTAATTTGCAATCCAGTCTGGTATTCCGAGGTGTGCGGTACTTCTGTAAATACCCAATTATTCCATGCATAGATTCCTCCAAGTAATATCCGGAAGAATTTGCAAGGAAAGACGTTCAGAATGAAGGAAATCAAGGGGCATATTAACAAGGCGGCGATACGAAATTACCGCCGCTTTTGCGTCCGTTTTTGGGCGAAAAGCGGCGATAATTTCATCGCCTTATCAGCAAAGACACGCTATCCCGTGTCTTGCTGACTTAGCGCCCATTTCCAGCACGCCTAACTTTGCATCGCTCATGAGATGCAAAGTAGGCGTGGCTGTGAAACCAACCAGGGAAAATATCGCGAAGGCAGCTTCGCGATAATAACAAGGAAGGGTAGCGATTTTTTTAAATCGCGTTAAGTATTCCTTAACATAGGAATTTAATGTCTGTTAAATTCCTGACTAAGGCATACTTAACATGGGGGGTGGATTTTGTGGCTAAGACCACAGGCCCTATCATCTAGGAGATCGCCGTTTTCCACCATGGAAAACGGCGATATCCACACTATCTATGGAATTTTTATCGCCTCGGCGATGCGCGTTGTTAATAACGTGCTAACCGGGCGATAAATTCCAGAGATAGCCGGCGATAAATATGCAAGCGCTAAGCGCGCTTTGCGATATTTATCGCCGGCCCTTGTTAATATGCCCCCAAACTCTTTTCCAGTGCGCACAATCACATGTTGTCCCTCTGTCCTACCCCTAGTTGTAAAACTGCATGGTTCAGTATCAGCTGTTCCCTCGGCGCATACATCCTGGCTTTCCACTAGAGATAAAATGAGGACCTAAATGTTTTTCTGGGAGGAATTAAGTAAGGATGTTCACAATAAGGCTTACGGTATTCAACCCGATGGGGAAACCCAAAAACATTGCAAGATTCAAGAAAATTCATAGCTTTCCATAGTGGTTCACAAATATTATTTCAAAAAATAATAATTTTAAAAAAACTTTGCACGACCTCCTCATGAGCTAGAATTGGCCTCTTAACATGATGATGTGATTTGTTTACTGCTTAAAGCATCAGTTTTCAGTGTCTTCAAGATCACCCATTAGGACTATTTTTTCCCATCACAAGTATTATTTACCAGCTTCTATTTTGCTTTCCTGTGTTTTTTTAAGAAGTGTCTGGGATGAAAAAATATGAAAATGTATAAAGGGCTAAAGATCACCCTGTCACCTCCTGCACACGTTTTCAGAATTATTAATGTTATTTTGTATTCCATTCGCACATCTGTCAGGACATCTCTGACTCCTACCTACCAGCTTCAAACAGGCATTAAGAATTCAATTCAGCCCCCACAGTATGGAGCCTTGCACTCCTGTCCACTGCCAGGGAGCCTGGCTGCACTGCAGTGTGGGTCTCAGACAGAACCCAACACAGACATTGTTAGCATTCAGGAGGCATCAGGGCAGGGAGATGTGTGCTGTGGATTCAGAGGCTGCAAAATAACACAATTGGAAACCCAGCCTTCACGTTAACCAATGCATTGCCAGAAGAACCAATTACTGTCTACCTCTGTACAAGTGTCTGCTTCAGCCTGAGAGAGCTCAAAAGCAGGGTGTGCTTCAATACGACATATATCTTTATTTAGGTAGTGTTGTATACATCGTGCAACTCACATCACAGCCTTCGACAGTGCAGAACCACTTCAAAATATATAGCACACGCCTTGCAGGGAGAGTTAGGCGAGAAGTGTGGAAGGTGGAGAGTAGATAGGGGTATATTTATCAATATGTGATGCAGCGCAGCAAGCCACTTTGCTGCATGCGTGACAGGGAAAGGGCAGGAATGCACTGTGCGCTGCCTAGCACCAACGCAGGCACTTTTGCACCATGGTGCAAGGGTGACTGCTTTGCAAGCAGGAATGTTTTTGTGCAGCAAGGGACAACTTCCGCATTGAAACAATCCCCTGAGGCATTTTCCTCTTTCTGTGTGTGCTGCAGAATGCACATATTTCTCCTCGTTACGCCTAACCGGGGGAGGCATAGCAGTTTTGGCGCATTCCTAAGTCTACCACTTATGGTAAATCTGGGAATGGGTCGAAATCCATGGCTGTTGCATGGGAACACCCAGGCACCACCCACTGAATGCTGCGGGCAGCGCAGTGATTTGCACTGCGTTGCATTACTCTGGATTTATCAAGCCGCACAGGGCCATGCAAGATGGCCTTGTGTGGCTTGATAAATCACACTGAAGGGTTGCATCGCATATGCACCCCGTTGCGTGGTGCAAACGAGATGCAACCCTTTCATAAACATGGCCCTTAATATAGTTTGTGCAGGATGCGGCAGGGGTGAACAGGGTAAGTGACCAAGCTACAAAAAGAAAACAAGAAGACATGTAACATGCAATAAAAGTAGTGAAATGTACGTTACGCTGGCGTAATCTTGCATCATTTCTGGAATTGTGTGTTATACTTCTTATGCAAAATTCCTGAAATTACACCTTCACTGTTTGATATAGTAGGGGATAGCCCAGACCTAGTGAGCAGATCTAAGGAATCACCAACTGCCACTTGATGCAGTAAAATAAAACCCTGATATCCTGGATATATCTCTGGAACAAAAGACAACCAAACTAAATAAAATGAGAAAAGCAACCCTCTAGTAGTGGATATACCTGAGGCTGGAGCCCAATGACAGCAAAACAAGACAACAGCATTTATTGTTCTGTACTTATGCTATAGCAATTCACATAATAACAAAAAATATAAAAATGTTCAATATGACCATTAAAAAACATTCAGTGTAATTCCAGGTTAAAAGCATGATGTGATTCCTTGTACACTGCGTGTTATTAAAATATTAACAGAAACGGGACTTCTGGTCTTTACCCAAAGCACGTCTCGCGCGGGCACCTGAAGTCCCACATTTCTATAATACCGTAATGCATTGTTTATGAAGTTTCACAATCCGGTTAATGAGGCAAGGAAGCGTGTTTTAGCACAATAGAGATTTGAGTGTACACGATTATAAAAGATATCAGAGAGTAGTGGGGCCACTACAATGATTATAGAGGTTTGTGCTTACATTAAAAAAAAAACTTTCTTATGGCCAAACTGCCAATTAAACATCTTTAAGAAAACTTCAGACGCATGTTTGCCAAAGAATACATTTTCAGCACAGTCTGGCTAGAAATTGTCTTTTATAGGCATAGGAGTTACAAGCAGGACAAAGTCAGTGGTATCAATTTTCAAATATCTTATTCTTCAGAAGTCATTTAGCATTTTTCTTCACTTCTGCATTCTACTAGCTGTCTTTGTTCCACTTTGTAACTGCAATGTGGACTATTGTTTGTTATGTTATAACTGAGCATTAGAAAATAAAAAGTAATAAAGAAATCTCACAATCACAGGCAATGTAGGGTAGTACAGGGCAGATTTTAAAATCTCATACAGCACTGCTACGATAGAATTTACAGAGACCTCAAAAATAAGACTAGTCAGCAGTTGTGATAATATCACACATGGTGTTACCAATGTAGGAGGAGAACTGAAAGTCCACATGTAATGACAGAAGAGCAAGAGCAGCAATTGCCCTGTGGCACGAAGTAATCACAGCAATAAACCTTTAGGACACAGCATGAATTATCTCTCAAATATGAGCCTTAAACATATTTTGGAAAGACCCATAATTTTGATCTCAAACACCAGTATGCCAGATTCTGAAAATATGCTTTGCCCTATTTTTAAATACGAACTTTTCATTTCTGATGAATAACTCTCTGAAATATTTTCATTTTCAGGCAAAAATATTTTTGCACTGAAACATAATTTTTACAAGATATAGGTTTGATCCCCAAATAACTGCTTGTCGTTTTCATTAATTGTTCACATAGCCTACTGCCACACATAGGCAGGTTCTGACTTTCATGTTCATGTATCAACACATAAGATATAGATTTGAATACCATTTTGTTACAGATACTCAGAATTATGTGGAGAGGGTTTCCACCTCCCAGTATGTCAAGGATGGGCATCATTCTGCTAAGATCATCAATGAAGAAATGGTGTTATTGATTGAGAGTGGCGGAAGCTCCACTTAGGCAATAACCCCAATCCTTGTCATAGCATTGGGCAAAATTCCCTAAATTATCCTATGCTTAACCATCCAATCAGGCTTAACTTGGAGGCAATGTGCAAAGTACTTATGCAGCATGCAAACAGTATTAAAGTGAAAACACAATTCAAGAAAAATCCAAAACTAGTTTTCAAAAAAATATAATAAATAAATTTAAACCAGAAGAACAATAACCTAATTAGTAGAACTGGAAATAGGCACTTTTAAAGTTCTAAGTGGAACTAGCACCTAAAGGCATAAAGTGCAACTTGTGGTCATCAGGTCAGGCTAGACCGGGGGGGAAATCACAAGTTCAGGCTGACAACAATGAAGCGTTGGTTGGATACAAGGATTAGGTTAGTCACACTGAAAAGTTACTTTGTGGTTTCGGCTGGAAAAAGTTCAATTCAAAGTGGAGAAGGCTGCAAGGAGCAGGTAGAGCATTGTGGAGGGTCGTTGCTGTAAAGCGAATAGCAGGCCGGACGTTTTGTCTGTCTTCACTGTAGCGCGAAAAGCCAGTCAGGCGTTGCACATGATCATTGCTGTAGTTTTGTGTTGCTGGTCACCATGTGCTGTTGTTGCTGTAGCGTGAGGGCAGCTCTCACGTTGGAGGTTGTCTCTGGCAGTTACTGTAGCGCAGAGAGAAGGTCTCACCGGAGCTTTGCGATGCAGGTCATTGTGGATGGCAGAGTCTTGGCACAAATGGGTCCATTCAGAGTCACCAGGAGCCTAAACTTCATGATTTTCACAATTTGTGTTAGGAATAGTACACTCCGATGCCAGCCAGGGTCCAGGAGCTGGGAAGGTGCTTCTTGGGAAATCAGAGATTCACTCCAGTGGAGGCTAGCGGAGGCTAGCAGGGCTGAGGAAGGTCCAGTTGCAGGCCACGCATGGCCTGTTGCAGCTGGTCACCTAGCAGTTGCAGGGAGGTCTCTGAATCTTGTTGAGACCCTGTAGCTCACACAGGAAGTCAGCCAACTGACCACTAGAGTAACTCTGGATAGCCTAAGAGGAAGGTACGCAGGTCCAGTCTTTCTTCTCAGATAGCAAGGCAGTCCTCAAGCAGCAGGGTAGTCATCTGGCAGCAGGACAGTCCTTCATCTGTAACTTCCACAGGAATAAAAGTGTTCCGAGGAGCAGCTCAGGAGGTCCAAAATGTATAACTGGTGCCGGCCTTTGTGTGGTGAGACTCCCTGACCTACTGCCACATCCGTTTCTGGGAAGTACTGCCCCTCTGTGAGAAGTTGGCCTGGCATATGCTGTCCACTAGTTATAGGGGACACCTTGCACCAGTCCAATTCGACTCTTAAGGTGATAGGTTAAAAGACAACCTTTAAAGAAAGCTATCCTAGTGGTAGCTGTGGAGAGCAGCCCCCAGGCTAAGTCTTGAAGGAGTGTTAAGCTTATTGTTTTACCATGGATAACCTCTTGAATGACCAAATGAAGGAGTAGTCCACAGAGGTATATATATAAAATATATGTATTTATTCTAAGAACAAATCCCACTAGTCTCTTGTGAGGCTGGAGGTAAAGACACAATTCAATTAAGGATTTATAACAACAATAAATAGCACTGGAATCACAGGGCCCCAGGGGGGGACCAAACCATATATTATATGGTATAAGAACCACAACAGTTCTGCAGACAGTGCCTAGGGCACTTAGGATCGCTGGCCCCTTATGAAACCACCCAAGGTATTGAGAAAGGGGACCCACGGGAAGCGTGTGCAGTGTTTAAACTACAGTCGGGATCCCTGTTAAACCATATGGGAAATGTCGCGGTTGAAAATTGCAAGTATCTGGACACTTCTAGCAGGAGTTCAAGTTCAGGAGTTTAGAGTTAAGCTCTTGGAGGGCCCACACCCACGACAGTACCGAGGTACCACTGTTACCTGCCCCAGGGAAGCCGGGTACATAGGTCGTTTTCGGTGTCTCATTTTCAATGGAAAAACGTGAAGAACTACTGCTGGCGTGAAGCGTCGTCGATGTCGTGCAGATTGAAGATGTAGATATTGAAGGTAAGGACCTGAAAGCAGAGGGGACAGAGTCTGGGTCACTAGCCAGTGACCAGGGGCCTTTGGAGAAAGTGCCCTTCAATGTCGGGTGTTTTCAGGTGGAAGATGGGTAGCTTGGATCAGCAGCCACGGGGTCCAGGAGGCTTCAAGGAAGGCCAGCTTCTGGAGGGCGACTGTCCCACAAAGGATGAAGGCCGCTGCAGTGTTAGTGTCCGGATTGGATCCACTAAGCTTTGGCAACCACAACCCATGCAAGAATCAAGAAACAGCTATGGTGCAGACCCACGAGGTCTGAGCAAGGTCTCCAGCAAGGAGACTGTAGAGCAGGCCTGGAGCAACCAGGGGAATCCTTTAAAGTGAAGATTGACCTCCGCTAGGGCCCACCAGTTGAGAGACAAGGGACCACGGGAGGCAGCAATTTGGAGTGTGTAAAGATGTGCCCACAGGTCGCCAGAGCGAGCTGGAGCATTGTCCTTTGGCACAGGTGATGCTGAGAGGTTGGCTCAATGATTTGCCAAAGCACAGCTTCCCCACTGGTCGGGTTCATGTGCTGTGCAAGAGGTGGCTGGTGTCCTGGGGTATTAGGTATCTCGGCACCCACGGAGTCCACGGTGCTAAGCTTTGCTGTGCACACTCACTGGCCTCTGGGATGCTTGGGAACCCACATCAGGGTAGGCATAAGTCTTCGTTGTCCATAGGAGCAGTGGAGTTCCAACTGGGTTACTTGCAGTATTTCAGGTGCCTGACAATTAGGGGGGTAACTCCTTTACCCCAAGGGAGATTTCTTCATTCAGCTGAGCGGCAGTTCATTGAAGGTTCAAGTCTTTGAAGCAAATTTCTCGTCCAAGATTAATCTGAGGCTCTGGGGACCCTGCACCCACCTTTATCCAGGGATTAGGGGAGTGTCTGAATCAAAGCCCACCAATGGGAGTTCAGGCGGGAAAGGGTGGCTACACCCTCTCCCCTTTGTGTGTTTCCCGCCGGGGCAGGGGACAGGATGCCCCTGAACCAGTCTGAGCCGGTGTATGCAGAAGTAGGCACTGGAGAAGCCTACGTGCAAGTTTGAAAGACATCCTAAGGTGCACCCACCCAGTTCCAATCCACATAGTCTGTCTGGGGAGGTGGGGACACCTCCCTGCAACAAGATCCCTATTGTCCAGCTGCCGTGGCTGGAGTTCTGCCCAGCAACAGGCAGCCAGAATCGTGTGGGTGGTGGGTAGCATCCATTTTGTACTACTTGTGCTCTTTTAAATTGGTGTGTAAAATCTGACGCTTTTACCATATCACCCCTCTAGCAGGGGGGAATTATGTCCTCACTCCCATGGCTGGATTGGGGGTATGATTCCACGATGTTTGACACCAAACATGACATGCTTCTGTGCAGCCACTCTCAAGTTATCACGCTATCGCAATTACTTATAATGCGGTTAGGAGTATATGGTATGGCTGCACTACAAACAACCTCGCAATAGTTTTAAAGAAGGTTGCAGAGGGGCCCTACTCAGGTAGGGGTTCCCCCTCACACATATCTCAGCACCCTGCCTTGAAGGATTGGCAAGGCCTGCCTTAGGGGTGACCTATGAGGATATATGTGTTGTATTTAGGTGGGATACAGGATACCTATATCCCTGTAAGGGGTGCAAGCACCACCTTACCCAGACTACAGTAGTGGTTTGGTGGTGTCAGTTTGTATGGTTGTCCCAGGGGTGCAGCCCCTGGTAGGCCTCTGAGGGACCCATGCCCTGGGTACCTAGGGTACCATCTACAAGGGCTCACAGGGTGTCCTCAGTATCCAAATGGTATGTACCTAAAGTACTCACATCAGTTTAGAGAGGAAGCAGCCTGGCTAGAGTAAAAAAACAGTCAAAACATCAGCAAAAAGTTGGGGGCAACTATGCAGCCGATGCCACTCTCCTACACCCTCCCTCTGTCAAGGCTCCAAATTACTGGGGTGGCAAAAGACAGTGTAAACCTGTTGTTATGTTCCTTTATGTGAGTGTAGGAGGCAAAACTGTTTGAAGTGTAAGTGGGGCTGGGTACAACTTGTTCTCCAGCCAACCTACCAGGATGGCCTAACCTGTCCTTACCTGGGCCCCCTTTGTGTTACCGTCTGGAAGTAATAAACAACCCCCTACAGCAAAGCTATTCACAGTCATGTGATTCAGGACACAGGCAGAACACACAATAGATGGGGTAAAAACATGTCAACTTTTTAATTGTTCAGAATTGTTACCTAAAATCTGATTTTATGATTGAATGGTATTGTTAATTTCAACTCATTTGAGTGTAAACATTATGAGGCAGATTGGGGGGCGTGGCTAGCCGAGCAGCGAGATGGCCGCTCTTTGAGTGAGCTCCGCCGGCTACTCCGATTGATCCTTGCATAATCCTGTTCCTGGCGACTGCGGAACCCCACACCTCCCGGGTTCTGCTACCTACACCCTGGTGATCCTCCGACCCGAGTTGGGAGCGCGGGGACGGTTCCCCTTCGAAGCGGAGACGGACGACTTTTTTGCCGGCTGGCGGGCTGGTCCTGACCCGCGCCGGAAGTGCCTCTCGCTGGAAGCCGCGAGACACGGTGGGCCGCGGCTGTAGAGGCCCCAGCTGATTGAGCGGTACTTGCTGTGGGCACCTCGCTGTTAAACCCCCACTGCTGCCGACGGAGAGTTACCCTGGCGGAAGGCTGCGGGGAGATAGAGGAGACCGGCGCGGCTTGGCAGAACAGCCGCGCCGTGGTGCGGTGATCCTGCAGCCGCCGAAGGCGGCGCTGGCCGGTGTCGAGCCCGGTGGAGATCGGAGAAGTTGGCCTGCGCCAGCTACATCAAGGCGACGACCGGAGAGGAGGTGAGAGGGTGCCAAGGAGGGACGAGGAGCCCTGTCGATCCTGCCGCTTCGCAGCAGCGCCGGGACCTCCCGCTGATCTTCAGCTCGGCGGGACACACAATTGCACGCACGGAGAAGCACCTTGCAGCCCTGAATCCCCTGAGCCCCGGTGCTGCGCTTTTCTAGTGGTGTGAGCGGACCCCTCATTGCACTGCGGGAGCCCGCCACTTTGAATCCGGAGAAGGCCCTAGTTAAACGCTGAAGCTTGCTGAGCTCACTGGGCACCTACAGAGGTCACTAACGCGGCTGGCCCTACTTGCCGCGTGTGAATAGTCACGCCTGGCGCGCACTGGCACCGCCTGGACAGTCACGTTCATACGGGGCACTTGCTAGCGGTGGCACAGAGGGGTGCTGCCCCATTGCTTGGCCGGTGGATATCTCTTGACTGCTGAGATGGGGAAAAATGACGCCAAACAACCTAAGCTGACTTTTGACAGTAGAAAGCCTCCGAAGAACGCGACAATGGAGCCGGATGTTGGCGCATCGGCATCGCAGGGTGCTGCCCCGGACATAGACTTTGGGGCCCTCATCATGGAGGTGAGGACCAGCCTGAAGAGCATAGATGCAAAACTTGATACCATGACGGCGCAACTCGAAACCGTGAAGGCTAAGGTGGACACCCACGAGAAGAGACTGGACTGTCTCGAAAATAGGCAAACTGAATGTTGCGAATTCCAGCAACAGGCTAAGCGGCACATCACGACGCTGGAGCGTGAACTCGACAATTTGCGCGCCAAGTCGGACGATTTGGAAGCGCGCTCCAGAAGATCCAACATCCGCATTACGGGCATTCCAGAGACTACAAACACGGGAAAGATGGAATCGTTTGTGTCGAGCCTCCTGCATGAACTGTTCGACCCGGACTTGTCCCCGGTGTTCACGGTGGAGAGGGCACACAGGTCCCTGGGGAAGAAACCCCCGGTGGGAGCCCCACCGCGTCCGATCCTGGCTAAACTACTTAACTACCAAGATAGGGACGTCATTCTACGTTTGGCGAGAGAGAAGGGTAAGATCACGCATCAGGGTAATCACATCTCCTTCTACCCAGATTTCACCCCTCTGGTGCAAGCGGCCCGGAAGGAATTCCTACCAGCGAAGAAAGTTCTACTACAAGCCGGCGTGCCCTACTCTCTCCTATACCCGGCAAAGCTGAAGGTCCACCACGACAACACCTCTCACTTCTTCACTGACGCCAAATCAGCCCTCAAATTCGCTAAACACATTTGTGCTGGGGCCAGGAGAAAATCGCCAAGACTCGAGGAAGCTTCGGAGCACCTGAGTGACAACGACTGAGGTCTCTGACATGCTCACCCTGCAAGGCTGCAAATTTACTCTTTGTGTCACAGTTGAAAGCCGGATTGAACTCTCGCACAGGTTTGCTCCTCCCGAACTGACTAATTGGGGGTAAGTTACTGAGACGCCATTGTGCACCGGCTTGTGCTGCCGTCTCCGCGCTCCCACTGGGACACTGGTTGGCTGCGGACCTTGAGGACTACGGGGGGGGGGCACTGCCAGAACCCAGGACCACTAAAGTTTGATAGTAGCCACCCCGCGTATACGGGGGTGTTAGCCGAGCGCACCACGCCTCATGGGGTGCCTCCCTTTGTTGTTGATGTTGGGGTATTTCTACGCATTGCGTACATGTTACTGGGATATGTCACGACCTGATTGGGGGGTTGCTGAGGGAAGGGGGTGGAGGGGGGGTTTTAATATGTTGCGAGTTTTGGTTCGTATTGGGTGCAATGTACTACTACACATGCCTATATTTCTGTGCGCTGGGTCTGCGGCTATGGTGTCTAGGTGCCAGGATGGCTTCCGGGGGTGGGGTTGTGAGATGGGGGTTCGGGGCTGTCAAATGCTTTAATGGGAGGTATCAAACTCTGGACTTGGAACATTAGAGGCCTTGGGGACTTCAAAAAAGCCCGTTTGCTGCATGGCGTTTTGTCAAGACACAATGTAGATATTTGCTTCCTACAAGAAACACATCTGAATGTCACCCCCTCAGCTAGATTGAAGAATTCAAGATGGGCGCACGTTTATTCTTCCATTTACTCAAATTATGCGAGGGGCGTAGCTATACTCATTCGCAGAGGGTTGGATTGGCGGGAGTACTCCCATGTGAGGGATGCGGAGGGAAGATATGTCCTGCTCCATGGGGCTTTACAGGGGCGACCCATTGTCCTAGCTGCAATCTATGGCCCGAATGTGGATGATCCTGACTTTTTTAGAAATGTTTGGGCGAAAATTGTGTTGCTGGATTGCCAGGCGGTTGTGTTGGGGGGGGATTTCAACGTTGTGTTAAATGATGACACGGATCGCAGAGGTGTGAGCAGACCGCAGCACACTAGAGCGCGCCAAGCGATCTCTGATATCATGAGTGAGGGTCTACTTTCAGATGTGTGGCGAGTTAGAAATCCGGGTGCAAAAGTAGGAACCTGCTACACCTATCATAAGGCTGCTTGGTCGCGACTAGATTTCTGGTTGGTGTCTCCTGAGGTTGCGACATGGGTGTCAAATGTTGATATTATGGCTAGATCATTATCAGACCATGCTCCGTGTATGTTGGTATTGCATCCCCCGACGCTGCACATAGGGCGTTCCAATGGCGCCTTCCCCCACACGCGCTCACAGACCCTGTGTTTGTAGAGGAGATAAGAGAGGATATCACTAATTACTTTGCTGAGAATGCTGGGTCTGCCACTACTGAAGCCATTGTGTGGGATGCATTTAAAGCTGTTATAAGGGGTCAATGTATTGCACGAAAAGCAGGGGTCCTACGCACCATAAGAGACGCGTTAGCTAAACTTGAGGGGGAACTGAGGGACCTAGATGTTGCTTTTAGCTCCGGCCCATCGTTGGCGACTGCTGGCGCTCTGAAAGCTAAACTGTTGGCATTTAATGAGGAGGCGGAGCGAGAGGTGCGGTTTCTAGGGAGGCAGGCAGAGGCGCGCAGGTATGGGGAGGGAGATAGGCCAAGCAGGACTCTTGCCAGACTGATTGCTCCTCGCACACAGTCGAACTACATACACACTAGTAGTAGGCCAAGAGGCGGTGTTAGGCGCCTTCGCAGACTTCTATGCTGCCCTGTACACCTCAAGACAGCCCACGACACCGGCGTCACTGCGGGACTTCCTTGACTCCATAGCACTCGTGTGGTTCAACAACAACCACAGACAATACATGGACCTCACCGTTACAGTGCAAGATATCGCCCAGGTGATTAAAAGCATGCCGGCCAATAAAGCTCCTGGCCCAGATGGCCTGACCACCTCCTTTTATAAAACCTACGTGGCTGAACTAGCGCCGAGACTACACTCTGTGTTTGTCGAGGCTCTCGAGTCAAATTCCCTCCCAGACTCCATGCGTGAGGCTCTCATTGTCACGCTCCTCAAGCCAGACAAAGATGACCAACAGCTGGACTCTTACAGGCCCCTGTCCCTTATAAACGTAGATGCCAAGATATACGCAAAAGTAATTGCCGATAGATTACAACCGATGTTGCCGATGATAGCGCTCCCAGATCAATCGGGATTCATCCCTGGCCGAGCAACATCACATAATCTCAGAACGATCTTTTCGGTCCTTCACTATTTACACCCGTCAGTACAGGCAGCGGTGGTGTTTTTGGACGCCACCAAAGCCTTCGACTCCTTAGAATGGCCCTACCTCTTCAGTGTACTGAGGCGGATGGGATTCAGCCAAAACTTCCTGACCCTTATCAAGCTCATCTACACGAAACCCAGAGCCCGAGTGAGCGTTAATGGTCTTGTCTCCAAGCCATTCGATGTCTCGAGGGGTACTAGGCAGGGCTGCCCTCTGTCCCCGCTCCTCTTTGCGATTGCGATGGAGCCACTTGCGGCTCGAGTTCGGCAGCACCACACTGCCAGGGGCATCGGATTTAGTGCTAGAAGCTTACTGATCTCGCTGTACGCGGACGATGTCACCTTGTACGTCCTGAACCCTAAAGACAACCTGAGCCCACTACTTCGAGAATTTGTGAGATTTGAGGGTTTGGCAGGGATATCCATTAATTGGTCGAAGTCAGTGGCCTTCCCCCTGACGGAGAGCACTGTTAGACCTGCCCCTGACTACCCCCTCAGGTGGGAGACGGAAGCTGTCAAGTATTTGGGCATCTGGATCAGCCGAGATGTGCAGGAGTTGTGGTCGCTGAATTTTGGTAGGGCGGTGGACTGGTTGGAAGGAAAGGTCGAAGTCTGGAATAGGCTACCGCTGTCCCTGGTCGCTAGAATTGCACTGGCCAAAATGGTGGTCCTTCCCAAATTCTTGTACTTGTTCGTCAACGTACCACTACCTATGACAACGCACTTCCACACCCGGGTCCGCTCACTACTGCTGAAACTGGTGTGGGCCGGCGGCCAAGCCAGAGTCTCCTGGGACCTACTCACGCTTCCGCTCCGACAGGGAGGCCTGGGGGCCCCGGACTTGAAGCTCTATTCACTCTGTGCACAAGCTCAGTTCCTGCATTTCTGGGCCTACCCCACCCCCTACCAGCCGCATGTGGCGGTGGAACTGGCAGTGGTCGCCCCCTTGCCATTACGAGTGGCACTATATGGAGAGGTTACGTGCCCGTCGCGTGGGGTAGACACAGTGGAAATGGTCCGCTGGTCCTGGCGTGAACTTCGGAAACGAGCTGGTCTCTCCCTGCTTTATGCGCCGGCGGTTCCTCTGAGGGGCAACCCGATGCTGCCTTGTTTGACGGCAAGAGGTGACGTCCTCACTATCCGTGGGAATCGACTTCTCACCTTCGCTGACCTATATCCAGATGGCTCATTTTTCGAGATGCCTGCGGATGGGGATGACCAGCCCTGCACGTTTGCTGACAAATTACTATATCATTCCCTTAGGGAATCTTGCAAGAAGATAGGACCGTGCTTCCCGGAAGAGCCTTGCGCACTAGCCGCCCTCCAAAACTTGCTCTCACGACCTTCCCCTAAGAAGCTGGTGTCCAGATTATATAACTGCATGCAGGAACAAGCCCCGGTGACAGTAGCCACGGCCGAGACCGCTTGGGCTGAGGACCTGGGGGACCAGCTGCCGGATGACGCATGGGAGTATTGCTGCGCGCAACTCACAGCTCTATCCCCTAGTTACCGACTGCGGCTTATCCACTTCAAATTCCTACACAGATACTACCGCACTCCGACACTACTACGCCGTATGGGTATCCGTGAGGATGCCTCTTGCTGGAAATGTGGGGGTGACGATGCCACCTTTATTCATGTGGCTTGGAGCTGCCCCAAGCTGAGGGCATACTGGTCAGGGATCTTCAATGCCATCAATCAAATCACACAAAGGAGTGACTCACCGTCTCCACTGCTGGGATTGCTGGGGTATGTTAAGCACACTGAGCCCTGCGACAGGAAACTACATGCATTACTCCTGTTATATGCCAAACGACAGATCGCTATACACTGGGGCAGGCCGGCCCTCCCCACGCTTGAGAGCTGGATCAGGGATGTGACTTACGGCCACACACAACTGACGCACTATTGGGAGACCATGCCCACCGCTTCCAGACCCACTGACATATGGGGCCCGTTTGTACAGTGGACTACAGAACGCACGGCCCCTGACTCCACAGGTACCTCACGTGCTACGAGTATTTCAGACGACATGGGCTAAAGGTACGCGCTGCGTAGGTTAATGATAGGGGTCCCGCTGTCCCGCGCATACACTGACAGGAACTGCCCAGACGCAAGTTTTGCGTTTACTGCCTCCACTGACCCGGATGGAGTCCCCTGCCCCCCCCCCCGTCCTACTGGTCCTCCTGTGGACAATTCACTACCCCTCCCCCCCTCCCCCCCACCCCATACGTCCTTCGCTAATTCGTACACAGCCAAGATGCCTTTCCGTGCCCGCCCTGAACATGGCTGGCCCTCTATCTGGACAACCTGTGGCGGGCCCGCGCGACCCCTTTGTGAACTGGAGTGTTGTATGGATGCTGTTTCCCAGTACTTGCACCTATGTTTGAAGTTTCTGGTTTAGCTTGTTGGGGGGTCCTGTTGGGAGAAAAATGGTGCTGACAGACACATCCTTTTTATAGGCTGCTGCAGCGGGTGGTTGACTGCTGCTTACTCGGGGGCGGCTTCATTGATTTTCGCTATCTTTCAATTGTCAGCAGCACTGTAAGTAAAGTAAGACCGTTTACTCACTAGAGATGCACTGTAAACACTGAAGATTTTATTGTATCTTAAGTTTACCTCTGAATGATCAACCCGGCCGGATGATGGCCTCTGAGATATTTTTATGTAATCTTTGTATAACCTACCTGATAGCGGCCGGCCTCCGGGTTGTTGGCGTGACGCAGTGTGCATCATCTATTTCATTTGTTCATAATAAATGTCTTACAAAAAAAAAAAAAAAAAAAAAAAAACATTATGAGGCAGATTTAAAAGCCACTTGCGCTGCCAGTGTGTCACTTTTTGTGATGCGCCGGCAGTGCATTTTTCTGCCCTATATTTACAAGGACAGGAAAAGCCACCCTGCATGGCTTTTTCTGTCCTTGTAAATACGGCCCCTTCACACGTAGCACTTTGCATGAAAAGGGCATTCCATGGGTGTTGCTGTGGGTGTTCCCAAGCAAAACACCCATGGAACCAGGCACATTTCCAGATTTACAAGATATCGTGAATCTGGAAATGCGTCTGAATGCTACGCCTCCCCAGGGGAGGCGTAGGGAGATGCAATGAGGAGAAATTTATTCATTTGTCCTTGTTCATTTTTTTCCTCCTTCTATGCGTGCTGAATTCTGCAGCACACATAGAAAGAGGAAATCCCCTCTGGTGATTGTTTATGTGCAAAGGTGTGCCTTCCTGCACATAAACAATCCTTTAAATAAAGACGGTTTACAAGTTCCGTGTGTGCTAATGCAGCACACAAAGAAGTTGTAAAATGCCATTTCTGATTGTTTATGTGCAGGAAGGCAACCCTTCCTGTAAATAAACAATCTCCCCAAAACGCAGGAGGGTGCATGAATCAGGGAAATGGCAGCAGTTTGTGCTCCAGTGCAGGGGGAAGCACAGAGATGCAGCATATTGTTGCAAATATGTTGCATCCCTGTGCTTCCAAACTAACGCACCTCGGCACAGCAAAATGACTTGCTGCACTGCGCTGTGTTCATTTATTGTAAATCTGCCCCTATATTTCTATCAGCTATGGGAGACATAGGCCTTACAACAGTGAAAAGGGACTTTTTTTTCAATTCCAGGATATGTAAAACGAAAACGCACATGTCCTACTTTTTTAGGTCGAGCCTGAGTTAGTGCACATGTGCTGCTCTGTGAGACTTAGTGCAGTGGAGTATGGAAGTGAATCCCCGCTCACTCTCCACCCATATTTGACATTGGCTTGTGTCTTTGTCCTTCATAAATGCTGCCTTTTGATTCAGTAATTGGCTTGTTAGTCCCTACTTAGTGGGGTCTTGTCTTCATTTGTAACATCCCATGGCCGCTGGCCCCTTTACTTCGTTGTTACACGGTACGTCTTTTTAAATCTGTAAGCACTACTTTCTTTAATGTGTTTTTACTACTGCTGGCACGACATGCTGCCCTTACTTAGCGTGCAATGCGCACTTTCATTTTACAAGCTGCCAGTTCCCTGTTTAATACATGCACGGGCGCCGCTCATGATCTCTGCGCCCCTTAATTTAATTTGCACGGGCGCCACATATGTCAGATAGTCTGCATGGCCGGGTGTGTTTAGACCTTGTGTGTTTATGTATTTCATGGTCTGTTTCCTCTTCAGATGTTTCTAGATAGAATTGCTCTCTATGGCATTCTTCACTGGTAGGACGATGACAGTTTTATCAGGAATGGCTTCTATGAATGCATTCCTAGTTACTCGTGTTTAATCACCTTACATTGTGACCGGAGGAAAGGTCACGTCCTGACCGCTTGATTGCGTTTAGTGTACTAAAGTGACTAGCAGAAATTGAAAAACATAAAAGGGAAGGTGAATGAACAAGAAAACATCTTTAGTTTAAAATGAACAATAAACCATCTTAAGTTTTGGAATACTACTTTATCAAGCACATAAAAGATGAAATATTGAGACATGTTCCTCCCAATCAGTGAGCTATCTGAAGGGAATGTAGCTCAGTGGTAGAACGCATGCTTTATATGTATGAGGCCCTGGGTTCAATCCCCAGCATCATCAAAAGTACCCTTCTTTTTCACAGTATTAGAACAAAATGTTATAATAAAAATCTCTTTTTCTATGTTGAGTAGAGAAACTACCAATGCACATTCCTTCCCTAAATTGTCAGGACACTGCATCTGTTGATGTAGGCATCGCACTGAATGGAGTGGGGTGCGCATGCGTCGGGGGTCAGATTTCCTAACAGCGAATGAAGCCCTAGAAAGAAAATAGCAAGCATTTGCAATGCAATAGGTCTCGCATTTACGCGAGTTTGAGCTTTTGGCATTGTAAATGACCATGCCTTTTATTTATGTTTTGGGTTTTAAAACATAAATAAAAGATATTGTCATTTACAATATCTAGAGCTTAAACTCTCCCAAATGCGAGACCTATTGCATTACAAATGCTTGTTAATACAGTGCAACCTGTCCTATGAGCCTTTAAGGACTACATTGGTGGTAACTTATATGTATTGAAAAGGAAGGTTTAGGCATGCCAAAATGATTGTTTTGCCAGGTCGAAATGGCAGGTAAAGCTGCACCACAGACTGCAGAGGCTGATCTGAGATGTATTTTAAAGGGCTACTTTAGTGGGTGCCACAAAGAGCCCTGCAGGCCTACTAGTAGCATTTAATTTACAGGCCCTGGGTACAGGTAGTGCAATTTACTAGGGATTTACAAGTAAATTAAATATGCCACTTAATCGTAGTCCAGTTTTACCATATTTGAAGGAGAGAGAACAAACACTTTAGATCTGGTTAGCAGTGGTAAAGTGCACAGAGTCCTAATACCAACAAAAACGAATATAGCAACACAAGAGGAGTGAAGGCAAGTAGTTTGGGGAAATACCACTCCAAGGATTTTAGGTATAATAATCCTCATATTAAGGATGATTACAAATCTTTTAAGATTACCCACAACATGTGAAGGTTGAGCATTATTATGTCAAGATCATCATTATGTTACTATTGGAAAGTGGGTTATTAGTAGTGGTAAATGTATATCTACCACTTGCAATAAGGCTACTAACACAATATAGGGCTCAGTACAGGTCTTAGAAAATGATTCCCATGCTCAACTCTTGGTAGCAAGGCTGTGAGCAGGCAGGATTAACTTCAAAGACATGTATGTAAAGCATTTAAAAACACCAATAAAGTAAGTAGTTAAGACACAACTCATAATAAAAATCCAGCATCAATGAATAGAAATATGAAGTATTTTTATCTTTAAAATGACACCAAAACGAAAAAAATCCAATGTAGGGAACTGGAGTTATGAATTTTTAAAGATTTAGCAATATTTAGCACATAGAAATATATAGCACCTATTGAGACCACTGGTCGCGCTGGACAAGTGGTGGCTGGCATGGCTCGTGGGTGGGCGAGGTGGGCGTGGGCACAAGGTAGCACAATGAAAAACAAAAAATGACAACACTTACCTTGCCGCCGATCTCACTGTCGCGTCTCTGCTCCTTGCTCCTGCTCTCCTCATGGGACAGGAAGCCAGGCTCCCCATACCAATCACAACACTGCAATGCAGCATTGTGATTGGTAAGCACCCAGGCTCCCCTGACCAATTTGTGATTGGTTTTGAGCGTCCTGGTTCGACGCTCGACCAGGGAATGGGGGCCTGGGCTCGGTCTCCATGCAGGCTGTAATGGAGCCTGTATGGAGAACGGGAAGGTGCGCATGACTGGTTTAGACGGCCCAAGAGGGCCGACCAAACAGTCATTGTGCACTTAGGAGTGGGCAAACCACTCCTCTCCTGTCCTGCTCCATGAGCTGAGCAGCCCCACCCACCTGCCCACAAAAGAAGGAAACCTAAAATGATAATAACTAAAAGTTATCATTTTATATTGCCTTTCTTTAACACTGCTCAAAGCAGTTGGGTGACGCTCCTCCGCCATAGAGGAGGAGCCCCACTGTGCTGGACCAGGTCAAAGTCAAAGTTTCAGGCCGAACGCGATGGAGCCCTACATGGCTACCCCTCGCGGTACATCTCAGTCAAAGTTTTTACCTTCTGGCTTAGAAACTTTTCTGGAGCTTTTCTTCCCGGGGTCCCTTGAAGGGTGATGATGATGAACTCCTGGTCAAACTTATGGAAGTCTGACCTCCGGAGCTTTCCAGCAGGATGAACCAGGGATCCAGGCTGGCTCACAGTTCAACATGGTTAGCTTGGCTCTCGCGGTTGGTCCCAGTCACCTTTTCTACTTTCGGACTTAGAAACTTTTACAGAGCTTTTTCTTGTGGAGTCCCTCAATGCTCTTCACTAGAATGGATTCAGTGAGGGCTCGCCAGGTTGGGTTTCTGCCTACTCCCGGTCAAACTATTGAAGTCGGACCTCTAGAGCTTTTCAGCAGGATGAACCTGGATGGCAGGCCGGCTCGCGGTTGAGGGTCGCTGGCTTGGCTGGCCAGGTCGAGTCTCTCCACTAATGGAGCTTTTTTCCAAAGTTGCTCCAAATTTCTCCAAACTTCTGGAACTTCTTCCTGAAGTTCCCAAAAGGGTCCCAGAGCTTCTAAAACTTACTCCAAGGGTCCGGAAGCTCCAAGATGGTCTTTGAAAGTTTGGAACTTCAGTTCCCACAATCCGCTTGGACAAAATCCTTACAAATCCACTTGTAGTGCTCCAGGCAGAGGATTCATGGTGGTGATGTTCCAGGTGAGCTCTGTTAACCTGTAGCTTACAGGGAGTCCACTCTTTAGTCCTTTTGAAGAAAGTTAGGTCCACAGGGCTGTAGTTCAGGTTGTGCAACAGGCGCAATCTTCAGAGTTCAGTGCCTGATGGTGCCAATCAAACTCCTCGCAAAAACAACAGTCCATCATCCCCTTTGGTATCGCTTTGTTCGCCCTAAATTGGCAGGGTATGCCAGACGTGGGTCCCTTGCTCACTTTGCCACTGGATTCATGATAGCCTGTCTGATAAGGGTTAGGAACCTGAAACCGGTCCCAGGATGCTTGTTTCTGGTCCAGAGAAGACATGGCTTGGCAATTCGGGCTGGACTGTTCCCATGAGGCACAGGGTCAGACTGATTTGCATATGGCCATGTCTGAACCAGGGTGGTGGAGTGAGCTAAAGAATGATGATGGATTAAACCCATATCAGTTGACTGGGGGTGAGTGTTTGATTTGCTCAAACGCTCCGTCCATCATCCCCTTTGGAATCAAACTCCTCAGCATGGACCTTCTTCTCTCTTAAGTTTCAAGCAGCAGATCTGAGAGGCTCTACCCTCTCAGACATTTATTCCAAGTTCTCTGGGTCAGGCAGGAGGGCACTCCTGTCCAATGAGGTGCAGGGCACCACCCCAGGGTATGGCCACATCCTCCAAAGTGTGGCATTATTTTCTCCAAGAAAGCACCATTTCTCCAAAATTCATAATGGCTGATTTTCCATCAGAGAGAGATGAGCTGGCAAAACACACCCCTGGGATGGTTAATCCTCATAGTCGCTCCCTCTTGCCTATGCTGTTTCCTTCCTTAATCCCACTATCTGGCTGGGTTCAAAGAGGAGAGGTGTAAATTAAAACTGACTTATTTCGCCTGTCTCCCCCTTCCATTGAAGAACATGGTTTACAACCCCTTCCCCTGATCTGGCATTCCTATGTAGCAGAACCGTGCCCTCCCAGAAGAGCTGGCTAACCCCATGGGATATTTATCTCCTCATCAAAGGAGCCTGGCTAATCTACTTAACTCTGACCAATCAGAACAAACCACTGGAAGGCTGAATTTTGGCTGACACAGAAATTCAAAAATACCATATTGTTGGATTTATCAATACCATTCTAGGAAGTCTTTGAATGGCATTTTTTTATGATTAGCTTAGTGGGAATTATTAGTTAATAACTTCCTGCCATGTTAACTTATGTGGTTGGGGGTTTGTAAAGGGAAAAATTACTTGGGCCATTTTTACAACACCAGGGTTTATAAAACATATTTTACAAGGACCCTGCCTATATCTACAGGACCTCGCACTCCTGGGATACCTAGGGGAGACTTTAGGGGTTCTGAATCTGTAAAAATATGGCAGAGCCTCACACCACAGTGCTCCTACCACAAAAGTTGATTATGGAAAGCACTTTACAACAATGTGTGGAGTAAAATGTACAATTTCACTGAACCCAGGAGATGTAGCACTCATTTTTATAAGGGTCCTCCTTATAAATACCTGACCCCCCACCCCTGGAACAACTAGGGGAGACCAAAGGGGATACCTAATATGCCAAAACATTGCAGTTTATCAATGTTTAAGTGCCCCCAACACCAATGCCGAGTTTGGGCACAATTTGCATTTTAAAAGCCATTCCCTATTATATATTAGGGACCTAAAGGGAGTTTCAACCCCCTGCCCTATTATGTACTAGGGCCGTATAGAGGAGGTCATGCCAATCATAGGGGTACCGAATAGGACACGTTACAACGCAAACATTTACAACGCATGCTTTTACAATCCAGTTTTTACATCGCAACATCCATTACAATGCATGATTTTACAACATATGCCATCACATGGCATTTTTAGAAACAACATTTACAATGCATTCCATTACAACGCATACCATTACAATGCATACCATTACAATGCATAATACTTTCAGGGCAACAGTAGGGTAAGTGTTGGATAGTGCCGGTCATGAGTGAGGTAACTGTTGAATATATGTGAGTGTGCCAGTAGGCAGTAGCTCATTCTCTCAGCGTTGAGTGACTGCTCAGTACTCTTTTTCCAGTCACCGCGCAGCCCTTTTTTTCACAGCTGCAGGCAGTCACAGAACAAGCAACACAGTTGTCTCTGTTTGTTGCTATTTTCTGTCAATGGCAATAAGAGGAGAAAAAAGTGGTGTTGGATTTTCAAACCGGGTCGGAGCAGCCGTTTCGTCATTACTTGTGACAACTTACAAACTAAGCACGACATTTGCAATGAATAATTCACCTACTCGCTGTCTGCCGCGCAAACCCTGGCTCTTGTGCCGCAGCAGCGAGAGCTTCAAACAAAAACAACAAACATACACCTTTGATGAATGACCCTATCAAAACACAGTGCAAACCAGGACATTCTACTGCGAGAGAGGATGTGGGGATGAGAAAGGGAAGGGAAATATACGGGGATGCAATACATTAAAAAAAGATCTAATCAGTGCTACTGGCTTTGCTGTATGGAAAATCCTGCAATCAGGCCATTCACAAGGGGTGCTGCTGCTGTCCTAGATATGTAGGGGTATATTAACAAGGGCTGTATCTCTGCTTTTTTGGCTTTAACCCCTTCCCCGCTCATGACGGAACCACTCCGTCATGAGCCACGGTTGCGCTGTGCTCATGACGGAGTGGTTCCGTCATGCTACGGCCGTTGGCGGCCGCTCCGCCCACGCGGCGCTAATTCCCCGCCTGTGCGGGCGATTAGCGCAGTGGGCGGAGACGTGACGGAACCACTCCGTCATGAGCACAGCTCAACCGTGGCTCGTGACGGAGTGGTTCGGTCACGAGCACAGCACCACCGCGCTGCCCCCAAACCCCCCCCAGCGCCGCGGCGGAATTCCTGCCGCGGCGAAGGGGTTAAAAGCCAAAGAAGCGGAGATAAAAAATATCGCCCTATCAACAACAGGCTGCTAACATGCAAAATCGCATGTTAGCACCCTTTTTCACTACGCTTCCCTTAGCATCTCTAATGAGATGCAAAGTGGGCGTTCCAGAGCAAAATATTAGGAGAAATGTTGCTAAGCGACATTTCTCCTATTATCAAGCTTCACGCTAACCCTGTCAGAGACAAAAAAAAAAGCAGCGTTAACCACGGTTAACGCTGCTTTTTTACGTCTGCTAATTTTCAGACTTAGCCATGTAATCCAATGGGAGGTGGATTACATGGCTAAATCCACCATGGGCTATCAACAAGGATATCCCTATCCTTGTAGTTTTATCGCTGCATTACCAGCGATAACCTCCCAAAAAGCCGTTATCGCTGGATTTTTTATCGCCTAGGTGGTTAGCGTTGTTAATAACGCGATAGCCAGGCGATATTATCCAGCGATAGCGGGCGTTAAAAAAATTAACGCTAAGCGCCCTTAGCGTTAATTTTCCCTGTTCCTTGTTAATATGCTCCTAAGAGGTTTCCTTTTTTATGGTCTGGCTTGAGAGCGCAATTGTCACCAGACAATTAAGGGGTATATTATCAAGAACGGCGTTAAAGATTATCGCCAGTTTAGCGGCAGAAAACTGCCACTAAATCGGCGATAATGGGCTTGATAATATGCCGCAGAGAATTCCAATAGAAGCCCATGTTCTGGTGTGAACATGGGCTTCTATGGGAATTCTCCAGCGCATATTATCAAGCCCATTATCGCCGCTTTAGCAGCAGTTTTCTGCCTCTAATCCGGTGATAATTTTAAGCCGTCCTTGATAATATGCCCCTAAATGCGCTTCACTAGAGAGGGGCTTTGGCTCTGCCCACATTTTGGAAGCCAGTATTGCATGTTTTGGTTGGGCAGACGTTGTGTGCTTCCGCAAAAAGGTACTTGCCCTCCACGCAGCTGTGTTCATTTTGTTTATTTATCCAGCTGCCTGAGCTTGTGTGCCTGATGTCATGTGTGTGTCTGAGATATTAATGTGTCTTAGATAACCAGACAATTTATGTTGATTTTCTCTGGCAGGAGCACAGATCAGAGGAGGACAGTCATGAACCAACATGGAATTTTTGGTCTGGCTTGAAACTGGAATTGTCTCTTGACTTACTAACCCATACCAATATTATTCTACAGTTCTTTGCTTCTACACCAATACATATCTAGTCCCATGCTATTTAATTGTAATGCTTCACATTACAATACAACATTTCTTTAAAGTCAGACATATTTGCATTACTAATGCTTGTTCTCATTAGAACTCCTCTTGGTGCCCCGCATAAAGTTAAGATGCACCATAAGTGCTGGAGTACAGTACATTTGGTATGCAGCCATTACACCTTCACCCATCTTTCCTATCACACACAAAACCATGTGAGGAACTCTGACTTCTTGAAGCAGAGTTTAATAACACTACAAAACAAAGTCTCACTTCCCTGTCTACATGAAATCAGGTCCCTTCCTACAGTAATAGTCACTTCCTCCTCTCCCCTCCCCTTCTTAGGTAACAAGCAACATTGAGGAAAACTAGAACTATGATGTGGTGGGCTAAGATTCAGGAGAATGAAGATCACTGGTAAGTGATATATTCACTACTCCTTTACCATGATTCCCATCACAGTAAAAACCACATGTGGATGTTCATAAGATCCCTTTTACTCCCAACAAACAAATCAAAATGTAATAATCAGCTTTGCTGAGGGAAATATTTGAAGGACTGCTGGCAACTAAAGATGCATGGAAGAAAATGCTTATGTGATAGCCTGTCTAGCCCATCGACTAAGAGAAGAGAAGAGATGATGTAGAAATGTTTTTACCTTGTTGATTGGCTATTACAAGCATAGAGAATTCAACTTCCCAGAATCATTTGTCCTATCCAAATGAAACAGCAATGCTCTCTTTTTAAGTTTAAGAGAATTTTATTAGATAATGAGCAAGTAAAATGCAATACAAAATATCAGTTAGGAATGAGGGGGAGAGGAAGAAGGGGTAAAGAAAAAAAAAAAAAAAAAAAAAAAGGGGGGGGGAAGGGAAATGCAAATGGAATATGTAAGAGACAGTACACAGCAAAGCAATGAACATGGGCATTAAAAAGAAACAAGGAAATTATATCAAACCTGTCTAAACGATTAATTACAAAAAGCATGAAAATAAAACAGTAGGATGAAACATTCTGAACGTGAAAAGGGTATCATGGGGGCTTGGGAACTTCTTGTTGAGCAGGCAATGGAAGGGAAGAGCGAGCAGCACAATTATCTAAATAGAGCGTAATGGGGAGCCACAGGTCTGCACGTTTAGCTGCTAATTGAACAGGAAAGACAAAGGCATTATCAAGTCTATGGTTATGACAGACATTATACCACCACGCTTTGAAAGAAATATTGGATGCATTTTTCCAATTAACAGTAATCTGCTGAAAAGCAACAGCCAATAACAAGTCAACAATGCGTACAGACATATCTACGTTGTTCCAGCTAGTGGATAAACTGCCCAGGAAAAGGTGCATAAGAGAAAAAGGAATACAAGTATGAAAAATAACATTGATCTGGGCCCATACCTGTAACCAAAAATCATGTACATGTCTGCAAAGAAATAGCATGTGGGGTAGGGTAGCATTGGGAGCATCACACGACCAACACTTGTCTGGGGTAGTAGGAAATCGCTTATGTAACGTAGAAGGAGTATGAAGTAATCTGTTGTAAATAAAAAATAGGGATTGTGTCAACGAAGCCGCTCTAGAAGTTTTACGCAGTTTTGTCCAGATTTTGTCCCATAAGAATATCGGCAAATCTATCCCGAGGTCATTTTCCCATTGAAGTTCAACCTTGGATTTAGGTCTAAGTGACTCAGGTGTGTGAAGATGTTTATAAAGAAGAGACGCTTTGGGGGCAGTACGGAGGAGAGAATGAAGTCGAAAAATAGGGGTGTGAGAAATAGGGGGAGGAGGAGAAACCAAGAGTCGTTCATACATCTCCAGGACAGCAGCTTTGAGGAGAAGATACTTGGAGAAAAAGGATTGGGGTAAGCCAAAGGAGGCACAGAGGTCAGGAAAAGAAACAAAGGTGGAACCAGAAAAGAGTTGCGAAATCCAAGTCAAACCTCGGGTTCTCCAAGTTTTCCAATAGAAGGGCTTACGAGCGATTAGGAGATATTTATTATGCCAGATAGTGGAAGAAAGGAGATCATCAATGGTCATAGGGGGGCCAGGAGCAGCTGACAGTAAAAGCTTAAGAGTGTACTTGTGAATGGGAGTGGGAATCAAGGAAGGCTTACGGGAAAAAGCAAGATATTCCGCAAAAGAGAACGGGGAGAGGAGAGTACGCTCAACTTTAAGCCATAGAGGGCAGGGGGAAGTGGAATCTTGTAACCAGAAAGAAGCTTGACGCAGTAAAAAGGCCTTCTGATATGCAGGGAAGTCAGGAAAGTTGACACCACCTTCAGAAGCCGGACGAATGAGCCTAGCAAGAGACATTCTGGATTTTTTGGAATTCCATAAAAACGAGGATAACGTAGAATTAATCTTGGTAAAGAATTTTGTTGGGATGGGGACTGGCATATTGGAAAGTGTGTATAAAACAATAGGAGAAATCATCATTTTAATAGTGTCAAGACGACCCCACCAGGAAAGGTATAAAGGGTGCCACCTTGCTGTAAGATCCGCGATCTTTTGTGAGCATTTGGACATACACAAAGAAATAGTATCTGAAATTGAAGGGATAATGTATAGACCTAGATATTTAATGTGGGAAGGACTCCAAGTGAACCGAGAGTCAGTAAATTCTTGTTTGAAAGTAAATTTGGTCAGGGGAAGAATCTCACACTTATCATGATTGAGTTTATACCCAGCGATAGAGGAAAACATTCTGACTTCAGTCATGAAAGCAGGGATGGATTCTGCAGGTTTAGAAAGAAAGAGTAAAATATCATCTGCATAGGCAGCGAGTTTAATATGCGAGTCCGCAATCTGGAAACCATGGATGGAGGGATTTTGACGCAGTCTGGAAAGAAAGGGCTCTAAAGCAAGGTTAAAAAGAAAAGGGGATAAAGGGCAGCCCTGGCGAACGCCTCTGCCTAGGTCGAAATAGGAGGAAATTTTGCCATTCGCAAAAACTGCCGCTCTAGGATGGGAATATAACAGGGAAACTAAAGAGGTAAATCTAGGGCCAAAACCAAACCAAGTGAGAGTGTGAAAGAGGTAGTGCCATTCAACTCGGTCAAAAGCCTTTTCGGCGTCAAGGGCGATCGCTGCAAGAGAGTGCTGGCAGCGGGAGGATTTTGACAGGATGTTAAATAAGAGTCTAGTGTTGTCCGTAATGTATCGGCCCTTAACAAACCCAGATTGCTCCTCGCCCAGAAGATCGGGGAGAAGGTGATCCAATCGGATCGCTAATGCTTTAGCAAAGAGTTTGTAGTCAATATTGACTAGGGATATGGGCCTATAATTCTTGCAATAATGTGCATCCTTTCCGGGTTTAGGTATGAGGCAGATATGGGCATCCGAAAACGTCCCTGAGGAGGCACCGCAAGAAATAAAAGTATGGAGTAGAGAGTGAAGACGTGGGATCAACACTTTAGAAAAGTGAAGGTAGAATTCGACGGTAAAGCCGTCAGGACCAGGGGCTTTGTTAAGTTTGAGACGTTGCAATGCATTAAGTAATTCCTGTTGTGTGACATCCGATTCTAAGGAGGAGAGATCTGGAGGGAAATCGGCTGGTGTATGAATGGTGGAGAAGAAACGAGCAAGGGAACTGGGGGTAGACTGGGTTTCAGAGGTATACAGGGTTTCATAGAAACGTGAAAATTCAGCGAGAATATCAACATCCATATGTTTTAAATTATCATCAGAGTCATAAACAGATTCAATATTTAACTTATTGTGCTTAATCTTCAAATAATTAGCTAGGAGCTTTCCTGCCTTGTTCCTACCCCCATAGAATTTAGCAGTAGACTTCAGCAGGTACAAGGAGGCATCCTCCGTAGACTTCTCATTAAACTTCATTTTTGCTGCAATGAGGGCTGTCAGGCTGTCAGCAGAGTGTGAGGTGAAGTACGCATGTTCCAGTGTTTTAATGTCAGAAAGGAGATTTTTAGTAAACCTTCGGGCGCTCTTGCGTTTGTTCGCGACGTAACTAATAATAAAGTCACGTGCTGCTGCTTTAAAAGCATCCCAAATAGTGTGGTCAGGGAGAGTATCGTCATCATTAAGGAGGAAAAATTCATCAAAAAAGGAAGTAAAGGTGGCTGTAAATTTGGGGTCTGCAAGGAGGGAATTATTAAAACGCCATCTCCTGGGGCCAACATTTTTAGGGAGTACATCAACACTTGTAAGAACGGGAGCATGGTCAGAGAGCAATATCGGGCCTATCTCAGAGTGTAGGAGTGACTGAGCGAGGTTGTGGGAAACAAAGATGTAATCAAGTCGTGACTGGGAGCGGTGACAGGGGGAATAAAAAGTGTACTCCCGCAACCTTGGATTGCAAAGGCGCCAGGAATCTACTAGTTTATGCTGTGAAATGGCATGGCTAAACAGCTTGTGGGGCTTGTTGGGAATATATGAGGCTTCGGACACCCTATCGATGAAGGGATCGAGAGGTTGATTACAATCTCCTGCCAGAATGAAGTTGTGGTCCATAAATTTAGTTAAAAGTGGAGAGAAATCAGCCCAAAAGGAAGGTTCGCCTGTGGTAGGACCATATACATTGAGGAGAGAGATTGGAACACCTCTGAGCGATAACTTAGCATAAACCCATCGACCAGAAGCATCTGACTCATGGGTGAGGACCTGGAAGGGAAGAGACTTGCGACAAAGGACTACCACACCATTGCGTTTGCCATCACCTTGCGAGTAAAACAGTTCACCCACCCAACCGCGTTTAAGCTTAACAGACTCAACCTCAGTTAAATGCGTTTCTTGGAGGAATGCAATATCAACATTCAATTTGGCAAGGTGTGACAAAATCCGTTGACGCTTAATCGGAGAATTGATACCCTTCACATTCCATGACAATATATTCAACGACATGACAGTAACTTATCTACAAAAAGTATAAATAACAAAACCAATAAAAGAAAAACCCATGAAAAATAGAGAGGGCAGAAGGAAAAAAGAAAAACTAGCGGGAACATGTTGAAGTAAAAGAAAAGGAAACAAGTGGTCATGAGTGCGAACCATATCAAGAAAGGGTGAATAAAATGCAACAATATCGGGAGTGACCCAGAAAACCAGAAATAAGGAAGAAGTAAAGAGAAAAATAGAGTCAGGAGAAATAATAGAAGAGCAAAAGCATTATTGCAAAGAGGGGGATATAGAAGAGCGGTATAAGCACTGGAATAGGAAGTCAAAAAGGGGAAAAAAGTTGAAAAACAAGTGTACCAAGAAGAACAAGAAATGCAATCCTTACAGGAGCAAAAAACTTCTATCAGATATAGTAAATCACAATAAATATATGTGAATAAAAAGATAAACAAGAAAAAGGGGAAAAGGGAGGAAGGAGGGGAAAGAGCAACAGATGCGCAAAAAAGACAAATAAGGAAGTAGGGAAAAACATACCTACAAAGGAGAGATACGAGAAAGGGTGGAGGGAGGAAGGAACCACAGGGGTGGGGCGGCACGTCCGGGGCCAACGAGGCAGGGGCCGAGAAACATCATCAAACACGGGGACAAATTCCTGGAAGACGAAAAAAGGAGAACAAAGGGTTAAAACATACTAGGAAATCATGTTGAAACCATGACGAACAAGGAAAACAAAGACAATCATCATGCCTAGACAATAAAGAGTCAATAAAGCGGGCAACTGGATAATCGGAAAGAATTCAGATGTACTACAATCAAGGGAAACTTTTGAAAAAGCACAACAGAAAATGCAACAGCCATATGAGGGTTATAAAAGCAACAGTCAGCCATAAGCGGAGGAAGATGATCCGGAGGCAGCCATGCCAGATGATTTATGCGCATTGATGAAACTTTGTAGACGCACTGGATCTTCATAAGTTATAGTCTTATTATTGTGAGTAACTTTAAATAAACATGGATGGTAAAGGCCATATCGCGCCCCCATCGCCCGCAGATCCGCTCTCAAGTTCAGAAAGGCCTTTCGTCGAGAGGCAGTAGCCTTAGCATAGTCCTGTGCAAAGAATAGGGACGAGCCAGACCATGATAAATTCGGAGAGGATTTGGCCGCCGTTAAAACCATCAAAAGGTCAGTATACTCTAGAAAGTAGATAATGACCCCTCTGGGCCTCTGAGATGGAGAAGTAGAGGAAGGTGGTCGACCCAGCCTGTGAGCTCGCTGAATGTTGAGAGCCTTGTCCTGTGTCAGGTGCAAGAGCTTGGGGAGGAACGACTTGAAGAAGGTGATGGGGTCGGACCCCTCAAGTCCCTCGACCAGGCCATAAATACGAAGGTTATTGCGCCTGTTTCTGTTCTCCAACTGCTCCACCTGTTGTTGAAGATCTGAGACTTGAGTTTTCAAGTTGGAGACCACAGAGGATGTCTCTTGGAACGACTGAACAGATTTTTCAATTGAAGTGACTCTCGTTTCCATTTGCGACCAATTGTCCGTGAGGACCTGGAGCTTAACATTAGTCTCTTCCATAAAAGGACGCAAGGACCTTATCTCTTCCAACAACAGTTCCATGGACACTTGCCCCGAATGCTTTGGAGGTGAAAGAGAGTTTGACTTGAGTCTTTTTGTGTTGGATTTAGAAGTATCCTGCGGGTTCTTAGGAAGATCCATTGGCGATTCTGATCCAGATGAGTTAAGAGAATCTTCTAGTTGCGAAAAAGCAGAAAAAACCTTGGAGTTCTTCACAATCTGAGGCTTGGTGGAACGAGGGAAGCGCGACATTGATCTAAGTCTGCCCATGTAGCATATCCGTGGAATGGCTAACACAGTGGAGGACGTCAGAAGCAAGAACGAAGACAGCACAAAAAAAAAAAGAGCCCAGCAGGAGTGCGATGGTATCAGAATAGTGCAGGGAGGAAATGCAGCCCACTTCACCTCACATCAAGTGAAAACAGTCGTCAAAGCGTACGAAAAAGTGGAAGACGCCATCCACGAGAGGATCAAAGCATTGTTCATGTAGTATTATAGTACAAAAAAGTGGTGCCGACTCATTGCGCAACATAAAGTGAGCTCATTCAAATTGTAGAAAGGTGAATGACGACAAGAGACGCCTCAGCGCACACCTCACAAGAGTCCGCAGTGAATGTTTTACAATGAACAATTTGCCGCTCACCAAGAAAATCCGATAAGGATCCCCACAGGACGACAATAAGGTCGTGGCTTGAGAGACGGCACAGTAGTAGACATGTGAGACAGAAAAAAAAAAAAAAATATATAGTAATGAGGAAACTTTATCCTTGCATTTGAGAGGAAATTGGCAGTCCATTAAAGTAGACGCTCCATATGGGAGTAAGGAAGCATCCAGGCAGGCACATTATGGGCCATTGGGAGCGAGCGTTATCAAGCCAGCAGAGCGTTAGGCTGATAGTTAATTAACCGCATCTTAATGCATAACGCTCGACAAGCCCAAGATGGCGGCCGCATCTAAGAAAATCCTGACAGGACTCACTAATGTCAGCAGCAACGTCTCGGAGCCTCCAAAACGCCTTTGTTGATGTCGGGTAGGGTCAGGATACACTCCGACACTCCGTCAGCCGGTCAACCCCAGGAATTCAAAGCAGGAACTGGCATATCTCCCGGCGCCGCCTCGGAGCCTCACCCGAGCGCTGCCATCACCGGTCGGCGCCAAGCCACGCCCCCCAAACAGCAATGCTCTCTTGACATCCAGTAAAAATAGAACTGGGTCCTCCCCTTCAGATTGCAAAACTGGGAAGACAATTTCTTGTTCCAAATGAAACTGTAACTGAGCTTTCGGTTTATACTTAGGGTCAAGCTTAACAAGCATTGGCATAGCCAATAGGTCTCGCCTTTGGGACCTTATAAGTGTTTAGCCATGCAACAGTTGCAAAACTAAATACTTATAAGGTCCCAAAAGCGAGACCTATTGGCTATGCCAAGCGGCCCTGCGGCCGCGAAAGTGAAAGTAATCGCGGTAAACCGCAGCGCGCGTGCCCGCGCACATGCACTGTAGCTCTAGGCTGGCCTGGTAGCACGTTTTGGAGCCCTCTCAATAAGTCTCGCCAGACCAGCGCATGCGCTGGGTCAGGCGAGACCTAAAAACCACCCTATCTGAAAAAAAAAATTGAGGTAAGGATAGGATGCTAAGAGTCTCCTATCACAGCTGACCTTCTAGCTGAGGTACTAGCCACAAGGTAAACGTCTTTGGCTGTTGACCACCGTAGACTTTCTGAATGTAATTGTTTAGAAGGTGAACCCAAAGACCATTAAGAACCATGGGCAGATCCCAAGTCTAAACTTCTTGAGTAACCTCTTAACAAGTGGGGTGATCTAAAATCAGCCCATATTTTGCTGAGACCTCTGATGGCTTGTCATATAGAAGACAAAGAAGACAACTGTCTGAAAACTGTCCCTCAAAAAATCCAAGATATCATTCTGATCATGTAATGATGTCATTGGTTGCCCCTGCTGCACTTTTCCTTTCAGCTATCGATTTGATTTGTTCCCAGTGATGCTACAGTTCCATGCATGTTGTTGTGAATTAATTTCATATTAACCCTTTCATCTGGGACTACTAGAAAGTAGATTGATGCAAAGGGACTTCCATCCTTATCATGTTGCGTTATTGGCACATGTTGGTAAAATTCAAAGTGCGTCTAGAGATAGCTTTCTCTTGGGTTGTGATTGAAGAGAATAGAAATAATTTTTCCTGTTCCCCACCCAAGAACTGCATGAAAAGCAAAATCATTGACTACGGCACACGTTTCTTTGGTCAGGCCTACATGTCATCTCCAAAGGATCTAGAGATATATGCCTAGGTAGCAGTGCCTAATTTACGCCATTGATTGAGGTGAGGCCCACAGGCACTCATTTCTGGGGACCAGCACTTATTTTTTATCATCAGATTTTGACTCAAAACAATAGAGAGTAAGGCAGAAAATGGGGAAAGAAAGAGGAAGAGAAATATGGAGAAACAGTGAGAAAAGGAGAAAGCAAGGATTTTAAAGAACCTGCAGCTGTTTTACAATATGGCAAAGAGTGTATGGTAGTGAATGAAAAAGGCATGCGATCAATCCACTTTACCCATGGCTAGATCACAATACGTGACTGTTTTGTGGCTTGCATTTAGCTTCCATTTGTTCTCGTGTTAATCTAGCCCAGGCCTGGGCGTAGTGGGCGTAGTGGGGCTACGTGGAGCAGCGCGTAGTGTGGCAAAATCTATGCACACTCGCGCGCTCCGCGTAGCCCCACTACGCGCCGCCCACCCTAATTTTAAAATAATTTAACCCCTTCGCTGCTAGGCCTTTTCCCCTCCTGTGCTAAGCCTTTTTTGGGCTATTTGGGGTAGTGCGCGCTTAGGCCCCTGTAACTTTTTGACCACATTAGGTATCCAAGCTAAATTTGCGTCCTTTTCTTCCAACATCATGCGGATTCTAAAGGTACCCAGGGTTTGTGGATTCGCCTAGAGGGTTCCCAGAATTTAGTCAAAATACAGCAACATTTTGTTTTTTTTGTGAAAAATGGGGAAAGGTGGCTGCAAATGAAAGCGTCTGGGTTTTTCTCTGCAAATGATATCAAAAAAGGGTTTGTGGGGCTGAAATCACCATTTCTCCAGCTTTTAGGGAATGACAGATTTTTGTCAGAAATCCAACTTTTTTTACACAGTTTTGACATTTTTCTGGGACATACCCTATTTTTGCAATTTTTTGTGCTTTCAACCTCCTTCCAGATAATGGTAGAAATGGGTAGAAAAGCAATAATGGATCTTGGAAAGCTATACATTTTTGAAAAGTAGACAAAATTCTGAATTCAGCAAGGGGTCATTTGTGTAGATCCATCAAGGTTTCTTTATAGAAACTAACAGTTAAATATAGGAAAAATTAAAACTTAGTTGAAAAAAACAGCCTTTTGTGTCAACGTTTTCACCTGTAACTTCTTCTAATTATGACATCTCTTAGAAAGCAATGTACCGTTACATCCGCTGGACCTTCCTGGTTGTGGGGATATATAGGACTTGTAGGTTCACCAAGAGCCCAACGACCCCAGGGTAAAAAACTGAGCAGCATTTTGTAATGTTTTTTTTTTTAGTTCCGGGTCTATAGCAATTATAGTGTGAAAATGTATACATGGAAAAATTGGTATGAAACACACCTCTGTATTTCTGAAATGGGAACAAATTACAGAGTTTAGAAACAGTGCATATTTGCACATTTTCGAAATTGGGAATACTCATACTTGCATGACAATTATTGGTCATTTTTCAAAATGACTTTTTTTATACACAATGTCTTTCATTTGGAAGGGAGAAATGCATCAAAAATCAATAGGTAATAACAGTTGCTTTACAAATCTGAACTACCCTAAGTCTCCCGATAAAAATGGTACCTCACTTGTGTGGGTAGGCATAGTGCCCACGACAGGAAGTGGCTCAAAACCTAAGGTGAACACACCACATTTTCACACTGAAAATTTACACATTTTTTGCGAAGAGTCTAGCTGTAGTTTTTGAACCCTAGCTCTGCCGGCACCTAGGGAAACCTAGCAAACCTATACATTTTTGAAAACTAGACACCCAGGGGAATCCAGGATGGGGTGACTTGAGTGCCTCCCACCATGGTCTGTTACCCAGAATCCCTTGCAAACGTAAAACATTGACAAAAAAACCACTTTTTCCCCACATTTCTGTGATGGAAAGTTCTGGAATCTGCGTGGATCCACAAATTTCCACCCACCCCGCGTTCCCCAAAGTCCTACGAGAAAAATGGTACCTCACTTGTGCTGGTCGGCCTTGTGCCCGCGACAGGAAACGGCGCAAAACGCAACGTGGTCACACCTCAATTTTGCAGTGAAAAATGACCCTTTTTTGGCAAAGTGACTAGCTGTAGTTTTTTAACCCTAGCCCTGCCGGCACCTAGGGAAACCTAGCAAACCTGTACATTTTCGAAAACTAGACACCAAGGGGAATCCAGGATGGGGTGACTTGAGTGCCTCCCACCATGGTCTGTTACCCAGAATCCCTTGCAAACGTAAAACATTGACAAAAAAAACACATTTTCCCCACATTTCTGTGATGGAAAGTTCTGGAATCTGCGTGGATCCACAAATTTCCACCCACCCCGCGTTCCCCCTTAGTCCTACGAGAAAAATGGTACCTCACTTGTGTGGGTCGGCCTAGTGCCGGCGACAGGAAACGGCGCAAAATGCAACGTGGTCACACCTCAATTTTGCAGTGAAAAATGACCCTTTTTTGGCAAAGTGACTTGCTGTAGTTTTTGAACCCTAGCCCTACCGGCACCTAGGAAAACCTAGCAAACCTATACATTTTTGAAAACTATACACGCAGGGGAATCCAGGATGGGGTGACTTGAGTGCCTGCCACCATGGTCTGTTACCCAGAATCCCTTGCAAACAAACAAAATTGACAAAAAAAACACATTTTCCCCACATTTCTGTGATGGAAAGTTCTGGAATCTGCGTGGATCCACAAATTTCCACCCACCCCGCGTTCCCCAAAGTCCTACGAGAAAAATGGTACCTCACTTGTGCGGGTCGGCCTAGTGCCCGCGACAGGAAACGGCGCAAAACGCAACGTGGTCACACCTCAATTTTGCAGTGAAAAATAACCCTTTTTTGGCAAAGTGACTAGCTGTAGTTTTTGAACCCTAGCCCTGCCGGCACCTAGGGAAACTTAGCAAACCTATACATTTTTGAAAACAAGACACCCAGGGGAATCCAGGATGGGGTGACTTTAGTGCCTCCCACCATGGTCTGTTACCCAGAATCCCTTGCAAACGTAAAACATTGACAAAAAAAACACATTTTCCCCACATTTCTGTGATGGAAAGTTCTGGAATCTGCGTGGATCCACAGATTTCCACCCATCCTTGCCTACTGCGGGTACTTGGGCCTTCCACACAAGTGAGGCACCATTTTTACCGGGAGACCTGGGGGAACGCTGGGTGGTGCAAAATTTGTGTGAGCCCGGTGATGCCACAACTTTCCCCCACCAAAATGTGTGAAAAAAGTGATATTTTTAGCTAAAATTGAGGTTTGCAGGGGATTCTGGGTAAGGAAACTTTGGGGGATCCACGCAAGCCATACCTCCCTGGAAGCCGCTGGGTGTCTAGTTTTCAGAAATATATGGGTTTGGTAGGTTTCCCTAGATGGCCGCCGAGCACCGGGCCAAAAACCCAAGTGACCCCCCTTGCAAAACCAGGTGTTTTTGCGATAGGCCATTTTGATGTCGCCTCACTACGTTTTGGGCCCTTGCCTGCCGCGGGTACTTGGGCCTCCCACACAAGTGAGGCACCATTTTTACCGGGAGACCTGGGGGAACGCTGGGTGGTGGAAAATTTGTGTAAGCCCGGTGATGCCACAACTTTCCCACACCAAAATGTGTGAAAAAAGTGATTTTTTCAACTTAAATTGAGGTTTGCAGGGGATTCTGGGTAAGGAAACGTTGTGGGATCCACACAAGCCATGCCTCCCTGGAAGCCGCCGGGTGTCTAGTTTTCAGAAATGTATGGGTTTGGTAGGTTTCCCTAGATGGCCGCCGAGCAACGGGCCAAAAACCCAAGTGACCCCCTTGCAAAACCAGGTGGTTTTGCGATAGGCCATTTTGATGTCGCTTCACTACGTTTTGGGCCCTTGCCTGCCGCGGGTACTTGGGCCTCCCACACAAGTGAGTCACCATTTTTACCGGGAAACCTGGGGGAACGCTGGGTGGTGCAAAATTTGTGTGAGCCCGGTGATGCCACAAATTTCCCACACCAAAATGTGTAAAAAAAGTGATTTTTTCAGCTAAAATTGAGGTTTGCAGGGGATTCTGGGTAAGGAAACGTTGGGGTATCCACGCAAGCCATACCTCCCTGGAAGCCGCTGGGTGTCTAGTTTTCAGAAATGTATGGGTTTGGTAGGTTTCCCTAGATGGCCGCCGAGCACCAGGCCAAAAACCCAAGTGACCCCCCTTGCAAAATCAGGTGTTTTTGCGATAGGCCATTTTGATGTCGCCTCACTACGTTTTGGGCCCTTGCCTGCCACGGGTACTTGGGCCTCCCACACAAGTGAGGCACCATTTTAACCGGGAGACCTGAGGGAACGCTGGGTGGTGGAAAATTTGTGTAAGCCCGGTGATGCCACAACTTTCCCACACCAAAATGTGTGAAAAAAGTGATTTTTTCAGCTAAAATTGAGGTTTGCAAGGGATTATGGGTAAGGAAACTTTGGGGGATCCACGCAAGCCATACCTCCCTGGAAGCCGTCGGGTGTCTAGTTTTCAGAAATGTATGGGTTTGGTAGGTTTCCCTAGATGGCCGCCGAGCACCGGGCCAAAGACCCAAGTGACCCCCCTTGCAAAACCAGGTGGTTTTGCGATAGGCCATTTTGATGTCGCCTCACAACATTTTGGGCCCTTGCCTGCCGCGGGTACTTGGGCCTCCCACACAAGTGAGGCACCATTTTTACCGGGAGACCTGGGGGAACGCTGGGTGCTGGTAAATTTGTGGGAGCCCGGTGATGCCACAACTTTCCCACACCAAAATGTGTGAAAAAAGTGATTTTTTCAGCTAAAATTTAGGTTTGCAGGGGATTCTGGGTAAGGAAACGTTGGGGGATCCATGCGAGCCATACCTCCCTGGAAGCCCCCGGGTGTCTAGTTTTCAAAAATGTGTGGGTTTGGTAGGTTTCCCTATGTGCCGGCTGCGCTAGGGCCCAAAATCCACAGGTAGGCATATTGCTAAAAACAACTCTGTGCCCAGTTGGCTTTCTGTCACCCGGGGGGGCATTGGTGGGGAGGGGGTTGCCCCGATATGCCCCCAAGGGGGGCAGAAACACTGTGGCTATTTTTTGGGGGGTGGGGGCATTGGTATGCCCATTCTGGGCAGCCCCCACCCCCACACATAAAAAAGCCAGCGTAATCGTTGGCGTCTAGTGGGCTTTTTGCCCCCCAAGGGGGGCAGATTGAGGACTACTGCCCCATCAGCCCCACAGAAGGTCCACTAGATGCCAGGGGTTTTTTTGGGCATATTTTAATTAGGGTGGGGGCTGTTCAAAACGGGCATGCCAATGCCCCCACTCTAATTAAAATTTGCCTAAAGAAATCCCTGGTGTCTAGTGGGCTTTTTGCCCCCCGGAGGGGCAGATAGGGGACTACTGCCCCATCTGTCACCCGGGGGGCAGGAAGGCTGTAATTTTTTCGGGGAGGGGGTGGGGGCATGGGCATGCCAGTTTTGAGCAACCCCCACCCTAATTTAAATTTGCCCCAAAACACTCCCTGGCGTCTAGTGGGCTTTTTGCCCCCCCTGGTGGGGCAGATTGGGGGCTAATGCCCCCATCTGCCCCCCAGGGGAGGCAGAAAGTCCACTAGGCACCAGAGAATTTTTTGGGTAAATTTTAATTAAGGTGGGGGTTGCCCAAAACGGGCATGCCAATGCCCCCACCCTAATTAAAATTTGCACAAAAAAATCCCTGGCATCTAGTGGGCTTTTTGCCCCCCAGGGGGGGCAGATTGGGGGCTACTGCCCCATCTGTCCCCCACGGGGGGCAGGAAGGCTGTAACTTTTGCAGGGAGGGGGTGGGGGCATGGGCATGTCAGTTTTGGGCAGCCGCCAACCTAATTAAAATTTGTCCCAAAATAATCCCTGGCGTCTAGTGGGCTTTTTACCCCCCCAACAGGGCAGATTGGGGGCTGATGCCCCAATCTGCCCCCAGGGGAGGTAGAAAATCCACTAGACGCCAGGGAGTTTTTGGGGCAAATTTTAATTAGGGTGGGGGCTGCCCATAACGGGCATGCCAATGCCCCCACCCTAATTAAATTTTGCCCAAAAAAATCCCTGGCATCTAATGAGCTTTTTGCCACCGGGGGGGCAGATTGGGGGCTACTGCCTCATCTGTCCCCCACGGGGGGCAGAAAGGCTGTCATTTTTGCAGGGAGGGGATGGGGGCCTGAGCATGTCCGTTTTAGGCAACCCCCACCCTAATTCAAATTTGCCCCAAAATAATCCCTGGCATCTAGTGGGCTTTTTGCCCCCCTGGCAGTGTAGATTGGGGGATGACGCCCCCATCTGCCCCCCAGGGGAGGCAGAAAGTCCACTAGACGCCAGGGAGTTTTTGGGGCAAATTTTAATTAGGGTGGGGGCTGCCCGAAACGGGTATGCCAATGCCCCCACCCTAATTAAAATTTGCCCCAAAAAATCCCTGGCGTCTAGTGGGTGTTTTGCCCCCCAGGGGGGCAGGAAGGCTGTAATTTTGGTAGGGGCATGGGCATGCCCTTTTTGGGACCCTCCACCCAAATACAAATTTGCCCCCAAAAAATCCCTGGCATCAAGTGGGCTTTTTGCCCCCCCTGTGGGGCAGATTGGCGTCTAAAGCCCACTTCTGCCCCGGGGGGGGGGGGGGGGGTAGAAAGTCCATTAGATGCCAGGGAGGTTTTTGGGCACATTTTTATTAGGTTGGGGGCTGCCCAAAACGGGCACGCCAATATCCCCACCCTAATTAAAATTTGCCAAAAAAATCCCTGGCATCTAGCGGGCTTTTTGCCCCCCTGGGCGGGCAGATTGGGGGCTACTGCCCCATCTGCCCCCCAGGGGAGCAGGAACGCTGTTATTTTTGCGGGGGTTGGGGGTGGGTGCATGGGCATGCCCGTTTTGGGAGCCCCCACCCTAATTCAAATTTGCCCCAAAAAAACTCCCTGGCGTCTATTGGGCTTTTTGCTCCCCTGGCATGGCAGATTGGGGGCTAAGGCCCCCATCTGCCGGCAGGGGGGGCAGAAAGTCCACTAGACGCCAAGGAGTTTTTGGGCAAATTTTAATTAGGGTGGGGGCTGCCCAAAACGGGCAGGCCAATGCCCCCACCCTAATTAAAATTTGCCTAAAAATTCTCCGGTGTCTACTGGGCTTTTTGCCCCCCCGGGGGGCAGATTTGGGGCTAATGCCTCCATCTGCCCCCCAGGGGGGGCAGAAAGGCTGTCATTTTTGCGGAGGGTGGGTGGGGGCATGGGCATGCCCATATTGGGCAGCCCCCACCCCAATTTACAAGAAAGAATAAATCCCTGGCGTATAGTGGGCTTTCTGCCTTCCGGGGGGGGGGCAGATTTGGGGCTACTGCCCCCATCTCCCCCCCAGGGGGGGGCAAAAAGACTAAATGGCACTAAAAATATTGTGGCGGAGCAAAAGCCCTTGCCTAAGGGGCCGCTCCCCCCTCCCTGGTGTCTAGTTGGTGGATCCCTGCTTGGGGATCGCCCTCCTGGGGCGATCCCCAAGCAGGGATCCACTGGTGAGATTCTCCCCTTTCCAATGATACCTCTCCCGTCTTTCTATGTGCCTGGGGGGCTGAGATAGCCCCCTGAGCACATACAAAGTGAAACTGATTTCGGTTTCTATGCAATGAAGACAGCGCGACCTGCGCGCTGATCTTCATTGCACAGAAACCAGGGAGGGGGCCTCGGGAGCTGGGGAAGCTCTTCCCCAGCTCCCAAGGTCAAAGGCATTAAATAGAAATCCCTCTGCTGTCTGCAGCAGAGGGATTTCGTGCCCCTGGCCTCATGACGGAATGGTTCCGTCATGAGCATCGAAGGGTTTAAAGAAGGTTAAAAAAAGTAAATAAACGTAAGGTGGTTTATTTACCTTTAACCTTCTTTAAATTATTTTAAAATTAGGGCAGGCGGGAGGCGGGTGGCGGGCAGCTCTGCTTCGCTACGGTGTGTGCGTAGCGCTGCCAGCTAGGCCTACTTCATAAACGGTGAAGCAGGCAGCGCTACGTGCACTCCGTGGGCGAAGCGGAGCACGACGCCCAGGGTTAATCTAGCCTCATTTTCTAATGGTGCATTCTACATGTTTTTCTATTGTGAGGATGGCCCTTGCATACATTTCTTCCTGATAGGCATTGTCGCCCTGTAGTCTGCACAGTTAGTTCTAGGGTCGCAGAAATTCATAACATGAGGCATTGTTTTATTATCTGTACTCACAAAGAGATGACTCTTCTGCTTTAGTCTAATTAAAATGCTGTCCTGCACCTTTGACACAGTTTGATTAGCTTGCTGTTTTATTATTTAAACTGCGTCTGTACTGAAGTCTGGGAGAGGTGCACTTCTGCCGTAGTCATCACGGAACACTGCTGAGATGCAGACCCACTGACCCACTGTCCCCGACCTTCATTCTGAGAAGGAAGATAGCTGTACACTCAGAGGTGCATCCCATGGATGCACTAAGCCTGGGTTCCTGACTTACACTATCAAGGTTTGGTTTTAGGTCATTCTAACAGGCTATGCAGGTGGATACTCCCGATATGTTCTTTAAGTAGAAAGGCTAACAACAGATAGGAGTAAAATTAGCAACATAATGAACAATTGCCATAATTGAATTGTTTTTTCCCCACTATTTTAATAATGCTCATTCTAATAATGTGTCTCATCTTTCTAAATATTGCAGTTCATGCTTTATTTGCAGAGATTAGAGTTTTTCAATAAATGTTTGAAAATGCAATATTGTATCTTTTCTTTGTGATATTTTGGGCATGCAAGTGGGACAAAATCTGTTTCCACAATTTCCTTGTGAATCTGAGAGTCATGTTCCTCGGTTATGGACAACATCTATTACTATGGAGGTTTAGGAGTTTGAATGCAGTACTGTGAGCTAGCCAAAACAGACCAACATTCACTGATTATATAGGAAGACTCAGTCTCTGTATTATGAAGTTGTGTTGTTCTAAAAACACAGTCCTACTAGATTAGTAGGAACCATATAACCTGACAGCATTCTGATCGATACAAGAGTACATACACACCCAAAGTGGTTCTTTTCAGTTCCAGGGTGTACTATAGCAATGTGTACTTTTTGAGACAAAAACTCAATTTTGCTTTTAGTCAAGGTTTTTTTAGGTTGGTGAGGGTCAAGCAGCTCCCCAAAAACAATGTTGTCATGAATGCATTAGTATATCCACTAATGCAGAAGGCAACACTGCAATGTTCTATTGCAGATTCTGACTAGGAATAGATATGTTTAAGTTGCACTGTTGATGCTATATCCATAAAGTATAATATGAACTCTTGACTTAATGTGAGCCTTTTCTTTTTGAGAATGTCTAGAGAACACAAGTTAGAGTAAACCAAATAAATTATATTAGGCAATTAATTCCAAAATGTTCTCAGGTATCTTGCTCCCCCCAATGGAACTGCAACACCCAGAATGAATCGAAAAAACTTTTTAGCTAAACAGATATTTTCCCTGAATGATTTGTTTGTGTATTGTTTGTATACAGCAAGAGTTAATCAGCTTGTAGCCTTCCTCATGTTGGTACTCAAGAGAAATGAGGCATAGATGAACAAAGTTAGAGGACCAGTATCACACAATTTAGTCAAGTTGAGAAGCAAGAAATGAAACTTAGGCTTCCTGGTTCAACAGAAAGCAATCTGTATGCTCCAGCACATCTTCTCACTCTAAGAAAAAGTGGACGCTAGTCTATAGCCATTCATCGAGTGCATGCAGCAGTATGTATTTCTGCTGACAGATCAATGTGAAGCGTGTCGTATGTCAGTGACACAGTTGGGTCTTCTCTTTCTTACAGAACCCACTGGGAGCTTATTCAAGCTTCCACAAAATTATTTCTGTTCAGTGCCCATGGAATAGTTTTTATGTTTTTCATGAAGTGGCACTTGATCTCAGACTTACAATCTGATTTAGAATTCTAATATTACAGAGTACCCATCTGCCCTATTACAAATGCTTTCCGATCTGACAAATGCTACATCAGACCCTTAATGTCAACATATTCAAGTTTATCATATCATCCTTGCAACAATAGTAATTTTGAATGAAAGTTGCAAGGAAGTGAGACAGGTACTGCTTAATTGGAGCAGGTGGTTGCAGATGGGGGGCACCAGCACTACATTTTGGGGACAGGAAGTTATTTTTCATTAGTCTATGACACAGAACAAAAGAAAGGCAGAAAAGGGCAACATAAGGAGAGAAAGAGGGGAAGCAGTGACAAAGAGAGAAAGCAGAGATGAAAAAGAATCTGCAGGTGTGAGATAAATGGGAAGGGTTTGTAGGGTGATGGATGAAATAGGCCTGAGGTGGAATCAAAACTACAAACATTGGTATTTGGCAAACCCAACATTAGTCAGCTTTGGCTTCTGCTAGAACTGTTTGGGCCCAGGCATTTATTATTTTACAAATTAAGATTTGGAGCAAGAGAATGACAGAAAAACATGATGGCTCTTGGGAGAAGGCAATGTTATGTTATGTGAATTTGTAGAACACGACTAATCACCCGTGAGGGTACCCAGGCACTGAGTAGGACAGGCCTGAGAGGGGATGAGAAGATCATACCTGTTTCATCTGGAACAACCATGTTTTGAGGTTGTTTCGGAAGTCCATGAGGAAGGGGGAGGTTCTGAGGTGTTTCAGGAGGTCATTCCAGATATTGACTGCGAGTTTCGAGAAGGAGCATCCTCAGCTTCTGGTATTCTTGATGCTGGTGAGGTGTGTTCTTGCCTGATATGCAGATCGAATGTGTCTGGTGGATCGACAGAAGTTGAGGCGGTGGTTGAAGCAAGCTGGACTGGTGTTGTGAAGGGCTTTGTAGGTGTGGGTGAGCAGCTTGAACCTACATCTGTCCTGGACTGAGAGCCAGTGAAAATTGTTGAGGTGTGGAGAGATATGGTTATTTCGCTGGTTGTTCAGGATGAGTCTGGCGGCGGAGTTCTGGGAAGTTTGTTGTTGGTGTGGGACTTGGGCTGGAATTCCGGTGTAGAGTGCATAGCCATAATCAACTCTACTTGTGATAAGAGCCTTGGTGACTGTTTGTCTGGTGTTCAGTGAGAGCCACTTGAAATTCTTGCATAGCATTAGCAGGATGTAGATGCATGATGTGGAGACAATGTTGATCTGTCTGCTCATAGAGAGGTTGGTGTCCAGGATGATCCCGAGGTTCTTGGTAAGGTCCGCACGGGTGGTTGTGGGCCCAAGTTCAGAGGGCCACCAAGGAGCGTCCCAGGGGGAAGTAGTTGTTGAGGACAATACGACTTCATTTTTTGTCTGTGTTGAGCTGGGGGCAGTTGTTTTTCACCCAAGCAGTAATGTTGCTCATTTAGTTTGCAAAGTTTGCTTTGGTGGTGCTGGTTTAGTTAATGAGGGAGAGGATGAGCTCTGTGTCATCGGTGTAGGACACTATAATGATGCAGTGCGTTCTGACGATGTCCCAAAAGGGTGTCATGTAGACATTGAAGAGTGTTAGGCTGAGCAACAACCCTTGAGGGACTCTGCATATGAGTTTTTTGTGTTCTGAGGTGTAGGGGGGAGTCTAACTCATTGATTCCGGTCTGTGAGGAAGGAGGATATACACTTGTCCACAGATCACAAGTTCAGAAGCTTCCCAATGATTGACTTGTGGGAGACCATATCGAAAGCTGCTGAGAGGTCGAGGAGGAATCAGTGCATCCGTTTCTCCCTGGAAGAGAATGCTTCTGATGTCATCAGTGGCTGCAATGGGGGGCACTCTCTGTGCTGTGGTTGGTCTGCAAGCCTGATTGCGAGCTGTCTAGGAGTTGATGGAGTTATTGTGGTCTGCCAGTTGGTTATTGATGGCTTTCTCAATGACTTTCACTGAAAAAGACAGAAGCAAGATGGGCCTGTAGCTGCTGAGGGTGCTGGGGTCCACTGTTGGTTTCTTCAATAGGATGTTGACTTCTGCATATATTCAGCAAGACAAGAAGGTGGCAGTGGTTATGGAGGTGTTGATGATAGCGATGAGTGTGGACAAGAAGAAGGTTCTTCCAAGGTTGTATATGAAGTGGGGGCATGGGTCTGAGTGGGGGGGCTCCTGAGTGGATGGTATTCATAATGGGTGTGGTTTCTTCATTCAAGAGGGACTTCCAGTTACTTAGCTGCAGTTTGACGATGAAGGAGGTGTCTGGCTGGTCGCAGGAGTTTGTATCGATATGCTGTAGGTTGAATATGTTGTAGATATTCTCAATCTTCTGTTCAAAGAAGTTTGAGGGGTTGTTACAGAGTGCTTAGGATGGGATGATGTTGTTGGCAGTTGTAGGTTTGGAGAACTCCTGGACAATGGTGAAGAGTGCTTAACTGTTGTTGGAGCTGGCTTTGAGTCTGAGAGTTAGGGCCTTTTTCTTTGTGTCTCACAGTTTTAGGGGGTAAAGGTTTCAGGTAGGCTTTGTATATCAATCTTGTGGTGGTGTTTTGGTTGAGTCTCCATTTTCCATCAACTTGTTTGCAGTGGCGCTTGGACTCCCTGAGGTCAAATGTGTACCAGCTGGGTCGTTTGTTGTTTTTGTAAATCTTGTTTCTGGTGGGAGCGGGGTGGTTAGTGCAGTTGGTGTGTCATTTATTGAAGCGCTTGGTGTTGACATCGAGGTTCCCCATGTGGTTGGGTGTGTTTTCCTGTAGAGTCTTTGTCCACTTTTCTTTAGATATTTTGCCCCAGTTTCTTGATGGTGCTTTGGGTTGTTCTGGTGTAGTGGCTTGGTGGGTGGGTTTCTTGAATTGTATGATGTAGTGGTCGGACTATGTGAATGAAGTCATTTGGGTGGTGGTGATCCTGTTATTGGAGGAGAAAATGGGGTCAGGGGTGTAGCCTGCTGTGTGGATTTGCCCTTAGATGAGCTGAGTGTGTCCAAGGTTGCTGAGACTGCTGAGGAGGGCCATGCAGTTAGGGCCTGTGGTGTCTTCCAGGTGGAAATTGAGGGCACCACGGGGGATGTAGTTTGTTTATATGATGGGGAGGAGAGCGATGAAGTCTGCGATGTGGTTGCAAAGTTCCTCTCAGGGGCCAGGAGGAATGGTAGGCGAGGGTTCCCTCAAGGGTGGTGTTGTAGTCCGTTCGTATTTTGTAGTGGAGGTGTTCCATGTGGTTGGTATCTGAGTCATTGAAGATGGTACAGTCAATTGTGTTTTTGTACATGATCCCGAGTCCTCCACTTAGTTTGTGGATTCAGTCCTAGTGTGTGATTTGGTAGGTTCGCGAGATGGCTGCAGAAATGTCACGGTTGAAAGCTTGGTTGAACCATGTTTTGGTGAAAAGGAGAAGGTTGGGTGTGTTGCTTTTGAGGAGCTCTCAGATTTCAGTGGAGTGTTTCCCAAGGGATCGGATGTTGAGGTGCATGGCAGACAGTTGGTGCAGGGTTGTGGTGGTGGTATGAGTTGGTTGTTTGGAGGTGGTGGTGTCGATGCCACAGGTGAAATTGCAATGTTTGCAGGAGAATGGTTCAACCATGATGCTGGGTGATATGCAGCCACAGCGTGCTTGCCAGTGTGTGTTGTTGAGGTCACAGAGAATGGCGGAGGAGCAGTGGTGGCATTTGTTGGCTCCAAGGGCAGCTGTGGTTGTGGAGTTGTGTAGTTGTGTGGTCTGGGTTCCTGGTGCCGGCAATGTCCAGGCGTGGACAGACGCAGATCGACTTGCCTTTGGCTCACCTTTTGTGCACCAGTGGTATGCCTGCTGTGCGTGTGGGCTGCGACAAGCATTAAGTAGGTGCGGCTTTTGTTTGAGGGAAGAACAGTGAGCAAAACGCGCCGGGAGGAAAAACCTAGGCAGTGGTGGCGTCATTTGGTCAAAAGGCGCTAACTGGATCAGGCTGGAACAAGCAGGAACTGGAAGTCACTGGCAAGTGGCAAGCTAGGTGCCCAGGTGCCTACTCAGTTCAAAGTAGTAAGGAGCACACCAGCAGTCTGTTCACTGGGGACTAAAGCCTGGAAGAAGCATGCATGCACAACCTTCGAGGCTTAAATCCAATACTTTAATGTTTGTCGGCATACGTTCCAGCTATAAACATCTTGGACCACAGAAGCTAATTTAAGGCATGGTTTCATTCATTGTTTTTTTGCTGACTAACATCTTAAATAGTTAAAGAGCTAGAACGTGACATTTTAGCATCTTAGACTGTGATAAATGGATGCCTGCCGCTGGTACCTTTAGGAATGTGCTTTTTTTGGCTCAACATGTTTTGGACCTAGACCTCTCTGCGGGGTCACCTTTAAACATTTTGGGGCTTATTATCAAGAACGGCAATAAAATTATCGCCACTTTAGCGGCAGGAAACTGCCGCTAAAGTGGCGATAATGGGCTTGATAATATGCCCTTGAGAATTCCAATAGAAGCCCATGTTCTGGTGTGAGCCTGGGCTTCTATTGGAATTCTCAAGGGCATATTATCAAGGCCATTATCGCCACTTTAGCGGCAGTTTCCTGCCGCAAAAGCGGCGATAATTTTAATGCCATTCTTGATAATATGCCCCTCTGCCTTTTACTTCACTTTCTGCTGAATTTGTTTTTGTTGGGCTAAAGACTCTGCTGCTAACTGCTAACCTGTGCTAAATTGCTAGTGCTCTCTCCTTGAAACATGGTACAGTTGGCTTATAAACAATTGGCATATTTAATTTACTTATAAGTCACCTGTAAAGTGATACTACATGGGCCCGGTGCCTGTTAATTAAATGATACTGGTGGGCCTTAAGCACCTATTGTGCCACCCACTTAAGTAGCTCTTTAAGCATGTCTCAGGCCTGCCATTGCAGAGCCTGTGTGCAGATTTAAACTACCATGTCAACCTGGCAAAATAAACCCTTAGCTGGGCTCACACCTTCCTTTTTAATGCATATAAGTCACCCCTAGGGTAGGCCCAAGACAGCTCGGATGACGAGTGCAATGTATTTAAAAAGCTGGACATGTTCTTTTATGTTTTACATGTCCTGATAGCAAAAAACTCTTAAATTCATTTTTCACTACAGAAACGGCTATCTTTCTCATAGGATAACATGGGCTTGCCTTATTACATTTAATAAGTGCAAATTTCAAATGGGCAGAGATAACCAGTTCATTGTTGGTGTCTCTGGGAATCACAATTTAAAATCCTAACTTATAGTGAAGTCGGATTTTAAATTGCAGTTCTGGAAATGCCACTTTTAGAAAGTTGAAATTTTCTTGCCTTAGCCATTTGGTGCCTGTAGCCTGTCTCAGGCCACATTGACTGGGTGTAACTGGCAGTTAGACTTTGTTTATTCCTTCTAGACAGTCACACAGTAGTGGGATTAGGTGTGCCTGAATAGGCTATCTGCATTGTTAGTGCAGCGAGCTTGGAGCCAGAGCAGGAGAGGTCGTGAATTCAATGCACTTCAAAGACACTGTGTAGAAGCCTCTCCTACCTTCCAGAACCAGGGCACCAGGGAATAAAAGTACGACCTCAGACACCAACTCTGCAGTACACTTCTGGACCTGTGGATACTCAGCCAGGAAGAAGGACTGCTGTGCTGCTACAAGGATTGCCACTCTGCTAGACTGCTGCTCTAAAGGGCCTGCTGCCCTCCTGTGTTGACTGCTGTCCTCTTGCCTGGGAAGACGAACTGCACCTAGAGCTTCATCCTGAAACCAGGACCCCAGAGGGCTACTCTGCTGGCCTCCCGATCTGAGCCTCAGGGACACAAAAAGGCTCACCAACCAGCTCCTGGATCCAGCTACAGTGAGTTCCTGCCTTCCCCCCAAGTGGTGCCTCTCAGGTCCTGGACCCCTGGTGTGTCTCACAGGATTTTTAAATTAAGCTTTTAGGCTCTACACGACTGCAAACTGAGCTGTTTGCACAAAATCCATGCAGCTAGCACCGAAATGCAGCGCAGGCCACCGCCAATCCGTTTCTTCACACAGCAAGCATCAATGAAACAATGGAGGACCACCACTGCGATGCTCCATTCCACCCGCCCACGATGCCTGGCCTGCACTATGCGCCACACTGACCACTGCCTGCAAGGATCTCCTTGCTCCCTGCAATGCTCTCCAACATGAATGGGATTCTTGGCACAAAACTTAAGGTAAAACGTCAGTGGGACTAGTCTCGGAATGTATCAAATCCTTGTTCCATCATGGTTGGCCTGAACATTTGACTATGACCTGATACCACATGACTTGTTAGCTGTGGTTGGCACTTTTTGCTTTTAAGCCCTTTTTACAGTTTTGTTTAAAATTCATAGCTCCAGTTGTACTGATTGGATTTATGTCGTTTTGGTCTTGTTTCATTTATTACATTTTCTAACCTGTTGTGGAATAGTTGTATGTGGTGTTTTCACAGTTTTACTGTTTGAAGTGTTGCACAAATGCTTTACACATTGCCTCTAAGTTAAGCCTGACAGCTCTCTGCCAACTACCAGGGCTTGAGCACAAGTTAATATGGGGTTTGCTTGTGCCATGCATTGACTGGGATTGTGCTTGCTGCTTGACCAGAGTTCACATCCCATTTCTTCGGTAAGCCAGTTTCTAACAACATGATACAGTATGTATTGAAATCTCTGAAGTGATTATAGCTGAACACTATAAAATACCAAAACGCATGGAAAAATAACACAACAAAAACATAACATGGTGCAACCCTTTAACAGTACAATAAAACAGAATGTAAAACAGCAGCCAAAGTAAAACACAATACTACCACAATAATGCAGTAAAAAAAATCAACAGGACAGGAAACAATGAAACATATCAGCACCACAGCAGCACGCACAGACATTCTTGTTACAAATTACCACTTCCACAATTATGCATATTCTAGTAACTCTCTTTTTAGTTAAGAACTGCCTTACCACCAGGAACATGTTAGAGCTCCAGTCAATACTGGTTTGTGATGAGGCCCACATTTGCAATGCCCTACGTGTTGAATGCGGATCTTCATCAAGACTGAACTGGGCAACCCATCAATTAGGAGTGAGCAATGAGGTCCGTGGTTCCTTTAATGAATCCAAAGAGGAGGATATGTGTCTCCAACGTAATCTTAACACTTAGTGTCCAATGAATGCACCCCGGTAGCGTCAAGGAGATGATAACGATTCCAAGCCAGTAGTATTAGTCATAATTTCAAACGGGCTCCGGGGGTTTAATGGGCAAAATGCGCCAAACAGTCCGCGGCCGTCTCCAGGCTTGTAAACAATGCCTAGTGCTCACTCCTAATTGATGGGTTGCCCAGTTCAGTCCTGATGAAGATCCACAAGGCCGAGGAATCAAACCCCCCTTTTAGTCACAAGTCGGATCGAAACGTCGACGCCCAATTAATCTAATCTGGGCCCTTAACTATTTTCATGTGCCATCCTAGAATTGATTTCTAGTGAGAACTGATATAAACGTTTGTGTGAATACACTTGGGCCAGACTACCCAAGGACGGTGATTTGCAACCGGTCCCTTTGCTTTTGCTTTGACATATTACATTTTCTTTATATATTTTGTTGAAGTATTCTCCTTCGTCACTTCACACCCGAGCACCCTGTTTCACTGCACGTCTCCTTCTGGAGCAACCTCTCTCAAATTGCTAATGATATTTATTGTCTGGTTTTCACCAAATTGCTTTAAATAAATATATGGTGATCCATTTCATGGTCGTTTGTTGCATTTTTTATGTTGTGTAGTTTATTCAATAATATGTTAACCCCTTCAGTGCCCATGACGAGATGGTCTCGTCATGGGCCGCGGTTGCGCTGTGCCCATGACGAGACCATCTCGTCATGAACTCTGCCCGCTAATAGAAAGCCCGGCACAGGGCGGGAAAAGGGCGGGGCACGCAAGAGGTTAAATCGAAATATTTTTGATTAATTCAATTTAAATATAGGTCTAGGACCACTGTTTTTTGTATCACCCACACCCATAGGGCTGATGTTGCCCATCACTCCTGCCACCCCCACCCATAGGGACTATGTTGCCCATCACTACTACCACCCCCAGCCATAGGGCTTATGTTGCCCATCACCCCTACCACCCCCAGCCATAGGGCTTATGTTGCCCATCACTCCTGCCACCCCCACCCATAGGGACTATGTTGCCCATCACTACTGCCACCCCCAGCCATAGGGCTTATGTAGCCCATCACTCCTGCCACCCCCACCCATAGGGCTTATGTTGCCCAATACTCCTGCCACCCCCACCCATAGGGACTATGTTGCCTATCACCCCTGCCACTCCCAGCCATAGGGCTTATGTTGCCCAATACTCCTGCCACCCCCACCCATAGGGACTATGTTGCCCATCACTACTGCCACCCCAGCCATAGGGACTATGTTGCCCATCATTACTGCCACCCACACCTATAGGGCTTATGATGCCCAATACTCCTGCCACCCCCACCCATAGGGACTATGTTGCCCATCACCCCTGCCACTCCCAGCCATAGGGCTTATGTTGCCCAATACTCCTGCCACCCCCACCCATAGGGACTATGTTGCCCATCACTACTGCCACCCCAGCCATAGGGACTATGTTGCCCATCATTACTACCACCCACACCTATAGGGCTTATGATGGGCATCACCCTTGTCACCCCCAGCCATAGGGCTAATCTTGACCATCACTACTGCCACCCCCACCCATAGGGACTATGTTGCCCATCACTACTGCCACCCCCAGCCATAGGGACTATGTTGCCCATCACCCCTGCCACACCCAGCCATAGGGCTTATGTTGCCCATCACTACTGCCACCCCCAGCCATAGGGACTATGTTGCCCATCACTACTGCCACCCCCAGCCATAGGGCCTATGTTGCCCATCACCCCTGCCACCCCCAGCCATAGTTCTTATGTTGCCCATTACTACTGCCACCCCCAGACATAGGGCTGATGTTGCCCATCACTCCTGCCACCCCCTCCCATAGGGACTCTGTTGCCCATCGCTACTGCCACCCCCACCCATAGGTGACCTGTTGCCTATCACCCCTGCCACCCCCAGCCATAGGATGGGTGATGCGCAACACATGCAACATACTCCAACATCAGGTATGTCTGCAAAATACATCCCCCTAACATCATGTCAACAGTGTGTAGTCTGTGACAAATGCCCACAACAGTGATTATGGCTACGAATATACAATGTAAGTAACAGCACATGTGTGACCAACACATGAGTGTGACATACACAAGGTAAGCATCACCATAGCACTGTGGCAATGTAAAAAGAACACCCCCTCACTGTGTAGAACAGAAGTTAAGTGTGGGCTTCCAAAATGCAGCAGATGTTGAGCATTGAGGTGATGGGGACTAAACCCCCCTCATCACAGTGACCAAAAGGTAAGTGTCATCATGGTCAAAGCTGCAAATAACAAACAGCATGTATGATCCCTGCTCCCAACACATCAAACACTTCTGGGGCAAACTAGTGGTTGTGTCCCATACACACAGAGATGTGGTGAGGCTAACAGTGCAGTGAAAGCATAACACACTCTCGGCCATGTGCAGACAAGCACCACACATGGGGGCTGACAATACATACAGTGTACAATGACACAACAGCAGAAGTGACCATCATCAAGCATGCACACACCTCAAAAATAGACACACCAATCAAAACAACATGTGTAGATGGTAGGTGTCAGCTCCCAAACTCATATTCCATGCCAGCAATGGCACCTAACAACCAGACACATGTGACACAAGCTGAAATGAACACCAACTAACACAGCAAGAGACTGACACACAACACCACTACCCCCAGGGAACAGACAATGGGGTGACACAAGCATGCATGACACCTCCACTTTATTTATTTATGGTTTGTAACGCGCTAGAATCGACTCTAAACAGAGTATCTCTGCGCACAGAAAAGAAAAATAAAGAGAAGGGAAATAAAAAGAAAGAGAGACCAGCAGCAACAGATCAGCATACAGTTCAATTTAATTAAAATGAAAATGTTTTAAGTTTTTTCCTAAAATTAAGATGTTCTGGGCATTGCCTGAGCTCAAGTGGGAGTTTATTCCACAAAGTTGGTCCGACAACCGAGAGAGCTTTACCACCTTGTCTGACCTTCTTTGTGATTGGTATTTTCAATAAAAGTTGGCTACTTGACCTAAGAGAACGTGTGGGATTGTATGGGATAAATTTATCCTTCCAATAGGAAGGTCCACATCCATGTAGATTCTTATGGATCAGACAACAAGTCTTAAAATGTATTCTCTTGCGGACTGAAAGCCAGTATAATTTATCCAGGAGGGGCTTTGATGGCGTTCTTGGAGGGGCGTTCAGCACAAGCCTTGCTGCAGTGTTTTGTATCACCTGGAGTTTTGCTAGGACACTCTCATTGGCTGACAGCAAAAGTCCATTGCAGTAATCCAGGCGACTCAACACTAGTGCCTGAACCAGGGTTTTTCTGATGGAGTCCGGTAGAATTGGGAAGACTTTTCGTAGGAGTCCAATAACATGGAAACATTGGCCAACCACCCAGTTACCATGTTGTTTGAAAGTGAGCTCTCGATCGAGACGAACCCCTAGGTTTTTTACTACCTGTTGGGTTCTGGCACTTGGCCAAGCTCACATGGCCACCAGTCCGATGTCGACAACGTTCTTACCTCCCCAAAAAGCACAACTTCGGTCTTATTTACATTGCATTGGAGATAGTTCGATGTCATCCAATTTGCCACAGCCTTCATGCCTTCGGAAAAGGCCGTCTTCACTTCATGTGTGAGCTTTTTGAAAGGGAATAAGAGCTGGGTATCATCCGCGTAGGAGACGGGGATGAACCCAAAGTCTCTCAGAATTCTGGCCAGCGGTGCCACATAGATGTTAAAAAGAGTCGGGCTCAGACAAGAGCCCTGTGGCACCCCCTTCGTGATGCAAGTCTCATTCGACCGAAATGAGCCCATGTTGACAGCTTGAGTACGGTTAGATAAAAAACTCTTTAACCAAGCTAGTGCTGTGCTCTCAATGCCAATCATAGTCAGGCGTTCGATTAAGATTTTATGGGATATCGTATCGAACGCTGCCGATAAATCTAATAGTACCAGGATAACAGAGTATCCTCTGTCCTGGTACATATGAAGATCATCTGTCACCGATAACAGGGCAGATTCGGTACTATGTTTTGGTCTAAAGCCAAACTGAGAGCTGTCTAGCCTACCAGTCTGTTCAATATAGTTTGATACATGTTTATTGACGTGTTTTTCTATAAGTTTCCCCAAAAAGGGAAGTAGGGAGATAGGCCTAAGATTAGACATATCAGTCCAGGGTATGGAGGGGTTTTTCCTGATAGGACTTACTAATGCTTTCTTCCATTCCCTAGGAACTTGACCCTACACCAATGAGAGATTCACGAGACATTGAATCTGTGGACTAAGAGTCTTACCTACTATCGGTACAATTCTGGCCGGGATGATGTCTAAGGGGCTCCCGCTCTTAATCTGGCCTAAATAGCATTCAGTCTCTACCAGGGAGATGGGGAGAAAGGAGTCCAGGGCCATTGATCCTGATTCTTTTCCTTCTTCCCAGAGGGAGGGTATACCTCCTGTGATGGATAGATTGGATCTAGTAATGTCATCATGTATCCTATTTATTTTGTTGGTGAAAAATTGAGCGACTTCGTTGCATAGTTGTTGTGATGCTAATTCAGAAGTTTCGCAAGCAGCTGGTTTCACAAACGACTGGAGGGTTTGGTATAGAATCCTGGGAGTATTTCCTGCGGCAGAGAGAAGAGACTCTATATGAGCTTTTCGGGCGCATCTAATTTCTTTATGATAGGTGGTGAGAGCTGCCCAATAATGATTCCTGTCAGTTTCCCCATGGGTTGTTCTCCACACCCTTTCTAGCTTCCTAGCCAGTTGTTTAAGTGATTTTAAATGCTCCGAAAACCATGCTTCTTGTTTACGAGCTAGGCGTGGTTTAAACGTTTTCATAGGGGCAATGCAATCGACCGCTTTAAGAATGGCCTGATTATAATTGGCTAAAACCGTGTCAACATCATCTGCAGAGCCAATGTGAGGTACGGTAAATTGCTCCTGGAATACTTCAGGGGAAACCTTATGCCATTGCCTGCGTCTAATAGGAAAGGTGTGCACCTGCAAGGGGGCTTTACCTGGATGTGAGGTATGGAATTCCAGAATGAAGTGATCTGTGCTGTGTTGGAGGAACACATGTCATGGTGGAAGATTTATTAGTAAAAATGAGGTCCAGTGTGTGACCAGCTAGGTGTGTAGGACCAGTATTCATATGAGTTAGTCCAAACAAAGAAAGATCAGTCAGTAGGGACTGTGCATCTCCATTATCCTTCAGGTCACTGTGCACATTGAAGTCTCCTAGGAGTATAAATTCATTCTCAGAGTCAATGTGTCTAGCTAGTATCTCCAGCAATAAGATATTAAAGCCGGCACTGGGACCTGGGGGACGATACACTAGTGCCCCTTTATAGCTAGTTTTATTAGAGATGCAGACTTTAAAAAACAGAATTTCTAGCTCTGGAATACTCATTTCTTCTAAGATGGTGATCGATAGATTGTTTTTATATACAATCGCAATACCTCCCCCAATCTTAGCTGGACGATCTAACCTGACTATTTTATAGTCTTCTGGAATCCCTAATGTAATAGCTGGAACCGAGTGGGGTTTTAGCCAGGTTTCTGTCAGATAGCAGAGTTCCGGTTGCACCGAGGAAATCATGTCCCATACTTCACTGTAATGTTTAGACAGTGATCTGATGTTACACAAAAGGTTTCTGCTTTTTAATAGGCCCTGTGGGATTATTTTTCGGGTAATGATATCATGTGGGATACAACACAATGGACAATGAAGGGCTTGATATTGACATTTGCGACATGCAAATGGTCCCTCTGGAGGTACTCCTCCTCCTCCTGAACAACCATGGAGCGGTGGCGTCCAAATACGTAGTAGCTCCAGTTTCGAATATCTTACCCAGGGTATAATCTGGTCAGCAGGGCGAGCAGATATGAGGGCCATGTCCTCTAGCCCCTAGCCTCGTCCAGTCGCGGACGGGCGCAGACGGGCTTCTCTTTGGCTTGTCTTAGGCGCGTTCTTAGGCACACCCCTGCGCGCGACCGCTGCGTGATCAGAGTGACGAGCAGCCTTTGTAGTCCTCGCAGCTCGCAGCTCGAAACGCTAGAGCGCTAACCGCTCGTAATGCGGAAGTAACTGGGTCTGCCTGTCCGCCCTCCGCTCAACGGCTACAATCACCGAGTCGGACCGACGCATGCAGGCTGGCAACTGACCCCAGACTTCCCTACCAGCTGTGTGCGAGTAAGTGGGAGAATAATACACTATAAATCAGTTTTACTGTAGCGCTTTTTTAAAACAAAGGCTCGTGATTTTTAAAATATCATCTATTATGATTTAAACAGCACTGACCCTTCCACTAAGTCCAATATGCTTTCTGCAGCGCTTGCTGGCATCTAGCGGGTCAGGGGAGACTCTGCCACCGTCAACACCTTACCGCCCAGAGCCCGCCATTCCTCGCTGCCTTTGTAGTCCTCGCAGCTCGCAGCTCGAAACGCTAGAGCGCCAACCGCTCGTAATGCGGAAGTAACTGGGTCTGCCTGTCCGCCCTCCGCTCAACGGCAACAATCACCGAGTCGGACCAAGGCGTGCAGGCTGGCAACTGACCCCAGACTTCCCTACCAGCTGTGTGCGAGTAAGTGGGAGAATAATACACTATAAATCAGTTTTACTGTAGCGTTTTTTTAAAACAAAGGCTCGTGATTTTTAAAATATCATCTATTATGATTTAAACAGCACTGACCCTTCCACTAAGTCCAATATGCTTTCTGCAGCGCTTGCTGGCATCTAGCGGGTCAGGGGAGACTCTGCCACCGTCAACACCTTACCGCCCAGAGCCCGCCGTTCCTCGCTGCCTTTGTAGTCCTCGCAGCTCGCAGCTCGAAACGCTAGAGCGCTAACCGCTCGTAATGCAGAAGTAACTGGGTCTGCCTGTCCGCCCTCCGCTCAACGGCTACAATCACCGAGTCGGACCGAGGCGTGCAGGCTGGCAACTGACCCCAGACTTCCCTACCAGATGTGTGCGAGTAAGTGGGAGAATAATACACTATAAATCAGTTTTACTTGTAGCGTTTTTTTAAAACAAAGGCTCGTGATTTTTAAAATATCATCTATTATGATTTAAACAGCACTGACCCTTCCACTAAGTCCAATATGCTTTCTGCTGCGCTTGCTGGCATCTAGCGGGTCAGGGGAGACTCTGCCACCGTGAACACCTTACCGGCCAGAGCCCGCCGTTCCTCGCTGCCTTTGTAGTCCTCGCAGCTCGCAGCTCAAAACGCTAGAGCGCTAACCGCTCGTAATGCGGAAGTAACTGGGTCTGCCTGTCCGCCCTCCGCTCAACGGCTACAATCACCGAGTCGGACCGAGGCGTGCAGGCTGGCAACTGACCCCAGAATTCCCTACCAGCTGTGTGCGAGTAAGTGGGAGAATAATACACTATAAATCAGTTTTACTGTAGCGTTTTTTTAAAACAAAGGCTCGTGATTTTTAAAATATCATCTATTATGATTTAAACAGCACTGACCCTTCCACTAAGTCCAATATGCTTTCTGCAGCGCTTGCTGGCATCTAGCGGGTCAGGGGAGACTCTGCCACCGTCAACACCTTACCGCTGTGATGCTAAAGGCAGATGTCGTACAAACTGGGAAACCCAGATATGAGTCCTGTGCCACAAACGTACATCACACATACACAAACACAAATCACTCAGCATGGCCCCTCATCCATGGACAAACGGGAGCTAGGGGACCATCCATGCAAACATTCACATCAGTCCACCCTCAACACCACACACCCAGAACAGCAACAATGTGTTTTTGTGAAGCCCACATGGACAGGTGACATTGCACATGCACTCATGACAAACACAGGAATGTTGGGAGAAACTAAGGTGCACAGACACATCACACAAGGAAAGTTTACAACCCTGGGGAATGACAGACATACTGCACAGTATGCGGTACATGGCCATGACCTCAAAGCTCACGTAACCTTCAGAATCCCTGCCACAGTCCCAGGACAATGCAGATGCCAAGGAGAACCACAAGGCACACATGCTGACACCTGCCAGCATCGCAGCCATGAACCCGACAAGTGGGAGCAGTCACACACACATACAAATGTCTCAATCACTGAAAACTACCACCTAGGGAGAACTACATGATTTAGCAAATAAACAGGTTCCTTGAGGAACCCTGACTGTGTCCCATCTGTGTCTGACAACATCATTACCACTCAGAACTGACATATCCCAATGATGAAACACCAATTAAAAGTAGTGTGTCATGCACCCACACATCTGGTAGCCCATTGGAAAAGTAGTGGGATGAACCCAGTACCACTCAGCAAGCATCAACAACAGGAACATATCAAGGGAAAACTGTCTGTGTATGAACAGGGATGTGGACACACACACATGCCCATACAACACACACCTTGGGCCCAGGCCATGTCACTGGACAACACACTTACTTGAGGGGACTCGACTCCTGTGGGAGCCCAGCTGTGCCAAACATATTCACCACAAGTCCCACTCATGTCTGCAGAACACTTGGTCAGTCAGCCATCAGTTACCACACAATGAAGGCTCTGGTCACAACAGCCTGGGCACGTGAGTCTCCCCTAAGTCATCTGCACATACCCAAAACATATGTCTAGCAAGTTGCACAGAGGACCCAGTTGCTCCTATTACAATGATGCCCACACCTGTAGGTCCAGTGTTGATGAGCACAAGGTATGCGGAAGTGACAAATTGGACAATGGGAAGCACATCATATGTGAAGGGGTGCAAGCCAGAGATGTGACCATGCAAATGAAATGCTCACAGAGAGATGTCCACAAATTGTTGATCCTGACACACCAAAGTAACTGCAAAGGATGACATGGATACCCACCAGAATAGGATACATATCTCATGGACCACAGGGAGTACCTCACAGCAACACATCAGAATTCAACATTGTTAACAAAGCATCACAGGTGCAAGGGCATGTTAAACATCATCAACATAATGTACAGCTAAATCTAGTTAACATGGAGAAAGGAAAAATCTTTATTCAGCATTTTAAAAGTTAAACGTCTGTGCAAACAAAAGGCCAATTGCCAGTCCATGTCCAAATGCCAAGGAGTGAATTAGAGTGACAACTGTCACACCTTGCTTGCCTGCACTGCTAAGGACCGGGATCATCCCCTCGTAGGGACATACATGGGGGCAGGCCAGGCACCGCAGGGACAGGATCAGGGCGCAGCAGAAGGAGGCAGTGAAGAGGTGGGGGATGCAGGCGAGACACTTGCAACTGCAGTGGAGCTGACTGAAGTGGTGGGTGGTGTCACAACTGTGGGGCACAAGTCAGATGGTGTGGGTGCCGGCACAACTCCAGTGGGCAGGTCATATGGAGTGGATTGGCTCACCACTGCAGTGCCCAAGTCAGACGGGGTGGTCATGGACTCCAAAGCAGTGCCTACATGCATGGGAGCGGAATGGGGGATAGGTGAAGTCGGCAGGCCATGGGGGGGGACACAGTCCCCACATCAGTGGCACTAACTGTCTGACCAGGTGTGGAGGAGCAAGTGCTAGGGGGGATGGACTTAGCATTTTGGGGATGGTGTATCTGTGGGTGGGGGAACCCGGGGCAGGGAGTGGCGGGGGAATCTCTGGAGTGGTGGCCTGGCGGATGGAGGATGGAGACTTTGCCTTGGAGCTGCGTGGTGGCGGGGGGGTCTTGCTCTTCTTGCGCTGGGGGGACTTGCGGTGGGGGTTTCTGTCTGATTGCGCCTGGGGGAGGGTGTCTGGGTGTGAGGGGCACTCCCCTCTGTGTGTGGGGACTTCTTATTCCCCTTGTAATCAGGTTCTGCAGGGTCGGTGGGAAAGAGGCCAAGATCACAGAGGAAGAGCTTCTGGGGGATGGGGTTGCAGGTGAGGCAAGGTAAGTGGGCTGGTAGGGAGAGGTCTTGGAGGATTGCAGAGTGGTTTGTGGATGACTGTGTGTGTGTCTGCAAACCAGCCCCTGTGAGTGTGGAATCAGTCCTCTGCGCTTGCTTGTGTGCACGTCTAGACCTTGGTCTGGGGGTTTCTGTGCTTGGGACAGGTAGGGTGCTAGGAATCGTGGTTGGTGCAGGGGTAGGAGGGGTGCGGGACTGTTGGAGGAGGGACACTGCTGCCGTCAGGGAGGAGGCCATGGACTGATTGGTCCTCTGTAGGGCAGACATGCCCGAGGAAATGCCCTCCATGAATGACACCAGTTGTGTCAACAGACCTGTGTGTGCATGGAGGACCTTCAGCAATTGACGTCTGCCCTACATGGATCTGTTGAAGTAAGTCCACAGACTCCTCACTCAGGGCAGCAGGGGACACAGGGGCAGGGGGTGCGGTGCCTGGCACAAAGGAGACATGCTCACGAACACGGGAGCCCACAGGGACCTCTGTGATGGGAGCTGATGGGATGGGGGTGGTGGTGGTGGTGGCGGTGGTGGGGACAGCCTCACTAGCTTAGGTTTTAGTGGCTGCTGACACCCGCCTCCACAAGGGAGTCATCCTCAGAGCTGCTGTGGCCCTCAGCTGGGGGGCATGGTGCTGACGACTCCTCTGTGTGGCTCCACTCGCCCTCCGTGCCACTGGGTCCACCCGACTCCTCTCCTTCTGTCCCTGTAAGGCTCTGTGGCTCCTCCTGGTCCGTGGAGCTGTCCCCTCTTGTGGCCGTGGATGTATCTGGATAGGAATAGGAAGTAAGAGAACAACATCAGTCACCTGCACCGACTGCACACACCACAGTGAGTACATCACATCACAGGGCAAGCCCTGGCATCATCAGCTGAACACAGCTCAAAGTGCCAACACTGTTTAGGATAAGACAATTGTCATTCTCAACATCAACCAGGGCACACATATCCCTCCTTGACTTTCACACATATATTTGTTGCATGTTGGATGCTAACACCCCAATTTGCCAACATGCACCACCCACACATTAGTTCTACATGCAAGTGAACATGTAGGAGTATGTTAATATACACACAGCACATCTCTTGCTACTGACTCAGTACAGGTTTCCGGATGAAGGGATGGGCAGAGACTAATTTCACATGCTTGGGATGCATGCCAGCAACACACACTATGATGTACTCATGTCCTGATGGGCAATGCCACAATGGGGTGCATGGTGCACACTTGAACACAATGCAGGCTCACTCATAGCAAGTTAAATGCCATGGCACTGGGATGCCCTGAAAGTCAGTCAACACTGTCTCCTGTCACAGGGGCAGGGCATCCAGGCAACAACAATATGCACTGACTCACAATTCTAGCTCAGGGGTAAAGCTAACTCTGCAGATGACCAGCACACTTGCCCATCACCTGCAAACAACATATCCAGGACCCAGAAGAACCCACATCATGCAAATCATACATATGAATTTCTGAAAACACAAATCCCTGTACATTAACACATCACAGTCTGCCATGCATGTAACTCAGCTGCATGAAGGACACAGTTGCATACACCATTGTGCGTTGTCAGATGATCACACACCTATATGTCACACAGGTCTTGTCTCTCACAGTCACATCTCAGATGTCATGCTGACCCTCTGAATCATGGACACCCCAGTTGTACGTAACCACAAGCCACACCCTAATAACACAGAGGCAGACACCTGAGGGCACATGTCACTAAGCACAACCTGCAATTTCATACACGGGAGGGGAATTACAGAGTGTTTCTAAATGCCCTTGAGGAGGCATGACTGGCCAGGTCTACGTGAAACAGTGTTTGGTCCTGGACAGTAGTCAGGTGGCTAAGCAAGTGTGACATACTTGATATACATACTCCTGAGGCCCAAAAATTGGAGTCCCCTGCTGCATGGGTTTGTTTGGAATACCCCAGACACATGTTGCGAGTCAGACCAGCAATTGGTACACATCTCAAAGGCACACACAGATCACATGTCAGAGCTCAGGCATTGTGTAAACAATTGACCCACCCATGAAACACACAACAGAGTCACGGGAACTGATGCTGACCGGTAGCTGAAGCATAGCTGACTGCAGGGACACAGTGCTCTAGTGACACAAGCAACAGAATGAAGGGGCAACACCTGTGGAACAGATGAGGAGGGTGCATCACACAATTGAGGGACCTGAGTTTTGGACTACAAGACCTACCTAATGTGGAAGTGTGACCAGGACAAAAGACTGCTATTATCATGTCAGACATAGTACACAGATCAGACATGGACTCTCCCCCTTCCTGCTTCTGTCTGGCCTTCAGCTGCCTATCCAGGTCCGGGAAGACCAACGCCAGTATCCGGAGCATGTAGGGAGTCAGGGTCCGGTGTCCGCCCCTCTTGCGTGGAGGTAACAGCTTCAGCTGGACTCTAGCTATCCTCCGGGTCCAGCCCCGAAGGTCCTGCCACCTCTTCTGGCAGTTGCCGATCTAGCGCTTGTAGACACCCACAGTACGAACAGCCCGGGCGATGGTCAGCCAGATCTCCTGCTTCTGGTGGGCATCAACCTGTGTGGAGGACAAAGTGAAAAGTACATTAACACACATGCCCCAGATTTGTGCAGCACACATTTGGATATACATGTCATCATCACAAAGGGAAATGAATTACACAGGTAGTGCAACCATGGGGAAAGAAAAATCACCTGCATGTCTGACATGTTAACAATGCCTGGATAGTTTAAGCTTGTAATAATGCACTTTAGCAGCAGGAAAACTATTCATTACATGTACCTACACACTTTGGGGGATGAAAGTAGTCAGTGAGAATGCTTGCCACTGGTGTACACACCGCTAGTACTGCTAGTCAGACAACATGCATAATTAGGAAGGCAGTGGACTGCACACTCACCTGCTCCCCTGGTCCCCCATAGAGCTTGCTGTACTCTGGAAGGAACCCGTCCAGCAGGGCCTGGTTCTCCTCCTCAGTGAAGGCTGGAACCCTCTCCAGAGCACGTGCCATAGCAGTAGCCAGAGGATGCAGAGACAGCAGCAGTGGTAGCAGGGATGTGGTCCAGTTGCATGTAGTGCAGGCTAGTGAGCTCCCTGGGGGCCAGCCAGCCTTATATCTGTGCTGCAGAGGCAGACTCTGTGCCATGTGTCCCAAGTGATAGGTCCAACACGGTTGCATTCTATGACTCTGGCCAATCCATTTAAAAGTACGACTCGTACACGCCTTCCGCATTGTTCAAATCTTCACCTTCATGGAACACTTGAAAATGCAACATTGTTGTAGGCATCCAACTGAATTTCCAGTGCACAACTCGCATCCGTCTCCATGACAGTCCAGAGCCAATGGGTGCGCCCAGCTCGTTCAACTGACTGTACAACGCGTATTTTGAATATACACATGCACCCGTCTCCATACGATTCAATGGCCAAGGCGTACGCCTGTCTCGGACCATGCCTGTCCAACGCGTATGCATGATGTCACCTGCGTCGGACCTCATTGCATTCAATGACAAAGCGTACACACGGCTCGGACATGACCCGTGCAATGCGTACGCATTGTCACCCGCGTCGCACCTCATTGCATTCAATGACAAAGCGTACGCATGGCTCGGACATGACCCGTGCAATGCGCACGCATTGTCACCTGCGTCGGACCTCATTGCATTCAATGACAAAGCGTACGCACAGCTCGGACATGACCCGTGCAATGTGTATGCATTGTCACCCGCGTCGGACCTCATTGCATTCAATGAAAAAGCGTACGCACGGCTCGGACATGACCAGTGCAATGCGTACGCATTGTCACCCGCGTCAGACCTCATTAGTGTGACTATTATACGGATGCAACACACATATACTGGCCAGGGACACCTGTGCACACCTACCACACTACAGCATTGGCCACACAGTGTCCCATGGCATGTAAGGCTGCATTCCCTGGGTGTTTGGGGGGCACACATCTGTTTTTTTGGCTGGCACTTTGTGCAGCCACTCCCAGGCTGTGCACGTGTACATGGGGGCAGAATCCTTTGTGTGTTGTGCACATTACCACTGTGATGTGCAGTTGGACAGTAATGGGCATGAGTCATGGCCACAGTGTCAGGTTGGATATGTTTAGAACAGGTCACATACACCCTGAGTCCTGGGGGTGACGGCATGTACATTACAGTGAGACCTGTAGCCACAATACTGATGTGCACACACAGTCTGTGTGCATGTTGTGTCTCAGATGTGTCTGATCAAATGTTCCCAACGGGTGACAGTCTCCACATCCATGCTGCGTATGCATCAACCTTGATGGGGTGTGTGTCTAAGAGACGTACATGTAGGGCCGGCAGGAATAACAGTGGCCACTACCTGTGGGACTTACGCTTGCCTTGTGATGTGTACGTGCTACGCCATGTCCATTGCTGTGTTGATGTGGCAATACAGGGAGCCTGGGTTTCTGCATGGCAAAGATCTGTGATGCCTGGGAGACCTGAGGCCTCAATTGTCACTGTGGTGTGTGTTTGGAACGTTGCAGCAGCACATGGGTTGGGTGACACAGCCACATGATTGGCCATTGCACTACATGGGACTCATGTGGACATGTGAAATTGAGATGTCAGGTGTTGGTCTTGTAGGTGACATATGTGTCCATGACCAACAGCACACACGTCAGTACATTGTGTAATGTCATGAACTAGCATGTGATATTGATCATGGTCATGGCCACATGGGTGGATGTACTGACAATCTTCCTTTGTGCATCTCTGTGCTGCAGGGCACCAGCTGTCCATCGGCCGTTCCCAGACCTTGCAACCATGCAGTAACGTGACTGCATCAGACGGTATCGCTTCACCAGGCCACTGATTGCGGAGTTGGTAGAGCAGTTGGCGCCACATCTGCTACCTGGCCGGACATACCCTACAGCAGTGATTCCCAAACTTTTGACTCCTGAGGACCCCCATTGAGTCACCACTGGAAGCCATGGACCCCCAAGCAACTTGTATGATTTAAATTTCAAACATTAAAACAGTAATTCGAAAAAAATAAACACGTGCACACAAAATAAATACTCAAATTACTAAGGATTTTAGGGTCATATTTACAAGACCCTATCGCCATGGCAACATCACTTTTTGTGACAATCCTGTGGTGATAGGGGCTTCGCCTTATTTACAAGGCAGTGTTAAGCCACTTAACATGGCTTAACACTGCTTTGTTAATAAGGCCCCCTTTCACACAGTGCTGAGCGTGAAAGGGGTGGGCAGTGGGTGTTGTGGTGGGCGTTCCGCCGCAACACCCATTGATTGTGCCGCTGCCCCCTATTTACAAGGGCAGCGTAAACAGGAGGCAGCGTCAAAACTAAGACCAGAGATAACCAGGTCTTAACTTGGCTAAACAAGGAAAAATGCTTTATTTCTCCCTGTGTTTGCTTTTTCCATGTGTGCCGCCTTGTGCAGCAAATATGGAAAAAGCAAAACACATTGGCTTGTTAATGTTCAGGAAGATGACCATTCCTGAACATAAACAATCTTTTAAAAAATTGCATTGTGTAACTTCCATGTGTGCTGCATTAAGCAGCAGGCATAGAAGTGACAAAACTGCATTTCAAGATTGTTGTGCAGGAAGGGGGACCTTCCTGTACATAAACAATCTTCTCCTGCACGCAGACACCCTTGCACTATGGTGCAAAGGTGCCTGCGTTGCCGCTACATTGCTAAGTGTAGCACCAGCCCGGGAGGAAACGCAGGGCTGCACCATATTCTTGTAAATATGGTGCAATCCTGCGTTTCTGAAGTGGCGGAGGCTAATGACACGCTCCACCACTTCTGTCGTAAATATCCCCCACAGTATTTTGTCTTGAAAGAATTTGCAAAAAACAAAACATTTTAATGGGAAGGTTGGTGCTGCATCTCTGTGACTAACTTATAAATGGTTGGTTTTATTTCACAGTACGAGGCTCCTGCTCCTGCCAGGGCCAGACTGGAAACCCAAAGCAGCCCTGGCAAATGTTTTCAGACCTGTCCCCATAATGTGCACACCAAGTGCAATGAGTAAGCCTGAATGCAACAAAGGGGGCTATGGGATGCTCTTCCCCCCAGAAATTTGAGAAACAATGGTGCAGTCTAAAATACATTTATCATTATATATTGAATTGTATTAGCTTTTAACAAATAGTAAATGAAGTCCTTACTATGCACCAGGATACGACAATCTTTGTTGGGGTTCTTCAATGGTTCCCTTATTATCACCCTCCAACAGTGCCTCTCATCTCTCCATAGCCCCGATTGTCACATGTATTTAATTTGTTTTATAGCATTTCTCATACCATTGTAGGATGTCAGAGCACTATAGATCACACACATATAGAGACAATGAATCATACGTGTAAATCAGTGTATTGAAAATGTTACATAAGGCAAAGGGGACCTCAAGGTGTAGGAATCACATGTCATTCCTACTGGTAGGCATTTTTAAAGAGTGCTTGGTCTGGAGAAGCACAAACTTGGGATTCAGAACATAACACAGTGGTTAGCATTGACTTTAATAATACAAATGTATTTCCACCCAAATAAACTTTTTTAGCAGCATCAGGATAATGAAAGACTGGGAAAAATCATAAGATACTAGTTTGCAAGCAGCTCTTTGATGAAAGTTTATAGATCACTGTGTTAGATTACGGTTGTCACTTATAAACTGCACAGTAACAAAAGAATCTCTGTGACAAAAGCAGTAACCCACTCACCTATTCACATAAAATGCTGTTTTTTAAAATGCATGGTACACGTTCTTTGCAGTGGGCATATTAACCCTCTGTGCTACATCAGATAATTCGAAGCTGCCACTGGACACAACTCTCATCTCTCTTCAGCAGGTACATTAATCACTGGTATTATCTTGACACGTTTATTGTTGCTCGAAACTGCTAATTATGGAAGGAACTTTGCAGTGCTTTTAAAACTGCTGCCTGCGGACCCCCTGGGAATGTGTCACGGACCCCTGGGGGTCCGCGGACCACAGTTTGGGAAACACTGCCCTACAGCACTGACCCCAGAGGTGCAGGTGATGGCAGCCCTGCACTTCTTTGCTACTGGTACCTTCCAGTACACTGTGGCTACTGCTGGTGGGATGCTGCAAACAATGTTTAGTTGGGTGCTACGCGATGTCTTGGAGGGGGTGTTGCAATTCCTCGACCTGTATATCAAGTTCCCGAGCCCAGCTGAACTCCCTGAAATAAATGATGCCTTTTATACTCTGGGGAGGATGCCGAACGTCATCGGATCTATTGATGAGACACATGTTGCCCTGATACCACCACAGGCACATGAGTAGGCATACCGGAACAGGAAGCACTACCATTCGATCAATGCTCTAGTGGTCTGTCTTACTGACATGTCGATCACACATGTCGGTTCCCTGGTTCTGCGCACAATGCCTACATTATGAGGAGTAGTCGCATTGCAACGCTGATGTCACAGATGTCAGCTCAGCATGCCTGGCTTGTCGATGTGTACTGACTGTTTCTCATTGTGTGTGTTTGTTAATGTTGTATTCCACACTCCTACAAAACTCAGCTACTTCTTCATTTTTGTGTGTGTAGGTGACTCCGGATACCCAAACATGCCGTGGTTGCTGACACCCCTCCGGAACCCTGTGACACCAGCCGAGATGCGCTACAATGAGGCACATGGTCGGAGCAGGAGGGTGATTGATCGAGCATTCAGCCTCCTGAAAAGCTGCTTTCGCTGCCTGGACAAGACCGGAGGGGCCCTCCCATATGAGCCTGCAAAGGTGTGCAAAGTAATCCTTGTCTGCTGCATGCTACACAACATGGCGGTGCAGAAGGAGGTGCCTCTCATCCAGGATGACGATGACGATGACCAACGTCCGGCACCTGTGGAGGATCCCGGCCTGGGCCAAGATGCCAGTGATGATGAAGATGATGGTGACGTCCGCTCACAGCTCATCAACAACTTCTTCACCTGAATGTGAGTTTCCAGGGTTGTTATGTGAATGTATGGAGGTAGCCTGGAATGTGGCAGTTCTGTTGCTGTCTGAGTGTGTCTGTGTGCCACTTGACTGGATGCGTGCTGTGATGTGTCCATTCAGCTGGTGTGTACTCCACAATAGGGTAGTACTGCTAACTAGTGTTTGTGTAGGTGTCTTGCAACATGTTTTGTGCATGTGTATTGCATTTCTCTCCTGTTCTTCTGTGCTTTTGACTGTATATTGTCTGTCCTTCCCACGGTACTTTGCCTGTTGTGTGGTCAACACTGACCCCCAACACCCAGAAGCCAACACCAGTGTGGAAGTTGACAATTCCCATCAACTGATGTACCACACATCCCTGGACTTCCATTCTCCAACACATTGAGAGTGTGTGTCCACTGTTGCATAGAATTACCGTGCAACTATTGTGGAATAAACGTGTTGCTGATGTGTAATGAACCTGTGCTACGCTTTGTTATGTGCGTTGTCTGTCTTCCCACATCTGAGTGACATCTGCTTACCTCACCTGTGGACTTGTTAACACTGACTCAGTTTGGTGTTGTGTCTTTGCATGCCAATGCGTTTCAGGTCCACATCATTGTGTGTGATGAGTAACATGGCCATGGTGTGTATGTTTTGTGTTGCCATAGTGGTGTGTCTCCCTCACATGTGTCTCTTCCCCATGACTCACCTTACTTTGGTCACATTGTTGCAGTATTTGGCATGCACTGTGTTGTGTAGCAGATCAACATCTCCCTGAACATGACAAGTTGGAATCACAACAGAGGCAAGTATGGTGTACTGGTGAGTTTATTTACAAACATGTGTGAGTGAAGTCCACAGGATGCTGGGTGCTGTACATTGGTTTGGGAATCCAAAGTTCACATTGGAGTTGGAAGTGCTGGTAGATGAAATGTCCAGAGTAAAGTCCACAGTCATCTGAAACATTGGCCCAACAGGAAACCTCCATATCATGTGGGCAAGTTCTGTGCGATTGGACAAGGTGAACGGGTTGCGCACAAAGGACATTGTCCAGAACAGGTTTAGAGGCCCTGGGGGATGTGCTGGGACATCTGCCTCTCACATGTCCTTCTTCGGATGACCCCTCTTCTTCCGGGGGGGGGGGGATCCTCATGTGCAGGCCTCTGCGGTGCAGGGGACTCTCCGCCAGAGTCCTCCTCCCTCCCTGTGGCGCTGGAAGATGGTGTTGCAACAGATGTTGTGGGCACACGGGGGTGTGGACAGGTTGGTGTTGATCTGGCGGAGGAATTGTAGTATGTCCCGATGCACAGCAGTAATATCATCCCACTTGGCCTCCATGCGGGAATGGTGGGCGACCTGCTCGTGTTGCATGTCCTTGAGGATCCCCACTACCCGGCCAAATCCTCCGGTGCTATCCTGGTACGCATCTAACATGCGTGCCAGGTGGGGATCATCATGCAGTCCAGACCCCTCTGCAAGGCGCACCCTGTGCCTCCCACACCTCCCAGCACCCCTCTCCAGACACGCAGGACCAGTGGCGGGACGCACAGGTGACACTGTGACCCCTTGGGTGGTGTTGCTGGTGGTGTTTGCTGTAGCCTTCGGGGGGTCCTGTGTCCCTGTGCTGTGGGTGTTGATTGGCCTTGGTCTGTTTGTGTTGGCGGGGGTGCCCTGTCGGTGTCCAGATGCTGGAGGCGTGGGTACAGGGGGGCAGATGTTGATGCTGTTGGTGCTTCATGATGGCTCACACCGGAGGGGCCAGGTTGGTCGTCGTCATCCGAAGAAGACAGTGAGAGAGTCAGACCAGAGAGCTCAGTGTCCACCAGAGTCTGGAACTGGGTATCCTCATCATTTGGTGCTGGGTGACCAGCACCAACTGTGTTTGGAAGAGACACACAATGTGATTTATGTTTCTACATACATCATTGGTTAACAAACATGACATTTTCTACTTTTCGAACAGATGCCTGCCTGCCTGTACACTGTTTTTTCCCAACTTGTCACGGACAGAGTTTGATATTGTTGTTGGCCATTTCTCAGAATGGCCTTGTGCTCCCTACAACAGAGCCCAGTGTCAGACATCTTGTCAGTCCCTTCCCACTCATTGTGAGGCAAGTATGGTTCAGTTTGATCTTGCTGGGAAATGTGGGTGGGTGTAGGTTGTCTGTGACTGCGAGTCCCATCTTACTCTTGGCTACACCCCCCTTCCCAGCATGCCCATACTTCCTCCCTCATGACTCTGCTTCCCTGTGAGGGGGTGTGACAGCAATGGCAAGATGGCTGACTGTGAAGTCCTGATGTTTGTTGTTGGCCATTTCCCAGCATGGCCTTGTGCTCCTCACAACAGAGCCCAGTGTCAGACATCTTGTCAGTCCCTTCCCTCTCCCTGTGAGGCAAGTATGGTTCAGTTTGATTTTGCTGGCCATGTGTTTGGGTGTAGGTTGTCTGTGACTGCGAGTCCCATCATACTCTTGGCTACACCCCTGTTCCCAGCATGCCCATACGTCCTCCCTCTTGACTTTGCTTCCCTGTGAGGGGCTGTGACAGCAATGGCAAGATGGCTGACTGTGAAATCCTGGTGTTTGTTTGGCTACAAGTCCAAAGTGAGCCCCTGTGCATCACACAGCAGCACCCAGTACGGGGCATCTTTTGCTGATATTTCAATGAGGTGTGTGTCAATGCATTGTACCCGGTGAGTTGTGTGGAGTTTGTGTTGAGGGAGGGTCTCCCCATGCTGATTAGTATGGTCAGGGCTGTCAGTCCTCCTTCCCATCATGAAACGTGCTTCCATTGTAGGGCGTGCACGTTGTCTTTCAGGATGTCAGTCAGTGGTGTCCTGCTTCTGATTTGCACACAAGCCCTAGCAGGGCCTTGTGCTTTCCACAGCAGGAGCCAGTGTCAGCCATCTTGTCAGTCATTTTCCACTCCCTTTGGTGTGGGCATGTTTCTGAGAGGTCTTGATGGGCCAGTCAGGGGAACATTATCTGTGACTACAGGCCCCATCATGCTTTTGGCTACACTCACTTCATCTGCATCCCCACTATTCCTTCCTGACAGTCAGCTGCACTGTGAGGTGGTGTGTTTGTGGTGGCAAACTGTCTGGCAGGGTCTATTTGGCTTAGTGCCACTGGCTTGCTCTATTTGTTTGTAGGTTGGTGCCTGTCATGACACAGTTCCCAGTCACTATGAGATGGCAGGTATTGTCTTTGTCTGACTGGCATACACATCTTGGGCTGATTATCTATTGGTTAGTGTAACTTTGCTTGCGGTGCATGGTTTCACTGTCCCCTTGCCACACAATCTTAAGTATGTTGTTTGTGTACTTACCAGACTCTGGGATGTCTGTTAGGCCATGGATGCTCTCTGATGGTAGGATGTCCCGCACCTTCTCCTCCCAGGTCCTGAGGTATACTGGTTTGGCAGGGCCACCGCCGGTGCACTGACTCAGGGCGTGATCTTTTTCGATGAGTTTCTTGACCCTCCTGCGCACGTCATACCACCTGTTCTGGATGTCGTCCTTTGTGCGCCTTGCTGGTGCTTGGGCGTTCACCTTGTCCACTATCCTCGCCCACATCTTGGTTTTCTGTGAGATGGGGGTCCTTTGGACCAATGTACCAAACACATGTGGCTCTACTCTGATGATCTCGCCTACCAGCACTTCTATCTCACTATCTGTGAACTTTGGATTCTTCTTTGGAGGCATGGTGATGGGTGGTGGTGGTGAGGGATGTGTGTGTGAGGGTGCAAGTGATGGTGGGTCGGTGTTGGTTTTGCTGGGTGTATGTGCTTTTGTATGAGGTGCTGATGGTGTGTGAGTTGTGTGATGGGTGAGTTGTGAGTGTGTCTGTGGTTGCTGTGTACTGGTATTTGCTGCTGGCTGTGTCTCCTGGTTGCAAGGAATGATGGTAGTGATTTTAGTCCTTTATATAGTTGGAGTTGTGGGTGTGTCTTTGTCCCATGTTTTTTTCTTTGGTATTTGTTGGCTTTGTCATTGCTTGTTTGGTCCTTTTTTTGTCTTTTTTCCTTTGTGTTTTGTAGGCATGAAGGAGAAGTTCATGTGACGGAAACGGACGCTGCTGTTGTCTCGTGCGGGCTTCTCCGCCTCGTTCACGCTGCCTATCTTCTGTGTATGGTACACGTCGTTCGCGTCGGTCTTTATTGCTTGTGTGCTGGGTTGTCTGTGCGTGTCGGTCGTGCGGCTTGTTCTCTGTGCGAGTCGGTCTGGTTTTACATGCATTGCATCGTACTGCGCATATCGTACATCGCGGGTACGGGTCGGGCGGCTTCATTCCGGGTTCATGTCGGTTAATGATATTCGCGTCGGTGTTCTGGCCGGATCACTATTTTCCCTACGGCTTGTATTCCGTACGTGTCGGTTGTAATTCACACGCGTTGCATCGTACTGCACAGGTCGTACGGCGCTGGTCCGTGTCGGTCAGTGTTCGGTCTGGGTCAGTGTCGGTCGGTTCGTTTTTCGGCCGGAATCGGAATCGGCCCCAAAGTGGTATGAGGAATTTCATTGGTTGATACACATTTTCCCAATGTTATTGACTGATTTAAATATGTTGTTTGAGGTTTTACTCCCTGGACACCTGTGGTTAGAATGCAAGGTTGTTACTGGATAGCCGACACAAGAACTAGCTAGTCTTGGTCCTAATAATGCACTGGCAACTGTGGTAGCGGATCAATGCAACGCTGTGATTAAACATTTGAAAAAGTGAGCCCCTGAAAAAGTAATACTCTGGGAGAAGATTTTAAGAAGAACACAGCAACCTAAAGAATCAGTTCATTCCTATTATGAGAGGTTGATTCATGTTTCTAAAAAACATAGCAGAGATGAAAACGCAGACAAGGACGGAGATAGTAGGTCTGTGTCTGCTTTCAAAAACGGAAAGAGATCAGAGATTAGTTATTATATTCAACATAGTTTGCTGTGTTGGCAGACGAAGAGTATTGATGAGATTTTCATGTTGGTGAAAAATAGTATTGACTATTTTAAAACAAGGCAACAGAAGTTGAAGGAGAAGATAATGATTGTTCAGACAAAACAGTTTGAGAAGGCATTGTGGAATCAAATAAGTTGAAATAGGAATTTTATGCAAGATAGTATGAATGAGATGGATCAAGCAATGCATGCTAGAGGTGATGGAATGAATGTAAATGTTAAAATATTCAAAAAGAATACATCTTGTCATTATTGTGGGCAGATTGGACATTGAAAAAGAGGATTCAGATAGAACCCTATTAGGATTCAGGCAAATTCAGAACAATTTCAGCAAAATTATCGAGGTAATATGATGTGGAATATGGAAAGTACTGACCAGAATAAGCAGAAGCCGGAATGTTTTTGAATGCCTATTTCAGCAGCTCTAGTTATGCAACAAAATATGAGAAAGAAAATGCTATATAATCTAGGGTACCAACATAATACTTTGCTTCTTAATGATGGAAGTAGTTCACAACAATGGTGCTTGAGGGGGATGAGGATCGTATGTTTGGTGCAGTCCTGGAAGTAGATCAGAGTGGTCCATATGTTGACTGAGAAGTCAGTGCCCAGCCATTTAATTTTTGATTGATACTGGAGCTACCCATTGTTCTGGGGAAGTCCCAAACCTACCCTCTTATGAATAGAAGTCCAAGTTTTAGGGATCAGCAATAAACAAATTGTGAATCAGGTTACAGCAGATGTTCCAGTTAAAATACGATCAATAAAGAATACACATCAGTTTATATTATGTGATTCCATGTGAATTAACTTGGAAGGGACCTTCTTTGCTAAATGAAGAGCATCACAAATTGCACACTGAATGGTGTTGTGATTGAAATTCAAGATGATGATTCACTTTTTAAAATTAACTTGGAAAACACCAGAGTTGAGTTGTACCCAGTTTTGACACTATATGACCAGCCTCTGGATTTAAGGCATAATCTTGAGGAAGAGGTATGGGATTACTCTGGTAAAGAAATGAGATTGATTAAAATGTCAGATTGTGTGAAATTTAAAGTTAAATCAAATGCTATATTTCCTAGAACTACACAGTACAGACTAACAAAAGAAGATGAGGAAGGAAACCAGTAATAAAAAAGTGATTGATAAGGGAATTCTTCTAGAAGTACTTGGTAGTCCGTGAAATTCTACAGTGATGGGAATCAAAAATTCGAATGGCAAATGGAGGATCATGCAATACCTCCAAAAATAAATATAATTGTTGTTCCTTATTGTGTGGTGGTACAGAATCCAGCAGTAACATTGCTTCAAATTCCATAAGAAGCAGAATGGTGCATAGTCATTGACTTAAGCCAAGCATTTGTCTCAATTCCATTGCATGAGGATTCACAGTTTCTTTTTGCATTTCAATTTTTGATTAAAGTTCTTATGTGGTGTAGAATCCCTCAAATATATACAGTGGGCCCGATTCACAGAAGAAACTTAAGACAAAATCCTAAATTTACTACCATTTTGGTACTCACAGAAGACACTTACTTATTTTGGTATTCACAAAAGGCACTTACTCATTTCGGTATTCACAGAAGGCACTTACTCATCAATGAGTAAGTGTCTTCTGTGAATACAAAAATGAGTAAGTGCCTTCTGTGAATACCAAAATGAGTAAATGTGAATCAGGCCCTGAGAGTGCTTCAGTTTTTTCCAAAATACTGTAAAAAGATTTAGACAGTCTAAAATTGTCATGTAACTCGGTCATAGTTCAATAAATTAATTAAGAAGTCATTTATCTCAGACACCATATTGAGGATGGTCTGAGAAAAAAGTCTCTGAAGAACTTGTTTCGGAAATTCTGAAAATGTGCCCCCCGATGACCCAGAGGGAGGTTTGGATGTTTCTTGGAATTGTTGCTTCCAAATTTTATATGGATTGCAAAACATTTGGTAAGGTTGATATGTAATGAAGTAAAAGATCTGGTGTCATTTGATGATGAGTGTCTTGTTGCTTTCAAGATATTGAAAGAGAGTTTGTGTTAAGTGCCCATACTCGTGATGCTTTATGTCAATATGATGCTTTTCCTATTTTGTTATGAATGTGCACTTTCAATTCTCACCCAGAAACATGGAGGACTTATGCACCCAGTTACATAACTTTCAGGTGTATTGCATCAAGAAGTTGCAAGTCTTTCAGGTTTTTTTAAATTGGCTTCAGTAGTTAGTTTAGCAATTGAACAAAGTGAAGGAATTGTGATGGTTCATACTTTGATTGCTTATGTCCTACATTTCATTGAGATCTTTTTCACAAGTACATAATGAACAGTAGATTGATACATGATGAGAAAACTATCTTTGCAGCAGAGAACATTTCAATTAGAAGATGTAATGTCTTGAATACAGGAACACTGCTTTTGATTTTAGTTAAGGCTTGTGAATGAAGAGAAGATGGAAATTATTGTGCCCTGGAGCATGACTGAATAGAGGTGACCAAATTTCCCACAAAACCGAGACTAGACATAAAGGAAGTTTCATTGGAACTGGCAGTTCTGACATTATTTGTTGATGGTTCTTGTTTAAGAGACAAATATGGAGGATTGAAAGCTGCTGATGCAGTATGCTCTATCACAGAGACACTTGAGGAATTCTACTCAGTGCAAGTGGCAGAATTAATTGAATTAATGAGATCTTGCTGCTAGTCAGAAAATGTGAGTGTGACAAGATATAGAGAAAGCGGTACGGTTTTGGTATTGTTCATGATTATGAACAACTATGGTCACATAGGTGATTCATTACATCTTCAGGAGCACCAATCAAAAATGGAATGTATATTTTGTATTTGGTGGGTGCAATTCAGAAACCAAAAGTAGTGGCATTGGTTAAGTACATAGCCCATATGTCTGGCAAAGACATGGTCATTTTGGGAAGTAGATATGTGGATCACATTGCTAGATATGGTGCCCTACAACAACAGTCCATTGTTCAACAAAATGAAAATGATGATTCCACAAATGAAATTGTACAGAGTCCAAATAGTGTAAGTTGTTTCTTAATGGCTTCAATGCAGACATTCATCAGTATACGAAGGGACTTGCATGAAGATTCTCCTGAAAATGAGAAAAGAAAATGAAATGGAAACGTCGGGCTATAAAAGTCAGAATGTATGTAAATTGAGAACAGAAATGTGTCATGCCAGATTCAATGTTCCAGCCTATGGGTAAATAATTGCATAACAAGACTCATGCAAAAATAGATAATCTGCCTAAAACCTTCTGGAAGTACTGGTAGAATACAGGATTTCAACACTTTGTGGAGGATGTTTGTACTCATTGCCTAACATACTATTTAAATATTCAGGGCAAACAAAATTGTTATGGTTATAAATCACATTGGCAAATCAGATGGCCTATTTATAAGATTGCAGTCAGAACTCATTGAGATGCCACAGTGTAATGACTTAAAATGAGTCTTGATAATAGTCTGTATGCTCCAAATAGGTGGAAGCATTTCCCACAAGGAGAGCAGGTAACCTTCCATTTGACAAATACATTGTTGTTTTGAGAGTTGACTTCAAGATTCAGACACTCAGCTTCTATTGAGACTGATCGTGGTACGCACTTCATGAGTGAAGTGTTACAAATCATTTGTACAGCTTTTGAGATCAAGCAAAGATTTCATTGTAGTTATCAACAACAATCTTCAGGTTTAGTTCAATCTACCAATGGCACTTTGAAGAATAAACTGGCTAAGGTCTGTGCTTCATCTAGTCGGAAGTGGCCTGATGTTCTTCCTCTGGTTTTAATGACTATGAGATGTGCTCCAGACAGAAAGACAGGCTTGACTCCCCATGAGATAATGATGGAGCATCACAATAGGACCTGAATCTGTACCGTCATCAGCATTAGTTTCAATAACTCATGACATCAATCATGATTATTGCAAAGGTCTGGCTGATATAGTGAAATCTGTCTCTCATCAGGTGAACAACATGTCAACTGAAGAATACAAGGACGCACCCTTTCACAGTCTGAATGTGGGAGACTGGGTGGTTATCTGAAAACACATTCACAAAAATTGCCTGTATGAAAGATAGAGAGGCCCATTCCAGCTCATACAAATACCAAATAGTGCTGTCAAGAGTACAGGTGTGCCGCAGTTGATCCACGCTGCTTACACAAAAAGAGTAAGATTAGCTTGAGCAGTGGACGAGGCAGATGATAAAAGTACACATTCTTCTCACCAAGCTCAGCTTCATCATTGGGGTCTTTAGTGATTACTAGAAAATAATCAGTGTGGGAGGTAGTTAAAGACTTTCTATTCACTCTGAGAATCTGTCAAATAATTTCGAGATTTCTTCTTCATGAGTTTGGCATTTAGACTAGAGGGATATTTTAAAACTAAATTACTAAGGTTCTACTGTGATTTGTGATTCTGTATTTCTGAGTCTTCTTGACAAAATTATGCATTCTTCTGTAATGTTCTTTTCAAAATTCTTTATTAATCCCTTTAAATGTAATTTTGATCGAGAGCTCAGTTCTTGAGTGGTACAAGTTTCTACTTATGATTTTAATCTGTTAAGACTGAGTTGTTAGTGTTGAGGTTAGTCTCTTACCTCTAAATCAATGAGAATTGTGGGGTTGAACTGTCTATGGCAAAATTTGTAGTTCATTCGATACTGTGGTTCAGAAGAATATTGTGATTCGGCTACCACAAATTTCACTTTCTGTCCTACAGCGCTTAAAAAGCAATCAAATCACAAGTCCAAAAATAGAAAACATGTAAATTAGAAAAGAGGTGGAGAGGCAGGGCATGTGTTTATAAAAGCTGACCACACCTTTCTCGTTAAAGCCATTTTGCTTTTCATGGAAGTCAATTAGTCAAGATGCCAGTGGTTGTGGCAGTGATGTTATACAACTGTAGACCCTAAATGCTGCCACTGTGACTCAAAGAGCTGTTGTGATGAATTCTTCCTAGTGTTAAAGGAGGTGGTGAAATGAATCTTTTCTAATGAAAAAATGCTGCTCTGCTCCAATTAACTCTTCATTCTGTTAAAAGTGCCTCTACACAGAATACCTGATAGTTTTAAGGTTTCTGTTTTGATGAATGCTTCCTAAGGTTAAGGCTGCTGATATGGTGAATACTTCCTAGTGGTAAATAAGCTGCTGTGATGAATACTTTGTAGTGTTAAAATTGTTGCTGTGAATAATACATTCCGGTGTTGGGATGAATACTTTCTAGAAATAATGCTGGTGCTGTGATGAACACCTCCTAGTGTTATAAGTGCTTATATGATGACTATATCTTAGAGTTAGGGCTGCTGCTATGATGAATACCTCCTAGAGTTGAAGCTTCTGCTATGAAAAATACTGCCTTTTGATAAAAGTGCTGCTGTGTTGAATACTTCTTAGTTTTAAGGCTGCTGATGTGATGAATAATTTCTACATTTAAAAGTTCTGCTGTGATGAATACTACACAGTGTCAAAGTTTCTGATATGATGAATACTTCCAAGAGTTAAGGCTGCTGCTGAGATGGAAGCCTTCTAGTGTTAAACGTGCTGCTGAGGTTAATAATTCCCAGTGGTAAATCTGCTGATGTGATGGATACTTCCTAGGAATAGACATCTTGCTGTGATTAATACTTCTAACAGTTAAGGCTGCTGCTGTGATGAACACTTTCTAGAGTTAAGGTTGCTGATGTGTTCAATACTGCCTTGTGATAAAAGTGCTACTTTGATTAATATTTCATAGGGTTAAGGCTGCGTCTGTGATGTATACTTCCTATTGTTTAAGTGGTTACTGTGATGAATACATCCAATAGTTGAAGCAGCTGCTCTGATGAAGACTACCTAGTGTTAAAAGTGCTGCTGTGATACATACTTACCCTTGTTAAAGCAGCTGGTGTGATGAATACTTCCTACTGTTAAAGCTGCTAGGATAAACTCTTCTTAGATTTAAGGCAGCTGATGAGATGAGTGCTTTTTAGTGTTAAAATGTACTGCTGTCTTGAATAATTCCTAATTCTAAAAAGGCTCCTGTGATGAGTATTTCCTAGAGTGAAGGCTGCTGATGTGATGAACATGTCCTAGTCTCAAACGTGGTGCTGTCATGAATACTTCATATTGTGTATGCTACAGTTGCAATAAATACTTTCTAATGACAATGCTGCTGCAGTAATATTTCCTAGTTTTAAAGTTGCTGCTGAGATTACTACTCTGTTGTGAGTTTCCTATTGGGCCCACTGTAGCTTCTCACTTATGTTAGCCTAACTGCAGACATAGTAGGCTGCTTTTGCTTTGCATACGTCACGAAGTAACACACTTGTTTTTGTGCCACACTGGTATTTTCAAAATAGGCTGCACATGATTTGTTATTCAGCTCTTTGTCTGGGATTCAGTCTGAACATTTTGTACAAGGTTAAACAACATAGTTCCCTGTTTTTCTCTTTGGTCAGACACTAACACCTAGAAATAATAGAGAAATCCAGCTGCTCTGTTCTAACAAGGCAATTCTTGTCATATAAGCCAAGAATTGATGTTCTTAAAGGAGAGAGAAGTGAAGCTTGCAGAGAAAAGGTCCTGAGAGGAGAGCGCTGCGCATCTGAGATGAAGAGCAACTGATTATGATGGTCAGGTATGGGGGTCTGGCACTAATCCCAAAGATCTCTAATATATCACTGTGATCCCATAGTGAGGGTACGCTTAGGCAGGTTTGTCATTTGTTAATCACTATGACAGGACATTTCATTTTCTACAATTTATTAATCATGCTAATCACATTGTTTTCTAATTGCAGCACAGTAGCTTCATGATTGAGCATGAAAGTTTCAATAAACATTGTAAGCGTTCTTCATGTCTCATTACTGTTTGTTGTGGAGACATATGAGTGAGAGAGCGAAAGGTGATGACCTGTTACAGTGACACCTGAGAGTGTTCAGAATGTTGTTTCTGAGGTGCTAACTTACCTGTCGCTCTGGAAGGTTAGGAGGGCAGGTAAAGCACTATGGGTTAGTCTGGATTTGGGCCCATAGGTACTGAGGTGGAAGGGTGACTAAGTCCCTACATACTGATGTTCTGTGATTCCAGGCATAGTTATGTTTCTAAAAAGAACAATTGATGGAGAGAATGCAGAACAATGTCATACATTCACCCCAGTACAGAGGTCTGGGCCTAAATCCATCGTTTTTTTGCTCACCATGCCATTCCAGTTTGGACTCAGACATATGCAAATCAGTCTTAACCCTGCGCCCAATGGGAACAGTTCAGCCCGAACTCCCAGGCCAGGTCCTCCTGGCCAATGATGATGAATTCAACCCAGATCTGTGACTGGGGGTGAGTGTTTGCAATGTTCAGCACTCCGTCCATCATCTCCTTGTGTTTGCATAGTCATGTTTCTAAACAGAATCCCTGCAACACAGCACTACCAACGTTTGGTCTGGTACTTATTCGTGAGACTCCTGAGTAGTACTGATGTGTTTCCACAATACCATTACACCTCTTACTAGAGACGTCTGTGGTGTTGGAGGTTATTCCTCCACAGTGTTTAGGAAGCACCTAATTCTATTGGTTTTGTAGCTTGTAAGGTTCAAAGGACTATACCCATTTTTGTGTTGCACTTTGTTTTCCATACTGTTTTGTTATGGCTGTGCCACAGTGTGCTGCTATTCCTCTAAAATGCAGACCTGCAGTCCGTGCACATGTAAAACATCATGCACTTACTAATGTGGCTGGTGCTTTTATCTCTGTAGTAGAAGCAGACACCTCTTATCGCTTTGGATGTTAACACAAAACACACTTCATACATACACAACTCCTCAACCACCAGCACAATACAGAGCATATGCACTCATGGAGATACCTTTAGCTTATTGGGAACATCATACTTGGTTCCAGGCGTCCTCCCATAGTACCTACACGTGTACGCATGGGTTCCCTCAATAATGATGGGGAGACCTGGCCAGCATTAGCTGGAAACACACCGTACCCTGATATTGCAAATCCAAATCTTTTTCAAACACAAGCCTTATACCATGCTCTAGTTACTCTGCGCCCCTTGTTGGTGCAGCCAGTAAGAATTGGCCTGCCAGGGCAAGCCCAGTTGCCTGCAGTGCCTACAATAAGTACTGCAATTGCTCATTCAATTATGGGCAAAGTACCCACTAATCACAAGGAAATTCTACACTGTATCAGCCAAAAAATTGACCAAATTGAAGCTGTGTTTCCCTTTACAGGACCACAAGACAAGCACAGAATTTTGACTATGTGCTCAAGCCACAGGATATTTCCTGCTATAGGAGACTCCAACACTGAGGTACAGTTTTTGCCGCTGTTTAAACTATCAGTCACAGTACTCCCTCAATGTCAGTCTTACGAAATGTTTTAAAACAAATTCAGAACAAACATGGGCAGCTTCTGCCCTGGGTTTGGGGATGATACTAATGGGAAATGTTCCCGTGGTATCTGCAATGATTCTGTCTAATATTAAAGGTGAAGCAGAATCTCTGGCTATACGACAGCAGCTCACAGCGGTTGCACAGAATGACCGTGAACATGAGCTCCCTTTTATTACTGCTGATGTTTACACATCCTTAGGTTTCAATAATTTAGGAACCAGACCTGCAAAACCACCTCTTGGCAAACCTAAGACTGAGAAGGAAGCCAAGAAGACCCATGAGTTTGTTACAAAACCATGGGATAAATCTTAACAACCAGAGAAATACAAACCTCATGGAGGTTCTCTAGCCCCGGAGTCCTCCGAGAGGTGCTACAATTTTCATGATTGCACTAAACTCAAGACTCGAGACACGTATCAGGCTCCTGATATGCGTTCTCCTCATTCCTTTCAGGAATCATCTGACAAGCAGTTCCACAGAGGAGGGCAATCATACCACAGACCAGAAGAGTACATGAAACCAAAGAGGGATACACAACGCTCATCTGACATGAAGATAAAGAAGGAGAAAAGATCTCCTGAATATAAAGCCCATTTTAAGAAAAAGAAAGATGTGGCTATAACTGCTAAATATGACACAGACACTGAGAACCCTTCTCCTGAACAGGAGTTGGGCAGTGGCTCTCCTCGACAGCGTGGCAGAGGTCATAATAGTGTTCCAGAATTTCCAAGAGTTTCTGGCAGCAAGAGAAACTGATACTTTTATTAAGGTTGAGACCCCAGGCAGGTGCGTAGCCCCTCCAGATAGATTATATGATCTAGACATACAAATTGAAGGAGACATACAGTGCACCATTAACACTATATTCGGGAAAAATGTAACTTTGTCTTATGACATCCTTTTGGAGGAGGACGACTGACCCCTGCAGTCTGTACAAACATCCCCACAAGGCGAGGATGCAATACTTCCTTCTTTTTCTGCCCTTGTCCCTGAACAATTTCAACAAGTTTATGCAGCAGAATGGGTTCTTACACTAGCCCCTGCAATATGTCTCCATCATGTCGGCTGGAATAAGGACTCTCCTTATCATGTTACACCTATAAGGTCCAGTCCGCAAGTGCAACCGCAGTATCCTATTAAACAGGATGCTAAAGCACTTGTTAACAAGATACTTGCCCAGTTGGAGTATCAGGGAGTAATTGAAACCTGTGTCTCTCAGATAAATAATCCCCTTTTTCCTGTGTTGAAATCATTCATATCGTATAGTCTTGGACTACCGACATTTAAACAGTCATGCTCGTACTTTTGCAACACAGAATACACATAGTACAGCACTTATAAACAATATAGTCCGTAAAATATACAAAATGTCCTTGGATATTTTCAAAATGTTTTAGCCACAATCTAGCAATTGAAAGCAGGGATTGGGCAGCCTTCTCAGAGCTTGACTTTCTGAAAAGACACACTAGGCTCCAAATGGGCTATAAGAAGCCAATGACTATTTGCTGGATGCATCATGTCAATTCTACACGACATTGAACTTGAAGTATTATCCTATGTAGATGATATCTACTTCATGGACAATGATTTAAGCCCACATTTTGCCAGAGTGGATCGCATGATATTGGGATTTGCTGCACTTGGCTATAATTTAAAATTTAAGAAATCTAATATAGCTTTTCTGAGTGTCCTTTTCCTAGGATATGAATTTACACATGAGGGAAAGAGTCTTGCAACTCATTTTTTGGAGAAGTGTGCACAGTTGCAACCTCCGAATACATTAAAGAAATTACAATCCTTGTTAGGATTTCTTAATTTCAGCAGAACTTACATTCCTGATTATGCACAACGTATCAAACCACTTTATGAACAAATTCACCCTGACTTTTCCACTTCATGTTGGACATCAAAACACACTGATATGCTCAGATCATTACAATCTGACTTACTTGCAACATGTCACTTAAATACACGTGTCAATACCACAAACCTAGTTATCCGTGTTTTACCGGATGCCTATATCATATAAATCACATTTGTATTGCAGTGCAGAAATGCATTTTGGTTCCACTGAAAAAATACTGACTAAATTACAGATGGCTATCCTTAAGGAACGGCCACTTGCGCAAGGGAAACACATTATTGTTATCTCTCCAATAAAAAACAGCTTTCCTAACGCTAAATCCCTCCATCCTAGATGGATACAATGGGCAACATCCTTAAGAGCTGCTGATGTAGACTTTGGTGCCGATCACGATCCGGTAAAAACCGGGTACGAACCGTCGGTCGGAGCGTTTTCCCCGTCCGACTCGTACCCGGTCGTAAAAATTTACAAACATGGAATTACGATTCGCACGGAAACACCATTTCCGTACGAATCGTAAAAAACACCGACCGCCGAAAATATACATACGAATGTGATCCGGGAATGCTGCGACGTGACGTCGGGACGCTTTTAGGCAGCGTTTCACGACCCAGGAATTACGATTCGAACCGACAGCAGTCCGGACGGCAATATTTTCACGGCACCCAAAAAGTGCCGCAAAAGCGAAGTACGGCGCGAATCGACCAGAGTAGGTGGCCCGGTACGCACCGTCCCCCCCCCAGCCCCCGTAGGTACGCGCCGAACCCCCCCCCGCCCCCGTCGGTACGCGCCGAACCCCCCCCAGCCCCCGTCGGTACACGCCGACCCCCCCCCAGCCCCCGTAGGTACGCGCCGACCCCCCCCAGCCCCCGTAGGTACGCGCCGAACCCCCCCCAGCCCCCGTCGGTACGCGCTGAACCCCCCTGTATGTACACCCGTGTACGCTTCGAACCCCCCCGTGTACGTTCGAGTCGAACCCCCACCCGTGTAGGTACGGTGCGTACCCCCCCGTGTTTGTACGGTGCGTACCCCCAGCGCGTAGCGCTGGGGGTACGCACCGTACATACACGGGTGGGGGTACGACTCGAACGTACACGGGGGGGTTCGACTCGAACGTACACGAGGGGGTTCGACTCGAACGTACACGGGGGGGTTCGACTCGAACGTACACGGGGGGTTCGACTCGAACGTACACGGGGGGGTACGCACCGTACATACATGGGTGGGGGTACGACTCGAACATACACGGGGGGGTTCGACTCGAACGTACACGGGGGGTTCGACTCGAACGTACACGGGGGGGTTCGACTCGAACGTACACGGGGGGGTACGCACCGTACATACACGGGTGGGGGTACGACTCGAACGTACACGGGGGGGTTCGACTTGAACGTACACGGGGGGGTTCGACTCGAACGTACATGGGGGGGTTCGACTCGAACGTACACGGGGGGTTCGACTCGAACGTACACGGGGGGGTACGCACCGTACATACACGGGTGGGGGTACGCACCGTACATACACGGGTGGGGGTACGCACCGTACATACACGGGTGGGGGTACGCACCATACATACACGGGGGGTTCGACACGTACACGGGTGTACATACAGGGGGGTTCAGCGCGTACCTACGGGGGCTGGGGGGGGTCGGCGCATACCTACGGGGGGGTCGGCGCATACCTACGGGGGCTGGGGGGGGGTCGGCGCGTACCTACGGGGGGGGGTCGGCGCGTACCTACGGGGGCTGGGGGGGGGTCGGCGCGTACCTACGGGGGCTGGGGGGGGGTCGGCGCGTACCTACGGGGGCTGGGGGGGGGGTCATCGCGTACCTACGGGGGCTGGGGGCGCGTATGCGGGCACGTCTCCATGGTTGCTATGGGAGTTCGGTGCGGACGGTGATTTTTCCATCCGGTTGTAACCTCGGACGCATGGGATGGATCGTGATTCCTCGGTCGGACTTCACCTTTCACGTTTGTACGGTAAATCGTCCGAGGACGTGTCGGACACATTTTCCGACCCGAGGACGTGTGGGGAATGATTCCCAATGCGGTTCGTATGGACTTTTTACCATGCGAATCGTGATTGCCAGTTCGTACAGCACTTGTACGATTCGTACGGTAAAAAGACCGGATACGAGTCGCACGGGGATATTTTTTACCGGATCGTGATCGGCACCTTTGTCTTTGACCCGACTTTAAGGATACAGAAATTCCTATGTATACCCTGTGACCACTTCTGTCTTGCCTCTTGAACATTATAAATATATTGTTTACACTGATGGTTTAGCCCAACCTGCCATAGGTTCTAAACAGCAATATTCAGTGGCATGTGCAACTGTTATTGGGGTTATGTTGGATGGGAACTTCCAGCCAGAAAAAACTTGCACACAGTCCCTAGGGGCCTACACTGCGTGGCTGGCTGAAGTCACAGCTTTGCTTTTAGCACATGTGTGATTCATATTACTGTATGCAGTCCTTTAATGATAATTTACATTATTGGTGGCAAAATGGTTTCAAAGATTCTAAAGGCAATACAATAAACCATAAAACGCTTTTGGTTAATGTGGCAAAGCCTGTTTGCCAAGGGCTCATGTTATACATACTTTGAGACATTCGCACATTGTAGGAAATTCCTTGGCTTATGGAGCAGCCAAATCTGCAGTTACGACTGCTACTGTTGCTGCAATTCCGCCTTCTAAAGTGAGAATAGATAGGAATATCTTGGCTGTCAGTAATGCAAATAATGAGGGCACACCTTTATCTAAAGGCTTTCCATCTAAATACACCCATCACGTGGGTGAACAAAACATTCCTTTTGTAACTATTCCAGGTGTTGGTGATCATTTGATTCCCTAACAAGAAGGCAGACTAGCTTTATTGATAGCTGCACATGAGGGTGTTGCTTTTGCACAGGCTGGTGTGGTGACCACAATTTCGGTGCTACAGCAACGTTATTGGCGGCAAGGCTTATACCAATAGGTCAAAATGTATGTCCTGTGTTGTGACATTTGTCAACAAATTAAACCTTCCACAGTGGCAATCCCACTGCAGACACACCTCTTAATTTGCAACAACCCTTTTGGATGCATTTATTTGGACCACTGTGGTCCACTGATTTCAGATACTGTGTATACATTTATTTTAGTTGCAGTTGATTCTTGCTCCAGGTTCCTCTGGGTTTGGCTACAGTGCTCGACTGACACTTGAACTGTTATTAAACACATACAAGTATTTATCAGGACATATGCATGCAGCACTCTCTACTCAGACTAGGGCCCGACCTTTGCTTCCAAAGCATATTGGAATACTGTGGCATTCCTGAGTGTACAGGTGCATTATACTTCTCCATTTCGGCCTAAGGCCCGTTCTGTTGTGGAGAGGATGAACCATGACTTAAAGCAGTCCTTAACAGCTAGAGTATTAGGCACTGGGTGTAGTTGAATCCATCACCTAGATGGGAATCAGCGAACAATTAATAACCTCCCCAAGAGATCTCAGGGTAGCCGGACCCCATACAAAGTCCTTTTTTGGTATCAAAATATTAGCTCCAGACCTTGACTGTCCAGACAGTGTGGTGGCGGCCACACCCTTTGATGAAGATAATCTTTGTGCTGTCTTACAGGATCTATAAAACTTTTCTGACACCCATTCCAACAAGCAGTTGAAGATGTGTGCCTCTGTGTGCATCAAGGTGAAACCAGAGCCTTTTGGCTGGATTCCAAAGGTTGGGGAGCTCATGTGAGAGAAGGTGGTGGTGAAAACAGAGTTTGATCCCGCACACCAAGCACCGGTGGCAGTCCTTGGCGTTCAAGGTACAAGAACTGTTATCTTGCTACTGCTTCCTGGAGCCAAAGAAAATAGTTTTGTCTCCATTGATCATGTCAAGTTACACCATGTGGCCCATTCTAAATAGTAGACCTTAAGGAATCCTATGGTAGTTCCCTATCTCCTCTTGCTAACAAACAGGAAATTCCTCTGCAGCTAGGGAACACCACCAGAGCCGTTTCTCCTCAGTTGGGGGGTTGGCGGAGAAATCCCCACAGTTAGTTCCTGCATCCACATTCAGCAACACGACTAAAGTGGTTACTGCACCTTCTGCAGAAGATATTGTGTATACCGATCCACCTTCTTTCGATCTACCGCTTCTGGATTTCTCTAGTCCGGTTGCAATACCTGAGCCACCAGTTTTTCAGTGAAATTGTTCTGGGTATTATATGGATCTTAATGATTTTTCTTCTGACATTCCTGTTTTAGACACTCCTCCATCAAGGATCTTTTTTGGCTGAAATGCATTTACTTGGTTCCACCGTGGATATATGCTTGGATTCCACATTCCTTGGTTTTTATAATTTTGTGGATTGGATTTGTGATTGTTTTTTTCTTACTGATCAATGGCCATTACTTACCAGAATGCTCTGCTACAGAACTGGTTGATTGGGTGTTGGCCCGACACTCTTCACATAAGCTAAAAATAGACCTGTCCAACATGAACATTTCAGCTGTTCCAGTAACTGATGGAATTGTTTGGGATAAAGTTCCTTTCAATATATTTGGACCTACTGAAATCCTGCATATACCATAAGTATTTAGGGTTTCTATGGGTGATGTAATAGTATCTGGGTTACATTCTGATGTTTGGGATGTTGAAACTGTAAAGTCCATGCTCTCTTAGCTGGAATAATATTCTGTTTTCGCATTGGAGGATCTGTACATGAATTTTGCTAATTGCGGTGAGAATTTCTGTTACCATCACTTCGGACATCATTATTTGCATCAAGCTACTTTTCAGCGCACCATTTTTAATTACACACAATGGGAACATTGTCCTACTCACCAGCAAGGGAGTTCTCAAATACATGGGGAAACATTCAGATATTTTTTAGGATATGATACATCAGATTCCATATCATATTATTTTTTAAATATATGCTTAAGCAAACTAAGCTAATATATACAGCTTCATTTGTCGCACAATTGGCTGTTAAAGGCCATGATTATTGGAAGGACACACTTGAAATTAAATTGATATGAGGTACCAAACCTTGGCAAGTTCAGGGGACAGAAACATTGTTTTGTGCATATTTCATTCCAAAACAAATGATCTCCCTGAATGATATGGTCCAACGGACTGCAAGTCTGGGACAGGCTAAAATCAAAAAAATGAATGCCCAAAATGTTCCCTCCATTGTCCGCTTTGAAAATTTGTAAAATATGACAAATTTCACTGAAGAACAACTTAATAGTATTTTGCAGACTGGTACATTTAATTCCACACTTTCAGGTCCTCATGGGTGGTTATTATGGCAGATAGAGACAAATGGTTTTCATGCTCGTTTTCTGAATTCCACACTGGGTTCAAGGCCTGCAGACCCGACCCCCGTTACTCTCACTCACAACATTCAGGTATCGTTACCAACTATTCGGTGGGGAAATTGTGTCAACAATGGTTGGAACACTCCATGCTGTCTGCAGTAAAACAGCATCTTTCTGTCCTGTCTGAAGATATGGACATATCAGATTTCTTGTTAGGCCCTACGTCTCCAAGTTTGTAAAAGATTTATTTATGCTACAAATAATACAATTTGGAAATTATAACAAATGGAAGCTACTGCATGTTTAAGTAAAAATTGATCAAGATAATTTGGATAAAGTGCTTGCTGCAGTTGATAATAGTATTAATATACTGTCTTCTCGTACTTATGATTTGAATAACATTTTGTCATCTGTTATTGATACAATGCAGAGTGACATGTCAATGTTGCATTGTGGGCAAAGTCAGCTTAGCTCTATCATGCAATTCAGCTGGACAGTGCAAACCCTCAAAAATGGGCATTTACCCTGGCGCTATCTAAATTCCAGTCACCTATTTTTGCCCTTTAAACTTACATGTAAACAGCAATTGATGGCAAAAAAGATGCCACATACACAATGTTGCACCTAGAGAAGTTAGAACAGCTCCCATTTAAAATATCTGAAACACCTTCTGCCATCTGGTTAATACATAGCTTAATATCTTTTCCGATTTCAACATTTCAATTCACAGCTTGCAAGAAACATTTCCCAGTCAGTAGATATGAACCCTAGATAGCAGCTTCATTCATGAATTATGGTCACTTTTATTTTAGTATTGTTGTATTTGCACCAATAAAGAGGTCTTCCTTACTGGAAAGGAAGGCATCTCTTCTGTCGTACAATCCCTCGTTTGCAAACACGTGACCATTCATGGCGCTTGTAGTGCATCTGTAGCAAATTTGACTTGTTTTTTAAAAGGAATACCAGCCCCTGCAATACACCCACTTGTTACAGTCCTCTCAAATGAAAGTTAATTGATGTTCAGCAATCGTCACCTGCTGTGAGAACGTCCTTTTCCCTCCCAGGCTAGGGGGTATGGATAGCTTGCTGTGGCCTTTCATTCCAACTTTGAAGGCAGATTTCAACAAGCCAAGCAGTATCAAAGCACTGTTGCATGAAATAGTAGCAGCACTAACATCTGTTCGAGAAACTTTCGATTGCAAGTTGCAAGGACACCCAGTGAGATACAGGTCTTGTTAAACACAAACCTACCATTACATCTTGTCGAATTAGTTAATCGCATTTGTAGTTCATCTAATATGGCGACAATTTGTTTCTATTTTTGTTTCTCTGCAATGGATGTTTAATTCGAACACCCACTTGACCTACCACCGCTTCGGCTGTGCCGTGAGCGCATGCATCTATTCTTTAGAATCCATTTGATCCGGAACTAGACCTTGACTGGTTTATGTCATTTCTACCTGCCTGGTTTACCCCTGTGTTTCACTGCCTCTTTTGCCCATTCAAATGGGTGCTAGATATTTGTCTGGTTTTGCACACTCCGGCTCCCGTGGACATTGACCTGCTGATGAGTACATTAGCAACCCATTTTAATAGTTGTCCCTTGGTCTTACAGCTTCTTTAGATGAGCAACTCCTTCCAGAGGAGATGATTGCATCAGCTCATGAAACACTACATACTGACACTAATAACATGGATGCGGGTTACCTGGCTACTTGCTCAACTTCGGCTGAGACCGACGATCATGTCTGTTCTTTGGAATTTGTGAACTGGTCTGTAGACCAATCGGTCGTTGTAACAACTGAGTTGTAATTGCATGCGGGGTGATGTCATGCGTGAAAAGGAGTCATATTCATGCCAAGGTGGGCTTGGAAGAGGGAAAGGGTATTTATACATATAATATCAACCATACATTCTCCTATAGTTCTCAGAACTGATTCTCAGATGTCAAGCACTGAGGCCCAAATTAATGCCCCTGAGGGTATACAATATTTAGAAACTGCAAAAACAATAGGCTGGTGAGTGTCCGTTTTCAAAATCCTAAAGGCCTCTTGACAATGTGATGTCCCTATATTTTTGCAGAGTTGAATTAGCCATTTGCACCTAAATTTCTTATAGGCTGGGCAGAAAAACATGGCATGAGCCTCTGTTTCCTCATCCATGCCACAAGAAGGGCATTTCGGAAATTAATCATATCCCTCATCTCTACAATTATTGGTAAATGTGCGCAAGGGAAGTGTTCTGTGCCAAACTGGATATACAACTTCTGCACTAGGGCCAGTTGAACCTCATCTCGAAAATCTTCAAATCGATAGGTTTCTTTGGTCCTTATAAATCTTGTTGTTAGCGTTCTTATGGAAGCACTCATCAGAAGGGTAAGTTAATTTAACCCCCTTATAGCATTTCACCAGCTTCCCATTGGACCCTGCCGAGCAGGTTCTGCAAGGCCATCCCACAGTCTTACTTTACCAATACTTTTTAAGGTTTCTCTAATGTAGTGGAGCCATGGTAGCCTGCCCACCACTTGAAGCCCTAGGATCTCCTCCAGGGCTAATCTATAAGAGATCAGCTCCGAAGTGGTCAATAGAGGCTGGCAGAAAGTTTTTTTTGTGGGCCCCTAGCAGGGCCCCTTTCCCCCGTGGCCCTCTGCTATGGGCCCTGGCATCTCAGCATCCTGTGACAGGCACCACATGGTGCCTGCCACAGGGTGCAGGGATGTTTGAAAATATGCCTCTGCATTGGGACTTGTGCTGCGGCCCTTTTCAGGGCCGCAGCACAAGCCTCAATACAAAGAGGCATGTTTCCGACCGCCTCCACAGTAGTAAGATCCTAATTTGGCGGGCAGACCACAGACTACCTATCAGTCGGTCCCATTCCTGCAATGAAGGCGGTCAGACGCTCGTCTGACTGCCATCGGAATCAGCCCCATAGTTCAATAGCTTGTAGCAGGTTTTAGTACATAGCTTCTTTAGTACGGTTGATCTAATTTTTTTTCTACAGAAAAGCTCCTAACCAGACAATCCTTAACCATACTCCGTGTCTTTCTCGCATGCTGTCCCGATTCTTCTGTAACTTTCAACTCAGGACTAGGTTGATCTTCTGTAAAAGAGACAACTAAAACAACAAACATCTAGTAGGCTCAGCTCAAGATTATTTCTTCAATTCTGTTTGGTTTCAAGTTTTTCTTTCAGATCATCTCCATCAGGCTCGCTTTCTCTTTTCAGGGAGGTACAAATAGTTCAGGATTCACATTGTACAAATCTTCCAATGTGACACACCAAGCAATGTTTACAAAGTATGACCATTCAGGTGCTGAGTATCTGTGACAGAGCACTCATGCTCTTTTTGATCTTCTTAGGTTTTGCTGATTTGAATCTAGGCCTCCATCATCACTAAACTCAACTTCTTCGGTATTATTTCTGGAATTTGCCGTATTGAAGAACTTTTATTCTTGTTTTCATAACTTTGTGGCCATTCCACTTGTCGATTTATTTTCCTTGTTACAGTGCTAGCTCCTTCACCTGATCTTCTTGTCTTAGTACCACGTCAGTGGCACTTTCTCTCTGTGACTCAATCTCTGCTTCTCCTCGGTTAGAAATCTCAGTGCCACTCTGTGTTAATTCAGGTACTTGCACTTGACATTCCATCAACTGATCTTCACCCCTTCCTTCTTCCATTGGCTGGACTGACACTGGTGCTGTTGGCCTGAGTGGTCTCTCGATTGGTGGTGCAACCACCAAAGCTCTTTGTTCAGGATCATAGACCAAAGGCACTTCTTCTGGACTGTTCACTCTTTCTGAGGCATGAACAACTCGGGACCCCAGCACACTTAACAGCAGTATGTGCAGTGAGGATCATCTGAAAGGGGCCTTTCCATATGGATTCAAGGCAAGTCTTCCAAACATGATTCTTGATCATGACCCAATCACCAGTATTGAGGTTTTAGCACTGTTCTTGATTAAGATCTTGTGTTGCAGCTGAGGACTGGTGAGAGACAGAACGAACCACATCAGCCACTCACTTGTAATAATCTAATCTAATTTTGTCAGTGATATTCAAGAGAGAATTGGGAAGAACAGCAGGTAATCTCATTGCTCTGCCCATCAATATTTATTGGGGGGATAACCCCATCTTCCTGTCAGGGGTATTCCAGGCATCCATCAACACCAAAGGTAAAGAGTCTGGCCATTTCAGAGAGGTTGATGTACAGACCTTTGCCAATCTAGACTTGATTGTATCATTTATTTGCTCAACAAGGTTCACTGACAAAATATTGAGTCCAAAAACATCTACATACAAAAATATTGACTCAAAAATATCGAATTAAAAAATATTGACTCCCTATACTGATAATTAAAATGGCAAAAATATATTGCTTTCATGAATATAGTTGTCTAAAATATTGATTTCTAAATATATATAATTTAAATATTAATCATTAAATTAAATATTAATACTAATTTAATGAAAATAAAATATGTTTAATAATTGTTTTGAAACATTTATCAATTATCATTATTCAAAAGAAATTAAAACAAACATATATTTTACATATGCATATTTCTATTTACATATATCTAGTTAAAAAATATAACTAAAATAATACTGTTCATTTATTTAATTTTTTTAAACTTTTTTCAATGCAATAACATAACAAATAAATATAAATACATATATCCAATAACATAAAATATTTTAAAAAGAAACTATTGTAAGTACAAATGAAAAACTCAAACAAAATAAAATGTTGAATTTACTTAAAAAATATTAAAAACATTAATAATTATAAATGTTATAATTAAAATTAAAAAATATTAATATAAGTTTAAAAAATATAAAGTAAACTACAAAATTCTAAAATTAATACATATGCTATACCAATATAACTTATAAATAGTAGACAAAGTTTCAAACTAATGAGGTGTAAAATGTATTAATCCCACTACAGTCAGTGCAACAGTAAGGAAAGTGTTCGATTGTGGAGGGGATACATTTACTATTCACACTCCAGTCAGTGCAACAGTAGGGAAAGTGTTGGATTGTGGAGGGGTAAACTTTACCTTTCCCACTCCAGTCAGTGCAACAGTAGGGAAAGTGTTGGATTGCAGAGGGAAAACATTTACTATTCTCACTTCAGTCATAATATAAATTAATCAAATGTTATTTTTTATCAAAATGCCAAAATCTATTATCAAAATAATAACAACCAATAAAAACAATATTATTTTCAATTAAAAAGCATAACACAATTAACACATACAATAATAAATTACAATGAAATATTACAGTTTTTAATTTTATTACTGACATAACTTTCTACCCTATACCTCTACAAACTACACAGCACACATCTAAAATGTATATTTAAATGTTTAATATTTACACATTTTACATAATTATCAATTAAAATATTAATACTACTACTAAGAAAATAATTACATTTAATTATCTTCCCTCCCTTTATTTGTACACAAAAAACAACGCAAACCTAATATGTACATTAAAAAAAAATCTACATAATTAATAATCAATTAAACAATTAATATTACTAATTAACTAAGAATACATTTATTTTATTTAATTAACTTCCCACCATTTACCTCTACAAATACAACTCACACATATAACCCAAACAATATTTTAATTACATATTTAGATAATTAATTATAATTTAAATAATTATTAAAAATTAAAAAAAAAATTATTGATTATTATAATTTCCTATATATCCTTTAACCATACAAAAACCACAAAACACCCCAAACAAAAATATATTACACACTTTACATAATTAATTCTCAATTAAATAATTATTTATAATAATCATTTTTAAAGAATTATAATTAATTACTTCACACCCTAAACCCATACAAAACCCAGAAACCGCACGTTACATTTAAATATTTTTTTATACAATTACCATAAATAATTATCAACTAACTAATTATACATAATTAAAAATAAATTATTATTAAATTAAAATTAGTTAATTTCCCACCCTGTACCTCTATAAAACACAGAAACCACAGCTCAAACTTAAACAAAATATATATATATATAGGGAGAGGGAAGTGGCATGAAGTGACATGTACGAACAATACCTATCCAAAATAGTGATTTGGCTGTGATATATAGACGATTTGTTCCTGATATTTCCTAGCCATAAATCGCAATGAACACAACTTAAGATTCACGTATAATATTAGTGAAAAGGAAATCGGTTTTCTGGACATTAAAGTGTATGTCAAAATTCAAAAACTGGAAACAACCATGTACAGAAAACCAACTGCAAACAACAGTGTGTTACCTGGCACCAGCTTCCATCCCAAAGCATTAATCAAAAGTATCCCGTACTTAGAATTCTGAAGGACCATAAGAAATTGTTTGGAAAAAGATGACACGAATGTTCAGATTCACCAAGTAAAAACAATATTTTATCAACGAAAATACCCGACAGCATACATTGAACAAGGAGCAATGACAGCAAAGGGCAAAACAAGACAACAAATACTCATGGGGAAACCAAACAAAGAAAGTATGAGTGCAGAACCAATCAGGATGATAACAACATTCAATAAAGAACATCAATTGATATACAATATTTTCCAAAAACATTGGAATATTCTGACAAGAGATAAATATATTGCAAAAGCAGGAGGTAAAAAACCACAAATAACTTACAGAAAAGTACGCTCCCTTAGAGATCAACTAGTGAGAAGCCACTATTCAGACCAACAACCAGAGAGTTGGCTACAACAGCAAAGCAAAGGCTTGGTAAAATGCAACAACTGCAAAGCATACCAGATCAGCAAAAACATAAAAAACATAAATGATTCCAATGGAAAAGAAATACTGATTGAGCATAAAATTACTTGCACCACACAGTTTTTGGTATATGTCATCAAATGCGAATGTGGTCTCAAGAATGTGGGGAGCACAATATGCCCATTGAAGAAACGAATTTTAGAACACATACGGGCATTTCAACACAAAGAGGTCAGCTATGCAATAGCAAAACACCATGTTCAATAACATGATAGTAATTGGAAAACTCTAAGGTACTATGGAGTTGTACATGTTCCAAAAAATGAGAGAGGTGGAGATAGAACTTTACAACGGCAAAGACTGGAAAGCAGATACATAATAACATTTCACACAAAAATCCCATTTGGTTTCAACGATAATGAAGAACTGTACATACACCTATTACACAAGGGACATTTGTTGTGAAGTATAACAGGACTAATGCCAAAACATGTAACTGTCACATTGTCAGAGACTAGCTCACATAGAAACGCACACACAAGCAGAACGCAAGATCAGAGGCGTGATCCATGAACATCCCCTAACAGAACATAATCAGCAGGGTTGTACATATACAAAAAAGTCAACATATAAAAGACAACATGATCTTAATGATCACATAAAAATACGCAACTCTCAAATACTCCCAATTACTTAAATTGGTAAAGAGAGTAAATATCAGATATAGGGCGTGTTCTAAAATCACCCAATAGTGTATCTGTATAAGCATAACTCACATATCTATTTAACCAATATACCAGTAGATACTCATTGTCATTACATTCAATTTGATTGTGATAACATTGGAATTCATAAAGGACAGGGAACAAAAGGTGGAGCATTATAATTTCCTCAGGGATTGTATGTATAGGGATACGGCACTCAGCCAGCAATAATAATCAATCCTTGGAGAAATACCAATATGTTCAAATAGGGGCACGTAGCCAACCATAATAATAGCATATATAAAAAAATAACAAATAATGCACAAAATGTACGATACATTCAACAGAAAAAATGAAATATAACAGTACATATAAATACATACCCCCAAATAATCTGACCTGTCCGGTAGAGGCACTCAGCCCACTAGAAAATTATATCACATTAACACACTAGACAAACTATGATACACACAGGTGAAAAACATCAAAATGAACTACTGGTAATATGAATATGATGCAAAATGTCAGGCAAACAAAAGTCTTGTGCTGATTTAAAATGTATATACTTCATTGCAGTGCTAAGTGTTGCTGTACAATTGCAATGTAAATACTTGTCAACTACATTTCCCAGAATGCATCCTCATGAGCAGGACGGGTATAATGTACAAAGGTAAACATGGTAGAGGGACTCACTGATCATGAGCAAGACTCGGAGGAGTTGAAATGCGTAGGTGTTTGCCACGATAAAATAAAGAAGAGTGGATGGTAACCTTTAGAGACTGTAGTACAGCGTTTTCTTTCATCAAGATGTGGAAGTGGTTGTTCGAGATATATATATATATATATATATATATATATATATATATATATATATATATATACATATATATATATATATATATATATATATATATATATATATATATATATATATATATATATATATATATATATATATATATATATATATCCAAAAACAAAGCTGCTCCCAGCATTGAGGCGCCACACACTTCATGTTTGAATATCCTTTATTGGAGCTTTCACAGGGATGGAGCAGCGTGCAGCAAAACTTCTTCTTCAGCCTTTTAATCCATACGCGTTTCGGGAGCCATCTCCCATGGTCACTGGCACAGGCAATATCGGAGCGCGGCAACAATGTTCACAGCGCAGCTGCGCTGATTTTAAATGTTTCCGCCCTGTGGGCGTGGGCAGCAGGTGCATGATGGTACCTGGAGTTCTTTTTTAGTAATGTTGCCGTAAATCTCCGTAATTTATTAAAATTCCACAGTGGGTAGTTAATACTGGCACCCCATTCACAGCCCTGAAATTTCCAAGCTCCAACTGGACACGGAGTTCCTGCAACGTCTCTTCCTCTTTTACGTTGCGGACCGGCTCTTCCGCCGCGGGGCACCTCTCGGTCCGAGCAAGACCGATTTATATCCAAAAACAAAGCTGCTCCCAGCATTGAGGCGCCACACACTTCATGTTTGAATATCCTTTATTGGAGCTTTCACAGGGATGGAGCAGCGTGCAGCAAAACTTCTTCTTCAGCCTTTTAATCCATACGCGTTTCGGGAGCCATCTCCCTTGGTCACTGGCACAGGCAATATCGGAGCGCGGCAACAATGTTCACAGCGCAGCTGCGCTGATTTTAAATGTTTCCGCCCTGTGGGCGTGGGCAGCAGGTGCATGATGGTACCTGGAGTTCTTTTTTAGTAATGTTGCCGTAAATCTCCGTAATTTATTAAAATTCCACAGTGGGTAGTTAATACTGGCACCCCATTCACAGCCCTGAAATTTCCAAGCTCCAACTGGACACGGAGTTCCTGCAACGTCTCTTCCTCTTTTACGTTGCGGACCGGCTCTTCCGCCGCGGGGCACCTCTCGGTCCGAGCAAGACCGATTTATATCCAAAAACAAAGCTGCTCCCAGCATTGAGGCGCCACACACTTCATGTTTGAATATCCTTTATTGGAGCTTTCACAGGGATGGAGCAGCGTGCAGCAAAACTTCTTCTTCAGCCTTTTAATCCATACGCGTTTCGGGAGCCATCTCCCTTGGTCACTGGCACAGGCAATATCGGAGCGCGGCAACAATGTTCACAGCGCAGCTGCGCTGATTTTAAATGTTTCCGCCCTGTGGGCGTGGGCAGCAGGTGCATGATGGTACCTGGAGTTCTTTTTTAGTAATGTTGCTGTAAATCTCCGTAATTTATTAAAATTCCACAGTGGGTAGTTAATACTGGCACCCCATTCACAGCCCTGAAATTTCCAAGCTCCAACTGGACACGGAGTTCCTGCAACGTCTCTTCCTCTTTTACGTTGCGGACCGGCTCTTCCGCCGCGGGGCACCTCTCGGTCCGAGCAAGACCGATTTATATCCAAAAACAAAGCTGCTCCCAGCATTGAGGCGCCACACACTTCATGTTTGAATATCCTTTATTGGAGCTTTCACAGGGATGGAGCAGCGTGCAGCAAAACTTCTTCTTCAGCCTTTTAATCCATACGCGTTTCGGGAGCCATCTCCCTTGGTCACTGGCACAGGCAATATCGGAGCGCGGCAACAATGTTCACAGCGCAGCTGCGCTGATTTTAAATGTTTCCGCCCTGTGGGCGTGGGCAGCAGGTGCGTGATGGTACCTGGAGTTCTTTTTTAGTAATGTTGCCGTAAATCTCCGTAATTTATTAAAATTCCACAGTGGGTAGTTAATACTGGCACCCCATTCACAGCCCACTGTGGAATTTTAATAAATTACGGAGATTTACGGCAACATTACTAAAAAAGAACTCCAGGTACCATCATGCACCTGCTGCCCACGCCCACAGGGCGGAAACATTTAAAATCAGCGCAGCTGCGCTGTGAACATTGTTGCCGCGCTCCGATATTGCCTGTGCCAGTGACCAAGGGAGATGGCTCCCGAAACGCGTATGGATTAAAAGGCTGAAGAAGAAGTTTTGCTGCACGCTGCTCCATCCCTGTGAAAGCTCCAATAAAGGATATTCAAACATGAAGTGTGTGGCGCCTCAATGCTGGGAGCAGCTTTGTTTTTGGATATAAATCGGTCTTGCTCGGACCGAGAGGTGCCCCGCGGCGGAAGAGCCGGTCCGCAACGTAAAAGAGGAAGAGACGTTGCAGGAACTCCGTGTCCAGTTGGAGCTTGGAAATTTCAGGGCTGTGAATGGGGTGCCAGTATTAACTACCCACTGTGGAATTTTAATAAATTACGGAGATTTACGGCAACATTACTAAAAAAGAACTCCAGGTACCATCATGCACCTGCTGCCCACGCCCACAGGGCGGAAACATTTAAAATCAGCGCAGCTGCGCTGTGAACATTGTTGCCGCGCTCCGATATTGCCTGTGCCAGTGACCAAGGGAGATGGCTCCCGAAACGCGTATGGATTAAAAGGCTGAAGAAGAAGTTTTGCTGCACGCTGCTCCATCCCTGTGAAAGCTCCAATAAAGGATATTCAAACATGAAGTGTGTGGCGCCTCAATGCTGGGAGCAGCTTTGTTTTTGGATATAAATCGGTCTTGCTCGGACCGAGAGGTGCCCCGCGGCGGAAGAGCCGGTCCGCAACGTAAAAGAGGAAGAGACGTTGCAGGAACTCCGTGTCCAGTTGGAGCTTGGAAATTTCAGGGCTGTGAATGGGGTGCCAGTATTAACTACCCACTGTGGAATTTTAATAAATTACGGAGATTTACGGCAACATTACTAAAAAAGAACTCCAGGTACCATCATGCACCTGCTGCCCACGCCCACAGGGCGGAAACATTTAAAATCAGCGCAGCTGCGCTGTGAACATTGTTGCCGCGCTCCGATATTGCCTGTGCCAGTGACCAAGGGAGATGGCTCCCGAAACGCGTATGGATTAAAAGGCTGAAGAAGAAGTTTTGCTGCACGCTGCTCCATCCCTGTGAAAGCTCCAATAAAGGATATTCAAACATGAAGTGTGTGGCGCCTCAATGCTGGGAGCAGCTTTGTTTTTGGATATAAATCGGTCTTGCTCGGACCGAGAGGTGCCCCGCGGCGGAAGAGCCGGTCCGCAACGTAAAAGAGGAAGAGACGTTGCAGGAACTCCGTGTCCAGTTGGAGCTTGGAAATTTCAGGGCTGTGAATGGGGTGCCAGTATTAACTACCCACTGTGGAATTTTAATAAATTACGGAGATTTACGGCAACATTACTAAAAAAGAACTCCAGGTACCATCATGCACCTGCTGCCCACGCCCACAGGGCGGAAACATTTAAAATCAGCGCAGCTGCGCTGTGAACATTGTTGCCGCGCTCCGATATTGCCTGTGCCAGTGACCAAGGGAGATGGCTCCCGAAACGCGTATGGATTAAAAGGCTGAAGAAGAAGTTTTGCTGCACGCTGCTCCATCCCTGTGAAAGCTCCAATAAAGGATATTCAAACATGAAGTGTGTGGCGCCTCAATGCTGGGAGCAGCTTTGTTTTTGGATATAAATCGGTCTTGCTCGGACCGAGAGGTGCCCCGCGGCGGAAGAGCCGGTCCGCAACGTAAAAGAGGAAGAGACGTTGCAGGAACTCCGTGTCCAGTTGGAGCTTGGAAATTTCAGGGCTGTGAATGGGGTGCCAGTATTAACTACCCACTGTGGAATTTTAATAAATTACGGAGATTTACGGCAACATTACTAAAAAAGAACTCCAGGTACCATCATGCACCTGCTGCCCATGCCCACAGGGCGGAAACATTTAAAATCAGCGCAGCTGCGCTGTGAACATTGTTGCCGCGCTCCGATATTGCCTGTGCCAGTGACCAAGGGAGATGGCTCCCGAAACGCGTATGGATTAAAAGGCTGAAGAAGAAGTTTTGCTGCACGCTGCTCCATCCCTGTGAAAGCTCCAATAAAGGATATTCAAACATGAAGTGTGTGGCGCCTCAATGCTGGGAGCAGCTTTGTTTTTGGATATAAATCGGTCTTGCTCGGACCGAGAGGTGCCCCGCGGCGGAAGAGCCGGTCCGCAACGTAAAAGAGGAAGAGACGTTGCAGGAACTCCGTGTCCAGTTGGAGCTTGGAAATTTCAGGGCTGTGAATGGGGTGCCAGTATTAACTACCCACTGTGGAATTTTAATAAATTACGGAGATTTACGGCAACATTACTAAAAAAGAACTCCAGGTACCATCATGCACCTGCTGCCCACGCCCACAGGGCGGAAACATTTAAAATCAGCGCAGCTGCGCTGTGAACATTGTTGCCGCGCTCCGATATTGCCTGTGCCAGTGACCAAGGGAGATGGCTCCCGAAACGCGTATGGATTAAAAGGCTGAAGAAGAAGTTTTGCTGCACGCTGCTCCATCCCTGTGAAAGCTCCAATAAAGGATATTCAAACATGAAGTGTGTGGCGCCTCAATGCTGGGAGCAGCTTTGTTTTTGGATATATATATATATATAAATATATATATATGTATATATATATATATATTCTATTAACATAAATAATTATCAAAACAGCTAATAACACCACTGAAACCCCTACCAGAGATCACACTTATCCTGATATATATGGCAATGTGCACACAGTTCATGCACCTACTGCCAAGGTGCAGTCCTAACAGGACTCAGCAAATCTAAACAAAATCCAAGTGGTGCACCACAAAATAGTTGTCCAATAAATTAGCCATGAAGTATGATTCAGTTTCTAAGGAAGTATTACAAATCATCTCTATATTCAAATAAGTTCAGATGTGGAATGTATATACAGCAGACAAGAGTCAATACGTTTCATCCAAAACATTGGACTTCTTCAGGGCTGGATAATAACACATATACACAAATATAAATGCAATTACAAATGTATGACACACAATTAATTTAATTGGTCACCCATCTGCTGACATCCAGATGTCATTTGCATTATTCATGCATCCTGCCTTTACCCAACCATTCTGTTCTATTATGACACATTTTCCTGAACCCATTTCAATAAATCCCACGTGTCAGTAACCTCACCAATATTGTAAAAGAACTCTTCTTTTTAAACTCATATGTGAAATTTCCATTAAGGAACAGGCTAAGAGTGCAAAAAACTTGGATACTGAGTCAGCGTATCAGTTGCCCATTGCAATGTATGCGCCTCCCCCTTGATGAGCTAAACACTTCACCACAGCAATTTCTCCTGATAATTGCAGAGCATCCAAAAGGTCTTTGACATATGTTCCATTTTTAATAGGACAACCTAAAGAGCTAAGAAAGCCCCTCTGTGACCACAAGTGTCCACAATTATGGACGACACCAAACCCATACTGGCTGTCAGTGAATACGGTGACTCTCATTTGAGCAGTTAAACTGCTGGCTCTATTAAGAGCAATCAGTTCAGCAACTTGGGCAGAAAAATCATTTTGAAGTCATGAAGCTTCAACCACATTATTTATGGTGCACACAGTATATCCTGCTCTGAGTGTGCCATAATTTTCTCTCAAGCATGAGCCATCTATGAATAACACATGATCAGGCTCAATCAGTGGTTTATCTTTTATGTCATGCCGGGGTTTGGTGCACAATTCCATGATATTTAGACAAACATGTTTACTTTCATCACAATTATCATTGTCATTTACAGGTAGCAACATTGAAGGGTTCAGCACTGTACATCATTTAAAAATAATATTGTCAGAAGAGAGTATATTTTTCTCATATCGGGTAAGCCTATTATGAGTCATATATTGTGTCCTTGTACTCATTAACAGTAACTCCACAGAGTGCGAGACCATGACAATTAATGGGTATCCCATCACTATGTTTTCACCCTTTTCCAAACTAGTACTTATCATGGCCACAGCTTTAAGGCAGCCAGGAAGTTCTGCGGCTACAGGGTCAAGTGTGGTAGAAAAATAGGCAATATGCTTTCGAGATCCTCCATGTGTCTATGTCAAAACCCAGAGAGAGCACCCATCTCGCATGCTGAAAAACAACTCGAATTCTTATGTATAATCTAGCAGTCCTAGTGCTGGGGGGCAGCACAATTTCTCTTTCAACTCTAGGAACACTCATATACATACTTTGCCACATGGAATTGGATCAGACACATCTCTGTGTGTCAGTGTCAGTAGAGGCATGGCCACCAAGGAAAAGTTTGCCATGCACTGTCTACAGTAGCCAACCATTCCCAAAAACATTCTGATTTCTTTCTTAGTTCGAGGTGGACTCATCTGCAAGATTGCTTCCACTCTTTATGATAAATAAGGAGTCCCAGATATTGAACCTATTTATTGACAATACTGCAGTTTCCATGGAGACAATTATGCTCTAATTAGGATGTCGGTCAGAGTTGGCCCGAAACCACAATTACGATGCGACCACAAAGAGTGTGGTCTCAGACTCCCATTTCCTTATATGAGCTTGTGCGGTGGTCACAAACCGGCCACAGCACAAGCTCCCATAGTGAAAGGGGAGGCACCATGAGATGAGTGCCACACAGAGCAGGGATTTAGGGCCCCCAACCGGAGGTCGCAGAAGAAGCAGGGCCCTGATAGGAGCCCCCAAAGTTGCTTTACGACAGGTTTTCCATGTCAGAAAGCCCAAATTTGAAAGCCTGTCAGAAACTAACATCATAATCCCAACGGTGGAAATGCCGTCTGTAAGGGATTATTTCCGACTGACCGACAGGCTCTTTGAGACTGTCGGAAGCCAGTCACGTTCACCCGCTGGTTTGAATTCCAACTGCTGTAATCATAATACAGCGGTCAGAATTCAAACCAAGGATGTCGGTCGGTAAGCTTCCGACAGGCAGTCAGGAGCTTACCAACTAACATCCTAATTAGGGCCTTTGTGTCCATTCTCAGCCAGGTGATTCAAGAGTGCAAGGGTGTATGCATCTTGCATTTCTGATGCCACAAGCAGATCATATACGTATTGCACAAGGGCAGACCCACTGGGCAGCTGCAGGGTTACTAGATTTCTTCTCAGGGTTTGTATGAAAATGAATGGACTCTCTGTTTCCCCATGTGAACACATCACCATGTTCTTACCTTCTGCTGGAATATAAAGGAAAGAGAAATGGCTTTCACCGTGCAATGGCACTGAGAAGAACGTCTGGCACAAGTCAATGGCTGTAAACCTCTCTTCAGTATTTGGGACTTGAAACAATGTGGTGGCTGAATTCTGTACCACAGGAAACAGGGCACTACTATTTCATTTACTTGTACATCCTGAACTATCCTGTTTTTGCCATCAGATTTCTACAAACCCATAATTAAGAGAGTTACATGGACTTCCAATTAGTTCCTTCAGGATATCCTTTTGTAACATGTCATCTATCACTGGTTGTATTCCTGAAATCATCTCAGGGGTCAAATGATATGGCGGTGTCCTGGGATATGCAGCATTTGGATTCGCCATGATTTGGAATGGTACTTCACGTTTAATTGATCCGATGTCTTTCCCTGTAAAATCTTAACTCCTGCATTCACTGTTTCTTTTCATATAATTTATCAATAGTTAGCAAAGGAAATATTCCTGTCTCAATTTGTTGTTTAATTAATTTAAAATCTATATCCTCATCATGTGATTGGAACTCAACACCATCCATACAATAGATAGTGAAATTTAAGTTGCACTGCAAATGTTCGCAGGACTTGAATCACAAACAATTAATTGATGCTTTTCTTTAAATTATTCTATTTCTATTGGTAACATTTTCAGAAACTAGATTTTGGATTTGTTTATTTGTTACTTGGATTCTTTTCCCCAAAAGAAATAAGTCTAGGACTTCAACTGTCCTAACTGTGGATCTGGTAGCACCGGTATCAATAAGATATGATGCAGTTTGGCCATAAACTTCTGCATTTAAATATAGGCCACTGTGGTCTACCTCTAAGACAGCGCCAAGTACGCAATTTTCTTTCCCTCTCAGGCACCGTCATTTAGAATTCTCTGAACCAGAACCATCAGTTTCAAATAATGAGCATTGTTGTAATGCATTCTGGTTTGGATTCTGAAATTGTGACATGGCATTTTAAAATGAATTACTTTTAATTTTTTGCCATTTGATTGAAATTAAACCTAGGATTTCCCATTTGTGCAGGTGCAACATGCATCATTGGAGCTTGTCCCTGCATTGACATTTGTATTTGCACTGCAGGCATATTTTGAGTTTTCATACTTTGCTGCATTTGTACATTTCCGCCAGCATTGTTAGGATTATATCAACATTCCCTCTTCCAATGTCCAACTCTAAGACAGATGTGGCAAGCTGTAATCTTTATCATAGCAGCAATAACTGATCCAGATCCTGTTCCAACAGGAACACCTCTACCACTTTCTTCTCTGTGATATATTCATTCCTCCTTGACATCCCTGAAAACCAGACTGTGGCACAGCAACTCCCTGCATGTTTCCTTGATTTCCTACAAAAGAAGGGTTCTGAAAACCTTTCTGAGACAGCTTTGTTTGTGCTAAAATGAATTTTTCTTTTATCCTTTCCTGCTTCATGTCTAATTCATTGCTGCAGTATTTTGCATATCTTAGGATTTCATCTAGTGACTTATTTTGCCAACAGATCACACTTTGAAATATGTGTGAACAGATCTTTGGCTTCAGCCCTAAAACAAATTGGGATAGGAAAATACCCATATCCTTCTCCTAAGGATATTCATGTAGACTATGCTGCTGAAATACCAGCAACAATCTCTCCTAATACTTATGTACAGTCTCCTTTGGCTCTTGTGCGGTTCTTTTAATTTTGAACCAATCCATATATTTCAAAAAAGGAAACAACTGCCTCACACTTCTCCATCATCGTAGGAGAAGGTGCATTTGTCATAGCCACTCTCGCTGATTCCTCTCTGGGCCACTGCACTGCAGTCTTACATTCATACCATAAATCAGGAGGCACTACAATGTCAAAAAACATATTCAAATCAGTCCACAACACCTTTGAAATATTTATTAACCTTTCCGCTTATGCATACCACTGCATTGGCTCGTCTCTCACTTTAGGAAAATTGTTTGTGAGTGCTGCCAAATCACTATGCATACATGCCTCCTGTGATTTCTCTAAGTGGGTAAAATGTCACTTTTCCCTCACTCCCTTCTTCTTGCTTGCCTGTATTAGCTGCTTCCCTCATTTTCTTCTCATGTTTCTTAGCCCATTTGATTTCAAAATGTTCAGTTTCACCTCACTTGTGAATGTACTTGATCAATTCTATATTATTCAAATACAGTCCTGTAATCCTCATATTCTTGAATGCTCCGTCATCCAATTGAATCCTATAGCTTCTGTTTCGATGCACATTTTTTGTAAGATCGTTTTCATATTTTTAAACCATTTTAGTTAATTTGCAATGAACTATGGCTGCCCTTCTCATAGCCTCCTTGCACAAATACATTCATTCTTTCCTTTAGTACTGATCCATGTGCTCAAAATCCCAACATCCCCTTATTATTTCTTTTAGTTCAACCTTCACTTGAGAAACATATAAGGGCTTCAACTTTTCAACCTCAAATTTCTCAGGTGTTCCTGCACTCTCCGCCTTACTAGGTCCTGCTGTTTGATCAGACCAGGCTGGTACATATCCCTCCTAAGTTGCAACTATTTCTTCTGGTGGTATTGGGGCTGTGAGTACTAACACCCCTCCATCTATTTGTGCTTGCACCGCTAGTGGTGGCTTCCAGGCAACTATCTGTGAGTTCTGGGAAGTCAGAACAAATCCTGAGGTGGATAAACCTCAGGCAGCTAGTTGAGTCTCAAGTCTTGCCTCCCAAGTGGAGGAGCACTACTACCCTGGTTATAGATTGCGAATTGACAACAGATAATAGTGCTACTCAAGTCATTAGAGCTGTAGTAGTCACAGTTGGAATGGTAACTTGTGGTCGAGCTAGTACTGGTGAGGTAATTGGCAATATTTGTAGGGGGTCATTCAATTGAGGTTGCACCTTGACTTGCAGGAGCAGTTGGCTCTATCAAACTAGTACTAGCACCTGATTCACTCTGCTCTGCAGTGGTCACATGTGGTGGGAGGTCTCGAAGTCAACATTCTTTCTTGAAGGAATCTTTTTCCTTTCCTTTCTTAGCAGTCTCTGAGGTAAGTTGATAGAATGTAGTCCCTTCACTAACAGCTTTCCTCCATCTACTCATCGGGCATTCACATAATTTTTCACTGCCCTATTAGTCCTCCTCTCAAATTGTACCCTCTCCTTTTCCCTGGCAACTCTCTCCCAAGCATTAAATGCTTCATTTTTGATAGGTTTAGGCGGTGGCCTCATTTCATGCAATCTTCATTTCAAATGATCAAGAATGTTGGTGTAAAATGTTCCATATCTAGGAAAACTCAAGGCAACCTCCTGCTCAGTAATTCTTCTCCAAACGCGAAGCCAACGACATGCTCAGTAGCCATAATGTATGCGGGCGAACCCTCAGGAGGCGCCTCATCACCTTTGTGTACTGGAATAGTAACATCCTCTCTCACCAAATTCTTAAAATCTCTAAAACATTTCATCAAGACAGGTCAATTTGAAACCGAACAATTAAAGCGAATATTATGATTTTGTTCCATATATGTCAATTTTTTGTACAACCAATTAAATTCCAGTTATTTTTTTCACAATTCTTTATGACATACCAAATACAGTATTCACTTTTAGGAATCCAATCCCAGTGCGTCACTACAATGTCACTAACCAAACAAAGCGCAAAAACACACCTACTGGCCAATTCCAAAGCAAAACACTATGACCACAACCTCACTCCTCACAGCAGCTTACCCTCCGTAACAATTTTCATTGTACTTGCAAAACTAAATTATCAACATTTTTAAAACACTTCTTGTGTGCTCCACTAAAAGAAATACATTTCCCACACATTCAAGAATGTCTTCAACAGGATGTATGATGGAACCACACAAGCCATTACCACACATGGCTTTACAACATGGTTATTACAACAACTGTGACACTACCACGCAAGTCTTTACCCCGCATGCCTTCACAACTAAATTTGCATTGTTAAGGCATGTATAGTAAAGTTATATGCGTGGCAAAATCTTAGAAGGTAAGTATAGCCCCAAATTACAGAATATATATATATATATACACACACACAACACATATTTATATATATAGTGATCAAGGACACAGTCCATGTCCGAAACGCGTCTGAGACTGCACATTTCCCTCAAATAAAGAACCGTATATTGGCAACAGCATATTCTGTGTCCATGGTCCTATCTGTGCACGTCCGCATGAGGATATTGCCAGCAGATATATATATATATATATATATATATATATATATATATATATATATATATATATATATATATATATATATATATATGTAGACATGGTAATAATTTTAAAGAAATATATGTACATAAATATATGTATATATATTTTTGTTAAAAAATAAATATATATATATTTACATATATACTTTTTATATATATTTATAATTAAATATATATATACATACACACACACACAAACCCCAAAACCCATACCTACCCTAAACACTAAAAACCAAATAACACCCAAAAACCCACACCCACCCTATATGGATTTGTATCAATATACCAGTGGTAGATCAAGTTTCAGAAATAATTGAACCTGTGTCAATTGAAGTTTTAGATTGATTTACATTCTAAAAGGTCTCTCGTCCAGTTATGCTTCTTGGCCGATTAGCTTATTTAAACATCACTTTTAGTCCTTGGAGCAGTATCTCAGAGTGGGTGGATGAAAGGCATGATCCCATTTGATTTCCAAACACCTCGGGAATCAAGAACACCTCAAGATTTCTGATTATCCAAAACTTTGTAATATTTATTGATCATTTGCTTTTTTCTGTTGAAACATTTCAAACTGAAATTGAAATGCTGATGATGCCCACATTTATATTAAATTACATATATGGGAATCTTGGATAAACTGGGAAGAGTTTTGAGTGTCGTACAGTCAGGAAGGAAAGGAAGAGCTCCACTAAAATCTTCTTTCATTATTTTTCTCCTTGCCTCCAGGATAAAGGATCATGGCAATTATCTTGTTTTGACATGACCAGTGTCCATAAATAAGGATTGCTGTTAAGATCTTAGGGGCATATTTATAAAAAAGTTGCAAAATGCAGTACAGTAGTCAACCACACCCCATCCACAGTCCTGGAACTCAATCACCTGCTCCAGCCCTCCCAAACGGGCTTTCGCCCACGCCAGGGCACCGAGACCGCCTTGTTGGCCATGGTGGAGGAAGCTAGGAAGATTATTGATTCAGGAGGCACAGCTGCCATCATACTCCTGGACCTAAGTGCGGCCTGTGACACGGTGAACCACCAGATCCTGATTCACCATCTAATGAAATGAGGCGTACCCGGCAAGGTTCTATCGTGGCTCAAATCCTTTTTGAAGGACAGGTGTTTTCATGTGTTCTCAGGTGACACTCTGTCTAAATCAGTCCCCCTCAAATGTGGAGTCCCACAGGGCTCGTCTCTGAGCCCTACCCTTTTAAACGTTTATATGCACCCACTAGCGGAGACGATCGCCCCCTTTGGGATCCATATAGTTACATATGCCGACGACGCCCAGTTGGTGGTAGCTCTGACTCAGACCAACCATACTTCCTGAATCTCCACCACTGCCTGGAGGAAGTCACCAATTGGATGAGTCTTTCCCAATTAAAACTTAACGGCGATAAGACTGAACTCATGCTACTTGGTAGCCAGCTCACCTTTAAAGACAACAACATGTGGCCAGCCTGCATGGGCCCAGCACTCACACTGAAAAAAGAAATAATAAGTCTGGGTGTTTGGCTGGACCAAGATCTTTCTTTCAAAGTCCAAGCCAGAAAAAACGACTGCACTCTGCTTCGGCCTACTTAGAATGATTTGCAAAGTTCTGCCACTGCTACCAGAGCAAGTCAAAAAAATTCTGGTCCAAGCTCTTATCCTATCAAGCATAGATTATAGCAATTCCCTGTACCTGGGCGCCACCCTTTATGCAATTTCAAAACTGCAGATCGTGCAGAATTCTGCTGCAAGGCTGCTTACGAGAAACCATAAACGAAGCTCCACTAAACCGGCACTTCACACACTCCATTGGATACCAGTATAAGAAAGAATCCACTTCAAGGCCTTGTGCATCATCCATAAGTTCCTAGGGGGTAATGGGCCTCCTATTATTGAATCCTTTATTTGTCCTTACAAGGCCCATAGAAGCCTCCGCTCGGATGAGATGCACCTCGTGGTACCAAGGATAAGGAAGACCAGAAGTGGAGGCCGTCGCTACACCTACAATGCCTCCAAGCTGTGGAACAGCCTTCCGTTGCAGCTGCGGAAGCAACCCAATCATCTCGTTTTTTGTAAACAACTCAAAACCTGGCTCTTTCCTTAAAAGGCAGTTCCGATTCTAGTGATCATACAGCGCTGGGATGCTTGCGGGTAGCCATGCGCTATATAAAAATCCCTTCTATTCTATTCTATTTTATTCTACAGCAAATAAAGTTGCTGCACTCTGTTGTGTAAACAGGAAAGAAAGTGGTGCAGTTCTGCCCTTACCCTACACTTGTGGCTGCCGTGCACCAGTGCAAGCACCCTCACAAAATTGTGCAAGCATGTCTGAATTTTAGACAGCAGAGTTATTTGCAGGGATTTGTCCCTTCCTGTACAAAAACTATGCTTTAAAGGATTTTTCCTTGTTGTATGTGTGTTGCAGGCTGCAGCACTCATGCAAAAAGGAAGAAACAAGGAGAAATGAAAACTTCTCATTGTTTCACCTGCCTCATTTTAGCGCAAATCCCTGTCTACAATTCTTTGTCTATGCACCACCCATCGAACCCCCACTTGACACAAAGTAACGGAAGGCAGCACAGTGCGCTTCATTGCGTTTCTTTTGGTTACAAAGTAATGCAAATTGTTATTTGCGTTGGTTTGTAAATCACAGCTGAAGACTTTGCATTGGGTTGCTTAAAAAAGTAATGCACACCCAAGGCAAACTCTTTGTAAATCAGGGCCTGATGCTTTTGACACATGGAACATGACTCCTTATTCCCTTTGCTGGAGGCATGCAGGCATCCAGCTGGTCATGCTGCTGTACTAGGCTTTTTTCTCACTGGCAACTGTTCAGGAAATGTTTCTGGTTTTACAGATTGAACTGAAAAGAAAATATTGTAATTATTAAGTGATGTCTGTGGACTTTTTCGTTGCTACTTCCATCAATCTAATTTATCCTCCACTAAATTAAGTTCCAGAAGAGTCTGGAGCCTAGCCTTGAAGAAGAGCCACATTCATATTTAGCAGACATTCCATTTTGGCTATTAATATTACTGATTTTTTCAATTGCTAAAAATCCTTGATAATTTGATGCATTATACTGAATACATATTTAATATACACTTGACTTCAGAGGAATAGTTCATATTCATCTTCAATAACCTGCATATGGAACATACAGCAGTAATTTGCGGCCCGCCAACGCTTTTCATGCGGACACTTGGTAAACAGAAGTACTCTGCAACTGTTTACTAGGCAGGCGTCCAACAATCAGGTGGATTTGAGATAACAGCAGTAGGCTATACAGACTCGAAGGTTACTCTCACAATTCCTGTCCTAATGTGAACAGGAGCAGAACAGATGCGCCTTTGAGGGTTCATCCTTTATTTATTAGATACATTTAATATTTAGGGGTCATATCAACAAGGGCTTTATCTCTGCTTTTTTGGCTTTAAAAGCCAAAAAAGCAGAGATAAAACTAGCACCCTATCAACAACAGGGTGCTAACATGCAAATTGGCATGTTAGCACCCTTTTACTCTACGCTTCCCCTTGCATCTCTAATGAGATGCAAAGGAGGCGTTCCAGAGTAAAATATTAGGAGAAATGTCGCTAAGCGACATTTCTCCTATTATCAAGAATATCACTAACCCTGTTAGAGACAAAAAAAGCAGCGCTAACCTCGGTTAACGCTGCTTTTTTACGTCTGGTATTTTGCTGACTTAGCCATGATATCCTATGTAAGGAGGATATCATGGCTAAGTTTGTCTGTCCCTTTCAACAATCTAACGTGAGATTATCGCTGGGTTTCCAGCGATAATCTCACGTTAGCCACTTAGCGTGAGGATTTTTATCGCTATTGAGGTAAGCGTTGCTAATAGCACGCTATCTCAGCGATAAAAATAAGCGCTAGCCGGCGATAATTATCCTAGCACTAAGTGCGCTTAGTGATAATTATCGCCGGTTGTTGTTGATATGCCCCTTAGTTATTATCATTGTTAATAGATGTGCACCTAAAGCACTGTGCCAAACCCAATGTTCTGCTCAGTACTGTTACTTTAGGAACAGACATAGCTTCAGAAATGCTAATAGGACAGAATGCCAACACCTAAGTTTTGGGAGGCATGGTCCCCTATGCACATTTCTTTCTGCCGACCAACACAGGCAGGCATCCATGCTGCCCAAATGCACATCCCAGACGGTACTTTTTGGCTCCGAGAAAAGACTTAAGAATGTCTATGTTCTATAACATGCCATAACTGCCAAACCTATTCACATTCCTCTCTCTATTAAGATTATTACTCGAACAAGCAACATTGAACATATCTTTCTCCTCTAAACAAGCTTTATTGACATCATTGCACATGTCCTTTTCCAAAATATGACCACAACTGGCAACATTATGCAAACCTTTCACGTCTAACATGGCCATCTACAGCTTATTAAGCAGACTTTTCTGATTCGACAAGACCGTCACTGGCAACACTGAAAATATCTCTGAACTCTAACTTGGCAATCACCAGTGGGGTTTCTCGGAGCCCATTGTTTTCCTTCAACAAAACCATCACCAGCAACAGCTAGTACCTGTCTTCCAGTACGAGCATAACTGACAATCTTGAGCATATCCCTTTCCTGCAGTACAGCATCAGCACCCGCACTAGGCACAGCACTTTCCTCCAACACAGCCATTGATTGCAGTACTGAAGATATTTTCAACCAACCACTGAGAAGACTACGCTCTGCCTCCATTTCACTTGCCCATACTCTCTGCTTCTACTGAAGCAGACGTGGAGGACGCTCCTTTTCCCACGTCACAGAAAAGACCTGGGACAGCCTCCCCACATACCTCTGGACCATCACCTCACTTCCGGAATTCCAAATGGCCCTCAAGACCTGGCTATTTGAACAAGTCTCCGAGACCTGCAAGCACCTGGATACCCTATCAAGTGATTAGCAGCGCTTTATAAATCCTGATTGAATGATTGATCCCTCACCTCAAAATGACCACCACAAACAACAATGAGCACGTTTTTATATTCATGTGGAAAGGAGATATGATCTAGGAGGTAAAATGCTTTATTTGTAACCAGGAATTCTAGGTTCTAATGCCTGATTTGATACTTCCCCAGACAACTTTCTCAGTTTGTCAAAATCGATACATCTTAATATTCGGGGTAAGCAGAATTTGTATAATTTGCTTTTGCGTAACTATGCAAAATTTCAGTAAAATTCTGTAAAATTGTAACTGTGAAGTGCAAATCTGTCATTTAGCGATATATTTTAATGTGAAATGCATCCTCACGCCAATTTTTGATAAGCAAAAGCATTTTGCTGTAAAAAATATTGCAAAAAGTACATGTTACAAGCAGTAATTGTTTGCATTTTAGCCGTTCACGGTATTGCCCTGGCTGCTGTAAAATGTTACCAGGGAAGGAGCATAATTGCATGACATGGAATAATGGCATAGAATTATATAGGCACAGATCTACAATGATTTTATATCAGGCTGTGTCACTCTTGTAGCACAGTCCCAATGCAAAATCATTTTTGGCACTACTAAGCCATGCATAGCCACTTTGTGGGGCTGTGTGTGGTTTAGTAAATACTAAGTGACACAAGACAGTCACAGCTTAAATGGGTGTAGCATGGGCATTCCCATGCATCCATTCATGTATTTTGATTCAAACCTAGATGTACATGGACTTGTCAAACTGAGTTTGTACCAAAATGATGCCCCAACCAGACAGAGGCATAACAGGAGAAATATCTTTATTTCTCCTCGTTACGTCCTCTTTTCATCCTGCAGCACACATGGAAAGAGGAATATGTCTCTAATGATTGTTTTTGTGCAGGAAGCTGTCCCTTACTGCACATAAACCACCCCGGTCTTTAACAGAGGCAGCCTTCCACAATGGAGCAAGGGTGCCAGCGCTGGCCCTAGGCCAGCAAGAGAGAGGGCAGGGATGCACCATATCTTTGTAGATATGGATCATTAATGTTCTTTCCTTTTCATGCAATGCGAGCAGCAAGTTCTGTTGCTGTGCCCCATTGAGTGAAACAAATAGTAAACATGCCCCATAATGTGAAGATTTGTAATGTTACATGTGCCTTACTGTGTTGTGGTTTACCAAGTTCACTTTCAGAAAGCACCCCACAAACTAGCAAACTATATTGTCTTATGACATTTTGTAGGTATATTGATATTTATATATAGCAAACCTAGCTCTTGAGCAACACAGATCATTATGCTATAGGAGGTGCCTTGATACGATACAAGATTGTTGGAATGGGGTTTGAGGTAAGTAGACACCTACAATTGGTAATAAGTCCACAACCACAATATAAGGTCCAGTCAAGCTCTCATTGAATTATTCTCTTGATAAACCATTTATAGCTGGCTGGAGGCAGGCAGGCTTAGCTTAGGAGACATTCAAAAACATGAATACATTAAATATATAAGACACAACACACAATAAAAATCCAGCACCAATTTAAAGACATATGAACTATTTTTATGATTAAAATGGCATCAAAACAACAAGAATCCAATGTAGGGAACTGGAGATATGAATTTTTGAAGAATAAACATATTCTAGTACCTAAAAGCCAAAGGCATCAAAGGACATATGATCACGCTTGACCAGGACAAAGTCAACGTTTCAGGCCAACCACGATGGAGGGGGTCAGATGTACTTAGCGGTAGGGTGTGGTCAAGTTTTTACCTTCTGACTTAGTCACTTTTTTGGAGCTTTTTCTCTCAACATCGAGCGAGGCTCCTTGTCAGGCCATTTCCGGGTTCGACGACAGTAGCTTGGCTCACCTCGATGCCTTGGTCAACTCATGGAGGTCTTTGTCAGTGATGAAAAGCTCTGGAGCTCCAGCAGGGAAAAATGGAATATTAGGCCAAGTGATGGTCCGACATCGCCGTCTTGACTCTCGTAGACATGTCGATCACCTTATGGAGCTTTTTGACAAAAATTCTCCAAATCCTCTCAAACTTCTGGATCTTCTTCCAGAAGGTCCTTTTGGGGTTCAAAAGTGTCCACAGTACCATTCCAAAGTTGCAGAAGCTCTGAGTTGCTCCTTGGGATGTTGGAACTATGTCTCCCATAATGCACCTGGCCAAATTCTTTAAAGTCCAGGTGAAGGTCGTAAGCTGGTTTCTTTTTGCTGGAGATGATGCAGGTGGAGCTTGTTTAACTGGTTGCTTTTAGGGAGTGTACTTTTTCACTTTTTAAAGCATGGCAAAATCCTCAGGGCTGTAGTTCCAAAGTGTGCAGCAGGTGCAGTCATTCAGAGCGCAACCCTCTTGGTGCAGGCCAGGGTTCCAGCAGTGCAGCATTTTCTTCTTTTAGTTTCTATCCTTTTAATACTTTGAAGTATACTTTCAGCTCACTCCTATCAATAGTTATACTTTATTTAAGTATTCCTATGTTAGCCTATGGAACCAATGTGCTACAATGGGGAAACATGAAATTGGCAGTTAGTCACTCACCACAGCATATAAAACATATTTTCAAATGTCCCTGCTTATTGTTACAAGGTACCCTACTACTAGGGCACTTAGGGGAGACCTGAGAGATTAAATTTTTAAAAATAGGGTAGTTTAAGACTTTGGAAGTACCTTGAATTACAAATTCAAGTTTGCATATAATATAATTGTAAAGCAGGGCTGCCTTGAAAATGACAGCTGGAAACACAGTAGAATACACTTGAGTGCATTAAGTCTACTGGGCCTCTAAATCTACATGCCCTACTGTTGGAAACCGGGCAACCGGGTTAGCAGTCACCAGGTTCCCAGCACAATGGTAGCTTGGCTCGAGCGGTTGGGGGTCAGGCACCGTGTTAAGCGTACGTCACACCCTCACAATAACCATGCGTTCATCCGTTCCAAAAATGACACTACACCGTAAAAATTATGAAAGAAAGTAGTTTGTCTTTATCTTATTTTCTCTTAGTTGCAGGGTTCATAAAATAAACACAGTACCATAAGATTCTCCTTTAAAAGGGCAGGTCAAATAAATAATACCACAGTAGGGTTTCAATAAATAGGATCAGGTCATAAATAAGCAAGGAATAAATAGGGGTGCAATAAATACAAATGGCTAATAAATACTGTCAGACAATAAATACAACGCAGGAATAAATACAGTCCGACAATAAATACAGTCAATAAATAAAGCACCTTCAATAACCTAAATAACACAATTAATGACAATTACAGTTCACATCACTTTCCTGAGGTAGTTTGGTTTTACTATGCCCAAATACAGCTTGTGGTCATTTGGATGACATGGGGGGTGTCCCACCTAGATTGGTAAAGGCTGGGCCTGAACTGAGGTAGAATAAGGGTAACCTAAGGATCTGGTTCTCCCAAAATACACAACCCCTCACAGAGGTCACTGCACCAGTCTCAGTTCACCCCTGGCACTCCCAGGCTGGTTCTAACACCCCTCTACCCCCTAGAATGGTCTTTTAGGGCTCCACAGGGCCTCAGATGCCCTTTCTACCACTTACTGCCCTTTTCACGATGATCGGCTCCGCTCGGCGCCGGGTCGAAGTCGCTGGGCGGCTCCGGTTCGATGTCGCTGGGCGGCCTCGGTTCGGTGTCGCTGGGCGGCTCCGGATCGATGTCGCTGGGCTGTTCCGGATCGATGTCGCTGGGCGGCCTCGGTTCGATGTCGCTGGGCTGCTCCGGCTCGATGTCGCTGGGCTGCTCCGGCTCGATGTCGCCTTCCGGCGTCGCAGGGTCACGGTCTCCCCGCTTCCGGGTGTCTCCGGAGTGCGACCTCCACTCCCGACCTCCGGCGTGCTTCACCTCAGATTCCGGCGTCTCCGGAGTGCGATCTCCACTCCCGACCTCCGGCGCGCTTCACCTCGATCTCCGACGACTCCGGAGTGCGATCTCCACTCCCGACCTCCGGCGCGCTTCACCTCGACCTCAGGTGACTCCTTACTCGACCTCCGGTGCCTCTCCACGACCTCCGTCGGCGCCCTCTATCGACCTCTGGTGGCTCCGGGTACGACGTCTGCTTTCTGTCAGCGCCGCTTCTCCACCTCAGGCCTCAGGTCTCCAGGCTTCTCGACGTCAGGGCTCCAGGAGGACACCGCTAAACAGGTCAGGAGCTTGCTGGTCTTTTTCTTTAAGGCCTCTTCACAATATTTAGGTCCTTAAGATGGTTTTTCTGGTCTTGGTCCCACACAGGGCTCTAGGCTGGGCTTGGTCAGTAGGGACTAGCATCAAGGGTGGGTTTCTGGACCCCACTCCAAGCACTGGTTTCCACCCCTGCTGCCTTACTCCGACCTCCTTCTGAACTGGTCCTCTCTCCTCTCTAGTCAGATGCCAACTGCCACTCTGAGATGGCCTCCCAACATTCTAAACTGCCTCTCCCTGTCACAGGGTTCCAGAATGTTGCAGAAGGTTCTAGAAATCTCTAGTGGGTTCTGATTATGTCACAGGTGACAATGGGTGGCCACCATTTTGTGTCTCAGGCCCTCAGACAGAAGTTCCAGGGGTAGGGAAAATGGCTCCCTGACCCTGCATCGACACTAAAAAGTCTGGTGGTTCCCAAAAAGGAAAAATTATAACAGGGTTTGAGGCAAAAGTGGGACTAAATAAATAATGATGAGGAGGGACCACCCAAAGGGCTGACAGGTCTAACACGCGTTCCCCCCAGCTGAAAGTGGGGAGAACTACCCAACCCCTTGGGAGTTCTCATCACTAAGGCGGAAATACCTTGAGAGACCGTCTGCATTGGCGTGGTCCTCTCCAAGCCGATGTTCCACCTGAAAGTCCATTCCCTGTAGGGAGATAGACCACCTTAGCAACTTGGGATTCTCCCCCTTCATCTGCATCAGCCACCGAAGGGGTCTGTGGTTGGTCTGAACTAGGAAGTGCGAGCCAAACAGGTATGGCCGCAACTTCTTCAGAGCCCATACCACTGCAAAGGCTTCACGCTCTATTGCACTCCACTTCTGTTCCCTGGGAAGTAGTCTCCGGGATAGGAAGACCACGGGTTGATCCAGACCCTCTTCATTGAGTTGCGATAACACTGCCCCAATGCCATGTTCCGATGCATCCGTCTGGACAATTTACTCCTTGGAAAAGTCTGGGGCCCTTAAGACCGGGGCCTCGCACATGGCTTGCTTCAGTTTCACAAAGGCCTGCTGGCAAGCCTCCGTCCAGACTAGCCGTTGAGGTTGCTTCTTGGACGTAAGCTCCGTGAGGAGGGCCACAATGGTCCCATACCCCTTCACGAAGCGGCGGTAATATCCGGTGAGGCCCAGAAAAGCTCGGACCTCAGTCTGAGTCTTGGGGGGTTCCCAGGCCATGATTGCCTCGATTTTTGCCTGGAGGGGTTGCACCGCTCCCCTACCCACCAAGTGTCCAAGGTACACTACCGACCCCTGCCCGATCTGGCATTTACTGGCCTTGATCGTTAAACCAGCGTGTTTCAGGGCCTGGAGAACAGCTTGCAGGTGACGCAAGTGATCCTCCCAGCTGTTACTGAAGACGGCAATGTCGTCCAGATAAGCAGCAGAGAAACTCTCCATTCCGGCGAGGATCTGGTTCACCAGACGCTGAAACGTGGCAGGGGCGTTCTTGAGCCCAAAGGGCATCACGCAGAACTGGTAGTGGCCCTTGGGCGTGGAGAAGGCTGACCTTTCCTTAGCTCCATCAGTCAGAGAGATCTGCCAGTACCCGGATGTAAGGTCAAAGGTACTCAGATATTTGGCAGCTCCCAGCCGGTCAATCAGTTCATCCGCCCTTGGGATCGGATGAGCATCAGTCTTGGTTACTGAGTTCAGTCCCCGGTAGTCCACACAGAACCTCAGTTCCGGTTGGGCACCCGGTGGTACAGCTTTTGGTACTAGTACCACCGGACTGGACCAGGGGCTGCTGGAAGGTTCAATCACTCCTAGCTCCAGCATCTTAGTGACTTCACTGTGAATGCTGGCCTTCACCTTGTCTGTCATCCGGTAGATCTTTGACTTCACAGGTGGGCTGTCTCCTGTGTCCACGTCATGGACGCACAGGTGAGTCCTACCCGGAACAAGGGAGAACAACGAAGAGTACTGCCCCAGGACCTGGCGGAAGTCCTCCTGCTGTTCAGGAGTTAGGGACGGGGAGAGAATCACTCCCTCCACCAACCCATCCTTCTCTTGAGACGCAAATAAGTCGGGGAGAGGCTCGCTTTCCACGTCCTCTGCTCCGTCAGTCACCATCAGCAATATGACTTCGGGCCTCTCATGGTGGGGTTTGAGGCGGTTGGCATGCAGCTCCCGTAGGGGCTGACGAGGGGTCTTCAGGTCCACCAAGTAGGTAGCCTTACCCTTCTTCTCCAACACCTCAAAGGGTCCTGACCAGCGATCCTGGAGGGCGCTAAGCTCTCCTGGTTCGATCACCCACACCTTCTGGCCAGGCTCCAACTCCACCGGGTGAGCATTGTGGTCATACCACGCCTTCATTACTGCTTGGCTGGCCTCCAAGTTGTCAGAAGCTTGCTTCCACAACTTAGCCATTTGGCTCCGGAAGGCTAGCATGTAGCTCACCACGTCCTGGGGAAGCTTTCTGGGAGTTCTTTCCCATCCGTCTCTCACCAGGCTGAGAGGTCCACGCACAGGGTGCCCATACAAAAGCTCGAAGGGGCTGAAGCCCACTCCCTTCTGTGGCACTTCCCTGTAAGAAAACAATAGACAGGGTAGGAGGACGTCCCATTTCCTCCGCAGGCTTTCAGGCAGACTTCTGATCATGCCTTTCAAGGTCTTATTGAACCTCTCTACCAGACCATTGGTCTGGGGGTGGTAAGGAGTGGTGAACCGGTAGGTCACTCCACACTCCTTCCACATCGCCCGCATGTATGCTGACATAAAGTTGGTCCCCCTGTCGGACACAACTTCCTTGGGAAAACCCACTCGGGTAAAGATTCCCATCAGGGCCCTAGCCACAACAGGTGCAGTAATGGTCCTCAGAGGTATGGCCTCTGGGTACCGTGTGGCATGATCCACCAGAACCAGGATAAACCTGTGACCAGCTGTAGTAGGCGGATCTAATGGACCCACAATGTCGATGCCCACCCTTTCAAAGGGGGTGCTAATGACAGGAAGTGGTTCCAGGGGAGCTTTCAGCTTCACCCCTGTTTTCCCACTGGCTTGACAAGACACACACGTCCGGCAGTAGGTGTCGGACGACACTTTCATCTGAGGCCAATAAAAGTGTGGGACAAGCCGGGCAAAGGTCTTGTCTTACCCCAGGTGTCCTGCCAAGGGGATTTCATGAGCCAATTCCAGAAGGAAGGCTCGGTAACGTTGAGGGACAACCAAGGCCCGTGACGATCCGTGCATGGGTGCCTTGGGTTCACTGTAGAGGAGGCCATCCTCCCAGTAAATGTGGTAGTTCCCCTCAACGTTACCTGCTGCCTGGGCTTCGGCCTGTCGCCTCAGTCCCTCAAGGGTAGGACACTCCCTCTGGCCCTTGCAGAATTCCTCCCTGGTCGGCCCTCCCTCCACGTGCCACTCGGCCGGGATGGGTAGGTTCTCCAGTTTGGTAACATCCCCCTCCGCGGACTCCTGGTCCACCACCTCCGGTGGCCTATCCGTCACACGGGGCGCGGATGCCGAGGCAGGCTCCTCCTGTCCTCGGTTCTTCCCTTGATTGGCAGCCGGCGGTGCCTTTGTTCCAGGCTCCCGCCTAAACGAACTCCCCCTCCGGGTAGTCGCAGACCTTGTGCTGACACAGGCCCAGTCAGGTGTACCCAGCATCTCAGCATGAGTCCGGTATTCTACCTCCTTCCAAGCATTATGCTCCATGTCATTCCCCAGCAGACAATCGACTGGCACGGCAGGGCTTACGGCAACTCGAAGTAACCCTGCAACCCCTTCCCATTCAAATGGAACCTCGGCCACCGGATAGTGGCCCATTCTGCCGTCAGCCATCGCAGCGGGGTGGAGTACATGGGGAATCACCTGCTCTGGAGACACCAGTTGGCTACGTACCATAGTCATACTGGCTCCTGTGTCTCTCAGAGCCTCCCCTCTTTGGCCGTTGATGGTGACCCACTGCCCATACTTTGTGGTATTTGCGGGCACCTGGATCTTAGGAACCATCTCCCGTTCTCCCAGGGACACTAAAGTGACACCCGACCACTCCCTTCCCTTATCTAAGGGCATCTCCTCCCCGAGCACTACACTAGCTACTCCGGGGGCCTTTCCTCCGATGGGAGGGGGTGGTCTTTTCGGGCACTTCACATCTCCCTTATAGTGTCCGACACCACCGCACTCGTAGCAATGGACAACCCTTGGCTGCTGACTCTGGCCAGGATTAGGGTTTCTGGGTGGGTTAGCCCTAGGGGTGAATCCTGTTCCCTTCCCTTGGAAACTATTTTGGGGGCCTTTAGAGAACTCCGTTCTCTTTTCCCCTCCCTCTTTCTTCTGGGGGGCGCCCTGTCCGGTCTTTTGAGAGTCCCCTCCAGTCCCCCTTGTGGACACCCGGATACTAGCCCAAATGTCCGCCTCCTCAGCAAGCTTCCGGGGATTGGTCAGCTTGCTATCCACCAGGTGTTGACGCAGTTCAGGGAAACATTTTTCGAGCAGGTGTTCCTTCAACATCAAATCAAACAACCCCTCGTAGTCCCTCACCTCACTGCCTTGTATCCAACCCTCTAATGCCTTCTTTGCATAGTCCAGGAAATCCACCCAATTCTGTGTGCCCAGTTTGTGGCTACCCCGGAACTTCTGTCTATACTTCTCGGTGTTAGTCCAAACTTCCTCACGAGCGCCACTTTCATGGTGGGGTAGTGGGTCTGCTCATCCTGCTCTAGGGCCAATAATGTATCCCTACCAGCTGGAGGCATGTATTTATACAATCCCCCTCCCCAATACTTCTCTGGAACCCCATGGGCTCTTAAAGAGACCTCATAGGCCGCTAGCCACTTGGTGATATCATCCCCTGCACTATAGCTAGCTACTATGTCTTTTGGCAGATAGGGTTTGGGTTCCCTGGTGATTTCTTTGTCTTTGCTGCCACCTTTAGGAACAGTTTGTGCCCCGACTCGTAGGATCTGGAGATCTATCTCCTTGAGCCTCAACTCGTGAGCCATCCTCCGTTCCTCCTTCTCTTTCTCCAGCTCCGCCAACTTCCATGTGAGCTGTCTTTTCTCCCTCCGGTCAGTTAATTCTACTTCTGATAAGCCGCCACTAGAGACACTGCTGCCCTTCCTTGAAAGTGTTCTGGGCCCCTCTACTAGGTTCCCCACCTCAGGTTGGTACAAACCAGCCCCCTCGCGGTCAGTCTCTCCATCCCTGTCCTCCTTTTCAGCCTTACTTTCTCGTCGTGCCTCCCCCCAAGCCCTCAAGCTGGTTTGGAGCTCACCCTTCTTTGCACCTTGGGGACAAAACACCCCCTCTCGCTCACAAAACTCTCTGAGTTGGGCCACAGTGTAGGTTTCCACATCCTCCAACACAAACTCCAATTTGCCCACTCAGGATTGAAGACAGTTGCTTACAGAAGCTATGCAGGGGGGTACCTTTTGTAATACCTCCTCCCACCACCAGAAGTAAATTTGGAAAAAACAAAACTCAAAATTAGGAAGTCCGCTTGGAGAAAACTCCCGGTGTAGGCCTATGGACTACCCACAGTTATTGTCGAGTGGACGCAAGCACAGCTCAATCCCACCACTGAACACCAATTTTATGTTGGAAACCGGGCAACCGGGTTAGCAGTCACCAGGTTCCCAGCACAATGGTAGCTTGGCTCGAGCGGTTGGGGGTCAGGCACCGTGTTAAGCGTACGTCACACCCTCACAATAACCATGCGTTCATCCGTTCCAAAAACGACACTACACCGTAAAAATTATGAAAGAAAGTAGTTTGTCTTTATCTTATTTTCTCTTAGTTGCAGGGTTCATAAAATAAACACAGTACCATAAGATTCTCCTTTAAAAGGGCAGGTCAAATAAATAATACCACAGTGGGGTTTCAATAAATAGGATCAGGTCATAAATAAGCAAGGAATAAACAGGGGTGCAATAAATACAAATGGCTAATAAATACTGTCAGACAATAAATACAATGCAGGAATAAATACAGTCCGACAATAAATACAGTCAATAAATAAAGCACCTTCAATAATCTAAATTACACAATTAATGACAATTACAGTTCACATCACTTTCCTGAGGTAGTTTGGTTTTACTATGCCCAAATACAGCTTGTGGTCATTTGGATGACATGGGGGGTGTCCCACCTAGATTGGTAAAGGCTGGGCCTGAACTGAGGTAGAATGAGGGTAACCTAAGGATCTGGTTCTCCCAAAATACACAACCCCTCACAGAGGTCACTGCACCAGTCTCAGTTCACCCCTGGCACCCCCAGGCTGGTTCTAACACCCCTCTAGCCCCTAGAATGGTCTTTTAGGGCTCCACAGGGCCTCAGATGCCCTTTCTACCACTTACTGCCCTTTTCACGATGATCGGCTCCGCTCGGCGCCGGGTCGACATCACTGGGCGGCTCCGGTTCGATGTCGCTGGGCGGCCTCGGTTCGGTGTCGCTGGGCGGCTCCGGATCGATGTCGCTGGGCTGTTCCGGATCGATGTCACTGGGCGGCCTCGGTTCGATGTCGCTGGGCTGCTCCGGCTCGATGTCGCTGGGCTGCTCCGGCTCGATGTCGCCTTCCGGCGTCGCAGGGTCACGGTCTCCCCGCTTCCGGGTGTCTCCGGAGTGCGACCTCCACTCCCGACCTCTGGCGCGCTTCACCTCAGATTCCGGCGTCTCCGGAGTGCGATCTCCACTCCCGACCTCCGGCGCGCTTCACCTCGATCTCCGGCGACTCCGGAGTGCGATCTCCACTCCCGACCTCCGGCGCGCTTCACCTCGACCTCAGGTGACTCCTTACTCGACCTCCGGTGCCTCTCCACGACCTCCGTCGGCGCCCTCTATCGACCTCTGGCGGCTCCGGGTACGACGTCTGCTTTCTGTCAGCGCCGCTTCTCCACCTCAGGCCTCAGGTCTCCAGGCTTCTCGACGTCAGGGCTCCAGGAGGACACCGCTAAACAGGTCAGGAGCTTGCTGGTCTTCTTCTTTAAGGCCTCTTCACAATATTTAGGTCCTTAAGATGGTTTTTCTGGTCTTGGTCCCACACAGGGCTCTAGGCTGGGCTTGGTCAGTAGGGACTAGCATCAAGGGTGGGTTTCTGGACCCCACTCCAAGCACTGGTTTCCACCCCTGCTGCCTTACTCCGACCTCCTTCTGAACTGGTCCTCTCTCCTCTCTAGTCAGATGCCAACTGCCACTCTGAGATGGCCTCCCAACATTCTAAACTGCCTCTCCCTGTCACAGGGTTCCAGAATGTTGCAGAAGGTTCTAGAAATCTCTAGTGGGTTCTGATGATGTCACAGGTGACAATGGGTGGCCACCATTTTGTGTCTCAGGCCCTCAGACAGAAGTTCCAGGGGTAGGGAAAATGGCTCCCTGACCCTGCATCAACACTAAAAAGTCTGGTGGTTCCCAAAAAGGAAAAATTATAACAGGGTTTGAGGCAAAAGTGGGACAAAATAAATAATGATGAGGAGGGACCACCCAAAGGGCTGACAGGTCTAACACCTACCATATAGGCCATTGTACCTCCCCTGACTACCGTCATTAATACTGTTATTTCCTCTGGCCAGCTTCCCGCTATAAGGAAAACGGCGGTGGTAAAACCTCTGCTTAAAAAGGCCTCTCTTGACCCGACAGAATTAAAAAACTTTCGGCCCATTTCCCTATTGCCCGTTCCAGGTAAGATCTAAGAAAAACATCTCAACCGCCATCTTAGTTCCTACCTGAATGAACATCAATTACTAGATGGCTCACAGCATGGGGTCAGGAGTGAACACAGTACGGAGACGGCCTTAACCGTTGTCTTTAATAACACAGGTCGACGCTGGTCATTCTACTTTACTGATCCTCCTGGATCTGACGGCAGCTTTTGACACCATCACTCCTGTTAGACTGTTGGGAAGGCTTCGGGAAATTGGGATAGAGGGTTCTGCATTTAATTTGCTCTCTTCGTTTCTTTTGAACCGATCACAAAGAGTTAAGATGGGCCAATATTTCTCTGCCCTGATACATTGGTCTTGTGGAGTTCCTCAGGGATCTTCATTGAGTCCCACCCTTTTCAATATCTATGTAGCACCGCTCGCTACTGTGGTAAGGTCTTTTGGCCTAGAAATGCTTTCCTATGCCGATGACACTCAGATTTTGATATCCATCACTGAGAGTGTCTCTGCCTCAGCACTCAATTTTAAAAACTGCATGCGGGCAGTGGCTGCATGGATGGTTGAGAACTATTTAAGACTCAATGGGGATAAAACGGAGGTCCTAATTTTCGGTGGCAAGATTGACATTTGGTCATAGGCCTGGTGGCCTGATTCGTTTGGATCCTGCCCCAGCCCATGTGCTACTGCCAAGAATTTAGGTATTATTATGGACTCCACGCTCTCCCTGGGCTCTCAAATAAACTTAGTCATTTAGAAGTGCATCCTTGTCGTCAAGTGTATGCCCGCCCTCTATCAAACAAAGGTTTTAGAGGGCGAGGACTGGTCAATGATGAAGCATGACACCAGGTGGTGTGTGAGACCAGTCTGTAACTTTTTGTGAAATGCCCACACTCACGACGTTCTTGTAACTCGTTTGGGTTATCACACTAGGAGCAGCTCTTTGTGGTAAACATTTATAGTGGAGGCTGCTAGCTCCTAGAACCCCATGCCTCTTGTTCCCCCTCCACATATTTAGTGGAGTCTTTTTGTGTGCTAATCTCAAATAAATAGGACAGCCTCTACCTGTTTTGGGATGATACGGACTCTCACGAAGATTTTCCATTTTTTGTCCCTTCCCTCACGCAAACAGGCGGTGCTGGCCCTTGTGGTGTCCAGGTTGGACTACAGCAATGCACTTTACTTGGGGATTAATAAAGGACTCCTTCATCGACTCCAATTAGTGCAGAACACCGCCGCCAGGCCGGTGATGGATCTCCCTAAATTCCACTCAGTATCAGCCACTATTAGTAGCTTGCATTGGCTCCCGTTGGGTAGGAGAATTGTGTTTAAAGCCTTGTGTCTAGTTCACAAGGCTGTTCACAAAAAGGGGTCAGAAGGCATCAATAGAATGTTCCAAAGATACTGTCCTGGGAAAGGGCCTTAGATCCGCAAGTAAGAACCAGGTTATAGTTCCTAGGGCTAGAAAAGCCAGATGGGGGGGGGGGTCTTTCTCTCTGATAGGGGCCAAACCTCTGGAATTCCCTCCCTTCCCCTGTCTCCTCCTTGGAGTCTCATCTGGTTTTTCGGAAGTCCTTGAAGACCTGGCTTTTTACCTGTCCTAATGCTGTGTTTAACCTGAATCTTTAAGTGCTGGCGCTGTCGGATATCTCCCACTATAAAAAGAATGATGGATTTAACCCAGATCTCTTGACTGGGGTGAATGTTTTGATTTGTCCTGCATTCCGTCCATCAATTGTGTGTCTTTTACTTTCTTGCCCTAAGTGCGCCAGGTATGCCCAGACGTGCGTCCCTTGCTCTCCATGCCACTGGAATCAAGCTATCCTGGCTGATGAGGGGTGAAACCCCGAAACCGGTCTTAGGATGCTTGGTTCCAGTCCAGGGAGGACCTGGCTTGGCAGTTCGGGCTGGACTGTTCCCATGAGGCACAGGGTCAAGACTGATTTGCATATGGCTGGGTTCAAACTGGAATGGCACGGTGAGCAAAAAAACAGTGGATTTAGGCCCAGATCTCTGTACTGGGGTGAATGTATGACATTGTTCTGCATTCTGTCCATCAACTGTTGTTTTTGCTATTGGCAAATATATACAGGGTGTAAATAGGTTCCCTGCTTCATTATAGGCTTAACTGCAGCTAATAGAATTGCGATTTAAATGACAATTTATTGTTTTAAAATTGCTAGGAATAAAGTTTTAAGGAAAATATGTTAAAATGGGTACCTTGATTTTTATTGCTTAAGAATACGACTTTTTAATGTTTTAGACTCTTTTAAATGTTAATGTATGAGCTATGGTTTAAAGACCAAATGGTCCAAATAAATTTTTATTTCTGAACTAAACTATTTCTGAACTGAACTGGGGTGAATGTATGACATTGTTCTGCATTCTGTCCATCAACTGTTGTTTTTGCATTTGTCACCTCGAGTGGGATGGGTATGCCCTGACGTGGGTCCGTGCTCTCCATGCCACTGGAGTCGAGCTATCCTGGCTGATGAGGGTTGAAACCCCGAAACCGGTCCTAGAATGCTTGTTTCCAGTTCAGGGAGGACAAATAAAAAGCATAACTAAACAAATCGGCATGACTGACAGCTATACCTTTAATGGTGTTTTTTAGGATAAAACTAATAAGACCTAAGTGGCAGAATTCTACCTGGAGCAATAAGTCCATATTGAATTCTACCATTCGCGATTTTAAGTATTTCCTTGGCCCAGAATACTTGGGTCCTCAAACTCCCAAACTAATAATTCTGGGCTTGGAGCCACTGAACCTCTCTTACCTGCTGGAGGGCAGGACCACTACACCCCCCAATTCCTACCCGCTGGCACGCTGACACTTCGACCTCTGAGCAAAAGGAAAATGTCTGCTATTTTCTTCCCACAATCGGAAACATTGCAAGTAAAATGATCCAGTGTGTTTATGTAGTTATTTCCTGTTCTAGGGAACAAAGTTATGATTGCTGAAATTTGGCGTGAACATATTATCTGGAATCAAATATTCCAGCCTCTGGCAATTTGGCAATCTTGTGCTGAGGGTTACCGAAGATAGACTGCTTCAAATAATGTACTACATTATATATATTTCAATATAAATCAATATGATAGCGACATTTGACCCTATTCATAAAAATTATAGAATGGTATGGGTCGAGATTTTCACTTCCAACTAGACATAATTCCCTTTTTTTTGGAATTCGCAAACATTCAGAGACATACGCCTGGAAAGTTGCACCAGGTGAATGCTATGCAACTTTTTGGGAATGCTCCCTTCCTCCTGTACAGAGTTCAACATAGTGGAGAACTTTGCACAGGAAGAAAGGAGCCCCCTATTCAAATGATCTTTTTCTTCTCCATGAAGGAAACATTTTTCCCTGTAGATGAAGCCCTTCCCTGATACCTACCAAATCTAGTGGTGATCTGTTCCTTTTCCCACCCTGTTAGGGAAATTACTCAAGCCCTGGGGTGGAGTAAATCAGTAGAAAGTCAAAGAGGATTTTGGGAATGGCCACTAATATATGTGTGTTTTTGTTTCCAAACTTTAAAAGTGAACAATGACTTAATATGCCCTTAGCCAATTGTTGAGTGGGATTTGCAAGTATGGGTATCTCTAAACTAGTGGGAGAGATCTCATCCTTAAACATCTGCCAGAAATCACTTAATGAATTCCTGCTGAACACAAAACATTTAAATTTGGCCGTATACATATGCATATACGTGAATTTAGCTTTGCGAATAGGTCCCATTGTGTGAATCACACATTCTGCTACTGATTTTGCATCATACTGCTATCAGAAGTCCAGATACCTTTCAGTGATGCATTTCATTGCTTACCAAGATGAAGAAAAAAGATAAATTGTGAAAAAGAAGCCGAATAGAGGCAGTGGAGATGCAATAGAAGGAAAGATGGTGAACAGCAGCAAAGATTTATGTTAGAAATGTTTTATATTTAAAACCCTCCTTGAGCTAAGCACATTAACCTTCACCTACGCCACCACTTCTTCCTTCCTAATATTGAATGTGGAGCAGAGTAACTTTGGCTCCACCCTTTCGTGTTTAACTAGGTCACATATATGTGTACGTGTGGCCTTAGGCACTCATGTGATGTAACGTTAATATTGTAATGTAGTGCACTTGAAAAATTACACAAAATGCATCTACCATGTAATCTCAAAATGTATATGAGTATGTATATTAAAAAATTGAGTTGCAGTTCCTACATATATTTCCATTTGTGTGGTTTGATTAATTTTGTCAATTCTTATATATCTGCGTATTTATTTAAATAATACTCTCCTTTTTTATAACATAAAATATATACAATATTGCAACTATATATGTCTGTAATCTGCATTTAAATGTGTATTGCGATGCTTGCTGTACTGAGTTGACCAAAGGCCATAAGCACTGGGATTTCTTAATTTTAAACGTGAATGCTTACTTTGGATGCAATATTTTCTCTCCTCTGGAGGTGCAGTTGCATGAGCTCATGATACAAGAAGGAGATAGTGAGGCTTGAAAAGAGTATCTTTTGGCAAGGATAAGAAGATTTAATGAATGAATGGAGGACTGTTGCCGAAGCAGAAGAGGGAAACAGGAGGAATCCAAGGACATTCGACTATGTGGACCAAAGGAAAGAAATCTCAAGTGTAATTGCCAAGTTTTGATGTTTGAAGATGGAAATTATTGAGACATGTGATATATGATTCGAGAAGGTACTGTTGTTGGCATAATTGAGGATTACACTTTAGCTTTGTTTCAGATTACCTTTAGACTCTGGGAGTTACAGATCTATTTGTGAAATCTCTGTTGCGTGGCTTTATGCTATACAGTATTCTTTATCAAAGAACAACCTGAGCTAGTCAAGTCAAAGGAACCTAACCTGGGGGAATGGGAGGTGTCAGAAATCAACTCGATTCTGAAATTCACCAATTTGAAAGAAAGGAAAAGATTATCTCTTTCTTGAGTCCCCTCACTCACCAGGGTTTCCCCACGGTGACATGCTTCATCATTGGGGTCCTCCCAGTCCTCTACGAACTGAGGCGTGCTGCGACTTGCGAATTACGTAGGAGCACTGGAAATCAGACTATGTGTAGTGCAAGTGACAAAGTGGTGGAGTGGGATAAGGAAAATTAAAATAATCAGCTAGTGGGCCAAATAAACTTTGCGGTCCGTGAGGTTTTGGCCCCAGTAGGTGTTCATGAGTGTGGCTGTCCACGTACAAATGTACAAGATCGCCACACCCCCTCCGTTGACCATGAGGCACATTGTTGCTTTTTAAGAAATATTGCCTGACGTACATTACGTATGTATTAATTGTAACGCATGCTTTATAGTTGCAGCGTCTCACTTTTTGCACCTGATTCAGGTTAACTAGGAGTGGCGTTTTTACACTGGGCTGGTCCCGGTGTAGTCCTGAAGAAGAGCTGGGGAAGCTCGAAACTAGTTGACCAGACCATATGCCAGGTACACCTATCCATTATAGTTAATGCCTTTTAGCATATCACCCCGTTTTTAAACCTATCAGCTAAGAGCATTAATAAAGTTTATTTGGCCCACTAGCTGATTATTTTAATTTTCCTTATCCCACTCCACCACTTTTTCACTTGCACTACACATAGTCTGATTTCCAGTGCTCCTACGTAATTCGCAAGTCGCAGCACGCCTCAGTTCGTAGAGGACTGGGAGGACCCCAATGATGAAGCATGTCACCGTGGGGAAACCCTGGTGAGTGAGGGGACTCAAGAAAGAGATAATCTTTTCCTTTCTTTCAAATTGGTGAATTTCAGAATCGAGTTGATTTCTGACACCTCCCATTCCCCCAGGTTAGGTTCCTTTGACTTGACTAGCTCAGGTTGTTCTTTGATATATGTACTGCTGGAGGGTGAGCCTAACCATTAACCTCTATTTTCCCCCCATTCTTTGATATACAGTATTCTTTCCCATTATAGGACTTCTACAGATGTTCTACTATGCTGACACCTTTCTATGGTTCCCTGACTTAACAGGGTTTCCCTGATTTCTTGTTTAGATTAGGGTGCATTGGAGATATTTAGACACCCTCATATATAGGCAGAAGGATCAAAACTTTCAATCTTCTCACAGACTTTGGGGCACATGCATCAAAATTTCATTTTGTGATTACCAAATAGCAATTTTTAAGAAATCTCTGGGGCCGATTCACAAACAAACTTAAGACAAAATCCTAACTTCTGTGAATACCAAAAGTAGTAAGTTTAGGATTTTGTCTTAAGTTAGTTCTGTGAATCGGGCCCTCTATTTGGTAATCACAAAATAAAATGCAACAAAACAGAGAGCAAACAGTGATTCCCTAATTTCAATTCCTTAAGAATCACAAACGCAATTAGGGAATCGCTATTTGCATTTGCAAATCCATTCTTTCCTATGGTCTTGCATTGCCTAAATTACGATTACCTAATCAGTAATCGCAATTAAGTAATCCAGAACCAAGACTGCCCGGGAGCGTAAGGCCCCCCTGAACCGCCCCTAACAAAAATATGTACCCATGTAAGGCACACACGCCACATGGCACTTTGAAAAATGCAGTTTTCTGCACTTTTCAAAGTATGCACATGGTTAACATCAACTTCAAATTGATGTTAATTAGCGTTCCCTAAATGTAGAGACCCTCATTTATGAAAAGTGACGCATCGCTGCATGAAAACAGCGATACATCACTTTTCATTGCACCCTCCGTGCGACATGCTGTATGCGTCATATTTACAGTATGACGCATCATGTCGCAAGGAGTTACAGATACGTCAGTATTTCTGACGTATCTGTAGGCGCAAAAATTACGCATTGCTGGAGTGTGTCACAAAAGTGACGCAACTCCAACAATGGGTCATTTCACATGGGCAAGTCCCAATTAAAATGTGCCTGCATCAGTCTTATGCCTGCTGTGAGGCAGGCGTAAGATATTGACGCATTTGCGTCTTAGAAGTGGTGCAGTGAAATCTCATAGATTTCACTGCGTCACTTCTACGAGGCTTACTTGCGTCAGAACGCCCACCCTGCATACGCTATACCTGGCGCAGGTATAATGTGGCGCAGAGTTTTACAAAATGACGCATCTACCTAGATGCATCACTTTGTAAATATGACGCAACTAGGTTTATTTTTTAAGCCGCTGGTGCGTCACAAAAAGAAACGCACCGGCGGCGCAAAAGTGACACAAGGACTCATAAATAAGCCCCTCTGTATTTTGTGTACTATGTTTCTGTGACTGATTATATCAGCTTGGCTTTGAATGTGTACTAATTCCATACTCAATCCTACCACTCGACTCTGAGCTTTACTGTATGCCCAAATTGTTTACACTGTAATTGTAGTTGATCCTAGCTCCTTTTATTTCTCAGGCACCTATAACCTTTCATTGCAGGTGGCCAGGAAGAAGGAATTCATATTCTATGCATTCTCAAATGTATGCTGAAGATTGATTTGTTTGCATGCAATGTAAGGATCTACTTATTTTGCACCTATGTCTAAATATCATCTAAATATGCTTGTTAGCTGGTATCAACCAATCAATAGGCCCCGCAGTGTGTAGAGGTCGAGAGCTGGTGTTGAGGATGTGAATAAGACCGAAGGCCTCATTATGATGTCGGTCAGAAAGGCTCTGAACGGCATCTGGATTTTCCCAATCCGAGTTGAAAGCCATTTTTCCGACCGACTCTGAAATATTTCCGACTGACTGATTATGGTGGTAGGTAACCGTTTGGTCTGTCTGACTCGGTTCTGACTGGCAATCTGAGATTCCGAGTCGGTCAAAACGATTGTGACAAGGAGCAGGTTGGAATGCTTTCTGATCGACATCGTAACGAGGCCCCCTAGAGTTCAAGATCTGACTTCAAGTGCTAAACTTGTTATTTCAGTGGTGTTGAAATGGTTTCATGAGCCTTTAACAAGTATCAAAGATGGGCCCCTAGCCATAGTTTAGTATCAGCTAACAGCCATAACTGGGGTCCAGAGGACCCCTCACACCCCTGGACCCCAGTGCCACTGCACATGTTACACTATTTATAGACATAGCCCTATCCTGGGATTAATATTCCGTTCACAATGTGGACAGAGGGGTAAGCGAGGACAGGTGTGTTGTGCGGCAAAACAAAAAGGTTCCCTGGCAGCAAAAGCCTGACTGTCAAATGCAAAAAGTAAAATTGGCAGTTTTCGGAACCAATTTGCTGAACCTTAGCCCTAGACTCGCCCAGCGTGGAATCAATGCTTTTCGAGAGGACTAGCAAACTGACAAGTGCTTTATACACTGATAATTACAATGAGATTGCCAGGAAGGATTGCCGGGCGCCTCTCTTACCTGCATTAACATGCCTCCCTCGAGGGTCATGTCCCTGGTGTCCACGCGGCCTGACTGAAGAATGTGATGCTTGACAATTGTAATTTTAATTGGATGGAGCGCCGCTGAATAATTCGAAATGAATTTCCATATAGCCAAACTGAGTGGCCAGCTGGCAGGAGTTAACCGGAAAGTGGCATGCACTGACTCTTGCCTCTGATATTAATGTTTCATCCCTCTGATATTTATTACATTTGAAAGCGTACCAAAGGTATCTTTCGTTCCACTGAATCCTACGTTTGGCCAGAATGGTCTCGCTGCCCCCCATAAAGGACTGAAATAAAGCTGACAGGCGAATGAGATTGAAGAGGAATGTAATCCCTTCCCAGTGCTCTCACAGACTTGCTCTTCTCGTCTCAGAAATATGTCAAAAACATGGGGGCAGATTTATGTTGCACTTGCGCCACTTTTGCACCGCCGTTGCGTCACTTTTGTGACGCAGCAGCGGCGCAAATCCTGCGCCATGGTGCGGGGTATTTACAACGTGACGCATCTGGGAGATGCGTCACGTTGTAAAGCCCTGCGCCACATGTAGGCGTTCCAGGGCAGGTGGGGGCGTTCCGGCGCAGGAACGCCTCCTAAAAGTGGCTGAGTGAAATCTACAAGATTTCACTCAGTCACTTTTGAGCCCATGCTGCGTCAAAACCCTGCGCCTGCTTGAAGCAGGCGTAAGGATTGACGCAGCATTGTGCAGATAGGGCCCCCCAGAGCCTTGCTGGAGCGGCGTCACGCTTGCGACGCAACTCCAGCAATGCGCCACTTTTACGGCACAGATGCGTGACGCATCTGTGCCATTTTTGCCCCATGGTGCGCCGCATTATAAATGCGGCGCATTCATGATGGCGGAGCTGGGGCGCAAAATAATTGGCGCATCCCTGCTGATATGCAGGGATGCGCCAGTTATTATAAATCTGCCCCATGGTATTGGTGGCATAGCGCATGTTGAACCACAGATTGAAGTAGGGGTGTGGCTCGGAGCCCTAGGGTGGAGTTGGGACCGAGATTAACAAACTTTTTTCTTGCAAATAAAGCATTGCAGCAAAAATAAATTTAAAAGGAACTAACAACGGAATTGTTACTTTTAGCCTAGAAATAGAGTATTTCGGTAGGAAGATGTTATGTTATGTTATGTTATGTTATGTTATGTTATGTTACGTTACGTCACGCCAAGTAACGTCACGTCATGTCCTGTCCTGCCATGTAATGTCACGTCTCATCATATCGTGTCATGTTAACGGATATTCTGTAATGGAACCATTGCTACTAAAAGCTACTTTGTAGAACATGTGTCTAACTTATTGTACTATGTCCGTTCTGGCTATTAACTGTTTAAGGTATACCTTAAGACCCTTTACTGTACACAAGGTCTTGTGAACAAACTTGACACTTTTCTTTCAGTTTCTAGAATGTACACGTTGCTCAGTGAGCTGAATAGCATTCAACAGGTATATTGGCATTCCACAGGAATGTGTCCATCCCATCGTGGCTCCTAAAAACTGCAGTTGGTGCCTGGGCCAACCAGCATGACCACCTGAGCTTATCTTAGAGACTTTAGAGAAGTCACGTAGCACCGCTGCATGACAGGGAAAGGGCAGGAATGTGCTATATTGAACACTGTATGGTGCATTCCTGTCTTTCTCCAGCACTGGGACACAGTGTGCTGTCTAGCACCAACGCAGGCACCCTTGCACTATGGAGCAACGGTGCCTGCATTGTAAGCAGAATTGTTTTGTGCAAGAAGGGACACCTTCCATCACAGAAAACAATACTCTGAGGCATTGTCCTCTTTCTATGCGTGCTGCAGAATTCAGCACACATAGAAAGGGGAAAAAACAAGGATAAATAAACATAGTTCTCCTCGTTATGCCTCACCTGGGGAGGTGTAGCAGTACTGGTGCATTCCCAGGTCTACCACTTATGGTAAATCTGGCAATGAATCAAAATTCACAAGTGGTTCGTGGGAACACCCATGCACCTCCCTTGGAATGCCTTGTTGGGGCAGAGCAACTCAAAGCAGCAATTTGCTATGCGTTGCATTACTCCAAATTTATAAAGCCACCCAGGGACACGCAAGGTGACCTTGCGCGGTTTGATAAATCCCATTTAGTAGTTGTATCAGGCATCCACTCCGTTGCGTGGTGCAAGTACGATGCAACTACTTGATATATAGGGCCCACATTTTGAAGTCTGGACAGACCACTTACCTGTTGCACTTTCGAGAGGACTACAATATAGTCTTTGAGACGCGTTCTCAAGTACCTCTGCCCCTGGGAAAACTGAACAACCAGTAGAGGGGGCATCAAGGACTGAGAGTATGGTGAACCAGTAAACATTCTCAGATAGTGAAATGGATTGGCAAATATGGTTATTTGTTCAATTCTCAGCAGATTGTTTGTAGTGTTAGATAAAAGTCATTTACAGGTTACTGACTCTACCCCAGCCCTGAAGTCCAATCAGAAAGGTGGACATCTGTCCAGATATCTCCAAACTCTCCAACAGATCAGATCTGTGGCTCAAGTAGCATAACATTGTGTTTGATGGCATTTATGAACTTGCTCCTTAAATGTACAAGCAGAGAAGCAGCTTCTTTACATCTTCTAAGCAGCAACCAACCAAAGATTTGTGCAGGCGGACACTCAGCCGGTTGCCAAGCTGTAGACCTCTTCAGTGGAGAGCTGAAAAGACGCTTGTAGGCACTGGGCGGAAAGTACAACCTACCTTGGGGGCTACGTTTCAAATTTGCAGTTTATCAGCTGTGCATGGGAATTTACCAAAAGTCCCTCAAGGATCATTATGTCTGTTTCATCCAATATGTCAGTCAATGCCTCGCCGAGGATATTCAGAGCATCAGTTTTCTGTTTTTGTCTCTGCTCTTTAACTACAAGTACTCACTCCTTCGACTGCTGTGCATCTGGCTACGGCATGTGGGGCGGATCCCCAGCTTTGAATTTCCTGTTCCTCTCCTAGAACATGCAACGAGAGCATGTTTAGATAGAGGTCAGCCAACTCTCTTTTACAGAGTAAGCAAGGATAAACTAAAAATTCAAAAGTGAGCCCTTTCTTTCTATCAGTGAAGCATTGTTTCTCGGACAGTGTACACAGATACTGTGTTTCAGCGCACCATATAAATGTTTTACAGCAAAGGACTGAAACTCAATGCTACATTAATTCACTGTAACCTGAAGTTATGAGAGAACACACGCATTGGAGCAATGGCATACCCAAGAGGTCTCAGCTTTTTTTTTTTTTTCCCATTCCAAAAACCTTTATTTAGCATATAAGGGTGATACACAGCAGTGATACCTACAACCGTCTCAGGCCGGCAGCGTGCAGCAGTATGAGAAAAGCACGGGTGTACACAGCGTGTCGCCAACAACCAAGAGGGCCGGCCGCGTCAATACCCAAGCATACATTCATGTGGGCTGTGTCAGTCAGTGGGACCATTAGTCCCTTCCGTATCTGGTTGGAAAGGAACAACAATTCAAAACAGCAACCCAAACATGCCCCAACTAGGCTCACGGTGAGAGTGAAACAATAATTATAGCATCATATCAATCTAAAGGACAGCCCGTGCCCCCCAACCACAGCTGAAGCACACCAGTTTGACAGGGGAAGCCTTACCAGAATATCTATGCTCTTGGCCACAGTAGCAATTTCAGCCGCCCCTCCAGACAACCATGCATTCCCTCTCACAGTCTGGAACCTCAATCCAGCCTTCCTCGGGGCAAAGAGCGTGCCCCCACCCCAAAGTCAAGGCCGACACACACAGCAGCAGCTCGCAGTCCGGGCAGTTCTCAGGTCCCCCCAACCAGCGTTGCAAGCAGTCCAGTCATCTAATCGGGTGTGGAGGGAGGCGGATCCACACCATCCTCCAACGGGGTCAGCAGCAGGTAACTCTTTAATGGGCCCCAGATGTCTCGGGGTCGGGACCCCGTTGGCAAAAGGTCAGAGTATAGGACAAGCTGCTCTTGCCAGAAAATCATCGTCTCTAGCCAGTCCTTAAACTTAGGAGCCCGTCCCCTGCCCCATCTACAGGCCACCCTCCACTTAGCAAGGAGGAAGCAGAGCGAGGCGAATTTCCTGTGCGTCACCGGTATCCGCTCCGTGTAGCCCAGTATGCCCATCAGTGGAGACGGCTGTAGTGTCGTGTCCAGCATTTTCCCGACCGCACTGAATACCTGCTCCCAATAATCTTGGAGAGCCGGGCAGCTCCAGGCCAGGTGCAGCAAGTCGGCACCATCCGCTCGACATCTATCACATCTGGCGTCCTTACGCAGTCCAAACTGGTGCAGACGAGCGGGGGTGTAGTAGTAGCGTTGCAGATATTTGAAATGGGTGATCCGCAACCTATTACTAGCAAATACTTTCCCCGTCTGTGCACAACAGTAGTGCCATTCCTGATCCGAGATGTCATGTCCCAGTTCCTGAACCCATTTGGCCCTGATCTCACCTTGCGGTGTGCCCATGTCAGCATAGATAGATCTATAAAGTGTGGATACTAAATTAGATGCGCTCTCCGATCCCATCAGTGTGTGCAGCTGAGAGAGCGCCGGCGGCTCCTGCGGGTCCCCTGGGGTGCACCCCCGAATCCCCTCCCTTAAGCGAGCATAAAGAAAGGTTTCCATGCCGGATGGCGGGGGATCGTCACAGATTTGTTGCAACATAGCAAACTTCCCACCCAGGTACATGTCTCCCCAGGTGTGGAGACCTTGTATTTCTTGAAGATACCCTCCTGCAGGAGGGATAGCCGGGGATGGAAGATGAGGGGCAAGCGGGGGGAGTACAATACTGGGGCTCGCACCTTGTGCGCAATCCACTGACAAGCACGGACCGTGCAGTCCACAGTCGTGGGGACCGGCTCAAGCCGCGAGGTCTGCAGCAAAATTGCTCCCTCTATCGGGACAGGGTCAGCCAGCCAATGCTCCGTCGCCAAGTGGGCAGTATATTTCGGGCCCTTAAACCAATAATGCACGTAGTGTGCCTGCGCACACATATAGTATAATTCAAAGTCGGGTACCTCAAACCCGCCCGTCTCATAGGGACTGGCCAGCGTCTCCCACTTGATCCGTGGCTGCTTACCTCCCCACACCAGCCACAGGAGATCCGACCGCAGGGTAGTAAAGAAGGGGCATCCCGGAAAATAGGGGATACATAAAAAGTAGTATAGGAACCTGGGGAGCACTATCATTTTGATCAGGGAAATTCGGTCAGCGATGGACAGGGGCATGGCTATCGTTCTCGTTATGGTGTCACGCAGCTTGACGATAGCGCGTCCATAATTTTCGTGGAGCAACTCCTCTCGATTCAGCGTAACAGTCACTCCCAAGTAACGAACAGACGTATCGCACCATTCCAACGGGTAATCAGGCACAAAGGAGATGACCGCCGGTGTAAGAGGAAGGATCTACGATTTCGCCCAGTTTATCTGTATGCCAGAGAGACCCCCAAACCACACAAATTCCCGCAAGAGCGGACCCAAATTGCAAACCGGGTCCTTGACATATACGATGACGTCATCTGCATACGGCGAAATCAGGATGGGGCGCAACAGGCATCTCAGAGCCTTCTCCTGATGGTATTGTCGCACCGAACAGCAAATGGCTCCATCGCCAGGGCGAAGAGCAATGGCGACAGCGGGCACCCCTGCCTGGTGCCCCGCGACAATGGTATGGCCCTAGACGTGTGGCCATTGATTTGCACACGGGCCACTGGGCTAGCGTAAATCAATTTAATCCACGCGGAAAATCCTACCGGGAACCCCATGCGTCGAAGTACCGCATGCAGATACTCCCACTCCACCGAATCGAACGCCTTCGTGGCGTCCAGGAAGACAGCCGCAAACGGCAACTGCGGGTCCACCTGATGAATGATCGAAAAAAGGGTACGGAGTCTGTGGGAGGTGGATCTCCCGGGAATGAATCCCGCCTGATCTGGTAAGACCAATTTATCCATCAACAGGTTCAGACGATTAGCCAAAAGTTTCGTGAGGATTTTGCTGTCTACATTGATGAGGGACAAGGGGAGGTAGGAATCGCACTTGTTAGCCTGTTTCCCTGGCTTAAGGATCGACACAATGAGAGCCTCCCCCATTGAGGGCGGTAGCGATTGCGCTTCCAGAGCCTCAGCATACACCTCCTGCAGGACAGGGATGAGTTGATCAAGGTAAACCTTATAGAAATCACTCGGCAGACCGTCCGGTCCTGGTGCTCTCCCAGACCGTAACTGAAGAACCGCCTCCCTCAGTTCGTCGTTCGAAAACGGAGCACAAAGAAACTCCCTCTGATTGTCCTCTAGGTACCCCAGAGTAATGTCCCCGAAAAAACTTGGGTAGTCAGCAGCGTTGATGCCCTTCGAACGGTAGAGGTCAGCATAGAAGTCAGTAAAGGTCTGCAGAATCTGGCCAGTGTCATAGTGACAATTGCCTTCCCCGTCCTCAACCTCAAGAATGCAGTTAGCATGTCGGGGCAGTCTGATGTCCTGGACCAGGGCTCTTCCGGGTCTGCCGCCCTCTCCATAGCGACGCGCCCGGGCATATTTCCCCCGGAATCTCCCCTCTCTTTCTGCCGTGTCAGAGTAATCCGTCAGTAATTCCCGCATCCAAGCTCGTCCCTCGCCGGATTGTGCCCACCAGATAGTAGACTCTAAGTCTTTAAGTTCCCCCTCTAGTCGCCGCAGCCGCCGCCGGATGTCCCTTAGCACTCCGAAACTTTTGGCCATGCAGACCCCCCGTATTGTCACTTTGAACACCTCCCACACTGTCCCCACCCATTCCACCGACCCTCTATTCTGCTCAAAGAAGTCAGCTATCGCCTCGCCTAGCTCCGTCTTAAATACCTCGTCCAACAATGCCTCAGGGGCAAGCCTCCAACTCCTCACACCAGAGGCCACACTGGGAATATCCAAAGCGAGGCACACCGGGGCATGGTCGGACAGGGTCCGAGCCAAATGGTCAATGTCCCGCACCCAGAAACATATTCCCCGGGACCCAAGCCAAAAATCTAGTCTCGACCAGGACGCATGCATGGATGAGAGAAAAGTTCCCTCTCATCTCTCTGCGTGCCTGTGTCTCCACAGATCCACTAACCCATCATCCTCCAATAACCCCTTCAAGGCTCACTGTCTGCGTGTGTAGTGTTGAGGCAAGTGTATAGAACGGTCCTTCGTAGGATCACAGATCATGTTGAAGTCCCCCGCCCATAACACGTGAGTGGCCCCAATGTCCAGTATCTGTCCCCATACACCGTGCAGTACCTCAGGGCTATCCGTGTTGGGACCATAATAGCTAACGATGACCACTGAGTGTGCGCCGAGGGTGCCCCACATCATGCAGAATCTGCCATTCTCATCACTGCGTGTTACCGCGCACCTGAAGGGGGTCTCTCGCTTGATCAGGATTGCCGTGCCTCGTGCATACGTGGAGTAGGCTGAACATACCCTATTGTCCGCCCATCTACTACCAAAGGCCGAGGGACGTCTGGGGTCAGTGTGTGTTTCCTGCAGTGCAGCAATGCTAATATCATGCCGATCTAAATATGAGAGGATCTGCCTTCTCTTCCTAGGGTCCCGCAGCCCTCTCACATTCCATGACAGGAACTTCAACACGCTACACCAGTTATCCGCCATACTTGTGTTCTAGCAGCCGAGGTGGTCATTCCTGTAGACACAGTACATAATGCATTCCCCAATTGCGACCAGCACTGTATCACATTCCCTGCTTTCAACCTGCAGTGTTGCGGAGCTCCATCAGCGCGCACACGGACACACTTATAATAACAAATTTCCACTCTCCCGTAAGAACCTCTCACACCCCTCCCTCCCAATTCATCCTCCCACATCAGCACCCCAAATGCGCCGGTATCTCTCATCCCTCCCCCCCCTTCCCACCCATAACTCAGGTGCATTACCCAACAGCGCCATCAAAACATAAAGAAACAACAGATTTAAATAATATTGAATAAGATGAAAGCACATTCTAAGTCCAAACATTTTCCAGGCTACGTATCTACAGGTATCGGGGACCGCCCATAGTGGGGGCGCCGCGGTGCCTCTTAAACCCTCATGCCCCACTAAGTCAGCGGGGGCAACCTATGTCCTCCCCGTGTGGTCTGGGATGGAAGAGGTCAGGGTTTGAGGGTGCCCATACCTAAGACAGTGAATCCCTACCAGCCCCATCCATATAGTGTCCCAGTCAATCCCTAACACTATTGGTTATCATAAGCCTAGCCATGTGGGAAAATCATGTAGCTAACACTATTACAGAACAAACTTAGCTCTCGCCCGTAGCACTCAGCCGTCCCAGGATCCATAGGTGTGAGACCTATCGTCGGCAAGCAGCTGAAACGTGGCAGAGGGCGCGAGACAGCAGTCAGCAGAGCCTCATAAAGTTCCCCGTGGCACAGAGGAATTTCAGACTGTTTCTGCCCTGAACATCCCCGCAACGCACCATCCGTCCAGAGCAGTGCTTGAGCTGAACATGTATAGGTGCGGCGCTCCACTCTCATTCATCCACCCGGGGCGACCGGGAGCCAAGGCGACCGTCCCCCATGGCCTGCGAGGGAGAAGCTCGTCGTAGAGATTTGAGGAAGTCCTCTGCCTGCTGCGGGTTAATACAAATAATCTTGCGGTCTTGATAACGGATGCGTAGCTTGGCCGGGTAAAGCAGGGCATATTCTACGTTGGCTTTGCGCAATTTCTGTTTCACCGGCACATATTTTCGTCTCGCTTCCTGGACAGCCAGTGTGAAGTCCGGGTACATAGAGAACTGGTTCCCCTCAAACTGCAGTGTCGGGATGTCTCGCGCCCTCCGCAGAGCGGTATTCCGGTCCCGGTAGTTCAGCAACCTAGCCACTATAGGTCGTGGCGGGGTCCCGACCGGGGGCCACGGGCCCAAAGATCTATGTGCCCGTTCAATGATTAGGTGCGCCGAGAAGGAATCCGCCCCAAGCGTAGTGGTAAGAAGCCGTTCAACATAGTCCTCCATTCTACCTGTGGCAGTGGTCTCCGGAATCCCAATAAGGCGAATGTTATTCCATCGGCTGCGCGCTTCTAAGTCCTCATTCTTCACAGCTATTACTTTCAGCAGCTTATCCATCTGCGACATTTGTCCGGCCGCATCTGTGGCATGGTCCTCTATGTCGGAGATTCTTTTCTCCGCCTCCTTGAGTTGTTCCTCATGCTTATCAACCTTCAGCACCAAAAAGTCAAGACGAGTATTCATGGTGTCCATTTTGCCTGAGAGGGCATTCAAATTCTGCTGCATTGTCGTGAGCATGGCCTTCAACTCACCGTCAGGTGATGCTTCAGGGGGCCTCGGCGACCCCGAAGAGGTGTCATCCTGGTCCGCAGCGGCTGTGCGTGTAGTCGCTTTTTTCGGTTCAAATGGTAGTCGAGATTGTCGCGCCTCCGCCTTCCCCATTATGTTCTTTCACCATGTGCGCCAGATCGTCAGCACAGCGGTACAAAAGGGGGTGGTGATGGACGGAGCATCAGAACCAATCAAACACTCACACCCAGTCAATAGATCTGGGTTTGATCCATCACCGTCCTTTAGCCCACTCTGCCACCCCAGTTCAGACATGGCCATATGCAAATCAGTCTGACCCTGTGCCTCATGGGAACAGTCCAGCCCAAACTGCCAAGCCATGCCTTCCCTGGACCGGAAACAAGCTTCCTAGGACCGGTTTCTGGCATTTCAGCCGTCTTCAGCCAGGCTTGCTTGAATCCAGTGGCAAAGTGAGCAAGGGACTCACGTCTGAGCATACCCTGCAAACTTATGGCGAACAAAGTGGTACAAAAGGGGATGGTGATGGACGGAGCATCAGAACCAATCAAACACTCACACCCAGTCAACAGATATGGGTTTGATCCATCACCGTTCTTTAGCCCACTCTGCCACCCCAGTTCAGACATGGCCATATGCAAATCAGTCTGACCCTGTGCCTCATGGGAACAGTCCAGCCCGAACTGCCAAGCCATGCCTTCCCTGGACCAGAAGCAAGCTTCCTAGGACCGGTTTCTGGCATTTCAGCCGTCTTCAGCCAGGCTTGCTTGAATCCAGTGGCAAAGTGAGCAAGGGACTCACGTCTGAGCATACCCTGCCAACTTATGGCGAACAAAGCGGTACAAAAGGGGGAGGTGATGGACGGAGCATCAGAACCAATCAAACACTCACACCCAGTCAACAGATCTGGGTTTGATCCATCACCGTTCTTTAGCCCACTCTGCCACCCCAGTTCAGACATGGCCATATGCAAATCAGTCTGACCCTGTGCCTCATGAGAACAGTCCAGCCCGAACTGCCAAGCCATGCTTTCCCTGGACCGGAAACAAGCTTCCTAGGACCGGTTTCTGGCATTTCAGCCGTCTTCAGCCAGGCTTGCTTGAATCCAGTGGCAAAGTGAGCAAGGGACTCACGTCTGAGCATACCCTGCCAACTTATGGTGAACAAAGCGGTACAAAAGGGGGTGGTGATGGACGGAGCATCAGAACCAATCAAACACTCACACCCAGTCAACAGTTCTGGGTTTGATCCATCACCGTTCTTTAGCCCACTCTGCCACCCCAGTTCAGACATGGCCATATGCAAATCAGTCTGACCATGTGCCTCATGGGAACAGTCCAGCCCGAACTGCCAAGCCATGCCTTCCCCGGACGGGAACCAAGCTTCCTAGGACCGGTTTCTGGCATTTCAGCCGTCTTCAGCCAGGCTTGCTTGAATCCAGAGGCAAAGTGAGCAAGGGACTCACGTCTGAGCATACCCTGCCAACTTATGGCGAACAAAGCGGTACAAAAGGGGGTGGTGATGGACGGAGCATCAGAACCAATCAAACACTCACACCCAGTCAACAGATCTGGGTTTGATCCATCACCGTTCTTTAGCCCACTCTGCCACCCAGTTCAGACATGACCATATGCAAATCAGTGTGACCCTGTGCCTCATGGGAACAGTCCAGCCCGAACTGCCAAGCCATGCCTTCCCTGGACCGGAAACAAGCTTCCTAGGACCGGTTTCTGGCATTTCAGCCGTCTTCAGCCAGGCTTGCTTGAATCCAGTGGCAAAGTGAGCAAGGGACTCACGTCTGAGCATACCCTGCCAACTTATGGCGAACACAGCGGTACAAAAGGGGGTGGTGATGGACGGAGCATCAGAACCAATCAAACACTCACACCCAGTCAACAGATCTGGGTTTGATCCATCACCGTTCTTTAGCCCACTCTGCCACCCAGTTCAGACATGACCATATGCAAATTAGTGTGACCCTGTGCCTCATGGGAACAGTCCAGGCCGAACTGCCAAGCCATGCCTTCCCTGGACCGGAAACAAGCTTCCTAGGACCGGTTTCTGGCATTTCAGCCGTCTTCAGCCAGGCTTGCTTGAATCCAGTGGCAAAGTGAGCAAGGGACTCACGTCTGAGCATACCCTGCCAACTTATGGCGAACACAGCGGTACAAAAGGGGGTGGTGATGGACGGAGCATCAGAACCAATCAAACACTCACACCCAGTCAACAGATCTGGGTTTGATCCATCACCGTTCTTTAGCCCACTCTGCCACCCCAGTTCAGACATGGCCGTATGCAAATCAGTCTGACCCTGTGCCTCATGGGAACAGTCCAGCCCGAACTGCCAAGCCATGCCTTCCCTGGACCGGAAACAAGCTTCCTAGGACTGGTTTCTGGCATTTCAGCCGTCTTCAGCCAGGCTTGCTTGAATCCAGAGGCAAAGTGAGCAAGGGACTCACGTCTGAGCATACCCTGCCAACTTATGGCAAACAAAGCGGTACAAAAGGGGGTGGTGATGGACGGAGCATCAGAACCAATCAAACACTCACACCCAGTCAACAGATCTGGGTTTGATCCATCACCGTTCTTTTGCCCACTCTGCCACCCCAGTTCAGACATGGCCGCATGCAAATCAGTCTGACCCTGTGCCTCATGGTTACAGTCCAGCCCGAACTGCCAAGCCATGCCTTCCCTGGACCGGAAACAAGCTTCCTAGGACCGGTTTCTGGCATTTCAGCCGTCTTTAGCCAGGCTTGCTTGAATCCAGTGGCAAAGTGAGCAAGGGACTCACGTCTGAGCATACCCAGCCAACTTATGGCTATCAAAGTGGTACAAAAGGGGGTGGTGATGGACGGAGCATCAGAACCAATCAAACACTCACACCCAGTCAACAGATCTGGGTTTGATCCATCACCGTTCTTTAGCCCACTCTGCCACCCCAGTTCAGACATGGCCATATGCAAATCAGTCTGACCCTGTGCCTCATCGGAACAGTCCAGCCCGAACTGCCAAGCCATGCATTCCCTGGACCGGAAACAAGCTTCCTAGGACCGGTTTCTGGCATTTCAGCCGTCTTTAGCCAGGCTTGCTTGAATCCAGTGGCAAAGTGAGCAAGGGACTCACGTCTGAGCATACCCTGCCAACTTATGGCGAACAAAGCGGTACAAAAGGGGGTGGTGATGGACGGAGCATCAGAACCAATCAAACACTCACACCCAGTCAACAGACCTGGGTTTGATCCATCACCGTTCTTTAGCCCACTCTGCCACCCCAGATCGTCAGCACAGCGCAGCCTGTTGTAGTGTGTCCTGCCAGGCGCTGGTACCCCCACCTGCGTCGCGGCCTAGTAACAACACATCCACTGCTGTTGTGCCGGGGAGCCACCTCTCCTGAGTTATGCTCCTCTCCCACACCGTGCAGTCGTTCGCCTCTTAGCTCGCCAGTTTGCCTCTCCATTTGCAGTCACACGTCGTCTGTGCCTGTATCGGCAGCAACCCATCCACCAACAGGCACAGGCAGAACCACACATGTGGCGCAGGTCTTCAAGATTCTGGGCAGCTGCGCGTCCACTGCAGCGAGAGTCACCGCCAATATCCCCTTCTGAGGCAGCAAGTCAGGCCCCCACCTCACAGCCGGACAGCCCAAGCGTCGCACAAGGTCCGCCAAAGGGCCCAGCGCTCGAGTCTGCAGCGTGTGTAATGTACGCTACGCGCCAGCAAGAATGGCTTGGCACTCCGGCCCCAGCTCCTCCGCTTCGGCCAAGAAGCACACCGCATCCCTCCAGGCGGGTCCCCAGCCGCCCGCTCCTGCCCAGGCTTCTGAGGGCTCAGAAGGGGACAGCGCACTTGGAGCCGCGTGAGGCAGGCGGTCCGCTCCTCCCCCGGCCCGCAGTCTGGCCGCCCGGAGGGCGCCGCGGCTCGCTCACCGCCAAATCGGGCCTGGCGCCTCGTGGCCGCACCGGCCCTCGCGTAGTTCCCACAGCCGCCGCTGTCCTCGAGCGGCAAAGGACATTCACAGCCCGGGACTTCTCAGCGCCGGATTCCCTGAGAGCGGCGGCTCAGAATTGCATGAAATCGGCATCGAGTCTCCGCCGACGGCTGATGTTTAGGTCAGCATGTATCCTGGCGATGGGCAAGGGATTTATCAGCAAATAATTGTAGAATGATGAGGTCGGGCAGCCATAGCCTCACGTACGTGCGGCCATCTTGTCCGGCGCCACCTACCGCCCCAAGAGGTCTCAGCTTTAAAAGTCTGAGAGCTGCAGCTTCGCAAATGATTTTTTTAGCTGGCAAGACGCATGCGTAATAGAATAATTCCAAATAGTGGGTCATACCTCATGATGAGGCATGCGTATAAATGCATTGTGACATGTGCATGATGACGTGTGCCTAAGCATGCGCAATGAAGCGTGCGGTCTCCTGCTTCAAAGTGGGGGTGCCATTATTTTTTTTGCAGCAGGCAATTTCAGAAGAGGATATTGAAAAAAAGAATTGTTTAGGGTGAATTGGGAGATAATAGATAATATCCAGCACCAGGTGCAATCTAACATTACAGTTACCACTCTAGTTCTGCAAATTAAGGCAAAATGTAATATCATTCAACCTGTCTTCAGTGGCATCTTTTCTTAACTTTTTTCTAAAAGTGTGTCATTGGCGTAAGTATTCCTAACTTTAGGTTTCATCTAACAGGATACCAGTGGATACCAGTCTTTTTAAGATAGCTGGAATACCGGGGAATATAATCATATCTCCATTATAGATGAACCATTGGAATTATGATTTAAGCTTTGAAAAGCAGCCGTAGCTTCGAAACACGTTCGTGTTTTTTAACCTAATGGACTATTTATGACTCTGTGTACTTGATAATCTTATTGGGGTAATAAAAATTGTCCATGTTACTGAGAGTCTTGATGAATGTAGGATGGCAACTCTCTTTATGGTTACACACAATATATATAATGTTCCTATTAATTTATGCCAATAGAATAATTATATTTTTTATATTGTCTAAAATGCTGTTCTCTTTTTGAAAAAAAAATAGTTGTGTGCAGAAACAAGTTTCAGCTACCAGGACCTCTAAAGAAAAAAAAATAAGTAAATAGTAATAAAAAAAGTTGACAAAAAGATGGGACGGGGAGAGATGGGGGGCTCTATGGTAGTCTGGTGAGTGCTTTGTGTCAGGAGCATGAGAAATGTGAAGGGTCAGGGATCACGAGACAGACAAAGCGGCCTGAGATGGAAACCAGGGAAATGGTGGCTAAAATGAGAGGTCAAAAATCTAGTGTTTGAGCACTTTAGGAATAGTTTCCTGTCTCTTTGGCTCCTTCTTTTGGGTCAGCACTGGTCCATCTGCACCAGAATAAACAGAATTCTCATGCTCACTGCCTGGCAACTGTGCTCTTTGCAGTGATGTTCTGTAACCGCTTAAATTCTTCAACCAACATATGCATCATATGTCATGTGTTTGTTTTGTTTTCCCTTCTTGGTACCTGGGTTCCATGTTCCTTCTTCTTTAGTTCAGGAAGGTTATGTTGCACTGTGCTTTAGCTGCTTCCGTACACTGCAGGTACTGGCTCTCATATCCACTGCTTTCACCTGGTTGTTCACAATGTTTTCTGCCTTCCACAGTAATCATCACATTTTCATTGACGAAATACCTGTTGTGCTACCACCAATTGGAAAATTGTGTTGCTACTATTATTTGCTTAAATTGTGTCCCATTTTTCTGTGATTACCTTTTGTGTTTGAAGATGCAAGTTTTAGGGCCAGCTGTACGACCGTTTTTTGCGGTCGCAAATGGGAAATCTGCCTGTTTGCAACCCCAAAATTGGTCTGCTGCATGTACAAACCCTATTTTGTGAGTCAGTAACCTATTACTGATTTGCAAAATAGGGTTTGCGACTCGCTATTAGGAAGGGGCGTGCCAAGGGCGTCCCTTCCTAATAGCGAGTCCCCCTTAAATGTACGATTGTTTTGCAACCGCAATTGCGGATGCAAAACACTCGCAGTTTACCACCTACATCAAGTAGGTGGTAAGTCACTCGCAAATGGGAAGGGGACCACTTCCCCTTTGTCAATGTATCCAAAAATATTTTTTAAGAGAAGGCAGTGGTCCATAGGACCACCGCCTACTCTTAAAATATGAAACAGAAACGTTCATTTTTTTTTTCTAAGTGAATCCTGTTTTTCTTTAAGATAAACGGGCTACATTAAAAAAAACTACTTTATTCAAAAAGCAGTCAAAGACATAGTGGTCTGCTGACTCCAGCTGGTCAACATCCCTGGGAGTGCTAGCCATTGCCAATAGGGTCGCAAATTGCACCTGCCTCATGAATATTAATGAGGGAGGCAATTTGCTACCCCATTAGGAATCTCTCACAGTGTCTGAGACACTGTTTCAAATTACATTTTTCAAGTCACAAATTGCGAAACAACACAATTAGTGTCTCGCAAATTGTATGGGTCGTACATCTGGCTGTCCCTGAGTCCTTTACAAAACTATCTTATGGACAACGTTTTTCACAAAGGGGTTCTCCAGCTCCCATCATGCCATTAACTAAGACCTTAAGAGACACTGAAGCAGTTATGGTCTCTTTCTCTATCTTGCTTCCCCATTCTAATCCTTTGACCACTGTATTTGAACCCTACATGTGAAACACTTATGACAGTTTAGGATGGGTTCACATCAGGTTCACAACACATTGGACCTTGACGTATGGGCAAACTCCTCTGAGTGGCAAGAGCAGGCAGGGGCAGCAATGGAGGATCCTGGAGTGGAGCCTATTCAAAAAATAAATAACAATATAAAAAATGAGAGGGTTGGGTAATGCAACATATGAGCTTGGGAAGGGTGGGGGTGATGAGGGGCAGGGGAAGCAGCACACAGGATGGCTAGAAAGAAAACTCTTGCACTCCCATACAGTGCTTAAGGTAAAATAGGAGTGCCCTCAACTCAGTTGAGGAAGGATACATCTCATCCAATCAAACCAATGTGAGGCCAAAATTCTTCTGCACGGGACAAACACAAAAATAGGAAACAAAGTCATCAAATCAGAAGCAGGGAGGTGTAAGAGAGGCACCACAACCATCCAATCATTAGCTCATCCAATGCCTACTCTAAGGGCCGGATTTACTAATATTGGGTGCAGTGCAAAGCAGCAAGACAACTTGCTGCGCTCCATCAAATGGAGAGAGCAGGAATGCATCATATTTACTTATGGTGCATTCCTGCTCTCACTCTGTGCTGGACCTTGTGCCAACACAGGCACAATGGAGGCAAGGTGCAATGGTGCGTGCGTTACAGTCCAGATTGTTTTTGTGCAGAAAGGGATACCTTACTGTACAAAAACAATCCTCTGATGTTTTTTCCTCTTTGTATGTGTGCTGCACAATGCAGCACATGTAGAAGAAGGAAAAAACAAGGAAAATATATTTCCTCTTGTTATACCTCACCTGGGAAGGCGCATCATTTTGAGACATTTCTAGGTTTACTAGTCTTTGTAAATCTTTGATTGCATTCATGGGTGGATGCATGGGAACAGCCACTCTACCCATGGAAAGCAAACCCAGGGCCGAGTGACTTGCACTTCCTTGCGTTACTCCAGATTTACTAATCTGCGCAGTTATTAGCCATACCAATGGCACCTAATAAAAAAGGAAACCAGGGTGTTCTTTAGTTTTTTTTTTATCTTTAGGACTGTATCGAAAGGAATATCAAAAGTGCTCCCTGGAATACGGCTGAGCCCATCCTGGTTTATAGGGATCAGATTGAGATCCGATGATGAAGTATGGCACTAATAGGATGCGTGAGGGTCTCTAAAAATGTTTTGGATCTCTCCATCTAGAAGGACAAGGATTAAACTGAGCCAAGGCTCAGTCAATAAGGTGGTAGGATAACTTGGTGATTTCAGGCTTTAGACAGGGAGGCTTTTACAATTTAACGGTGTAACCCAGTGAACCTCAGGCCCGGGGTATCGCTTAGTGCAATAAACAAAGTAGTCCTGTTGGTAGATTAGTAAATTTGGGCAACCAATATTTCTTAGTGGCGGCCCAGAAAAAGCACTCAACATAAAAAGAAAACACAACCAGGATTACTGCAAATGCATATATGATGGCATGAAGCTGTTTATGTACACTGTACTGAATATTGCTCCAAATGTGAAAAATGTGACAAAAGTGCTTGTGCAGAGTGACATGTGAAAGTTAGGGTGAATAAAATTGTGAAAAATACAATAAAAGTTGAAGTTCGCAGTGCTCAAGCAGCCTGTGTGCTGTCTGTTAAGTGTAACTGAATCCAAAATCCTCATCCCAAAGGGCAACTAGAGGGTTTTCTTAGACGTCCGAAAGGGGATTAGGCCGCAGTACAGACAATTTGAGAGTGTCGGCATTTCCACCCAAGTAATCGTGGTTGCTTAAAATCATCAGGGAGGGTCTTCATCAATACGTGGGAAGGGGAAACCTGGAATTGCATGAAACAACCTATTATAGGGAGAGTCCTATGGGGTTAATTTGACAGCAAGGCTGCTCGTCTCAACAAAATTCTCAAAGCCACATAGGGAGAATCCTATGGGTTTAATTAGATGGCAAGTCTGCTCATCTAAGCAAAGTTCTCAGAGCCACAAACTCAACATCTAGATACGGTATGTAAAATCGCTAGGCCTAGCACAGTTATCTGCAGCGTCGACAGAGAGGCTGTTTGTGCCTTTTCCTGTAAAATGCCTGGAAGGGCTCCCATATCATATCTAAAGTTGAGCTTGATGCCTTGAGGACTTTTTTTAGCCGAACAGGCTTGCCGTCTAATTAACCCCATAGGACTCTCCCCATGTGGCCTTGAGAATTTCGTTTAGTCGGGCAGGCTTGTCGTCTAATTAACGCCATAGGATTCTCCCCATGGAAGGTTGTTTCATGTAACTCCAGGTTGCCTCTCCCAGGTCCTGATGAAGACCCTCTTTGATGGTTCTAAGCACCTGCGATCACCTGGTTCAAAACGTCAACACTCTCAAAGTGCCTGTACTAAGGCCTAATCCCCTTTTGGGCTTCAAAGAAAACTCTCTAGTTGCCCTTTTGGATTATGATTTTGGATTCAGTTACAATTGAAAGACAGCACGCAGGCGGCTTGAGCACTGCGAACTTCGACTTTTATTGCATTTTATGTATCTAGTCACCCTAACTTTCACTCTGCACGGGCACTTTCATCACATTGTGCACATTTGGAGCAACATTCAGTACAGTGTACATAGAGAGCTTCATGTACTTGTGCCATAATACATGCATTTGCAGTAATCTTTTTTCTGGTTGTGTTTTATTTTTATGTTGAGTGATTTTTCTGGTCCGCCATTAATATTGGCTTACAAAATGTATTAATCAACCGACACGACTAGTTTCTTTATTGTATTAGACTGGGAGGCAGCATCCTTTATTACCCCAAGAAAAGGTAAGGAGGTGTGACCCATGCTTCTCAATCCCTGATGCAAAGTGCAACCTGTTGCCTTGTTCTGTGCTGAGCTGCCTGTGGGTTCCAGCTTCACAAATAACCCATCACAAAATAAATACAAACAAAAGGCACATTTTAGAGCTGTTGCTTTCAGGGACTAATGACACTGCTGTCATGAGTATGTTCTCCAGTGCCCAATGCAAATCGGTCGCAAAGTCTTTGGGCCCGATTCACAGAACTAACTTAAGACAAAATCCTAAACTTACTACCATTTTCGTATTCACAGAAGGCACTTACTCATTTTGGTATTCACAGAAGACACTTACTCATTTCGGTATGCACAGAAGTTAGGAGTCCTAACTTTAGGACTCCTAAATGCCTTCTGTGAATACCGAAAGTCTTAAAATTAGGATTTTTCTCAGTTTAGGAGTCCTAAAGTTAGGACTCCTAACTTTACTACTACTAAACTGAGAAAAATCCTAATTTTAAGGCTTTTGGTATTCACAGAAGGCATTTAGGAGTCCTAAAGTTAGGAGTCCTAACTTTACTACTACTAAATTGAGAAAAATCCTAATTTTAAGACTTTCGGTATTCACAGAAGGCATTTAGGAGTCCTAAAGTTAGGAGTCCTATCTTTACTACTACTAAATTGAGAAAAACCCTCATTTTAAGACTTTCGGTATTCACAGAAGGCATTTAGGAGTCCTAAAGTTAGGAGTCCTAACTATACTACTACTAAACTGATAAAAATCCTAATTTTAAGACTTTCGGTATTCACAGAAGGCATTTAGGAGTCTTAAAGTTAGGATTTCTAACTTCTGTGAATACCGAAATGAGTAAGTGCCTTCTGTGAATACCAAAATGAGTAAGTGCCTTCTGTGAATACCAAAATGGTAGTAAGTTTAGGATTTTGTCTTAAGTTAGTTCTGTGAATCGGGCCCTTTGAGGGGAACAGAAATTTGGGGTTCTCTGAATGTGTTGCCGGCTATCCATAGCTAGACAAACGGCCATTCCAAATAAATTGATGTTGTATGTCACTCTCCACCAAAGCAGCTTTTGCTTCTAAACAAGCCTCTTGTGGCTTGCTTGGCACAAAGTAGAAGCCCTTACTAGGGCCATGAATTGTTTTTATTAGACAAGCATAATCTCATTTAGATGCAGATTATTGGGTTTACTGCATGTTGTGTAATTTCTAGTTTTTTTAATGTTTACACTACCTGCACCAATCTTCAGCTGTAAGGCTTATTTGGAGCAGAAACGTAATGTGGATACACTGAAGCCAGATGTAAGTGATGCGAGCTGCATCGCAATAGCAATGTTCTTCATGTCTCTTATTGAAAATGGATAGATGGACATGTTTTCTTTTGCCATGATGTATAATTTATTGAGATTTAGAGTCTGGGATTATACACACAATTTGAAGCTGAAAAACACTATGAAAGTTCTGAGTTTCATGAGGAAGTCCAATTTTGCATATTACAAGTAATATCCTTGGCTCACTAGAGAATTATATCCACCTTATATGGAAAACATATATAACATTGCAGATCCCTAGCCCAAACATGCTGTCACAGACCCTGCCAGACCACAGTATGTATGCAAGGAAAAAAGAAAACCAACTCTGTTAGGCACTTCACAGAACCAACTTTACGTTTCATCATCTTCTCAGCACAGCCCCTCATCTGAATTTCTGAATTAGAATTCTTGGTGAATAAAATGATAATTGTGTTATTTTGAGACATCCAGTCATTACTGAACACTCTGCATTTGAATACTTCAAATCATTTATAATTTTGTTTAGGCGCTGAAATGCACAACAGACTCTTGGTTCAAATTGAATTCAACTTCCATACGTTATCTACATTTTTGGGGCCTATTTACAAGCCCATTGCACCGCTGGTGCGTCACTTTTTTGATGCACCGGAGGCCCAATGGGCTTGCCCATTTTTCCAAGGCCACGTAAAGTCACCCTGAGTGACATTTCATGGCCTTGTAAATAGGGTCCCTTTTCATGCATTACTCTGCATTATATGGACATTCCATGTGTGTTGCTGTGGGTGTTCCCACCCAACATCCATGGAACTTGACTAATTTCCAGACTTTCAACATTTTGTAACACTGGGAATGCATCAGAATCGAACGCCTCCCCAGGAGAGCCGTAGGAATGGCCCAACAAGGGGAAATACTTTTATTTCTCCTCATTTTTCCTCTTTCTATGTGTGCTGCATTCTTCAGCATGCACAGTAAGAGGAAAATCCCGTTAATTATTGTTTTTGTGCAGGAAGGTGTCTCTTCCTGCACAAAAACAATCATCAACCCAGCACAGGGCACTCTTGCAAAATGATGCAAGGGTACCTGCGCTGGCTCATGGCAGCCAATTGTGCGCCAGTGCAGGGGAAAGCACGGGGATACACCGTCCAGGTCTAACAATGACGCATCCCTGTGCTTTGAAACTGATGCAACATGGTGCAGCTAAGTGGCCTGCGGCGCGGTGCTGCGTCACTTTCTTGTAGATGAGGCTCTCTGTTGTTTACCCATGATAGAAAGGATGGTGGACTAGTCTGAGCCTGAAATGAGCAGCTTGAGTGTGGAGACAGCTAGCACAGTCTACAGAGAAACAGATAATGAACTCTCCATGGAGGCTTTTTACTTTTAATTAAGCAAATGTTTCCCTTTCCCATAATTAGGAAAATAGAGTTCTGTGAAGCAACATTCTGTACTTGAAACTTGAAAGCTGTTTCAGTGTGTAAGATGTGGTGATTTATTAGAGCTGTCATTGTAAACTGAACAAGTGTAATAAGTCACAGCTTGTCAAACGATGCAAATCCAAGCATCAACTCCATAAAGAAAATATGTATGTTGCTTGGAAGCAATATGCTAGATATTTTTATATGTCCCTATAGCGAAAACCAAGCAAACTATCTTTTAATTTAACTTAATTTATATCACGCAAGAGGGCATTACAATTTGTCATGTGCCCACAGAAGGAATAGATGGCATTTTTAAAGCAAACGCTGAAAGAAAGCCTTTCAAGTGCTATTTGATTAACTGAATGGAATGGCCATTTGTATCAATAGTTTTTTTAGAATGTCAAACGACCCTGAAACATCCACCGCTTAAGCGCACAATGCAGAGAACACAATACATGCTAGAAAACACTTTCACTCAAGAACTATGTATTGATTCTTCATTAGTATAACTATAGATACTTGAAATTAACTTAATAGCAATTAACATGAAGTTAACTATTTATGTATTCATGATTTATAGTGGTAAGATAGTACACACCTTAATTTAACTGCTATATTTATTAGAAAACTAAGCATTACTATTAATTATGAAGGGTATGTGAGCTGAAATATTTAAATATAGGTTTATTGAAACATTTATTTTATTTTAACTACTGATGCCTGTACTTGCATTATTTATTTTTAAGGTTAGTTTGCTTATACAGTGACTCTTTATTGACTAAACATGGCATATGTGAATATTTAACATGGTTTACATAAGTACATACTTTTAGTTCTGTTGTGGCTGTAGACCAACACTTAGGGACATATTTATGAACACGATGCGCTGCTGGAGCATCACTTTTTGTGACACTCCGGCGTTGCAAATTACAAAATCATATCTATGAGGCCACGGAAAGCCACTATGCATGGTTTTGAATGGCCTCATAGATATGGAGAGTAAGGCAAGGCAGCGCAAATCAACGCATTGCCTTACTCTTAGCTCGGGAGGTGTGCCATGGGCATTGTGGTGGGTTTTCCCATGCAACACCCATGAATTTTTACTTTTCCCCAGATTTACAAGAGCATGTAAAGCTGAGGAAGTACCAAAACCTTACGCCTTCCGAGGTGAGGCGTAACAAGGAGAAATAACTTTATTTCACCTAATTTTTCCTCTTTCATTGTGTGCTGCAGAATCTTTCATGCAGCACACAAAGAAAGAGGAAAACGCCTCTTCGAAGCGTTTTTGTGCAGGAAGGTGACCTTTCCAGCACACAAACAATCCTGCATGCAACACAGGCACTCTTGCACCATGGTGCAAGGGTGCCTGTGTTAGTGCTAGGCTGCCGAAATGGCTCCAGCACAGGGGGAAAGGAAAGGTATGTACCGTATTGAAAAATACGATGCATTCCTGCCCTATGCCAAACCACATAAATGTGGGCCTAAATTCCTAACGTAACATTATGCTATTGATGTACTTGCACCTATGTGTCTGCTTAGAAACTGACGATCTGCTAAGTTCTTTCAATGTGAACAAAACTCAGATTGGCACACCCTCAGATTAGTTGAGAAAGTGTGACCCCTGCTCGTTTTTAAACCTGTAGCTCTGAGTACATATTAAGAGGAAACACCTTAGGTGACGTTTTCTAGGGGCATATCAACAACAACCGGCGATAATTATCGCTCAGCGCTCTTAGCGTGAGGATAATTATCGCCGGCTAGCGTGAATTTTTATCGCTGAGATAGCGTGCTATTAGCAACGCTTATCTCAATAGAGATAAAAATCTACACGCTAACAGGCTAACGTGTGATTATCGCTGGAAACCCAGCGATAATCACACGTTACCTTGTTGATAGGGACAGGAAAACTTAGCCATGATATCCTCCTTCCATAGGATATCATGGCTAAGTCTGAAAATTAGCAGACGTAAAAAAGCAGCGTTAACCGCGGTTAGCGCTGCTTTTTTTGTCTCTAACAGGGTTAGCGACATTCTTGATAATAGGAGAAATGTCGCTTAGCGACATTTCTCCTATTATTTTACTCTGGAACGCCCCCTTTGCATCTCATTAGAGATGCAAGGGGAAGCGTAGAGTAAAAGGGTGCTAACATGCAAATTTGCGTGTTAGCACCCTGTTGTTGATAGGGTGCTAGTTTTATCTCTGCTTTTTTGGCTTTTAAAGCCAAAAAAGCAGAGATAAATCCCTTGTTGATATGCCCCTAAGTGTCCGGCTGCTTTAAATAGAGATACCCGCAAAACATCCCTGAACTGACACTGTCAGTGGACCTTTTCTTGGTGTCTTCATGTGTCATTGGTTCCCCTTTCTATGGATGACCGTAGTAGCAAGTTTCTCTCACACTCATAGCACAGACACTGTCGTCATTAAAAAGGATATTCAATACTGTTTCTATATATTTAACACTGACCCAGCTAATGAACATGTAATGCACTTGATAGCCTTAAGTTCTAAAGTTCAACAACTTTATAAAAGTATTAAAAAATCACAGTGAAACAAATGTAAAGTATTTTATTACAGTACATCCATTATAAAATCGCAGCAATACAAACTAGAGCATCTTGTTACAGATCATCCACATCACAGTGGGCAATACGTATTAAACAAGCATTTGCAATGCAATCGGTCTCGCCTTTTGGACCTTATATTTATTTAGATATGCAGCACATTAGCCTGGGTGCTGAAACAGCCACTGTTCTTTAACGTGGAAGGAAAGTAAGCACCAAACTGCGTGACATGCCAGGTATGGGGACACATGGAGAGAAATATTGACTTACTGCGGGAAATGGTATAGTCCAAAGCTCTGTTTTTAATATAAAATTAGTGCCTTCGGTGGTCATATCACTGAAAATACAAGATTTGAAAAAAAATATTATTGTCTACAGGTGCTCGTGGAAGACAAGTTTCTATGGCTTGGAATCTAGGGAATGCTAACATTATTCTGGTATTTTACTGACCTCTGCTGGTTGATTTCTATCAAGAAAGTTAAATAGAGGCAGTTGCCAGAAAAATAGAAAAAGAAAGTCCCTAAGCAGAAAGCAATTCTGTCTTTTTACTGACATCTACTGGTCGTTTTCTATCAAGAAAGTTAAATAGAGGCAGTTGCCAGAAAAATTTAAAAAAATAAAGTCTCTGAGCAGAAAGCAATTCTGGTATTTTACTGACCTCTGCTGGTCGTTTTCTATGAAGACAGTTAAATAGAGGCAGTCAAACAGAAAAAAAATCCCTAAGCGGAAGCAGACAAGTCCTAGGACTGATCTCCAGAGCCCACATAGTACATATACATATAAGTATATACTAAAGTATATACAAGAGGTCTTGAATGCTTAACCTAAAAAGGACTATCCCCCCTGCTGAGAATAGTGCATAGATAGATTGTCGCACCCAGTTTGAAAATAGATCTATTTTAAACATTAACATTTTAAAACACTATAATTGCTTCAATTGCGTATCATATTTCCTTATCAGTTTCAATGCTTATTTAACAAAATTAAAGACTACAGAGCAAATCAGTGAGGAGGCAAGGCACTGAATGAAAAGTAGGCCCTGCTGTTGATTAATATATTGCTTCCCACTAAGGCTAGGGCGGAGAAACCATGTCCTGAATGGGGCATATAAAGGGCAGAAAAACATAAAGTGCTTAGTTGACTGGTGCGTTCTCCCATCACACAGACAGCATGGTAACGTTGGAAACCAGGTCCTTGGAACTGGAAAGGCCAATAAAAAGTGAATCTTGATAGCCTCTTTTAATAGGAATTTGGGGTTTGTGCAAGTCAAATTGTTAGAAATGAGGGGGCTCTGGTTGACGCAGGTGTGAACCCACAACAAGCAGGGACCCTTTACTTCTTGTCAGGGCGAAGGATGACTCTCCAGAATAACCCCTGCTCACCCTCTAGGTGCGTGGCGCGAGCAGTCTAGGCTAAGTCTCAGGCGTACACGGTTAAGCAAATGCAATTACACATACAGTAAACCCCCTGCATGCACCACAAACGGACACCAATCAGGAAGTATAGAAAAATAAGCTTTTATGTAGGTTCAGGAGATTCAAATACAAGGCCCAGTAACGTTGAACTGATGGGGCCACAATTCTTAGGAATACGGTAAAGTTCTCTTTGTTTACGGAAAGTTCTTTAGGCGGGCACAAGGTGACTGTAGGCCTCAGCGCACTTCGTGCTGAGGCAGCGCCCAGGAAGCACACAGCAGATGACAGGGAAATAAGAATGTTGCGGACCCTGGATCCGATGCGAGCTCGCGGTCGAGTTCGTAAGTACAGTACCTTGTTTCTTGACGCAAAGGCGGGTGCGGGATTTCAGCGGCCCTTCGACAGAAGAGCGAGGCGGCGTCCGGGGCTCCCACACTTCACGATGGGTGTCTGATCTTCAGGCTCACGACAAGAGCGGGGTGTTGCAGGTGGCGGGTGAACAAAGCGGGGCAGCCGGGCACGCAGATTACGTCCGGGCCGTCCGAGGCTTGGAGATGCTCACAACGCCGATTCCGGCGGGAGGGTGAAGGTGCACAGCGAGCCTCCGGCGAGCGAGGTGACAGGGGCAGCCCAGCACAGCGTAGGGGGAGCGGCTCCGATCGAGCGAGGCTCTTCCCAAGGCGGGGGGGGCTAAGCAGTCCTGGTCACGGCTCAGGGAGGGACTGGGCACGAGGGTCACAGCTCCGGCGAGGGAAAGGACACCACAGTCCAGCAGCAGGCGAGTGAAGATCAGGTAGAGCCCAATGGTCCTGGGGCTCAGTTCAGGGGGCAAGCTCAGTTCCAAGCCCTTGGAGATCGTTTTGGAAAAGCACAAGTCTTGAAAGTAAAAGTAAAGTAAAAGTCTTCAGCAACAGTTTCTCTTCTCCCCTTTGGCAGCAAGGTCACCACTGTAGGCCAATCCCCCAGGATAGGGACAGTCTTCCTCCTACAGCTTTCCCGGTGCCTCCTCCTCAGGCAGAGATTCTTCTTGGTCAAAAGCGGATCTAGTTTCTCAGGAGCAGGGCTCCTCCATTTATACAGTAAATCTTTTGTTCTCCCAGGCCAGGGGGGCCCTTGCCTAGTTCAGTCCGGTTTCTGAGCACTTTGTTTACGCGATGCAGGCTTCTCCTTTCAGAGTGCAGGGCAGAGTACTCAGACGCTCCACAGGGGGCGGAGCCGGCATTGAGGGGTCAGAGCACTGTCCTATTCAGAGCCTAGGAGCACTCCTCCCACCCATCTACCTGTTGATCGTCCTATTCACCACCAGGCTACCTAGCCCTGCCCATCTGGGTTCCCCCAGCCCTGTCACTCATACCAGCCAGACATCAGATACACATCACGCAGAGGCGGCTGAAATGTTTAGGCAAGCAAAGGCCAACTTTCTAAAAGCGGAATTTGCAAACCCAGAATATTAAAATAAACCTTGCGAAAAGATGTACCTTATTATTCCGAGTTCAGGCATACTAAACTCGATCTTCTACCATGTTCCCTGGGTCGGTTAGGATCATAGGGTGTAACAATCCAAGCCGCCCATACTGGCCTATGAGAACAGGGTAGCCTTGCAGTAGTGAACGACAGAAATGGCGGCCATTCACTACCAGGACATGCCACGCATCCAGGCTTGTCCTACCTTAGGCTCGCAACGCACACTGCCCGTGGGCCTACCAGAGGGGTGACTAACATGCAGCTAAGGGAAGGTTTCAGGGACCGGCAAGTGTGGGCACTTGCCAGTCAGCATGTCAGTACCAGACTGCACGCAGGTCCTGCGATGGCAGACCTTAGACATATTTTACCGGCCGCTTCTGTGGGTGGCACAACCCGTGCTGCAAGCCCACCAGCGGTGTTTGCCTTTACATGCCCTGGCGCTCCTGGCGCACTTTACTGGGGTCTGATAGTAAATCAAACAATCCAATCATGGAATCCAACCAACATATACAATTTACAAAGGGAGCACTCGCACCGCGACACTGGTTGGCAGTGGCACAGCGCGCTGAGCGGCCAACACCATAAAATCACATGAGGCACAGCGACAAAAAGAGGAAGGGAGACTCACACCAAGGTGCCAGGTCTAACACGTGTCCCCTCCAGCTGAAAAGTGGGGAGAACTACCCTACCCCAGGGAGTTCCTCATCACTAAGGCGGAAAAATCTGGACAGACCGTCAGCATTGGCGTGATCCGTACCAGGGCGATGTTCCACCGTGAAATCCATCCCCTGTAGGGAAATGGACCACCTCAACAGCTTTGGATTCTCACCCCTCATATGCATCAACCATCTGAGGGGCCTGTGGTCCGTCTGAACCCGGAAGTGAGACCCAAACAAGTAGGGTCTTAGCTTCTTCAGCGCCCAGACCACAGCAAATGCCTCACGCTCGATAGCACTCCACCTCTGTTCCCGGGGAAGTAACCTCCTGCTAAGAAAGGCTACGGGTTGATCTAGGCCCTCCTCATTAATCTGTGAAAGAACAGCCCCCACACCATGCTCTGAAGCGTCTGTCTGAACGATAAACTCTTTGGAGAAGTTGGGAGCCAAGAGCACGGGCGCCGTGCACATAGCAGTTTTCAAGGCCTCAAAAGCTTTCAGACAGGTGTCAGTCCAAATCACTTTCCTGGGCTGCTTCCTCGAAGTCAGCGCTGTCAAGGGGGCAACCATGTTGCCATACCCCTTGACAAACCTCCTGTAGTACCCAGTGAGACCTAGGAAGGCTCTCACCTCTGTCTGGGTTTTGGGCGCCTCCCAATTCAGGATGGTTTCTATCTTGGGCTGAAGGGGTGCCACCTGGCCACTCCCAACTTGGTGTCCCAAGTACACCACGGAACCCTGCCCGATCTGGCACTTACTCGCCTTGATCGTGAGGCCTGCCTTACGCAGCGCCATCAACACTTCCCAGAGGTGACGCAAGTGTTCCTCCCACGTGGGGCTGAACACTGCGATGTCATCCAGGTAGGCTGCACTGAACGAATCCAGCCCAGCCAACACCTGGTTGACCAATCTCTGGAAGGTGGCAGGGGCATTCTTCATCCCAAATGGCATAACCCGGAACTGGTAATGCCCATCTGGGGTGGAAAATGCTGACCTCTCTTTGGCCCCCTCGGTCAAGGCGATCTGCCAATACCCAGACGTTAGATCAAACGTGCTGAGGTAGTTGGCAGCCCCTAGCCGATCGATGAGCTCATCAGCTCTGGGGATGGGGTGTGCGTCAGTCCTAGTGACTGAATTGAGTCCTCTGTAGTCCACACAGAACCGGAGTTCGGGTGTGGCTCCCGGCGCTGCAGCCTTTGGGACCAAGACCACGGGGCTGGCCCAAGGACTGCTAGAAGACTCAATTACCCCGAGTGCAAACATCTTGGAGACCTCCTCCTTGATGCATGTCCTCACCCTGTCAGTCACCCTGTAGGCCTTGTGCCGCACAGGTGGACTATCCCCAGTGTCCACATCATGGACGCACCAATCAGTGACACCAGGGACCAGGGAAAACAGATCAGAAAATTGTCCCAGCAACTGGCGACAATCATTCTGTTGCTCAGGGGTCAGGGCGGAAGAGAGGATGACACCATCCACTGACCCATCTTGCTCCTTGGCTGACAGGAGGTCAGGAAGAGGTTCTGTCTCCTCTTCCATCCCAGCATCTGTTGCCAAGAGCATGCCCACTTGGGACCTCTCCAAGTGGGGCTTGAGGCGGTTGACATGTAGGACCCGTAAGGGGTTCCTAGGAGACTTCAGGTCCACCACGTAGGTAACAGGACTCTTGCTCTCCACCACCTCAAAGGGACCGGTCCACTTATCCTGGAGCACACACGGCTCCACGGGGGCCAAGACCCATACTTTCTGCCCAGGCTGAAGCTCTACCAGAGTGGCATTCTGGTCGTACCACCGCTTCATCTCCTCCTGGCTGGCTTCCAGATTTGCCTCAGCAAGTTGCCTGAAACGCCTAGTCTGATTCCTGAAGGCCAGCATGTAGCTATATACATTCTGGGGAGGTTTCCTGGGAGATTGCTCCCAGCCTTCCTTGACCAGACTTAGAGGTCCTCTGACTGGGTGACCATACAGAAGCTCAAAGGGACTGAACCCCAGAGACTTCTGTGGCACCTCACGGTAAGCGAAGAGAAGGCATGGTAAGAGGACGTCCCACTTACGCCTCATGGGTCCTTCTAGGCCCATTATCATGCCTTTGAGGGTTCGGTTGAATCTCTCAACCAACCCGTGTCCTTGGGGGTGGTAAGGTGTGGTGAACTTGTAGGTTACACCACACTCTTGCCAAAGAGATTTCATGTACTTGGACATGAAATTGGTACCTCGGTCAGACACCACCTCTAGAGGGAATCCCACTCGGGAGAAAATTCCCATCAGTGCACGTCCCACCACGGGGGCCGTCACTGTCCTCAGAGGAATGGCTTCCGGGTACCGGGTGGCATGGTCCACCAGGACCAGAATGAACCTATTGCCCATCGCTGTCCTGGGGTCCAGTGGCCCTACAATGTCAATCCCCACTCGCTGGAATGGAGTACCGACCACAGGGAATGGCTGGAGTGGAGCCTTCTGCTTCCTTCCACTCTTGCCACTTGCCTGGCAAGTCTGGCATGTCCTGCAGTGAGTATCCGAACTCCTGCGCATTTGAGGCCAATAAAAGTGGGTGACAAGCCTTTCAAAGGTCTTGTCCTGCCCCAAATGCCCTGCCAATGGCACATCGTGAGCCAGCCCCAGTAGGAAGGCTCTGAAGTCCTGGGGTACCACCAGCGCACGGGCTGACCCAGGCTCAGCAACCTTAGGCTCTGTATATAGGAGGTCGTTCTCCCAGTAAACGAAATGTGATCCTGACTGATCACCTGCGGCCTGGTCTGCAGCCTGCTGCCGCATACCCACGAGAGAAGGGCACTCCTTCTGTGCCTTACAAAAGTCCTCCCCGGTGGGACCCCCTTCCTGCTGCCAATGGGTCAGCTCCGGCAGGTCTCCCAGTTCAGCTATTTGTTCCCCTGTAGGCTCCAGGGCATCCCCCTCAAGGTCTGCTTCCTCCTGGACCGTGGGAACTTCAGGGGCCGGCTTCCCGCGCCCCTTGCTCCTTCTCTCTGAGGCCGGTTCCTGGGCCTCCCTCTCAGGCTCCAGGACCTCTTGAGTACCTCTACTGGCTGCCATGGACCGTGTGGTGACACACGCCCAATCCGGCATACCCAACATCTCCAGGTGAGCACTCCGCTCCACCTTAGCCCAAGGTGAGCTCTCCAAATCGTTCCCTAACAAACAGTCTACAGGCATGGCGGGCCTCACAGCTACCTGAAGAGTACCAGAGACCCCCCCCCACTCGAAGGGAACCTGAGCCACCTTGCAGTGCCTCTCTGTGTTGTCAGCGGCAACAACGGGATAGAATGCATTGGGGACCACCTGCTCCTGAGACACCAGGTGACACCTGACAGCTGTCACACTGGCTCCTGTATCTCTAAGAGCTTCCACCCTATGGCCATTTATGGTCACCCACTGCCTGTACTTCTTAGTGTTCTCAGGCAGCTGGGTTGGAGGGACCACTTCACGGTCTCCTAGCGAGACCAGGGACATCTCTGCGGGACCCCACCCACCTTGGACATCCCTCTCCTCCCCCAAGGCTACACTAGTCACCTGCCGGGGTGGAGCACCAGTGGGTGCTGGCTTACCAAACAATGGACACTTTACATCAGAGGCAAAATGCCCCAAATTGTTACACCTGTAACATCTTACGGGCCCCTTCTGAACAGGAGGACCTGTCGGGGCCCCGGTCGGTTTCTGGGGTGGGGGAGGCTGAGAACCCTTCCCTTGGTTCCCTTGGGGACTATTTTGGGGCCATTTTTGGAACTGCTTCTGTTTACCCCTGTCCCCCCCACTCTTCTGCTGGGGACCCTGCCCACCTTTGGCGGAATCTCCCACGGTACCCTTGTGGACCCTGGTGCTGACCCAGCGGTCCGCCTCCTCAGCAAGCTTCCTCGGGTTAGTCAGCCTACTATCTATCAGGTGCTGGCGTAGCTCAGGAAAACAATTACTGGACAAGTGCTCCCATGCCATTAAATCAAGAAGCCCTTGATAATCATTTACCTTACTACCCTTTACCCAACCATCCAGCGCTCTGCAAAAGAAAGTCACATACTCCACATACGTACTATTGGGAATCTTAGTGCAACCCCTGAACCTCTGTCTATATAACTCAGGGGTCAACCCATACCTAGCCATCAATGCTTCCTTCATATGGGCATAAGAATTATGAACATCAGCAGGTAAATCTAACAGTGTGTCCCGCCCTTCACTCAGGAACCGTCCCCACAACCCCGCTCCCCAATCTTTCTCAGGGACCCGGTGGGAAGACATGGCTACCTCGTAGGCTCTGAACCACTGCCCGATGTCGTCATTCTTGAAGAACTCCTTCACTACATCCTTGGGGATATAAACTCTTGGTTCCGCCGGTACTGGCGGTGTGCTGCCGCCAGAGGGATTAAGCTCCAAACTTTTTGCTTTCAGCTCCAGCTCCCTCAGCTTCATGTCATGCTCTAATTGTAGTTTCTTTTCTTCCATGGCTAATCTTTGTTTTTCCATATCCATCTGCCCATGAAGTTTTGCCATCTCCACCTCGTGTGCCCGGGTTGCTGCCCTGTCTGCCAACTCTTCTGGCGACAGGCATCTGCCAAACTCATAGACACTTTCTGGTGGAACCACTTCCACCTGATTCTCTGGTGCCTTTGACTCATACCAGGCCCTCAGCGCCTTCACGAATTGGGCCTTGTTTTTTAATCCAGTTTGAGCAATCCTGAACTTGGAGCAAAGACCTTTCAATTCTTCATTGGGACGATTCAGAAGTGCGTCTTCTTCCCAATCTACGTCCTCAAATCCAGAGATTATAGAAGCTGCCCTTCCGGCGGAAAGTGAACCAGGCATGGCTTTAACAACGGAGATTCTTGGCAAAACAAAAACAAATGCTAGTCTTGTGGCTGTGTTACTGGTCTGCTCTCACTACGTGGTGATCAGTGATTCACTATACGCAAACCACAAATGCAAATCCGTAAATCCCACCGCTGCCACCAATGTTAGAAATGAGGGGGCTCTGGTTGACGCAGGTGTGAACCCACAACAAGCAGGGACCCTTTACTTCTTGTCAGGGCGAAGGATGACTCCCCAGAATAACCCCTGCTCACCCTCTAGGTGCGTGGCACGAGCAGTCTAGGCTAAGTCTCAGGCGTACACGGTTAAGCAAATGCAATTACACATACAGTAAACCCCCTGCATGCACCACAAACGGACACCAATCAGGAAGTATAGAAAAATAAGCTTTTATGTAGGTTCAGCAGATTCAAATACAAGGCCCAGTAACGTTGAACTGATGGGGCCACAATTCTTAGGAATACGGTAAAGTTCTCTTTGTTTACGGAAAGTTCTTTAGGCGGGCACAAGGTGACTGTAGGCCTCAGCGCACTTCGTGCTGAGGCAGCGCCCAGGAAGCACACAGCAGATGACAGGGAAATAAGAATGTTGCGGACCCTGGATCCGATGCGAGCTCGCGGTCGAGTTCGTAAGTACAGTACCTTGTTTCTTGACGCAAAGGCGGGTGCGGGATTTCAGCGGCCCTTCGACAGAAGAGCGAGGCGGCGTCCGGGGCTCCCACACTTCACGATGGGTGTCTGATCTTCAGGCTCACGACAAGAGCGGGGTGTTGCAGGTGGCGGGTGAACAAAGCGGGGCAGCCGGGCACGCAGATTACGTCCGGGCCGTCCGAGGCTTGGAGATGCTCACAACGCCGATTCCGGCAGGAGGGTGAAGGTGCACAGCGAGCCTCCGGCGAGCGAGGTGACAGGGGCAGCCCAGCACAGCGTAGGGGGAGCGGCTCCGATCGAGCGAGGCTCTTCCTAAGGCGGGGGCGGCTAAGCAGTCCTGGTCACGGCTCAGGGAGGGACTGGGCACGAGGGTCACAGCTCCGGCGAGGGAAAGGACACCACAGTCCAGCAGCAGGCGAGTGAAGATCAGGTAGAGCCCAATGGTCCTGGGGCTCAGTTCAGGGGGCAAGCTCAGTTCCAAGCCCTTGGAGATCGTTTTGGAAAAGCACAAGTCTTGAAAGTAAAAGTAAAGTAAAAGTCTTCAGCAACAGTTTCTCTTCTCCCCTTTGGCAGCAAGGTCACCACTGTAGGCCAATCCCCCAGGATAGGGACAGTCTTCCTCCTACAGCTTTCCCGGTGCCTCCTCCTCAGGCAGAGATTCTTCTTGGTCAAAAGCGGATCTAGTTTCTCAGGAGCAGGGCTCCTCCATTTATACAGTAAATCTTTTGTTCTCCCAGGCCAGGGGGGCCCTTGCCTAGTTCAGTCCGGTTTCTGAGCACTTTGTTTACGCGATGCAGGCTTCTCCTTTCAGAGTGCAGGGCAGAGTCCTCAGACGCTCCACAGGGGGCGGAGCCAGCATTGAGGGGTCAGAGCACTGTCCTATTCAGAGCCTAGGAGCACTCCTCCCACCCATCTACCTGTTGATCGTCCTATTCACCACCAGGCTACCTAGCCCTGCCCATCTGGGTTCCCCCAGCCCTGTCACTCATACCAGCCAGACATCAGATACACATCACGCAGAGGCGGCTGAAATGTTTAGGCAAGCAAAGGCCAACTTTCTAAAAGCGGCATTTGCAAACCCGGAATATTAAAATAAACCTTGCGAAAAGATGTACCTTATTATTCCGAGTTCAGGCATACTAAACTCGATCTTCTACCATGTTCCCTGGGTCGGTTAGGATCATAGGGTGTAACAATCCAAGCCGCCCATACTGGCCTATGAGAACAGGGTAGCCTTGCAGTAGTGAACAACAGAAATGGCGGCCATTCACTACCAGGACATGCCACGCATCCAGGCTTGTCCTACCTTAGGCTCGCAACGCACCCTGCCCGTGGGCCTACCAGAGGGGTGACTAACATGCAGCTAAGGGAAGGTTTCAGGGACCGGCAAGTGTGGGCACTTGCCAGTCAGCATGTCAGTACCAGACTGCACGCAGGTCCTGCGATGGCAGACCTTAGACATATTTTACCGGCCGCTTCTGTGGGTGGCACAACCCGTGCTGCAAGCCCACCAGCGGTGTTTGCCTTTACATGCCCTGGCGCTCCTGGCGCACTTTACTGGGGTCTGATAGTAAATCAAACAATCCAATCATGGAATCCAACCAACATATACAATTTACAAAGGGAGCACTCGCACCGCGACACTGGTTGGCAGTGGCACAGCGCGCTGAGCGGCCAACACCATAAAATCACATGAGGCACAGCGACAAAAAGAGGAAGGGAGACTCACGCCAAGGTGCCAGGTCTAACACAAATGTATAGACAAGTCGACTTTATTGTACAGTTAATCAAAACCTCAACAATAAAAGTTCATAAAAACACATTGATACAATTCATTTTAAGATTATACGGCGTAGCTTAAAATTCAATTTTGTAATACAATAAAATAATGTTAGAGATGACTTATCTAGGGAGACGTATTATCATCTTAAGTGCCATCTTACAAGTTGGTCTACCTAACACACCCTGGAGTACTCCCTAAACCCCCTCCTCCCCATAAAAGACCCGTGACAGGGGAGAAGTTTTTGGAAGGCAGGGGGCGTGACACCCGCCAACCGTATTTAATATAAGAAATTAATAAACATTAAAATGTCACTTTTACAAAAACACAGCAGAAAATATACTTGACACAGATTACAATTTGATAAGTACAGATATCAAATGGCTAACCTTAACATAACTCTAATACAAAGGATTCCTGTCCATATCTAAACATATCTTTAACAATCTTTACAAACTTTATTTTCTGCGTACCTAAAGGGGCCTACGGCAAGGTCACTAACTGGTGTCAGATCCTTATCAAATTATTACCACGCCCTCCAGCCAGAGTGCGCATGCGCAGAGGGCCCATTCACCGTGAGGGTACTTCCCCCCCCCGGTTACCCCTTTACGCTCCATACCTGATCTCCATAAAGGGGCCCTTTCAGTCATTGTGCACGTGCAGTATGACCAATCAGCCTAAAGAAAGCGTGACTCCCTCCTCCCCCGCACCCAACTGCCCCTGGAGTTCTAGGAGAAACCACTTGTCCCTCCCACTTTGAAGGACTGGGTTATTCTAAGACCCAGCGGTGCCAGGGGACAACACCTGAAACCTTCGTGGGTTACCTGTTCTGGCGTACAAAACACAGAGACACGGGACACTTCCAGCGACGTCAACGATCGGCATTTATTTACTGCAGGGATACAGAAATCGCAAGAAGTACAAAACGTGTAGGTTCTGGGAGACTGCTTCGAATTGCAAAAGTGGATCGCTCCTTTTATACACATTTTTGCCATTGCACAACATGGCAAACAAAGGTTACAACTCAGTTCCCACAATAAACTTCAAAAGGGTCGCGTTCATGTTTCAGGAGGCCGGAACATAATTACAGCAGCATTGCCGGTTCCCAACTGTAAAAGCATTTATCCCCATAGTTAAACACATTCCATTCTGACTGTAAACACATTAGGAGAAGGGACAGAAACAGATGCAAAGAAAGAACAAGGATGCACAACAGATTGGAAAAGAGTGTTGGGAGTAATAACGGAAACTTGATTACAGGATCAAAGACCTCGTGCCCAATACATGCACGACTGAAACAATAGACCAGCACGGTAAGATGAGCCTTGAGCGGGGCCATCTGCCTTTGCCGTGTCATTTCCCCTATCATAAAAGTCACCCTCAAAGAAACACGTGTCCTTAGTGTAAGCTTGGGGATCCCAGGGTCACAGAGCGGACAAGGTCCGTTCGCTGGCTACTTGAGGGCAAGAAACAAAATGGATGCCGCATCTAAAATGGAACCCGAGGGTTCAGATAAACAAACCCAAAAATGAGACGCACCATACGTGGTTGCGTAGCGAAACCGCGTACACCCACTAAACTCGTCATTTGCGGTTCGTAGATACCAAACTCATCCATATTCGAACACACCCAAAAAGTGTGGTTCCGATTCGCACGGAACCTCAGACGCTCCTTTTGCCCTCATGTAGGCAAGCACTAGTCGAGATCGGAATCGATTTCAATATTCATCAAATCGTTCAGCTGCTGCTGGAACATCATTCTATCCATCAATGTCTCCTTGGTAACAGATGGCCGTCTTATACACGTTGTAGCACAAAGACCACATAAGGCAGGACCACACTGCACACAAAGACAACACGTGAATAGAAACGTTACAACAACCCCTACGATCATCAGAATCTTCCAACCCCAAGTGGATATCAGGCCCCAAAACCATCCTAGAAGTGTCCAATTACCTTCGTCCACGTGTATGGACTCGGAAATCTTATGCAACTTCGAGATGGCTTGGTAAACAGTTGGAGCATTGTCAGGAATGAAAATGCAACAGCTCGAATGGATAACTTTGCACACACCACCTCTATCTGCAAGAACAACGTCTAGAACCATACGGTTCTGCAACGTCATAAGTCTATCCGCCTGAAGTTCTGCTGTTAAATTACCAAGAGCACTCGCAGTTATGTTAGCAGTCGACTCGACTACACGGGTCAACTGTCTTAGGTTCCTACTATTAACCATAGGTCCCCAAAACGGCAAGAAACCCTTAAAGAAGTCTCCTGCTTCTTGACCAGCAGTGTCCTCTTTGCTAATAACGCCTCTCACAATTCTAGTCTTGTGATAGTCTGAGGCAACCGTAAAAGTCGGTGGTAAAAGATTCGCAATATAACAGGTACCCGAGAAGTCACGGGGTAACCATGTATACGCACGTTCATAACATACGAAATAAGTACCCTTGGCAGTCAGAAAAACAGGGGAAGAGAGCATCGGTAGGACATACGTATCAGTACAAGCACTGTTCCCAAGTTGTGCTCTCGGATTTCGACCCAAACCTTTCAAGCAGAAATTACCGAGGTGGGGTACAATCCATATTGGGGACGAGCTCTTGAGCTGTCTATCACCCACTGACGTACTATACTCAGCCTCACTCAGATCCTTATAGGCTTGCACCTCTTCATCTGGAATAAGCGATGCATCAAAAACATCTCTATCTAAATCAGCAATCGCTATTGCCAGAGGCTTATGGTACGGACCAGGACCAAAGTTTGCAGAGCGTGGTTCTCGACTGGGGTAGGAATCTAGTGCACTACGGAACATAGTTTGGAATGCTCAAGCTGACCCTTGGGAGCTATAAGGAAGAACCAAATTTGGAATACCCCTATCCATGGTATGTGGCATCAACCCACACACCCAACAGTTGGTAGTATTCATCACCAACTGATGCTGATGTAGGAGTTGAACGAAGGAGTTATTCATGAATTCCGCACGTCTAACCTGTTCATGTTGAGGCAGGGGATGAAAAGAATGTGGAGAAACAGTGGTAATGGAGCTTAGTTTAGGAGAAAGAGTAGGTGAAACAGAAGGCAATAACGACTGTATTCCAAAATACACTCCGCCCACCAATAGCATAGACACAGTCAGAAACAGTAGGAATACCTGAAACAGAAAACATTTTGTTTGTACAATCTTACGCAATTTTGATCTTTGCGCCGACATCCTTTCTACTTCCAACAGCTTAGAGAATGCCATCCTCTAAAAACCGTCCGTGACGTACTTGACGCACTTCGTTCTGAGTAGCGATTATCAATTCCCAGGAGTTCCCAGGAGTCGACAAAAGTAACCGACCTAGTGTCAGAAACCTGCTAAACAGAAAGGAGTACCCGCACGGCCCTACGGTTAACCCGGATGATAGGTTTTCTTAAACACTCAGCTTTAATACAAATCTCTTAGCTGCAAAAAGCACATACAAAGAAACTCAAAAAGAAAGGATGTAATTGTTCGTAATGTTCGTAGCACCAGTAAAGGAAAATATAAAAATAAAATTTTATTAGTCCTTGTTACGTGGACGAAGAAAGTATCGATTTCTTCCAGGTCGAGTCTGCTCTACAAACAATTGTTCAGCTGGTGAAACAGTGTTCGGTGGATTGGTCGACGATTCAATCCTTGAGTTCTCTACGACTGATGACTCAACAGGTGTGTCTGGCAACGATGAATTGTCTCCTACAGGTTGAGCATCGCTAAACGGCACAAAGCATAAAGGGGTCTCAGTTTCCGTTGCCGCAATCCCAGTTCTCACCCAACCATCTGTTGGTGAGGGGATCGGTACTTTTTTCGTGTGGCCGGCGTGTACCCAGTTCTTTCTGCCTTCCAACCGAACTGCAGTCCTCGTTGTCAATAACACTTGGAAGGGTCCCACAAATCTCGGCTCCAAGTTACGTTTTCGGCCAAAATTTTGGGTAACGACCCAATCACCTGGCCGGAGCCGATGTCCAGGACCCTCTGTCTGTGCCGGTAGAGCTTCAAAGACCTGTTGATGAATTAACCTTAATTTAGTAGTCAGATCATGAAGATAATCAATTAGCATTGGATACTCAAGACTATCAAAGGCCTTAGGTCTCGGGACTCCCCTAATGTTCGCAGGGCGGCCGAACACAATCTCATATGGGCTGAGCCCTACTCGAGAGTGTACAGTCGCTCTGGTTGATAGGAGAGCCAGAGGCAAGGCATCAGGCCATGATAAACCAGTCGTAGCTTGTATCTTTGCAAGTTTCAGCTTCAGGGTACCATTGTACCCTTCAACTAAACCCGCTGCCTGAGGATGATTACCGCTATGGAATTTCTGCCGAATTCCAAGGCCCTTACATACACTCTGCATCACACTTCCCACGAACTCACTTCCATTATCTGACCACACAATCCGTGGCATTCCATACCGAGGAAAGTATTCCTTCAGTAGGACTTTCGCTGTGGACAGGGCAGTGTTATCCTTAAGAGGATAGGCCTCAATCCATCTGGAGAACGCACAAACCACAACTAAAACATTTTTCAGATTATTGCATCTCTCCATATGGATGAAGTCCAGTTGGATAACTTCAAAGGGACAGACAGGGGGAGCAAAAAGACCAGGTGGAGTGGGGGTGCCCTTGCCAGGATTATGCATCAAACACACCATACAATTTTTAACCACTCTCTCAGCACATTTAGCAATACCATCATTCTTCCATACAGGGGACAAGAACTTGCATATCCCTTTCGCACTAATGTGTGACAACCCATGAGCCATCGTCACGACAGCTAATACATACGCATCCGGTAACATCCACCTCTGACGTTCCGACAAGTCAACCCAACATCCATGCATGTCCAACTTTCCCGTGCTTTCTTTCCACTTGGTCTTTTCAGCTTCAGTGGCCTCATTCTGAATTGCTTTCACACTTTCAACAGTGTCTTCACACATACCAGTTTCCGTCGACCATCTCGCTGAACTCGTCACATACATTCGGGTTGCAAGATTCTTAGCCGTTTCCTTAGCAATCTCGTCCGCAAATGCATTACCACGACCAACATCATCCGTCACTTTCCGATGTGCACTACATTTAACGATCGCCACCTGTTTAGGCAATGTAAGTGCATCCAAAAGATTGTTCACGAGCTGCCCGTGTTGGATCTTCGTACCATGCGATGTCATAAATCCTCTTTCTCTCCACAATCGACCAAAACTGTGCGCAACACCGAATGCATACTGACTGTCGGTAAACACATTCACTCGCTTTCCCTTAGACAAAACACATGCTCTTGTCAATGCAATCAACTCTGCCGCTTGCGCTGAATTCTGATTCAATCTCGCAGTTTCCACAACCGTGCTCAACGTCACTACAGCATACGCAGTCGTCACATCGCCATTCGGCAACTTAAAACATGAACCATCAACATACAAAGTACCATCGGGATCTGTCAATGGAGTGTTTTTCAGGTCCACACGACCCTTTGTTTCTTCCTCAGTTCGTAAATAACAATCATGTGGTGGTACATCATCTGATTCCATATTAGTCGGCAACAATGTCGCCGGATTCAGTACATTACAACGCTTGATCTGTATATGACTTGCCAAAAGGGTCAGCTCATACCCAGACAACCTTGCACTCGTCAGGTGTTGAGTTTTTGTCCGATTCAAGAGAGTGTCAACTGCATGCGGAACCATCACTATGAGCATATTATCCATGACCAGACCTGCGGATTGTCGAATAGACGCCGCAGCTGCCGCCGTCGCCCTCAAGCAACTCGGCAACGCTCTAGCTACCGGGTCCAAGGTCGAGGAAAAATATGCACACGGACGCTGCTTACCACCGAATTGTTGCGTCAAAACACTCAACGCACAACCTTCCCTCTCGTGGACGTATAGTGTAAATGGCTTACTGTAATCAGGAGTACCTAACACAGGAGCCGAACACAACGCATCACGCAGTTCAGAAAAACTTTTCTGACATTCTTCCGTCCATGGCAAAGGAGTCGAAACATCCTTGCACGTGAGAGCTATCAATGGCTTCGCTAACAGTGAAAAATTTGGGATCCACTGTCTGCAGTATGACGTGATACCTAGAAAGGCACGCACATCTCTCTCAGTTGTTGGCACAGTCATTCGAGCAATTGCTGCAATTCTTTCAGGGGTCAACCTTCTTCCCGCCTTTGACAATAAGTGACCTAGATAGGTTACTTCTTGACAACAATATTGCAGTTTAGAAGGCGACACTTTGTGATGTAAGTCACAAAGATGCTGTAACAGTGATACTGTAGCAGTTTTGCAAATCTGTTCAGTGTCAGCAGCTACCAACAGATCGTCAACGTACTGAATCAAGGCCGCACCAGTCAGCAGCACGAACGCATCAAGTTGACTCTTAAGAGCTTGGCTGTAGATGGATGGACTCTCACAGTAGCCCTGAGGTGCACGTTTGAACCTGAAACTACGACCACCTAATGAGAAACCGAATAAATCTCTGCTTTCCTCAGCAATCGGAATGCTAAAGAACGCATTCTTCAGATCGATTACCGAGAACCATGATGCAGAGGCTGGAATCAGAGTCAGCAAAGCTGTAATGTCGGGTACCACGGGAAACTGTGGAACAACAATTTTATTTACCTCCCTAAAATCAATAACTAGACGGTACACAGGAGGCTTGGAGGGATCAGTTCGCTTCAAAATAGGCAACACAGGACTATTACACACGTTACCTCGTGTTTCCTCAATGACATCTTTATCAATCAAATCGTAAATGATCGCTAATAGTGCTTGTTCACCATCAAGGGAGATACGATACTGGGGAATGCGCGGCAGTCGCGCGTTGAATTTCAATTGAACGACATAATGTGGTATAGCCAGCAGGCCCACATCATTGGGACCTGTCGCCCACAAAGAAGCCGGAAGAGAACTCAAATCCGGTGGGAGCTTATCAATCGACAAATACATAGGAGAGATCACTCTCTGACCCAATGTAAGCTCCACTCCCGCAGGAGAGCAATACAAAGTCGCATGTAATCGTTTCAACAAATCCAAGCCCAAAAGATTCTCACCACAACCAGTAGTCAAAATCAACGGAGCTTCTAACTCACGAGACCCAATTGTAAGGGGCAAAGGGCTAGAAACTGGATTGCTAACGGGGGCGCCAGAGAATCCAACGGAAACATTCGTTAAGCCAGACAAAGGCGCGCCAGGGAGTTTCGAATGCATGATGGAACTTTTCGCTGCACCAGTGTCCAACAGAAAAGGCTCAACTACGCCCAATGTGGCAACTGCGACATAAGGCCCTCTCTGATCAACCGGAACTGATACTTCTCCCTTCCTCTGTCTACGGCTGTCCTAGTAAATACCGTCCGCATCAACATCATGCTCGACATAATAGTCATCCACATGATACTGTGCAGATCTACCAGACGAGAGATCGCGTCGATCAAAACAATTTTGCGAGTCTGAGGAAGTGGCAAGACGCTCTGTCTGATTCTGGGTAACACCGCGACCTCTACCACGTGAAGCTTGTTGAGGACCACTACGACCTCCTCGAGCCGAAACACCATTGTTCCTGTCACGTAAAACTGGACAATTAAACTTCAAATGGCCCTCACCCCTACAATATGCGCATTGATTATACCCCAACACAAAGCGAGGTACAGAGGAGTCATTACGCAACTGTGATCTAGAAAACTGCGATTGTGATCGATTCGGCTGTTGCGAGTCATTGTAATTCGAGCGCGGAGGATACGCTTGCTGCAATAAGACCTTAGTTTTAAGATCCTTCGTTTTCTTATCTGCGCGTTCGCTTACTTCCTTCTCTCTGTTTTCGTAGTATTGGGCCGTGGCCAATATCTGAGCAGTGCTAGAAACAGCCCACGAACTTTCAGAATTCTTCAACTTGTTGCTTAGTTCAGGCAGCAAATTCGATACGAATTTATCAACGAACAACCGCTGACCTCCCTCAGAGCTCATGTCCTGACCACTATGATCAATAAACGCCTCCTCAAATCTCGTAAAGAAATCGGAGACACTCTCATCCCTCTTTTGTTTGCACGCAGACAACTTGTCCCAATTAACGCGTATTGCTGGCATAAGTGTCTTCATAAGGGTAATTATCCTCTGGGGCAAATTCGCAATAAGCTGTTCAGGTTTAGCCCCACCAACTTGCTGGGCGTCTGCCGCCGCAAGAGCAGCCCAATCACCGCCTAACTCAGCTGCGTGATTCTCTTGACGGATTTTCGCCCAAATCGGTTGAGGCACCACATTACCAAACAACATGTCAATATCGGCAAGGTTCATAACGGTAGCATCCACTAGTTGGGACAACTCCTTATAATAACCTGCAGGATTTTTACGGGGGTCGGGCAAGGTTTGCTTTACCTGCAAAACTTCCGATCGCTTCCATGGGAGGTGTATCCAAACTCTCTGAAAACGTGCTGGAATAGCAGGATTAGCATTAGGATCACCTGGCATCCATACTGGGGGAACTTCCCGCATAGGAAACTGACCAGGTTTTGCCATCCACTCTTCAGTCTCGTCCTTAAACAATGCTCGAGGTTGCACTGTACATCGAAAAGATAACAGACGCTCTAGAGCACATCGAACATTATCACCTACAATCAAACCAGTCGTAAATTGATTCTGGAGCTCAGAGACCTCGGGTGGTACATTATCAACCGCATCATTATCCCACTCTTCTCTCAAAGATTTACACATTTCCTCAAACACGAATCTTTGTGTGGGTGCATTAAACTGAGAAAATGTCTCAAACACTATACGCGAAGTGTACTTCACAGGATGGCGAATCCATTTACGCGCCATTTTTACCAACGACTCACGTTCCCTACCATCAGGGATTTGACTGCGCCTCTGAGCAACATCAGAAAGAGTCGACCCGAGTATTGGCCCAAAAAGCGGAGAATAGAGAGTAGCAACAGCATTAAAGATACGGCTACGAACAGAAGGAGAAGAAGAAGGAGGTACAGGAGCAACAACAGTAGGGGTAGAGACAGTAGTAGTGGACGGGGTAACAGGAGTAGTAGTAACAATAGGCTGGTGAGGTACTGGCAAAGGAGCAGTAGGAAGAAGAGCTGGTAAAGGAGGATGAACAATTTGCGGCACAAGAGGATTCGGGAGAGCAGGAGGAACAGCGGGCTGACCAGCAGCCGCCAGAACAGCAGGTTGAGGAATAGGAAGAATCACAGGACCCACGGTATCTGGAGCATAGGGAGGTGGTGATTTCAATAGATAAGACAATAACGAATCTTCTATCGCTTCCTCTCCCGTCTTATCAGAATTAGACGGTAACACCGGATAACATTTATCCACCGCCATATGATGAAGTCGAGCACTAACTTCCTGCTCCTTCTCATCTTTGTCTCGCTGATACTGCTCTGCATTTCGCATCACCGTAATAACACCTTCTCTCCTATTTTTCTTAATCTGTTTGATTTCTTTCTGCTTGGCCTCTTTGCGCCATAACCGAAAGGAATCAAACATGGCCGGCCTAGCCTTCCTTTTAAACAGTTTAGCTTCAAGATTATCTAAGACGGCAGTTTCGAAACTACCATGTGATGGCCAACTAAGAACACCATCATCTTTAGTGTAACAAATCCAATATTCATTATATACGATAGGACCTACGCCATGGCGACTATAGAGCTCATAAATTGGAGTTCCAACCGGAGGTATCGGACATGAATCCTCCAGCCGGGAATCCGTGCTGCAAAATTTAAGGAAACCAAACAAAGTACTACGGCCAGGCATCGTGCACACTAACCGAGTTTACAAACTTCAAGGGCTATCGAATTATGATGTCCTCGCAAAAAAATGCAAGACCCTCGGTTTTGGCAATTGCAATCGTCAAATAAAACCCAACAACTAAGAACCAACAACTAAGAACCACAAATGCAATGGAACCATGCAAACAACAAAGTAACTCTGGGAGCGACCCACAAATACTTAACTGAAAGAGCAATGGCGTCACCAGGAAGGCCCGTCTATCGTCTCGTCGTACAAAGGACTACGCCAGGCGCCAAAACAGGTCGACAGTCAGGGCATCAGTCCGTCGCAGCCGTCAGGAGGCGGGAATCTTCGCGGGAAAAGACTTCGGGCCACTTATTTCGACAACTGGATCGATGAAGCGGGGTGCACCTTACCTCGGAGATTTCACACGAAGTTCCTCACGATCGTCGGGCTTTGGACCGGTACCGCTGATGTCGCCCAACGTTGGGCGCCAACTGAAGGACTGGGTTATTCTAAGACCCAGCGGTGCCAGGGGACAACACCTGAAACCTTCGTGGGTTACCTGTTCTGGCGTACAAAACACAGAGACACGGGACACTTCCAGCGACGTCAACGATCGGCATTTATTTACTGCAGGGATACAGAAATCGCAAGAAGTACACAACGTGTAGGTTCTGGGAGACTGCTTCGAATTGCAAAAGTGGATCGCTCCTTTTATACACATTTTTGCCATTGCACAACATGGCAAACAAAGGTTACAACTCAGTTCCCACAATCAACTTCAAAAGGGTCGCGTTCATGTTTCAGGAGGCCGGAACATAATTACAGCAGCATTGCCGGTTCCCAACTGTAAAAGCATTTATCCCCATAGTTAAACACATTCCATTCTGACTGTAAACACATTAGGAGAAGGGACAGAAACAGATGCAAAGAAAGAACAAGGATGCACAACAGATTGGAAAAGAGTGTTGGGAGTAATAACGGAAACTTGATTACAGGATCAAAGACCTCGTGCCCAATACATGCACGACTGAAACAATAGACCAGCACGGTAAGATGAGCCTTGAGCGGGGCCATCTGCCTTTGCCGTGTCATTTCCCCTATCATAAAGGTCACCCTCAAAGAAACACGTGTCCTTAGTGTAAGCTTGGGGATCCCAGGGTCACAGAGCGGACAAGGTCCGTTCGCTGGCTACTTGAGGGCAAGAAACAAAATGGATGCCGCATCTAAAATGGAACCCGAGGGTTCAGATAAACAAACCCAAAAATGAGACGCACCATACGTGGTTGCGTAGCGAAACCGCGTACACCCACTAAACTCGTCATTTGCGGTTCGTAGATACCAAACTCATCCATATTCGAACACACCCAAAAAGTGTCGTTCCGATTCGCACGGAACCTCAACTTGGGCGACACCATTCGGGAATGGTGCCGCCCTCTAAGGACCTTAAATTTACTGCTCATCAATCATGACCTTACCGCCTGACCAAAATACATCATAAATAGGACGATAGATGACCTGTGGATAAACAAATTAGCATTCAGACATAGCTTTTGACAATTATCCTCAAAATTTATACAACTGCTGATAGCTTACTAGTCCTTGAACCGAAACCACAACAACCTATTTGCTTCTAGGGGATGGTGGGTGGGAAAACAAAGGTTAACGCCTCCTAGCGAGGCGTGGGGGGGGCAAGCTGGGGAGCCAGGAACCAAGAGGCGTTTTCCGGGGCTCCCCAGCCTTTTATACCCCTGGACGGACGAGATCCTATCGGCGCGACCCGGAGGTGATTCCAATCACTTCCGGGTCGCGCCCACGCCTGGGACCTATGAGGGTAGAGGGGGGGGGGGGCGAGGCAGCCACGTCACTAGGGTGCGTGAAAGGCACGCCCCCCCCATCGTCGCGGAGGGGGCCGGCTCGACCGCCATACCTTTGGCGTGGCCGGTGCCGGCCCCGCCGGTCTATATGGCCAGGTACTCCCTAAACCCCCTCCTCCCCATGAAAGACCCGTGACAGGGGAGAAGTTTTTGGAAGGCAGGGGGCGTGACACCCCCCGGCCGTATTTAATATAAGAAATTATTAAACATTAAAATTTCACTTTTACAAAAACACAGCAGAAAATATACTTGACACAGATTACAATTTGATAAGTACAGATATCAAATGGCTAACCTTAATATAACTCTAATACAAAGGTTTCCTGTCCATATCTAAACATATCTTTAACAATCTTTACAAACTTTATTCTCTGCGTACCTAAAGGGGCCTACTGCAAGGTCACTAACTGGTGTCAGATCCTTATCAAATTATAACCACGCCCTCCAGCCAGAGTGCGCATGCGCAGAGGGCCCGTTCACCGTGAGGGTACTTCCCCCCCCCGGTTACCCCCGTACGCTCCATACCTGATCTCCATAAAGGGGCCCTTGCAGCTGTTGTGCACGTGAGGGATGGCCAATCAGCCTAGAGAAAGCGTGACTCCCTCCTCCCCCGCACCCAACTGCCCCTGGAGTTCTAGGAGAGACCACTTGTCCCTCCCACTTGGGCGACACCATTCGGGAATGGCGCCGCCCTCTAAGGACCTTAAATTTACTGCTCACCAATCATGACCTTACTGCCACAGGCTAGCATAGTTGACCGAAAAGCTAGCCCCCCCCCTGTGCTCCCTAGAAAGGTCATCCCCTGCGACTAAGGCCCCTCAACCATGCCAACATATTCTCCAGGAGAATGTTTGGAAACTACGCACTCCAAATGCTGAATGTCTTTACAAAAGTTGAGGCGTGCTGAAGGGGAGAACGTCCCCTAAACCAGGGCGTGTGAAACGATGAGTGATGCACTAATCAAAGTTGAGTAGTGTCCCCCTTATAGCACAGCCAAAATGGGCAACCAGAGTTGCCAAAATTGAACAATGTTTGCGAAAAAAGTTTGCGAAAAAAGTTCCAACACAAATATTTATTGTGGATAATTCTTCAATCTTCGTTAGAGTCACGAGATCTGAAATTAGTTAGGAAAATAATTCACTAGAGCCAAGGACGTGTAAATTATTCCTTGATGCATTTCGGGTATGGGATTACCCTTCTTCAGGAGGAGTCCTATGAATGATAAAAAGGAGAGATGTGTCTACCCGTTTTGCAGGGTATTGACATAAATGACAAAAGAAGATGAATATTAGTGAGAAACTCCATGCGTAAGTGCCGAACGTAAAATGGAAAAAAGAACCGATGTGATTGAAAGTATGACAATGAAGATAAGTATTAACAGCCACCTGTAGAGAGAAGATCCATGCATTAGTGCCAAGCGTGAAATGGAAGAAAGAACTGATGTGATAGGAAGTGCGGGTGTAATCTAAAGTGAACCAAAATATCAAACGCGGGAAAAACTTAACTGTTTGAATATGCCCCGGTGTACCGAAAATCAAATGAAACCTATCCAAACTTTAGTGCGTGAACTAGAGCAAGAAGTGCAGATGGACCGTAGTTAAACAAACGTGCAGCAAAATGAACTCATTTAGTGGACCTCGCGTCATGAAACATACCTCGGTGATAACATAGCCCCCCTTTTCCATGACATGCTACTTCAAAACCTGCCTGCCGCGCTCTTTCCCTGTAATCACCTGTAGAAAAAAGATTAGACAGACGCCTTACATATGAATGGCCTATGATCCACACAATCTGAAGCGTTTCCTTTCGTGGTGATGATATCCGTGTTGCCGATTGTTGCTGGTGCAGTGTCCTGAGTTTCTCCCCTGCGTGACAGGCTTGAGAAACTGTAATGGAAGCAGAAAACAATGCGTCAGCGCTGTGTGCCTCTCACACTCACAGCATGTGTAGGCGCACATAACGTTTGTAACAATTGGACACCTATCTCCCTATCCTCTGTACGTCGCCGCTTGATAGACCACTGGCCGTTGCTTCGGTGGCAGCCCCTATCCTAAAGGAGTGGGTACCAAAACTCTCTGGATTCTGACCTGCCTTCAGAATTGCCATGTCCAACACCCTTTTAAATTGAAAGCATGTCAGCGGGACCCCATCCGCATGGATCAAGAAAGGCCCCCCTACGTTAAGTGGTCTAACCTGTAAGTAGCTCTCAACGTGTGATACAGGACAGTCTGGGTAACCCTTTGCCCGGTGGAGAACCACCCCATCACCCCGGGCCTCCTGATCGGTCTTGGACTTCCTGACCGATATTAATAGGGTATCGGCCCTGATCTTAATGCATCCAACTGCAGTCCGCCATGTATGTCTAGTTTGTTTTGAGCCACCAACTCCCCAATACGAAAAGCGCCGTAGAAGTCCAATGAAAAGGCCACAGTGAATAACAGGACTTTCCCTGATGTGTTGCAAATTGCAGGGAGGGCTGCTAGTATGGACGTCAGAAGCTCCACCCCAATTGGCTGCCTTGTGTCTGGGGCCGACCCCTGGAGGCGTTGCCACCCTTTCAGAGCCTTCCTTACTGTGAAACTGTTAGTGGGGTCACCCCTGTCGCTGATCTGAGCGAAGAAGGAAATCGCTGCCACCTGTCTCCTAGCTGTGGCCGCGGAACGCCCGTTGGTCCTTAAACAACCTAAGTATGCAATGAGTGCCCCCGTGTCGTGCCACCGCTCAGCCCACCCATCACCCAAGAAAGAACAATATTGCCAGAACGCCCCTTCGTATGCTTTCCTGGTCCTGGGTGCTAGACTCGCTGCCACGAGGTCGGGTAAGCGGGGGCACCAATCTGCCAAAGTCGTTCTGGGAAGGGGGTGGCACACTCTGCCGCTGCTGGGAGGTGAGCCCTGAACACCTGCATCTTAAAGCGAGAAAGTGCGTCAGCTGCATGATTAAGTACACCAGGCACGTGTTTCGCTCTAAATTGTACATTCAATTTCATACATGTGAGAACAATCTCCTTCAAGAGGCGGAGAATCATCTTAAACCGGGCTGCCTGCTGGTTGATGCATTCAACCGCGGTCATGTTATCTGACCAGAAAATCACTGATTGATTACAAAATTGTTCCGGCCATACAATCAATGCCACCCAGATGGGGAATAGCTCCAGAAAGCCAATGTTCCCTGTTAGGCCACTCTCCACCCACCACGCCGGCCAACGTTGAGCCACCCACTCGGTACCGAGTATGGCGCCAAATCCCTCACTGCCCGCGGCGTCAGTCATTAAACCCAACTCCACGGACGCAATGGGTGGACCGGGCCACATTACCCTGCCATTGAAATCCTGCAGGAATGCCATCCAAATCCGCATGTCCTGCTGAACCTCAGCTGACAGCCTCGTGTGGTGATGTTTTTCTTTGAGGCCAGTCATGGTTTGGGAGATGGATCTGGAGAAGGGTCTAGCCATTGGAATGACCCGTAGTGCAAAATTGAGTTGTCCTACTGTCAGCTGCAACTGATGTAGTGTGACCTTCTGTTTACCCAAGCATAGTTGTAAAGATGCCCTGAATTTGTTGACCTTGTCCAAGGGTAACCTAAAACACTTCTGAATAGAATCCAGCTCAATGCCCAGGAACTCTATCGTAGATGCTGGGCCAACCGTCTTCCCCGGAGCCAAAGGAACCCCCAAAGCCTGCATGAGTGCGCAAAATTCCTGCAGCGCCCACCCACATTCCGGGGAGCCCCGTGACCCCAGGATAAGAAAGTCATCCAGGTAATGCATGACCCACTGGTGCCCTGTCTTCTGTCTGAAAACCCATTCCAAGAATGAACTGAATTTTTCAAAATATGCGCATTAAACAGAGCAGCCCATAGGCATACACATATCCATATAAAAATGTCCTTGAAATCTAAAACCAAGCAGATGATAACCGTCCGGATGCACCGGAAGTAACCGAAAGGCTGATTCTATGTCGGATTTAGCCATCAGTGCTCCCGGGCCCAAACCCCTGAGGATCTCCACTGCTTGGTCAAATGATGCATATTTAACACTGCAGAACTCATCGTTAATAGCATCATTCAGAGAGTTACCCTTGGGAGCGGACAAGTTGTGTATGAGTCTGAATTCCCCTTCTACCTTCTTGGGGACTACGCCCAAAGGGGAGCATACAAATACCCAGGCGCAACTCCTTGGCAATCTTTGTGGAGATTATGTCCGGATTGGTCCGAGCGGAGAGTTGGTTCTGGTACTCAGATGCCCCCACATAATTAGGAGCTGGTATCCTAAAACCGTCCCTGAAACCCTCCAACAGAATTCTTGCTGTCAAGTGACATGGGTAATTGTTGAGCCATGGAGTCAGTGCCGTCACATCAATGGGGGAGCACGTTTTGAGTGGGGATCCCACCTCACTCCTGTTTCTTCCTGCCCTTATCCTTTGATCTTTTAAGACATTTAGATTCAGGGTGGGATGGGTTGGCGCAAATGGAACACGCGTTCTTGAACCTGCCCTGACCCTGTAGTCTGGTGCAAGTCTGCCTGTTGAAGTCCCAGCACGTCCCTTTCCTTCCACTATTATTGCTTGAACTCGTGGTGTAGCTTGTGTTACCCTGTGACCGAAAGGGCTGAAAAAGCTGAGCTGGCTGAGGGGACTGACTCTTTATGTTTCCATGCCCCTCGCCACCAAAGAGATCCAACCAAGATACTGTGTAAATTCGGTCCCATGACAGGGTTGGGTCCGCTGCCTTAGCCACCCTGAAATTTTTGTCATAAACTAACCACCCCCCGCCCGCGAATTTATCATGGGCCAACACTATCCTGTTCTGGTAACAAGCCATCTGCGCCTGCAAGTTTGGGAAACGCTCAGCTGTGACTGCCATAAATATGGAAAAGGCTCTAATCCAATTAAGTAAGTTCTCTTCCACCCTATATTTCTGCATCTCACTAGCCCATTCCCTTGGGAGCATGTAATCTTTGTTCTTCCTTGACTCCTCCCTTTACCTCTCGCAGATCAGTAGCGAAAACATGTTAATATATTCACCAGCCCAAATTCTGTTTTTTAACTCCTGCGACACATGCCTGCCCAAGAACTCACGCTCGGAGCTGATCTCGCCCACACCCAACATTGGCAATGTAGGCAGTTTACCTGCTACCGTTGTCCCTGGTGCCTCCGGTGGAATCCCAGCTGTCGCACTGGGGACTGACACCCCTTTGTTCTCCAGAGTGTTGGTACCCCCCCCCTGAAATGACAGGTAATGAAGCGACAGGCCCAGCAATGATCTGCTCCTTGCGCCCTGCATTGAACTCACAAACAATTTGCGTTGCTTCTGCTACCGCATCGGTACCCAACTCTTTTACTCCCACTGCGGGGGCTAAAATGCCTGCCTTCCCCAACCAAGGCAGAATTGCCGCCAGATGTGACACCACATCTTGAGGTACCTCCCCCCCACCGGTGGTATTGGTAATGGGACGGTGCCTGGGGTCGCTGGGAGTGGCCCCCCTATGGGGGCGGGTTGGGGCACAGGGACCACGGAAATAGCCGGCGGCCCTGGATGCAGCGGTGGGGCCAGCGGTGCCACTGGTGGTGCCGGTACCAGTGTCAATGGGCTCAGTGGGCTTGGTACCGGGGCAGGGGTAAGTGGCACCTGACCATTGCCCCCTGGGGTCTGGGGGGTGGGTGAAGGTATTCCCTTTGCCACGCGCTTCTTGGGTCTCACCCTTTTGGGAATCGATGGAAAAGCAGCCTTGGGGGGCACATGTGGGCGCCTAGGCCTCTCACCCCCCTGTCCTTCAACCTTCTCCCTGAGGTTAGCAAGGTCCTGCCCCATCTCTGTCACCTTCCGCATCATCTCTTCCATCAGCCTCTCCATACGAGAACCCTGCTCCCCCCTCTTAGCCTTACCTGCCATAATGCGACTATATTACGGTAAAACCACAACCCCAAACAAGCCCCCTAGATCTGACCCTTACCCTGACTTTAGCTTAAAGCGGTCGCTCAACTGTGCACAAAGGGCAGTGCTGTTAGTGGTCCTCAATCATGCAGGTATTTAGTGAAATGGTTTCAATACACGGCCAACCTGCGCCAATTATCCCGAAAGACCACCAAACAATGATGCCCCACCCGCACGTGATAGAACTTCCCAAAAACGCACGCAACAGAGCCAGCAATTGTGTCCCCCAAATATATCAATGACCCCCACAAGTAAGTATCACGGTAATGTCTTCAAAATATTGGGATTGCACTGTTATATCCCACAAGAAAGGTTCTGAAATGGTTCCTGAAATGGGAACAGCTGGTGCTCTCCACCCCTCAATTCCACCCACAATGCACTGTCCTAGTGCCTAGTAACAATCGGGTGTGTGGATACCCGATCCAAATCTATGGGGGGGGGGGGGGGGGGGGGGTTGTTCATTCAATTCCAAGTCTTTTGAAATTAACAGAAAAGAAAACCAGACTGTTCTGCCTTAACCATTAGACCACAATGCTGCTATTGAAAAACAATTACCCATGCGCATTAAGAAATGCAGGGATATAAAACTATTTGCACAGATGCACGAGCTGTTATTTGCCCGTAGTAGGGCTCGATCACTTGTAAACAGCTACCATGCGGCACCAACGTGAATTACAGTGCTCAAACCGGAGGGGTTATGCACCGATACCGGCCCTGCACAAAACCCCAGCCGGGTACCTGCTTGCGGGGCTCCTGCCCTCGGCCTCAGCCTCCGTGCGCGCCGAAACGGCCTCCGATCCGCTTCACGCCAAATGTGGCAATGTCCCGGCAGCCACCGACAGAAACTTCTCCCCGCTTCCAAACGCCGTCCTCCGCGCATCCGCCCGACAGCGCTCGACGGCTCCCCCCTCTGGCCTTCAGTCCGATGCCGATTGGTGTCCGGTGCTCGTCCTCGCCGCTTGCACACGACCTGGAGGGAAAAGAAGAAAACAAAGGTTAACGCCTCCTAGCGAGGCGTGGGGGGGCAAGCTGGGGAGGCAGGAACCAAGAGGCGGCTTCCTTGGCTCCCCAGCCCTTTATACCCCAGGACGGACGAGATCCTATCGGCGCGACCCGGAAGTGATTCCAATCACTTCCAGGTCGCGCCCATGCCCGGGACCTATGAGGGTAGAAGGGGGGGGGGCGAGGCCGCCGCGTCACTAGGGTGCGCGAAAGGCACGCCCCCCCCACTGTCGCGGAGGGGGCCGGCTCGACCGCCATTCCTTTGGCGTGGCCGATGCCGGCCCCGCCGTTCTATCTTAAGTGCCATCTTACAAGTTGGTCTACCTAACACACACGGGAGCACATTGAGCAAGGTGATTATTATAGCAAAGTGCAAAGTGCAGTTTACAAGAGCATGCTAAAGCAAAGAGAACGGGAAGAGGATTGTGTTTAACACTGCAGGGCATTTGAGACAGTCAGCCTTTTTCCCTGCAAGCCTTAGAAATTTTGTGTAATAATAGTTCAGGATAGAGTCCATGGCACTTAGGCTTGCAATTACCGCCTTCCTGCATGTCCGAATCCCGCGTTCATTAAAAAGGTTTGCAGCAGTAGTCTTCTTTCTTGGAATAATAATCCTGGGCAGAGACATGTAATGTGCATTATGCTTTCTTCTGTGAAATTACACAGCCTGTGAAGGGCCTTTGAGACTGACCTTGTCAATGACTTCATTTGGGGTTTGTGTAAATCCAAATCACTGTGGCTTCATTTATGGGGAATTGGCATAGGGCAGTGTCGCAAGTCTTCTTGCTGTGCTGCCCTACTCCAATGTGAAAGGGCAGGAATGCATGGTATTAATAAAATACTGTGCACTCCTGTCCTTTCTCCCTGTGCTGGTGCACATTTTGTCTCCTAGCACATATGCAGGCATCCTTGCACCATGGTGCAAGGGTGTCTGCATTACATGCAGGATTGTTTTTGTGCAAGAAGGTGCACCTTGTAGCACAAAAACAATCCTGAGAGGCATTTTCATCTTTCTATGTGTGCTGCAGAATGCAGCACAAATGGAAAGAGGAAAAAATGAGGAGAAATACAAAGATGTATCCTAGTTACGCCTGCTCTGGTGAGGAGTAAGGTTTTGGCACTGCCCCAGGTTTAGGTGAATTTATAAATCTGGAGCAACATCGAAATTCATGGGTGTTGGTTGGGAAACCCCACCGCAACACCCATGGAATGCCTCCCTGGTGCAGAGTAAGGCAATGCAGCGACTTGCGCTGCTTTGCATTAATCCATATCTATGAGGCCATGCAAAGTGGCTTTGCATTGCCTCATAGATATGGTTGAGAGTTTTGTGTCACTGGAGCGTTAGAAAAAGAGACACTCTGATGGTGCAAGCCTCTCATCAATAAGCCCCCAGAATCCTTTGGAGCCCAGCAGGAGGTACTCACAAGCTTTCAAACGCTTTTCAGTGTGCTGTGACCCGTGGGCCCATCTGCCACCGCGGGAGCCCGGAGGAGGCTGGGCTGGGCCACTGCTCTTGGCTGCTTCTTGTGAAGGTACTGTTGGCTTTCATTCTCTGTGTGTGTGTGCTACCCTCCTTTTGTTTAGCTTGCTCGTCTCGCTCCTGTCTGCAGAGGATGTCCATCTACCTTCTTCCAAATGGCCAAAAGAAAAATCACTGGTGCCCATTCAGTATCCACTTCCCCTGCAAATATACTTCTATTGATAGGATGCTGGAAAGGGCTACGGGGGTTATCGGTACTGAAATCGCCCTAATTGAAAGAAGAATATTTGAGCTTGGGCTCTGTGATAGCTTTCTCAGTTAATACTTTGCCTTCTAGTTCAATGCTAATATATCCACTTAAGAACTCCGTCCTGGGAGCTTCTTATACAGCCAATACAGACATAGCTGTCACTGATTGTTCGCAGTTGGTAGCCAACAAGAAGCCGAGCAGGGCTCTCGCAACAAACTGAAAGAGGTTTCCAGCCAAACATGTCAATCTTCGACCTTGGCACAGACTCATCTGCCTCTCTCAATCATGGTGGGGGCTGAGGATGTTTCAACGTCAAACTCTCTCAGTATTGAGCAATTCATGGATGACTGTTTTATCAAACTTAAGGCGTTTCCACAAGCTGAGCTTTTTCACCTTATTAATCGATTAAACACTGAGTCTCAGCTTGCAACTATTTTTTGACAGCCCCCTCCAATTTCCAGCGCCATGAGTGAGGCTTATGTGGCTACTCAATCTGTAGCTGGCTGCCAGCCAAATTCTCTCTGTCCGAATTCTTCAGAAGAGCCCAGGAGGATACCATCCACCAGGAGTTGCCTCAGCCTGTCTCTCAGGCACCTGGACCCAATTCTTTTATTGAGTCCCAACCGCGTCTTCCGTGAGAGGTTACAACTAATCCAAGGGAGGGCAATCTCTCAGCTAATTTACACCAGGCTGGGAGTGTGGCAAGTAGACTTGTTTTTAACCCTAGTGGGTCAGTTATAGTTCTTCCTCCCACAGCTTTGCTCATTGACATAATTTTTACTGGAGTTCCCACTTTAAGCAAGGACCGGGGGAGACCCAAGAGGATCTACATATCAAAGACTGGTGGGTTCGATGTAGGGGTTTTCCTCTTTCCCTTGCAGGCCATATTTTGTTTACGCACAGGGTTGACAGACTGTGTCATCAAATATTTTAGATACCCCCAATTGGTGCATCATTTGTTGTTTGGGAGCTTGAGCAAACTTGTTTCCAGAAGCAATATAATCCTAGTACCACTAGGTTACTTCTATAAACCTTGCCCTTTCCATTTGTTGAAACACAATCATAAGCTACCCAAGTTTTATGTTAGTGGCACTAGCAGACAAGCGAACACTTTCCCTGAGGTCCAAGCTTCTCAGCTCTTATCCCTCCCCTCGCATTGAAGATCAGTTCTGTGTTACAATAGCAAACTGCTTTGCAGTCTTATCCAACATAGTCTGATTTCCTTGTGTCCAGCCAACAACTGCTCCTATTCACAATCCTATTGACAATCCTGAGGGGAAAAATGGACTTTCGAAGGGTTACAGTCTAGAGGCCAAGTATCCCAATTACCCTTTTCCCTCTGCTGACGGCACCTACTTCCAATGATAATCCTGAGGGTATGATGCTCTTTTGAAGGGTTACAGATCAGAGGTTGTGTGTCCTGGTCGCCCTTTCTCTGTATTGAGTTGGAATGGTTCTGGTTTGAAGGACAAGATTATTAACCCAGCCTGGCTAAATTTTATTGCTTTATTGCTAATTATAATGTTATTGCATGTCAGAAAACTTAGATCACTACTTTAATGTAATGTGATAGTTGTGCTTGTAACTTCTGCCCCTTCTTTATTCTGCAGAGCAAAGGGTGTCCTCTCTATGTGGGTCCATTTGAATCTCAACATAGAAGTGTCACCCCTTGACACAGGAAGTTCTGCCTTCCCAGCCTTGCTTATCAAAGATAACTCGAGTTATTTCTCTTTTTATGCGTTACATTTTTATTAAAATGATTCACAAGTTCTATATCCATTTATTTCACACAGCTGTTCTCCTTTTTACCCTCTTGAAGCAATTGGGGTGGAGGTTCGATCGCAACCCAATTACCTTCTGCGTTGAGATTTAAATTCCAAATTAGTGGTTTGTCCTGAGCAGCAAGGGACCGAGCTGTTTACTATGGTCTTCCAGATAATAAATGGAAGGAGTTCACATAGCCACAAATGAAGGGGGGGACAGGCTTCAGTTATCAACTACATATTTGTAGCAAGGGAGTTTCTTGTATGGTTCTCACAGGATTCTGTAATGGAGACAGAGTGGGCGAATCATAATCCTCTAATCACAGTAGGGCTCTTTCCAGTGTTTAAAGCTAAAACCCCTGTTGTTTCTATATTGGTTACCTAGCATTCAAGAGATGGCCTTAGACTTGTTTGGTTTCTAAAGGAACATGAGGCCATCCTTGGTCTTCTTTTAAAGAGTCATCAGATGACGTTCCAGGCTGCTTGACAGATGAGAGTGGGGATGTCTTGCTAACCCACTATGAACACCTATGTCTTAGTATTAGAAACCACTTACTGATGCCTAGTCGACATGTTCAGGAGTGTCCCTACTGGTCCGGGGCTAATCGCAGGTTGAGGAAGGCACTCTCTTTACCATCCCAAAAGATCCCCTGGAGACCTGGGTGGCCAGGAAGTTCTTTAACAGTATCCTGAAACTCAGGACGGAGGATTTGATCAAAAGGGACTGGGGCCACCTGAAATCCACAGTTAAAAGGACCAGCAGTAAAGTGTTTTGGTATGTTAATAATAAGGTCAGGCACAGGGACATCCTTGCCAATCCCTTCCTGTTTTTTAACATACCTGGTATTAAATAGGGTGAGCAATGTAGTTATGTTTACCAGATCAGCCAGTGCTTTATTTAACCTCCTTCAGTCTGCAGACAGGGGGACTATTTCACCAGCCTAATATATATAATGCACAGTGTTTCCCCACAGCACTGTATGGTGCAAGGGTTTGGGATTATCATAACACTTCTTCCATACAGTTAGGTTATAATCCCATATGTAGGAAACTTATTTTTCTCCTTCCTTCAAGTTCCCACTTTATCATTCACTCGGAGCTAAATTTACCATTCATATCTGGTAAAATTAAGGGGCATATTAACAAGCACTGCATTAAAATTATCGCCGCTTCAGCGGCAGAAAAGTGACGCTAAAGGGGCGATAATGGGCTTGATAATATGCCGTAGAGAATTCCAATAGAAGCCCATGTTGACACCAGAACATGGACTTCTATTGGAATTCTCCAGGGCATATTATCAAGCCCATTATCGCCGCTTTAGCGGCAGTTTTCTGCCGCTTAACCGGAGATCATTTTTAACACCGTTGCTTGATAATATGCCCCTTAGTTGGTTGAACTTTTGCTCTGGGTTAATGTTTGGACTGATGAATAGGTCAAGCTTAAATAGAGATAGTATTCTAGACTGTCTTAAATTAGACAGGGGGCTCTCTGTTACGCGGCTGAAATATGTGCTAAGCCTTTTCGTGAATTGAGCCTGACTGACATGTTTTCTGCACCACCACTTTACTGAAGTCTGATACCTTGTTACACCCTCTAGAACACTTGCCCTGTGAGTTTATTCTTTTGGGAATATTTTGCCTATTAATTAAGTACAATTTCCTGATCTCACTGCAGCATAAAGTTCTGGAAATTTTTCTGTTGCTCTACAGAAATCCATCAAAAAAATTAAATAACACAATTTCAAATATTTCCTTATATTGCTGCTCTTATTCGTCATTCTACGAAGGGTAGCTGACTGACCCAAATCTAGATATTGATCCATGCATGTCTTATTGCTCTGACTACACACGAGTCTGAGAGAGCGTTGCTGATGCGAAATTTGTAGGGGTGCACCATATTCACCGTTAGTCAGCATCCGTATATAATGCAAGAGTGTTTAGACTTATCATAGAGATATATTCGTTGATATAGAAAGGAAGAAATGTAAACAGGCCTCGAGAAAAGAGAAAAGGCCATCAGTTATTACAAAATGTATTTGTGTATGGGTAACGTTTAGTTTTACAACGATATCATGTATTAAGTGATATTAGGTTATGTTAGAAGAATAGAATGTAGGTTGCTCATGTATAAGTATGAGATGAAAAAGTTGAATGGATAATCGTAATGTGTTTAGCTGACAGGCCTAAGCATGTATGTAAAAGTGAAGGCCTCTCGTTCCATATATTAGCCATGTTTTATTAGGCCAACAGGATTTATAGTAAAGCTTACAATTACAGTGAATTGTGAAACTTCATGATGCGAGGGTTTTTCCGTTCATAATTTTTTTGTTACAGGTGCAAGGCCATGCAGCTTGTTAGTTAAGAATAAGTCTTTGTGTAAAGAAATCATGATAGAAGGAGTAGACAGAAAGGGAGTGAACTGGAATGTGAAAATGCAACTCCGGGTACAGAAGGAGCCTGGGACTCAAGGTCGAATTAATGAAAAGGAAGATGAAAGGGTCGGAATGGAAATCTACTGGAAAGCGATCTGCCTGGAGAGGTGTGCTGGAGGGCGTGAACAAGATTTTGGGGTTTTGTATTAGGATCAGCTCCCCGAGGGAAGAGCAGACGAGACTTAGGAGAGAGACCGAGAGGAGCACTATAGATCGAGCTCTCATTTAGTGAAGACTTCTTAGGAAGTTTCTCTGCTGACACCTTTTTGTGCTTTTCTCACCTGAAAGGGAATGTTATGTAAGGATGTCACTTAAGAATAGAGTAGGGACAGAAATGTTTGATTCATGACTCTCACATTTGACATCACAATAGCCATATTGTACCTGATGCTTCTAGAAGCTGTAGTTCTGTTTATATTTAGTCGAATGCGAATACTTCGTCGAGTAGCTTTTGTGTTAGTTCCCATTTATCTTTTGTGCCTTGTATTGAGGTGCCTTTATATTCAGATGTTTTTCCCAGACTTTGAGCCCTCCTTTATGAAATGTCAAATTGCGGTAAATACGATCTGATAATTGTGTTTCTTCCCTCTACGCTATTTGGCAAAAAAAAAGATCCTGGTGACCTGAGTGGGTTCTTGTAAGTAATTGGTTAGAGACAAGAATCCGGCGTTCCCAGTTGGTAGCAGAAACGGATGGTTTATTTCTGGTAGCGAGGGAAGATTGAGATCAGGATAAGTGATCCTTGAGGCCCATAAATGTTAAGTGAGGTTGACTCATCGGAAGGTGAACAGCAGACGACCTGGCGGACGGACATAGATGGCGAGTAGCAGTAGCAGTGCGGCAGCAAGCAGCAGTTCGAAGAGTGAGTATGAATAGGATGCGATGTTGTAGATTGCGGTGTTGTATTGTGTGAGATGTCTTGCGGAGTTGGTGTGAATGTTGTGTGATTGTGAGATCAGGCTGTGAGCGCGCGCAGCCCGGGAAAGTCTTAGGCGATGAGAAGCTTAAGCGAGTGGGTGTAGAATACACCCATGGTAGATTTTGTTGACCACCCGAAGGGGATCGTGAGGTACCATCGATCACCTGGACCGAGATAGGGGGAGCAAATGTGTGAGTGCATGACAACCTGACGCTGGTCGTGGGTTGTTGTATGTGGAATTGAGTATTTGTAACCTATCAAGAGGCGACCTGTCTGCCCGGCGGGGACAGACAGTTGCCAACCGAGGTCGACAATTTCGAGAGACTGTGGACGGACAGTCAGAGGCTGTGGACGGACAGCCAGAGAAGTAACTTGTTTGGGACAAATGGTTATTTCAGCATATGAAAGGGACGAATGCAAGGGTGAGACGTGTGTTGTGAAGGAGGGGAAATGCTGCGAGTGGAGGAAAGTGACGTCAGAAGGTGTCACGCTGTGATAGGTTGGTTGGTGTAGTTCGCGCTGCCATTGGTGGACACTTACCAGGAAGTAAACAGAAATTGTATACATTCAGAATTTGGCCTTTAACAAAATGTTTTAAAGTTTTTCGAGAATTGTGTCGAGGGGATGAACATGTGGTTACTCGAGAGGGAGAAGATGCCCCTCCCGAGGATACCCCAGCACACTACATGGGAAGAAATGTGGGGTTGCATACCATAATTTGGCTTGAGAATTGGCATAAATTGACTCAAGGAGGAGAATTAGCATTCCCGAGGTATGGCTCCTTCAGGTTAGCAGTGTTGTACCAGTTGAAGTCTGTGATGGCGGCTTTACGACCTTTGCCAAGGCCAACGCAATTTGAAGCACTACATGCGTGGATTAGAGCTGCGCATGATAGAGAAAGAGGAAGAAATCAGGAAAAGGTGAAAAAGCCGATCAGGGCTTTTCAGGATGCCAGATGGGATGCAGCGGAGAAAAGATGGAGAGTACAGGCAATAGAAGGACATAAATTGTATCCCTTATTGGTAACGACAGGAAAATCAAAGGAAAAGGCAGTAGATGTGGAGGAAGACAGCGATACGGATGACAGTCTATTGGAAAGGTTGCTATCCGAGAGACCACCTCCGTATAACCCGGAGGCCTCACAGGGAAATGAGACAAAGGAAGAAGAGAGTAGGGGAGGACTACCCCGTTCAGAAGAAAGGGTGGAAGGAAAGATCTCGATAGGAACCGAGAATACGAGGAATAAGCCTGTAACTAGCTTCAGGGTTGAAAGAGGCGTGATGTTACCGGATGCTTTGAAAATACCGATTATTATCGGACCTATTGAGTCGCTGTATGAACTTGAGCCAGAGAAGGTGGAAAGCTCAGAACAGTCAGTGGCAGGGGTGAGGAGTGTGGTCGAAGAAAGTGAGTCAGTGAGGAGAATGGAGCAGACTCCGAAGCCGGTAGAATGGAGTACGCCGCTGCCAGCTAAGCCGACTCCTCGGAAGGACAGGGAGAGTCGAGACCTGGTAGATCAAGGTCTTTAGCTGAGTCAAGATCAGACTTAAGAATGTGGACGCCACCAGTGAGAACCTAAAGTCAGGGCGTGTTACAAGCAGAGAGGGATCGAGGGACGATTGTAAATCGTTCAGTTCCCATGGGTATGTCAGGAGAGAGTAGACCACAGGAACGAGAATGTGAGTACGACGAAAGAGTTGGTGCAGGTTGTCAAGAAGTCCTGAGGGGAGCCCTGAGAGGAAGGATGCTAGATGTCGTAAGACTAAAGGCAGAATTGGACGAGATAATATATACGGAAATTTACCCCTTGAGAGAATTTTAACGTACGAACAGGATGAGTTACTCTTTGTAGGGAAGGATGTGACTCGTAAAGCGAGGACAGCACATGAGAAATTGTCAGAGCTGGCAAAGAGATATGGGGTGGATTTGTCGAAGACTAAAGCATTGCAAGGAAATCACAGGTTACAGTACAGTGAGCAGGACTTGGAAGAGAAAAGAGTCATTGGATTGAGAACCCATGTCAAAGATCTAATCATAGCGATGAGGGCACGGATCATGCTTGATAAATGGGAAGAAAAGTGGTCAAAGAAGAAAAGCTCCAGGGGTGTAGTGGGAGAGATGCCACCTCCGGGGGGAGGAATAACGGAGATAGGGAACTTTCCTTTAAGGGAGGTACAGAATGGAGGGTACGTGCATGTACCTTTGAGTAGGGGTGATTTGGCTGCCTTTACGAATGATTTTCCCCGTTTGAGGGAAAAGCCTGTGGAGTGGTACAAGCAAGTTGATCGCTTTGTTAAAATCTCGAAAGTACTGTGGATTGATTTGAATACTTTGTTTGACATAGTAGTTCCGGGTGATCTGTGGTCGGCATGTAAAATTGCGGTTGAGTGGCCGGCCTCGGAGCCTAACAGGAACCCAATTACAAATGGTCCGTCGCCGATAGTGATGAAAAAGTTCGAACAGGTAATCACATGGTTGAAGTCGAAGGTTTCACCCCAAGACACTGACTGGGTGAAGATAGATAGGACAGTGCAAGAGCCTAAGGAGACAGTGCATGAGTTTTACGAGAAACTCTTGCAGGCTTTTAAACAGTACAGTGGTTTGGAGGCGTTGGATACCAAAGATATGGGACAGTTTGTTTCCAAATTTGTGTTGGGATTGAGGCCAGAGGTTAGTCTCATGATACAGCAGCATTTGATTTGTTGGCAGAATAAGCCTGTGGATGAGATTCTCCGATATGCTAGATATTGTAGTGATGAGATAGAGTCTAAGCACAGAAAATTGAAAGACAATTTGCTATTAGTACAGATGCAGACAGCAGTTCAGGGACAGTCTACCGGAGGAACCTTGGGAATGAGGCAGGGAAATTACCAAGGAGGAGCACAGAATGCCCAAGGACAAGGAAGGCCGAGGGGAGTAGACCCTAGGACAGGAATAGATGTGGCAATATTGAAAAAGACCACAGCTTGTCATCTTTGCCATCAGATTGGACACTGGAGACGCGAGTGTCCTTTGAATCCGTTAAACCAAATACAGCAAGAGGAGGAGTTAGCACAGGTCCCAGTGGAGGACACACTCCCTATAGTGACGCGACCTAGGATGACAAAAGGGGGGACAAGCGTTCCGCAGGTACAGGTTCCCCGACCGCCCAGGGTACCGAATATGCAGCAGGGAGCTCGGACCTATGTACAGATGCCTCTATTCGAAGTGAATGGGGAAGATGATTCCGATCCAGCAGCAAGATCTTGCTGGGGAGGAGAGGATGATTGTACGCTCAGAGCGGTCCTAGAAGTAAATCAGAAGGGACCCTTTGTGGAAGCGGAGATCGATGGCCACCCTACGACCTTTTTGGTTGATATGGGGGCTACAAGATCGACTGTAAGGTCCGCAGTGATTCTGGATCTACCCCTTTCTGGTCAAACGCTCCAGGTTGTTGGTGTAGCAAATAAGAAACTGACTAGCTCACTGACGGAACCAATACCTATCAGGATAGGGAACTTCAGTGACCGCCACCAGTTTGTGGTGTGTGATTCTAGCCCAGTCTGCTTGCTAGGAAGAGACCTATTGTGCAAGCTTAATTGTACTATCTATTGTACCCCGAGTGGAGTGGAAGTGAAGACGAGAGATGACGATGCAACATTTAAGGTTGCGAATCAACGTTGGTGCGTGGAAATGTATCCAGCACTAACGGTGGAGGAACTCCCATTTGAGCTGAGGGACTCTGTGTCGGTTGATGTGTGGGACCTCAGTGGGGAAGAGATCGGATTAGTTAAAGGAGTTGAGCCAGTAAAAATCCAGGTCAAGCGTAATGTAGAGTACCCGAGAACTCCCCAGTATAAATTATCACCTGAAACTATTGAGGGAATTAGACCAGTAATTCAGAGTATGCTTAAACAGGGAATTTTGAGAGAGATTAGGGGTAGCCCATGTCATTCGCCCATAATGGGATTACAGAAACCGAGCGGGAAATTTAGGATTGTGAAAGATTTGCGAAAAAATAATGAGATAGTAGTCCCATGTTGTCCTGTGGTACCGAATCCATCTGTGATCCTGTTTCAAATCCCATGTGATGCAGAATGGTTCACAGTGATTGACTTGTGTCAAGCCTTTTTCTCAATCCCTGTGCATGAGGAGAGACAATTTCTTTTTGCGTTTCGGCTGGAAAATCGTGTGTTAACATGGTGTCGTATCCCACAGGGATATACTGAGAGCCCGTCTATTTTCAATCAGATTTTGAAAAAGAACCTTGAAGGGTTGGTGCTTCCACAGGAGTCTGTCCTCGTCCAGTACATTGATGATCTGCTCGTGGCGTCAAAAACTGAGGACGCCTGCAGGATTGATACGGTAGCATTACTGAACTACCTAGGAGAGAATGGGCATAAGGTGTCTCCGAATAAATTACAGTACTGTCTGAGTGAAGTACAGTATTTGGGTCATCGGATTGAAAAAGGTAAAAGGAAAGTGTCACCAGATCGCATAGATGCAATTTTGAAAATGCCTGTTCCGACTACCCAGAGGGCAGTTCGAATGTTTTTGGGAATGGTTGGCTATTGTCGCCAATGGATCCCAAACTTCTCCTTTGAAGCGAAGCCCTTACAGCGGCTGACGCGCAAAGATGTGAGTGATCCGGTATCATGGGATGAAGATTGTTTAAGGGCATTCTTGAGACTGAGAGAAGCCTTGTGTTGCGCTCCAGCTCTGGGGATGCCTGACTATGCTAAGGCATTCGCATTATTCTGTTGTGAAAAGGAAGGTTGCGCATTGGCAGTGTTAACTCAAGTTCATGGGAATGTCCGTAGAGCAGTTGCCTACTTTTCGGCTACTTTAGATCCAGTAGCCTCTGCATTGCCCGGATGTCTCAGATCCGTTGCTGCAACAGGTGTCAGTATCGAGAGACGTGAGAGCATTGTAATGGGTCACCCGCTTACTGTGCATGTGCCACATTCTGTTGAACTGTTGATGACCAGGACTAAAACACAGCACCGCATGAACAATAGGCTGACGCGTTATGAACAAGTCATCCTTGCGGCAGAGAATGTGACTTTTAAGAGGTGTTCTGTTTTGAATCCTGCCACATTGTTACCTATCCCAAATGTAGATGATGAAGATTGTGAGGATCATGATTGTCTCGATGTGACTAAATTGTGCACCAAACCCAGACCTGATATTATTGATGAACCACTTCCAGAATCGGACGAAATATTCTTTGTGGACGGTTCATGTTTAAGAGACAATACTGGTCAGTTGAGAGCAGCGTTTGCTGTCTGTACCATCACTGGAGTGGTTGAAGCCACCTGTCTAGAAGGAGTATACTCCGCACAGGTGGCTGAGCTTATTGCTTTGACCCGTGCCTGTTTGGCCGCTAACCAGATCCGTATAACGATTTATACGGACAGCCAGTACGGGTTTGGTGTCGTTCATGACTTCGGACAGCTATGGTCCCAGAGGGGGTTCATGACATCATCTGGGTCACCCATCAGAAATGGGGATCATGTGAGGCAATTGTTGGAAGCGTTGCAAGGTCCAGAGGAAATTGCAGTTGTAAAGTGTTCTGCCCATACGAAAGGAAATGATTTTGTATCGCTTGGAAATAATTATGCAGATGAGGTTGCTCGATTTTGTGCAGAACAGGGATGTAATTTCACGGAATGACATATTGAGGGAAGCCAAGAGACAACCGACTTCAGTGTGATGCTAGCCATGGCTGATACATGGGAAGAGTTAAAACAGTTGCAGGATGAGGTGCCTGACCAGGAGCGGGATAGTTGGGTGCGAGCTGGATGTGAGAAAGGAGATGTGGATGTTTGGGTTTCGAGTGATGGAAGAGCGGCGTTACCGGAATGTCTGTTGAACCCCATGGCAAGATTGATACATGGTGCTGTACATCTCGGCAGAGATGAGATGGTACGAGTGTTTCGTCAAACGTGGTACAATACGAAGTTTCGGGCAGCAGCCAAAGCTGTGTGTCAAAGATGTGTCACTTGTCAACAAATGAATGTGGGAAAGAGGACAGCTGTGACAATGAGTCACATAGGGATGTCAGGTGGCCCTTTCAACAGGATGCAGTTAGATTTCATTGAGATGCCAAAGTGTAATGGGTTGAGATACATATTAGTTGTAGTATGCGTCTTCTCTAGGTGGGTGGAGGCTTACCCAACACGTAGGTGTGACACACTAACTGTAGCCAAGTTACTGTTGAGGGAGCTCATTCCGAGGTTCGGGTTCCCGACCTCTCTTCAATCGGACAGAGGTACGCATTTTCACAGTGAAATCATGAAATTGCTCTGTGCTGCCTTAAACATAGACTAAAGGTTGCACTGCAGTTACCGACCAGAGGCTTCTGGGATAGTGGAGCAAGTTAATGGGACATTGAATGGCCGGATGGCAAAGGTGTGCTCTTCAACTCCTCTGAAGTGGCCAGATGCATTACCTTTAGTCCTCATGAGTCTCCGGACTGTGCCTGATAGGAGAAAAAACAGTCAAATACCACAAGAAAGGGTTTTATGTGCCTGATAGGAGAACTGGATTGTCACCCCATGAAATTCTAATGGGGAGAGCGATGCGTGTGCCAGCAATACCCGCTTCTGCTTTGATTAATATCACTGATGATGTAATTCTCGACTACTGTAAAGGCCTGGCTGACGTGGTCCGTTCTGTGTCCCAGCAGGTGCAGGCAGTAGCTGTTCCAGCCACCAGTGACCTGTGCCACGATCTGTGCCCAGGGGACTGGGTACTGGTGCTTAAACACGTGAGGAAGAGTTGCTTGGATGTTCGGTGGCGTGGGCCGTACCAGATCATCCTGGTCACGAACATGGCAGTGAATTGTGGGGGATTACCAAATTGGGTGCATGCCTCCCATACCCGCAGAGTCCCAGCACCCTTGGAAGATACAGTCCCTCTCGAGAACGAAAACCCAGCTGAGGTGGCAGGGCCATCTGGGAGGGCAAGTCAAGCTGTGAGGGAGACAGACGCAGCTGGTTGTGCACTGGAGCAAGCCGAAGGGGGAAGTGAAAGAAACTCCGAATCGGAAATGGAAGCAGAAGAAGGTGCAGTAGGCAGGATTGAGCCAAATTCTGCCGAAGAAGAGAACAGTGCACGGGGTAACAGAAGGGAGAGCAGGGGTGTCTCAGAAGCGGAAAGAGTTTGGCCCGCGAGTCAGAAACGGGTAAACTTGAGATTGACGCCTGGAAGAGATCTTGCCCCAGTATCCGAGGTGACAGAGACAGAGCAGAGTGACGAAGATCAAGACTCAGAAACTCCGAGAAGGTCGAGGAGAGCCAGAGTGCCGTGTCACAGGTATGCCTCACCTGAGTGTACGTACGTAGTGACGAATGCCAGGACTGATGAGTACGGGGAGGCTGAGATCGATCACTCTTGTCAGCAGTCATCCGATTCCGAGGGTGGAAGTGTTGCTTAGGATTCCAAGATTGGAGTTCGAAGGAATACTGACCCTCAATATTCCAGACCCACCGCTTCTGAGTAACGTTCGTGGTCTGATCTTGGATACATTGACTTTTCCGACCTTTGCTATCATACCCTCTCCCCAAGAACTGAAAAATCTCAAACTTGAAATCTTACAGGGGGTCCTAGAGTTGTTGGGACCAGCAGTTATTCTGGACTAAGGAACTTTGTTGAGCATAAGAGCGAAAAGAAGATAACCTAGGCCCGAGTGAAAGAAGAATAAAATTAGGGACTTTTCCGTTGTAGACATTGAAAAGAGTAAGGAAGCCTTTTTCTGACCAGAGTAAAAGAAGAATTGAAAATTCTTTGAAAGAACATTAGATACAAGGAACGATTGCCCTGTGCTGAGACGCAAGCCTGAATGAGGAAAAGACTTTTGCCCATTGTCATTGAACTGGACTTTGAGCTCAGTGGGAAGATGGCTGAAGCTGGAGGTACTCATCGTAGAGCCAAACTAGTGATAGGTACACTTTTAGGAGTAGCGATAGCTGATATATTTGCAGTAGTCATAACGTCTTATGCAGTGGCCCACAGACAGGAGGGGGAAGTTCAGGGGACACCTATACCTGTCACTCCCAGTATAAAGAGGGATATTTCAGGAGATCAAAGGGCTATGATGTTAGAGGAAAGTCGTATGTTTCACATAGATTTGTCTAGAGGTGATTTCAAACTTAATGCGTATGCAAAATTGTTGTATGAGTACGTTGATGTGATGGATGCGAAGGATTGTTATGTGTGCATGCAGTTGCCTGCTTCTGTAGATGAGGGTATTAGATACCACCACGTTCCATTGACATATGGGATTTCATGCAGTTTACTGCTTAGCCTGTTTTACGAAAGGAAACAGTTTGAGTATTATTTCTCTAATTATGATACAGTGCTTCCTGACGTACCGGCGTTTAAGCATTTGAATAAGTATGACTATTATAAGTCAGAAGAAAGACTTCGGACTTATTTCATACCGACCAAAAGTTTAGATACTGCTTATGCACATAGACATAATCTGACGTGTTTGTTATCAGACACTGAAAATAAAATGTATTGGTCAAGTTGAAGATAGGTATAGAAAATTAACCGAGAAAAAGGATGGGGGAAAGAAGCCTGTAGATTGGACTGATGAGGAAAAACTACATAAGTCAAGGGGAAGTTATGTACCCATAGCTTTAGATCATGTACTGAAGGGAAACTTGTGTGTTGCTCGTCCGCAGTCTGCCAAGGACAATATCTGGGTTGGACATAGCATATGTGATCATAATTTTACTGTGGAAGATTCAGCTAGAAATTTCTTGCAAGGTCAAGTGCAAGTTATCCCGACAGTGTATTATGTGTGTGGAAGAAATGCATATGTGAGATTGCCCGCGCAATGGTACGGGACTTGTTATTTGGCTGTTATTTTTCCAAAGATATATCATGCAGAGGATTTGAATCTGCTGGAGACTGGACGTCATTCTAGAGTGCGGAGAACTGCAAGTGCAGGAGTTGTGATTGGTGATATTTTTGGAGCAATGATACCCAGCTTGGGGGTGGTTTTGAATGATGTGAAAATACGAAAGTTGGCAACTGTGGCTGATGAGTTGTCGATGAACACGGCGAAGTCATTGCTGTTGGTGAATGGAGAGATGTTATCGATAAGAACAATTGTTTTACTAAATCGTCTCGCATTAGACGTATTATTGGAAAAAGAGGGCGGAGTCTGTAAATTGTTGAAGGTTCAGGAATGTTGCACGTATATTCCAGACAATAGCAAAGAGATGAGGAAATATATAGTCAACATTACTACGCTTCACCAAGAGATTGCAAGTTTGGCAGAAGAGAATGTATGGGAAAAGATTGGCAAAGGATTTGGACATGTGGGAAATTGGTTTGCAGACTTAGGGAAAGGAGTTTTCGGATACGTGCTGAAACCAATAATGATTGTGGTAGTTTGTGTGATCTGTTTGTGGAGAGTTGTGAAAGCGTTCAAGTGGTACAGAGGAAATAGGGCTGAGAAGACTCTCAGAGTGCATGAAAGGCGAATGACGCATATGCAAGACAGTCAATCTCGGGACCTGAAAAGAATGGAGGGCTTCCGACAGAGCAGGATGGCTACCACTTCTGTGAAGATGAATTTATGTGATGACAAGTTGTCATCAAAGGGGGGAACTGAGAGAGCGTTGCTGATGCGAAATTTGTAGGGGTGCACCATATTCACCGTTAGTCAGTATCCGTATATAATGCAAGAGTGTTTAGACTTATCATAGAGATATATTCGTTGATATAGAAATGAAGAAATGTAAACAGGCTTCGAGAAAAGAGAAAAGGCCATCAGTTATTACAAAATGTATTTGTGTATGGGTAACGTCTAGTTTTACAACGATATCATGTATTAAGTGATAGTAGGTTATGTTAGAAGAATAGAATGTAGGTTGCTCATGTATAAGTATGAGATGAAAAAGTTGAATGGATAATCGTAATGTGTTTAGCTGACAGGTCTAAGCATGTATGTAAAAGTGAAGGCCTCTCATTTCAAATATTAGCCATGTTTTATTAGACCGACAGGATTTATAGTAAAGCTTACAATTACAGTGAATTGTGAAACTTCATGATGCGAGGGTTTTTCCGTTCATTATTTTTTTGTTACAGGTGCAAGGCCATGCAGCTTGTTAGTTAAGAATAAGTCTTTGTGTAAAGAAATCATGATAGAAGGAGTAGACAGAAAAGGAGTGAACTGGAATGTGAAATTGCAACTCCGGGTATAGAAGGAGCCTGGGACTCAAGGTCGAATTAATGAAAAGGAAGATGAAAGGGTCGGAATGGAAATCTACTGGAAGAAGATCTGCCTGGAGGGGTGTGCTGGAGGGCGTGAACAAGATTTTGGGGTTTTGTATTAGGGACAGCGCCCCGAGGAAAAAGCAGACGAGACTTAGGAGAGAGACCGAGAGGAGCACTATAGATCGAGCTCTCATTTAGTGAAGACTTCTTAGGAAGTTTCTCTGCTGACACCTTTTTGTGCTTTTCTCACCTGAAAGGGAATGTTATGTAAGGATGTCACTTAAGAATAGAGTAGGGACAGAAATGTTTGATTCATGACTCTCACATTTGACATCACAATAGCCATATTGTACCTGATGCTTCTAGAAGCTGTAGTTCTGTTTATATTTAGTCGAATGCTAATACTTCGTCGAGTAGCTTTTGTGTTAGTTCCCATTTATCTTTTGTGCCTTGTATTGAGGTGCCTTTATATTCAGATGTTTTTGCTGATAATAAAAGGTCAACTTCCCAGACTTTGAGTCATCCTTTATGAAATGTCAAATTGCGGTAAATACGATCTGATAATTGTGTTTCTTCCCTCTATGCTATTTGGCAAATAAAAAGATCCTGGTGACCTGAGTGGGTTCTTGTAAGTAATTGGTTAGAGACAAGAATCCGGCGTTCCCAAGTCTCTGCAGGCATCACTATGATATTCATTGTCCCACAATGATATCAAGACTCAAAATATAAAAAAAAAGCCTTTTCGTTTTTTTTCGGCGGTTGGGTGGCAAATGTCCTGGAATTGACTAAGCCCTTGCAGTGTATTCGTTTCCCCAGGACAAATCAAGGTGTTCAGTGACACATGGCATTTTGCTAATCTTCTCTCACACTGCTCTACAAGGCTGCACTCGAATAAGATTGTAATCTATACCATAAAACAGTAGAATAACAGGTGATGTTTACAAGAAAAACCAAAGGAAATGATGGACGGAGTGTTGAACATTGCAAGCACTCCCCCCCAGTCAACTGATCTGGGTTTAATCCATCACCGTTCTTTAGCACACTCTGCAACATCGGTTCAGACATGGCCATATGCAAATCAGTCTGACCCTGTGCCTCATGGGAACAGTCCAGACCGAACTGCCAAGCCATGTCTTCCCCGAACCGGAAACAAGCTTCCTAGGACCGGTTTCTGGCATTTTAGCCGTCTTCAGCCAGGCTTGCTTGAATCCAGTGGCAAAGTGAGCAAGGGACTCACGTCTGAGCATACCCTGCCAAGTTATGGCAAACAAAGCAAAAACCAAAGGAAATGATGGACGGAGTGTTGAACATTGCAAGCACTCACCCCCAGTCAACTGATCTGGGTTTAATCCATCACCGTTCTTTAGCCCACTCTGCCACCCCAGTTCAGACATGACCATATGCAAATCAGTCTGACCCTGTGCCTCATGGGAACAGTCCAGACCGAACTGCCAAGCCATGTCTTCCATGGACCGGAAACAAGCTTCCTAGGACCGGTTTCTGGCATTTCAGCCGTCTTCAGCCAGGCTTGCTTGAATCCAGTGGCAAAGTGAGCAAGGGACTCACGTCTGAGCATACCCTGCCAACTTATGGCGAACAAAGCAAAAACCAAAGGAAATGATGGACGGAGTGTTGAACATTGCAAACACTCACCCCCAGTCAACTGATCTGGGTTTAATCCATCACCGTTCTTTAGCCCACTCTGCCACCCCAGTTCAGACATGGCCATATGCAAATCAGTCTGACCCTGTGCCTCATGGGAACAGTCCAGACCGAACTGCCAAGCCATGTCTTCCCTGGACCGGAAACAAGCTTCCTAGGACCGGTTTCTGGCATTTCAGCCGTCTTCAGCCAGGCTTGCTTGAATCCAGTGGCAAAGTGAGCAAGGTACTCACGTCTGAGCATACCCTGCCAACTTATGGCGAACAAAGCAAAAACCAAAGGAAATGATGGACGGAGTGTTGAACATTGCAAGCACTCACCCCGAGTCAACTGATCTGGGTTTAATCCATCACCGTTCTTTAGCCCACTCTGCCACCCCAGTTCAGACATGACCATATGCAAATCAGTCTGACCCTGTGCCTCATGGGAACAGTCCAGACCGAACTGCCAAGCCATGTCTTCCCTGGACCGGAAACAAGCTTCCTAGGACCGGTTTCTGGCATTTCTGCCGTCTTCAGCCAGGCTTGCTTGAATCCAGTGACAAAGTGAGCAAGGGAATCACGTCTGAGCATACCCTGCCAACTTATGGCGAACAAAGCAAAAACCAAAGGAAATGATGGACGGAGTGTTGAACATTGCAAGCACTCAGCCCCAGTCAACTGATCTGGGTTTAATCCATCACCGTTCTTTAGCCCACTCTGCCACCACAGTTCAGACATGGCCATATGCAAATCAGTCTGACCCTGTGCCTCATGGGAACAGTCCAGACCGAACTGCCAAGCCATGTCTTCCCTGGACCGGAAAAAAGCTTCCTAGGACCGGTAGGAAGCTTGTTTCCGGTCCAGGGAAGACATGGCTTGGCAGTTCGGGCTGGACTGTTCCCATGAGGCACAGGGTCAGACTGATTTGCATATGGCCATGTCTGAGCTGGGGTGGCAGAGTGGGCTAAAGAACGGTGATGGATTAAACCCAGATCAGTTGACTGGGGGTGAGTGCTTGCAATGTTCAACACTCCGTCCATCATTTCCTTTGGTTTTTGCGACGTTTACAAGAAAACAGCAAACTCTTGGTGGGTGAGAATTATTCAAATCGTGTCTCTATCAATATCTAATATTATGCAGGAAATATACTTGGTAAAGCAAAACACACTAGACGTCAGTACAGGGTGTACTTGGTTGTGAGGACATTGCAGAAAAGTTCAACCCATGCCCTGTTTTATTTCTTAATGTGAACTCCACTGTTTTGTATTTCCATTACTTCCAATTTAGCTGTTTAACATCCCTCACTAAGGTCCTCATTATGATGTCGGGCGAAGTTTCCTCCGCCTGACATCATCCCGGTCAAGGAACGGACCAACACCCTGTTGCCGGTCCTGACCTAATCATTAGGATGTAACCGAACATGGTTCGGTTGCAGTCCTATACTTAGCGCTTAGCGCTTTGTTATTCATCGCCGTCTATCTCTGAAATTTATCACCCTGGTAGCGCGTTATCAACAACGCATTGCTCCAGGGCAATAAAAATTCCAGAGATAGCGGGGGAAATCGTTGTTTTGCAGGGAACATCGCTGGTTTTCCAGCGATGTTCCCTGCAAAAGGGCAATAACCTTGCTGATATGACCCTGCGGTTGTAGCAGCATAACCCACCCCCTATGTTAGGGATGGATAAGTCAGGATTCTAGCAGACGTGAGTTTTTGGAGAAAACAGAGGTTTTCTCCAAAAACTAACGTCTGCTAAAATGCTGGGGCAGCCTTGTAAATATCGCGATGTGCACATCAGCGATATTTGCAAGGCTGTAGTGCCCAGTGACGCCCACTTTACATCTCATTAGAGATGCAAAGAGAGGCATCGGGAAAAAGGGTGCTAACATGCGATTATGCATGTTAGCACCCTCTTGTAACTAGGGCGAAAGTTTTATCTCCGCTTTTTTGGCTTTTAAAACCAAAAAAGCAGAGCTAAAGCCCTTGTTAATATGCCCCTATCTTCTTAAAGTTCTTATTGGTCTCTACAAGCTTGTTCAAGACTATCCATCTGGCATTGAAATTCATGCTGAAATTCTAATTCATCTTTATTCGATTTTTGAAAAGAAAATCATTAAAGGAAATGCAGTACATTAATTGCAGCAATAAAAATTCCAGAGATAGCGGGGGAAATCGTTGTTTTGCAGGGAACATCGCTGGTTTTCCAGCGATGTTCCCTGCAAAAGGGCAATAACCTTGCTGATATGACCCTGCGGTCGTAGCAGCATAACCCACCCCCTATGTTAGGGATGGGTAAGTCAGGATTCTAGCAGACGTTAGTTTTTGGAGAAAACAGAGGTATTGGTCTCTACAAGCTTGTTCAAGACTATCCATCTGGCATTGAAATTCATGCTGAAATTCTAATTCATCTTTATTCGATTTTTGAAAAGAAAATCATTAAAGGAAATGCAGTACATTAATTGCAGCAATAAAAATTCCAGAGATAGCGGGGGAAATCGTTGTTTTGCAGGGAACATCGCTGGTTTTCCAGCGATGTTCCCTGCAAAAGGGCAATAACCTTGCTGATATGACCCTGCGGTCGTAGCAGCATAACCCACCCCCTATGTTAGGGATGGGTAAGTCAGGATTCTAGCAGACGTTAGTTTTTGGAGAAAACAGAGGTTTTCTCCAAAAACTAACGTCTGCTAAAATGCTGGGGCAGCCTTGTAAATATCGCGATGTGCACATCAGCGATATTTGCAAGGCTGTAGTGCCCAGTGACGCCCACTTTACATCTCATTAGAAATGCAAAGAGAGGCATCGGGAAAAAGGGTGCTAACATGCGATTATGCATGTTAGCACCCTCTTGTAACTAGGGCGAAAGTTTTATCTCCGCTTTTTTGGCTTTTAAAACCAAAAAAGCAGAGCTAAAGCCCTTGTTAATATGCCCCTATCTTCTTAAAGTTCTTATTGGTCTCTACAAGCTTGTTCAAGACTATCCATCTGGCATTGAAATTCATGCTGAAATTCTAATTCATCTTTATTCGATTTTTGAAAAGAAAATCATTAAAGGAAATGCAGTACATTAATTGCAGCACATCATAAAGGCAATTACGATGACATGGTGAATATTAACACCTACGAAAACTCCACTAAAATACAATCTACATGCTTCAGGTAAAAGTAAAAAACGCATGCAAGAATCGCAATTAACCGCAATTCACATAATTAATCTAACAGAATAAAGTGCAACAAATCCAATAGTTCAGCTATCACAAGGACAAATTTTAATTGAATACACTGGATAAGGTGTATAACATAGCAGTGATTAAAATAAATAAATAAGATGACTCATGTGGGTGATTTAGGATAATTAGAATCCAAGCTGCACATGACACAAAATAGAGCATGCAGGTAGGCCCACAGTTCATCTCTCCATCGACTTCCTACACCTGTCTACAGCTTTGAGGAAAGAACTGACTCTAAAACAGACGTCGGGGCTACCTAAACGCTGGACATAAAATAACACATCTCTACACTTCTGAAACTCAAGGGGGCATATTTACAAGGGCTTAATCTCTGCTTTTTTGGCTTACAAAGCCAAAAAAGCGGAGATAAAACCAGCACCCTATTTACAAGAGGGTGCTAACATGCATAATCGCGTGTTAGCACCCTTTTTCCCAACGCCTCACTTTGCATCTCCAATGAGATGCAAAGTGGGCGTTACTGGGCGTACCCAAGATGGACTACCTTGCAAACATCGCTGATGTTTACATCGTGATATTTACAAGGCAGCCCCCATGATTTTAGCACACGTTAGATTTTGGTGAAAACGCCGTTTTTGCCAAAACCTAACATCTGCTAAAATTCTGACTTAGCCATCTCTAACATAGGGGGTGGATTATGCTGATACGACCCTGTGGGTCGTATCAGCAAGGTTATCGCTCTTTTGCAGGGAACATCACTGGAAAACCAGCGATGTTCCCTGCAAAAGGGCTATAACCTCGCTATCTCTGGAATTTTTATCGCCCTGGAGTAACACGTTGTTAATAACGCGCTACCAGGGCGATAACTACCAGAGATAGCCCGCGATAATATAATTATCGCTAAGCACGGCCAGCGATAATTATCGCTGGCCGTTGTTAATATGCCCCTAAGTGTTTTAAAATTGTGCTGCGGTAGAATAAAAAAAAGATCTATAAAACTTGCAAAAAAACATAAAGTGCTACAGGGTTTGAACAGACAACCCGCCACAAGGCCAGGCTGAAACGCTGATGCCTGGTCGACTTGGAACCTCCAAAAATACACAGAAGTCGCCATACTGTGCCAGCTCTAAAGCGAAGGAGTGACGTTCCCAATGCGAAAAAGCTAAAGATATGTAGAACACCAGCTTCACAAATACAGAAAGGGTAACATAATCCCTGATGGAGCATTTACTAGATTCAGAGCACAAGCTTTGAGAATAGCAGAGCTCTAGAAAACTAGACCTAATATAATTCATCTGAAAGTCCACTAAGCAATAGTGGCCATTGAATTATGTTTTTTTTAATTTGTTGTATAATTTTTATTAGCTTTTCAAAGAATAAAACAACATACATTAATCTGAAGCCAAATGAGAGCTCCCAACTTATTAGTACATTTCCACAATATATTCGGCTCCCTCCCCCCCACCCCTCCTGGGTAAGGTCTCAGTGTGAGTGGAACTAGTATATCCATACAGCATTACGGTGGGTACATTGGATGTGGGTCAGGTGGGACAAGGACCCCCTGACCCCCAGGATCCCTAGAAGGACGCCGCAGGCATTCTCTATACTATTTCTAATAAAGGAGGGAACCAAGAGCTTTTAAATTAGGTCCTGCACAATGCTCCAAACATGTAATCCAAACCAAGGTGTGCAGTTCCTCAAGGGAAGGGGAGGAAGGGCGGGGGGAGAGACAGGTCTCTTATAGAATGCCCTCACACACCTAGCAAGGTGGCATGCTTCATCATGGGGCTGTGCTCCTCGTCGGGCCGATGGGCATTGCAGCGCCGGCCCGACGAGGAGCACAGCTTCTTTTTCTTATGGAGCAGGGTCTGCCCCAACAGGCACTGGGCTATTTCCCTGAGGACCTCCCATCCTGTGACCGAATTGAGCCTCTGTATAATGGTCTGCCAGAAGCCATCTATGTCTGGGCAGGTCCACCATGTGAATTTGGTTATTAAAGGAAATGGGTATTGCAAAATAATTTTATTAATCAGCGTGTTACTAATGGTTTTTGGACCAGGCCTTCTCTACAAGGTCACCCCAAACGGTTTCCCTTCAATCTGCTCCTTTACTAAATCCGTTTTCGTTGGCTTTTGGGGCTCAGTGCACTTTACCACTGTTTGCACTCTCTCTCTCCCTGAAACATGGTAAAATTGGCCTACCTCTGATTGGTGTATTTAATTTACTTGTAAATCTCTAGTATAAGGTATACTATGGGTACATACGGCCCGTAAATTAATTGTGACTTGTGTGCAGCAGCACTCATTCCAGCACCCACTAAAGTACCCTTTTAAAATATGTCTTAGACCTGCCACTGCAGCCTGTAGGGTCGATTTAATTTCCCATTTCGACCTGGCAAAATAAATGCTGTGCAAAGCCAAAACCTTCAGTTTTAATACTAAGTCATCCCTAAAGTAGGCCCTACAGGCTCATGCAGCAAGGTGTATTGTATTTAAAAAATAAGACGTGTGTACATACGTTTTACACGTTCTGGCAGTGAAAAACTCCTTGGCTCTCATTTATGAGGCCCCTTGCACTGCCGGAACGTAAATTTTTGTGACGTTCCCTGGCGCAGAAGCCTGCGTGATATTTATCAGGCAGCACTAAGCCACTTTTTTTGGCTTATTGCTGCCTGATAAATATCGGTCCCTTTAGTGTAGTTTTCTACTTTAAAGGGGTGTGCAATGAGTGTTGCTGGGGGCATTCCCAGCAACATCCATGGCTTTTTGACACTGCCGCAGATTTACGAGAAATCTTAAATCTGAGGCAGCGCCATAATCTTACACCTCTGCAGGAAAGGCGTAAGGGAGGCACAACAAGAAGAAATATCTTTATTTTTCCTTGTTTTTCCTTTTTCTATGTGTGTTGATTCTGCAGCACACATAGAAAGAGGAAAAAGTCTCTTGTGTTTATTTTTGTACAGGAAGGTTTCCCTTCCTGTACAAAAATAATCATCCCTGCAGTGCAGGCACCCTTGCACCAGGGTACAAAGGTGCCTGCGTTGGCGCATGGCAGCCCATTGCTCCCTGGTGCAGGGAAAAAGGATAGGAATGTGCCGTATCTGATTGATATGGCGCACTCCTACCCTTTTCTTTTGCCGTAGGGGAGCGCAGTAGGGAGGCCCTACAGCAAAATCTCATAAATGAGGCCCCAAAAATCTATCTCGCCTATTGATTAACACTGGGATACCTTACTACATTTAAAAAATGATAACTTTAGTGGGAGCAGATATAAATATGCTGTTTAGACTCAAAATGATTGTAGCTTATAATCCTCTGAAACAGTAAAGTTGTATTTTGAGTCACAATTCTGAAAAATGCTACCTTTAGAAAGTTTATTAGGTAACTGGGCAACCCGATCTACCCCTGTGGGCTTGGGCAATAAAGTACTAAAGGTAAAGATGCCTACAAGGGATTTGTTTGATTAGAAAGTAATTTGAAATACTTATTTTCTTGTATCTATTGAGTGTTATTTAATGAAACTCAAAAAGCGATTTTTGAAATCTATTGTGATAAAAAGTTTTTTTTCTTTTTTCTGTAAGCAAAGGAATTGCAACAACCGGGTGATCAAATGTAAAGGATATATATTTTGAATATCCTACAATAAACAAATCTGTCATTAAGGAACCACATATAAGGGTACAGAAAAAACAACAAATAACTAAAACAAACATTGACAACCGAAAACATAAAGGGTTTAATGTCAGACAAAATCTTAGTTATCAATGTATATAGCCATCTTCCTCCAAAAGAACAGTGAATTTGTCCTAAACATAGGATTCAGCACTCAAATTTTTATTAGTTTAACAATCACTATATAGAAGAATGGACTATTCGTCGACGTTTGGGGCTTCGTTGAGTTACATCATTGAGACCATCTTCAGGACAAACGTTACTTTTCTGTAATTACTTAACCCTGGTCAAAGAAATGTTTAAGATTCTCAGATGAGGTATCTCCAATAACACCAGCAAGCAACAGAGTAGGCTCAGTTAATCTCTTAAAGAGAACAAAGAAAATGAATTTCTTGTTTGACTATTCCGTTTATATATACATACGTTTGAATATTCTATTTTGAGTGTCATTAAATATCATTCTATAGATACAAGAAAATAATTGTTTCAAATTACTTTTTATTCAAACAAATCCCTTGTAGGCATTTTTATCTTTCTTACCCTTAGAAAGTTGGCATTTTCTTGTCCCAACCATTTATGCATTCTACTAGTGTCCTGGGTCACATGACTATGAATGTCTCTGATATTGGGGTTTATGTAGACATTGTTTTTAATGGCCAGACATACTGAGACAAAACCTCTACATTGACTTTCTACTTTTGTATGCTTGGTAAAGATAGCATAGATTTCCATGGACGTCATTGTTGCAACTAATTGGAAAACATTAAAAGTAGTGTATACCTTTTTTCTTAATAAACAGATATACATCAATAATTATTTGACAAATGCTTCATGAGAGTGGAGCAGTGTATGACGGCCTTGCCACTTGTAGCTGTGCGATCTTTGATGCACGGTGCAAGTTCAAGCATTAGTTATTTCTACTGAGCTGATTATTTACTTCTACTTTTAAAAATGTGGCAAATATAAAAGGCAAGTGCTTTTTCAAATGATAAATTTTCACTAAAAATAAGTGCCCACTCTCGTTCTTGGCACTAGCTTTGAGTGACAAACCACAATTTATATTATATATGTCAATTGTATAATAACAGACTGCACAGAAAGTTCATTTTTTGGATAGAATTTACTTTGATTTAATGAATGATAATGTTACTTTGTTCACCAAGGTGAATCTTTTTTGGGACACATGAGAGCTGGGGAAGAATCAGCCCAGTGTGCATTGGTTAAAATTGAGTGGCACTCCTAGGCACCAAGAAATAAAAACAAAATATTTAAGTAGTATTATTTACATGCATTTTACTTTTCTTTGTTCTGGCTGTTTTTCAAAAACATCTTAATGACTCAGAACATGAGCATATTCATTTTGATATTCAGATAGAGTAAGAGGTTAATTCAGTTATTGTAGAGCAGTGAGCAAGCCCATGAGGTACTGAGAAACCGAACACCAGCAATAAAGGAGTTTAGGTGCTTCATGTACAGCTCCTGCAGGTGTCTCTGGGGAAAGGAAATTAAATTGTCACACTACATGGTGCATGTGTTCACTGAACATCACTCATGTTCTTACCCTTTTTCTAAGATCCTCAACCTCAATGCCTCAAGAGCCTAACACTGTTGATTATTGTTCCCTGCAGCACCAGACCACAACGCCAAAGGCCCCCTCTGGTGAAAAATGGGTAGAACTCTTTGAAGTATTGAGCCCCTTTGCTCATAAGTACCAACCAGAACACTATATGAGACCAAAGCAGATGCAAGTGAGAAAAAAACAGATATTGCATTCTGAAGGCAATGTTATGAGGGTAATAACGTTTTCCTGACAACATATTTGCTTCTCATAAGAAAATATTGCTATGCGTTATTAAGATTAGCAACGTAAAATAGGAAAAGCTATATATATATATAATAAGTAAACACAGATAAGAGAGGCAAATGAATGGAGATATTCAAACATATTTTTGGGATAATCCAATACAAAACGTAATCACGATGACCGAGGCGTTTGTTCTTTTTGTATTGTTAGTACCTTTTATTCATTTCTTGGCACTAAACATGAATATTTTTCTGTACAGCCTCCACGTTTATCCCACACTTCGGGCTTCTTCAGGGCTGTAAACGTAACAAGACAACAATATCAACAAATTTGATATCGTACACTGATAAAAAGACAAAATGCCCACATAAACATATCACACACACACATAAAAAACACATCCTGAACCCGTCCCAGTCCGGGTTCCGCAGCAACCACAGCACCGAAACTGCCCTCATCGCCGCCGCCACCGATGACATCAGGACCTTGCTAGACAACAGAGTAACCACGGCCCTCATCCTCCTGGACCTGTCAGCCGCCTTCGACATGGTCTGCCACCGCACACTATGCACACGCCTCCACGACGACCGGGATTCAAGAGAAGGCCCTGGACTGGACCACCTCCTTCCTCTCCGGCAGAACACAGAGCATCCGCCTCCCCCCTTCCGCTCCGAAGCCACCGAGATAATCTGCGGCATCCCCCAGTGCTCAGCCCTCAGCCCAACTCTCTTCAACATCTATATGTCACTGCTCGCCCACGTCGCCCGACTGCACGACCTCAACATCATTTCCTACGCTGATGACACCCAGCTGATGCTCTCCCTCACCAAGGACCCCCACACCACCAAAACCAACCTCCACGAAGGAATGAAGGCAATCGCCGAATGGATGAGGAACAGCCAACTGAAGCTGAACTCAGACAAGACGGAGGTCCTCATCCTCAGATCCACCCCTTGGGCCTGGAACGACTTCTGGTGGCTGACCGCACTGGGAACACCCACCGACCACGCACGCAACCTAGGGGTCATCATCGACTCCATCCTCTCCATGACTAAGCAGGTCAACGCCGTCTCTTCCTCCTGCTTCAACACCCTCCTCATGCTCCGCATGCTCCGCAAGATCTACAAGTGGATCCCCACCGAAATGAGAAGAACGGTCACCCAAGCCCTCGTCAGCAGCAGGTTGGACTACGGAAACACCCTCTACGCAGGAGTCTCGGCCAAACTCCTGAAACGGCTTCAACGCACCCAGAACGCCTCTGCACGCCGGATCCTCAACATCCCTCGCCGCCGCCACATCACACCCCACCTGAGAGACCTGCATGGCTCCCCGTCAACAAGAGGATAACCTTCAAGCTCCTCACCAACGCACACAAGGCACTCCACAACACCGGACCAGCATACCTTAACAGATGACTCAGCTTCTACACCCACACCCGCCAGCTCCACTCCGCCGACCTCGCCCTCGCCACAGTCCCCCGCATCCGAAGAGCGACCTCCGGCGGCAGATCGTTCTCCCACCTCGCCGCCAAGACCTGGAACACCCTCCCCATCCACCTACGGCAGACCCAGGACCTGCTGACCTTCAGAAGACTCCTCAAAACCTGGATTTTTGAGCAGTAGCATCCTTCCCCAACCCCCAGCGCCTTGAGACCCTCACGGGTAAGTAGTGCGCTTTACAATGCTATGATTGATTGATTGATTGATAAAAACATTGGTACATTTCTGTTAAGGTCTCAAATTCTAAATCGTTATTATGTTGAAAGGATTTGTTTCCTTCAACAATGCTTTTTGACATGATAAACAAAGATACGCCTCTACATATCATTGACGTAGTATAGCACATGAAACAGAGGAAGAACAATTTCAATAATCAATAGAACAAAAAAGAAACACTTAACCTTTCGATTCCTACCGGCCTGTCCTTTTGCTAGGTAATAAAACACATTTAAACAAACTCTCAATGTGTAAGTTCTCACGTATGGTACAAGTATTAACTGTAGGTTAAAGTATGTGCACAGCTATTTGTATATCAGATAAAATGAAAATGCTTCAATTTTAATCTGTCTGTGTTGTGCTCCCGGGGTATCGCCCTCCGGACCAGAGCGTCAATATAAATGAAATCAATAGCACCCCCTTAAATTAGGGTGTGTTCCCCTGGGCACAAAGCAAAGATCCCTGAACGAAGTCAAGGATTTAACTGATTTTTGAATGACTGCAGTAATCCAGAATTCTTTATTTGATAAATTCTTAATTTTATTCTCCGCAAAAGAAATTAGATTTTTAAGTCAAATCATGGTGTCAAACCAAGCGACTCCAGTATCCAGAATGCATTGCAACATAATCTTCTGTTTCAAGCATGAATCAAATACATATTTTACATATCCCTGTGCATTTCGGGCATCGCGCCCTTCGTCAGGGGCTTAATCTGTAATGGGAAATGAAATACAGTGAGGAAACCTGTGTGATTGTATTCTAAAGAGTAAGTAATTGACTGTAGATTAAGAGGTATGGGTGCTCGTGTAATTATAACATTTCACTACCGTAGTGAAATAAACATAAACTCAAAGGTAAATGTGAGCTAAAAGCGAGCAAGTCGCCTATGGATAGTTCTGTGGAACCAAAATTACATGCCTAAAAGCTCAAAATGTCGACTAGCAAAAAGCAAGAAACGTGACATGTGTTGTGAGACGAGTAAAGTACTAAGGGGCAGATTTATGTTAACTGGCGCATCCCTGCATATCAGCAGGGATGCGCCAATTATTATGCGCCACAGCTGCGCCACCATGGATGCGCCACATTTATAATGCAGCGCACCATGGGGCAAAAACGGCACAGATGCGTGACGCATCTGTGCCGTAAAAGTGGCGCATTGCTGGAGTTGCGTCGCAAGCGCGACGCAGCTCCAGCAATGTTCTGGGGGGCCCTATCTGTACAATGCTGCGTCAATCCTTACTCCTGCTTCAAGCAGGCGCAGGGTTTTGACGCAGCATGGGCCTAAAAGTGACTGAGTGAAATCTTGTAGATTTCACTCAGCCACTTTTAGGAGGCGTTCCTGCGCCGGAACGCCCTCACCTGCCCTGGAACGCCTACATGTGGCGCAGGGCTTTACAACGTGACGCATCTCCCAGATGCGTCACGTTGTAAATACCCCGCACCATGGCGCAGGATTTGCGCCGCTGCTGCGTCACAAAAGTGACGCAACGGCAGCGCAAAAGTGGCGCAAGTGCAACATAAATCTGCCCCTCAGTGCTCAAGGTTTGATGTGTACCGTCACACGAATGTACATCAAACTAAATGAAACCATTGGTGTGACTAAAGGTTCCTCTCTACATATTTACAAGGTGAAAAAGTGGTGGATAATCACCAACATTAAATCGGTGAAAAAGTTCACCAAACGTTAAAGCGTCCGTCTCGGGCATACTCACTGGTATAGTCGTGATGATTTGTTCAAACATGCAGGTGTGCTCGTTATGACAACTCCATAGGTGTTGAAGTCAAGAATGAAAGTATGCATACTCGCGGCCTCTTATCGCGAATCACCCGAAAGTGGAAATGAAGATAGGACTATATGTGAAAAGTTATTCAGTGTGTATAGATGGAGGTAGCCAACTTAACATATGTTGATATGCTAATGAACCAAGAGTTATAGTTCATAAAAAATATAGAAAACATGTGGATTGAAATACATTGAAGAACATTCTCAATGATAAACATTTCAATTTTGAAAATAACCATTTAAATAGATGAAAAATTAACCAGAAAGAAATTACTATTAAACATGATTAAAATGTGTAATGATAATAGTGAGAACCAGCTCTCATTCATAGATAACACAGGAATTCCATTCTATCGTTCAATCCTGATGGCTTAAGTGCATACAGGTGTCTAACCCAAACGTTTTCACGTTGTAACAAATAGTTGTGATTTTGTCTTCCTTCACTTTTCTCCATGATTTCCAGGATCTGGAATTTCAATTGGCTAATGTTGTGTCTGGCTTCCATAAAGTGACTAGCAACTGTCGATTTCAACTGGTTGGTTCTTATATTGCTTTTATGCTCATTTATCCTGACCTTTATCTTTTTTTCTGTCTTGCCAACATAAATCTTTCCACATGGGCACTTTAGTAAGTAAACAACATTAGCAGTATCACATGTTGCTGTTACTTTCAATTTGATCTTGTGACCCTTCATAGGGTGTGTGACGTATGCTCCTGGTATTATATTATAACAATTACTGTAGTTCCTGCAGGCTATGATCCCTTTGTATTCTTGTTGATCAAAATGTGTCAATGGACTTTTAAGTATTTCTCCAAGGTTTCTGCTTCTCTTATATGCAAAGATCGGTTCTTGTGTAAACAGATGATTAAAATCCGGTTCCAATCTCACGATGGACCAATGACGTTTAATTATCCATTTGAATGAGTCACTAAAGGTCGAGAATTTAGATATATTAACCAGGCGGTTGTGAGAAGATACCTCCTTGGTAGTTAACAATTCTTCTCGTGTCTTGTGTTGACATCGTATTCTTGCTTGATCAAGTATTGCTTTTGGGTAACCACGTTCCTTGAACCTGTGTAGCATTAGTTCTGTACGTTCAATAGATGATTTTGTGCTCGACACTATCCTCCTTACCCTAAGTAACTGTGAGTATGGAAGGTGGTTTTTTAAGGATTGTTAGTGAAAACTGCTAAAGTCGTTTTTTCTTCTGTAGATATCTGTTTCAAATCCTCTCCGAGTTTTTGTGATTTTGACATCCAAGAATTTAATGGAATGCTCCTGAATTTCATGTGTGAATTGGATCCTGTCATCCACTTGATTAAGATTCTCCAATGTGTCAGACATCTCTGAATGTCTACAATTCCACAAGATGAAAATTTCATTGATATATCTTACAAATAGTTAAAAGTGGAGTTTCCATGTGGGTGCTGATAAGATGTGTTCTTCCTCGAATCTACTCATAGAGAGATTCGCACTTCTGGAGCTGCACAATTTCCCATGGAAGTCACAGTTAACTGTGCAAACCATTCATTTTTCCATCTAAAGTAACTTTGATACAACATGAATTGTAAAAGTTGCATAAGAAAGATATTTAATTCATGGTCAAGATCAGTTTGCAACAATGCATGTTCTATGGCTTCCATACCTAGTTGATGCGGAATTGAGGTATATAGTGACCTTACGTCGATTATACACAACAAGATTGGTCCCTCCTCCGTGATAATGACTTGGTTGATTTTAGTTAACAACTCTGTTTTGTCCTTATGTAGGTGCCCATTTTCATCACGCTAGGTTGTAAATAGCGGTCTAAGAACTTCCCAATGGCTTCATGTAGGCTGCCTTTCGTCGAGACTATTGGGCGAAAAGGTGGATTGAGTGCGTCCTTGTGTATTTTGGGAGCTGGTGTCTTACAGGACTCCTAGGGTGTGTATGTAATAAGAACCTTTTTACTTTCTCGCTAATCACTCCGTTGTAGATTTTGATATGTTTAGGAATTGATCTGTAGGATTGGTATCCATATGTATGTTCATCTGCTAAGTGGGCTTCCACCTGTTCTTCATAATATGTCGTATTCATCACAACCAGGGCCCCCCTTGTTTGCCCTTATCCCCAGAACGACCTTAAACATCTGGAGTTACTATTTCAGAATCAGGCCAGTTAGACAGAGATGACCCAGGAAGGAAAAAAGAAAAGCAAAAAGAAAAAGAGCCTCCACAAACCCGTACAACTACAGGAAAAAAGGAGAAGAGCAAGAAAACGTAACAGAACAAAATCTTGTTATTAACATCTCGGATTATACTTTCTCTAATATTGAGCTAAAAACTTTACAGAAGGGAACATCGCTCATACCTACCACCCACACCAACTGTTTGGAATTAGAGATAAGCCTTTCAAACTAATGAGGAATTTACGATTGAGACACTTTTTTAAAAATATAGTCACAGAACGCAATGACAGTGGAGAAGATCTCCTACGAGGCTTGAAACCGAGGAGTTCATACATTGCACCTGTCAGTCACAAAAGTCTTGACGTATTTGAATCCTTAGTAAAACAAGAAATATTGAAAGTGAACTTTAAAAAGAGACAAAAATCGAGAAACCTTACCCAAAAGAAGTTTGGATTCTTATTCAATCTAGCACAAAATCCAGCCATCACATGTCAAAGAGCAGACAAGGGGGGTGCCCTGGTTGTGATGAATGCAACATATTAGGAAGAAAAGGTGGAAGCCCACTTAGCAGATGAACATACATATGCTAGACTGGATACCAATCCAACAGATCAATTCCTGAACATATTCAAATCTATTGTGAACAAGGCAGTTGACAAGAGAGTGATTAACGAGAAAGTAAAAAGGTTCTTAATACATACACACCCTAGGAGTCCTATAATACACATGCTCCCAAAAATACACAAGGACACACTCCATCCACCTTTTCGCCCAATAGTCTCAAAAAAAGGCAGCCTACATGAAGCCATTGGGAAGTTCTTAGAGCACTATTTACAACCTAGCGTGAGGAAAATGAGCACCTACTTAAGGGATATAGCATGATGCTGATGCACAATTGCGTATCAGTCCCAGGTTGCGACACCGCGTAGTAGATGAAAAAATCATCGTTCAACTGAAGTTCATTCGATTTAACCACATTTTATTGAAATCTTTTGCATATGAAATTGGTCATTTCGATTTTCAAATGCATGTAATATGCTAAATAGCCTTAGTTACAGCATGTCGAAAGAATCCATTAATCATGAAGTAATTTAACCCAATGCATTTCGGGCTTCTCGCCCTTCGTCAGGGGTAACTGTAAAACATGGAAGAGACCACAAGTCAGAATGACCTCGAAAAAGCACAATTTCAAGTGATTTTTAAATTAACAAAGTCTAAACCGTTAACCAATTCAATAGCAAAAACACTGTGATGGATATAATGTCAAAACACAATCGTCCCGTTTGATTGTATATTGAATACTACCCCCCATAATACAAATAAAATAACAATGCAGAGAAATAATAATGAAATCATGTTGCGACACGATTAAGGGTCAAAATGTAAAGCATACAACACCTCCACAATGCCGCACCCGGCGTTGCCTACCTTAAAAACTCTTAATTTATCGTATGGAGCGGCTGACATGGATACTGCCTGTTTGAAAAGTCAGTTTCACCAACCCCGTTTAAACATCAACTAACTCCACCCCTATTGCGGCCACGTGTTTACCTCCGAATGTGAAAATGAAAAAAAGATTTAAACAAATCAATAAAGTTAAAACCATACAAAGCAACTTAAACAGATGACACAGAACTCTATAAATGTGTAAAATACGACGCGTTCATATGAACTCCCTTGAAAAGTCTTTCAGAGTAATCCATTGTCTTTGTCATATCCAGTTTTCAGCGAGGATTGTTTTTTAAGGTGAGTTTCATGGTGGGTGCTGGGTGCTAGTTGGGCAGCAAGGAAAATGTGACTTAGTCACCTACTTAAGGGACACAGCAGAGTTCTTAACTAAAATCAACCAAGTCATTATCACGGAGGATGGACCAATCTTGTTGTGTACTATCGATGTAAGGTCACTATATACCTCAATTCCCCACCAAATAGGTATGTAAGCCATAGAACATCCATTGTTACAAACTGATTTGGACCATGAATTAAAAATCTTTCTTATGGAACTTTTACAATTCACATTGTATCAACGTTACTTTAGATGGGAAAATGAATGGTTTGCACAATTAACTGGGACTTCCATGGGAAATTGCACAGCTCCAACATATGCAAATCTCTTTATGAGTAGATTCGAGGAAGAACACATCTTATCAGCACACACATGGAAACTCCACATTAAACTATTTGTACATTATATCGATGACATTTTCATCCTGTGGAATGGTAGATATTCAGAGCTGTCTGACGCATTGGAGAATCTTAATCAAGTGGATGACAGGATCCAATTCACAAATGCAATTCAGGAGCATTCCAATACATTCTTGGATGTCAAAATCACAAAAACTCAGAGAGGATTGGAAACAGATATCTACAGAAAATAAACCGACAAGAATAACACACTCCACTTTAGAAGTTTTCACCAACAATCCTTAAAAAACCACCTTCCATATTCGCAGTTACTTAGGGTAAGGAGGATAGTGTTGAACACAGAAACATCTATTGAACGTAAGGAACAAATGCAACACAGGTTCAAGGAATGTGGTCACTCAGAACCAATACTTGATCATGCAAGAATATGATGTCAACACAAGACACGAAAAGAATTGTTAACTACCAGAGAGGTATCTTCTCACAACCACATGGTTATTGTATCTAAATTCTCAACCTTAGTGGCTCATATAAAAGGATAATTAAACTTCATTGGTCTATCTTGCGATTGGAACCGGATCTTAATCATCTGTTTACACTAGAACTGATCTTTGTGTATAAGAGAAGCAGAAACCTTGGAGAAATACTTAAAAATCCATTTACACATTTTGATCAACAAGAATACAAAGGGATCATACCCTGCAGGAACTGCAGCAATTGTCATAATATAATACCAGGAGCTTGCGTCACACACCCTATGAAGGGTCACAAGATCAAACTGAAAGTAATGGCAACATGTGATACTGCTAATGTTGTTTACTTACTAAAGTGCCCATGTGGAAAGATTTATGTTGGCAAGACTGAAAGGAAGATAAAGGTCAGGATAAATGAGCATAATAACAATATAAGAATCAACCAGTTGAAATCGACAGTTGCTAGTCACTTTATGGAAGCCAGACACAACATTAGCCAATTGATATTCCAGATCTTGTAAATCATTGAGAAAATTGAAGGAAGACAAAATCACAACTATTTGTTAACAACGCGAAAACTTTTCGATTAGACACCTGGATGCACTCAAGCCATCAGGATTGAACGACAGAATCAAATTCTGGTGTAATCTATGAATGAGAGCTGGTTCACACTATGATTATTAGACAATTTAATCATGTTTAATAGTGAGTACATTCTGGTTAATTTATCATCTATTTAAATGGTTATATTCAAAATAGAAATGTTTATCATTGAGAATGTTCTTCAATGTATTTCAATCCACATGTTTTTTATGTTCTTTTATGAACTATAACTCTTGGTTCATTAGCATATCGACATATCTTAAGATGGCCGCCTCCATCTATACACACTAAATAATTTTCCACATATAGTCCTATCTTCATTTCCACCTTTGGGTGATTCGCGATAAGGGGCCAGCACATATGCATACTTTGATTCTTGCCTTCAAGACCTATGGAGTTGTGATAACAAGCACACCTGCATGTTTGAACAAATCCTCACGACTATTCCAGTGAGTATACCCGACATAGACGCTTTAACGTTCGGTGAACTTTTTTTTACCGATTTGGTGTTGGTGATTATCCGGCACTTTTTCACCTTGTCAATATGTAGAGAGGCACCTTTAGTCACATCAATGGTTTCCTTTAGTTTGATGTACATTCGTGTGAATGTACACATCAAACTTCAAGAACTTAGTACGTTCCTCGTCTCACCACACATGTCACGTTTCCTACTTTTTGCTAGTCGACATTTTAAGCTTTTAGGTGTGTAATTTTGGTTCTACAGAACTATCCATAGGTGACTTGCTCGCGTTAAGCTCACATTTACCTTTGAGTTTATGTTTTTTTTCACTACGGTCGTGAAAGGTTATAATTACACAAGCAACCATTCTTCTTAATCTACAGTCAATTACTTACCCTTTTCAATACAATAGCACAGGTTTCCTCACTGTATTTTATTTCCCATTACAGATTAATCCCCTGATGTAGGCGGGACTACCCGAAATGCATAAGGACATGTAAAAATAATGAGAATTTAATTCATGCTTGAAACAGAAGATTATTTTGCAATGCATTCTGGATACTGGAGTCGCTTGGTTTGACACCATGATTTGACTTAGAAATCACATTTCTTTTGTGGAGAATAAAATTAAGAATTTACCAAACAAAGAATTCTGGATTACTGCAGTCAACCAAAAATCAATTAAATCCTTGACTTCGTTCAAGGATCTTTGCTTTGTGCCCAGGGGCACACACCCTAATTTAAGGGGGTGCTATTGATTACAAGTATTAACTGTTCTGCTCAAGAATCCAGCTTTATTCTGAATGGATACTTCATTATGTTCCTAGTTAAATTTCAGGTATGATGGTAGACTGTAGCAAAAGTCATCCAACCCCCTAAAAATTTAACTCTGAGGGGTTTGAAATGAAAGTGGGTTCTGCAACAATAGAAGCAAAATTAATTCACTAAATTAATTGGTGCATGACCCCATAGAAACAGAAAGATATATCTAAAGAGAGATGACATAATGAACACAGATGGTATAATTCTATACTTGTTACCTACGGTGGTGTGGCTGGATAGTCTCCACTCTTTGGGTACCCTAGTGCTGTGCAGTATTCCACTTCAAAGTAGGTTCAGATCTAGAAGTGACACATGTTCCTTCATCAAAAATAATATCTTCAGACTAATGACAGAGAAGCTCTAACATACATCATCATGTATAAAGTGAACCTTTAATGATGTACCGTGTATGTTTTGTGCATACCTGATGGCAAACGTTCCAAGGACCACACAAATAGTTAATATGTTTCCATTAAAAGTGTTAAGAGAGAAAGTGTGCGAGCATGCCCAGTTAAACGTGCATTTCTCCGGACAGTGTGAAAATGGAGACAAATAAAGAGTATCGAGAGTTTGTCTTTGTGATACAGATCGCAGAAACAGAGACTTACCAGTGTGTTACAAACAACTCCGCCACCCCTGTGAAAACATGTACCATAACTGAAACCTCCTCAAACCTCAATACATATTATCAATCAGTTTATCAATTGCCCTGCTCTATTATGGTCCAATTCAAAAGCGTGACTATGTTGCACCTTGCTCAAGAGTGCTAAATAAAACGAACACGCATCAATGTAAAAAAATTCAAACCCCATTCCATGAACAATGATTGCGGATACCGGTTAATTATATCTTATCTACATTAGATATGACAGCTATTCTGCATTATCGAAAACCCAATCGCAATGTGCTAAATATATGTTCAACCTCATAAAACCCTCCAACCAACAAAGAAACAAAAACAACTTAATGGAAGCACCCGTAATATTCTTTACTTTATAGCCTCTAAACGTAGCGCTCAGCCATGTCCTGAAACCGAAGGTTCTGTTCGTTACCCTGTTGCGTCAAGCCACCAGTATGTTCAACCCACCCCATAAATAGATTAGCATAGAAAGGGGCAAATTCTGACCCCATGGCGGTCCCCTAGAGTTGCTGGAACCAGGAGTCATCAAAAAGAAAAAAGTTGTTATTCAGGATCAAACGTATCATATCCAATATAATCCTGTTGTGGTCATAGTGACTGGCCCTGCGTGCAGATAAAAAGAAATCAATTGCTCTTCATCCGAATTCTTCCTTAATATAGGTATAAAGGGATTCAATATCCAATGTAATGAGCCAGATCGATTCCTTCCATGCCAGTCCTCCAGCTGGTTAAGCAGGTCAGTGGTGTTTCTAATGAAGGAAGGGAGATTACAAGCCATGGGTTTAAGGAAGGAGTCCACAAACTGTGCCAATGGTTCTGCGGGGAGCCTTTGCTGGAAATAATATGCCGGCCAGGTGGGAATTTCTCCTTTAATGGATCTTTGGCAAAAGATACGAGCAAGGTTACCTAGGATGGTCCACCCGTAAGAATCTATGTTCCACTACCGAAAGGAGACATACTTCCTTCCAATGTGCGAGCTTATCATTGATAATACGTGATACAGTAGGATATGGATTAGAGTCCATTCTTCTATAGCACGCTACGTTACCCAATTGTCTCTGTACCTCCAAATTATTATCCTTCCTATTCATCAGGACAATATTGCCCCCTTTGTCTGCCTCTCTTACAATTATCTCATTATTCTTTCTTAAATCTTGTTTACACCTTATTATCCACCCTGAGTGTTTAGCAAATTTTCTTTCACTTGATATTGATAATTCTCCTACTGTGGAGGAGGTGATTGAAGACTTGTGTATTGAACATGATTATACGACTGTTAGTGGTTAACACTTATGTGGTAAATTTACCCCACAGGGTGCTCATCTGAATAGCATTGATGTTTTTCACCAGCAAGTAACCATGAGAAAGTGCAGGATACTTGCCATTGATGTTGCAAGTCTTGTGCTGGGAAAATGTTTCTCCATAAGTCATCTGAAAGGGTAAATTCTTCATCTCCTACTCGTATCAGATGCCAATACCCCTTCAATATTTCTTTTCTTGCTGGGTCACATTGCATTTCATTTTCAGCTCCACTGTAGTTTCCAGAATTCTCTCCTGATCCTTTGCCCAACGTGACAGCTGATAATATTTGAACCTGGACAACTTTCAGTCTGTTCCTGCTAGTAAAGAGTCCCAACTTCGCAAAGTTCCTGCTTGAAACAGTTGTCCCCACTTTGTGATTCCTACCTCCTTCAATGGACCTACTAGAGAGTCTTTTAAGCATTCAGGGGTTCCAGGTGACTTCCAAATGGGTGCTAGGCGACTATAGTATGAAATCTTCCACATTTTCTTACTTCATACCACAGCTTACAAGCTGCGGCCAGCACTTTTTGCTTAATTTTCTTAAAGTATTTTGGGTCGCCAAATTTATATAGGCAATGATCCTCATCTGTAATTTCCAATAGGAAGTATAAAAGTAATGGGCTCTAAAAATAATTCTGATGTTCTTGAAATGAAAAGTTCTGTAGTATAAGAGGATATCGGGGTTTGCAATGCCACTTTGATTCTTCCCTCTGCATAGCTTTTTCCACGCTATCCTCATGCCTTTCGAAGCCCATATAAACCCGCTGATTTCACCTTAAATCTTTTTAATCCACTGTGTCTTGAACTCCAGTGGTATAGCATTAAACATGAAGGAGAATTTAGGCAGAATGGGCATTTTAATCCCCAAAAATGAAAGGGATAGACCGCTCCAAGATCTTAGCAGCTTTCTCGTTTCCTTCACATTTAGGTCAAAACTTACTCGGGCAATCTTGTCGATATTTTTTAGGATCTCTATTCCCAAGTATTTAATTCTATTTTTGTTACCACTATTGATGACTTGGAGCTCCACTGCATTACTTCTGTTTTCTGATGGTTAACCTGATAACCGGAGAACTTGCTAAAATCATTTATCAACTTTGTTATGATAGGGAGGGATCTGTCTAAGTCACTTGTATACACCATCAGATCGTCAGCGTATAAAGCTACTTTTTTAACCCATCCATTAAATTCAAAAGGGATGATTTCTTGAGATCTTCTTATTATGTTTGCTAGCGGCTCAATATATAAATTATATAAATGAGGAGAAAGGGGGCAGCCTTGTCTTTTACCTCTTTTAATTTGGATCTCTTTCATTAGATTGTCATTTACACGTTTTTTTGCGACCGGGGCAGCATATATGTTTGTTATAGCTCTTAAATAATTATTGCCTAGGCCATAATGAGATATTACTTTATGCAGAAAAACACTCAATTCACTAGGTCAAATGCCTTTGCGGTGTCGAAGGTTAAAACCGTGAGTGGAATGTTTTCTTGAGTAGCCATATCAATAGCTCCAATTAGTTGGTGTCTCCCCTTAATAAAACCTTTTTGGTCTTTGTGTACTAATTTATCCATTGTACTTCCTAGTCTTGTTGCCAGAATCTGTGTATAGATTTTGTAGTCGTTGTTTAAAAGAGATATCGGTCTATACGACTCACATTTCAGGGCTTCTTTACCTGGTTTTATAATCAAACTAATAGTGGCGTCAGTCCAAGATTTTGGGAGTGCTAGACTGTCACTAAAGATAGTATTAAAGAGATCCACTAATCTGGGGGCCAATATTTCTCTTAATACCATATACAGCTCATTTGGGAGTGCATCTGGGCCCGCTGCCTTCCCTCTTTTCAATCTTTTTATAGCACCAAAAACGTCTTTGATCGTGATTTCTGTATTTAATTTTTCACATGACTCAACCTCTAGCTTTGGAATCTCAGCATCCCTGTGATAAGAGTCAACTAGATTACTGGGGACCGTTAAATCCTCGTTTTAAAGGGATTGAAAGAAGTCAGTAAAGGCTTTCTCTATCCCTTGACCATCCACTATCTGTCCACCTGTGGAATCTCCTTATATAGCCGTAATTTTGTTTCTGTTAGAGTCAGTCTTAATCTTCCATGCAAGAAGTTTCCCACTTTCTTCCCCATACTCATAATTAGATAGACTGCTGGTTTCCCACCTTTTTCTTACCCTTTCCTCCAACAGGTTTGACAAATCACTCCTCTTCTTAGTAATTTCTTCCGTTACTCTATCTTGTTCTGCGTTGGAACTTGCGACTTCAAAAGTTCTATTTAGTTCTCAAATATCTGACTCTAATTGATTGATTATGCATCTAATCTACTTATTTTTTGTAGCTGCTAGACCAATCAAAGTACCCCTAATAACCACTTTATAAGTGTCCCATACTACCTGTCTGGATGTTTCTCTGTTAGCATTGTTCTGAAACTAGTCCTCCGTCTTAAATTTTAGTCTATCAATGACTTGTTCAGCTAAAAGAAGTGTACGGTCTAAAGTCCATCTTGTTTCACCTTGGGAAGGACTCTGACTTATTTCTATGTGGACTATTGAGTGGTCAGATAGATGGGTGGGTACATGTTATTTTTTTATTACACTTTTACTTAAAAATATATATAAAAAAAAAGTCGATTCTTGACGCATGACAAATTTATGATTTGTATAGGTAAATTTGTTACTTTGTTACCTTTACTCTTCCAAACGTCCACCAGGCCTAAATCCTCTTTACATCTATTCAGCCACTCCCTCATTTTGGGGAGGTTCAAAGCTTTTCCTGGGGGATGTCTGTCATTTTTAGGGTCCAATATTAAATTAATGTCTCCTCCCAAAATAATTGGGGCAGAAACGTTAATTAGTTAGGCATGTAACGACTGAAGCGGAGCTAGATCATCTGTGTTTGGACCTAATACCCAGCAATAATGTATGGTTTACTCTCTAGTTTGATTTTGACCGCTGCCCAACTTCCCTTCAAATCTACATTTTCACCAAAATGTTTAATTGTTTATGTTTTTTTATCGATTATAGCTACTCTCTTAATACAACAAGCTTGATTTGTGCAGACGTAACTATCAATCCATTTTTGATGTTTTATAATTTCAATTCACATGGATTTTAAAAGGTGCGTTTCCTGTAAAATTGTAACATCGCTTTTTACTATTTTCAGATATTCAAAAAATATTTGGCGTCTTCTCCTCACTCTAAGACCGTTTACATTCCAAGATATAATCTTTATTTTATTACTTGTCAGAGGTTCAGTCAGCATATCCTATTCTCTCTCCCTCATCCCCTTTAGAAATCTTGCTCATTCTACCGGAATCTTGACTAACATAAGCATATCGGACAATATTTTTTTGTATTTTTTCCCTAATGCTCCCCACAAAAGAAGAAAAAACTGTGCTCTTAAACAATAACCTTACATCCCTCTCCCTCCCTTGGAGAACCCTCCCTACTGTCATTGGACAAAACTGATTGTCCTAATTCGAGCTCTGTTGTCGCGAGGCCACAATTTACCTTGTAGTTGACTCCCTATTTTTGTGACTTGATTCTATCTATTCTAATTTGTCCACTTCTTTTGCTTCCTTGAAGTTAAATGTCTGATTGTTCCACATGACCCTTAGTGAGGCTGGGAACTTCATTTGAACTGTTACCCCCAAGGACCTAAGGTCCTGCATTTAAATCCCCAGCTCCCACTGTCTGTCCTGTGTTGCTTTTGAAAAGTCAGACCTAATTTTAAAGTTGTAATCTCCTTTTGAACAGTTGCATGCCTTTAAGGCATCATTCAGAATTCTCTCTTTCAGCGTGTAAGTTTTAAAATTAATTAGTATCTTCCAAGCATTCTTATTCATTTTGCCTAATCTGACGGGGTCTCTATGTACCCTTTGAATGTCTTCCTCCAGCATTTTCTCGCCTAATCCAGGAAAGTATTCAGTCAATAATTTCACCCCAGCATTTTTTATGTTTTGTCCTTCTGAACCTTCCAGAATGTTCAATATTTGCAGGTTATTTCGCCTTGAGTTGTTTTCCATTATTTCAATTTTTTTCTCTGAGTTCTTTTTCATTTATTCTTAAATTGTGGATTTCCTCTTGGCAGTCCTTAACCTCTACCCGAGTTTGTTCCACTGTGTTTTCCATTACCAACACTCGGTCCATCAGGGAGCTTACCTTTGATCCGAATGCTTCACATGTGGCCTGAACGTTTTCTTGATTTTTCTCTGATCTTGTAAAGTTTGTTCTCATTTCTGCAATTAAAGTCTCTAAAAAGCTATCCGTGGCAACTTGCAAAGGCTGCTCTGAATTATTCCTCTGATCACCTGGAGGTATACTTTGGACAACATGGCCATCTGTCTTTGAGCCTCCGTGGAGGACTTCCTGGGGGTTTCCCCCCACCTCATTAGAATTTTCATTCATTAGTACATGAAACCGGTTTTGTATCGATATCTCTTTTCCCCCACCTGTGGATCCTATAGATTGCATATTTGTCTCCACCAAAATGTTAGTATCTTCCTCAGAATTTGAAATATTACGAGGGAGTTTCTCCTGCACTCTGAAAAGGATTGTAGGGAGGGGGTCACTTTTATTTTTACCCCTTGTCTAATTTGGTCGGCTTTTGCAGCTTTAGCTGAAATAACCACTGTGCTTCCTCCCCTTGTCTGATCCTCCTGTCCTTCCCCCAGCTTCCTACTACTTTTTATTCCGCAGCCAAATGCCTGTTTCTTAAAGTGTAGCAGGAGCCCTGATTTGATAAGTTAGGGGATTTTTTTGAGGGGTTTTTCTGGTCTTTCGCAGTCACTGATGTTTGTTCTGTGCGCTGCGCAAAACTTTCTATTTGTGGTCTACTTGGAAAGCTAGGGGTTAAAGGCGCCCCTCCTTTTCCCCTCCCTCTCCCTCTTACCGATTTCATGAATGCTGAGTAGAGGACGATGTCACTTTTCTCCCCTCTGCCCACCCCTGGGCTCTTCGAAGGACTACTCCTCCAAACTTTGTTGGTGGGGCCTCTGAAGAGTATTCGAGCCGTAAATGTGTTTTATTAACTAACCAAAAGACAGGCCGGTATAAATTGTAAGGATAAGTGTTTCTTTTATATACTATTGAAGTTGTTCTTCCTCAGTTTCATGTGCTATACTACGTCAATGATATGTAGAGGTGTATCTTTGTTTGTCATGTCAAAAAACATTGTTGAAGGAAACACATCCTTTTAACATAATAACGATTTAGGATTTGAGACCTTGACAGAAAAGTACAGATGTTTTTATGTGTTTTTTATGTGTGTGTGATATGTTTACGTGGATATTTTGTCTTTTTATCAGTGTACTATGTCAAATTTGTTGATAGTGTTGTCTTGTTACATTTATAGCCCTGAAGAAGCCCGAAGTGTGGGCAAAATGCGTTGCCTGTACAGAAAAATGTTCATGTTTAGTGCCAAGAAATGAATAAAAGGAACTAAGAATGCAAAAAGAACGAACGCCTCTGTCATCGTGATTACGTTGTGTATTGGATTACCCCAAAAATATGTTTGAATATCCTCATTCATGTGCCTCCCTTATCTGTATTTACATGTTATATTACTAAGGGCCATTGATGGTGGCTGTTTTTTAGAGGTGGGCACTATCTGGAGATCTAATACTAATGAGCTGTGGTTTCTGTTACACTTATAAACACAGGTAGTGGTGCTGCATTTAGTGAGCCTTGCTGCCAATATCTACGTAGTATATATATATATATATATATATATATATATATATATATATATATATATATATATATATATATATATATAAATTCACTTAAAAAACCATAGGTTTCACACAGGTTATAGTTAGGTGGACATTTCACTCGTAAAAAACCAATGAAATTCCCCCGTTATAGTTAGTCCAGATAACTATAACTCGCGCGCCCGCAATGCACTGCTGATGACGTCACATATTACATCACTCATGACATGGTCAGTGGCATCACTCATGACATCACTGATGACATCACCCTTGTGATAGAGTGGCGGTCGCGTGAGTTATAGTTAAACTGAGAAAAATCCTAATTTTAAGGCTTTCGGTATTCACAGAAGGCATTTAGGAGTCCTAAAGTTAGGAGTCCTAACTGTACTACTACTAAACTGAGAAAAATCCTAATTTTAAGACTTTCGGTATTCACAGAAGGCATTCAGGAGTCCTAAAGTTAGGACTCCTAACTTCTGTGAATACCGAAATGAGTAAGTGCCTTCTGTGAATACCAAAATGAGTTAGTGCCATCTGTGAATACCAAAATGGTAGTAAGTTTAGGATTTTGTCTTAAGTTAGTTCTGTGAATCGGGCCCAAGGAGTCTTGGGCTCACGAAGGCATTGGTAACAATATTGGACTTGAGCAGAAGAAGAAAACTTAATGCTCATTGTATATCCATCTATGAACATTACCATCCAGGTTCATGTATCTTGAGTGCGTGCCTTTGATAGACAATACATTGTTGTTTGTTCACTTCCCCAAGGATCTTTTAGTTCTCCCATTTGTTATATGGATAGTATGGGGCCCATTCACTTAACTAACTTAAGGCAAAATCCTAAACTTACTACTTTTGGTATTCACAGAAGTTAGGATTTTGTCTTAAATTTGTCTTAAGACAAACTTAAGACAGACTTAAGACAGTCTTAAGACAGACTTAAGACAGTCTTAAGACAGACTTAAGACAAACTTAAGACAGACTTAAGACAGACTTAAGACAGACTTAAGACAAACTTAAGACAAAATCCTAACTTAAGTCTGTCTTAAGTCTGTCTTAATTCTGTCTTAAGTTTGTCTTAAGTCTGTCTTAAGACTGTCTTAAGACTGTCTTAAGACTGTCTTAAGACTGTCTTAAGTTTGTCTTAAGACAAACTTAAGACAAAATCCTAACTTCTGTGAATACCAAAAGTAGTACGTTTAGGATTTTGTCTTAAGTTAGTTCTGTGAATCGGGCCCACAGTTTTTAAAGATTTTATAACGCAAATAAAGAATATATTATATGCTTTCTATATATTGTATTTTCGGACTCTGTTTGATGCGGATATTTGGTTCTATCGAGTGAATGAGAGTGATTTGGTGTATGCTTCATAAAGAAACCCAAGGGGATCTTTTTCATTTGACATAGTGTCTTTTTTTGGTGTCCTGTCCCCTTTGGTGTAGTGGGACCCATCTCGCTTATTTGTGGCAACATCTAGCCTCATACATCCGGGACACCTGAGATTTTTTATCAAAAATCCAAAACTGTGAGTGGAACAATGATTATTTCTTAATCACATTAGATGTTTCTTCATTATATACATCTATAAACCACCAGGATGGTATGAGGGCTTCGAACCATTATCTTGATCAGAGGTCACCAGAGTTGGCACATCACAGTAAAATGCTTAGAGATATTGTCAATTTCTGCCTGAATAATAACATCTTTATTTTCCAGAACACCCTATTTCATCAATTACGTGGTGTAGCTATGGAGGCCAGCTTCTCCCCCAGTTACGCCTGTCTTCACATGGGATGGTGGGAGGAGTTGGTCCTCCTTACAGAACATGAGAGAGTAGTCACCCAAAGCATCAAGGTATGGCTAAGATATATCGACGATCTTTTCATCATCTGGCAGGAGACCCGGCCAGAGGAGGAAAGATTAATCGATAATCTTAACACCAATAACCTTAATTTAGAGTTCACGGCCACCATAAGTGACCAAGTGGTCAGCTTCCTAGACATACAGATTTACATCAGGGAAGGACAAATTGCAACTAGACTACATGGCAAAAAAAAATGCTGGGAATGCTGTTTTACACTCTAGGAGCTCTCACCCACAACATCTTATTCAAAGTATACCGTATGGTGAGATGCTCCGATTGAAGCGCATTTGCAGCAATGATGATGATTTACGGTTGGCCCAATTAGCTAGTCAAAGAAGGTTTCTTGAAAGGGGCTATTCCAAAAAGATTATTTCAACTGCCATTGCCAAAAGTAATGCTATGGAATGAGTAGCCCTACTGACACCTCGGTGTAATGAAATAAGTTCCATTAGAGCATACGGAGAGCAAGAAATTGTGGAAAACAGGGAAACCTTCTGATTCATCATTGCCTATAGCAAACAGGCGAGGGCCATTAATAATATCATTAAGAAAAACTGGCCCTTCATTTTAAGTGATCCAACCATAGGCCATTTGCTACCCATCAGGGCAGGTATTACCTATAGCAAAGCACCTTCAATGAGGGATGAGCTAGTCCACAATGATCCAGGAAACTGTACCAAAACCACGAGGGTATCCAAACGTAAAGGCTTTTTCAAATGCAGAGTATGCAAGGCATGCCAATATGGGATCAATAAATCCTCCTATAGAACCCTATTTAGTGATCAGGAGAAACCCATTTACAGACACCTGACATGCAAGTCAGAATTTGTGGTCTATGTGCTGGAGTGTCCGTGTGGCCTAAGGTACGGGGGAGTACCATCCTTCAGGGCCACAAGAGGATACTCCAGCACATAAGAGCCATCAAAAATATTGACCAGGCCTATCCAGTGGCACGTCATTTTGAGGATCTCCACAGTGGCGACCCCAAAGATCTGACATATTTTCTAATTGACTCTGTACCTCCCAATAAACGTAGAGGCAATAGGGAAAAGTCACTTAGAAAACTAGAAACAAGATACATTTTGGAATTGGACAGTAAACACCCAGCGGATCTCAATGGGACAGAGGATCTATACACCTGCCTCTAGAACTCTTATCTGAGAACAATTGAAGAAAATCTATAAATAGAAAAGAGTCGGCAACAAGACATATTTGAACTAATATGCAACCAACCTTTTATTACCATCACAGTTAAAATTTGAATAGCCTTTAGCTTTTTACACAGCTACTAATTATACATATCACTTTATATATCTTATTTATTTGCACTTGCACTTTTCACAAACACAACACACTGGTTTTGACAAATCTGTCATATCAGGATAGACACAATGACTTAATAACCATGGACAATTTATATTTAATGTATATAATGTCATTTAAAAATTTGCAATGTAAGTTGAAGTCTGACACTAATGTCAGTATATTCACTTTGATTTACGATATTCTATTACATACTCATGATAGCAATTTTAGGTATTGTCTAGATTGGTTATTTTAAGCAACAACAACATTGTTTACATATTGTGTATATAACAACAGTGTTTTTAACCAAGGTATTTATACCATTATTCTTGAGAAAAAAACAAACGCTTTTGCAATAGCAACTTTTCTGTCGATTTACCTTGCGTATACCCTGCACTTGTCACTTTAAGAAATACGTAAAAAAAAAAAGGTTTAAAGGCTGGCCTAAAACTGTGTAACGCATCATGTGATCAAGGGCCTACGGGCCCGAAACGCGTCATGGCTGAGGTTTGATTCAGCTGCAATAAACTATTCACTGCTGCGCACAAAATTGTGATCTAGGCTCCTGTTCTTCACCGTTACAAAAACTGCAGTACGAGAGGAGTTGCTGTTATATATATATATGTATATGTATATATATATTCACTGAAAAAACCATAGGTTTCACACATGTTATAGTTAGCTGGACATTTTACTGATAAAAAACCAATGAAATTCCCCCGTTATAGTTAATGCAGGCAACTATAACTCACGCGACCGCAATCCTCTGCTGATGCTAATACTGTATTTAGACACTTATTTGCCCATGTCTTCTTCCATTAAATTTTAGCTATACATATATTACAAATATTTTTTTTTCATAAAGACACATATGTCATCAGCAGAGGATTGCGGTCGCGTGAGTTATAGTTGCCTGCATTAACTATAACGGGGGAATTTCATTGGTTTTTTATCAGTAAAATGTCCAGCTAACTATAACATGTGTGAAACCTATGGATTTTTCAGTGAATTTGTACGGTTTTTTAAATGCTAAGTTACTTTACGCCATTCATGGCTTGCGCGCCCACTTAACGCAGTTCGTTCCGTGCGCGCACAGTGAGCACGCGGTGCGCTTCGCGCACCGCGCGCCCACTTTAAGCAGTTAGTGCCATGGATGGGCCATGTACGCACGCTGCGCTTCGCGCACCGTGCGCACATGGAGGACATATTGTGCGCTTCGCTGTGAAGGGTAAGCATTTACATTTTCTATAAGTCTTACGTGCCTTGCACAAATTGTGCCCTTCGGGCACCATTTGCACACGGGGTGGGGCGAGTGGGGATAATTTTTATTTTTTTTTAAGCGTAATCGGCGATTTTTCGTAAAACAAAAAAAGTGCATTTTTGCTCTTGGGGGAACTGTGGGGACCCATTAATCACGGCTAGGTGGTAAGGAGCTGTCTAAAAAGTCCCATTACGTGTTTTTTGCCTTTGTTTTTCCTCACCCCTTAAGAGTGCAAGAGAGAAAATGGCGGCCGCCGCTTCCTGGTTTCGAACGATTCGAATGTTTACTAAGATCTAACAGCCAATCAGAATCGCGCTCGCGCACGTCACCGTACGCGTACGGTAAGCTTACCGTAAGCGCACCGTAAGCTGGCTCAGATATATATATTGATTTAAATGCTATTTTCTCAGGAACTACTGAACAGATTTACACCAGACCTACAAAAGGCACTTCCTTGACCTGAGGACTACCTCTCTGCCAAATTTCAAGTAACTCTGTTCAGCCGTTCGGCCTGTAGCTGTGTCTAAAGGTCCTATGGAAAAATGCATGGGAAAAACGTGTTTTGGGACCCCCCTTTATTCTCAGCCCCCGCTTGACGAATCCCCCCGAGACTTTCAGGGTAGGAGCGGAGCGTAGCGCCCCATTAGTTTTGAAAATTTCACGAGGATTCGTCGACCGGCGCCAAAGTTATTTCAAATAGAATGTTGCGGATTTCCTATGGAAACGTGGTCCTAACTATAACTATCTACTGGCGACCGCCAGTAGATAATATAGATATATATATATATCTATATATATATATTTTACCTACTGGTGGTCGCCAGTAGGTAGTTATAGTTAGGACCTTGTTTCTGTTCAAAAAGCGTTTTTTGTTTTCCCAATAACTTTGGCGCCGGTTAACGAATCTTCGCAAAATTTTCAAAACTTATGGCCCACTCCGGTCAGTTCTCCTATCCTGAAAGTTTCGGGGTGATTCACCAAGCGGTGGCCGAGAAAAAAGGGGTGTCCCAAAACGCGTTTTCTCCATGTTATTTCCCATAGGAAACTTTAGACATGACTACAGCCCGAACTGCTGAACACAATTACACCAAATTTGGCAAAAACAGGTAGCCCTTGGTTCAGAAAGAGACCTTTTTTTTAAATGGTGTGAATCCGTTTAGTAGTTGCTGAGAAATTCAAAAAATAAGAGTCAAAAAATCAATTGCCCATAGGAAACTTTATGCAGCCGAAACTACTGAACGGATTTACCCCAAATTTGGCAGAACGGTACAGCTTGGCTCAGAAAGCGGCCTTTTTAAAAATTGAGAAAATCAAAAATAAAGGTTTCGCTATTTAGAGGCACGGAGGACCCGTGGATCCACGTGGTGGATTCGTGCGCCCTCCCGACCACGAGCTTTATTCTAATTGGCTGTCAATATTCCAAACCAGGAAGTGTTGGTAGCAATTTTGTGACTCGGTAGAACCGAGTCAGAAGAAAACAGGGAAACAAAGGTGACAAAGAAGAAAAGGTGGCAGGATAGAAACACCCTGACCCCCTAGGCCTGCTCAGGACCCCCAGGGCCCAAAAAAGCATTTTTTTTTTAAAAAAGCACAGCGGAATGCGCGCTGGGTGCGCGGATCCGGACGAAAACTTTAAAAAAAACATGAAGCGAGGGCTTCCTCGCTTCGTTACTTTTAACCCCCAGGTGGGCCAGGTCCCTGGGGGATTTGTACAATGAAAAGCGGGGGCCTCCACAGCCCCGGAGACTGCCACCTCCCCGGGGCTCTATTTCTTAAATAAAAAAAAATGTGTAAGGAGGCTGCAGCCCCCACACATGCCCCGGGTACCGCCACCTCCCCGGGGCACTAACTGTTAAAATCCGGGGGTCCTTTTTGGACACCCGTGCCCCGGGGATCACCACCTCCCCGGGGCTTTGGAATTGTTGGGAGGGGTTCTGCGCGGCCCCCCTCCTGGAGCCTGTGATGGCCCTGGGGACCGCCACCCCCCAGGGCCAGCTCATGCAGTGTCCCGGGGTGCCCAACCCTGGGTCAATGTTGTTTGCTACTGTAGGGTGGGAGCTTGGTCTCCTGCCCTATCATAGCAAACTCTGGTTTGGATTTTGGAAGAGAGAGCAGGGAAACCTGCTCTCTCTTCCAAAATCCAAAGCAGAATTGCTTTTCCACACGGGGAGCGGCATGTTAGCAGCTCCCCATGTGGAAAAGCAATGCCAGCTCTCGCAGGACGCGGGGAGCTGGCGAGACCGTGGGGGCATTGGGGCTCCCCCCATGGTCTCCTATGAAGTGCATAGGCCCCAGGGGATGGGGTTCCCGTGGCATATTTAAATTACTGGTAGGAGCCTTTTTTTTACCAAAGAATTTGGAGTCGCGACACTAGCACGGCCCTCAGCACGGCCCCCTAGTGTCCACGCGAGGGGTGCGCGACTCCCAGCGCGGCCCCCTGGTGTGTACACGAGGGATGCGTGACTCCCAGCGCAGCCCCTGGTGTGAACGCGAGGGGTGCGCAACTTCCAGCGCGGCTCCCTGGTGTGAATGTGAGGGGTGTGCGACTCCTAGCGCGACCCCTGGTGTGAACGCGAGGGGTGCACGACTCCTAATCGCCCTGGGTGCGCGAATCCTAATACAGAAAAATACGATTTTTTTCATTAAAAAGCTATATTTTATGTTAGCATCTTGGGTTGCTCTAAAAAGAGCCCTTGTGTTTATTGGGAGATTTTTGTAGCTACATGTAAGTGCCAATGCAGAGTCTGAAGTTGTTGAGAAAGACTCTGTTTCCCTCATCTGTGAAATGTACATCATCTCTCTTGTATATGCCATCCATATTAAAACGCAGATTGTTGTTGTATATGGACCCCATACTATGGTCTCTGAGATAAGCAGACACAGCTTTATTGACATTTTTACTAGCTTTCTCAATCTGAGGACAAAATTGATTGGACCACTTCCATTTCTGTCTTTGGCATATGTTAGAGTAGACAAAGGCAGTTTGGGGGAAAAGCAACATCAATTCTGTAAAGTTGTCCTTCATTAGCATTTCCAGACCTACCCCAGTCAATGTGCCTGGGTCATTGTCACCACAGTGCACAATCATGAGGTCAGGGGGTTAGAAGTGCATAAAGGATTTAACCAATGGCATCAATTGGTGCCACTTCAATCCTCTCTGTCCAATCCATTTAATATCTACATTTTGTAAAGCTAGGTCTTTGTCAATACCTCTGATTTCAGCATACTTTTGCACCAGAAAACATAGCTGTGCCCAACAGTCCACACTGAAAGCATCTTGAAGGGATCTCTGTAGGTAATCAGAAGATGTCTGTACCTGAGGTAGGCAGGTGGTAGAATGAAATCTATCTAAAATGGTGGACAAGATGCTGTTTTTAAGAAAGTAGAGATTTGATTGGCTGTTTAAGAACACTCTACATTCTAATATAGGGTGCATTTTACTTTGTTTAGAAAGCATGTTTCTTATTGGTTATTTTGAAATGTTTGAAAGGTACAGCAGAATGGATAAGGGCATGCTTTGCAAAGCCAACCACACCTGTTGTTGTCATTTGCAACATTGTGTGGTGAACTTGTGACCTGGCAGCTAAGTTGAATGTTTCATGACCTGTTGCTATGGAAACTGATATTAAGGAGAAGGGGTGAAGAAGTCATTTGAAAAGTATTACTCTCTGTGACCAATGGAAAATCCTTTTTCAATTTGAAAAACACTGGGAAGCAATGTCATTTGTGGGTTAGGTGTATATGTATGTAAAATTAGAGGGAAAGTTTGCCATTACTGGTTTTACATTGGAGAGTGTGCTGATCTACATTATCTGTGACTACAAGAAAATCCTGACTGAGTGTATGAGATTCAACAGATGTAATTAAAGGGTTATATTTTTAAAAGATTTATGTAATATAAATTTGACATTTTTATGAAACTTTGCTGGTTAAATTAATTTATTAAATGTACAGATATATATTGGGATAATTTATTGTAATTAAAGTTTGTTTAAAAAAATAGTATGTGCACTAATATATATATTATTAAGTGTTTTGAAAGGTATAGTTGAATGATGCTTCTTATTTATTACTAATTGGTTTAATATGGATAAAGAATGTGTATTTTCAAAAAAGTTTATATAAGGTGCAGTTTATTTGGCATGCATATTTCTTCTCAGTAAAAAAGGTACAGTTTAATAAAATGGCAAAAGTATAGATAGTTTGGTAGAATGAGGTACAACTGTGCTGTTTGCAAGATGATCATATAAGGTGTTAATGATTACAATTCTGTTATTAGTTTGTACATTTTGAGTGGTTTTAGGAATCCTCAGAAAAAAGGTGTTGTTGATTACTCTTCTTAATTAAGTCTGTTGAGAGGTACAGTTTGATTATGTTGCATATCTCTAGATTTAATTGGCAATATGTATTTCAAACGAAAACCACTAAACTCTTTCTGGTATGTAGCAGTTGTCTCCTTAAAGAGAATAGTATGTCATGAGTCATGTATTTGTTTAGATTACATTTATATAGTTGTAGCTATATTTACTGAATTAATGAGAGGTACCTGATAGATTACAGGAGTGCAAAGGTAGTGAATATGTGATTTTATAATTGCATGAGAAGTGTTGTGCTTTTATAATCTCTAATTTCGCAGTTAGTATGTAGGTAAATGTGCACAATCTGTACGGTCCCATAACCCCCTGCAGCCTACTGATTTATACCTGCAAAAATCCAAGTAGGAGCCATGCAGTTCAGTAATCACAGTGTCAGTCTCTGTCCACTCCTGCTATCATCCTGACAGAAGCATATCCTTATCTAATCTCTGTGTCAAAACACAAGCACTTATAAACTCACCCTGCTATCAACTGCCAGCATTCTACCTACTCAGTCACTGTCTATGCACTTGTACAATGACTCAGGCATTAAGACACGCAGTGCCACAGTCAAATGTGCACAATCTATGCAGTCCCTTAATCCCCTGCAGTGTACTGATTAACTCTTGCAATAATCTAGGCAGTACTCATGCAGTGCCCCAATCACACTATCAGCCTCTTTTTACTCTTGCAATCATGCTGACAGAACCATTTCCTTATCTAATCTCTGTGTTGAAACACAAGCACTTATCAACTCACCCTGCTGTAAACTACCAGCACTCTAACTATCCAGTCACTATCCATGCACTTGTACAATGACTCAGGCATTAAGACACAAACTGCTACAATCAAATGTGCACAATCTGTGCAGTCCCCTAAACCCCTGCTGGCTAATGATTCAGTCCTGCAATAATCCAGATAGTACTCATGCAGTGCCCCAATCACACTGTCACTCTCTGTCCACTCTTGCAATCATCCTGACAGAACCATGTCCTTATCTAATCTCTGTGCCGAAACACAAGCACTTATAAACTCACCCTGCTCTCAAATACCAGCACTCTATCTACCCAGTCACTGTGTATGCACTTGTAGAATGACTCTGGCATTAAGAGATACAGTGCTACAGTCAAATGTGCACAATCTATGCAGGCCCATAACCCCCTGCAGACTACTGATTCAGTCCTGCAATACTCCAGATAGTACTCATGCAGTGCCTCAATCACACTGTCACTCTCTGTCCACTCTTGCAATCATCCTGACAGGACCATGTCCTTATCTAATCTCTGTGCCGAAACACAAGCACTTATAAACTCACCCTGCTCTCAAATACCAGCAGTCTATCTATCCAGTCACTGTCTATGTACTTGCAGAATGACTCAGGCATTAACACATGCAGTGCTCCAGTCAAATGTGCACAATCTATGCAGGCCCCTAATCCCCTGTAGACTACTGATTCAGTCCTGCTATAATCCTGATAGTACTCATGCAGTGCCCCAATCACACTGTCACTCTCTGTCCACTCTTGGAATCATCCTTACAGAACCATGTCCTTATCTAATCTCTCTGCCGAAACACAAGCACTTATAAACTCACCCTACTGTCAACTACCAGCACTCTATCTACCCAGTCACTGTCTATGCACTTGTAGAATGACTCGGGCATTAACACACACAGTGCTACAGTCAAATGAGCACAATCTATGCAGGCCCTTATCCCCCTATAGACTACTGATTCGATCATGCAATAATCCAGATAGCACTAATGCAGTGCCCAAATCACACTGTAACTCTCTGTCCACTCTTGCAATCATCCTCAAAGAACCATGTCCTTATCTAATCTCTGTGTCGAAACACAAGCATTTATAAAATCACCCCGCTCTCAAGTACCAGCACTCTATCTACCCAGTCACTGTCTATGCACTTGTAGAATGACTCAGGCATTAACACACGCAGTGCTACAGTCAAATGTGCACCATCTATGCAGGTCCCTAACCCACTGTAGACTACTGATTCACTCCTGCTGTAATCATGATAGTACTCATGCAGTGCCCCAATCACACTGTCACTCTCTGTCCACTCTTGCAATTATCCTCACAGAACCATGTCCCTATGTAATCTCTGTGCCGAAATACAAGCACTTATAAATTCACCCTGCTCTCAACTACCACCAATCTATCTACCCAGTCACTGTCTATGCACTTGTAGAATGGCTCAGGCATTAAGAGATACAGTGCTACAGTCAAATGTGCACAATCTATGCGGGCCCCTAACCCCCTGTAGACTAATGATTCAATCCTGCAATAATCTAGATAGTACTCATGCATTGCCCCAATCACACTGCCACTATCTGTCCTCTCTTGCAATCATCCTGACAGAACCATGTCCTTATCTAATCTCTGTGCCAAAACACAAGCACTTATAAACTCACCTACTATCAACTACCAGCACTCTATCTACCCAGTCACTGTCTATGCACTTGTAGAATGACTTAGGCATTAAGAGATACAGTGCTACAGTCAAATGTGCACAATCTATGCAAGCCCCTAACCCCCAGCATACTACTGATTGACTCTTGCAATAATCCAGATAGTAGTCATGCAGTGACCCAATCACACTCTCACTCTCTGTCCACTCTTGCAATTATCCTAACAGAACCATGTCCTTATCTAATCTCTGTGCAGAAACACAAGCAGTATTAAAATCACCCTGCTGTCAACAACCAGAACTCTAACTATCCAGTCACTGTTCATGAACTTGTGGAATGCCTCAGGCATTAAGACATGCAGTGCTATAGTCAAATGTGCACAATCTATGCAGGCACCTAACCCCATGTAGACTACTGATTCACTCCTGTAATAATCTACGTAGTATTCATTCACTGCCCCAATCACACTGTCACTCTCTTTCCACTCTTGTAATCATTCTGACAGAACCATGTCCTTATCTAGTCTCTGTGCCGAAACACAAGCACTTATAAACTCACCCTGCTGTCAACTACCAGCACTCTACCTGCCCAGTCACTGTCCATGCACTTGTATAATGACTCAGGCATTAACACACGCAGTGCTACAGTCTAATGTGCACAATCTATGCAGGCCCATAACCCCCCGCAGACTATTGATTCACTCCTGCAAAAACCCAGGGAGTAGCCATGCAGATCAGCAATCAGAGTGTCACTCTTTGTCCACTCCTCCTATCATCGTGACAGAACCATGACTTTATCTAATCACTATGCAGAAACACACGCACTTATAAACTCACCCTGCTGTCAACTACCAGCACTCTACCTACCCAGTTACTGTCCATGCACTTGTAAAATAACTCAGGCATTAACACAGGCAGTGCTATAGTCAAATGTGCACAATCTATGCAGGCACCTGACCTAACCCCATGTAGACTTCTGATTCATTCCTGTAATAATCTACGTAGTATTCATTTACTGCCCCAATCACACTGTCACTCTCTGTTCACTCTTATAATCATTCTGACAGAACCATGTCCTTATCTAGTCTCTGTGCTGAAACAGAAGCACTTATAAACTCACCCTGCTGTCAACTACCTGCACTCTACCTGCCCAGTCACTGTCCATGCACTTGTATAATGACTCAGGCATTAGCACACGCAGTGCTACAGTCAAATGTGCACAATCTATGCAGGCCCGTAACACCCCACAGACTATTGATTCACTCCTGCAAAAATTCAGGGAGTAGCCATGCAGATCAGCAATCAGAGTGCCACTCTCTGTCCACTCCTCCTATCATCATGACAGAATCATGACTTTATCTAATCACTCTGCAGAAACACAAGCACTTATAAACTCACCCTGCTGTCAACGACCAGCACTCTACCTACCCAGTTACTGTCCATGCACTTGTGCAATAACTCAGGCATTAACACAGGCAGTGCTACAGTCAAATGTGCACAATCTATGCAAGCCCCTAACCCCCAGCAGACTACTGATTCACTCTTGCAATAATCCAGATAGTAGTCATGCAGTGCCCCAATCACACTCTCACTCTCTGTCCACTCTTGCAATTATCCTAACAGAACCATGTCCTTATCTAATCTCTGTGCCGAAACACAAGCAGTTATAAACTCACCTTGCTGTCAACTACCAGCACTCTAACTATCCAGTCACTGTTCATGCACTTGTGGAATGCCTCAGGCATTAAGACACGCAGTGCTATAGTCAAATGTGCACAATCTATGCAGGCACCTAACCCCATGTAGACTACTGATTCACTCCTGTAATAATCTACGTAGTATTTATTCACTGCCCCAATCACACTGTCACTCTCTGTTCACTCTTGTAATCATTCTGACAGAACCATGTACTTATCTAGTCTCTGTGCCGAAACACAAGCACTTATAAACTCACCCTGCTGTCAACTACCAGCACTCTACCTACCCAGACACTGTCCATACACTTGTAGAATGACTCAGGCATGAAGAAACTCCGTGCTACAGTCAAATGTGCACAATGTATGCAGGCCACTAACCTCTTGTAGACTACTGGTTCACTCCTGTAATAATCTAGGTAGTACTCATGCAGTGCCCGAATCACTCTGTCACTCTCTCTCCACTCCTGCATCATCCTCACAAAACCATGCCCTTATCTAATCTCTGTGCCGCAACACACGCAGTTATATACTCACCCTCCTGTTAAGTACCAGCACTCTATCTACTCAGTCACCATGAATGCACTTGGACAATGACTCAGGCATGAAGAGACACCGGTCTACAGTCAAATGTGCACAATCTATTGTCCCTCCCCACTGCCGTGGCTTTAAATAGTATACCATCCCACAGGTTGTCGTCTGTATGACAGCAATCACCACGGCAGTGGTGAGGGACAATAAGATCATCAACATTGCATCAGTCCGGTGTTGAGGGACGGAGGCTGTTATTTTACAAAGGACAATAAAGACAGTGTGCATGAAAGGTACAGCAGCAATAATGTTTCGTTTTCGTTCTATTTAAGGAACAGATGTGGGATTGTCTATGAGAGACTTTAATAACTTTTAATCAAGGGAAAACGAAAAAAACGTCTCACTGAATTTACCTTGCAGGCATGGCTGCCAAAACATCGGCATTTGCATTAAGAACTGCATTAGTCCTTTGTCACTGCCTATTGGTTACGTCCGACCATTGAGAATATCTGCATTGTAATTTAAACATGTGTGACTTTGATTGCGTTTGAATTGAGCACTGAGGAACGCAGGTGCCAAAATGCATTTGCTCAGGATTAAACAAATTGAAAGTCCAGTGAGTGCTTTGAGCCTGTTTTTGGAGCCACAATATATATATATATATATATATATATATATATATATATATATATATATATCAATTCACAGAAAAAACCATAGGTTTCAGGGGTGTTATAGTTAGCTGGACTTTTCACTCGTACAAAACCATTGAAATTCCCCCGTTATAGTTAGTTCAGCTAACTATAACTTGCGCGCCCGCAATGCACTGCTGATGACGTCACATATTACATCACTCATGACATGGTCAGTGACATCACTCATGACATCACTGATGACATCTCAAATGACATCACTGATGACATCACTGATGACATCATCCAGTGAATGTGTGTTTTCCTGAAAATTAAATATGTTTTATATATGTATATCTCAAGGTCGATGGAAGAATAAATGGGTATATAAGTGTCTAAATGGATGATTTGTTTTTGAAAAATTGATTGTGTAACTGACTAATTAAGTGTGTCATAGTGAATACATGGCTTAGTGAGTAATGTTTAAATATGTAAATATCTGTATCAGTCTCTCACTTTGTGTATAAGTGGCTGCATGGGTTGGTGAGTAGCTACATGGGTGTCTGTAGAGGTTATTAGTTGGTTTTTTGAGTATCAGTCTGAGTGTCTGCATGGTTCGGTGTGGGGTATTACGTAGTGCATAGGTGCATGAATGAGTGACTCACTGTTTGTATGTGTTGAAGACAGCATGTGTGCAGGACTGTATGGGTGGATGAGTGTGTGTATGGGTGTGTTAGGAGTGAATGACTGTCTCAATAGTGTCTTTATGAGTAACTACATATGTTTTAAACTAGTATATGTGACTATTGGTGTATATAAGTGAGTATATGTGAGAGTGAGAGATTGAAAGAGTTCCTGTATGAATAAGTATGTGTTTCTATAAGTGATTGTTTAAAAGACTAAGTATGTGTAAGTTTCCGTAGAAGTAAGTGTGGTGGTGTGTGTATAACTGTATATGCAAGTAAATGTATGTTTGATTCTTTATTAGCATGAGTGACTATGTGTGTGAGTAACTCTATGGATGAGTGGCATTGTGTAACAGGATGTATAGGTGTATGAGTACATATGATGAGTGAGTACATGTATGAGTGACTGTATAGGACTGTTGGTGAATGAGTGGATGTGTATGTGGATCTAAGAATTACTGAAGAGGTTGTTGTAACTGGTGTTGGTATGTCCATTGTTTTGAAAATTTTAGTCTCTATTTTTGAATGTGTGTATCAAAGGTTATATTAGGGTGAGAGGAGGTCTGCCACTCTATCACAAGGATGATGTCATCAGTGATGTCATCAGTGATGTCATTTGAGATGTCATCAGTGATGTCATGAGTTATGTCACTGACCATGTCATGAGTGATGTAATATGTGACGTCATCAGCAGTGCATTGCGGGCGCGCAAGTTATAGTTAGCTGAACTAACTATAACGGGGGAATTTCAATGGTTTTGTACGAGTGAAAAGTCCAGCTAACTATAACACCCCTGAAACCTATAGTTTTTTCAGTGAATTTCTGAGGTTTTTTAAATGCTAATTCCTAACTATAACGTGCCTGAAACCTATGGTTTTTTCTGTGAATTTCAAAGGTTTTTTTAAATGCTAATTTCTAACTATGCCTACAGAGATAGGACATGTGAAGAAAGAAGAAAAAATGCACAGAAAGAAAAAAAAGAAGTGCAGAAAGAAGCAACAGAAGTCCTCAAAGACGAAGAAAAGTGCAGGAAGAAGGATAACGTGCAGAAAGAACAAAAAGAAGAGCAGAAATAAGCCTTGTTGCAAAATCATCCTGTACCCTCAACTTTTTCAGACGGATACTGGTGGTAACTGAGTCTGACTAACCAGTCCTAGAGCCAGTGCTATGTTAAAAGACACTTAGAATACAGTGAAAACACCTACATACACTAGGGAACATTATGCGTTGGGGTCCCCCTGTGATTAGCATGACCTCCTCTGTAAGCCCCTAGTATATGATAGGGCAGGGGGATTAAAACTATTTCCTAAAACAGGCCACAGGGCATTTTTGCACATGTTAACTGAGGCCACGTCCCCTCCCTTCACCACTGTGTAAACACGCCCTGTGTCCGTTTTTAGTTGGGAGATTAAGTTCATTTGAATCCTGAGGGTCCCTAGGGTCCAACTAGCCCACTAGGTACCTCCAGTAAGTGCCACAGAGCTGCGTTGCAGAGAGGTGTAAAAAGTGGCACGTCCTGGACCACCTCTCTGCAATGCAGCTCAGTGGCGCTTACTGGAAGCACTTGGTGGGCTAGTTAGCCCCCAGGGGCTCTCAGTATTGAAGGGAAATTATATCCCCAATTTAAAACGTGCCATAGTGCGTGTTTGCACACGTCACCTCAGGCCCCGTCCCCTCCCTTCACCACTGTGTAAACGCGCCCTGTGGCTGTTCTAAGTTGAGAGATTAAGTCCCCTTGAATCCTAAGGGTCCCTAGGGTCAAACTAGACCACTAGGTACCTCCAGTAAGCGCCACAGAGCTGCGTTGCAGAGAGGTGTAAAAAGGGGCTTGGCCTCAGAACACCTGTCTGCAGCGCAGCTCCCTGGCGCATACTGGAGAAGCCTGTTGGGCTAGTTGGCCCTCAGGGACCCTCAGTATTGAAGAGGAATTAATTCCCCAACTTACAACTCGCCAGGGGGCGCGTTTGCAGAGTGCTGCAAGGAGGGGGCATGGCCTCCGGCACGATGCCAGTCTTTTATTTATTTTAATTTTTTAAGAAGGGGGGCTGTGTGGTTCCCCTTCTTATTCTAATTTATTGGCCCTGATGACCCCATCCCCCAGGGCCTGTCTCCTAATTATATTTTTTTGACCCTAATCCCCAGGGCCGGCCTCTGTTTTTTATTATTTTTTTAAAAATATATATTTATAGACACACCTAGGACATGCTGGACAAACCGTACGTACCTATCACCATGACGATTTGCGTGATATTCATTAAAAGGCGACTATGCATACAATGAATCCACGTGGAATGTATTTACACCACTAGTGAAGCTCTGACATGTCTGATGCCCTACCGTGCCTAATCCCGGTAGACACCCTTGTCGTTTATTTATACAAACATGGATAGCTATTGACGGGCACATTTAATACACATGCACACCAAGCCATTCAAAGGGGATTCGACAAAAATTCGAACAAAACTTTGCAAGAAACCCCCCTCACGGTTAATAAAACACACATCCACTGCCGGATGTGTAATACTTTTTATTTTACTCTCTGGAAAGGGGACGAACATCACTTGAGAGTCACAGCGTGCTCCTGGCAGAGCCCAATGCTGTGTTACACCCACCATTGCCTGCCGAGTGCCACACACCTCTGTGTTGTATTCCACTAGCTAGTGCATATGCTATGACACTCTCTAGCCCATGTGCACTGTAACACCACTCCGTGAATATGTCATGCCACACTTGTCTTCGCATGGGTTATATTGCCCCATCTAACGTGCCTTCCTCGATGCCTATGTTATAACGCACAGTGCTATGCCATACATATTACAATCTGGGATCCATATCTTTGTCACAGTGCATATGCAGCGTTACACTCCCCAGCACATATTTTATATTACAACTTTAGAGACTAGTTAGGTTACACAACACTGCCCTGTGCATATTACACTCCAAGGCGCATATCGCATAGCACGCGCTAGTGCCTGTGCTATCTCGCGCTCTCCAATGAATCTGTCATTGCGCACAATGTATTGCATATTATATTTCACGCCCGGTTCATCTTATATCACACTTTTTGGTGCATAGTTTATACCATACACTATATATAGTTTTCATTTTCAATCGTGCTCTCAGGACTATGTTCTATATAACACTGTGTTCACCTACCCTTTTCACGGGCATTACATTTTGCGATAGGAGGTGGAGGGTCAGGGGGTGTTTCTGCCAAGTGAGCCCGGAGTCACAGTCACAAACGTCCTCTTCTTTCTGAATAAAAGTGAGATTATGCTGCATACTTGTTCATATTTTAAGTAGTTCGCACAGACACACGTTTTAAAAACAATAAAGTTCCTAATACCCGCCTTCTCTGAACAGTTAGCTTGCTGCCCCATCCCCCTCCTCCCTATCCTCTGTTGTGTGAATCCATGGACTAGCCTCCTCCCTCCTGCCATGCATGGTCTGATGTGCTGCCACTGCCCTCAATTTAGTATGATGTACCAGTCCACTCCTCCTGCCCTCCATTGCCCAATTCTATGCCCCACCATTGACCTCCTGCTTAAACTCTGTGCTTAGCTTGCTGCCGCTATTCTCCTTCCCCCTGCCCTCTGATGTCTTTGTGCATGCCCCTGCTCCATCCTTTTTGCCCACCATGTTCCATGGACCTGCCACTCCTATCTACTCTGAGTGTTCTGTTGAGCTGCCCCTTCCCTCCCACCTGCTTAGCATTGTCAGATGACTGTAACCTGTCCCTGCCACCTCCACCCTGCCTGTCCACATGCCATGCCCCTATCCTCTTCCTCCTGTCCTACATGGTCCATTGTACTGCCACACCCTTCTGCCCTCCCTGGTCTGTTGTGCTGCAACTGCTCCTCCTGCCTGCCCCGTGCGGTCTGTTGTGAGGTCCCTTCCCCTGAACTTTCTTGTCTGTGCACAGGTCCTGACCTTCCCTTCTATCCTCCATCGTCCTTTGTGCATGCCCTTGCACCCTCCTTCTTGCCCATCATAGCCATTGTGCTGCCACTAACCCTCCCACTTGCCATGCATGGTCTTCTGTGCTGCCATGGCCCCTCCCACCTTCCCTGTGTGGTCAGTTAGCTGCCCCTGACCCCCTCCCACCTTCCCTCCATGGTCTGTGTGTATGCCATCACAGTCTCACTGTTGCTCTTCATGGTGTGTCTTGCTTCTAGTGCCCATCCTGCCTGACCTCCATGGCTATCTTGCTGCTCCTGCCCTGCCCCCTTGCCCCCAGCCCTCTGTTTACATGTGCAGACCCCTACTCCCTCCCTCCTGGCTTGTCTGTTCCATTGTAATGCCCCTGATCCGTCCCTCCTGCCCTTTATGGTCTGTTATGCTGCAGCTTTCTCTCCTGTCTGTCCATTATGGTCAGCTAGCTACCATTGCCTCTTGCTCCTCAGTTCTCTGTTGTCCATGTGCATGGTGCTGTCCCCTCCCTCTTGCTTTCTATGGATTGTTGCGCTGCACTCCCATCCCGCATGCCCTGTGTGGTGTATTGTGCTGCTGCAAACCCTGATGCCTGCCCTGCAGGGTCAGTTTGGTGCACCTCTCCATGTCCCTCCTGTCCTCTGTTATCCAAGTCCGTGTCCCTACCCAAATTCCTTCCATGATCCAATGTACCATACTTGCGAACATTTTGAACTTGGTAAGAGGGAGATTTTGAAAAACAACTGGGGTATTGATTTTCCCCTTTGAGTTACATTGAATAAGAGGAGATTGTAGACAGGAGACAGATCAAATAAAGCCCATTTGAGCTTAAAAATATTGGACGTTTCCTGCCTGAATCGGGTCTGTTGGCATGTATGGTTGTACTACCATTGCCTCTTTCTTCTGCCCACAATGGTCTATTACATTGCCACAGCCTCTCTTGCAAGTCCTGTATAGTTGTATTTGTTGCCCCTGCCCCCCTTTCCACTGCCCTCCATAGTCTGTTGTGCTTCCACCGCCCTTCCTGCCTGCTCAGTGTAGTTAAATTGTTGCCTTTGCACCCTCCTACCTGCCTTCAATTTTCAGAGTCCGTGCCCCTGGCCTCTGCCTCTCAACAGTATCCTAATGAACAACTAGATTGCTAACATTCTATATTTATTACAAAAGTGTGGAACGCCTGACGTCATCTTGATGTAATCAAAACTGTAATACCTAGAGCATTTCCTTTAGAAATTACATATATGAGAGGGTCTTATTGGCATCAGAACTGCTGACTTTGCAACTGGGGAACCAGGTTGGAGTTACTGCTTCAGCTCGACATTCTGTGATTCTGGTCAAATCACTTAGTCTCCCCATGTCTACAACCAAAATGAATTTGTTCTTGTGTGATGTAACCAATGCTCATGTAAAGCACTCCAATACCTGACAAGTCTGCACTATATAACACTGCAAAAACACAAAATAATAAGTGTTTTGCACACTTCTGTCATTGGGCTATATTTCGGCTACATATGGGTGATTTTGGGCTACATTTGGGCTCTTTTGTCTCCGGTGGCCGTCTTGGGAGATTTATTTGTTATGAAGTTTCCTAATTTCCTCATGTACTGCAGTCTCCTCAGTAGGAAATGCTTTCAGTTTTTTACTTTGAAAAAAACCTAAAATGAGGACATATTTTCTGAGTTTTCAAATAGCGACAAAGAACTTTTAAACTATTTGTAATCTTAGTTTTTTTTATCCGGTTGACCACTTGATTAAATGTTGCATCCAAGGGGAGAGGGTGTGGTGTTACTTCCAGAGCTGCAGACTTTGCAACTGGGGAACCAGGTTGGAGTTTCTGCTTCAGCTCAACATTCTGTGATTGTGGTCAAATCACTTAATCTCCCCATGTCTACAACCAAAATGAATTTGATCTTGTGTGATGTAACCGATGCTCATGTAAAGCACTCCAATACCTGACAAGTCTGCACTATATAACACTGCAAAACACAAAATAATAAGTGTTTTGCACACTTCTGTCATTGGGCTATATTTGGGCTACATATGGGTGATTTTGGGCTACATTTGGGCTCTTTTGTCTCCGGTGGCCATCTTGGGAGATTTATTTGTTATGAAGTTTCCTAATTTCCTCATGTACTGCAGTCTCCTCAGTAGGAAATGCTTTCAGTTTTTTACTTTGATTCCATCATGAAGGTATTCAGATGTGTCACACATTTGCCATAAATTCAGAATGTTAGCACTCTTTTTGCTCATTAGATCACTGTAGAAAAGCTACTGCTCACCAGGGAAAACTGCTGCTGGTATTGAAAGTGCATGTTTCAGTCTGCATGTCAGAATTTTTTAATGAAATAGAAGAGGATTTGAGAAGTCTCTCAAAATGTGCCCTAATTTTTCTTTCTGCAGCACTAATCATACTTTTTATGGAAAAATGAACCCCCTCATGTTGTTCTTTTTTAAATTAAATGTTTTAAGAGTTACCACTTTAATCCAAGCAAGATGGCTTCAGGTGTGCCATACGTTTATCATAAGTAGGACTGTTAGCGCTCTAGTAGTTCTTTGGAACACTCTGGGAAGCTGCAGTAGAAGACAATGGAATCAACTGACAGTCTCTGCCCTTGTTGGATGTACATGTTTTACTGAGAATGTCAGACTTCATTCTCACATGACTGAGAAAGATAATGTGAATTTACAGAAAATAAGCTCTCAGTTTAGCTTATAGATCACCTTCCAAACCTCTGTGGGAAAAGCATGAGAAAATATTTTTCTCTCAATCATGATATCCCAGCAGAAGGCTTTTTCACATGGTGAAATCACCTTAGAACATACCACAATTCCTAAAATGAGTATGGTACCATCAACAAATGATTTATAATGTAACTAAAGTCTTAAAACCTTCTGTTATCTGCAATGCTTTTTAATGAGGTGCTATCATGTATATTGGTCCCAAGATCGCTGCCAACACTTCTTGGATGAAGTGCTGACAGCCAATCAGATCTCAGGATGAGATGTGTGGTTAGGCTCCGCCCACATATATATATGATTTTACTTTTGATTTTCTCAGGAACTACTGAACAGATTGACACCAGACCTGCAAAAGGCACTTCCCTGACCTGAGGACTACCTCTTTGCCAAATTTCAAGTAATTCTGTTCAGCCGTTCGGGCTGTACCTTGGACTAAAGGTCCCTAGGGAAAATTGCATGGGGAAAATGTGTTTTGGGACCCCCCTTTTTTCTCAGCCCCTGCTTGACGAATCCCCCCGAGACTTTCAGGGTAGGAGCGGAGCGGAGCGCCCCACCTATTTTGAAAATTTTGCGAGGAGTCGTCAACCGGTGCCAAAGTTATTCCAAATAGAATGTTGCGGATTTCCTATGGAAACACGGTCCTAACTATAACTATCTACTGGCGACCGCCAGTAGATAATATATCGATATATATATATATATGTATATATATATATATATATATATATATACATATTCTTCGTTCATGCAGCTCCTTTTTGCTGACAAGATATAATATATAGATGAATCGAAATAAACCCACTAGAGGGTTTGAATGGCCATGTTTGTATGAGTAAAAAATTGCCACTTTTTTACTTTTTTTGACTCATGATGTACAAAGTGATGAACGGTTACAAATTTGTCACGAAGTGTCAAGAACAAAAGCTTGATTAGAGATTGGGTTTTGAATGAATTAATTTTCCCATGCATATGAATTTGATCTAACTTCACCTTAATCATCAGTTATTTACTCACTTTTTTTTGAAACGACAACTCCCAAAACGCCTAGCAGTATTCAACAGGAAATTATGTGATGCATGAGAGTGAAGATATTGGTTGGAATGCACAAGCGGTTGTTACCGTGATCACGGTCTCAGCAAGACCGAAACACGTTGGTTTCTGATGTTCGTATGAAATTATATGGTTTGAATTGAAAGTAAAAGCTTTTATTGAACCGTCCTAGGAGTGCGACCCATTCTTATTTCCTGTTGGAGAGAAGTGTTTGAAATATATATATATATATATATATATACATATACATATATATACATATATATATATATATATATATATATATATATATATATATATATTCACTGAAAAAACCATAGGTTTCACACATGTTATAGTTAGCAGGAATTTTACTGATAAAAAACCAATGAAATTCCCCCGTTATAGTTAGTGCAGGCAACTATAACTCACGCGACCGCAATCCTCTGCTGATGCTAATACTGTATTTAGACACTTATTTACCCATGTCTTCTTCCATACATTTTTAGCTATACATATATTACAAATATTTTTTTTTCATAAAGACACATATGTCATCAGCAGAAGATTGCGGTCGCGTGAGTTATAGTTGCCTGCACTAACTATAACGGGGGAATTTCATTGTTTTTTTATCAGTAAAATTTCCGCTAACTATAACATGTGTGAAACCTATGGTTTTTTCAGTGAATTTGCAAGGTTTTTTAAATGCTAATTCCTAACTATAACGTGTGTGAAACCTATGGTTTTTTCAGTGAATTTGTACGTTTTTTTAAATGCTAAGTTACTTTACGCCATTCGTGGCGTGCGCGCCCACTTAACGCAGTTCGTTCCGTGCGCGCACGGTGCGCTTCGCGCACCGTGCGTGCACAGTGAGCACGCGGTGCGCTTCGCGCACCGCGCGCCCACTTTACGCAGTTAGTGCCGTGCACGCACGGTGGGCACGTGGTGCGCTACGCGCACCGCGTGCCCACGTTACGCTAGATGGGCCATGTACGCACGATGCGCTTCGCGCACCGTGCGCACATGGAGGACATATGATGCACTTCGTTTTGAAAGGTAATATTTTAATTTTTCGTATATTTTATAAGCCATGCACAAATGGTGCCATTCGGGCACCATTTGCACACGGGGTGGAGAGAGTGTGGATAATTTTTTTTTTTATTATTTTTTTTTTTTATATTTTAGTTTAACTCATCTTTAATAAGCCATGCACAATTGGTGCCCTTCTGGCACCAATTGCACACGGGGTGGGGAGAGTGTGGATAATTTTTTTTTTTATATAATTTTTTACTGTACGAGTACAGTAAGCATAATCGGCTAAATTAGCGAAAAAATAAAAATTCCGTTTTTGGCCTTGGGGGATCTTTGGGGACTCCCTCAACATTGCTATGTGTGTGGGAGCTGTCTAAACAGCCCCTTTACATGTTTTTGTGCTTTATATTTTAAACATCACTCTCAGTGCGAGAGAGAAAATGGCGGCCGCCGCTTCCAGGTTTCGGCCGATTCGAATGTTTGCTAAGATCTAAGAGCCAATCAGAATCGCGCTCGTGCACGCCACCGTACGCGTACGGTAAGCGTACCGTAAGCGCACCGTAAGCTGGCTCAGATATATATATTGATTTAAAGGCTATTTTCTCAGAATCTACTGAACAGATTTACACCAAACCTACAAAAGGCACTTCCTTGACCTGAGGACTACCTCTCTGCCAAATTTCTAGTAATTCTGTTCAGCCGTTCGGGCTGTAGCCCTGTCTAAAGGTCCTACGGAAAAATGCATGGGAAAAACGCGTTTTGGGACCCCCTTTTATCTCAGCCCCCGCTTGACAAATCCCCCCGAGACTTTCAGGGTAGGAGCGGAGCGTAGCGCCCCACCTATTTTGAAAAATTCGCGAGGATTCGTCGACCGGCGCCAAAGTTATTCAAAATAGAATGTTGCGGATTTCCTATGGAAACGTGGTCCTAACTATAACTACCTGCTGGCGACTGCCAGTAGGTAATATATATATATATATATATATATATATATATATATATATATATAAATAAACACCAGCTTAGGCAAACTCAGGAGATTTATTGCATAGCAAAAGCCAGAAAACACCCTACGCGTAAACTCACAAATAAATGACCATCACAAGTTACGTACAACGTAACGAGCATACACATAAACAGAAACAAAGGACTAACGCTCAAAATAAAGCGAAAGGGTGGCGGCCATCTTAGTGTGGTTTTTTAACACTCAATAAAGTTTCATTCACATAAAATAAAACACAAAACAAAAATTAATGTGAAAATACAACGTGCAACCGTGACATCAAAATTTCACATGTGCCATTGCTGGCACAGCGGCATGTGTTATTCAAAATTCCTTATTACCTCAATATTTCAGTTCTGTAAACACTTACAAGATCTATGAGAGCGCAATCTGTCCACTTTAAACAGTTGTTTAGACCTTCAATGTCATGTAAATTAAGTCATTCACAAAATTAATATCACATCGTGGACCGGAATAATTCCTACTTAGCTTCTATTTTATGAAGATGTAAACATTAGCTCATATTATAAACAAAAGCCCTATACTAGGGCACAATACGTCTTACAAAAATCTCTGAGTTTGGCTTTGTTACATGTAGTCCATACTGCCTCAAAAGATATAGTAAATAACAACCCCAGTGGGTTACTTAATTAATAATTCTAAATAACATACAACATGTCATATAGAGGCAGTATAGACATTCGCACTTGATGCATCACAAGCAATGTCCTTATTCTCTCAGCGACAATTGTACAGTCTATAATTTCGCCCAAGTGGGCACCATAGATTCCATCTTCAATTAAAACATCTCCAAAGATAGACGTGATCTCTATTTCTCCAGTCCTGACATCTCCTAAATGGAGAATATATATATACACACACACATATGTGTGTGTGTGTAGAGGTGGAGGTAGGAATAGTAAATCCATACTTACATACTTACTTATACGCACTTATCTTTCAATATTCTTCCCTTGATATTCTTACATCACGATATTCTGGGGGCTGTTATTTAGTAGTAAAACCAGTATTTGGGAAAGAATGCACCTATAGAGCACAGCTTTACTGTTTAGTCATAGCTGTAGGCCATGTACTCCCAAAAATACACTTCTGGCTATGAACCTGAAGTGGACTGTGCCCCCTACACTGTCAATCCTGACGACCATTAGCCCCATGGAAAACAATTCTCAACTTGTGTTTTTATAATACAGGGCCATACACAGGACCGGACTGAGAACCAAAACCGGCCCTGGCAAACTGAAAAGGGGGTGCGCGCGAGCTGTTTGCAAGGGCCGGGTTCGGCCGATTTTGTTACAGGGGGCCGATATTGCCGGCCCCGGGGAAAAAAAACGGCCCCCACCCAAGCGGCCTACCGGGGAAATGCCCAGTGCCCGCTATGGCCAGTATGGCCCTGGCAATACACTTTCAAACACAGCGCCGTTTGAAGACATGGGGCCTGATTCACAGAACTAACTTAAGACAAAATCCTAAACTTACTACCATTTTGGTATTCACAGAAGGCACTTAATCATTTTGGTATTCACAGAAGACACTTACTCATTTCGGTATTCACAGAAGTTAGGAGTCCTAACTTTAGGACTCCTAAATGCCTTCTGTGAATACCGAAAGTCTTAAAATTAGGATTTTTCTCAGTTTAGGAGTCCTAAAGTTAGGAGTCCTAACTATACTACTACTAAACTGAGAAAAATCCTAATTTAAAGGCTTTCGGTATTCACAGAAGGCATTTAGGAGTCCTAAAGTTAGGAGTCCTAACTTTACTACTACTAAATTGAGAAAAATCCTAATTTTAAGACTTTCGATATTCACAGGAGGCATTTAGGAGTCCTAAAGTTAGGAGTCCTAACTATACTACTACTAAACTGAGAAAAATCCTAATTTTAAGACTTTCGGTATTCACAGAAGGCATTTAGGAGTCCTAAAGTTAGGACTCCTAACTTCTGTGAATACCGAAACGAGTAAGTGCCTTCTGTGAATACCAAAATGAGTAAGTGCCTTCTGTGAATACCAAAATGGTAGTAAGTTTAGGATTTTGTCTTAAGTTAGTTCTGTGAATCGGGCCCATGGATTGTAAGGAAAATGCATCTGTGCATAACTGAGCTGCAAAAGTTATTGGATTCTCAATGTCAGACATGATGTATCATTTTTACCTTCTGTAAGACACAACTCATTTAACGTCTAAATAGATCTTTATATGTTCTTTAGGGGGATGTGAAACTGAAGGCGTTATTTAGGGCTCCTAAGGGATGCCATGCACCAGACAGCAAAAGTAGTAATGTGTCAGGTAATAGTTGTACAGATGAAATAAAATGCAGGTAATTTGTGCTGGAATGTCAATCCAACAAGAACAAATGCTCCTTCGGCTTGCACAAAGTATATTTAAGAGATTTTCTATACTGAAGAGTAAATAAAAAGTCATGCATGTCAAACGTAAGGAGCCAGGAGCCGCAGAAGGCATACGGCTAGAGTGCCCCAGTTCATTGTAGGGTTGTTCAAAATTAGCACAATTTACTTTTGCATATATATGCAAAACTTTGCAAAATGAAGCAAATGTATGAAAATTGCTACTCCATCATTATGCGCTATAACTTAGCAAGAGATGTGTCCCTGTGTCAGTTTTGTATGTGAAGGCATATTTGGCAAAAAAAAATTGTGAAAACATGAAAGCACCACAAACAACCGCTGTTTGCGTTCTGTTGATCCCATGCAAATTGCGGTCAATTTTTACTGAAAATGATGCTTTTATGATAATTGTTTACTGTGAATGGCACAAAATTACGCAAAGTGGCATGGCGGTGTAATTTCTGGAAATTCGCATAGCAAGCATGAATACAACTTGTAGAAATTTAGCAAATTACTCGTGCTTAATTCAAATTTTACTCTGGCCTAGTTATTATCAACAGTCTTGTAAGGGTGTTGTTAACTGTTGACTTGTCTTGACCACCATTCGTCTTTTGACATTCAGCACTCTCTCTCTCTCACAGTTTAGTTTTGGATCAAGTGTTCCTGCTTGGGAGCGCAGTGAATGAGCAGAAATAAAACTACAAACTTAGGGGCATATTAACAAGGAACAGGGAAAATTAACGCTAAGGGCGCTTAGCGTTAATTTTTTTAACGCCTGCTATCGCTGGATAATATCGCCTGGTTATCACATTATTAACAACGCTAACCACATAGGCGATAAAATATCCAGCGATAGCGGCATTTTGGGAGGCTATCACTGGTAATGCAGCGATAAAACTACAAGTATAGGGATATCCTTGTTGATAGCCCATGGTGGACTTAGCCATGTAATCCACCTCCCATTGGATTACATGGCCAAGTCTGAAAATTAGCAGACGTAAAAAAGCAGCGTTAACCGTGGTTAGCGCTGCTTTTTTGTCTCTAACAGAGTTAGGATGTAGCTTGATAATAGGAGAAATGTCGCTTAGCGACATTTCTCCTATTATTTTGGTCTGGAACGCCCACTTTGCATCTCATTAGAGATGCAAAGGGAAGCGTAGTGAAAAAGGGTGCTAACACGCGATTTTGCATGTTAGCACCCTGTTGTTGATAGGGCGATATTTTTATCTCCGCTTCTTTGGCTTTTAAAGCCAAAAAAGCGGATTTAAAGCCCTTGTTAATATGCCCCTAAGTTGAGTCAACAGTGTTGCAACAGACAAGATTAATCAGAGACTGGGAGCTGGTTCAAGTCTTATGGATAATTTTTGTTATGTCTTGTGTTTTTCTTATCTTGTCTCGTGTTAGCCTTAAGCCTCCATTCACCAGTCCATGTGACTGGAGTGCTGGTTGAGGTTTGAACAGTGATGTTCCCAAGGTGGAGCTTAGAATGTGTGCGGAGGAGTTGTAATTGATGTGCTGCAGCGCTTCTCCATTAGTTGTCATGAAGACACAATTCCTCGCTTCAGCCTCCGTGGGTCTTCGCAATTTGCTTCAAAGAAACCCATTTATAGAAAACCAAGGCTGACTTGCAGGCTGGCACACAACAATGCATATGTTCCAGTCATCGCTTAGCAGAGATGAATGAAAATGTCCATATCACAAAAGATTCTAGGGGAGAAAGGCCTTCACTGATTAAAGTGACAGCAGGCTTCTGCATTTATTCTTATGTATTACACTTTGCTAGATTGCACTCTGAATCGGATATCTCAGGTGTTGTCCATCAATGGCTCTCTTTTTCCCCCCAAACTTTTATAAAGCATGAACTTGACCCGAAGGTATCAGGGCGCTTTAAATAGGCGCGAGTTGTGTTATATAAGGACACATTCATTTTTGTTAGGCACGGGGAGGTTGAGGGGCATATTATCAAGGACGACGTTAAAATTATCGCCACTTTAGCGGCAGGAAAGTGCCGCTAAAAGTGGCGATAGGGGGCTTGATAATATGCCCGTGATAATTCCAATAGAAGCCCATGTACACACCAGAACATGGGCTTCTATTGGAATTCTCAAGGGCATATTTTCAAGCTCATTATCGCCGCTTTTAGCAGCAGTTTCCTGCCGCTAAAGCGCGTTAATTTTAACGCCGTCCTTGATAATATGCCCCTGAGTGGTTTGCCCAAAATCACAGGATGTTGAGCGTCGTTGCTGAAACTCGAACCCGGGGGCATATCAACAAGGGCTTTATCTCTGCTTTTTTGGCTTTAAAAGCCAAAAAAGCCTAGATAAAACTAGCACCCTATCAACAACAGGGTGCTAACACGCAAATTTGCATGTTAGCACCCTTTTACTCTACGCTTCCCCTTGCATCTCTAATGAGATGCAAAGGGGGCGTTCCAGAGTAAAATAATAGGAGAAATGTCGCTAAGCGACATTTCTCCTATTATCAAGAATGTCGCTAACCCTGTTAGAGACAAAAAAAGCAGCGCTAACCGCGGTTAACGCTGCTTTTTTACGTCTGCTAATTTTCAGACTTAGCCATGATATCCTATGGAAGGAGGATATCATGGCTAAGTTTGCTTGTCCCTATCAACAAGGTAACGTGTGATTATCGCTGGGTTTCCAGCGATAATCTCACGTTAGCCTGTTAGCGTGTAGATTTTTATCGCTATCGAGATAAGCGTTGCTAATAGCACGCTATCTCAGCGATAAAAATTCACGCTAGCCGGCGATAATTATCCTCACGCTAATAGCGCTGAGCGATAATTATCGCCGGTTGTTGTTGATATGCCCCTTGGTTCCCCAGATTTGAGGTCGACCCCTCTAGCCATTAGGCTACATTCTCTCCCCTCATCTTATGTCTCTAATCATAAGCACAGTGAATTGATCCTGTTCGTCCTGGATCAATGTATAATATCCTCGTAATTACAAAATGTACTTAAATTAAAGAAACATAAATTATTAAATGAAAATATCAACACTAACTAATCAATGGAAATAATTTAACATAGAAACAACATTAACTTTTCTTACAAAACAAAGATGGTACTGTTATATTTCTGTACAACAATAATTAGATGCTTCCTCAAATACATGTACTTACAATTGTGTTTTCTACCTTTACATAGCTCTCAATACCTTGCAGATATCTGTTTCATAGTTTTGACGTTTCAGGATTTACATCAAGGATCATTTTCTAGCACTTCTCTATAGTGCTACTTTACATCGGAGGTAAACATTTTTTATATTTAGCACTATGGCCCTTCTCCCCCTAGCCTATTTTGGCCATTTAAAGACTTGGGAGGGGGGGGGGGGGCTACGCTCCTCCCTTGCCTTATTAATGTTATTGAACCCCAGGCAATGGGGTCCCTGGGGTCAAGTATGGCTCAGGGAGGGGGATTGCGCGTCCTCCTTCCCCCAAAATATAAAAATTTGGCCTTTTGCGTCTCTGGGGCCCAAAAAGGCTCAGGTCGGAGGGCTGCACCCCCTCCCCTTAATTAAAGAATATATCTCGAGGTCCTCATTTTGTTGCTTTTTACTGCTGCAATCCTGCAGATTTTTTTTATTTTGAACCTGGGGCTGACCCTCTGGGTCCCCTCTATACCATTTTATTTACGTTCAGGACAGGGAACTAAGTCCCTGAGTCCTTTAATGGCTGCCAATAACATGTCTTTTATGTTGCTGGCATCCAATCAGAGATAGCACTAATTCCTGCTGGAATCTGACTCCTGTGGAAGTGAGATTTCCCAAGGGAAAAAAAGCTACCTTGTCAATCAGAATGTTCTATTTTTAAATTGGCGCTCCCGCAAGTCTTTCGCAAGCCTATCTCGAGCCCAACCATCCAGATATACAAATATTTTAAACCTTCATTTCTCAAAAACGACTTAGCATATTTTCACTAAATCACAAAATGGACAATGCGTTGACCAAGATCTAGCTTTCTCCCAAATTTGGTGCAATTCCGTTCAGAAGTTTATGGAAAATGCATGGGAATATTGTGTTTTGGGATGTTCCTTTTTTTCGGCCACTGCTTGACGGATCACCCTGAAACTTTCCATGCTCAAACTAGGCAAAGAAGAGCACTGCTTTGCGAAGTTTCGTAGAGATTCGTCAAACAGTGCCAAAGTAATCACCAACACAAATAATGCATTTCCTATGGTAATGCTGACCTAACTAAAACTATATATATGTTAATAATGATTTTATACATAGAGTTCATAAATATATAAATACCATTTAAAGACTTTGAATGAAAGTCCGGTTACCATAAATATGAATTGCTTTGACATGACTGTCATGTTCGGGGCTTTTCTTACCAAATCTGGTGCACAAGGTTGTTTCCTGATTCCGGTTCTTAAAAGTTCTGATCTGTTCGAGGTAAGGGCGACCCTTTCCGTTAGCCACAGTGCTACTGACTACTGAGGAATAAAACCCCAGGGAAATCCTTTGGTCGAAGTGGAGACTCCAGGAGAAGGATGAAGGCAACAGAAGAAAATCAGGAAAAAGAACCAGGAGACGTCCAAGAAGGTCAAAGGTCCAAAAGGAATTCCCAAATGGAAACAGAGGCACCAACAGGAGCAAAGATACACCAGCAGGAGTGAAGATAAAAAAAGCAGGAGTTAGGACACACCAGCAGGTGCGAGGAGTGTTTCAACACAATAAAATGAATGATTTAGCCCTTTATATACCCACAGACATGAAGAGGTTCAAAAGGAAATGAAGAGTTATCATCTTTGATAGGGAAGTAATAGTGGGAAAAATATGAAAGTTCCTCATCTTAGAATGACATTAGAAAACTTCCCTAGATATTTTGGGAAGGGAGATGTGGAATTATGAGGGAAAATCTGTAGGAAAATAGCCCCCAAGCAAAGGAATGGCTGCTAGAATGTTGGATACACTTACACCCCCCTCCAGGCGCAAGGTAAATGATTCCGGGCCCAGGCAGCATCATAGAGGGAGCTGTGGTTCAAGAACTTGAACTGCGGCTTACCCACAGAAACAACAACGGGCCCCCACATGGATCTGCTGCGTACCCCCATGAAATATTAAGGCTTGTGGGTTGAGTACAAGCAGGTGTCACGGGATGCACCCGTCACACTAAAACAGTCACTGCGGGCTGGCGCATGGAACTGTGGAGTACCTGAGACGAAGGCGAAGGTGCCACGGGCTGAACCGTAGCATGTGGAGGTAAAGATAAAAGCATAACGGGTCAGACCACCGCCCACAGCGCAACACATGACGTGTTATAAATCAAATACTAATCAGTGAATAGTTAGTTGATCAAATTGTATTACACATATATTGCACCTTTCACATTAGTAATAAAAATATATATACACACTGGTATAATACCTCACGTCATGGATAGTTCAAGGACCACAACGTCCCTAATGCTTTGCAAACATTCATAAAAATAATCCACAGTAATTCAAAGTCAAATCTCACAAATTGTTTCCTTTGAATTGATACTTGCGTGAACGGTTATCCTCATTTTGCCTCAAGAATTCAATTTCATGTAGTGCGCTGTGATACCATGTGCAGCATAATCACCAGAGCAAGTATTTTTTAAATGTATATTTATATATATATTTACCACTGGCGGTCACCAGTAGGTAGTTATAGTTAGGACCATGTTTCAATGGAAAAAGCGTTTTTTGACTTTCCCTTATCATTGGCTTCATTTGACAAATCTTGACAAAGTTTCCCAGAAAAGGGTCATAGCGAGTGATGTGAATGGAAAGTGTTGAGGTGCTCCATCAAGCTGTGGCAGAGAAAAAGGGGGTAAAGAAATATGATTTCCATGTTAATTATCATAGGAGCTTTGAACACGACTACAGCTCGAACCGCTGTATGGAATTATGCCAAATTTGTCAGGAAGGTATATTTTGTTTCTCAGTTCATGCTTACAGTTATTTGGTGTAAATCTAATCAGTGGTTGTTGAGAAATGTAAGGGAAAGCAAATACAGATATCTAGGTGGATCCTACGTACAGATCTCATGGTGAGATCTGTTTGGCTGTCAGTACCTCAACCAGAGTGCCGGCAGCTATCTTGGGACTAATATATGTGATGGCACCCCACTGAAATGCATTGAAGTGAATGTCAGATTTCGAGGTTTGCAAAAAGGGGAAATCATTTGTTGATGGTACCATACTAATTTTTAGGATTTGTGGTGTATTCTAAGGTGTAACATGTGACAAACCCTTCTGCTGGGAGTACATCAATCATGTGTGAGAGAAAACAGTTTTCTCATGATTTTCCCATAGAGGTTACAGAATGTGCCCCATAAGATAAAATGCTAGCGTATTTTCTGAAAATTCACACTATGCTTCTCAGCCACATGAGAATGAAGTTGGACATTATCAGTAGAGCATGTACTTCCAACAGGAGCAGCCTGACAGTTGATTCCCATTAGTTCTACTGCAGCCTTCCAGAGTGTTAAAAAGAACAACTAGAGTGCAAACAGTTTTACTTATGACAAAAGTATGGCACACCTGAAGCCATCTTGATTGAATTAAACTGGTAAAACATAAAACATTTAATTTAGAAAGGAACAAAATGAGAAGTTTTATTTTGTCATGGAAAGTATGGTTACTAGTGCTGTAGAAAGAAAAATGAGGGCACGTTTAAGTGAGTTCTCAAATATCTTCACCTTCTAGTTCATTAAAACATTATGACATGTAGACTGAAACATGCACTTTCAACACTAGCAGCAGAAAGTCTGTTAACTCCCTGGTGATCATCAGTTTACTACAGTGTCAATTGAGCAAATAGTGTGGCACATCTGACCGCCATCTTGATAAAATCGAAGTGGAAAACTAAAATCATTTTCTACTGCTGATACTCCAGTAAATGAGGAGATTAGGGAGCTTCATAACAAATAAGTCTCCCAAGATGGCCACCAGAGAGAAAAGTGCCCAAATGTAGCACAAATATCACCCAAATGTACACTAAGTATAACTCAATGGCACAAGTCTACAAAACATTCACACACATTAGGTATTTAAAAAAAATGCCAGACAGGGTTAACCCATATTAACCATTAAGAAATGTAGTGACAAAATAAAAAAATGAAAGATACGTTTTTATATGCTGCCTAATGCACTATCAGAGGGGGCAAATTAAAAAATAGTGGCATTAATGGTTGCTTTGTGGCGTACCAGTTTTCGGATTCGTTTTTACATTTCTTGAGAGTATTATGTCTATCTGATAGGACAAAAAAATTATATTTTATCAACAAACTGAATTTTGAGGTATGTGAATTACATTAATTTGGATAAAAAAATTATTGAAAAGGTATATGTGTATGTGAGAATGGTATAAGAGAGTATCACATATGTTTGAGAAAATAGTGGGACTATATGACGTAATGTTTGAGTGGTTTTATAAGTGGCTCTGTATGTTTAATAACAGGTGGGTAAGACACTTTATGAGTGTATGAGAATGTGACAGTTTGTCTGATTTGCAGTCTTAGGGCCCGATTACGATGCGGTTAGGAAAGCATTCCCACCTAGGGCGCGATTACAATGTGGTTAGACAGGCCTCCTAATGGCGTTTGCTCCTTCGGGATTGTGTCTTTCCGACCGAGGGCCAGTTTACAATGCGGTTAGGAACATAGGCTCCTAAGGAAGTCAATATGAGGCCAATCAAATCGTATCTGGAAGCATTCGGATGCATCATACTCGATCGGTCGGACTCTCCCAATCCGAGTTGGTCGGAAACCATTTCCGAACCGATTCGATTGGGAAGATTTCCAAACTGCATCGTAATCAGGCCCTAGGTGTGTGAGAAGTTGGTTCACAATCTTTCGCTTTGATTTAGTATGTTGTATAGTTGCTGCTTACAACATGGTGTAATTAGCAGTAAAAAAACTTTAGACTTCATGCCAAACAATCAGAAACTCCCTCAGACAGTTATGCACCCACACACACACACAGAGGGTCACTTATGCAGCTAGTCCCAGACCCACTCAGACATAAACTCACCCAGTCACACACCCATTTGGACACTCATGCACTCAGTTACATATTCACTGAGTCCCTGTTGCACTCACTCATTTTCAAAGGTTACAGGTAGGAAATAGAATTTTAAAAATCCTTAGAAATGTACTGAACAAATCAATGGTTGCAGGATGTCATAGTTAGGGAATAGAATTTAAAAAAACTTAGAAATTCAGTGAAAATCAAAGATTAAAGGGATGTTTTAGTTAGGAAATAGAATTGAAAAAACTTGGAATTTCACTGAAAAAAACAAAAGTTACAGGGACGTTATATTTAGGCTCATATTTCACTTGCTCAAAACCAGTGAAATTCAGCAGGTATAGTTATGTGAGCTAACTATAACTTACGCCCCCGCAATACACTGCTTATGACTTCACATATTACATCACACATGACATGGTCGGTGACATCACTGATGACATCACTGATGACTGATTGGTTGCAAACACTTTATACCAGGAATTGTTGGCAGCCATCTTGTGACACGTCTTGAACTGAGTGACACACAAAACATAAAAAATAAAAAAAGGGGGCAGGATAGGACTACCCTGACCCCTAGAACTGGTGGTGGGGTCCCACAGCGATGCAGCCGAGGGTTAAAACATTTTTTTAATCAATGCTGTTGCAAATTCCCTGGTGGATGTGCTTATTCACTGCAAAATTGAAAAAAAAAGCACTTGGTGGGCCGAATCCCAGGGGCATTAAGGTAGTATAAACATAAAGCAGGGGGGCACTTGGGGCCCCCTTCCAAGGCGTTATAAAAGCCCAGGGGACTGACCCCTCCAAGCAAATATTTTTAAATAAATGCAGAGGGTGCACAGCCCCCCTACAGCCCTGGGGACCACCACCTTCCTGGGGCACTTTCAAAAAAAGGATGTGGGTGGAGCAAAATAGCAAATTAATTTAGAGGGCCCACATGGCCCCTGGCAGCCCCGGGGATGACCACCACCCTGGGGCTTTTTTAAATTTTGAGACAGGGACCACCAGAGACCCAGGGACCACCACCTCCCTGGGGTTTTCTAAAATGATGATGTTGGGGGGCCACACAAACACCCTGAGCCTGGGGGACCACCACCTCTCCACCTGGGCCCCCCTCCTGGAGCCAATAATGGCCCTGGAGACCGCCATCCGCCAGGGCCGGCTCCTGCTATGCCCCAGGGTGTACAACCCTAGGACATTGCAATTTGCTCTGACTTGGCAGGAGTTTTGACAGCTCCACCCAAATCAGTGCAAACACTCTGCTGGCAGCAAGCGTGAACTCTAAAATCGCTCCTGCTTGCTGAGAGCTGAGGTTTCGTCTGTTTCTCTGCTCACAGAGATGTGAGCAGGGAAACTGAGGAAACAATTGCTTTGACACACAGGGAGCTACATGTTTAGCATCTCCCTGTGTGTCAAAGCAATGTGGGCTCCTGCTACAGACGGGTAGCCGGAAGGGACTGCGGGGGCTTTGGGGATTCCCCCTGTGGTCACCAATGGATGTAACTTGGTGCCTGGGTAGCCAGAATAAAAAGGCCAGGAGCCGGGGGACGGGGTTCCCGGGGCCACAATCGGCTCGGCGAGAGGACTTCAAGGCCCCTTTCCCCCATTTGCATTTGGTAGTGCGCCCCCTAACATATATTTCTTTTAAAGCTGGCCCCAAAGGAATTCTGGCACACAGCTTGCTGGGGGATGAAGTCCCCTTGGTTGGTGAGGGCCCCCTTGGGGCCAATAATCCCTCCTGTTAGCTCCAGTAACTCCCACACAGAAGGATTGCTGAGAAGTGATCCAAGGCCCTGCACCCTTTCTCCACCACTATGCAAAGGCGCCTCCTGGCGCACTACTGTTTGAGTGATGAAGTTCTCTTAGATGTTGAGGGTCCTTGGGGTCCCACAACTCCTCCGGTTACTGCCTGTTAGTACCACACAGTGGGACGGCTGAGAGCTTGTGGGAGGCCCTGCACCCTTTCTCCACTACTTTGAAAAAGCACCTCCTGGCGCACTACATGTTGGGGATGAAGTCCCTGTGGATGCTGAGGGTCCTTGGGGACCAAGAAGCCCTCCTGTTACCAGCAGTAAATACGCCAAGAGGTATTGCTAAGAGCTGGTTGAAGGTCCTGTCCCCTTTCTCCACCACTCTGAAAATGCACTTAATGTTCACTTAAAAAATTAAAGGTTACAGGGACATTATTGTTGGGAAATAGGGGGCAAATGTATCATTCTAAATACCGGTCACGCAAATCTGTACATTTATGACCGTTATTTTTGCATTTGGGATGCATCAACCCAAAATTTGTGATTACTTAAATTGCGCATGCATTTAGGGAATAGCAAATTGCGATTCCCTAATAGCAATGTATGATGCAATTTTAAATTGCAATTTCACAATTAGGGGTCGCAAATTACCATCAATTTAAAGTTGATGGTAATTTGCGATAACTTCAAAGTTCCATGTTACACACACATGCCCTTAGGGCATGTGTGTGTTCAACATGTGGGCACATGGCAATTTCAGGGGTGCTCAAAACAAAGTGTGACGCGCGCTGTGCGAGTCACTTAGGGTTGCACAGCCTTATGCACATTTGCGATCAGTATAATCCACGCACTCAAAAGTATTGTCCATCACATCAAAGGTATGAAATTCCCAAATGTTTTTCCATTTTATTTGCTCAGGACTTGCCCATCCGGGCATAATCACAGGCATGTTATGAAACTCGAATCCTCCGTTAAAACTAAACATCACCCAATGCATTTCAGTCCTTACGACCTTCCTCAGGGGTATCTACAATAATAAATAAATATCTATCAGACAAACGAAATGATTATTGTGCAGCAACTGTAAATTAACCAACTCTTTCAACCCGTGCCCCTTCAACGAAAATTGCAATGTTATGATACTCGATTCCAGCTTCTACGTGTGTATTCAATACCATTCACCCCCTGTCCTCCAGTGCTTAACAACCCGCGCCCACCAAACAGTGCCCCATCATCCTACTTGCAAACAAAACTCACAATGATCTCACTAATACAACTAATCAGTTACCCGTAAAATCTCCTGCAAGAATTCTCCCTAGTTTACACCTTTTCAACTGTGCTATTTTGAATGATTCAATCCCCAATTCCTACCTACGGTGATCCTGCCACGTTCGAACAGTGTGCCTCTATTCTCTTGCATTTGAAACTTAATCAAATTTAAATCACCCTGCGCAACTGCTTAAAAAACCATCCGTGGCTTCGCCAGCTGTAAACAATTCGTATCACCTGACCATACTCTCCACCCTCCAGGATTCTCCTTTAACCCAACTACAGTACCCACAATCCACCTAATGTGAACTCTGCATAATCATACCCCGGCATTTCCCAACTTGTGCCAAACTACCTCAACATCTCCCCCATTGATAAACCAAAATTCATAGTGCTCTCCCCTGTTGCTATCCAAAAATTCTTTAAAAGAAACATTTTAAGTGCAAAATTATAAGTTGCCCCATTACCAGTATCCACCTCCCCCGCCTGTAAAGAAAACATTAATTTGGTCGCCTAAATAGTGATTTCTAAAAATTCCTTATGTTGCTGCATGTGACCCTAGATTTCTTAAAAATTTCGAAATTTACTCAACAAAACAAAGGTTACAGAGTGTTATAGTTAAGAAATAGAATTATAAAACCCATAGAATTTCATTGAAAAAAACCAGAGGGACATTATACTCTTACATATACATTTCACTCGTACAAGTGAGATCTGAGCCTAACTATAATGTACCTATAACCCTGGTTTTTTCAGTGAATTTGTATGGTTTTATAAATTCGATTTCCTAACAGTAAGGTCCCTCTAATCTTTAAAACTTTTAAAGTAAGTCCTTGTATTTATTGAATATTTACTGTAGTTCGATTTCCAAAATATTTCTTAATTATGGCGACACTGCAGTCAATCATTTTCCATTTTACTTTCAAAGTGCACCCTGGGAATTGCAGTGTTCAGGACTACGATGACATCTAGTAGTCTGTGATTGGTGTATATATAACACATGATTTTTCTCCAATCATGGTACTGCCTGCTCACCTGTGAACAAGGCTATAGAAATAGCCAAAACTTGCCAAGATCAAAATTTAAAGCAGTTGCCTCATTGAGCACATGGAATAAGGAGCTTGAATTCTATGACGTCGGTGTGCTGCGGTCTTTCATGAGTGAAGGAAGATTGATTGAAGATATATATATATATTTATAAATATATTACCTACTGGCGGTCGCCAGTAGGTAGTTATAGTTAGGACCTATTATCGATAGGAAATATGCAACATTCTATTTGGAATAACTTTGGCACCGGCTGACGAATCTTCGCGAATTTTTCAAAACTCGTGCCCGCTCCGGTCCGCTCCTATCCTGAAAGTCTTGGGATGATTCGTCAAGCAGCGGCCGAGAAAAAAGGGGGGTCCCAAAACGTGTTTTCCCCATGCAATTTTCCATTGGGACCGTTAGTCGCAGCTACAGCCCGAACTGCTGAACGGAATTACACCAAATTTGACAAAGAGGTAGCCCTTGGTTCACACTCGTGCCTTTTGCTTAAATTGTGTAAATCCGTTCAGTAGTTCCTGAGAAAATTAAAAGTAAAATCACATATATATCTATGGGTGTGGTGGATCCGCGCACCCTGCCGAGCACGAGCTGTATGCTAATTGGCTGTCAACACTCCAAACCAGGAAGTGTTGGCAGCCATCTTGTACCGAGGCACAAGAAAAGAGAAGAAACAATGCGCAGAACGCAAAAAGGGGGCAGGGTAGCAACACCCTGACCCCCTAGGCCTGCTTAGGGGGTCCCACAAGGACCCCCGGGGCCCAAAATAAAATCGGCAAAATCCGCGCTGGGTGCAAGGATCCTGTCGATAAAAAAGAAAAAGAAGCGCGGACTCCCGCGCTTTGTTGCTTAATTGCCCCCGGGGGCCAAATCCCGGGGGCTTTGCTTGTATTGGGTTGGGGGCCCGAAGGGGCCCCCCAGCCCCAGGGACTGCCACCCCCCAGGGCTTTATGGAAATTTGTGGGGGCGCTCACAGCCCCCCCAGCCCCAGGGACCACTACCCCCGGGGCTTCAAAAATAAATGGATGGGGCTCAAAGGCCCCCACAAGCGTTGGGGACCGCCACCCCCTGGGGCTCTAAATATATAAATTGGGGGTCGTGACAGACCCCCCAGCCCCGGGGACCACCACCCCCGGGGCTTTGTAAATTGGTGTGAGGGGGGCCGCGCGGCCGCCCCAGAGCCAATGATGGCCCTGGGGACTGCCACCCCCAAGGGCCGGCTCCTGCAGTGTCCCGGGGTGCCCACCCCAGGGACACTGTAGTTTGCTATGGCAGGGCGGGAGCCTCACAGCTCCAACCCTGCCATAGCAAACTTGGTTTGAATTTTGAAAGAGAGAGCAGGGAAACCTGCTCTCTCTTTCAAAATTCAAACCAAATTTTTTTTCCACACAGGGAGCTGCATGTTAGCAGCTCCCCATGTGAAAAAGCAATGCCGGCTCCCACAGGAGGTGGGGAGCCGGCGGGACTGTGGGGGGATTGGGGACCCCACCACGACCCTCAACAGAGAGGTCCAGCCCAGGGGGATGGGGCCCACGGGGCTATTAGTGGCCGGGGAGGGGGGCCACGCGGCCCCCTCCTCAAAAATAAATAATAAAAAAAAATTAAATTAGAAAGGCCAGCCCCGGGGGATGGGGTCCCCGGGGCCTTTAGTGGCCAGAGGTGGGGGTCAACGCAGCCCTCTCCAAAAAAATAAAATAAAAAAAAAGGCCATACCCCGGGGGATGGGGTCCCCGGGGCTGATTAAGGCCTCGGGAGAGGGGCCACGTGGCCCCCTTCCCAAAATTTTAATTTTATTAAAAAAAATTAGGGGGCAGGCCCTGGGGGATGGGGTCCCCAGGGCCAAAAATTAAGAAAAAGAAGGGGGGCTACGCAGTCCCCCTTTAAACGAAAAAAAAAAAAAGAAATACCAGCATTGCGCTGGAGGCCACGCACCCTCGTTTCAGCACTCTCAAAAAACGCGCCCACTGGCACGTTTGCGGATGGGGAATGAATTCCCCTTGAATACTGGGGGTCCCTGGGGGCCAACTAGCCCACCAGGAACCTCCAGTATGTGCCAGGGGGCTGCGTTGCAGAGAGGTGTTCTGAGGTCACGCCCCTTTTTACTTCTCTCTGCAACGCAGCTCTGTGGCAATTAATGGAGGTAGCTGGTGGGGTAGTTGCACCAACAAGCCCATCAGGTACCTCCAGTAAGCGCCACGGAGCTGTGTTGCAGAGTGTTGTAAAAAGGGGCGTGGCCTCTGAACACCTCTCTGCAAGGTAGCTCTCTGGTGCATACTGGAGGTACTTGGTGGGCTAGTTGGCCCCCAGGGACCCTCAGGATTGAGGAGGAATTAATTCCCCAACTTAAACTGTGCCTCAGGGTGTGTTTGCAGACATGTCACTTCAGGCCACACATCCTGCCTTCACCACTGTGCAAATGCGCCCCGTGGTGCGTTTTAAGTTGGGAGATTAACTCTCTTTTAATACTGAGGGTCCCTGAGAGCCAACTAGCCCAACAGGTATCTCCAGTATGCGCCAGGGAGCTGCGTTGCAGACAGGTGTTCAGAAGCCACGCCCCTTTTTGCACCTCTCTGGAACGCAGCTCTGTGGCGCTTACTGGAGGTACCTAGTGGGGTATTTTGACGCTAGGAAGTCTCAGGATTCAAGGGGAGTTAATCTCCCAACGTAGAACGGACACAGGGCGGGTTTACACAGTGGGAAAGGTAGGGTACGGGGCCTGAGGTGACATGTGCAAACACGCCCTGTGGCGCGTTTTAAGTTGGGGAAATAATTTCCCTTCAATCCTAATGGACTCTGGGGGCCAACTAGCCCACCAGATGCTTCCAGTAAGCACCACTGTGCTGCGTTGCAGAGAGGTGGTCCAGGCTGTGCCCCTTTTCTCTGCAAGGCAGCTCTGTGGTGGTAACTAGAGATACCTGATGGGCTAGTTGTACCCAAGGGACACTCAGGATTCAAGGGGACGTTATCCCCCAAATTAAAACGGCCATAGGGTGTGTTTGCGCACATCAGCTCAGCCCCCCCTCCCTTCACCAGTGTGCAAATGCGCCCTGTGGCACGTTTTAAGAGGTAGTTTTAATACCCCTGCCCTAGTATATACTATGGGCTTACAGAGGAGGTCATGTTAATAACAGGGGTACCCCAACGCATAGTGTTCCCTAGTGTATGTAGGTGTTTTAACTGTATTCTAAGTGTCTTTTAGCATAGCACTGGCTCTAGGACTGGTTAGTCAGAGTCAGTTACCACCAGTACCCATCTGAAAAAGTTGAGGGTACAGGATCATTTTGCAACAAAGACTCTTTCTCCTCCTCTGTTTGTTCTTTCTGCACGTCTTCCTTCTTCAGGCACATTTCTTTGTTTTTGTTGACTTCTGTAGCTTCTTTCTGCATTTCTTTTTCTTCTTTCTGTGTGTTTCTTCTTCTTTCTTCACATGTCCTATCTCTGTAGGCATAGTTAGAAATTAGCATTTAAAAAACCTTTGAAATTCACTGAAAAAACCATAGGTTTCAGGCACGTTATAGTTAGGAATTAGCATTTAAAAAACCTTAGAAATACAGGGGAATTTCTCTGGTTTTGTACAAGTGAAATGTCCAGCTAACTATAACACCCCTGAAACCTATGTGAATTTCTAAGGTTTCTTAAATGCTAATTCCTAACTATAACGTGCCTGAAACCTATGGTTTTTTAAGTGAATATATATATATATATATATATATATATATATATATATATATATATACGGTACTGAACATAGAAATGGGACTTACAATTCTGAGTCACCCCTGGAAAAATGTTCCTGTGTCGGCCATCTTAGAACAGGTTTGAAATACAATACATACATGTTAATTTCACATTCTACTGTTCTATGCCATTACAACGGAGAAAAATGGATTGTATATTCTCCAAATAAAATGAAAGAAAAAAAAGAATAGGGAAATACTATTCTTCCTAATTCCGAACTTGAGTGTATCACGGTAGCTAGATATATACCAAACAGACTCTGCCAGGATAAGCCAAAGTCTAACACTTTTAGGGACTACCAATACTTGCGCCAAGTGGCAAAACCTTGCTCTCTGGGAGATTCTCCATAGAAACTGAAATAGTATGTCTACCAATACTTGCGCCTAGTGGCTGTGGGTGCATTGGTAAAGAGCTCCCAGTATATGCAGGTGTCAATGTCACAAGGAAATGTATTCATGCCAAATAGCATACAGTTAATCCAGATGCACTACAACAGTACCACATGTAAAAGTGAACAAGTGAAAATAAGTGAATAAGTTCTTATCTACTCTTCTAAGGGTGCATTCCACGTGGAGACGAAGAAAAGGGTAGGCGGCCCGTGATTTGCCCATGAATATACCATGGGCCCCTTCCTTTCCTCCTGTGAAGAGAAAGAACAAGAAAAATAGGGATTAAAAATATAGCACAGATTGCTTCTCTTAAAAACCTAAAAAATGAAACATAGGTTCATACAATATGCATTTTTTTTTACATACTATTATTAAATGCTATTTTACAACATCATGGATAGATACATGCAATAAAATAACACATTCTCTGTCTAATCTTCAATTAGATGTGTTGCTATTTCTTCATCGTGATGGTGTCCCCTGGGATACTTGTTTTCGAGGTCGAGAATCCATTTTGATTTTTGATTCTCGTTTCCTGAGGGTTAGCTCTCTGTTGCCCCCCCTCAGGCCCATGTATACCTGTTCTTTTTTTTTTTTTTTTTTTGAAACGTTTTTTATTGTTTTCCAAATCAACAACTCAACAAACATCCCCCTGCCTCCACCCGTCCAAGAAGTACCGCACATTTATCATCAAGACCAATTATCCAGGAGAAGGAACATCCGTCCCACCCAGTCCCCTTCCCCCCCCTCCCCCACCCCATGTCAGTGTGCCCCCGTCCCCTACCCCTCTTCCGATGTGCCCCTCCTCCCTAATAAATAAGATACAGGAGTCCAACCTCTCCCTAAGCAAACAAAGCCTTCCCTCATGCCGAGCCAATGGGCGGGCGGCCAGGGCCTACCGCCATTCCTCTGCTACTCCCCGCTCCCCGCTACCTCCTGCCTGTCAGATGTGCTCTCCCCTTCCCCAGCATCAGACATCAACCCCTGAAGTTCCACCACCAACGCTTCCCATGCCCGGGCCGTCGCCAGTGCCTTCTCATCGTCCCTCCGAAGGGCCAATTGCACCCGGAGCGTACCCTCAGCCCCCGCCCATCGCGCCAACGCCGCCCTCCATCGCAGGAAGCTAGGCCCCCCCCGGGATTTCCAGTGCATAGTCAGTTCCCTCTTGGCCATTATCAACCCCAGATCATAAAACTTGCTAGTAACCTTCGTACGGCGAGTGTGGGGAAACCAAAGCAACAAACAAGCCCCCATGTCCGGGGCAATGGAGCGGTCCGTCACCTGGTTCAAACAATCCACAACATCACCCCAGTAGTCACCCAACTGCGTACAGGACCAAAACATGTGCCGAATGTCCGCACCCTCTCCCCCACACTGCGGACACTGAGAGTGTACCCCCCCGAAATAGCGCAAGATCTTGGCCGGCGTCAGATACGCCCTGTGTAACGTAAAAAACTGGACTAACTGAAACCGGCCATTCCTTGTTCCCTTCCAGGCCCTCCGCACCAGCGTGGAGCACGTGGACTCGGGGATCGCCTTCTCAAGGTCCGTTTCCCACTTCTCCCTCAGGGCGCCCAGAGGGTGCAAGCCCTCCATCGACAGCCGGCGATAGAGGCAAGTAATGGCCTTAGTCGTCCCCGCCGCCATCACTACATATTGGCAACCCGCGGCGGTCTGCGGCTCCGGAAGCCCCATATTCCAATGTTTCTGGAGGCTCACCACAAGGGCCGCATGAAGCAGGAAGTCCCCCCGCGGGAGCCCATAAGAGTCCTGCAAGTCCTGGAAAGGCAACAGCACTCCCTCTCTAAATAAGTCCCCCACCATCTGCACGCCCAGCTCCTCCCAAACCGCTAGCCCAGACCAATCTCCCCCATGCGGGAACGCCGTACACATCCCCAGGGGGATCTACGGGGCATAGGGGTGGACTATGGCGGCCCTCCTCTGACACCTGTTCCAGCACAACCGGAGGGTACGTTCCTCCAAGGTAAGCTGGGCCAGGTCTAACCGCTGGTGGAGGACTATAAAGGCCAGCACATGCCGCGGAATCAACCTGCCCTGTGGGCCCTCCGGGCCTCTATACTCCCTGGCCACCGCCTGCGTAAGCCATTGGAGCTGGGCCGCCAAGTAGTACCACTCAAAATCCGGGGCTGCCAGGCCCCCCTCTGCTCTCGGCCGCCGCAACGTGGTCAGCGCCACTCGCCGCCTTCCCGAGCCCCAAATGAAGCCCGTAGACAGTGCCCGCAGCTGCGCGAAAAACGACGCCGGGATCCATATAGGAAGGGTGCGAAAAAAGTAAAGAAGGCGTGGCAGCGCCACCATTTTCAACAGCGCCACCCTCCCGGCACACGAGAGTGGGAGCGTGCTCCAAAACCCCATGCTACCCCGCAAGCCGCGAAGGGCCCTTCCAACATTCCCCTCCAACAAATCAGTCTGGGTATGATAAATGTTAACCACCAGATATCGTAGGCAGCTGCCTTCCCACCGGATCTGTCCCAACGCCCGCGGGGTCCGACCTCCCCGCGACAACGGGAACAAGCATGTCTTGCCCCAGTTGGCCTTAAGCCCGGACAGACGACCAAACTCCTCCAAGAGGGCAATCGCTCCGTCCAACGCGCTCTCCGCATCCGCCAAGAACATCAGCAGATCATCTGCATATAGGGAGATATAGTGGGTATCCTCCCGCAGGGAAACTCCAACATAGGCGCACCCTCGTCGGGCATGAGCCGCCAGCGGTTCAATGGCCAGAGCGAACAACAGGGGGGAGAGGGAGCAGCCCTGCCTCGTCCCCCTCCGCACGCGGTAGGGGACCGATATGGTAGCCCCCGTCTTCACTCGGGCCGTGGCATCGCTATAGAGCAAGGCGGTCCAGCGTACGAAGTCCTCCCCCAATCCAAACTCCCGCAGCACTCGGTATAAGTAGGGCCATTCCACACTATCAAAGGCCTTTTCTATGTCGACCGACAGTGTGCAGGCCTCCGGGAATACGTATGTATACCTGTTCTATAGCAAAGTAGTGTAGCTGGCTACTGTTAATCAGGTCGAAGTCAGCAAAATGGTGTGCTACTGGATAGTGAGGGTCTTTATTAGTAATCACTCTGAGATGTTCAAGGACTCTCTTTTTCGCCATCAGGGTAGTACTCCCCACATACATTTTGTTGCATGGATACTCTAAGACATAGATAACATATGTGGTGCTGCATGTGAGGAACTGGGTTATCGTTCTTTTACTTTTGTTTGAAGGTGTGCTGAATTCTTGTACCATCTTGCTATTCTTACAAGCCTTGCAGTCGCCACAAGGATAGAGGCTGTGTTGACTATAGTTCTCATGTTCTGTGACATCGCCTCGTACCAGTATGTCCCTGAGGCCTCTACTCTTCAGGTACGAGATTCTTGATCTATCACTGATAGTGGGCCCTATGATGGAATTGTTCTTTAAAATATTCCAATTATCACTGAGGATCTTTTGTATTTTTTGTGAATCCTTATTGTAGGTCAGAATCACTCTTGTACATGAGTTCTCAATGGGATTCTCTTTTCCTGTCTGTTCTAGGGTTTTCTCTCTAGTTATATCTCTCATTTTAGATACTGACCTGTTGAGAACCCACTCGGGGTATCCACGTTCTCTGAATCTTGTAAGCATGATTCCTTCCTCCTCCTGATATCCTTCCTTGTCACTGCAAATACGACTCGCTCTCAGTGGTTCTCCAAACGGTATACTCCATTTAAGGGTGTCTGGATGGCTGCTGAGAGTGTGGAGGAGACTATTGCCTGCCGTATCTTTTCTGAATAGTTTTGTTTTTAAGGTGTTCGCTGTAGCTATAACCTTAACATCCAGGAATTCTATTTCCTCCTTCTGCATGTTATGAGTCAGGACAACATTGTATACATTATCATTAAGTTGATTTATGAACTCAATGGCTTCTTGTTCGTTACATTTCCATATTATAAAAAGGTCATCGATGTAACTAACGCTCAGTGTGTGATCAAGAGAGTGTAAACTTTCGAAATGCGTAACATTGAGGAATAAACTACTGCTGTTTACTGCATCTGAGAGCGCAATTCATTTGTGGATATTTAGCAATATATATATATATTGATAGATATGAGATTATGTTATAATCTATTACATATTGGTGTTAACCACTCTATAGCAATAGTTAGGATTCCCAGAGATAAGGATTAGTCTGATTGCTAATAACTTTGCCACCATTTGATGAATCTCCACAAAACTTTGTAGACCTATTATTTTTTCCACATTGAGGTTTGTGGTGATTAGTTAAAGGGGTACAAACATAAAAGGACGGTCCCAAAACACATTTTTCTACCAATCCATTTTCCATTTTCCAGACTTTTTAGACAGACATAGCAACAAAATCCCTGAATGGAATTACATGAAATTAGATTATGGCATGGAAAGTGTCCTTTTGTCATTTGATCTGAAAGGGTTCAGCATTTTTAAGTTATAAAGGACAAAATCTCAGTGATATATAGGGCTGCAGTATTCTGCAGTACTTTTTTAGGTGAAGGCGTTCCATGGATGGTATGATAAATGTTAACCACCAGATATCGTAGGCAGCTGCCTTCCCACCGGATCTGTCCCAACGCCCGCGGGGTCCGACCTCCCCGCGACAACGGGAACAAGCATGTCTTGCCCCAGTTGGCCTTAAGCCCGGACAGATGACCAAACTCCTCCAAGAGGGCAATCGCTCCGTCCAACGCGCTCTCCGCATCCGCCAAGAACATCAGCAGATCATCTGCATATAGGGAGATATAGTGGGTATCCTCCCGCAGGGAAACTCCAACATAGGCGCACCCTCGTCGGGCATGAGCCGCCAGCGGTTCAATGGCCAGAGCGAACAACAGGGGGGAGAGGGAGCAGCCCTGCCTCGTCCCCCTCCGCACGCGGTAGGGGACCGATATGGTAGCCCCCGTCTTCACTCGGGCCGTGGCATCGCTATAGAGCAAGGCGGTCCAGCGTACGAAGTCCTCCCCCAATCCAAACTCCCGCAGCACTCGGTATAAGTAGGGCCATTCCACACTATCAAAGGCCTTTTCTATGTCGACCGACAGTGTGCAGGCCTCTGGGAATACGTATGTATACCTGTTCTATAGCAAAGTAGTGTAGCTGGCTACTGTTAATCAGGTCGAAGTCAGCAAAATGGTGTGCTACTGGATAGTGAGGGTCTTTATTAGTAATCACTCTGAGATGTTCAAGGACTCTCTTTTTCGCCATCAGGGTAGTACTCCCCACATACATTTTGTTGCATGGATACTCTAAGACATAGATAACATATGTGGTGCTGCATGTGAGGAACTGGGTTATCGTTCTTTTACTTTTGTTTGAAGGTGTGCTGAATTCTTGTACCATCTTGCTATTCTTACAAGCCTTGCAGTCGCCACAAGGATAGAGGCTGTGTTGACTATAGTTCTCATGTTCTGTGACATCGCCTCGTACCAGTATGTCCCTGAGGCCTCTACTCTTCAGGTACGAGATTCTTGATCTATCACTGATAGTGGGCCCTATGATGGAATTGTTCTTTAAAATATTCCAATTATCACTGAGGATCTTTTGTATTTTTTGTGAATCCTTATTGTAGGTCAGAATCACTCTTGTACATGAGTTCTCAATGGGATTCTCTTTTCCTGTCTGTTCTAGGGTTTTCTCTCTAGTTATATCTCTCATTTTAGATACTGACCTGTTGAGAACCCACTCGGGGTATCCACGTTCTCTGAATCTTGTAAGCATGATTCTTTCCTCCTCCTGATATCCTTCCTTGTCACTGCAAATACGACTCGCTCTCAGTGGTTCTCCAAACGGTATACTCCATTTAAGGGTGTCTGGATGGCTGCTGAGAGTGTGGAGGAGACTATTGCCTGCCGTATCTTTTCTGAATAGTTTTGTTTTTAAGGTGTTCGCTGTAGCTATAACCTTAACATCCAGGAATTCTATTTCCTCCTTCTGCATGTTATGAGTCAGGACAACATTGTATACATTATCATTAAGTTGATTTATGAACTCAATGGCTTCTTGTTCGTTACATTTCCATATTATAAAAAGGTCATCGATGTAACTAACGCTCAGTGTGTGATCAAGAGAGTGTAAACTTTCGAAATGCGTAACATTGAGGAATAAACTACTGCTGTTTACTGCATCTGAGAGCGCAATTCATTTGTGGATATTTAGCAATATATATATATATTGATAGATATGAGATTATGTTATAATCTATTACATATTGGTGTTAACCACTCTATAGCAATAGTTAGGATTCCCAGAGATAAGGATTAGTCTGATTGCTAATAACTTTGCCACCATTTGATGAATCTCCACAAAACTTTGTAGACCTATTATTTTTTCCACATTGAGGTTTGTGGTGATTAGTTAAAGGGGTACAAACATAAAAGGACGGTCCCAAAACACATTTTTCTACCAATCCATTTTCCATTTTCCAGACTTTTTAGACAGACATAGCAACAAAATCCCTGAATGGAATTACATGAAATTAGATTATGGCATGGAAAGTGTCCTTTTGTCATTTGATCTGAAAGGGTTCAGCATTTTTAAGTTATAAAGGCAAAATCTCAGTGATATATAGGGCTGCAGTATTCTGCAGTACTTTTTTAGGTGAAGGCGTTCCATGGTGAAGATGAAACACAGGGGGATATGTACAATGAAGTGGTGGAGCGTGTTGTGGGCCTCCTGGGCTTAACGACAAGCTCCACCACTTCACCATGTTCACAAGAATGTGTTGCAGCCTTGCGTTTCCCATGCGATGGCGCTAAGTTTAACAACTTAGCGCCAACGCAGGCACCCTTGCACCAGAGTGCAATGGTGTCTGTGTGCAGGGGAGGATTGGTTATGTCGTTAGGAACGAGGGGGTATTGGGTCCTCATCCCTTGCAATCCATAGTTGTTGAAGCAAAATATTGATAGTTTACTGTCCTTGACAGTGGGCCAATGGGGAGACCCCTTCCCCATTATAGACACTAAGCTTGAAGGTTTGTCATGGCAGGTTAAGGTCATCATTCTTTTCCCCAGCCAAGGGTTAAAACATTTTTTTAATCATCGCTGTTGTGAATTCCCTGGTGGATGTACTTATTCACTGCAACATTGAAAAAAAAGCACCCGGGTGGCCAGAATCCCAGGGGCGTTAAGGTATTATAAACATATCGCAGGGGGGCACTTGGGGCCTCCTTCCAAGGCGTTATAAAAGCTCCGGGGACTGACACCTCCTGGGGTACTTCTTTTTTATTTTGTGGTATGTGGGCGCTACACCTCAGGGACCCCCACCTCCCGGGGAGCAAATATTTTTAAATAAATGCAGGGGGTGCACAGCCCCCCTACAGCCCTGGGGACCACCACCTCCCTGGGGCACTTTCAAAAAAAGGATGTGGGTGGGGCAAAATAGCAAATTAATGCAGATTTTGAGACAGGGGCCACGTGGCCCCCCAGAGACCCAGGGACCCCCACCTTCCTGGGGTTTTCTAAAATTATGATGTTAGGGGGCCACACGATCACCCTGAAGTGCAGAATGCTGCACACATAGAAAAAAGAAAAAAGAGGAGAAACAAAAACATTTATCCTTGTTGCACCTCCCAAAATGCCACCCTTGGGGTGGTGTCTAATTCTGACACATTTACAGGTTTACCGTTTCTCGTAAATTTGGGAATGCCTCAGATTCCATGGGTTTTGGGTGGAAACGCCCACAGCAACATCCATGGAACCCCCCTTCCAAGGCGTTATAAAAGCTCCGGGGACTGACACCTCCTGGGGTACTTCTTTTTTATTTTGTGGTATGTGGGCGCTACACCTCAGGGACCCCCACCTCCCGGGGAGCAAATGTTTTTAAATAAATGCAGGGGGTGCACAGCCCCCCTACTGCCCTGGGAACCACCACCTCCCTGGGGCACTTTCAAAAAAAGGATGTGGGTGGGGCAAAATAGCAAATTAATGCAGATTTTGAGACAGGGGTCTCGTGGACCCCCAGAGACCCAGAGACCATGAGACCACCACCTTCCTGGGGCTTTCTTAAAATTATGATGTTAGGGGGCCACACAAACACCCTGAAGTGCAGAATGCTGCACACATAGAAAAAAGAAAAAGAGGAGAAATGAAAACATTTATCCTTGTTGCTCCTCTCAAATGCCACCCTTGAGGTGGTGTCTGATTCTGACACATTTACAGGTTTACCGTTTTTCGTAAATTTGGAAATGCTTCAGATTCCATGGGTTTTGGGTGGAAACGCCCACAGCAACATCCATGGAACCCCCCTTTCATGCTGTTTTATGCGAGATAGGGGCACATATTTACAAGGCCAAGAAAAGCCAAGTAAAGTGGCTTAACCTGGCCTTGTAAATATGCTGTGGCACATTGCACCACCGGAACGTCAAAAAAGGGACATTCTAGCTCTGCAAAAGTGCTGCTAGGGCCTCATAAGAGAAGGACTTCCAATATTCTTTCTTGGCAAGGTCAACGGCGCCATGGACTTCCTGCCATTACAGCTAGGAGCACCAAGGAAACCACCACCACTACCGCTGCCATGCGTCTCTCACCTGAACAATTGCTCCATTCTATTTGGGTGACGACTGGATCTGATTCCCTCTAAGTGCTGGTCTCAGCAGACCGGAACGGCAGCAATAGGAAGCTGGAGACTGGGAAACGCAGAAAGCTAGAAACTCTCCGGAGCCATCTGGAATCATAAAGAAAGAGAGACGCACAACCAGTCAACCATAAATTGGGTCATCTTTCAACTGAGGAGTCACATCAGGGGCTGCCCGGACTCCGCACCGGATGGCCACGTCGCAGTGGGGCCATTGTTGCTGGGGAAGCTTTTAGGGGAAGTGTCAGGCTCCTGCAATCGGGCATCGTCGCCGCCGCATGGAGCCCCTTTTGCCTCTCTTGTAGAACCTAATCCGGACTGCGGGTGGCGTGGATGCCTGCTCCTCCTATGCCTCCCACTTTGACCGGCTCTACGAATGACAGCTTGTTGAGCAGACCCTTCACTTCTTGTCTACAGCACCTGGGGACCAGTAGATTCCAGCCAGGTTCAGACCTGTTCAGCGGCGTCCAAGAATCGCGTGTTACCATCTGAGACTACTCGCAGCCTTCCCGAAAAGAGGAGTGAGTATTTGATGCCCAACTCTCGAAGGCATTGTTTAACCACTAGAAACACCCACTCTGCCTCTGCACCCCGTGGCATAGTCAGGGAAGAAAAGTACTGTGGCGTTCTCTACTTTCACCTCCCCCAGCTTGTGTACCTCCCTTAGGACAGCTTCACTATACCTGTAGGAGGCAGAAGAGAGAGGGACTAGGACCTGTCCCTGGCCGTGGATGGCTCGCCAGCACTCAGTGGGCCCCCTCCACAACAAAGAGTGGGGAGAGTGAATCTGCTGGAAGTAGGTCACACAGCCATGTCTCAGTATATGCCACTGCATTAGCTCCTCCTGCTTCATCTGGTAGACCCACCACCTGCAAATTGTTCTGCCGGGAGCGTCCCGCCACATCCTCTGCTCTTTTGAGTGACTTCACATGTGCCATTAGCTGCTGTACCTCCACCGCTGCATTCGGGTAATAGGGTGGACTTCGGAGAGTTCTTGCTCAATGTCCTGTATCTTGTGGGTGAGGAGCCTGAAGTTAATTCTTCTTTTGAGTGGGAGCCAGTGGAAATCGCAGAAGTGTTGGGTGATGTGACTATGACGGGGGATGTCGAGAATCAGTCTGGCTGTGGCATTCTTTACGGTCTGGAGCTTGGTAAGAGGTTTCTTGTTAATTCCAGCGTGAGGCGCGTTGCTGCAGGCTAGTCTGCTACTCATGAGCGCGTGCGTGACGGTGTTTCTGGAACCGGAATGGATCCATCTGAATGTCTTTTGAACACGAGGGTGTTGAAGCAGGTCGAGGATACAGGGTTGGTTTATTTATTTCATTTATTTATAAAGATTTTATAGCGTGACCAAGACCCGTGAAGGTATCAGAGCGCTTTACAAGGGGGGGAGTGGATACATCCTTAAAAGACAGTAATAAGGTGCATTGACGACATAAAATATAAATATTAGTATCAAATTTAGGAGCACGATCTTTTTAGGAGACCAGACAGAGGTGGTCGTGGTCAACAAAATAACAGGTAAATTTGATTGATAAATAGTATGGTGACGACTTTTAATCTAACCATTTAGACATCAGGAATGATTTCACTTCAGATTTGAAGGAGGTGGTAAAGTGAATCAGACAGATTTTCTTCGGAAGAGAATTTCTGAATTTTATGCGATGCCTAAGAATGCTCTGTTGCATGTTTTCTTCCTGCAGACAATCTGTGGTTTCAGCAGCATGGAGCTGTTGCTACGCGATGTCCTACATCCGCCCGATAGTTCCAGCTTTTGTCCCTGGGGGGCAATCCACAGTTGGTCTCTGTCGGTTCTGAGAGGTAGGGTGGGATTCTGACTCGCTGGGTTCTGCCGGTGAGGAATGAGCATATCCAGTCGAGCGCCTTGTTGCGTATGCCGGTGTTGTGGAGTCTTGTAGATAGGGTGCGGTGTGAGACGCTGTCGAAAGCAGCCAAGTGGCCAGGAGGGCTGCCGTTTCAAACCCCGGTCGCGGAGGGAGGGGATGTCATCGGTGGCCCAGAGTAGGGTGGTCTCGATGCTATGGTTGCTGCCGAATCCAGATTGGGAGATGCCCAGGACGTTTTTAGCATCGATGAAGTTTGCTAGCTGGGTGTTGACGGCGTTTTTGATGACTTTGACTGTGAATAAAAGCTGGGAGATGAGCATAACGTTTTGGAGGTCCATCAGGCCGGTGGAGGGTTTCTTCAGGAGGGGGTTGACCTTGGTGCATTTGCAGTCATCGAGGAAGGTGGCGGCCTTGAGGGAGCAGTTGATCGTCCAACGTAGTTCAGGTGCGATGGCTGAGGCGTCTCTGTGGAACATGTGGGGTGGGCAGGGGTCTGAGGGTGCCACTGAGTGGATGCTTTTCATGGTCCTCAAGGTGTCTTCTGCTGTGAGAGGCATCCAATTGAGCAGTGTTTGTCAGGTGACATCGCTTGAAGGGGGAGCAGGAGATGTGTGGAGGTCATGCTTTTCTAAATTGTCGTAGATCATTTTGATCTCAAGGTGGAAGAAGGTGCTGAGTCTGTTGCAGATCTCTTGGAAGGGTGGGACATCTGTTGTTTCACTGCAGGGTTTCGCAAACTCCTAGATGATGGAGAAGTGTTCTTTGGTATTGTGGGCGTTAGTGAGGATTCTGTCTTGGATGGATTTCTTCCTTGTGGATTTGATGAGATGGTGGTGTGCGGTGGTGGCTGCTTTGTAGGCAGCACATGTTTCTAATGTTTTGTTGTTCCTCTATCTCTTTTTGAGTCAAAGGCAGCAGCGTTTGGATTGTACCATTCTTCTTTCTTGATTTGTCTTTCTTGGGGGTGCGAGTGTGTCGGCACAGTATGTGATCCAGTGGTGGAGGTTGCGTGCTGCAGTGTATGAGTCTGATGGGGGAGGCAGTGGGCGTGCTTGTGTAGAGTGGGTTTTTTGAAGGAGAAGTGGATGCAGGGGTGATCTGTCCAGAGGAGTTAAGTGGTGAAGCTGTTGGAGATGCTGTTTACTTCGGTAAAGACGGGGTCGAGTGAGTGTCCTGGTGTATGTGTGGGTGCAGTGACTTGTTGTTTGAGTCCTATGTTGGTGAGGTTCTCTAGGAGGGAGGTGGTGTTTGGGTCCTCGTGCTTGTACAGGTATGAGTTTAGGTCTCAGAATAGATTGTAGTTTATGGAGGAGATGGCATGGGATGCAATGAGGTCAGTGATGACGTTGGTGAAAGGAACGCGAGGGCTGGGTGGCCTGTAGATGAGGGTACAGCAGAGGGTCATTTGAGGGTTGGTCTGGATCTGGAAGTGGAGGTGCTCCATGAGAGTTGTTTTGTCATCTGGGGTGTTTGTCCCCACACAAAGGGTGCTTTTGTGGACAATGGCAATGCTCCAACTGGGTGGGTGCGTCAGTCCATTTACAGGATCTTGTATCCGTCGGGAATGGCAGTGGTAATGTCAGGTGCGAAGATTGCATTGGTCCAGTTTTCTGTGAGGAAGGTGACGTCGAGCGAGTCATGGTTGAGGAGATCCCAGATTTCTGTGGGTTGCTTGTGTAGTGAGCGTTCATTGAGGAGTATGCAGTTGAGTGGTTTATGGAGTCCGGGGATCTGGGGACTGCTGCTGGGGTATGGAAGTGACTGAAGGTCAGTGGCTGCTCCTCAGTAACGGCAGAGGAGCGTCACCCCCCTGTCTGGCGCAGAGCCAGCAAAAAAAAATAAAACGGTGCTCCAGCATCGTTTTATTTTTTGTTTGCCGGCTTGTGCATAGAGGGGTGGGGCATGGGTAGGGGAGGAGGGGTGCCCGTGCACTCTCTAGTCCCTAAGTGCTCATGTGAGTTTGGCTGGCCATCTCAGGCTGACCACATCACACATGCGCACTTAGGTTTCTATAGCCCAGCTGCAATCAGCAGTTGGCCTTGAGAAACCCACACAGACTCCCTGGTCAGAGCAGGGCATCTTTTCTGCCCACTCAGACCAATCCCCGCGCTGCTCTGCAGCACAGGGATTGGCTGGGAGTCTCTCCCAGGGGCTGCTGGGACCCAGGAAACATCAGGTAAGTTAAAAAAACATTATTAATCCCCCCTCCTCCCATGCTCGCTCTTCCTCCACACTCCTCCCACCCACCACCTTTATTACTGGCAGGTGCCACTGCTGATGGTGCAGCACCAGTGTAGACAGGAGGGAAGGCCTTGGGTTTTGTTTGGTGGTGAGAGCTGACAGCTGTTGCTTTGTCTGGGGTTGAGAGTGTGAGGGTGCTGGAGTCGTAGCGGAGGTGAGTGAAAGGACCAGGGTCCCTTGTGCTGGTCACGGATGGGCCGCAGAGAGCCACAGATGGGCTTGCGTTTGGTGCACCAGCAGCGTGCCCGCTGCACGCGACTGTGCAGTGGCCACCATTAAGTGGGGGCCAGGGGAGAGCGGTCAGCTGGGAGGCAGGAGCGGGAAGGATACACTGGAGGGGGGCCACGGGGCAGCAACAGCGGGGACAAAACTCAGGGAATGCGAGGGAAAAGAGAGAGAAGAGTCAAAAGATAATAAAGAGTAAAGAGAGAGAGCAAAGTTAGAAAAGAGAAAAAGAGAGCAGAGAGAAAAAAGAGAAAAGAGGGCGCAGAAAAAAAAGACAAGAGAGGCAGAACAGCAGAAGAGCAGAGAGCTCTCCCACTGGACAACCAGGGATGAGGTGCAGGCAGGAGCCTGCGGGTGGAGGAGGGCATCGAACACCCTGTAACCAATCTCAGGAGGCTCAGGGCCAGCACTTAGTAGTAGAGATGTGTGGGGAGAGCAGTCACACTGACCAGGAAAGTGGTCTAAATCTTCTTGCTGTGTAGCACCTGCCATTAAGTAAAGGTCAGTGGAAGGGCGTTCAGCTGGGAGGCAGGAAGGACACACTTGATGGAGGGGGGTGAGGCTGTGATGGCAGCAGCGGTGGGGACAAAACTCGGCGAGCACAAGAGAAAAGATAGCAGAGAGTGCACAGAGAGAAAAGAGAAAAAAGAGAGCAGAGAGAAATAAAGGGAAAAGAGGGCACAGAGTAAAACCCAAGAGAGATGCAGAACAGCTGAAGAGCGGAGTGCTCTCCCACTGGACCACCAGGGATGAGGCATAGGCAGGAGCATGCAGGTGGAGGAGGGCCTTAGACATCCCATGTGAGAAGGTGGCCTGATATATGCTGTCCACTAGTTATAGTGGGCACCTTGTATCAGTCCAAACAAACCCTTATGGTGATAGGTTAAAGACAACCTTTATTGAAAGCTATCCTAGTGGTAGCTATGGAGAGCAGCCTTCAGGCTATGTCTTGAAGGAGTGTAAAGCAGCTTGTTTTACCAGTCTATAATCTCTTGAATGATCAAATGAAAAGACAACCACACCAGGTATATATTCAAAATATATGTATTTAGTATAAAACACACCCCTCTAGTCTCTTTATGAGACTGGAGTTCGAAGTACTTTGTTTACAAGTCAGCAATTATCAGTAATAGCACAAATACACGTTTGGGCCCTAGGGGCGTACCAAACCATATACCAAACAAGTGGTATAAGAACCACGACTGGAATAGACACTAGGCCTATAGCCTCTAGAATCGTTGGGACCCCAAGGAACCACGCAAGGTAGTGACACAGGGGACCCACGGGGACTGTATGCAGTGTGTAAACACAACCGCGGGTTCCGGTTATTATCTATGGGCAATGTCGTGGTTGGAAATTTAAAGATTAGGGACACTTCTAATCGAGTCAGGACCAAACCCTTTTGGACTTAAGAAGTTCTAGGGCTAGCACCCACGAGAGCACCAGAGTACTTGAGTTACCTCATCCAGGGAAGCTGGGTGCATAGGTGTCTTTTGGTGTCGGGTTGCGTCGTCGATTTTAATGGGAGCCTGCAAAGAACTGCTGCTGCCGTGAAGAGGAGAAGTGTCCGAAGAGATCCAAGGCCGGATCTAGGATGGAAGAAACCTGAAAGCAGAGGGGACATAGTCTGGGTCACTTGCCAGTGACCTAGGGCAGGATGGACCAATGCCCACAGATGTCGGGTGCTTCGGGTGAGTTGATGGGTGTCATGACTCTTCAGCCACGAGGTCCAGGAGGTGTCAACGAAGTCCAAGAGCCAGATTCGAGCTGTCCCATGAAGTCTGTCGAGTGCTGCAGTGTCGGCGACCAGAATGGACCCAACAAGCCTTGGCAACGGCAAGTCACTGGAATTTAGAGAAAGGACAGCGGTGCAGACCAGCAAGGTCTGAGGGACTCACCCAGCAAGGGTAAGTCAGGGCACGTCTGGAGCAACCAGAAAAACACAAGTACAAAAGGAGTTGCCTTCGTGGGGACCTGCTAGTCAACAGGCTAGTGATCGCAAAAGAGCCTCAAGCGGTCGCACTTGAAGCTGGCGCATGGGTCACTCGTGGAGTGGAGGCCAACATTCTTCGGTACAGGAGGTTCTCAAGACTGGGGCTACTGGGAGCCCAAAGCACAACTTTGAGGATGACCTGGAAGAGAGTGTTGCTGCAAAAGATCACGGTGTCCAGGGGTCACGGTTTCACGTCACTCACGATAGCCACAGGCCTCAGCTTTGCTGTGGACTCAGGGTAGCCTCAGGGAAGTCTGGAAATCTACCTCTGGTGATGCAAAGACTTTGGCATCTGGCGGGAGCTTCAGAGATGCAGACCAGTCAGTTGCTTCTATGGTGCCTGCGAAGCAGGGGAGTCCCTCCGTGACCCCAAGCGAGGTCCAGGATATCTGTAGCAGAGTTTCGTCCAGGGTAATCTAAAGTCCTAGAGACTGGATTCCTATACTTATAGTAAGTTTAGGGGATGGACTAACTCCAAGGCCCCACCTATGGGTGGGCCTGGAAAGAGGGGTGGTTACACCCATTTCCTTTGTCCAGTTTCACACCAGAGCAGGGGCAGGTAGCCCCTGCAACCGGTTTGATCTGGGCTATGCTCAGGGACAGCAAACGTGCCCCCAGTGCAGGACTTCAAAGCACCAGAGAGTGCTACCGCCCAGCCCCAATACACATCTGCCTGTCTGGGGAGGTGGTCACACCTCCCTTCGACAGGAAACCTATTGTCCAGGCCTCCCCTGCCGGAGTTTCGGTCAGCAGCAGGAGGCCAGACCCGTGTCTGTGGCAGAGACATCCATTTTGAGATGCCAGGGCTCAGGAAAACCCTTCCGGGTCTAGCCAGTGTGAACAGATCTCTCCCTCTAGAAGGGTGGAATGCTACCCCCACCGCCAGAACTGGCAGGAGGGGGGTAGTATTCCAAAGCGTTTGACACCAAACACAACATGTTTTGATGCAGTCATTCCAAAGTTAGCATTTACTGCGAGATTATAATGCACTTAAGAGTATATGGTATGGCTGTATCACAGAACAGCCATAAGGAAGTATTTCCGAAAGCTGCAGAGGGGCTCAGCTCATACTTGGGCACCCTCTCACATAAAACCAAGCACTCTGCCTTCAGGATTGTCAAGGCCTGCCATAGGAGTGGCTTATAGGTTTATATGTGTCTGTATATAGGTGTGGATATAGGTAGCCTATACCACTGTAAGGGGGGCAAGCACACCCTTACCCAGGCTGCAGTAGCAGACCTGTGGTGCCATTTTGGAGTGCTTCCCAGGGGTGGCATAATATATGCTGCAGCCCCTGGTAGGCCTCTGAGGTACCTACGCCCTAGGTACATAGTATACCATATACTAGGAGCTTATAAGGCACTCCAGAATCCAATTAGATATGTACCTTATGTACATGAAAACCATTTTAGAGAGGAAGCAGCTAGGCTGTGGTCCTGATTAGCAGGGCCACAGCCAGACTAAGGTCGAAAAATAGTGAAACACCAGCAAAAAGTGGAGGTACCCATGTGAAGCAGATCCTACTCTCCTACACCCCGTACCCGAATAGGTCAGGGTCTAGCGCGAAGGCCAGCAATTTGAAAATATAAAGGGAACATTAGGCGAAACAGCATAAGTTCAATAAGCACTTTGCAGGGCTAGTGTAATTAAAAAGTAGACCTAAGGGGCTAAATGTAGTCCAATGCTGCTGTGATGAGTGCCTAATCCAGGAACTGATGTCACAGATATAACACAAGCATCTGCCCCAGGTAAACTGGTGGGTCAAAATCACCATGGCGTGCGCTCCCTCCATATAGATGATGAAGAGATCCTTGCTGTTGTGTGCGCTGATGTTGATTCTGTCTTGGAGGGGCTTTTTTTGTTGTTTTCAGGAGGAGGTGGTGTGCGTTGACGGCAGATTTGAAGGTTGCATGTGTTTCGGGTGTTTTTTGTGCCTCAATCTCTCGTCGAGACGTCTGTAGATGCGTCTGGACTTTTGGAGGGTGGGGGTGAACCAGATGGATTTCTTGGAGTGTTCCTTGCCTGGTGTCTTCTTGAGGTGTGCCAGGGTGTTGGCGCAGTTGAAGATCCATCGGTGGAGGTTGCGTGCTGCGGTGTTGGCATCCGTTGGTGTAGTGGTAGTGCCGAGGGAGTTGACAAAAAGTTCTTCGGTGGCCTTGATCCAGCTGTGATGGGGGCGATGATGGCTGTTGTGTGTGGTGGGTGTGTGGAAGGTGAGATGTACGCTATGATGGTCAGTCCAAGAGAGTTCATAGGTGTGGCTGTAGTTGAAGTTCCCTCTGGCAGAGAAGACGTGGTCAAGCGTGTGTCCGGATATGTGGGTTGGTGCAGTGACTAGCTGCTTGAGTCCGATGTTGGTGAGGTTCTCCAGGAGGGAGATGGTGTTCTGGTCACTGGGCTTGTCCAGGTGGAAGTTGAGGTCTCCTAGTAGGATATAGGCGGTGGATGTGAGAGCCTGGGCTGTGATGAGGTCTACAATGGCATAGTTAGATAGGGGTCAGGTGCCAGGGGCACTTAGACTAGGGTACCACAGAGGGTGGTGTTGGGGTTTGTCCAGATCTGGAAGTGGAGGTGTTCCATGGTCGCCATTGGTTCATAAGTGTGCGTTGTCAGTCGGAGTTTGGTTTTGTGGATGATGGCGATGCCTCCTCCTGAGTTGTGGAAGTCCTTGTGGGTGTTTTTGTAGCTGTTGGGGATGGTGATAGTGATGCCCGGTCCAGAGCAGGGGTTGGTCCAGGTTTTCATGAAGAAGGTGATGTCTGGAGAGGTGGCATCGAGGAGCCCCCAAATTTCTGTGGTGTGTTTGTGGAGGGACAGCACTTTGAAGAGGATGCAGTTGAGCCAGTCGGGGGCATTGTTGGCTGGTCGGGCAGTGAGAGGAGCTGGTGTGTTGTCAGGGCAGAAGTTTGCATTTTTGGCAGGCGAAGGGTCCAAAGGTATTCTGCAGTGATGCTAGATGGCAGGCAGTGTGGCAACAAGGGTTGCAGGCAAGGAGGGAACTGGTGTCGTTGTGTTGGAGTGGCTGAGAGGCAGGGTCCCTGGCACTGGGTGCGGTCCAGGTGCGGATGGACGCAGCTGGGCTTGCCTTTAAGTTGTGCTATGAGGGGTTGGACAGCTGGGAGATGGGAAACACTGGAGCAGGAAAGGACACTAGAGGAGGCACTGGCAGGGCTGCAGCAGATCCCAGCAGCAACGAGGGACAGGACAGGGAAAAAGAAACTGGAAAAAGCACAGAAATGCCAAAGCCAAACAAAACCAAAAGCAGAGGCATAAAAGCAACGGAGAAGAGCAGAAAGAGGGACAGAAACTGCAGAAAAGAGGGACAGGAGGGCAGCCTAGCAGCATATAAGTGATGCTCTATAACTGGACCACCACGGATGAGGTGCAGACAGGAACCTTTGGGAGGAAGAGGGTCTCAAACTCCTGACCACCAGCAGCAGATGGGGACAGCAGCAGCAGCAACCAGATCCCGCTGCGCTGTGGAAGGAGCAAGTCCACTAAGCGATAGTCCCTGTACACCCAATCGCACACTAACAGGGGTCAAGGAAATACAGCATCACTCGGTCGCCTCCTCCAATCTAACAGTGGCGACCAGATTACATGTTTCCCTGTGCCTCAGCGAGTAAAGGCGGATCAAGCTGCATACACAAGGGCCTGGGCCCAAACCGACCCGCCTGTGCCCCTGGCACCTGCTGCCACCACCGGCTGATATCAGCAACTTGAGGCAGTTAGTGGAGTTCCCCACCGGTCTTGTGTGGTGTCTTTGGCAGTGTGGTCCTCCGCAGTGCAGTTATTGCTCAGGGTATAGTGTGCACCACCATCAGATGCTATGCCTGGGCCCGACCAAACCCCCGGGCCTCCTCTTCTCCCCATCCCAACTTCTGCTAACCTGGACATTGACACCAGGGCTCACTCCACCGTGCTCTCTCTGAATCTGTGACTCAACCAGCGGGAGCCTCAGAGAGGCCGGATTTCACACACCTGGGTAAAGCAGTCCCCACCGAGTCTGCTGGGGGACCTCCCGATGCAGGTGATGCAACAGGGCCCTCTTAGGGCGCAATGTCACGGTGCTCCCGGCGCACAAGTTCAGTTCAGCTCAGGGGTCTCACCCTCCACACCATATGGACAGCACCACCTCCTCCGGTCTGTGATGCAGAGAGGCGCGACCCACCATCCGCAATCTCCTCCATGTACACGGTACAGTGGTGGCATGTGTTATTAAATTCAGACCTCCCTGCCTTGGTGCGCAGGAGCGCCTCTATTGAGCACAGCTCCAAGGGGCACCAGGCAGACTTTTCACACAGGTCATCCTCCATGTAACCTGCGAGACTTCGCCACCAGGTAAGGGCAATCGCCGACACCTCAATGTATACTGCCACAGCCCCCTTGCTCAGGCCCGATGTGGCCTGTCTCCACGGTCAGGACACAGTAACTCCACGAACCAGCCCATCCCACTCTGGGTCTCAAACAAAGGCCCAGCAAGGCCTCCAGGCCCCGGGGACTGTCCGCGCTTTCAGGCATCAGCTGCCATAATGTTACAAGGATGGTGCAATGAAAAGTGCTGCAGCACTGTTATTTCCCAGCGATGCGCCACTTTTCATAAATGAGGCCCTGATTCTGCATTTCCTCTTCCCCTAGGACTCTGGATGGTCATTGTGGCTGGAGGGAGATTTGGGGGTGTTGTTAACCTGTGCTGAATCTGGTCCTGACAGCTCAATTCTGCATTCTGGTGGGGGTTTTCTTTCTTAGAAGTGTATTTGTCAGCTCTTTTTGCCTCTTGAGGCTGAAAAGAGATGTTGGGCTGACTAACGTGAATTGTTTTGCCACCAATTGGCAGGCCATCTTTTTTTTCATGCTAGCGTCAAGATTTTTATTGATGTGACGCTACATTTAGTGCTAATTTTCGCCACGTCTAGCTGGTCCTAACTCCATGTAATGACATATTGTCAATATGTCGCAAGCAAGGCAATGAATTTCGACCCTAGAAAGCAGTAAAAAAAGTGCCGCTGAGCAACGTTAAAACTGCTTAGCGCATTTCAATATTCAAGGTTTGAAATGAAAAGATGGTCTCTGTAGGTTGTAAAATGTACGCCATAGGGCCAATATAGTGCTGCATTGAACTATTTTAGATTTAAATGAAAAATGGAGGATGTTTTATGATCTTGAAGGAATGCTGAGACTGCCTTGTTAATATGTCTTTCAGTCTTTTCAAATTTAGCAGCATTTAGAGTAGACCACTTCCACTTTTGTCTCTGACAAATAGTTGAGAACACAAAATGTGTTTTAGGAAACATAGACATTAGGATGGAAAATGTTTCCTTCATCTCGATTTTCAATCTAAATCCAGTAACGTGTCCTATGTTATTGGCACCACAGTGGATAACCATAATGTGAGGGTGGTTTCATTTACTAAGAGGAAAGGAACTGACTGATTCCATTTGAAACCTCATTCACCAATCCATGTTATTTCAACTCCTTTCAAACCTAAAGAAATTTCAACATCTGCTTTCTTGGAATGTACTATCACCCAAAACAAATTAAACTGTGCCAAACAAGCCCAACCCTAACTATCTTGCACATACACTGACATAAAGGAATGAGGAACACTGAGACAGAGAAACTAATATATAAAGAGTTACACGATTGGCCATTAAGAAAGTAAATACTATCAAAATTGTAATTTTGAAAAGAGAACATTCATTGACTTAAATACATTTTGCCCTACTAATGTAGCACAATACAACCAAAAACAAAATGAGCTAGTAAAATAAACTGCAGAATTTAGCACACATAGAGAGAGGAAAAAAGATGGTAAAAATAAAGATATTTCTCCTTGTAAAGTCTCTATTGGGAAGGAGTACAGTTTTGATTAATTCCCACTTTTACTACTATCAGTAAACCTGGAAATTCGCAATAAGCATGGATGGATGTGTGGGAACACTGACTCTCCACCCGTGTAACCCCGGCTGAGAGTAGCACAAAGCGGTGGTTTGCGCTGCCTTCCGTTGCTCAAGGTGGCATTGCATGGCTTGGTAAATCTGAATTTAAACCTTGTGTTGCCTTGCGTCACCTTATATGACACAATAGAAAAGCATCGACCTAATAAATCTGGGCCCTGGTTCCCATCATCCATCCATAAGAGGGGTACCTGTGCCCCTGTCAGAACAGTGCCAAGGCAAAGGATGAACAGGGTGCACTGTTGCCAGCACCTCTAGTCATTGTGCCTTTGCAGAAGACACTGACTCTTTCAGCACTGACACCCCCTGCAGGCAAAGTCATGAACCTTCACTCATGCAAACATTTCCTAGCATCCACCACCTTTACATTTGGAAAGATCACATCTTCATCCTGCAAGAAAGAATTTCCTATTACAGGATATCACTCATTTGGTTCATCGAGGCATCCTGCTGCAGGAGATCATCTAGTCTAACCTGTGGCCTACAAAAGTTCACACAGGGGCATGAGGTAAAGGAGGGCAGATGGGTGGTGAAAGCATGGACAGTGGGATAACGCCATAAAGGGATGAACAGTTTTACTGGGGGACTCAAAAAAAGACAGATCCAGGGTTTCCATATGGGATAGTCTTTGGTTCTGGAGGGCATTCAAGATTTTGCCATGCAGCAGTTGTCTGAAAAGGGTTTTGACGACGGCTGTCATGCACCTTTGTGGCATCTCGATGCAATGGGATCAATTTCTTCTTGCCATGTAGAGCTGATAAAGCAGTCTCTTTTTGTAAAGAAAAACAAATATTTGCAAACTTTGCACTTCCCGAATGTTACAAAATTTCAAAAACACGTGAAGTTGCAATTGGCACAATTTAGGAGCTTTGCATACCTCTAGTATTAAGGTTTACAATTATCCACAGACAACTGCAATTTGAGCATGGGGCCACATTACAGCAACACAAGCAGTATTCCAACAAAGTTCACTAAACACGAGTCTAAACTTTAGGCTTTGCCATTGCTTGTGCTTGAAAGCTATTGATTCAGCCCACTTTGATTGGACAGTATTTGAACAATGCCACTCCCTTTCTGTCATTTCTCTCCTTCCCTAACATAGACTTCTAACTTCGTTTTGTTTGTCTCCTCTAGCCCACTATCATTGGGTAGCATTGATGAATACGCTCCCCATCATTGTTCTTCTCCCCTAAAACAGACTCCTAACTTTGTTTATCTTTTCCATCAGCCTCAGGCAATTATGCTTTGAACATGTTCTTCCTAAACATCTAATTAACATTAGGTACTGATTAGCATGCTCCTGTTTTCATTCCATCTCTATTTTAGGCTCTGAGCTGCTGGCGGTGTGAAGGAAGTCCTCCTCTGTCAAGTCACCTTCTAAGAAGCAGATGGCTTTGGTAATTAATGTCATTATTAATGCTGCACAGAAGTACATGCTGCCATAATAAATGCACTCTGATTTCTACTTCCACAACCCTCTGCATCCCAAATGAAGTTGTTTAAAAGTAAAAAAAACTTGCTACATTTCATTTGTATACATGGCTAAGTCATGTGCCCAACCCTTTTGATTATCTTCTTAGTCTCCTGTGTGTTATTTACTCTACAGTGTCCTCAAATAATGGAGCTAATTTTGACTTCCAGTCCCAATTAATCTCAACAAACGGTGGCAGTGTATGGAATTTAGAAAAAAAACATGGTCTTGAGTCAGACGGAGACAGGACTTTTCTGAATTCTGATTCCTAAAGCAGTAATCAATAATGCATAAGTGAATGTTTGCAGGAATGGATAAATTTACAATTGAATATCATAGCTGTTGTGCGATATTCTTGGCAATATTCTGTGACAGGTTTATAATGAAAGACTTACTTGTGGACTTCAGCAGAACTTAAACACAAAGCTCACAATCTTTGTATGGTGTACTTCCCAGTGTCGTAAGTAATACATTGAAAGGATAACATTTGCTCAGGTGTGCCCTATTTTCAGTCCCATTTTTATCCACGTGTATTGGATGTTTTCTGTAACTTGTTTTGTCACTAGACTAAAGATATATTTGCAGAAGTTTAAAAATCGAGATCCACAAGATGATGAATGGAATGCTTAAATTAATCCTCTTGCAATTGTCGGGCCGCATCCCAATCCATTGTTTTTTGCCCACCATGCCATCTCAGTTTGGACAAGGCCATATGCAAATCAGTCTTTACCCAGTTCCTCACTGGAACAGTCCGCCAAAACTGCCAGGCCAGGTCCTCCCTGAACCAGGCAAACACAAGGAGATGATGGAGAGAGTGCTGAAACTTATCAAAAACTCAAACAGCCAAGCCAGGTCTTCCCTGAACCGAAAACAATCATCCTGGGACTGGCTTTGGGGTAAGTCCCCTCATCATCCAGGCTACTTTTAATCCAGTGGCCAAGTAAGCAAGGGACCCATGTCTGATCATACCCTGCCAACTTAGAGCAAACAAAGCAAACACAAGGAGATGATGGATGGAGCACTGCACCTTTTCAAACACTCGCTCTCAATCACAGATCTGGGTAGAATTCATCATCGTTCTTTAGCTCACTTTGCCACCTCAGTTCGGACCCAGCTATATGCAAATCAGTCTTGACACTGGCCTCATGGGAACAGTCCAGCCAGAAGTGCCAAGCCAGGTCCTCCCTGAACCGGAAACAAGCATCCTGGGACCGGTTTCGGGGTAACAACCCTTATCAGCCAGGCTAGCTTGAATTGAGTGGCAAAGTGAGCAAGGGACCCACGTCTGGCCATACCCTGCCAACTTAGGGTGAACAAAGCAAACACAAGGAGATGATGGAGGGAGTGCTGAAACTTTTCAAACACTCACCCCCAGTCACACATCTGGGTTGAATGCATCATTGTTCTTTAGCTCACTTTGTCACTTTAGCTCAGACCCAGCTATATGCACATCAGTCTTGACCCTGTGCCTCATGGGAACGGTCTAGCCTGAACTTCCAAGCCAGGTCTTCCCTCAACGGGAAACAAGCATCCTGGGACTGGTTTTGGGGTAACACCCCTCATCAGCCAGGCTAGCTTGAATCCATTGGCATAGTGAGCAACGGACCCACGTCTGGGCATAGCCTGCCAAATTAGGGCGAACAAAGCAAACACAAGGAGATGATGGACGGAGTGCTGAAACCTTTCAAACACTCATCCCCAGTCACAAGTCTGGGTTGACTCCATCATCGTTCTTTAGCTCACTTCGCCACCTCAGTTCAGACCCAGCTATGTGCAAATCAGTCTTGACCCTGTACCTCATGGGAACAGTCCAGCCCGAACTGCCAAGCAGGTCTTCCCTGAACCGGAAATAAGCATCCTGGGACCAGTTTTGGTGTAACACCCCTCATCAGCCAGGCTAGCTTGAATCCAGTGGCAAAGTGAGCAAGAGAACCACGTCTAGGCATGCCCTGCCAACTGAGGGGCCGATTCCGATCTCGCTCAAGAGGGCTCCGAACATAAAAAGTATGAGCTGTGCGCGTGTTTACCGAGCGACTCGGACAGATGTGCGAGCGAGCAAGTATGATGCGAGAAACGTGAAATCGCCGACAGACTCGTTTCCGGGTCCGAACCGCTCCGTACACCTCGTTCTTAAGCAAACCGTGCCGTGCAATGGAGGCGAATTCCGACCAAGCCAGAACGATGCACGCGCTGGACACCCGGATCGAGCTGAAGTTTCCAGCTCGCAAAACTTCCGGGAAACTGCCTTTGGGGGTCCGCGTCAGATCCCCGTCACCCGCAGCCTTACGACTTGGACACAGAGGGAGACCCAAGGGTCACCTCAACACAGGCATGTATGTTATGGATGGCACCGATGTGTACCCACCGTAGGGGGCACCCTTGTGCGAGACATACCCATTCAGTCAATGTTAGCCCATGTACGCATTGTACTACCAGCTCCCATTGACTTCTATGGGAGTCCGACCGAACCGAGTCCGACAGCATGGGGCCGCATCCTACTCGCTCGGTCGGACTGCAGGAGTCCGGCTCAGTCGGAAAACACTACGGATCCGCTCGGTCGGAGAGCTTTCCGACCCAGATCGGAATCGGCCCCTTAGAGTGAAAAAACGCAAACACTAGGAGAACAGAACATGAGCAACCCAGGACCTGTTTTGCCATTGTTATGGGCTATTCAGTACATAACTTTCAGTACAACAACTATGCTTTAAGGCATTTCCCACTTTGCATGTGTGGTGTACAATGCAGCATGCATGCAAAGAGGAAAAACCAAGAATACTTTTTTTTTTTAGATCTTGGTTTGCCAGGCTCAAGGAGATGCATGATTATAGTGCAAATTTCTGTTTATGATTCTTTGTGGGTAGGGATTTGCATCAAAAACGATAGGTGGTTGCATGGGAATGCTCATGCACCACCCATGGTACACCCCCTTGACGCAAAGTTACACAAGTCTGTGCATTGCACACCTTAGCCGCAGTTTCTTACTTTAGGTTACAGTTCAATGCAATTCAAGATTTGGGTCAGACTGTAAATCCCAACATAACACTTTCCATTGCAAAAGTATCACAAACGCAACACAAAGGTGGCAATTCCGATCCGTTAAAAAAATTTACCGCCCGACTCATATCCGTATTTTTTTACGTACGAATCGTACAAGTACCGTACAAACTGCGAAGTACGATTCATACGTGAAAAATACATACGATTTGCGTCGGGAAAATGGTCCGAGAGGGAGCCGTAAATTTTTACGTCCGAATAGCGTTGGGAAAAGTGTCCGACAGGGAGCCGGACATTTTTACGTGCAAATCGTAAAACAGAAGTCCGAGCGCGTAAGTACGATCCGTACCGCCCGTCCGAATACACAACCGCATGTAAAAGGCCACGTACGGAGCGAACGCTGTAGCCTACATGTACACGGGTAAACTTGTGCCCGAATATGAGTCGTACAGCCCCCCTCACCCGCACATGTCAGCACCGTACCCCCGTATGTCAGCACCGTACCCCCCCTCCGCACCATACCCCAACACCATAGCACAGCCCGCACCTGTACGCGCAGCACCCCAACACCGTAGCACAGCCCCGTACCTGTACGCACCGTACCCCAACACCGTAGTCCAGCCCCGTACCTGTACGCACCATACCCCAACACCGTAGCACAGCCCCGCACCTGTACGCACCATACCCCAACACTGTAGCCCAGCCCCGTACCTGTACGCACCGTACCCCAACACCGTAGCACAGCCCGCACCTGTACGCGCCACACCCCAACACCGTAGCACAGCCCGCACCTGTACGCCCCGCACCCTAACACCGTAGCACAGCCCCGCACCTGTATGCACCGTACCCCAACACCGTACCCCAGCACCCTCACCCAGCATTGCGTATGTACGGACCGTACCTACGCGATAAAGACTCGTACAGAACCAGGACACTGTAAAACAGCACAAGGAGGGTCAATTCGACTCGCACAACACCACAAAACACGTCAACATGACAAAATACATCTCTATGACTGACCTGCCACATCCAAACAGGCAAACAGAGGACCAAATCACAACCACCTCTTATAACACACCCACCACAAATTCAAACACAGCCACACCCACAAATGGACCAATAAAAAGGGCCCACACACACAACCCATGAGCCATTGCAACAGACCCACTGCTCACAGACACCACAGACAAACAACTGCACCTTACTCACACCTTAACTTCACCTTCACTTACACACCTTCACACAACCTCCTTCACAAACACCCCCTCTTCACCTTCACACACACACCGTCACATTCACACCCATACACCCACAACCATCCATACCCACACCCCACACCATGCCCACTGACAAGAATCCAAAGTTCACAACGGCGGAGCTGGAGCTCCTTGTCAACAAAGTCATCAGAGTTGAGCCACAGCTGTTTGGAACATTGGTCAGACAGACCAGCATAGCCCAAAAAACCAGCCTGTGGCAGAGGATCGTCGATAAGGTGAATGCTGTTGCGGCCTTCCGAAGGACCAGGCATGAATGCCAAGCCAGGTGGTACGATCTGCGCAGGGCAGTCAAGAGGAAAATGAACGAGTAATACGCCCAGAGTAACATCACTGGCGGTGGGCTGCCCTGCAGACTTGGGGTGGGCGGAATTACCGGAAGTGCCTTTCGCCAAATATCGCGAAACGGCTCAAAATCTCCGCGATCTCGCGATATTTCGCGTGATCGCGGAGGTTTTGCTTCCGGTTGGGGTTTCATAGTGGGGAAAGGGCGGGAAGACGTTGCCCACCTCTGGTGTGTGGGGCGGGACTTCCATGCAGTTCACATGCCTCTTGTTTATAGAGGGCCAGAGACCGATCAGAGCAGCAGACGAGGCGACAGAACCTCCTGGTGTCAGGAACTACACGGGGATTGCGCTCGAGAAAGTCATGGCTGCACAGAGCTCAATCAAGGACCACAGCTAATTTTTGATGGTAGATATGGAGAGAAAAGCACAGCACACCACGGCGCCGACGGGCCCCTCGAGTCAGCTGTCCATCAGTGGGGGAAAGGGCTGGAAGACGTTGCCCACCGCTGGTGTGTGGGGCCCGGCTTCCATGCAGTTCACATGCCTCTTGTTTATAAAGGGCCAGAGACCGATCAGAGCAGTAGACGAGGCGACAGAACCTCCTGGTGTCAGGAACTACACGGGGATTGCGCTCGAGAAAGTCATGGCTGCACAGAGGCCGAGCTCCATCAAGGTAAGGACAGCTAATTTTTGACGGTAGATATGGGGAGAAAAGCACACCTGCCCAGCCTCGACCTAGCTCCCGAATGTTTTGTGCTGATTAATGCTTTACTGAATTTATTTTGTTCAACTTACTCGACGACAATTTCCGTTCCCTCGCGGAAATCGCGACAATTCGACATTTTTGCGTTCCGCGCGGAACGCGATATTGCCGAATTGTCGCAATTTCCACGGGCGGAACGGAAACTGTCGCCCACCCCTACTGCAGACCTGTACATTACCATCCCTGGGAGGAGAAGGTGATGGCCACGCTTCCGCCGGTGGTAGTACACGGAGTCGAAGGAGTCGCAGAGCCTGGTGAGTACACAAACAACTCACGTAACATGGGGGAAATGGCATCCACACCCCAACTACAGCAAATGCAATCACCTACCCACAAGCCCTCACCGCACACAACCACACCCTAAAAACCACGCTCATGCCACTAACGTCTCCATGCCCCATTCACAAATAAAGGCAATGCCATGTCCCAGGCCACACCAACCACAAACCCAAGACTGGATGTCTGGGATGCTGGGAGGGTGGGGCTCACACAACACATTGTGCAACTCAGAACCAGACACAAATGCCCACAGCCCATATGGCCTAGGTACATACCCATGCACCATGCCCAATGCACAGGGACTGGCAAAGTAATGACAAGGTAGCTGACACTTGGCCCTGCTGTAGGCAGCACAAGGCCCTCCTGTGACCACTGTACACTCAAACAACAACTCCACTAGCTCACATACCCAGCACAGGAACTCACACACACTGTCATGCCAGCATGCACCATGAGGGGACAGACACATCACCTGGGAGGCCCAATGACAAATAACACTACACACAACAGCAGGCCTGGTCACACACACCCCCTCACACAAGCACACACCCCCGGGGCAGGCAACGGATTTACCCACTCTCACAATGGACATGTGACACAACAAGACCAATCCATAGCCAAATAAGCATCCCAGCCAAAAATCTACTGGCAAACACTCAGGAGCCCATACCAATCTGTCCCCCGCAACATACCCATCCCCAAGTGTACATTGAGAGGAATGCTAGGCACATCCAACCACCTGGAGGAACTGTGACTACTTGAATATGTATGAAACATGGATGTGGCATGAAACAGCATTAACATTGTCTCTCTCTCACACACAGGGCAACATCATCGACCTCGCCCCAACAATGGGGGGGAACAATCACAGTCCCAGGCTCAGCGTGAAGATGATCCCACGGGCAGCGACGACTCTCACCACTCCGTGGATGACCCCGACCAACCTGGCCCCTCTGGTGCCCAAGCCCCTGTAGCACCTGCGTCAGGTACATCTGTGCCAACCCCCACCCCCATTCCTGCCACATCCCAGGAGACACCCAGGAGCCCTGCTCGCACTGAACAACACAGCCAGTCTGACCAGGAGGGACAAGGTTCTCCGGGCACCCAGGAGGAGGCAGATGACCACGCTAATGCCATCCCTCAGGGGTCCCGTAGACCTGATGTGCCCACAATGGCAGGCCAGGCTCGTGTGGGCAGGCGTGGTGGGAGTGGAGGCAGGCGGAGGCGAGAACCTGACCAGCCAGCTAAGGGAAACGGTATGGCACACATGCACCACATCCTGGACACATACCGACGTGACACCAGGGGCATCAGCCAGGTTGTGTCGAGCCTCACAGACATCAAGGGGACCCTCGACGAGATGAGGAACCTGCAGGCCGAGCAACATGCCAGTCAACAACAACACCAAGGACGGATGGAGGCAAGACTGGCTGAGCTCCTGGCGGTGCCAACGGACATGAGCCGTTCACTCCGTCGGATCGCCGACAACATAGGCAACCCTCCCTGTGCCACCAAGCGAAGACCACCACCAGCCACAGGGAGGGAGGAGGATTCGTCCTACAGAGCATCACAAGCATCGTCAAGGCCTGCATCTGAGGGTCCCGCGAGGAAGGTGGGTCGTCCACAGAAAAGACTGTGAGAGTCAGCGGACCATCCACATCTCCCAGGTCACCTGGCCTGGCACCTGGCCCTCTGGCGCAACAGCACCACCTCACCCAATGACATTCTCTGCCACATGGACTTGCTGGTCACAGTCTGACCAATGATGACCAACACTGTGGTCAGGACTCTGATGACTCCAACTGACAAGGATACCATCTCCCCCTGTGAACTTTGGATTCAATGCACCCGGTAGAGCACCTTACTTCATCCACCAAAAGACTTACCCCACCAAAAATAAATACTTAATTTTGTCATGAGATGTTGCTGTCATTTGGCATTATTCATCAACTAACTCCAGCCATCCATACCCTGGGATCTGAGTCTGGTACATGACACACATGGGTCACAATGTATCATTCAATGCAGACATGGAGCACAATACTCACCTGTGATGGCCTCAAGCTGCTGAGGGGGTACTAGGGAAACTGTAAGGACACACCTATTTGGAAGAGTAACATTAAGGCGTAGAGGTCATGCCTCATTTGGAGGTTCCCGGGGAGGGAGTCCCAGGTATGTGTTCCCAGGTGGGAGAACTATGTCCTGCATGCAGGAGTACAGTGGATCAGAAGAATGGTGGCAAGGTCAAGGTTGGATGCACGGAGATGGCACTACGGGGTCTCGGATGACAGTGGTACAAGGTTGTTTTAGGGTCAGGGTTGTGGCCTGCCTCCTGAGTGCGGGTGAGGAGTCTGAAGGTCATCCTGCAGCACACAGTGATCCATTGCAGCTATCTCTGCTGGACGGTGATGTGGCTGGGGCGCGGGATGTTGACGCAGAGGTGTGCAGATGCAGCCTGGATGTGGACAAGTGTCCCTGGATTTTGGATGTGGCTGCTCCGTAGAGGGCAGGGCAGTATTTGACATGGATGTTGTCGTGGACCTGGGGGATGGTCCGTCTTACCTTGGAGTGGATCTATCTGGGGATCATGTGCATAATGCTGAGGGTGTTGCAGTGTGAGGTACAGATGCTGGTGATTACCATGGCAAATTAGAGCAAGCAATCCATGATGCACAACATCTTGTGTGCGTGGACACTGGGTGCCTGTGCGGGGCCTCTGTGGGTGGGACACAAGCAGTTGAGCCAGCTGAAACGGGACAATCCTCAGATGTTGACCTCAGTCCTGTACAAGTCCAGCCTCAGGTGGCTGCTTTTCTGCCATTCATCTATGGATCCAATGCAATCTTGAATATTGGAACTGGAAATGTCTGCGTCCTTGGTGAGGGTGAGGAGTGCCTGGCTGTCAATGGCATACGAGTTGATGATGAGGTCGTGTGCGCATGTGATTGTGGATAGGGGGGTCCTGGACACATTGCAGATTGACACGCTGAAAGATGATACCTGTGCCATGTGCCTCACGACCAAAGCATACTACATGCCGAAGCCTTGAGTCCCACTCCCATGGCCTTGCAGGGGTACGGATCCGGTGGGGAGTTGGAGGGACATGACCTGGTGGGTGTGACAGGTCCTGGAAGGCATGGCAGCGCTGTGTAGGCAGTCAGAGTTGCACACTCATCATGCAAAGGTGTTGTGCGTGCGCTCAGTGCATGCCTGAGAGCAGGCTGGAGATGTGTGGATGGACCTTGCTTGGAGGGTGGCTGCAACACCACACTGTAGTGTGATGTGGGTCATGCAAGGACCTGAGGGTCGTGCAATGTGCACGTTGCATGTGCAGACGGTCCAGCCTTTGGTACCGCGTGGCCGCAACTGTGGCACAGACAAGCCGAAGACAGCCAAATTAATGTGTTGAGGGAGGAAGGGAGGAGCACCTTTGATGTGTGTGTGTTGCCAAATCTGGAAACTACGTGTTCCCTTGCTGCAGTGGCTGCAACAGCAGGCAGCATGTCCTGGGAATTATGCCACAATTTCCACACAAAGACTAGGATGTCAGAAAGGACTACTGCAACAGGTGTATGTCAAGGAAGGAGTTACCGGTTTTCAATGGCAAACCCAGAGACAAAGGATGCACAATCACCAAAGATGACTGACACCGGATCATGAAACTGAAGGACGAGCTGCGCACAGGAAACACACCTCAGAAGGTGTTGACGGCCCGTGGGGGGGACTAACATGCCAAAACACATACACAGCCATGGACAACATGCACAATAGAGAATCAAATACATGAAGAACAGCATGCAGGTTTCTAATCTACACATAGACTCATATGCACAATCCTTGACAACCATGCCAGAGATGCCGCATGCACAGTGGCAAGAGACCTGCATTGACAGAGATGAGGCACCTTGGAGGCTGAGGAACACCTTTATTACTCAGACTCACACCTATGCAAAAGCATCAACATTAACAGACTCACAGGTCTATTGGATTAACATGTGGGACCTACACCGGACACCCCCTTTGCACCACAGATGCTGTAAATCCATTGTACTGGCACACAAGTGAAGGGGTTGAGCCAAACATACCCTGCTGCACACGGAGAGGCTGCAATTCCCCATTGAGCATCATATGGGGATGTCCCGCAATATGTCCACCCGTAGCCTCCCGTATGTTTCAGAGGGAAGTTGTACACACATTGATGCCTTCATCACAAACCACAATCCCATAACAGATGACTGTCACGAAGTGTGACGATCAATTCATGTGAGTCATGCCACATGTCATGTGCCCCATGGTGAGTCGACATGTATGCATAGTAACATAACCTGCACAGGTGCAGTGCCCACACATTACAAACAACTACCACACCCAAAAAGCCTTGCTGCAATCCTTACCCAAAGGAAAATGTTCACCATGTCCGTGCATGTAACGCTGATTCAGCACACGTTGCATTACTCATGAGGAATAGCAGGAGCACAACGATGCCACGAGCAGACAGCATGCGCAACTACCTGCGGATGAGAGACACACAAGAAGTCAGGAAAAACATAGTCATCCGCATGCATGGTCATGTACTCTACATGAATAAGGTTGACACCATGCCAGTTGTCAATTGAGTGTGTCAGCTAAAATGTGTGGAATGACTTCAGCACTCGAGTGACACATCAGCACACACCTCTAAGTCACTTAGCATACAGTCAGCTGGACACACACATTGCAACACATGCCACACAAGGCTCAAAGCGTGCACACTCAGACCCAGGGACTCACCATTATGAGAAGAAGTTGCGTATGAGCTGACTCCGGATGTGCTCCTCCTCCTCCTCCTCCTCACTTGCCTCGTGACCAAGGCCGTCATCCTCCACGGGTGGATGTTCCTGCTCATCGGGATCCAGGATGAGTGGCACAGCTTTCTTTACTGCCATGTTGTGCAGCATGCAGCACACGAGGAAGATTTTGCAGACCTTCACCGGTGCATATGGGAGGGACCCGCCGGTCTTGTGGAGGCACCGGAATCGGCTCTTCAGGAGGCCAAACGTCCTCTCAATCACTCGCCTGGTCTGCCCATGGGCGTTGTTGTAATGGTGATCTGCAGCTGTTCTCGGGTTGCGGAGAGGCGTCACCAGCCATGGCATGTTGGGATAGCCAGAGTCCCCTACATGGAAACATCATGTAAAGAAGTGGGTCAGGAGATGCCGTCACATACTAAGATACCGCTGAATACTGGACAAACAGAGTCTACTCACCAACAAGACATGCTCGTTCGTTGTGCAGCTGCAGCATCATTTCTGGCACCCTGCTACGCCTCATGATGTAGGCATCGTATGCTGACCCTGGAAAACGTGCACAGACATGGGAAATCACCATGTTAGCAAGACACACCACAAGGGCATTAATGGAGTGGTAATGTTTACGGTTACGGAAGGCTACCTCCTGTGCCTGTGGTGGTACCAAAGCCACATGTGTCCCATCAATGGCCCCAATTACATGAGGCATCCCTCCCAGGGCATAGAACTCACCCTTGACACCTGTCAACTGCTCACGAGTGGGAAAATGGATGAATTCATCCAGGTGCTCCAACATGGCTTCTAAAACATCATGCAGGACACGGCTGAACATTGTCTGGGACATGCCACCGATATCAGCTATGGTGAATTGGAAGGTACCGGTGACAAAAAAATGTAGGGATGCAATCACCTTCATCTTAGGGGTCAGAGCAGTAGGATACCTGTGTCGTGGTTGGAGGTGTCGTTCCAGCCGGGTGGTCAAGCTCTCAATCAACTCTTGCGAGAAGTGGTATCTTCGGATGCAGTCATGTTCACGCATGGCACCCAGGTCTGGCATTGGTCAGGGAAGAGGCGGTGCCCTGCAGAGATTTGGAAGGAATAACGATGAGCGAGTACATCACAACAACAATGTCAATGAAATGAGCACATGTTCAACAGCTAATACACATCTGCTAAATACAGAGTCTGGTCTGTGCAATACATCCAGCACACGTATGCCAGCAAGGTGATACTCCTATGAAGAGCCAGCTACAATAGTTTATTTGCAAGGTCGACGTGACATGCCATGAAACGAGCTGTGTGCCAGTGTAAGTGAACAGCCAGACACATTACAGGAGTGACAGACATCCACATATCTGCATTAGAAGGATGTAATCTCATACAGCCAGCAGGCGGGAAGCTAGACGCACAGGTCAGATGTCATTTAAAAAGGGCAGATCACACACCTTTCCATGAAGAGGTACATGTCAAATGCTGATAACCCAGACATTGAGACAACGCAGACATGTCCTCAGGTCGCAATACCACGTTCGATGCATGCAGACACATGTCACGTGGTATTGCACATGTGGCATGGTGTGCGTGATTGTGTGCCATGCACATATGCACACAGACACATGTTGGATGCTGCAACAGCAGATGGAGTTGATGGAACACCAACTGCAAGCTCATGGGAACACATGACACACACATGACATAGTCACATCGTGACACGCTGCTAGTCACATGTCAGGTGAAATTATCCGTGTACCTGCAATCAGGGGACAGTTGCGGGTGTTGGTGACTGTGGCATACCAGTGATGCAGTGCTTGACACGTTTGTACTACATGCACACATGTGCAAAGTGTGAAGGGGAAGTGTGCCACGTAGTGCCCCATCACACAAGACATGTGTAAACAGCTCATCACACATCTATTGTGCCACAACATGAGGAGACATGTGCCACATAACTGCCTGACACACCTAGGCCCTGCACATCAAGGACTGCACTGACAATGACTTGATGTACAGCCTTGTGCGAGTCTGACACCTCCATTCCTTTCGTTTGCGCCTCCTATCACCAGTGTAAGCTGTGAAACGCAGTTCACACGCTCTGAGGCCCGTACACGCATGAGTACGGCCTCTATCACTATAGTTGTGTTACCGTAGGCCATTGTGATAGGGGCCGTACTCACGCGTGTACGGGCCGTACACGTGTGATTACGGCCCGTACCCACGCTTGTACGGGCCGTACACACGTGAGTACGGCCCCTATCACTATAGTTGTGTTACCGTAGGCCATTGTGATAGGGGCCGTACTCACGTGTGTACAGCCCATACATGTGTGAGTACGGGCCGTACACGCACGTGTACAGGCCGTACACACGTGAGTACGGCCCCTATCACTATAGTTGTGTTACCGTAGGCCATTGTGATAGGGGTCGTACTCACGCATGTACGGCCCGTACACGCGTGAGTACTGCCCCTATCACTATGGCCTACGGTAACACAACTATAGTGATAGGGGCCGTACTCACGTGAGTACGGGCCGTACACGCACGTGTACGCACCATACACGCGTGAGTACGGCCCCTATCACTATAGTTGTGTTACCGTAGGCCATTGTGATAGAGGCCGTACTCACGCATGTACGGCCTGTACACGCATAAGTACGGGCCGTACACGCGCGTGTACGGGCCGTACACGCGTGAGTACGGCCCCTATCACTATAGTTGTGTTACCGTAGGCCATTGTGATAGGGGCCGTACTCACGTGTGTACGGCGCGTACATGCATGAGTACGGGGCGTACACGCGCATGTACGGCCCGTACACACGTGAGTACGGCCCCTATCACTATGGCCTACGGTAACATAACTATAGTGATAGGGGCCGTACTCACACTTCTATGGCCCGTACACGCATGAGTATGGGCCGTACACGCACGTGTACGGGCCGTACATGCATGTGTATGGGCCATACACGTGTGAGTACGGCCCCTATCACTATAGTTGTGTTACTGTAGGCCATTGTGATAGGGGCCGTACTCACGCGTGTACGGCCTGTACACGTGTGAGTACGGGCCGTACACGCGAGTGTACAGCCCGTACACGCGTGTGTACGGCCCCTATCACTATGGCCTACGGTAACACAACTATAGTGATAGGGGCCGTACCCACACGTGTACGGCCCGTACACGCGTGAGTACGGTCCGTATCACTGTAGTGATGGTACCCTAGGGGTACGTGTGAAACGCACCGTACCTGTGTGGAGATTTAAAAATTACAATGGGGACACATGAGGGACAAGTATTAGGGCATAAATGCTTGCTGACTGACTTGAGTTTCAAGTTCAAAACTTTACATCACGTGGTCTGGAAAAAGCAGTTGGCCACATTATACATTGTTGCAAAGTGGTTGTTGACTTGACATGATGCTGCAAATTCGAAAGATGCTAAGGCTGTCACTGGTGTATGTTTAAAGGGATTGGAGGAAACGTAGGATGCAAATGAGTCTGACCAATCACTCTGTACTCCTGTAAATGAAATAGGCCAGCAATGCAGATAAGGCAGGCAGAACCCATGAGAGGGCACTTGCCTGCACAACATGTCAGTCGATACCACTGCTGCTGTATTGTCTCCCTCTGGCATCATGTCAAGGACTGTGGAGAGGGCCCAGCCTTTCACCCAGGAGGAGAATGAGGCCCTGCTGGATGTGATCCTCCCACGGTACCCCATGCTGTATGGTCGACCAGGGGAGCAGGTGAGTGCTGACTCCACTACCTTTGCCTGTGCACCTTTTTTGTGTCTGTCACTTCTGGCATTGTGTCCAGGTGTGACAGACATGCAATGTTGTTTAGAGTGGGTCCCGGGGGGGGGGGGGGGTGGATGGCTCATGTCTCTCATACAGGGCTTGATGTAGTTCATGTGTGCACTCCTCACTTGCATTGTGCTTACTGTGACATTCACTGCATAGTGTATGGCACATTCAGCCTGGCTAATCCTCTTGGGCATTCTTGTTCTATTGTCCTGTGGTGATTCAGTGGTCACCCCGGTGTGATAGGTGACTGCACCCACAGATGTGTGTGAGTTGAGTGGAGCTGTGGTGAGAGTGGTGAGAGTGTCCAAATGATGTGTACGCCCCCTGGACATTGATGTGTGTGAATGTTCCTTGTCATGTGGGTGAGTGTCTATGTGGAGTGTTGCACCACAGCTGCATGGAGGAGGCAACTGCTCGACCCATCTGATGTGAGAAGGAAGCCGTGCTGTGTGTCTGACTTGCTGAGCTAGCCCCACACCTGTGACACCCCCCTGGCAAGTGGCACATGTGCAGAGTGAGCTTTGTATCCGCTGTTGACAATGGCAGGTGATTGATCTGTGCCTGTGTGTGTCTGTGTACTCTGCTGCGGTTTCGTCAGTGGCCTGGGGCATGTGACTGCTTTGCGGTGCTGGCCATCAGCCTTGTGTTGCTTGGGATGCACAGTGTGTGCCATGATCAGGAATTGGTTTGCACCCCTCATGCCACCTGTGTACTCACTATGCCATGTAGTGCATTGGTGCGTCCACAGTGGCAAATGTCCCTATGACTAAGGTGCTATTACTTGCCAGCATACTATGCCTTGTTCAACAAATCAAAGATGTTAAAATGTGTGTCTCTGTGACATGGTGCAGGTGTAGTGATGTTGTCCCACTTTGTCATCCTCACAGGTAACCGCCTACCATAAGGGGAAGATCTGGAAGGAGGCCGTCAAGGCCGTTCAATCGGTGGAGGGTCGCAGTCGGCGCCTGCCACAAGTGAGGAAGAGATGGCAGGACATCCGGTGCTGGACCCGGAGGATCGCCCGGGTCATGCTGAAGGAGGAGGCTCCACGCAAGCATGGCGGGCGCCGGCACCTGACCCACCAAATGAAGCGTGTCCTGGCGGTGGTCTTCCCTGACCTGGATAGGCGGATACAGGAGTTACAGCAGCAGGAAGGGGGTAGGTACATGTATGTTTGTTGTGTGTCGCCAGCTTTTGTTGCTGCTCAGTCGCCTGGAGACACTGCCAGGGTATATATGTGCAGTGCATATCCTGTTCCCCCAAGTCAACCTGTGCTGTTCTTCCTCCCTTCCCCTCCTTGACATGTGTTACCTCGTCTGTGTGTTATCACTATTGCACATGGTCATCTAGGCTGCCAGTTAATCAAGGTGCACATTGCTTTCAGCATCATGTGTGGGGGTGGTCTGCCTGTGCCCTGTCCTGTTCAGTCATTTGGGGTGCATAATTGTTGGCACTGATGCTGAGTCTCAACATAGGAGTGTGAGGTTTCAAAAGAACAGACTTGCAGCATGCATTACCAATGTTGTGGCCTCAGACATGATGTGCATGAGTGGGAGATATGCATAGTGCCGGGACGGTTGCTTCTGTTACAGTCAGCTCATTCCAGAACCATGGAGCAGTGTGCCCACTACAGTCCCCTGACACAGCCTGCCCTCCTAATCATGTGTGTCATCCAACACTGTGCACATTCACTGTGGGTTCAGCATGGCCCTGCCTCTGTGGCATTCTTCCGTGGCCTAGGTTGTATTTTTCACATGTGTGCTACATGTGTCCACTGGACAGGGATACACCAGTTTGCTTGTGCATACTCACACTGGGCAGTGCCTCTGTGGCTATTCACAACAATCCGTTGATGGTTGTTTGTGACAAATATGTTTTGCCAGCCCTACAAGGTGATGTTGTGTTAATGAAGCGAGTTTTCAAGCACAGTTATTGTAACCATGAATAAGAGGTGTCACTTCTTGATCGGTATCAGTCACATTGACTCAGGTATGGGTGGGTGTGTGCGGGAGGGGCGTACATGTTCAACCCTGATTTTTCATTGCCAGTTCTGAATTGTGTGTGATAATTCGCAGTACAGAAAGTCACCGTGCAGTGCCCCCATGATGTTGGCCAGTGCTTAATGTTTGTGCTTCGTAGCCTGTGTCAGTTTTTGACAATCATGTATCCTGCTTGTAAATATTTTGCACCTGTGTGTGGTTCAGATGCTACACAGTTGTGACTTTGTGTGCTGACATCTGTGGGTACATTCTGGCTTGCCATGAGGGTGTCCCCAGCTAGGCTTTTTTACAAAACAATTGCAGGTCCATTAGCTTATTCATTGTCCTGGGTGTGGACATGTGTGCCACTCCAGATGACAGTCAGTAGGTCATATGTGTAGCCAACTGTGTAATCAGGTGACGGATAGCCATGTGACAAATGACATTATTCAAGTTGTTACTCAGAGAAATTGTCCCTTGGCAATCACTACACCTGTCAACATGTCTCAATGTTTCATATGCTTGACCTTGTTGTTTTGTTGTGAAGGACAATAATTTGCCTGCATGACAGATGTCTCCCAAGGAAGTGCACAAGACACCACCTTTACACTTTCCTGGGACCTGCTGGCACATTTTAAAGCAAGGCACAGTTTGAACAATACTTGTTTAGAGTTCATACATATACATGTTCCCACAGTGTGGTTGCATTTGGGTTAGTCCTTGGTTGTTGCCGAAACCAACTTACGAGTGTCAAGTCATCCAGACCATGGTGGTGCCATGTATATGTACTTACTGATACCCCATTTCTGCCTAACAGTGGTTTATTTGAATGAGTCTGGCAGCTCAGACAATGACTGTGTACATGTAGTTTGGTGTGCACCTCCTTGTGTGACTTCTGTTATACAGACACATGTGTGTTCTGTTCACAAAGTGGCACATTCACACATTCTAGACATGTCCATTGTGTAAAGGGTTCTGATTCTCCAGGAATCACAATGTATTTCTTTGGGGTTTCCTAAGTACTCACAGGTCTCTGAGTGTGGGGACACCTTCTGCATTGGCATGTGGTATTTGGCCTTGGGTGCGACATTACTGTTGGGTTCACAGTGAAGAAGAGGTGGCATGTCTTCATAGTCTTGCTGTGCTCAACTGATCCCAGACACTAGCTTCTCAGGATCTTGGGATTTCAAGTTATTTGCTGTTGTGTCCTAATTTTCATTTTTTCCAAGTGGCATGGTGGGTCAACCAACTGGGGAGTGCAGGGCTTACATATGTGGGGAGTATTCTAGATGTTACTCATGATGCCTTTCCTGTTATGCACTGTTGCCTATTTTGTTTGGACTCATGTGTCAGATGTATACAGGTGACTGATTTTTTCCTGTCTCTTCACCTTACCCACAGCATCATTGGGGGACACCGAGGGAGACACCGGCACAGACGTGGAGGAGGGATCGAGCACTGGTGCCACCACTGCTGAGGAGTCGGCGGAATCTAGTGGCACGGAGAGCGAGGGGAGTGAGGCGGAGGACCTGCCCAGTACCAACACTGACTTCGAGGCTGATGGGTCCGAGGCTGAACTCCCTGAGGGGGCGGAGGCTGCTCCAACAGCTGGCAGCAGCACTCCATCTGTCACCGCCCCTCCATTCCCATCACCGCCCTCCCACTTGCTCGGGTCCCTTCTGTCCGTGCTAGGGGATCACATGTCTCCTTCGTGCCAGGCACCGCACCCCCTGCCCCTGTCCCCCCTGCTGCCCTCACTGCCGAGTCTGTGGACATTCAGCGGCAGTTGCAGGTTGGGCAGACATCGAGTCTGACTGTCCTCCATGGCCACACCAGACTGCTGACCCAGATGGTGTCGTACATGGAGGGCATGTCATCAGCAATGTCTGACCAACGAATGTTGCTGAGGTCCCTGGACTCGTCACTGACGGCAGAAGTGAGTCACCTGCAGCGCTGCGTCCCCCCCCTACCCCTGCACCATCCACAAGTCCCACACCCATGCCTGTCCCAAGCACACCAAGACATCCACACACACTTTTTGTTTAAAATATTTTTATTGCAGGAATCAGTAAATCGTTACATAATCGGCCAACATTATATCTCAAGCCCGATCAATGAGATACAACCCTCCGTCCCCCCACCGTAAGTTACTTACACAGCCATTCAGCCCACAACCCTAGGGTCGGGCGGCGAAATTCAATGGGGGCTCAGGAGGATGTCGAGGCTGGCCCGGAGGACCCGCTGTCCGTCATCTGCTTTTCCAAACAAGCCTATAAACCCAAAAGAACACCCCACTCTTAAAACCCCCAAACCCAGGAAAACCCTCCCCCCCCCCCCGCCATCAGCGCGCGGCACCAACCGCAACAGGATCTACAAGAGGACCCACGGGGAAAGCAATGGATCTGAAAAGTGCAATCGTCTATCGGGACTCGGGGCGAGCCTCTACCTCAAGTTCAGAGTCGCTGGGGGCGCAATAATCCCTAAGGACCTGCACTAACATCTCCCATTCCAGCGCTGCTTCCTGTGCCTTCTCATTACGCTGCCTCCAAGCTAGCTGGTATCTGAGCGTACTCTCCCCCGCCGCCCACTTCAAAAGTTCGCTGTGCCACCGGCTTCCCGTCGGACCAGCTCGTGCCTTCCAGTTCCTGGTCACCTCACGTTTAGCAAGGAGCAGCCCCAGATCAATGAACTTGCTAGATATTTTATTCTTGGGGGTATGAGGGAACCAGTGCAGGAGACCCACCGCCGCGTCAAGCGATAAGGATCTCCCCGTCGTCTCTTCCAGGGTCTTCCCCACTTCCTCCCAATAGGATGACAATCCCGGGCAGGCCCACAGCATATGGAGGAGGTCCGCCTCCTGGGCCGGGCACCTGGGGCATTCCGCCGAAGTCGTAGCGAAATATCGCCTGATTTTCACCGGGGTCAAATAGGCTCTATGGAGCACGTAGTAGTGTACCAATTGAAAACGGGCGTGGCGTGTGCCCTTCCAGGCCCTCCGCACTAGCTGGGCCCAGGTCGTCTCCGGGATCTCCCTGCCAATGTCCTCCTCCCAGCGGTTTCTCAAAGTGGTGAGGGGAGTCAGCCCCTCATTGATCAGTCTGCCGTAAAGGCAAGTGACCGCCTTTACCGTGCCCGCAGACATCATCACGTATTGGCATACCGGGGATAAAGGAGGTTCCTCCTGCCCGCGTCTCCAGTGCGCCTGGATCGCGCGAACAAGGGCCGAGTGCAGCAAAAAGTCGCCGCGGGGAATCCCGAAGCGCTCAATGAGCTCCTGGAAGGGCAAGAGCGACCCGTCCTCATATAGATCACCGATTAGCTGTAGACCGGCGTCCTCCCAGGTCGCCAGCCGCGACCAATCACCCCCATGGGGCAGAGCCGTTAGCATCCCCAGCGGTATTTCGGGCGCGTACGGTGTTCGCAGGTGGCCCCGGGCGTGAGCTCGGTTCCAGCACAGGCGGACCGTCCGCTCCTCCATTGACAAGTCCTGCAAGGCCAACCGTTGTCTCATCGCTATGAAGGAGAGAACATGCCTGGCCATGCCCGTTCCCCTCTTTTCTTCGGGGCCCCGGAACTCCCGGGCGATCTCCTGGGTGAAGGCCTGGAGCTGCGCCGCTAAATAATACTTTTCGAAGTCCGGCACCGCAAGCCCACCCTCCTCCTTCGGCCTCAGTAGGGTCTTGAGGGCCACCCGCCGGCGGCCCGAACCCCAAAGGAATCCGACTATCATGGATCGTAAAAGTCGAAACGTGGTCGGTGGGACCCAGATCGGTAGTGTCCGGAAATAATATAGCAACCGGGGGAGCGCCACCATTTTAAGCAAAGCAATCCGCCCCGCCACCGAGAGCGGTAGCGTGGCCCAAAAGCCCATACTGCCGCGAAGTGCTCGAATGCCCCGGGCAATGTTCCCATCCAGGAGGCCAGAAGGTTCATGATAGACATACACCCCTAGATACTTAAAGCAGTCGGGTTCCCATCTAATCTCCCTACTCAGAGTAGGGGTAGGGGTGCCACTGCGGACCGGGAAAAGACAGGTCTTAGTCCAATTCACTCGGAGGCCCGAGACCTCCCCAAACTCCGTGAGCGCCGTCGCAGCCCTATGTAGGGCAGCGAGCGGGTCTTCTAGGAAGAGCAACAGGTCGTCTGCATACAGTGAAATTTAATGCGGGCCCGAAGGAGTCCACAGGCCCGTGTAATGGGCTCCCGACCGGAGATGCAGCGCAAGAGGTTCCACCGCCAGCGCAAAGAGCAGTGGGGATAACGAGCATCCCTGCCTCGTGCCTCGTTCCACTGGATATTGTGAGGAAATCAGCGGTCCCGCCCGAACCCTGGCTGACGCCGAGGCGTACAGAACCCTGGTCCACCTGATGAAGCCCTCCCCGAGGCCGAACCTCCGCAATACAGTACAAAGGTAATCCCATTCCAGGCTATCAAAAGCCTTCTCTAAATCCACAGATAGGACAACCGGGCACGGGGCGTCCACAAGCGGTTCCCCTAGCAAGCGGAACAACCGGCGAATGTTCATGGTCGTGTTACGCCTGGGGATAAAGCCAGCCTGGTCCTCATGTACCAAGGAGCTCATGTGGCCGAGCAGCCTCGAGGCCAGGATGCTGCTTAGTATTTTATAATCCACCGTCAGCATCGATAAGGGACGGTAAGACCCCGGATCGGAGGAATCCCTTCCGGGCTTGAGGAGCGGGACCACCAATGCCTCACACATCGAGCCTGGGAGACGCCCAAGCCTCTTCGCCTCCCTGTATACTACCAACAATCTAGGGGCTAGGAGATCGGCATAGGCCGCATAGAACTCCACAGGAAGACCGTCCAGGCCCGGGGTCTTATTTCTCGCCATCTTTTTGATGGCGCTACGGATCTCTCCCAAGTCTATGTCGGACCCCAAGGCTTTCGCCACGTCCCGCTCCAGTGTTCGGATCTCTAGAGGCCGCAAGTAGTTATCGAGCAGGTCAGGGTCTCGGACCGAGCGACTGCGGTATAAGCGCTCGTAATATTGCCGGTAGCAACTCAGAATCGCAGGCTGGGTGTACACCTGGGTTCCGTCTGCCCTGTGCATGGACGTCGTCAGTGTGGACTGCCACATTGGGTTGGCCAGCCATGCCAACAGCGCGCTCGACCTGTCCCCCTCTGCGATGGACCGAACTGTATAGGCCTTATAGTCAAAACAGCGGAGCCGTTCGACCTCCGCCGCCACCGCCTCCTTCGCCTCCGCCGTGCGCGCCTGTAATTCGGGGCGCCCGGGGCGGCGTAACTCCAACTCGCGGAGTTTTCGATCCGCTGCCTCAAGGTCGGCGAGGATACTTCGCCTCACGCCGACCTGTTTAGAGATGCAGTACCCCCTCACCACCACCTTAAAAGCGTCCCACTCTAACGCTCTCGAGCTCGCGGTGCCACGGTTGGACGCAAAGTACTCTGTGATCGTATCACCTAGGTCCGCCTTGAAAACACTGTCCTCAAGGATCTCGGGCCGTAATTTCCAGGTGGGCACCGCCGGCACCCCGGGAAACCAGCCAAGGTCCAACAGGAGGGGGTTATGGTCAGAAATGGTCCTGGTCAGATATTCAGACCGGACCGCTGCTGAAACCAGTTCGGGCGAGCCAAGAAATCCGTCCAGTCGAACGTGCAATTCATGGAGGCTCGAGAAGTAGGAGTAGTCCCTGGTTGTGGGGTGTTGCGCCCTCCAAATATCCGTTAGACCCCAGTGAGTCTGCCAGTCCCGACGATCCCTAGCCAAGCGACGAACCGGAGAATCGGGGAGGGGTGGATGCGAGCGGTCAATGTCTACATCCACTACTGAGTTGAAATCTCCACCGAGCAGGAGGGGCCCGGAGAGGCAATGGGCCAACGAGCCCGATAACCTGGAAAGGAAGGCAGTCTGGTCTACATTAGGAGCGTACACACAGCAAACGTTTAGGTCTCTCCCTCCCAAAGTCCCCGAAATAGCCACATAGCGCCCCTCTGGATCTATCACTGTGTTCGTGACCTGGAAGGGAACCCCAGCCCTAACCCAGATCAGCGCCCCTCTGGCATACGCAGAGTACGAAGTGCAAAAGACCTGCCCCCTCCACCTACGCTGTAATGCCGCCCCTTCCGCCTTGTTCAGATGAGTCTCCTGCAGCAGCGCCATTTGTATTCCCCTACGCACTAAGTAAGCGTGGACCTTGTGACGCCTGGACATAGTGTGAAGCCCCCGTACGTTCCAAGTAACACATTTCAGATTAGCAACCTCAGCCATTGTCCCATATTGTTCTCGCAAAGTCTCCCCATCTGGGTCCCAACAATAACAGGACATCGATCCTCACAGCACTGATGGCGGCCATTTTCCCCAACCAAAACTTAACAACCCAAATATGAATCAACTCCCCATCCACCCTCCCCAGAACAGGACCCAAATAGCACCATCTAGTTCCCATCCAAACCATACTCTCCAACAACCCACTATACCCTACTAATCCTGCAGTCGCCACCGCAGGAAGGCCTTAAGGGCCAGGTGCAGGCCGGGCGGAGGCAGTGGGCCCTCGACGCTCAGGCCACCAGGACTAACACAAGCCCAAAACAGTGTCATAACTAAACCCCCTCGGGGCAAATCCAGGGCACCCCACCCTCCCTACCCCGGTAGTCAGCATCTCTTATCGACACCCGCCACCCCCTCGCCGGGCCCCCACCCAAAGTGAAGAAGCTCACCCCGTTACCCCTGTCCATCCAGAAGGTCCTCCACCGATTGCGGTGTGATCATCGGCGTATGGTCACTGTCAGGCACGGATTCCTCGGAGTCTGTTGGACCCCCCTCGTCATCAGGGACCGCTTCCTCCGCAATGGCAGCGTCCCGTGGACCAGACAGCGCTGATAGCACCTCTAGTACTCCCTTCCGCTCCGTCGATGTCTCTACAGTTGAGGGACCCCCCGAGCGGCCACGGCGACCCCGAATCTTCCTGGATCTCCGTCTCTGCTCCGGCTCCACCACCTGTCGAGGCGAAGAGCCGGATCCACCTTTCCCCGCTCTATATAGTTCGAGCCAGTGACAAACGTCCTCTGGGGTATCGAAGAACTGAGTTTTGTCATCGACAATTATGCGGAGCCTCGCAGGATAGAAGAGCGAGTATTGGATGCCCTCGCTCCGGAGCTCGCGCTTGACCGCCAGGAAGGAAAACCGTCTGCGTTGAGTTTCATAGGTGTAATCCGGGAAGATGTTCACCTGGCTGTTCGCCACTTTAAACGGCCCATTATGTCTGGCGACATTGAGGATGAGGTCTCTGTCCCTAAAGTGCAATAATCGCGCCACCACCGGTCGTGGGGCACGTCCCTGCTGCGGTGGCCGCGCCGGGACCCTATGGGCCCGCTCCAGGGTGTAGAAGGAGGATAGACCCTCCGGGGCCACCGTGTCTCGGAGCCAGGCCTCCAGATATGCCACCATGTCGCCATCCTCAATCTTTTCCGGCAGGCCCACCACGCGGATGTTGTTCCTCCTGTTACGGCCTTCCGCATCCTCCGCTCTCTGCTCCAAGACCGTAATCCGGGATAAGGCATCCTTCATATCCGCAGCCAAGGTCCGCTGTGCCGGCTCCAAGGTTTTCACCGAGCCCTCCACTTCCTTGACCCGGTCCGAAAGTTTGCCGTGGTCCGCTCTAAGGAGACCCAGGCTCGTTGCTACCTGGGCAATGTCCTGCTGGAGGGCCGAGCGCGTGGTCGCTATTGCCTCTAAGACTCGGTCAAATTGCTGCTGCAGTGGTGCACCGCCGGCATCCTCCGGGCCCCCGCGTTCCTCCTTGTCCTGGGTCTCCGAGTCCGAGACAGCTGGGGCAGTCCCCTTGGCTCCTCTAGGTTTCCCCATGTCGCCGGCCGCTCTCCGTGTGGGTCCCGGAGCAGACGTCTCCGAGTGCAGGCCCCGGCTATGACTCCCTCGGGTGCTAGGCCTCAGGTCGAATGCCGGAGATCTCCGTCTCCAGGGCCCGTTGGATCGTCTCAACCTTGGCTCACGCCACCAACACGGCGTCCGGGGGCACCGAGGAGGAGGCGGAGACAACCGTCGCCAAGTCGGGCAGGCCCGCACGGCCGACAGAGTCCCGGAGTGGATGTCACCAGCTCCACCGGACGATTCGCGGCCGCAAAAGGTTGCGCCTCCCATGGAAGTGGGTCGGCCAGGAGAAAGTGGCCAAGCGCGGCGTAGGGAGTGGGGCCACGGACGGGGCCTCCTGACGTCCCCGCGTGGGATCCGCTAGGGTGTGGGCCTCCGTTCATCCGAGTGCAATCCCCGTTAAAAGAGACCGCTCTGATCGACGTCCAGCTCCAACCCCCACCGGGAGCCGGCAGTGCAGGGGATGCACCGCCGTCAACGCCGTTCCTCCAGTCTAATGGATCCGGCCAGGGGGACAAAGAAGTCCGGGCGCCATGTTGGGTCGCACTGCGTAGTACCCCGGACTGCGATTTTCGCCGGTTCACCACTCGTGCCGATCACGCCAGGGGCCCCGGCAGGTTTCCGTCGGGCCGGTCCGCAAAATGCGGGGGCCGGGGTGCCCCGCAGCCACCGAATTACAGGATAATCACGGGCTCAGTCCCGGAGCCGAGCTCTCAGGCGACCATCACCATCGGCGCCCAAGCCACGCCCCAAGACATCCACACACACGCACCCCACCAGACACAAGCAGCACACCACCACGTAAGGGCAAGCGCACACCTCCTGACACGCACACTCAGGAGGAAGCAAGCACACCCACTGGGTCTGGGGCACACAGGCAGGCACGCAGCCACAGTCCTCGTCCACATGACTCACTCCCCAGTCCCTCCGACGTCACTCCCCTTGGCTCCCCTGCCCCAGAATCAGAGAAGGAGGCCTACCTCGCTGGGCTGGGCCTCAGCCCACTAGTTCACCTGGCCGCAAACGGTCGAGGCACTCCACGGGTATGGGAGTTAAGTCCCCCAGCCTGTCCACCACCTCCCCCAGTAGCGCTGCAGGCCATCCCACCGACCCCCCCCTCCTTGGGGCCTGTTGTTTCTCCGGGTGCAGGGGAGATACTTGAAGATCTGGCAGAAGTGTGCAGCGCTGAGCTCGCCTCCACCTTTGGCGCTGCCCCACCCCCTGGGGTGGAGTCGTCCGTCCCTGCACCCACCACACCTACCCTTCCCCCTCCTGTCCCTGCGGTGCCTGGTCCTTCCCCACATGATTCCCCCCCCAGTCACTGAACCAGAGGTTTAGTATGTGCAGGCAAGCTAGGGGAGACGCGTGGCTATGTGTCCCCCCCAAGGACTTCATATCTGGACTGGCCATTGGCCTTTGTACATAGTGTTCTTTACTACATCTTATTTTTTCATGCTGAATAAAGCATTTTCTTTTCCGTTTTGAAAAGTCTTGCATTTCATGTATTGAGGTTGATGCTGAGGCTCCAGGAGTTGGGGTTGTGGGAATGTGTTATGTTTCATGGAAATGTTGTAGTCTGCATCTCATGGGGTGGAACCTGGTATCTGTGTGCCCTCACAAGGTCTCTGCAAAGAATATTTGGTTGTGTCTGCTCTTTGTGTTTGGAGACATTGTCCCTAGGAGTGTTTCTTCCTCTGTGGCACCTGATATCTCCCCTGCAGAGGGTTACACAATTGTTGTGTTGCCCTGTGTCTACATTTCCTTTGTTGGTGATGGATCCCTTCAACTCTGGCCATGCCTGCTCAGCAATGTCTCCGGCTGCATCGTCTGTGCCATCCTTGGTACTCCCTGTACTTGTGTATAGAGTATTTTGCCATGCCTTCATGGAGAAATTGTCCCTTTTCCGCACAATGCATGTGTGTAATCCCAGCCTAGCACACATATGGTACTTGTTCTGCTGGGTATTTGAACACATGACTCACAATTGTGGGCATTGTATCTGTGGGAACTCCACCCTATTCCTTCCATGACAGACAACATCTTGGTGGCTGTCCCAGCACCTGTACATTCCTATCAGTCCTGGGATGTGCGTGACAGTGTGTGTTCCCTTTGTCTCTCTTAGCTTAGTAGGCATTGATATGACCATACAGTCTTGTGGCATGATCTCTGTGTGTGTATTGTGCTGCATCCGCCAGGGGTGGGTATGCATGTGTGATTTGTCCTCACACCCACATGTGGTGTGTCATGCAGTGGGGGAAAGACATCCATCCTCATGGGGGTGGGACACTGCTGTCAGTGATGTGTTGTTATGGCACTATCAACATAGTCCAAATATCGGGATGCGTACATACACCCATGGAATTGGGATCATCTGATAAGGATGGACACACCCCCATGTCTGTGTCCACTGCTGGGAGTGATAGGCACCCACCGCCATGTCTGTGTCCACTGCTGGGAGTGATAGGCACCCACCCCTCACATGTCTCTGTCCACTGCTGGGAGTGGTAGGCACCCACCCCCATGTCTCTGTCCACTGCTGGTATTCCTCTGCACCCACCCCCATGTCTGTGTCCACTGCTGGGAGTGAAAGGCACCCACCCCCATGTCTCTGTCCACTGCTGGGAGTGATAGGCACCCACCCCCATGTCTGTGTCCACTGCTGGGAGTGATAGGCACCCACCCCTCACATGTCTCTGTCCACTGCTGGTATTCCTCTGCACCCACCCCTCACATGGCTCTGTCCACTGCTGGGAGTGATAGGCACCCACCCCTCACATGTCTCTGTCCACTGATGGGAGTGATAGGCACCCACCCCCATGTCTCTGTCCACTGATGGGAGTGATAGCCACCCACCACTTACATGTCTCTGCCCACTGCTGGTATTCCTCTGCACCCACCCCTCACATTTCTCTGTCCACTGCTGGTATTCCTCTGCACCCACCCCTCACATGTCTCTGTCCACTGCTGGGAGTGATAGGCACCCACCTCCATGTCTCTGTCCACTGCTGGGAGTGATAGGCACCCACCCCTCACATGTCTCTGTCCACTGCTGGTATTCCTCTGCACCCACCCCTCACATGTCTCTGTCCACTGCTGGTATTACTCTGCACCCACCCCTCACATGTCTCTGTCCACTGCTGGTATTCCTCTGCACCCACCCCCATGTCGGTGTCCACTGCTGGGAGTGATAGGCACCCACCCCCATGTCTCTGTCCACTGCTGGGAGTGATAGGCACCCACCCCCATGTCTGTGTCCACTGCTGGGAGTGATAGGCACCCACCCCAATGTCTCTGTCCACTGCTTGGAGTGATAGGCACCCACCCCCATGTCTGTGTCCACTGCTGGGAGTGATAGGCACCCACCCCATGTCTGTGTCCACTGCTGGTATTCCTCTGCACCCACCCCCATGTCTGTGTCCACTGCTGGGAGTGATAGGCACCCACCGCCATGTCTGTGTCCACTGCTGGGAGTGATAGGCACCCACCCCTCACATGTCTCTGTCCACTGCTGGGAGTGATAGACACCCACCCCCATGTCTCTGTCCACTGCTGGTATTCCTCTGCACCCACCCCCATGTCTGTGTCCACTGCTGGGAGTGATAGGCACCCACCCCCATGTCTCTGTCCACTGCTGGGAGTGATAGGCACCCACCCCCATGTCTGTGTCCACTGCTGGGAGTGATAGGCACCCACCCCTCACATGTCTCTGTCCACTGCTGGGAGTGATAGGCACCCACCCCCATGTCTATGTCCACTGCTGGTATTCCTCTGCACCCACCCCCATGTCTGTGTCCACTGCTGGGAGTGATAGGCACCCACCCCCATGTCTGTGTCCACTGATGGGAGTGATAGGCACCCACCCCTCACATGTCTCTGTCCACTGCTGGGAGTGATAGGCACCCACCCCCATGTCTCTGTCCACTGCTGGTATTCCTCTGCACCCACCCCCATGTCGGTGTCCACTGCTGGGAGTGATAGGCACCCACCCCCATGTCTCTGTCCACTGCTGGGAGTGATAGGCACCCACCCCCATGTCTGTGTCCACTGCTGGGAGTGATAGGCACCCACCCCCATGTCTCTGTCCACTGCTGGGAGTGATAGGCACCCACCCCCATGTCTGTGTCCACTGCTGTGAGTGATAGGCACCCACCCCCATGTCTGTGTCCACTGCTGGTATTCCTCTGCACCCACCCCTCACATGTCTGTGTCCCCTGCTGGTATTCCTCTGCACCCACCCACTTGCTCCCTTGCTGTGGTATACTGCTGTCCTGGGCATACACCACCCCCAATTTACAGCTGATGTGCTGCACCAAGCGGTAGACCAACATTCGTGGTGTGTGTACACCTTGTATCCATCATGTAATGGGGCCGTAGGGGTACGGGTGGTACGGCCCGTACCCCTGCATTCATAGGGTGTGTACGAGTCGTACCACGCGTACCCCTACGTCACCTCTACAATGGTGGTACGGCCTGTACCCACGCTCTGAGGTGCGTTGGTACGTCCCGTACCACCATTCTAGTGGTGATGTAGGGGTGCGCGTGTACAGACCGTACCCACGCTCTGGGGGGCATGTGTACGGTCCGTACACGCGTACCCCTACATCACCACTGCAATGGTGGTACGGACCGTACCCACGCTCTGGGGGGCGTGGGTACGGTCCGTACATGTGTACCCCTACATCACCACTGCAATGGTGGTATGGACCATACCCACGCTCTGGGGGGCGTGGGTACGGTCCGTACATGTGTACCCCTACATCACCACTGCAATGGTGGTACGGACCGTACCCACGCTCTGGGGGGCGTGGGTATGGTCCGTACCACCATTGTAGTGGTGATGTAGGGGTACGCATGTACGGACCGTACCCACGCTCTGGGGGGCGTGGGTACGGTCTGTACCACCATTGTATTGGTGATGTAGGGGTACACGTGTACGGACTGTACCCACGCCCTGGGTGGCACAGGTACAGTCCGTACCACCATTGCAGTGGTGATGTAGGGGTACGTGTGTACGGACCGTACCCCTGCTCTGGGGGGCGTGGGTACGGTCCGTACACGCGTACCCCTACATCACCAATGCAATGGTGGTACTGACCGTACCCATGCTCTGGGGGGCGTGGGTACGGTCCGTACCACCATTGTAGTGATGATGTAGGGGTACGTGTGTACGGACTGTACCCACGCTCTGGGGGGGCGTGGGTAGGGTCCGTACACGCGTACCCCTACATCACCACTGCAATGGTGGTACGGACCATACCCACACTCTGAGGGGCGTGGGTACGTCCCGTACCACCATTGTGGTGGTGACGGGTACGCATCCACGTCCACTTCCGTTGTGGCGGGACGTGGGATGGGTGGACACGCCCCCCGAAGTGACCATACCATGGAGGTAATTAATGTACAGGATATATTTGTTTTTTGTGGGGTGTGGGTTATGTTTCCTGCCCCTTGCCCCCCCTTCCTTTGCCCCTGTGGGTTGTTCTGACCTTCTGCGGCGTCTGCGGCGGATTCTGTACACAAGGTCGTAGGCTATGAGGGCCGGTGTTAGAAGGCGACCTCAGAGGAGACAGGGAGCACCCTGAGACCTACCCTCGGGGTATCGTAGCCGGGCACTGGCGGGAGACTCCTCAGGGGAAGAGTCTCGTATCTAGGATCGTACTCACTGCACCACACGACAAAGAGACACCACACTGTATGTTCTTGGGAACAGATCTTTATCTAATCAGCTTCGTAGGATCTTTATGATCAACCAGGTGGATATTTACAAATAGAGCACGGGCTCAAAGAGTCTCGGTAGGGATGGGGGTAGCGGGACAGTCTTTGGGGATCCGGATCAATGCAGGGACGTACCCGGTGCACAGCTCACAATCCTCGAGCTGGGGGATACGCTGTGGTCATTTGGGTCCAGCCGGACCGAGGGAGTCTTTAGGAGCCACGAGTCACTCAGCAGGGCTCAAGCACAAGGTCGGTGGTCTTACGATCTTCAGTGGAGCCGCGAGTCACTCAGCAGGGCTCAAGCACAAGGTCGGAGGTCTTACGATCTTCAGGGGAGCCGCGAGTCACTCAGCAGGTCTCAAGCACAAGGTCGGAGGTCTTACGATCTTCAGGGGAGCCGCGAGTCACTCAGCAGGGCTCAAGCACAAGGTCAGAGGTCTTACGATCTTCAGGGGAGCCGCGACCACGTCAGCAGGGCTCTCGTCGTTCCAGAGTCGAATCTGCCGGATAGTACCAGAGCACCCCTTGTTATAGGTCAACCCCTCTGTGATGTCCGGAGTCTGTGTAGGCAGGGGTCTTAGCACCTGGGGGTCGCTTGTTGGAGCTTCCTGCCATGTCGTCCTTTGATCCTTTCAGGGCCGGGTCGGGAGGAGTCCCAGACACACAGCAGGCGTGGAGCCAGCCCTCAGGGAGGCCGGAGGGCCGATCGAAACCCATCTCCCAAGGGGAGGTCAGAGGTGCGATGGAAACTGCTCCTCCCTCTCTCACTCCGTGGGAGCGCGATGTCCTCCAGCCGGGGTGGCGCCTCTAGGCCTGGGTTGCGCTGGAGCCGGGCGGCAATTGTAGGTGCATGAAGTGGGCACGTGGGCTCTGTGGTGCTGGGAAGATGGAGGGCACGGACGGGGAAGTCCAGGTCGGGTGTGTGTGGGTTCTGGCGGGAAGGACCGGCTAGGCCGTGTACTCGGGGGCTGAATGAGGTGCACGGGTCAGGGTGTGTGGCTAGGGGTCAGGGGTGGCCATACCACAAGGCCGGGTCTAGCACGCGTCCCCCCAGCTGAAATCCGGAGAGAACTACCCATCCTCTTGGGGGTTCTCTTCGCTGAGGCGGAAGAACCGGGAGAGGCCGTCAGCGTTGGCGTGGTCAGTACCAGGGCGATGCTCTACGGTGGAATCCATCCCCTGGAGGGAGATTGACCACCGCAGTAGTTTGGGGTTTTCTCCTCGCATCTGCATGAGCCATCGCAAGGGGCGATGGTCAGTTTGGACTTTGAAATGGGTGCCGAACAGATAGGGTCGTAATTTCTTGAGGGCCCAGACTACGGCGAACGCCTCGCGCTCAATGGTGCTCCATTTCTGTTCTCTGGGTAACAGCCTTCGGCTGAGGAAGGCTAAGGCTGGTCTAGGCCTTAGTCATTCACCTGTGACAGGACTGCCCCAATGCCATGCTCGGAGGCATCAGTTTGTACCACAAACTCCTTGGAGTAGTCGGGGGCCTGGAGCACGGGGGCAGTACACATGGCCGCTTTCAGGGCATCGAACGCCTCCTGGCAGGCAGAGGTCCACTGCACTTTCTTGGGCTGTTTCTTGGACGTGAGTTCCGTGAGGGGACCGACAAGGCTGCCGTACCCCCGGATGAATCTCCGGCAGTAGCCGGTGAGGCCCAGAAAGGCTCGGACCTCCGTTTGGGTAGTGGGTGGTTCCCAGGCTAGGATGGCGTCGATCTTAGGCTGCAGAGGGGCGACGTGCCCGCTTCCGACCCGGTGCTCTAGGTAGACCACCGAACCTTGCCCAATCTGACACTTGCTGGCTTTTACTGTGAGGCCTGCCTGGCGCAGGGCCGTTAGCACCCTCCGGAGGTGCTCACTCCATTCGGAACTGAAAACCGCGATATCGTCTAGATATGGGGCGCTGAACTTTTCCAGCCCGGCCAGGACTCAATTTACCAGTCGCTGGAAGGTGGCCGGGGCATTTTTCATCCCGAAGGGCATCACGCGAAAGTGATAGTGCCCATCCGGGGTGGAGAAGGCGGACCGCTCCTTGCCTCCTTCTGTGAGCGCAATTTGCCAGTACCCGCAGGTTAGATCGAATGTGTTGAGGAAATGAGCAGACCCGAGACGGTCAATGAGCTCGTCTGCTCGGGGGATGGGGTGAGCGTCGGCTCGGGTGACTTCATTGAGTCCCCGGTAGTCCACACAGAATCAGAGTTCTGGGGCGACACCGGGGGCAGCTGCTTTCGGGACCAGTACCACGGGGCTGGCCCAGGGGCTGTCTGAGGGTTCGATCACCCCCAAGGTCAACATCTTCGAGACCTCGGCCTGAATGCAGGACCGGACTCGTTCAGGGACTCGGTAGGCTCGGTGCTTCACCGGCGGGCTGTCTCCGGTGTCCACGTCATGGACACACCAGTCGGTGGCTTGGGGGACAAGAGAGAATAAGTTGGGGAACTGCCCTAAGAGCTGGCTGCAGTCCTCGCGTTGCTGGGAAGTGAGGTATGGAGAGAGGTTCACGCCTTCCACGGAGCCATCCTTCTCCTTGGTAGGGGTGGGCGGAATTTGCGTTACGCAAATCTCCGCGAAACGGTAAAAAATCTCCGCGAACACGCAGAAATTCCGCGAACACGCGGAATTGCTTGTTCGCGATGCTTTTTTCCTGTTCACAATTGCTGTTTGCGTGCTCGGGGAGAAATATCTCGCGAACAAGCATTTTGAGATCGCGAACAAGCAAAAATTTCGCGAAATCGCGGAAAGCAGATTTTTTAGCAATTTCGCGTTCTCCGCGGAACGCGAAATTACGCAAATTACGCAAATTCCGCGAGCGGAACGGAATTTACCGCCCAGGCCTACTCCTTGGTACACAGTAGGTCAGGGAGGGGATCTGACTCCTCTTCGGCCCCGTCATCGGTGGCCAGTAGTAGACTCAGCTCCGTCCGCACGAAGTGAGGCTTGAGGCGGTTCACGTGAAGAGGGTCCCGAGGTGACTGGACGTTCACCAAGTACGTGACCTGGCTCTTCCGCTCAACGACTTTGAAGGGCCCGGTCCATTTATCCTGGAGGGCGCAAGGTTTCACTGGGGCCATGACCCAAACCTGCTGGCCCGGCTGGAACTCGACCAGAGTGGCATTCTGGTCATACCAGCGCCTCATTTCTTCCTGGCTCGCCTCCAGGTTGGCCTCGGCCAGTTCTCAAAACTTCCTAGTCTGGTTTCGTAGGGTCAGAACGTAGCGGAACACATCTCGGGGGGGGTCTCGGGGCGTCGCCTCCCACCCTTCCTTGACCAGGCTGAGGGGTCCCCGGACGGAATGCCCGTAGAGCAACTCAAACGGGCTGAACCCCAAGGATTTCTGGGGGACTTCCCGGTAGGCGAACAAAAGGCAGGGGAGCAGGACGTCCCACTTGCGCCGGAGGGGCTCTTCCAGGCCCGCGATCATCCCCTTGAGAGTCTGGTTAAACCGCTCTACTAGGCCATTTCCTTGGGGATGGTACGGGGTGGTGAACTTATAGGACACTCCACATTGTTGCCACAGGGACGTCATGTATTTGGAGATAAAGTTCATCCCGCGATCGCTCACGACCTCGCGGGGAAAACCCACATGGGAAAAGATCCCCATCAACGCCCGGCCCACCACGGGGGCTGTGATGGTGCGTAAGGGAATGGCCTCAGGGTATCGGGTGGCATGGTCCACTAGGACGAGGATGAAGCGGTGACCTTGTGAGGATGGGGGGTCCAGGGGCCCCACGATGTCGATCCCGACCCGTTCAAAAGGGGTACTGACGACAGGGAAGGGTTGGAGGGGAGCCTTGCGCTTTTCTCCACTTTTCCCACTAGCCTGGCACGTGGGACAGGACTTACAGTGGGTTTCTACATCTGCTTTCATTTTTGGCTAGTAAAAGTGAGTCACTAGGCGACTGTAGGTTTTGTCTTGGCCCAAGTGGCCTGCGAGGGGGACATCGTGGGCCAAGCCCAGGAGGAAGTCTCGGAAGCATAGGGGGTACCACCAGCACCCGGGCTGATCCTAGCTCCACCGACTTCTGCTCGCTGTACAAAAGGTCATTTTCCCAATATAACCGGTGTGTTCCAGATTGGTCGCCCGCGGCTTGGGCCCCTGCTTGCTGCCGGGGTCCGACCAGGGAAGGACAGGTAGCTTGCTCCTGGCAGAACTCCTCTTGGGAGGGGCCCCCCTCGTGGCGCCACTGGGCCAACTCGGGGAGATCGCCTAACTCTGCGGTCTGTGCGGGGTCGGAAGGTAGGGGTTTGTCGCTGGCGACAGATTCTCCTCGGGGGGAGATGTGGGGGACCTCATCTGGGACAATCCTGTCCTCGTTGGCAGGTGCGTCCTCGACTTCCCCAAGGGGGGGCAGTCGAGCCGCCATAGATCGGGTGGTGGAGCACACCCACTCGGGGAGACCCATCATCCCTAGGTGGGTCTTGCGCTCGACTTGCTTACAGGGGGAACTTTCCAGGTCATTCCCCAGGAGACAGTCGACCGGCTGGGAGGTTCTTACTGCTACTTTCAATTTACCAACCACTCCTCCCCATTCAAAAGGCACCAGGGCTACCTTACAGAGGCTCTCAGTGTTGTCAGCTGCAATTACAGGGCAAAATATATTGGGGAGGACCTGGTCTTCGTGGACTAAGTGGCTGAGGACACCGGTGATGCTCGCCCCGGTGTCACGAAGGGCCTCTACCTGTTGGCCATTGATCGTCACTAGCTGCCCGTATTTCTTCGTGTTGGAGGGCAGGAGGCTGCCAGGGACCATTTCTCTGTCTCCTAATGGTACTAAGGCCATGGCGGCGGGTTCCCACTCTACGGTCTCCTCAATCTCCTCCCCTAGGGCTACATTGGCTATCTGTCTGGCTGGTGGGGCTGTAGTGGGGATGCGCAGGGCCATGGGGCATTCGGGGTCATTGACGTAATGCCCGGGCTTCTGGCAACGGAAACAAGTGATGGTCACCCGGTGCCCCGTCTCACGGGTGGACCGGATACAGCTGGTGGGGGTGCCGGGAAGTGCGGAGGTTGGTTTTTCGGAGGACCGGACTGGGATTCTTTCTGCCCTCCCTGGTTCCTTCCCCCTCTCTGGCGGGGTGGTCCCTGACTGGCTCAGGGGTATTCTCCTACAGGGCCCCGGGAGACCCGGGTGTTGGTCCAGCGATCCGCCTCGACAGCCAGCTTCCTTTGGTCCGTAAGCTTGCTGTCGAGCAGATGCTGGCGTAGTTCCACAAAGCAGTTCACAGCCAGGTGTTCCCATAACATGAGGTCGGTTAGTTCGTCCAGGGTGGTTACTTTGCTGCCCTTAATCCACCCGTCTAATGCACGGCTGAAAAAGTTCACATACTCCACCCACGTGGTGCCAGGGATCTTCGTGCAGTCCCGGAACCGCTGGCGGTACATCTCCGGGGTGAGGCCGTACCTTGTGAGAAGGGCCTCCTTCATGTGGCTGTAGGAGGTCTGCATGGAGGATGGTAGGTCGAGCAGGGTGTCTCTCCCCTTGCTCAAAAATTGGCCCCACAACCCGGCCCCCCAATCCTTCTGCGGGACTCGGTGTGAGGTCATGGCGACCTCGTAGGCCTTGAACCATTGTTGGATGTCATCGTTTTTGTAATATTCCTTGACCACCTCTTTGGGGATGTGGACCTTCTGTTCCGCCAGGGGGGCCGCCCCTTGGTTATCCGGGGGTCGAGCTTCTTCGCTCCTGGCTTTGAGCTCGATTTCTTTCAAGCTGCGTTCATGCTCCAGTTGAAGTCTTCTTCCTTCGTGCTCCCGTTGGAGTTTCTTCTCTTCTAGTTCGCCTTGTACTCACATCTGTTCCACTGCTAGCTTCTTCTCAGATAATTTCAACTCGCCCTCGATTTTCAGTTTGGCCAGTTCGAGTTCGTGATTACGACTTCTCTCTCTGTCTGCGAGTTCTTCCGGGGATAGACCCCCGTCTGGTACGAAGCTTCGTACCTGGTTGCTGCTGCTTTCTCTTTGGGAGAGTCCAGCTTCGTCGTGGAGCTCCACCGCTCCTTCTGGGCGGGGGGCTCCGGATTCCACCCAAGCTTTCAGTGCCTTCTGCATATCTTCTTTGGTGTTGAGACCAGTGGTAGCGATTTTTAGTTCTTTGCAGAATTGCTTCAGTTCTTTGTGCGTGTACTCTTCCAGTTGTTCCGCCTGGAACACATTACTCGCGTTGGTTTCTGTGAGACTCATGGCGTTTTCTTCTGCCGTCTTTGCCGGTAGTGCGTCAGCCATTTACGGTACGATCTCTAGATTATGGGCCCGAATCCCGTCGCTTGCCACCAATGTTAGAAGGTGACCTCAGAGGAGACAGGGAGCACCCTGAGACCTACCCTCGGGGTATCGTAGCCGGGCACTGGCGGGAGACTCCTCAGGGGAAGAGTCTTGCATCTAGGATCGTACACACTGCACCACACGACAAAGAGACACCACACTGTATGTTCTTGGGAACAGATCTTTATCTAATCAGCTTCGTAGGATCTTTATGATCAACCAGGTGGATATTTACAAATAGAGCACGGGCTCAAAGTGTCTCGGTAGGGATAGGGGGTAGCGGGACAGTCTTTGGGGATCCGGATCAATGCAGGGACGTACCCGGTGCACAGCTCACAATCCTTGAGCTGGGGGATACGCTGTGGTCATTGGGGTCCAGCCGGACCGAGGGAGTCTTTAGGAGCCGCGAGTCACTCAGCAGGGCTCAAGCACAAGGTCGGAGGTCTTACGATCTTCAGGGGAGCCGCGAGTCACTCAGCAGGGCTCAAGCACAAGGTCGGAGGTCTTACGATCTTCAGGGGAGCCGCGAGTCACTCAGCAGGGCTCAAGCACAAGGTCGGAGGTCTTACGATCTTCAGGGGAGCCGCGAGTCACACAGCAGGGTTCAAGCACAAGGTCAGAGGTCTTACGATCTTCAGGGGAGCCGCGAGTCACTCAGCAGGGCTCAGGTATTCCAAGGTTGCAAGGGAGCCGCGACCACGTCAGCAGGGCTCTCGTCGTTCCAGAGTCGAATCTGCCAGATAGTCCAAGAGCACTCCTTGTTATAGGTCAACCCCTCTTTGATGTCCGGAGTCTGTGTAGGCAGGGGTCTTAGCACCTGGGGGTCGCTTGTTGGAGCTTCCTGCCATGTCGTCCTTTGATCCTTTCAGGGCCGGGTCGGGAGGAGTCCCAGAAACACAGCAGGTGTGAAGCCAGCCCTCAGGGAGGCCAGAGGGCCGATCAAAACCCATCTCCCAAGGGGAGGTCAGAGGTGCGATGGAAACTGCTCCTCCCTCTCTCACTCCGTGGGAGCGCGATGTCCTCCAGCCGGGGCGGCACCTCTAGGCCTGGGTTGCGCTGGAGCCGGGCGGCCATTGTAGGTGCATGAAGTGGGCACGTGGGCTCTGTGGTGCTGGGAAGATGAAGGGCACGGACGGGGAAGTCCGGGTCGGGTGTGTGTGGGTTCTGGCGGGAAGGACCGGCTAGGCCGTGTACTCGGGGGCTGAATGAGGTGCACGGGTCAGGGTGTGTGCCTAGGGGTCAGGGGTGGCCATGCCACAAGGCCGGGTCTAACAGTCGGGATGACGCATAGGATGGGGTCCATGGCTGTCCGTCGCGTACCGGTGCTCCTTGTTCGCGTCGTCCTCAATTTCCCGGGAGTTTTTTGGCTGCCGTAAAATATTATCCGTGCGGAGTGACGTAGGCACGGATCGTACTTGCTGGTTCGTAAAACGCTGCCTGACTCCGTCCGGACGTCACGTACGCGGTGTCCCGGATCAGAATTGTGGGTATTTTTTTGTGGGTCTGTCTTTTGTACGACTTGTACGGAAATTGTATTTCTGTACGAATCTTACTTGTGGGTTTGTAAGGTGTTTTACCCGGGGACGAGTCAGACGGAGAATACGCTCCGTATGACCATTCGTACCCGGCTTTTACAGGATCGGAATTGGCACCATAATATTTAATCATATTTAATTCACAATTAATGATTGATCAACACCAAATTATTTTTCATAACCAAAATTTTATAATTTAAAATATTTACCAATTCATAATTAATGTCCAATTAATTAATTATCAACACCCAACAAAAAATTTAATAATTACCTGATTAGATTTCAATTACTTCCAAGACTATTCCCCTATAAATGCACAACACACTCCAATAATAAAATAACACACTTAACATAATTATCAATAAATCAATTAAAAAAAACTAATTACCAATTAATAAAAATTAATTACCAATTAATAATTAATTAACAATAATGTAATTATCAATACCAATAAATGAAAATAAATTATTACTTAATTACAATTAAATTACTTGCCACCCTATTCCCCTATAAACCCACAACCCGCTACAGAACTTAAACGCATAAATTAATTAAAATTAATTTATAATTCCTAAAAATGTATAATTAGTTTCATATAATTAAATTACTTCCCACCCTATTGCCCTATAAACCCACAACCCGCTACAGTACTAAAACACAAAAGTGACTTAAAAAAACATTATTAACATATAAAAATTGTATACATATATTTTAAAACCAGTAAAACACTTAACAAAAAACATATAACACATGCATATTAAATACATAATAAAATACATAACAATAATATAAATATCGATATTAGTAACATCGATATATTTGATATCGATATTACTAACTTCGATATTACTAACATCGATATAAAAATACTTACCTTAGGGTCGATATTCTGTCCATAGATAGTATTGACATCGATATTCTGTCCCTTCGATATTTAAAACTCGATATTAGTGTAGGTCGATATTTTATTTTTGATATTTTGACTGCTCACCTTGATGTACAGCCGTGCACGAGTCTGACACCTCCATTCCTTTCGTGTGCACCTCCTATCACCAGTGTAAGCTTTGAAACGCCCCGTACACACGCTCTGAGGGTGTGTGAACGGTCCGTATCATTATATTGGTGTTGCCGCAGGAGTACGGGTGTGTGTACGGACCGTACACGTGTACGACCAGTGTGTACACGTACATGTACACACTGGTAGTACACGTACGTGTACACACTGGTAGTACACGTAGGTGTACACACTGGTCGTACACGTATGTGTACGACCGTAGTACACGTAGGTGTACACACTGGTCGTACACGTACGTGTACGACCAGTGTGTACACCTACGTGAACTACCAGTGTGTACACGTACGTGTACGACCGTAGTACACGTACGTGTACACACTGGTCGTACACATTCGTGTCAAACGCACTGTGCAACTGGTGCCGTAGGGGTACGTGTGAAACGCACCGTACCTGTGTGTGGATTTCTAAATTACATAGGGACACATGAGGGACAAGTATTAGGCCCTAAATGCATGCTGGTTGTCAGGGTTACTGAGTTTCCAGTTCAAATGTTTCCATCAGGTGGCCTGTAAAAGTCAGTTGGCAACTAAATACAATGTTGCAAAGTGGATGTTGACTTCACATGATGCTCAAATTTTGAACCATGCAAAGGCACTCACTGGTGTATGTTTAACCTCTTCAGCGCGGCGCGGATTTCCGGGCCACGCTGAAGATTCCGTGCGCGGGCGGGGCCATGACGGAACGGTTCCGTCATGCGCACAGCGCAACCGACGTGCATGACGGAACCGTTCCGTCATGCGCGTCGAAGGGGTTAAAGGGATTGGAGGAAACATAGGATGCAAATGAGTCTGACCAATCACTCTGTACTCCTGTAAATGAAACAGCCCAGCAAGGCAGATATAAGTCAGCCAGAACCCATGAGAGGGCACTTGCCTGCACAAGCTTTCAGTCGACACTACTGCTGCTGCCTGTGCTTCCTCTGCCACCATGTCAAGGTCTGTGGAGAGGGTCACACAAGAGGAGAATGAGGCATTGCTAGATGGCATCCTCCCACAGTACCCCAGCCTGTATAGGAGGCCAGGGGAGCAGATGAGTGCTGACTCCACTACCTTTGACTGTGCACCTTTTTTGTGACTGTCACTTCTGGCATCTTGTCCAGGTGTGACAGACATGCAATGTTGTTTAGAGTGGGTCCCAGGGGTCGGAATGGCTTATGTCTCTCATGCAGAGCATGATGTAGTTCATGTGTGTACTCCTCACTTGCATTGTGCTTACTGTGACATTCACTGCATAGTGCATGGCACATTCAGCCTGCCCAATCCTTTGGGCCATTTTTGTTCTATAGTCCTGAGTTGATTCAGTGGCCCCCCCGGTGTGACAGGTGACTGTACCCACAGATGTGTGTGAGTTGAGTGGAGCTGTGGTGAGAGTGGTGAGAGTGTCCAAATGATGTGTACGCCCCCTGAACATTGATGTGTGTGAATGTTCCTTGCCATGTGGGTGAGTGTCTATGTGAAGTGTTGCACCACAGCTGCATGGAGGAGGCAACAGCTCTACCCATCTGATGTGAGAAGTAAGCCGTGCTGTGTGTCTGACTTGCTGAGCTAGCCCCACACCTGTGACACCCCATAGGCAAGTGGCGCATGTGCAGAGTGAGGTTTGTATCCGCTGTTGCCAATGGCATGTGATTGATCTGTGCCTGTGTGTGTCTGTGTACTCTGCTGAGGTTGCGTCAGTGGCCTGGGGCATGTGACTGCTTGGAGGTGCTGTCCATCAGCCTGGTGTTGCATGTGATGCACAGTGTGTGCCATGATCAGGGAGTGTGTTGCACCCCTCATGCCACCTGTGTACTTTCAATGCCATGTAGTGCATTGGGGCTTCCACAGAGGCTAATGTCCCTATGACAAAGGTGCTATTTGTTGCCAGCATACTATGCCCTGTTCAACATATCAAAGATGTTCAAATGTGTGTCTCTGTGACATGGAGCAGGTGTAGTGATGTAGTCTCACTTTGTCATCCTCACAGGTAACTGCCTACGAAAAGGGGAAGATCTGGAAGCAGGCCGTCAGGGCCGTGAGATCGGTGGAGGGTCGCAGTCGGCGCCTAGCCCAAGTGAGGAAACGCTGGCAGGACATCCGGTGCTGGACCCGGAGGATCGCCTGGGTCCAGCTGAAGGACTCACCTCCACGCAAGCATGGCGGGCGCTGACGCCTGACCCACCAGATGAAGCGTGTCCTGGCGGTGGTCTTCCCTGACTTGGATAGGCGGTTACAGGAGTTGCAGCAGCAGGAAGGGGGTAGGTACATGTGTGTTTGTTGTGTGTCACCAGCTTTTGGAAGTGCTCAGTCGCCTGCATAAACTGCGAGGGTTAATATGTGCAGTGCATATCCTGTTCCCCAAGTCAACCGGTGCAGTTCTTCCACCCTTCCCCTCCTTGACATGTGTTCCCTGGTCAGTGTGTAATCACTATTGCACATGGTCATCTAGGCTGCCAGTTAATCCAAGTGCACATTGCTTTCTGCATCATGTGGGGGGGGGGGGTCTGAGACATGTGTTGTTACCTTGCCTGTGCCCTGTCCTGTTCAGTCATTTTGGGGTCCATATTAGTTGGCACTGATGCAGAGTCTCAACATTGGAGTGTGAGTTTTCAAATGAACAGACTTGCAGCATGCATGACCGATGTTGTGGCCTCAGACATGATGTGCATGAGTGGGAGATATGCATAGTGCCGGGACGGTTGCTCATGTTACAGTCAGATCATTCCAGGACCATGGAGCAGTGTGCCCACTACAGTCCCCTAAGACACCCTTGCCTCGAAATCATGTGTGTCATCCAACACTGTGCCCATTCTCTGTGTGTTCAGCATAGGTTGGCCTCTGTGGCATTGTTCCCTGGCCTCATTTGTATTTATCTAAAGTGTGCTACATGTGCCCATTGTACAGGCTGACCCCATTTGGCTTGTGCATCCTCATACTGGGCAGTGCCTGTGTGTCTATGTACAACTATCTGTTGATGGTTGTTTGTCACAAATATGTGTTGGCAGCCTCACGAGGTGATGTGGAGTACATTTAGGAATTCTTGATGCACATTTTAGTAAACCCATATTAAGAGGTGTAACTTCTTGATCTGTCTCAATCACATTGTCTCAGGTATGGGGGGGTTTGTGCGGGCAAGGCCTACATGTCCAAACCTTATGTCTCCTTGCCAGGTCTGACCTGTGTGTGATAATTGTCTGCACAGACACTCAACATGCAGTGACCCAGTCATGTTGTGCAGGGTTTAATGTTTGTGCTTTGCAGCATGTGTCAAAAGTTAAAATACATGGTTCATGCTCATCCAATTTTGCCACCAGTGTGTGGTCGAGATGCTACGTAGTTTGGTCTGTGTGTGCTGACATCTGTGTGGACATTCTTGGTTCCCATGAGGGTGTCTCCTCAGTGCAAGTGCTCCTTATCCTGACACAATTGCAGGCACATTAGCTAATGCATTGTCCTGTGTTTGGACATGTGTGCCACTCCACATGACAGGCAGTGGGTCAGATGTGTTGCCAACTGTGTAATCATGGTACGGATGGCCATGTGACAGGTGGCATGATTCAAGTTGTTAGTCAAGAAGTATTGTACCTTGGCACTCACTACACTTGTCAACATGTCTCAATTTTTCATATGCTTGACTTTGATGTTTTGTTGTGAAGGACAATAATGTGCCTGCATGACAGATGTCTCCCAAGGAAGTGCAAAAGAAAGTACCTTTACACTTTCCGGGGACACGCTGGCACATTTTAAAGAAAGGCACAGTTCGATTACCACTTGTTTTCTGATTATACATATCCATGTTCCCACAGTGTGTTTGCATTTGGGTAAGTCCTTGGTTGTTGCTGATGCCAACTTACGGGTGTCAAGTCATCCAGACCACCGTGGTGCCATGTATATGTACTTACTGATACCCCATTTCTTCTTTACAGTGGCTCATTTGAATTCGGCTGGCAGCTCATACAATGACTGTGTAAATGTAGTTTTGTGTGCACCTCCTTGTGTGACTTCTGTTATACAGGCAAATGTGTGTTCTGTTCACAAAGTGGCACATTCACACATTCTAAACATGTACATTGTGTAAAGTGTTGTGAGTCCCAAGGGATCACAATGTTTTTCGTTTGGGTTTCCAAAGTACTCACAGGTCTCTGAGTGTGGGGACACATTCAGCATTGAGGTCTGTTATTTGGCCTTGGGTGCACCAATACTGTTTCGTTCACAGTGAACAAGAGGTGGCATGCCTTCATAGTCTTGCTGTGCTCAACTGTTCCCAGACACTAGCTTCTCAGTATAATTCGATATCAAGTTATTTGCTGTTGTGTCATAATCTCCATTGTTTCCAAGTGGCATGGTGGGTCAACCAACTGGAGAGTGCAGGGTTACATATGTGCGGAGTATTCGAGATGTTACTCACGATGCATTTCCTGATATGCACTGTGACATATTTTGTTTGGACTCATGTGTCAGATGTATACAGGTGACTGATTATTTTCTGTATCTTCACCTTGCCCACAGCATCATCGGAGGACACCGAGGGAGACACCTGCACATACCTGGAGGAGGGATCCAGCACCGCTGCCAACACTTCTGGCGAGTCCGCGGGAGCAAGTGGCACGGAGGGCGAGGGGAGTCAGGCGGAGGACCTGTCTAGTGGCAACACTGACTACGATGCTGACGGGTCCAAGGCTGAACTCCTCGAGGGGGCGGAGGCTTCTACAACACCTGGCAGCAGCACTACATCTGTCACCGCCCTCTCCATTCCCATCACCGCCCTCCCAGTTGCTCCGGTCCCTTCTGTCCGTGCAAGGCACCACTGTGTCTCCTTCGTGCCAGGCACCGCACTCCCTGCCCCTGTACCCCCTGCTGCCCTCACTGCAGAGTCTGTGGACATTCTGCGGCAGTTGCAGGTTGGCCAGTCATCGATGCTGAATGTCCTCCATGGCCACACCAGACTGATGACACAGATGGTGTCGTACATGGAGGGCATGTCATCAGCGATATCTGACCAACGGATGTTGCTGAGGTCCATGGACTCTTCACTGACGGCAGCAGTGAGTCTCCTGCAGTACTTCGTCCCCCCCTACCCCAGCACCATCCACATTTCCCACTCACATGCCTGTCCCAAGCACACCCAGACATTCCCAGGCATGCACCCCACCAGACACAGGCAGCACACCACCACGTAAGGGCAAGCACACACCTCCTTGCACGCACACTCAGGGGGATGAAGGCACACCCACAGGGTCTGGGGCACACAGGCATACACGCAGCCACTGTCCGAGTCCGCATGCCGCACTACCCAGTCCCTCCAACGGCACTCCCCTCGGCTCCCCTACCACACAATCTGGCAAGGAGGCCTACTTGGCTGTGCTGGGCCTCAGCCCCTCTGGCTCACCAGCCCGCATACGGGAACAGCACTCCACGGGTAGAGGAGTTGAGTCCCCCCGTCCCTCCCCTCCCCCAGTAGCGCTGCACCCCGTCCCTCCGACCCCCCCCTCCTTTGAGCCTGTGGTTTCTTCGGGTGCAGGGGATACGCTGGACGACCTGGCAGCAGTGTGCAGCGCCGAGCTGACCTCCACATTTGGCGCTGCCCCACCCCCTGTGGTGGAGGCGTCCGTCCCTGCACCCACCACACCTACCCTTACACCTCCTGTCCCTGCGGTGCCTGGTCCTTCCCCACATGATGCCCTCCCCCCAGTCGACGAACATGAGGGTTCTAATGTGCAGGCAAGCTAAGGGATACGCGTGGCCATGTGTCCCCCCCAAGGACTTCTGATCTGGACTGGCCATGTTCCTTTGTAAATAGTGTCCTTTTATAATTTTGCTTTTAATGCTGAATAAAGCATTTTCTTTTCACTTTGAACACTATTGCATTTCAGGTATTGATGTGGGTGCTGATGCTACAGGAGTTGGGGTTGTGGTGATGTGTTATGTTTCAGGGAAATGTTGTAGTCTGATGCTCATGGGGTGGACCATGGTATCTGTGTGCCATCACAAGGTCTCTGCAAAGAATCTTTGGTCGTGTGTGCTATTTGTCTTTGGAGACATTGTCCCAAGGAGTGTTCCTACCTCTGTGGCACCTGACATCTTCCCTGCAGGGAGTTGCACAATTCTTGTGCTGACCTCTGTCTACATTTCCTTTGTTGGGGACGGATCCCTTCAACTATGGCCATTCCTGCTCAGCAATGTCTCCAGCTGCATCGTCTGTGCCATCCTTGCTAGTCACTGTACTTGTGTATTGAGTATGTTGTAATGCCTTAATGGCAAAATTCTCCATTTTCCGCACTATGCATGTGTGTTATCCCAGCCTAGCACACAATTGGTACTTGTTCTGCAGGGTATTTGGGCACCTGACTGACAATTGTGGGCATTGTATCTGTGGGAACTCCACCCTATTCCTTCCATGAGAGGCATCATCTTGGTGGCTGTCCCAGCACCTGTACATTCCTATCAGTCCTGGGATGTGCGTGACAGTGTGTGTTCCCTTTGGCTCTCTTAGTTTAGTCGGCATTGACATGACTTAACAGTCTTGTGGCATGATCTCTGTGTGTGTTTTATGCTGCATCCGCCAGGGGTGGGTATGCATGTGTCATTTGTCCTCACACCCACATGTGGTGTGTCATGCAGTGTGGGAAAGACATCCATCTGCATGGGAGTGGGACACTGCTGTCAGTGATGTGTTGTTATGACACTATCAACATAGTCGAACATTAGGGATGCGTACATACACCCATGGAGTTGTGGTCATCTGATCATGATGTACACACCCCCATGTCTCTGTCCACTGCTGGTATTCCTCTGCATTCACCCCTCACATGTCTCTGTCCACTGCTGGTATTCCTCTGCACCCACCCCTCACATGTCTCTGTCCACTGCTGGTATTCCTCTGCACCCACCCCTCACATGTCTCTGTCCACTGCTGGTATTCCTCTGCATCCACCCCTCACATGTCTCTGTCCATTGCTGGTGTTCCTCTGCACCCATCCCTCGCATGTCTCTGTCCACTGCTGGGAGTGATAGGCATCCACCCCCATGTCTCTGTCCACTGCTGGGAGTGATGGGCACCCACCCCTCACATGTCTCTGTCCACTGCTGGTATTCCTCTGCACCCACCCCTCACGTCTCTGTCCACTGCTGGTATTCCTCTGCACCCACCCCTCACATGTCTCTGTCCACTGCTGGTATTCCTCTGCACCCACCCCTCACATGTCTCTGTCCACTGCTGGTATTCCTCTGCACCCACCCCTCACATGTCTCTGTCCACTGCTGGGAGTGATAGGCACCCACCCCTCACATGTCTCTGTCCACTGCTGGGAGTGATAGGCACCCACCCCTCACATGTCTCTGTCCACTGCTGGTATTCCTCTGCACCCACCCCTCACATGTCTCTGTCCACTGCTGGTATTACTCTGCACCCACCCCTCACATGTCTCTGTCCACTGCTGGGAGTGATAGGCACCCACCCCTCACATGTCTCTGTCCACTCCTGGTATTCCTCTGGACCCACCCCTCACATGGCTCTGTCCACTGCTGGGAGTGATAGGCACCCACCCCTCACATGTCTCTGTCCACTGATGGGAGTGATAGGCACCCACCCCCATGTCTCTGTCCACTGATGGGAGTGATAGCCACCCACCACTTACATGTCTCTGTCCACTGCTGGTATTCCTCTGCACCCACCCCTCACATGTCTCTGTCCACTGCTGGTATTCCTCTGCACCCACCCCTCACATGTCTCTGTCCACTGCTGGGAGTGATAGGCACCCACCTCCATGTCTCTGTCCACTGCTGGGAGTGATAGGCACCCACTCCTCACATGTCTCTGTCCACTGCTGGTATTCCTCTGCACCCACCCCTCACATGTCTCTGTCCACTGCTGGTATTCCTCTGCACCCACCCCTCACATGTCTCTGTCCACTGCTGGTATTCCTCTACACCCACCCCTCACATGTCTCTGTCCACTGCTGGGAGTGATAGGCACCCACCCCTCACATGTCTCTGTCCACTGCTGGGAGTGATAGGCACCCACCCCCATGTCTCTGTCCACTGCTGGGAGTGATAGGCACCCACCCCTCACATGTCTCTGTCCACTGCTGGTATTCCTCTGCACCCACCCCTCACATGTCTCTGTCCACTGCTGGGAGTGATAGGCACCCACCCCCATGTCTCTGTCCACTGCTGGGAGTGATAGGCACCCACCCCTTACATGTCTCTGTCCACTGCTGGTATTCCTCTGCACCAACCCCTCACATGTCTCTGTCCACTGCTGGTATTCCTCTGCACCCACCCCTCACATGTCTCTGTCCACTGCTGGTATTCCTCTGCACCCACCCCTCACATGTCTCTGTCCACTGCTGGGAGTGATAGGCACCAACACCTCACATGTCTTTGTCCACTGTTGGGACTCCTAGGCAGACACCCACCCACCCACCCACCCGCACCCTTGGTGCAGTACACTGCTGTCCTGGCCATGAACACACCCCAATATACTGGTTATATGCTGCACCAGGCCCTAAGCCAACATTCGTGGCGTGTGTACGCCTTGTATCACAAATGTACTGGTGCCCTAGGGGTACGGGTGATGCGGTCCGTACCCCCGCATTCATAGGTTGGATACGGTCCGTACCACGCGTACCCCTACATCACCACTACAATGGTGGTACAGGCCGTACCCACGCCCTCAGAGCGTGGGCACGGCCCGTACCAGCATTGTAGTGGTGATGTAGGTGTACATGTGGTACGGGCCATACACACACTTTGATGGTGTGGGTACGGCCTGTACCACCATTGTAGTGGTGATGTAGGGGTACGCGTGGTACGGGCCGTACACACGCTTTGATGGTGTGGGTACGGCCCGTACTACCATTGTAGTGGTGATGTAGGGGTACGCGTGGTACGGGCCGTACACATGCTTTGATGGCGTGGGTATGGCCCCTACCACCATTGTAGTGGTGATGTAGGTGTACGCGCCGTACCCACGCCCTCAGAGCGTGTGTACGGCCCATACCACGCGTACCCCTACATCACCACTACAATGGTGGGACGGGCCGTACCCACGCCCTCAAAGCGTGGGTACGGCCTGTATCACCATTGTAGTGGTGATGTAGGTGTACGTGCCATACCCACGCCCTCAGAGCGTGTGTACGGCCTGTACCACGCGTACCCCTACATCACCACTACAATGGTGGTACGGGCCGTACCCACGCCCTCAGAGCGTGTGTACGGCCCGTACCACACGTACCCCTACATCACCACTACAATGGTGGTACAGGCCGTACCCACGCCATCAAAGCGTGGATATGGCCCTTACCACCATTGTAGTGGTGATGTAGGTGTACGCGCCGTACCCACGCCCTCAGAGCATGTGTACGGCCCATACCACGCATCCCCCTACATCACCACTACAATGGTGGTACGGGCCGTACCCACGCCCTCAGAGCATGTGTACGGCCCGTACCATGCGTACCCCTACATAACCACTACAATGGTGGTACGGGCTGTACCCACGCCCTCAGAGCGTGTGTATGGCCTGGACCACGCGTACCCCTACATCACCACTGCAATGGTGGTACAGGCCGTACCCACGCTCTGAGGGAGTGTGTAAGGCCCGTACCACGCGTACCCCTACATCACCACTACAATGGTGGTACGGCCCGTACCCACGCCCTCAGAGCTTGTGTACGGCCCGTACCACGCGTACCCCTACATCACCACTACAATGGTGGTATGGGCTGTACTCACGCCCTCAGAGCATGTGTATGGCCCATACCACGCGTACCCCTACATCACCACTACAATGGTGGTACGGGCCGTACCCACGCCCTCAGAGCGTGTGTACGGCCCGTACCACACGTACCCCTACATCACCACTGCAATGGTGGTAAGGGCCGTACCCACGCTTTGAGGGCGTGGGTACGGCCCATACCACCATTGTAGTGGTGATGTAGGGGTACGCATGGTACGGGCCGTACACACGCTCTGAGGGTGTGGGTACGGCCCGTACCACCATTGTAGTGGTGACGGGTACGCGTACGCGGGGATTGGTGGACACGCCCCCCGAAGTGACCAGACCCTGGAGGTAATGTATGGACAGTATATGTTATTTTTTAAATTAGGTAGAGGTTATGTTTCCTGCCTCTCGCCCCCGCTTTGCCCCTGGGTGTTGTGCTGACCTTCTGCAGCGTGCGCGGCGGATTCGGTGCACCAGGTCGTAGGCTAAGAGGGCCGGGATGACACGTAGGATGGGGTCCATGGCTGTCCGTCGCGTACCGCTGCTCCTTCTTCGCGTCGTCCTCAATTTCCCGGGAGTTTTTGGCTGCCATAAAATAATTGCCATGCGGAGTGACGTAGGCACGAATCGTTCTTGCTGGTCTGTAAAACGCTGCCTGACTCCGTCCAGACGTCACGTAGGTGATGTCCCGTATCGGAATTGTGGGTATTTTTTCACCGCGTGTAGTTTTTTACAAATCGTACGGAAAAGGTATTTCTGTACGAATCGCACTTGCTGCTTTGTAAGGAGGATTTCCCGGGTACGAGTCGTATGGAGAATACGCTACAGGATCGGAATCGGCACCTTAATGCTATAACATCCTAATTTAATAAATATTAATAAGTAAAAATTAAATTACTTCCCACTCTATTCCCCTATAAACACACAACCCGCTTCGGAACCAAAATGGCAAAATTCAAATAAAAATTATAATAATAACTACTAAAGATAATAAATACATTTTATATCATCAACTTATTTACCACCCTATTCCGCTATAAACACACAACTCACTACAGAACTAAAAACGCAAAATTCAATTAAAAAAAAACTATTAACAACTACAATTTTAACACATATATTAAAAATACAAACAATTCTTATACACAAAATACATACATCACACACATATAAAATATACACTAAAATACATAACATTAAAACAAAATCGATATTTTTAACATCTATATTTTTGCAACGATGTCAAACACTTCCATATTTTTTATTCAATATTACTTACCTAAAATCGATATTCTTGACCACTAGAATTTGTCCCACGATATTTTTTACACGATATTTGTGCAATTCAATATTTTTGACTCAATATTTTGTCTGTGCACCATTTACATCTATATATATATTCACTGAAAAAACCATAGGTTTCACACACGTTATAGTTAGGAATTAGCATTTAAAAAACCTTGCAAATTCACTGAAAAAACCATAGGTTTCACACATGTTATAGTTAGCTGTACATTTCACTCGTATTAAACCAATGAAATTCCCCCGTTATAGTTAGTGCAGGCAACTATAACTCACGCGACCGCAATCCTCTGCTGATGCTAATACTGTATTTAGACACTTATTTGCCCATGTCTTCTTCCATTAAATTTAAGCTATACATATATTACAAATATTTTTTTTTCATAAAGACACATATGTCATCAGCAGAAGATTGCGGTCGCGTGAGTTATAGTTGCCTGCACTAACTATAACGGGGGAATTTCATTGGTTTTTTACGAGTGAAATGTACAGCTAACTATAACATGTGTGAAACCTATGGTGTTTTCAGTGAATTTGCAAAGTTTTTTAAATGCTAATTCCTAACTATAACGTGTGTGAAACCTATGGTTTTTTCAGTGAATTTGTACGGTTTTTTAAATGCTAAGTTACTTTACGCCATTCGTGGCGTGCGCGCCCAGTTAACGCAGTTCGTTCCGTGCGCGCACGGTGCGCTTCGCGCACCGCGCGCCCACTTTACGCAGTTAGTGCCGTGCACGCACGGTGGTCACGTTATGCGGGATGGGCCATGCGGGATGGGCCATGTACGCACGATGCGCTTCGCGCACTGTGCGCACATGGGGGACATATTATGCGCATCTTTGTGAAATGTATTCTTTGTTAATTTCTTATGTGTAATTAGCTATGCACAAATGGTGACCTTCGGGCACCATTTGCACACGGGGTGGGGAGGGTGTGGATAATTTTTTATTTTAAAAATTTTTACCGTACGCGTACGGTAAGCGTAATCGGCGATTTTCCAAAAAAAAAAAATTTTTTTTTTTGGGCTTGGGGGTTGTTTGGGGACCCCTATATCAATGCTGGGTGGTTAGGATCTCAAAAAACTGCCTCTTTAGACATTTTTTGGCTTCGTTTTTGCTGCCCAACTCAGAGAGCGAGAGAGAAAATGGCGGCCGCCGCTTCCTGGTTTCGACCGATTCGAATGTTTACTAAGATCTAAGAGCCAATCAAAATCGCGCTCGCGCACGCCACCGTACGCGTACGGTAAGCTTACGGTAAGCGCACCGTAAGCGCACCGTAAGCTGCCACAGATATATATATTGATTTAAAGGCTATTTTCTCAGAATCTACTGAACAGATTTACACCAAACCTACAAAAGGCACTTCCTTGACCTGAGGACTACCTCTCTGCCAAATTTCAAGTAATTCTGTTCAGCCGTTCGGGCTGTAGCTGTGTCTAAAGGTCCTATGGAAAAATGCATGGGAAAAATGCGTTTTGGGACCCCCCTTTTATCTCAGCCCCCGCTTGACGAATCCCCCCGAGACTTTCAGGGTAGGAGCGGAGCGTAGCGCCCCACCTATTTTGAAAAATTCGCGAGGATTCGTCGACCGGCGCCAAAGTTATTCAAAATAGAATGTTGCGGATTTCCTATGGAAACGTGGTCCTAACTATAACTACCTACTGGCGACCGCCAGTAGGTAATATATATACATATATACATATATTATCTACTGGCGGTCGCCAGTAGATAGTTATAGTTAGGACCGAGTTCCCATAGGAAATCTGAAAATTCTATTTTGAATAACTTTGGCGCCGGTTGTTTTATCTTCGTGAAATTTTCAAAACTAATGGGGCACTCCGCTCAGCTCCTACCCTGAAAGTCTCGGGGTGATTCGTCAAGCGGGGGCTGAGAAAAAAGGGGGGTCCCAAAACACATTTTCCCCATGCATTTTCCCATAGGACCTTTAGTCAAAGGTACATCCCGAACGGCTAAACAGAGTTACTTGAAATTTGGCAAAGAGGTAGTCCTCAGGTCAGGCATGTGCCTTTTGCATACATGGTGTCAATCTGTTCAGTAGTTCCTGAGAAAATCAAAAGTAAAATCACATATATATCTGGGCGGAGCCTAACCACACATCTCACTGTGAGATCTGATTGGCTGTCAGCACTTCATCCAAGAAGTGTTGGCAGCCATCTTGGGACCAATATACATGATAGCACCTCATTAAAAAGCATTGCAGTTAATAGAAGGTTTTAAGACTTTAGTTACATTAAAAATCATTTGTTGATGGTACCATACTCATTTTAGAAATTGTGGTGTGTTCTATGGTGATTTTACCATGTGAAAAAGCCTTCTGCTGTGATATCATGAATCATGTTTGAGAAAAAACTATTTTCTCTTTCTTTTCCCACAGAGGTTTGGAAGGTGATCTATAAGCTAAACTGAGAGCATATTTTCTGTAAATTCACATTATCTTTCTCAGTCATGTGAGAATGAAGTCTGACATTCTCAGTAAAACATGTATATCCAACAAGGGCAGAGACTGTCAGTTGATTCCTTTGTATTCTACTGCAGCTTCCCAGAGTGTTCTAAAGAACAACTAGAGCGCTAACAGTCCTACTTATGACAAATGTATGGCACACCTGAAGCCATCTTGGTTGGAATAAAGTGGTAACTCTTAAAACATTTAATTTAAAAAGGAACAAAACGAGGGGGTTCATTTTGCCATAGAAAGTATGATTAGTGGTGCAGAAAGAAAAATTAGGGCACATTTTGAGTGACTTCTCAAATCCTCTTCTATTTCATAAAAAAATTCTCACATGCAGACTGAAACATGCACTTTCAATACCAGCAGCAGACTTCCCTGGTGAGCAGTAGCTTTACTACAGTGATCTAATAAGCAACTAGAGTGCTAACATTCTGAATTTATGGCAAATGTGTGACACATCTGAATGCCTTCTTGATGGAATCAAAGTAAAAAACTGAAAGTATTTCCTACTGAGGAGACTGTAGTAAATGAGGAAATTAGGAAACATCATAACAAATAAGTCTCCCAAAATGGCCACCAGAGACAAACGAGCCCAAATGTAGCCCAAATATCACCTAGATGTAGCCAAAGAATAGCCCAATGACAGAATGTCCCAGAGTGTTCTAACGAACAACTAGAGCGCTAACAGTCTTACTTATGACAAAAGTATGGCACACCTGAAGCCATCTTGATTGGAAAAAAGTGGTAACACTTAAAACATTTAATTTACAAAGGAACAAAATGAGGGGCTTCATTTTGCCATAGAAATTATGATTAGTGCTGCAGAAAGAAAAATTAGGACACATTTTGACTTCTCAAACCCTCTTCTATTTCATAAAAAAATTCTGACATGCAGACTGAAACATGCACTTTGAATACCAGCAGCAGACTTCCCTGGTGAGCAGTAGCTTTACTACAGTGATCTAATGAGCAACTAGAGTGCTAACATTCAGAATTTATGGCAAATGTGTGACACATCTGAATGCCTTCTTGATGAAACCAAAGTAAAAAACTGAAAGTATTTCCTACTGAGGAGACTGCAGGAAATTAGGAAACTTCATAACAAATAAATCTCCCAAGATGGCCACCAGAGACAAAAGAGCCCAAATGTAGCCCACATATCACCCAGATGTAGCCCAAGTATAGCCCAATGACAGAATGTCCCAGAGTGTTCTAGCGAACAACTAGTGCGCTAACAGTCTTACTTATGACAAAAGAATGGCACACCTGAAGCCATCTTGATTGGAATAAAGTGGTAACACTTAAAACATTTAATTTACAAAGGAACAAAATGAGGGGGTTCATTTTGCCATAGAAATTATGATTAGTTCTGCAGAAAGAAAAATTAGGGCACATTTTGACTTCTCAAATCCTCTTCTATTTCATAAAACAATTGTGACATGCAGACTGAAACATGCACTTTGAATACCAGCAGCAGACTTCCCTGGTGAGCAGTAGTTTTACTACAGTGATCTAATGAGCAACTAGAGTGCTAACATTCAGAATTTATGGCAAATGTGTGACACATCTGAATGCCTTCCTGATGGAACCAAAATAAAAAAACTGAAAGTATTCCCACTGAGGAGACTGCAGTAAATAAGGAAATTAGGAAACTTCATAACAAATAAATCTCCAAGATGGCCACCAGAGACAAAAGAGCCCAAATGTAGCCCAAATATCACCCAGATGTAGCCCAAGTATAGCCCAATGACAGAATGTCCCAGAGTGTTCTTAATAACAACTAGAGCGCTTACTGTCTTACTTATGACAAAAGTATGGCAAACCTGAAGCAATCTTGATTGGAATTAACTGGTAACACTTAAAACATTTAATATCAAAAGGAACACAATGAGGGGTTTATTTTGCCATAGAAATTATGATTAGTGCTGAAGAAAGAAAAATTAGGGCACATTTTGAGTGACTTCTCAAATCCTCTTCTATTTAATTTTAAAAATTCTGATATGCAGACTGAAACATGCACTTTTAATACCAGCAGCAGACTTCCGTGGTGAGCAGTAGCTTTACTACAGTGATCTAATTAGCAACTAGAGTGCTAACATTCAGAATTTATGGCAAACTTGTGACATATCTGAATACCTTCTCGATGGAAGCAAAGTAAAAAACTGAAAGCATTTCCTACTGAGGAGACTGCAGTAAATGAGGAAATTAGGAAACTTCATAACAAATAAATCTCCCAAGATGGCCACCAGAGACAAAAGAGCCCAAATGCAGCACAAATATCACCCAGATGTAGCCCACATGTAGCCCAATGACAGAAGTGTGCAAAACACTTATTTTTCGTGTATTTGCAGTTTTATATAGTGCAGACTTGTCAGGTATTGGAGTGCTTTACATGAGCATTGGTTACATCACACAAGATCAAATTCATTTTGGTTGTAGACATGGGGAGATTAAATGATTTGACCAGAATCACAGAATGTTGAGCTGAAGCAGAAACTCCAACCTGGTTCCCCAGTTGCAAAGTCTGCAGCTCTGGAAGTAACACCACATACTCTCCCCTAGGTGCAACATTTAATCACGTGGTCAACTGGATAAAAAAACATAAAGATTACAAATAATTTAAAAGTTCTTTGTCGCTATTTGAAAACTCAGAAAATATATCCTCATTTTAGTTTTTTAGAGCACTAACCATAATTTTGATGCAAATAAGACCCTCTCATATATGTAATTTCTAAAGGAAATACTCTAGGTATTACAGTTTTGATTACATCAAGATGACGTCAGGCGTTCCACACTTTTGTAATAAATATAGAATGTTAGCAATCTAGTTGTTCATTGGGATACTGTCGAGAGGCAGAGACCAGGGGCACAGACTCTGAAAATTGAAGGCAGGTAGGAGAGTGCAGATGCAACAATTTGACCACACTGGGCAGGCAGGAAGGGCAGTGGCAGCACAACAGACTATGGAGGGCAGTGGAAAGGGGGGCAGGGGCAACAAACCAACAATACAGGACTGGCAAGAGAGGCTGTGGCAATATAATAGACCATTGTGGGCAGAAGGAAGAGGCAGTGGTAGTACAACCATACATGCCAACAGACCCGTTTCAGCCAGGAAACGTCCAATGTTTTTAAGCTCAAATGGTCTTTATTTGATCTGTCTCCTGTCTACAATCTCCTCAATCTCCTCTTTTTCAATGTAACTCAAAGGGGAAAATCAATACCCCAGTTTTTTTTTCAAAATCTCCCTCTTACCAAGTTCAAAATGTTCGCAAGTATGGTACATTGGATCATGGTAGGCAGGAGGAATTGGGATAGGGACATGGACTCGGATAACAGAGGACAGGAGGGACATGGAGAGGAGCACCAAACTGACCCTACAGGGCAGGCATCAGGGTTTGCAGAAGCACAATACACCACACAGCGCATGCGGGACGGGTGTGCAGCACAACAATCCATAGAAAGCAATAGGGAGGGGACAGGACCATGCACATGGACAACAGAGAACAGAGGGGAAAGAGGCAATGGTAGCTAGCTGACCATAATGGACAGACAGGAGAGAAAGCTGAAGCATAACAGACCATAAAGGGCAGGAGGGACGGATCAGGGGCATTACAATGGAACAGACAAGCCAGGAGGGAGGGAATAGGGGTCTGCACATGGAAACAGAGGGCTGGGGGCAAGGGGGCAGGGCAGGAGCAGCAAGATGACCATGGAGTTCAGGCAGGTTGGGCACTAGAAATAAGACACACCATGTAGAGCAACAATGAGGCTATGATGGGCAAGAAGGAGGGTGCAGGGGCATGCATAAAGGACCATGGAGAATAGAAGGGAGGGTCAGGACCTGGGCACAGACAAGAGAGGTCAGGGGAAAGGGCCTCACAACAGACCGCACGGGGCAGGCAGGAGGAGCAGTTGCAGCACAACAGACCAGGGAGGGCAGTAGGGTGTGGCAGTAAAATGAACCATGGAGGACAGGAGGAAGGGGATAGGGGCATGGCATGTGGACAGGCAGGGTGGAGGTGGCAGGGACAGGTTACAGTCATCTGACAATGCTAGGCAGGTGGGAGGGGAGTGCAGCTCAACAGAACACTCAGAGTAGATAGGAGTGGCAGGTCCATGGAACATGGTGGGCAAAAAGGATGGAGCGGGGGCATGCACAAAGAGGGCAGGGGGAAGGAGAATAGGGGCAGCAAGCTAAGCACAGAGGCTAAGCAGGAGGTCAATGATGGGCCATAGAATTGGGCAATGGAGGGCAGGAGGAGTGGACTGGTACTTCATGCTAAATGGAGGGCAGTGGCAGCACATCAGACCATGCATGGCAGGAGGGAGGAGGCTAGTCCGTGGATTCAGACAACAGAGGATAGGGAGGAGGTGGATGGGACAGCAAGCTAACTGTTCAGAGAAGTTGGGTATTAGGAACTTTATTGTTTTTAAAATGTGTGTCTGTGTGAACTACTTAAAATATGAACAAGTATGCAGCATAATCTCACTTTTATTCAGGAAGAAGAGGACGTTTGTGACTGTGACTCCGGGCTCACTTGGCAGAAACACCCCCTGACCCTCCACCGCCATCGCAAAATGTAATGCCCGTGAAAAGGGTAGGTGGACGCAGTGTTATATAGAACATTGTCCTGGGAGCACGATTGAAAATGAAAACTAGATATAGTATATGGTATAAACTATGCAACAAAAGGTGTGATATAAGATGAACCGGGGCGTGAAATATAATATGCAATACATTGTGTGCAATGACAGATTCATTGGAGAGCGCGAGATAGCACAGGCACTAGCGTGTGCTCTGCGATATGCGCCTTGGAGTGTAATATGCACAGGGCAGTGTTGTGTAACCTAACTAGTCTCTAAAGTTGTAATATAAAATATGTGCTGGGGAGTGTAACGTTGCATATGCACTGTGACAAAGATATGGATCCCAGATTGTAATATGTATGGCATAGCACTGTGCGTTATAACATAGGCATCGAGGAAGGCACGTTAGATGGGGCAATATAACCCGTGTGAAGGCAAGTGTGGCATGACATATTCACGGGGTGGTGTTACAGTGCACATGGGCTAGAGAGTGTCATAGCATACGCACTAGCTGGTGAAATACAACACAGAGGTGTGAGGCACTCAGCGGGCACTGGTGGGTGTAACACAGCATTGGGCTCAGCCAGGAGCACGCTGTGACTCTCAAGTGAGGTTTGTCTCCGTTCCAGAGAGTAAAATAAAAATTATTACACATCCGGCGGTGGATGTCTGTTTTATTAACCGTGAGCGGGGTTTCTTGCATAGTTTGGTCGAATTTTTGTCGAATCCCCTTTGAATGGCTTGGTGTGCGTGTATATTAAATGTGCCCGTCAATAGCTACCCATGTTTGTATAAATAAATGCCAAGGGTGTCTACTTGGAGAGTACCCACCGGCGGGGGCACCGGGATTAGGCACGGTAGGGCGTCAGACAAGTCAGAGCTTCACTAGTGGTGTAAATACATTCCATGTGGATTCATTCTATGCATAGTCGCCTTTTAATGAATATTACGCAAATCGTCATGGTGATAGGTACATACGGTTTGTCCAGCATGTCCTAGGTGTTTCTATAAATATATATTTTTTTTAAATAATAAAAAACAAAGGCTGGCCCCGGGGGATGGGGTCCCCGGGGCTATAAGTGGCCTGAGGAGGGGGGCAACGCAGCCCCCTCCTAAAGAATAATAAAAAAAAAAAGGCCATGACTCGGGGGTTGGGGTCTCGGGGGCCGATTAAGGCCTTGGGAGGACCACATTTATTTTTTTCAACAAAAAAAGTTAGGGTGCAGGCCCTGGGGGATGGGGTCTCCAGGGCCAGTAAATTAGAAAAAGAAGGGGGGCCACACAGCCTTCCTTCTTAAAAAAATAAAATAAATCGCGCCGGAGGCCACGCCCCCTCCTTGCAGCACTCTGCAAACGCGCCCCCTGGACAGTTCTAAGCTGGGGAATTAATTCCCCTTCAATACTGAGGGTCCCTGAGGGCCAACTAGCCCAACAGGTATCTCCTGTATGCGCCAGGGAGCTGCGTTGCAGACAGGTGTTCTGAGGCCACGCCCCTTTTTTCACCTCTATGCAACGCAGCTCTGTGGCGCTTACTGGAGGTACCTGGTGGGCTAGTTTGACCCTAAGGACCCTTAGGATTCAAGGGGACTTAATCTTTCAACTTAGAATGGCCACAGGGCGCGTTTACACAGTGGTGAAGGGAGGGGACGGGGCCTGAGGTGACGTGTGCAAACACGCCCTGTGGTGCATTTTAAGTTAGGGAAATAATTCCCTTTCAATCCTGAGGGACCCTGGGGGCCAACTAGCCCACCAGGTGCTTCCAGTATGCGCCACTGCTCTGCGTTGCAGAGAGGTGGTGCAGGCTGTGCCCCTTTTTACACCTCTCTGCAATGGCGCTTACTGGACGTACCTAGTGGGCTATTTTGCCCCTAGGGATCCTCAGGATTCAAGGGGACTTAATCTCCCAACTTAAAAAACGGCCACAGGGCGTGTTTACACAGTGGGGAAGGGAGGGGATGGGGCCTGAGGTGACGTGTGCAAACACGCCAAATTACATCACTGTTGACATCACTGATGACATCATCCAGTGAATGTGTGTTTTTCTGAAAATTACATATGTTTTATATATGTATATCTCAAGGTCGATGGAAGAATAAATGGGTATATAAGTGTCTAAAGGGATGATTTGTTTTTGAAAAATTGATTGTATAACTGACTGATTAAGTGTATCTTAGTGAATACATTGCTTAGTGAGTAATGTGTAAATATGTAAATATCTGTATCAGTCTCTCACTCTGTGTATAAGTGGCAGCAAGGGTTGGTGAGTAGCTACATGAGTGTCTATATAGGTTATTAGTTGGTTTTTTGAGTATCAGTATGAGTGTCTGAGTGTCTGTATGGTTCGGTGGGGGGTATTCCGTAGTGCATAGGTGCATGAATGAGTGACTCACTGTTTGTGTTGAAGACAGCATGTGTGCAGGACTGTATGGGCGGATGAGTGTGTGCATGGGTGTGTTAGTGAGTGAATAACTGTCTCAATAGTGTCTTTATGAGTAACTACATATGTTTTAAACTAGTATATGTGACTATTGGTGTATATAAGTGAGTATATGTGAGAGTGAGAGATTGAAAGAGTTCCTGTATGAATAAGTATGTGTTTCTATAAGTGATTGTTTAAAAGACTAACACCCTTATGCATCAAGCCAAAATCCAGTCGGTAAAATACCGATTCCTTATTAGCTCCCGGTATTAAGTAAAAAATACCCAATCCCAATGCATCAACCCAAAAGCAGAAATCGGTATTTAAGGAATCCTTAAATAGCGATTCTTTAAATAGGGATTCCTTAAATACCGATTCCTTAAATAGCGATTGCATTTAAGGAATCCCAAAGTGAGATTCCTTAAATGCAATGCATCAAAGTTAAAAAATTAGCGATTTCGCTAATAAGGGGAGCAAATTACCATGAAGATGAACTGCATGGTAATTTGCAAAAACTTTGAAAAATGCACTTTTGTGCATTTTTCAAAGTGTCATGTTGCGCACACACATGCCCTTAGAGCATGTGTGTGTGCAACATATGTGCACATATCATTTTCCGGGGTGCAACAGGGTGTCCTTTTGACACCCTGGCACCCTTGAAAGTGCTCCAGCTATTAGCGATTCGGTAATACCGAATCGCTAATACAGAATGGCTTTACATTCATTCCTATGGGCCTCCAAGCCCATAGGAATGAATGGGTAGGTATTCCTTATTACCGATTCGGTATTACCGATTCGGTAATAAGGAATGTTAAGGAATCGCTATTTGAATAGCGATTCCTACATGCATAGCCTTTTGCTATTCCTTATTAGCGATTCCTTATTTTTCGCTAATAAGGAATCGCAAATGCTAATGTTGATGCATATGCCCCTAAGTATGTGTAAGTTTCTGTAGAAGTAAGTGTGGTGGTGTGTGTATAACTGTATATGCAAGTAAATGGATGTTTGATTCTTTATTAGCATGAGTGACTATGTGTGTGAGTAACTCTATGGATGAGTGGTGTTGTGTAACAGGATGTATAGGTATATGAGTACATATGATGAGTGAGTACATGTATGAGTGACTGTATAGGACTGTTGGTGAATGAGTGGATGTGTATGTGGATCTTAGAATTACTGAATAGGTTGTTGTAACTGATATTGGTATGTCCATTGTTTTGAAAATTTTAGTTTCTATTTTTGAATGTGTGTATCAAAGGTTATATTAGGGGGGAGAGGTCTGCCACTCTATCAACAAGGATGATGTCATCAGTGATGTCATTTGAGATGTCATCAGTGATGTCATGAGTGATGTCACTGACCATGTCATGAGTGATGTAATATGTGACGTCATCAGCAGTGCATTGTGGGCGCGCAAGTTTTAGTTAGCTGAACTAACTATAACGGGGGAATTTAAATGGTTTTGTACGAGTGAAAAGTCCAGCTAACTATAACGCCCTTGAAACCTATGGTTTTTTCAGTGAATTTCTAAGGTTTTTTAAATGCTAATTCCTAACTATAACGTGCCTGAAACCTATGGTTTTTTCAGTGAATAAATATATATACACACACAGACATATAAATACATAAATATTACCTTCTGGCGGTCTCCGGCAGGTAGTTATAGTTAGGGCCTAGTTTCCATAGCAAAACGTTTTTTGACTTGCCTATAACTTAGGTGTCTTTTGACCAATCTTCATGACATTTTTTCATAAAAGTGTCAAGGTAGGTACTGTGTGTCATTGAAAGTGTGGGGGAGATCCATGCAGTGGGGACTGAGAAATAGGAACAAAAAAATAAGGGTGCATGTAATGTTAATTTTCATAGGAACGTTTTGGCGAACCTACAGCCCGAACTGCTGGAAGGAATTACACCACATTTGGCAGAATGGTAGATGTTTTATGCCAATTGTGCTTTTTGCTATTTGGTGGAAATCCTTCCAGTAGTTTTTGAGAAATTCAAGTTGAAAATTATAGTGATATCTCTCACCGCAAATATTTTGTGACGTTTCCACAATTCATTGTGAAAGCGTGTTCCAACAAGGATGCTCTGATTGGCTGGACGCAACCTGAGCAGAAAGTCGCGGCTACCATTTTAATGATTGGGAATAGTTCCCGGGCTGAAAATGTCTGGGAAAGCTACCATAAGGGGTCAGAGTGGAGGTACTCTGACCCAATGTTTGTGAAATGGGGTTGTTAGTGACACAAGTTATGTGTCCAAAATGAATTTTTTAATCGTATGTGATATTCATGATGATGCCGCGATCACCAGCATGGCTCCCATATACCGTCAAGCGGACATCGTGACTATGGCAACGTCTTCGCAGTGATCGAAGGCACCGAAGTCAGCGCGAGTGACGGCATCAATGCGAAAATGGAAAATAGGTTTTAGAGATGGTTTTTATAGAAACTCACTAGAAAAACATGAGTTTGGACTGTACAGTAATAAACCTCTAGTGCCTAAAATACTATAATATGTGGATACATGTGTTTTTCAGTCTGTAATAAAGGCGTAATTGCTACAGGTACCAGAGTCATTGGGACTCCCGTCATCACCGTGAACATGGAAAATATGTTTTAGAGATGGTGTAATAGATACTCACTAGAAAAACATGACTCTAGACAATACAGTAATAAACTCCAAGGGTTCTATTAGGATGGCGGTCGGATAACCACCCCAACCGCCATGGAAGCGGAAAACCACCGCCCACCTGTACCTTGGAAAATTCGGCGGGGAAATTAGGATCAACTGCCAAAAAAAACCGACCGTGGCGGAACGGGGCCAAGAAAAAACGCCCGTAGCGGGCAGAGATGACCAAATTCTGTCCCCGGCGGTCGCATTTGTGGCTGAAAAACACCAACCTGCCGCGGGTATAGCAGAGACACCGCACGGGAAATTAGGATATCCCCTATGGTCTTGCGGTACGTTCCGCTGTTTCCAACTGCCACGGCCGCAAACAGTGATGTATGGGAGAGCCAGCGGAAGAGCTGCAGCATAGCCACCGCTGCGGACGATCCGTGAAAAATATGGCGGACGAATGAAAAACCCCACAATAAGGCAAAAAATGCACACAACAAACTAGCCATGCCCGCCAAAAACACAAAACACACCCCAATGACACAACCACATGAGAAAAAGAAAAATACAATCCCCAGGACAACACACACACCACACCTGACAGCAATACCCCATTTGGACACACCCACATAGCTGAGTATAAAGCCAGCCCCTTCTCTGACCACAATCCTTTGCAACACTCCAGAAGAGAAGGGCATTCACCGGATCAGAGAGGAGAGGCAAAAGAATACAGCACACACACATCACTACCACCACCACCATCACTAACATACCTGCACTACTAACCCCCCTGCACATCACACACCATACACATCACAACCACACCCACCAATCACACTCCGGCACGCACAACCACTTTGCACACCACACACCATGGCAACACATAAGATTCCCAAATTCACAGAGGGTGAGTTGACTGTCATGGTAGATGAGATAGTTAGAGTGGAACCACAACTGTTTGGTAGCCTGGTCCAACAGACACCATTATCCACAAGAACACACATGTGGGCAAGGATAGTCGAAAGGGTCAATGCAGTAGGGATCACCCAGCGATCAAAAAAGGAAATCATGAAGCGGTGGCATGACTTGAAGAGGGTTGACAAAAAGAGGAGGAGCAAAAACCGTGAGCTGGCTCAGAGGACTGGCGGTGGCCCTCCCATTCCAGTAAAACCATACACACCATGGGAGGAGAAGGTGCTTGCCATACTGCATCCAGAGAGTCTCACATGAGTACCCAGGGGAGTGGAGGCTGGTAAGTACAAACAAATGACTACCACCACACTGATATGTACTGTCTTGCACAATTACAAAGCTACATCACCTAGGACAAATTCCATTCATCTGCACCACACACTCACAAAAACTTGTCTCACAGATCCAACATCCACTCACCCCAAAGGTATCTAGCAACATTACCATGGGGGCATGTGTACAGGCAGACAGCACTACAACTCCTACCAGGCCCCCTTGTCTCACAGCATCAGCAAGATGGAGACCTCCCCACAACCGACCCAGAAGCATGTGTCAGCCATTACATAACCCACATCAAACTTACAGGTGGGTAGCCATCTTCCCTGGGAGGGTGTTTTGGGGTGGGAGGCCTGTACCACCATGCTCCCTGTCCCACACCTCAGCAGGATGGAGCACTCGCCCACCCAGAAGCAGTTGGAAGCCATTGCAGTACACCAAACAAACTTACAGGTAGGTAGTCATCTTTCCTGGGAGGTCTATTTGGGGGTGGGATGTCTGAACAACAACTCCTACCATGCCCCCTGTCCCACACCTCAGCAGGATGGAGCACTCCCCCACCCAGAAGCAGTTGGAAGCCTTTGCAGTACACCAAACAAACTTACAGGTAGGTAACCATCTTCCTTGGGAGGGTGTTTGTTGGTGGGAGGCCAGCACTACAACTTCCACCATGCCCCCTGTCCCACATCTCAGCTAGATGGACCCCTCCCCTACCCCACCCAGAAGCATGTGTCAGCCATTACATAACCCACATCAAACTTACAGGTAGGTAGCCATCTTCCCTGGGAAGGTGTTTGTGGGTGGGAGGCCAACACTACAACTCCCACCATGCCCACTGTCCCACACCTCAGCAGAATGGAGCACTTCCCCACCCAGAAGCATGTGGCATCCATTGCATTGGTCACCTCCACCCAACTGGTAGGTAGCCATCTTTTCTGGGAGGGTGTCTGGGGGTTGGAGGCCTGTACCACTACTCCCACCATACACCCCTGTCCCCCAGTACAGCACGATGGAGCTCTCCATACCACCCAGGTGCATGTGGCATCTAATAGCCCACCTCAAACAAACTAACAGGTAGGTAGACATATTATTCTGTCTTGTGACACCACTGAGCAGGATGTAAGCCTCCACCACGCACACACAGATGTGTCACATAACCAAGCCAAATGTGAGCATATAACAGGTAAGTAGCCAGTACGTGCACTCACCCATTCGTCACAAAAGAAATGGTGCCATATGACAACACCAGGCCTCTCATTGCGCAAATATGCACACCGACCCCATTGCCACGCACAGTGTGCACACAGGTAAGAAAAGGAAACTGTCACAGCTACCAAAGTGTGCTACACCAATGTACATGTAGAAGAAAGTCTGGGCACAATCATGCACAGCACCTATTGACATGTGCAGTGCCATGGGGCCAGAGCAACAAGGACCATTCGAAAAATAAGAAAGCATGTTTGGTGGTACAAATCAAGATATGCACATGACAGAACAAAGGTATGCAGTAGATGACAATGGCCAGTCCATGGCCAGATGTGACATATGCCAGGTCAGACAAATCAACGGAGTCCTCAATGAAATAATATGTTGTGCCAGTCCCTAGATGTCAACAGGTCCCTGTAATCACAAATTATGCACATGGTGCATGGTATGTATTGACACCTCACACCATGGACAAGTAATGCATGTACCATTGCATCATGTCAGGAGGCACAGTAGTGCACATAGAAAACAATGTGATGATCAGTCAATTGTGTAGTGTACAAACAGTGAATGACACTGCTAACACAAAGCTTGCGGGATGCACTAATATGACCATTTCCCATCTGACCCACAGGTGACAAAGAACTCACTACAGAGGACAACACCAGCAACCTGCAGAGCCAGTCTTCCCCCCCCAGTACATGGACTCTGGATGATGAGCTCGAAGCCGGCCCATCTGGTGTGCCAGGCACAACCGGTCCCCCCACCATATCTGCTGCAATACAAACATCTCTGCAGACCCCTGCTGTGCGTCCTCCACCACCATCACCACTACCAGCGCTGCCTGCAACACTCCCCAGTCCCAGAGGATGACCACCCCACACCACCGACTGAGGAGGGCAAGGAGAGGATGCGGGTGCCCACAGTGGTGAGGCAACAGGTCCGTGGCAGCAGGGTAGGTGGGAGGGGCAGGGTCACCCACAGACAACAAGAGGCTGGGACCCAAATCCCTGGACCACATCACCAGAGTCCTTGGGGCATATGAATGGGCCCAGGGACGAACAGACCGGTCGGACGAACTGTTAAGCGAGCTCATCCTGCTGATGAGGTCCATTGACACCTGCATGGGACAAATCGTGGGCCTCTTGGGCCAGCAAGTGGCAGTACTAAGGGACAGGCCTGCGCCACAACCAACACTCCACCTCCCTCTGGTGGGCCTCAGGATGACAGTTCACCATCCTCCCCTGCGGCCACATAGAGAGGTGAGTCTTCAGACCCCACTGGCCCTGCAGCAGGGCCCCCCCTGCCAAGTGACAAAGGGGCCGTCCTAAGAAAACCCTGGGAGTATCTGGAGGCAAAGCACCTGTCAAATGCCAGTCATGGAGCCAGCCCTGAAGGCAACCCTCTTCACCACTGCATTGACTTTTTGGACTGTCCTTCCCCACACTGCCTTGTGAATGGCATCTGTCTGTTGGACTGGGTCACCACATCAATGTGGTGACTACTCGATTATCTCATTTACCATAACTTTCAACTCACTGCTCCACCAATCACCTCAATGTAAATGTACACCCACCTCACATGTCACCATTGTAAATAAAAAATCCTTACGCACATGTTGTTGTGTCTGCTCTGTCTTTATTGCAGGATGTACAGTCTTCAACATGATCACAATGTACCAGGAGTATGGACTGTATGTAGGCAAGGAGAAGTTGAAGGCACCTAGGAAAACACAACAGAACAACATTTACTGGTCTGGGTGTGGCATCACAGACATCACACAACACCTACCATCAAGATAATCCAACATGCACACATCACAATGGGCAACAAGTATCAACATACACATCCAGTAGATTTGTTCCTAAATGACCTGTCCCAGAAACATTGCCAACCACCACTGAGACTACAACTGGCTGCTGTCGCAAATCTCACATACCCCTTCACGACAACAGCAACATCATCAAACAATGGGTACGTTGTACATTGTCACCCACCTTCAAGTGAAGTAGCGGGTGATGAGCTGTTGACACGCGTCAACACCATCCTCCTCTACACTGTCCTCATCACTGGACATGGGTTGGTTTGCAGGTGGGGGCCTTGGGTCCTCATCATCATCTAGGAGCAGGGGGATCTCCTTGCGAATGGCTAGGTTGTGGAGCATGCAGCATGCCACTACAATCTGACACACCTTCCCGGGAGAGTACACCAGTGCACCTCCGGTCTTGTCCAGGGAGCGGAAACGTGACTTAAGCAGACCAAAAGTACGCTCCATCACACGACGTGTCCTCCCATTGGCATCATTGTAGCGGACTTCAGTCAGGGTCCTGGGATTCCGCAGTGGGCTCAGCAACCAGGGACGTTTGGGATATGCAGAGTCACCTAGGTATGACAAACACAAATAAACATTGCAATGTCGCTGAGGCAGAGGGCAGCAGGTCACACACCCAGCATGCCATACAACTAGGCATACTCACCCATAATCCATGCATGCTCAGGAAGCAGATTAGCCATCAGCTGGGGTACAATGCTGTTCCGCAGGATGTCAGAGTCATGGGCTGAGCCTTGGAATTTGGCACACATGTGGGAGATGATCATATCTGCCAGGCACACCACTTGCACATTTATGGAGTGGTAATGTTTACGATACCTGTAAATGTGCTCACGTGCCTGTGGTGGCACAAGTCCAACATGGGTGCAATCAATGGCTCCAACAACATGGGGGATTTGTCCAAGGAGATAGAAATCTTCCTTCACAGCTGCCAATTCAGGACCTCTGGGGAAATGGATATATCTGTCCTTTCATATCATCATGGTGGACAGAACATCACGCAGCACCATGCTGCACATAGGTTGTGACATCCCACCTGTGCTGGCCACCTTGTGCTGGAACGATCCTGTGGCAAAAAAATGCAGGGCTGCCATCACCTTATAAGTTGGGGTAAAAGCTGTTGGATATGTTCTGCGAGGCTGCAGGGGGGGCTCCAACATATCACAAAGGATTTTTAGGGTGGCTCTATCCAGACGGCATTTCCGGATGATTGCCTCATCCTCCATGTCCTCCAGCACTGTCAAGTGAAAAGGCAGATTTGGTCTCCTAGTTGAGATGAAAGTGGACACATGTCAATGCAATACATCATGAGATGGGCACAGCATCTCACGTTCTGGATGACACAATGCCAACAATGACTGTCATCAAAATTGACTTAAAGACCAGCTTACATGTAGGGACACCTTCAGCTACACAAATAGCACACCTGTCAACTTACACAAAACAAGTACCTCAAACACCAGCTTGGTTAATGTGAATGCACATAGGGATATGGCTACATTTGCCATGGGCACGCCTGGGAGTATAGCATCCAGCATATGTGTAACAAACCAACCCCACTATCTCATACTTAGCTGCTTTACCAGACACACCTTCATGTGTCATTTGAACCTGGCACACATCCACAACACAATGACCACATTTGGAGCAGAAATGACGATTGTGTGCATGATCAGACATAAGAGGACATGCAAAAAATATCATAATTCACTGAGACGAACATTGCTATGATTGTCAATGCTCCTCAACACATTGACATGTGTACACATTGTAGAGTCCATAACAACACTGTCCTGCGTACACCACCATCAATATCATAAGTGACATGTGAGGGAGTACAGGCCAATCTATGAAATCACATACACAAACATGGCATGTGTAGTCACCAGTGGAGTAAATCGAACATTGGCATTGCATGCACAATGATGTGCCATTGACCATGTGGGCACTGTGCACTGTTGAAGTTTGCCAGATGGCCATTGTGATTGTGTGGCACCCAAATTGCGGTAGCTACCGCCTGTCCCCCGCGTGTGTCACCAGCAATCCCCAATTCACAGGTGAGGTAGTGATAACCATGGAGACATGCCCAAATGGTGGTTGGCATGCCCCGCCACCCAAATCGCGGTAGCTACCGCCTGTCCCCAGTGGTGTGTCACCAGCACTCCCCATATACACAAGTGCGGTAGTGATAGCCATGGAGACATGCCCAAATGGCGGTTGGCATGCCCTGCCACCCAAATCGCGGTGCCTCATGTGAATGTATGGCACACAAATCGCGGTAGCTACCGCCTGTCCCCAGCGGTGTGTCACCAGCACTCCCCATATGCACAAGTGTGGTAGTGATAGCCATGGAGACATGCCCAAATGGCGGTTGGCATGCCCCGCCACCCAAATCGGGGTGCTTCATGTCAATGTATGGCACCCAAATCGCGGTAGCTACCACCGGGCCCCAGCGGTGTATCACCACCATGGAGCATGCTCTTACAGCCAATGGGAACCTTGATTGCCGCGGGCATGATGCGATTTTGAATCCGCGGTAGGCGTTCTCCGCCACCGCGGAGGCGGTCATTGGATGCATTTGAAAGATGCACCATCGCGGTAGCTACCACGGGGCCCCAGTGGTGTGTCACCGCAATAGAGCATGCCCTTACAGCCAATGGGAACCTTGATTGCGGTAGTATGATGCAATTTTGAAAATCGCGGTAGGCGTGCTCCGCCACCGCGGAGACGGTCATTGGATGCATTTGAAAAAGGCAGGCCTGAACCACCAATTGCTGCAGCTTGGCACCTTTGAAACGACCCCAGGGGGCTAAATATTTGTGAGAGGGAGCCTCGCATTTCCACTGCTCCCAGAGCCTGCTGCCAGAGAACCCTCACCTGCTGCTGCCTCCAGGGACTGCTGCCAGAGACCCCTCACCTGCTGCTGCCTCCAGGGACTGCTGCCAGAGACCCCTCACCACCCAATTCTGCTGCTGTTGTCTCATGTCCACAGTGATGGCAAGGACAGAGAAGATCCGTGCCAGTCCCTTCACAAGCGAGGAGTTGGAGGTCCTGGTGGACGAGGTGCTCACACTGTACCCAAGGCTATATGGTGCCCCAAATATTGTGGTAAGACTTCAGCAGTGGGGTGAAGGGTAGGGGGGCACACATGGAGTTGGACTTATGCAGTAAGTGCCTGAGATTGTGGGGTTGTGTCATGCACTGCCTAACATGCTGTCTCCAGGGGGAAGGTGTGTGTACCCAATGCCACAGGTTTCCCTGCCTGCACATGTATGTTTGAGTGACCTGTGTTGTGTTGTCAGCCATACAGTGACGCAGAAAGTTGTTCATGCAGGAGTCAGGACAGTGATTGCTCGGCTGAATGGCTGTGTGTGACCCTGTTGTCCATCTCAGTGTGAGCCCAGCTGGCCTGCACAGTCCCCCCAATAAGACAATGACACATCACTTCACTTACAGAGTATTACATCAGTCTTTTCTCATTGCACTCCAGCTATGAGCCATCTCAGCACAGTAGATTGCACACGACCAGCCTTGTGATGAGAATTTTGGATATGTGAGATCATGTCCCTCAATGTGACATCCATGACACAGTTATTGATTCACAGGGCAGGTACATTGAGGGCTTCGCAGTCTTGGATACTGTGAGTCTAACCCCAAACACAGGTTTATATGTGATGTATGTGTTGCTCAACCTAAAAATGGCTTTGAGATGTGGGCTGTCTACACAGGGGTTTCAGTGCTGGCATCCTGCATGTGTGTGAAATGTGCAGGGATTGTGTCCCCCTCACACCTGCATGCATTTACCCATTTTTTCCCATGCAGATGTACCATGTGAAAAGTATACTTGTCTCTGTTAGACATATATTTGGATTAGTGATGAGTTTGTATCTTGCTGGTGTACTGAGAGATGTAGGTACATAACACTGTGTCACTGATCATTTCCCCTTCTTGTTTCCCATGCCTGCAGCTCAAGGTACACCAGTGTAAGGCCATGTGGAGGGCCATTGTGGCCAAGGTGCAGGCTCTGGGTGTCTCAAACCGACGGCTCATCCACTGCCACAAGAGGTGGGACAACATCAGCCGGCTGGCAAAGAACGTGGCGGAGATGACCTTGGGGCTGCTTCCTTGCACTGGGTTTTTGGCACGGCGCAGCATGATACCACTGATGGGACACATCTTGGCCGTGACACAGCCTGAGCTGGATGCACGTTTGAAGGAGCATCAGCATCAAGCCAGGGGTGAGCATTCTGGGAAGGGTGACTTTGGCTGGGAGTGGCTGCATGTGTACAGAGCATGTGCCAGGTCTGGCCTATGTGATGTTGGTAATGTGATGCAGTGGCTTGTGAGTGGCTGCTGGGCTGGGTGCAGGTGTTATGCATTTGGCCTACCTGCACTTACATAGGTAATTTGTTGGGGTGGGCGGAATTTGCCTAGTTGCCCTACGCAAATTATCACGAAATTGCGCTAAATCTCTGCAAGCACGTGAAACTCTCACGAAGACGTGAGGATTGCTTTTCCCGCCGTCTCGCGATGTGTTTTTGCGTGCTCGCTGGGAAATATATCTCTAACTTGCCCATGCAGTCGCTAATGGGCGCGGCCATCTTGCTTGCGATGCTTATTTCCTGTTCCAGGTCGAATGACGTGTTCGTGTTCGCAAACTCTCGAAGGATAGTGTGACCGGCTATCAACAATCCAACATCTCGTGGCGCACGCGAACGGATAAGAAAACTTGTCGGCGCAGGGATCCAGTAAGTTGCTACCGTGTGTGCAAGAATGCATTTTTAAAGCGCGAACAAGAAAATACTTCCGCTTTCTCAGCAGGTCGCGGAAGTTTCGACATCTCCGCGTTCTATGCGGAACGCGGAAATGCCAAAACTTCGCAACTTCCATGAGCGGAACGGAAATTTTCACTCAGGCCTAATAATTTGAGTACTGTGCATTCCCATTGCATCCTGAGTCGTGGTCTTCAGGTATCGTCTGCATTGGGGTAGTCTAGGGAATGAAGAAAGAACCCTTCAGCCAGAAGGGCTTAAATCTAAAGCGCACGAGGAACGATAAAATCGTTTTGTGAAATGATTAAAGCAATCAGTCTTTTAATCTTCAACCATTTCACAGAAATGAACCACAACGTCAGCCAATTGCGATTCATGATACTAGAAAAAATTATGGAAATTGAATGAAGAGACAACAAGAAGTTTTTACTTCAACGTGAACTTTATTGGATACACAAACTTGAAGCTTTACACCCGAAAGGGTTAAATGAAAGACTGGACTTTAGCTGTTTCTTATAACTGTACATTGGAGTACTTCATCATGATTATTTCCCTTTAAATTGCTTCTCTCTTGACTGTTCTCCCAATTACGCTTTTTCTCTTGATTTCTTTCATTTCATTCATTTTTTTCATTTTATGTTTTTACATTTTCTCTATTTTTTACAAGAGGTATTTCTACATCTCCTTTAAATTCATAGTGCTTGTCTTTCTATGTCTACCAGTCTATTTCCTGCTTATCTTCTTATTTATTTTTTCCTCAATTGTTTTGATAACCCCATGTTGGGTATCTTGTTAATGTTCCACACATTTGATCCTTTTCCCTGGTCCATCCAGATATGTTCCACAATGTTCACTTCTTGTGGGAACATTTTTTGTACAATCTAACTTTATTGAACACCATCAGTAATCCTGCTGAATGTTCGTGTCACTCGGGTCTTTCTTACCGCCGTTTTCCATTTTTTTTCCGGACTATTCAGATTTTTCGATTTACGATGTTCAGACCACGGTTCCCGCCGCAGTCTGCTTTTTATGTTCACTCACTATGGAATAACACTTCTGGTTCACGGGGGTTTTACATCCTCCATCATTCGAACTTTGAATACAATTCGGCTTCAGCTTTCGGAGCACCCACACGCTTTTCATGATACATTAGATCACATCCTTCAGGTATGACATTCGAGGACCTTACGTTTTTATTTAAGTTAGGGCACGTTTCGATCAGTTTTGCACACAGAGGTTTGGGTTTAAGGTGCGATAACTTGATTTTTCTGCACTATACGCATGATACCTTGCATGACGGCTTATCACTTGGCAACTCGACACATTCGGCATCGGATAAATTTCTATCCAGTCTTCACCGTATTAAACCTTATGCACCAGCTACCACTGTAACTGACTATATTTATGTCACGAGGATGGTTCACCACCTATTCCCCATTCTTTTTCTTCTTTTTTCTTTCCTTTAAAAAATATATCAGCGCATTCTGGATGCTCTTGGTTTGCGTACATAGAGCTTTTTTCTTTTCTTTCAGAACATTTTCCCCTGAAGAAGGGCTTTCAGCCCGAAATGCATTGGGGACTTCGCTAATTTGTAACGACATGTGTACATGCACAGCTGTTCAAGAAACTTTTTGAATATTGATCTAATTCATGCAACTTTGAATCAATCAAACAAATACATTTGTTTTGCTTCATATGACGTAATATGAAAGAAAAAAACTCAGGCATAAACCCAATGGTTGAAGATTAAAAGACTGATTGCTTTAATCATTTCACAAAATGATTTCATCGTTCCTGGTGTGCTTTAGATTTAAGCCCTTCTGGCTGAAGGGTTCGTTCTTCATTTCTTAGTCTCTCTCCTCTACGAACAGGAGGTGATCATCTTCAGCACCCTACATCACTTATTCCTTAGGAAGAAAATTCAACTATTTTTACACATTGGAGTGCGACGGTTCGAATACACGGAGAGACGAGAGACAAGATGGCGGTCGATTGAGACCGTAGCTCACACCATAGCCGGTGATTATCGTCTCGGATGCGGAATTACTATTGAGCAAAAGTTGTGGGGCTGTTAAAAACTATGTTGTCAGACCTTACCTGGACATCGCAAATTTCACAGGAGCGATATTTCCAACTGATGGGGACTTGTATTGGTTTAGCCCTGTTTAGATACTGCCAGAGTCTAAGGAAGGCGTTCCTGGCATCCTCGCTATCTTTGACCTCAGTGGCTAGGACCCAACCTATGCTGGACGTGGGAGTTGGGGCGGATCTTTGCCTGGTGGACACAGCGCTGAATCGGACGGCGGCGGCATCGGAAGAGGCTGAGGCTGAGGCTCTTGCACGGGTGACTGCCCCGGATGCAGACAACCTCACGAAGGCCAGTTACGCTGGTAACGCCGATAACGCAGATAACGCTGTGAAAATCGGCAGCACTCGCAAAAGCTAAGGCGAGGCTTGCCTTGAAGAACCCCACAGCGCCCACAGTATCTACAGATCTGGGTCAAGTTGAGGCGCCAGTCACAATGCCCATGCGTGGGGCAGAAGGAACAGCCTCCGGGAGGAAGAAAACAACTGCAGGAACAATAGCAAAACTAACTTGTCCCACTGTAGTGGAACTGATGAAAGGGGGAGGAAAAACGGTGAAAGAACTCTTACCCATCCAGGATGTAGAAGATCCCCTTGAGACTCACATGAGGGGCCAGAGTGGGTCAGGAGAGGTAGGCAGAGGGGGGGTGAAGGAGGAGTGAGTGGTATAAGACTCCCCCTTGTTGAGAACAATTTCTTTTTTGGTGCTAAAAATGCTAACAAGGGTGAGAACAGTGCTGGGGAGGCCCAAACGGCTACCGAAGCAACTACTATATCACCGCACCACCCGCTAGTAGAAACAGAGAGCCAAGGTGCAGGGGGAGGGAGACCTGAAAAAGATTCAGAAAAGGATCTGGACTTTTTCTCTGTTTCGGATGGGGGCGATTGGTCGGAAGTGGGGACAGATAGTAGTAACCCTGACCTAAGGGATAGCGAAATTGACCTTTCAGACACTGCTAAAGCTGGGACAATCCAGAGGAGAAGGAAAATACGAGAGAGAGATCTCACGTGGGACTATTCTTCGTCAGTACAACTTACAGGCATTCCGGCAAAGGAACCAGTAAAGGAAGCAGTAAAGGAACTAGAGGGGGGAGAGGGAGGAGTCCCCAGTCCACCTACACTCGAGACTATCCTCCAAGCAATATCTACCCATCGAGAAGAGACGCGGCAGGATGGGTGCAAGGCTCAAGCTGCACTAAAGAAAGTACAAGGAGTGGTCCAAAAATTGTCAAAAACTTGTAGTACATTTGGGGAGCGGATGACAGACTTGGAGTCAAGAATCTGTACCACAGAGTCAGATTTGGCAGGCACCCAAGAGCAGGCTAAGTTACATGAGGCACAGATAGTAGATATCCAGTGGAAACTAGAGGAGCAGGAGAACCGCCAACGCCGGAATAATTTCCGTGTTCTGGGAGTGCCAGAGGGACTGGAGGGGGAGGATGTTCGTAGGTATATCATTGATCTGTTTAGGGAGTCGCTCCCTGAGCTTACGGACTGGAATTGGTCACTAGAGGTTCAGCGGGCACATAGGGTCCCCTTCGTGCGAAAACAGCCAGTAAAGGTAGTGTCACTCCCACGTGCTATTTTGGTTTATTTTGGCAGCTTTTTGCTTTGTCAAGCTATTTTTGAAAAAGCAAGACCTGAGGCTAGACGTGTTAGGAATGAGGTAACTTATTTTGTTCGTCCAGACTTCTGTCATACTACTGTTGAGAGACGGTGAAGGTTGAGACAACTGATAAGACCTTTTCAGGATAAGAAAGCTCAGGCTTTTCTAAATAATCCTGCTAATCTAAAAGTCATATGGAATGGACAGACGCGTTTTTTTATGTCTGAGATAAAAGCTAAGGAGTATCTGGATAGTTTGATAGGATGAGTAGGATGACAAGACATTAGGTATTAGAAACCCTTTCTTTCTCTCCTTCTCACTCTGGGGGGGCGAGGTTTTTTGTTTTTTTCTGCTCAGTAGTATTATCTTTTTTTTTCCTCTTTTTTGGCTCCCTTTTTTTCATGATTGCTAATTTACTCGAAAACCTGAAGTGAGGGCTGGCATAGCAACTACACCGCATCTGTTAATTAATATTATGGTTAGCTTTTGGGCTTTTGTGTAATGTGTGAGGCATTCATCACACACAGACTTATGTCTGAGTGTCTCTCAGAGGGGATGGGGGTTGGGGTGGGGGTGGGGGGGTTCGGAGCTGGGTGGGGGTAGTATGGGAAAAATGTAAAAATAACTTATCCAGTTTAGAAGATGAAATAAGCAGAAATTTAAAAAAACATATATGTAAGCAAGAGAAATGTGCTATGTGATTGTATAGTGGTAAAGAAAAGGGATGGAGAGGGGGGAAGGGGAAGGGAAAAAGGGAAAAAGGGAAAAAGGGAATTGTTTGTCATGCAAAGAACTCTCAAAACAGATTTAAATGGGGAGACTAAACATCTGCTCGATTAATATAGCGGGATTGAACGATGCGATTAAGAGAGGTAAACTGGGGGAGCTGGTAAAATTATACTCTTTTGATGATGTATGCTTGCAAGAGACCCATCTTCCCTGGGATAAAAGACATTGGCTCTTAATTCAGGGCTATAATTTATCTACATCCCAAACTTCAAACATTCGAGGGGTAGCCATTCTTGCTAAAACATCCTTGGGTCAACCCAAGAGGAAGCTATCTGATCCATTAGGTAGATGGGCGATAGTTGAACTCGGGATGGGACTTACTATATGTTCAATTTATGGGTCAAATTATGATGACCCACAGATTTTTGAGGATCTTGAATTAGAATTGGCAATGTGGCCGATGCCCCTAATTGTTTGTGGAGATTTTAACATTGCCTTAGATTTACAGCCAGGGCATAATAAACAAGGGGGGTATCAGGGGTGGAAACCAAGGGTTTATAGGGCACCAACGTCACTCAATAAGAGCCATGGCTTAACGGATATGTGGCTGGCCAAAAATACATCCCAGAATACAGGAAGTACATACCATTCATTTCCACACAAAAAATATGTTAGAATCGATTATTTTTTTGGATCAAAAATCCTTCTTAATAAAGCTAGCATTAGGATCATGCCTAAGATCATATCGGACCATAACCCATTAATCTTGGAGGTGGAAATTCCGGGCTTTACAAAAAAAAGGGGGAGATGGTCATTTGATAAAAAACTGCTGGTTAATATAGATTATGTTGAGCATATTAAAAAATGGACAACTGACTATTTTGATATAAACAGATATAGTACCTCCAGAATAGTTGTCTGGGATGCGTTTAATGCGTGCTTGAGAGGGGAAACTATTAGCTGTGTTGCCAAGGTACGAGCATTACGTATGGGGGAGAATCAAGAGTTAATGAGTAGACTTAGAATGGCAGAAGAGGAGCACTCTCTACTTATAAAACATGGAAAGGAGACAACGCATAAGCAGGAACAAATATTGGTTCTTAAGTCAGAAATCAATAGATGGCTAGCACAAAAATCTGCGGAGGAATTCCAGTCCTGGCGTGGTCGTTTATGTGAGAGTGGAGAATCCGTTGGGAAGAGATTAGCTCTTCGTACTAGACAAAAGTCTGCACAGAATCAAATCTTAGCTATCAATGTGGGGGGGGGGGGGTGGTATACACGGACCCCGATGATATAGTTCAAACTTTTCAACGGTATTATCAAACACTATATTCAGAAGAGGGGGCTATGGAGAAAAGGTTAATACTGGAAGATATTATCCAGATAACAGGGGATATGGGAGAGATCTTGGATGAAGAGACAAAGCAAGAGCTAGAATCAGAGATCTCACAGGAAGAGACTCTATTGGCTCTTCAGAGTTTTGCCTCAGGAAAAGCCACCGGCCCGATGCTATACCCATTGAGGTATATAAAATATTGGGAACATCAATTATACCATTCTTATTGGATCTCTTTAGAGGGCTCCAGTATGATGGGAAAACACCAGAGTCATGGAGGGAGACACGTATTGTCATCTTCCCAAAAAAGGGCAAACCCCCAGATAATCCAGGGTCCTATAGACCAATATCTTTAATTAATACAGACACGAAGATATACTCTAAGGTTTTAGCTACTCGGTTGAGAAGGGTCATTGGTCATCTGGTTTCCCCATGGCAACATGGTTTTATACCAGGGAGAGAAACAACAGACCATATACGAAGAGCAATTACATTATTTGATATTGTATCCGAGACGGGGGGCCAGATGGCCATGATCCTTCTCAACACTGAGAAGGCATTTGATCGCGTGAAGTGGGAATTCCTGTAGGGTATCCTGGAGTTAAAGGGGTTTGGCCAGGGATTTATCAGAACAATTAATGCTATGTATCAAAATCCGAAAGCTCGGATACAAGTGATGGGAATGGATTCAGGGGAGGCCTTTGTCTCCAGGGGAACCCGGCAGGGATGTTCCTGCTCACCTATTTTATTTGCGATATACATTAATTCATTAGTTGAGAAGCTCTTACGGTCAGGCAAAATTAAACCTATATATTCTAACGGGTATCAGAGTAAAATATTGGCAATGCTGATGACCTGACAATTTTGACATCAGATCCTACAGAGGCCTTAGACAAAATCAACTGTATAACTGAGAGGTTTGGTATGTTATCTGGATACCGTTTGAATAGAGAGAAAACCATTATTGTTTGTACGGAGAATGTGGAGCTCGATGATCCCATGCGAACAGAATCAGCAGTCTATTTGGGGGTTGCGTATTACGGCAAAAGTGGAAAATATAATTAAATTGAACTATGGTCCACTCATTAAGACCATAGCTCCAGAGTTGAAGAGGGTTAATGGATTGCATTTATCAATCATTGGAAGGGGAAATTTTCTGAAAATGACTGTTTACCCAAGTTTTATACCTATTCAGGTCAATTCCGCTTGCTTTGGAGGATCAAATACTTAAAAGCATTAATTGTATATTTTCAAATTTTATGTGGCAATACGGGAAGGTGAGGAGATCTATGAAGTTTCTGTCATTGACACAGGATCGAGGAGGGCTAGCTGCCCCAAACATTACATTATATTATTGGGCCGCACTATTACACCAATTAGCTTTCTTATTAAAGATAGATAGAAATAGTGACGAGGATACAATGGAGAGGATCCCAACAGTCTTTGAGTTGGCAGTAGGAGATAAGGCTTCTGGGCTTCTTGTAAAAGAATTGGAGAAAAGTTATTATAAGAAAGTCAGGTTTAAAATTATAAAGAGTGCATGGAGGATCTGGAAGCAGATATCAAAATTCATGGAAATTCCTAAGGTTACGCAATATACCCCTTTATGGCATATATCGTTTTTACCAAAAGATGCTTATGATTCTACTGGGCGGGTATGGGAGAATAAAGGGGTTACTACTATTGGAGTATTTTATGGTGGAAAACAACAACCCCAATTCTCTGAACTACAATATCACTTTGGGGTATGCCCTAATCAGTTTTTCAAATTTATTCAGATTAGGAGTATACTTATGGTTTACAGACCAAGGGTGACGATTGAGAGGATTCCTCTGATGGATTTGATCGGAAGCATCTCTTGTAGAATTTGAGGGGTATATAGTCTCTTACTAGAATCATTGCCGGATGACCTGGAAAAAAATGAGTTATTATGGGCAGCGAAACTGAATAATCCAGATGTAGATATCTATAGGAGCTTAGAACTTTCTGCCGAAAGTTTTATATCCTCTAATTTAAAAGCTCAGCTATATAAAACTATATTTAATCTTTATTTTACGCCGGCAAAGCTTTTTTTATTGGGGAAAAGGTTGGACGATAAGTGTCCTGGATGTAGGGTGGGCCCTGCTACTTTGATACATATGCTTTACGATTGTGGGAAATTGGCCCTTCTAAAGTCTAGGATTCTTGGCCTTTTAGAAACATTTATTAGGTAGGAACTTTGACCTCACCCCTACGCTAGTAATCTTAGGGTATGATAGCAAGCTCGAGTGTAATAAGGAGCAGGAATATTGCCTTTTTGTAGGCATAGCTATTTTTAGAATAATGTTAACAGCTCGCTGGAAGGATAAAGATCCACCCACTTATCAGATGTGGTTAGCGAGATTATTAGGGATATAGAAACAAGAGGCAGCCCTGTATGCTTGCAAAGGGAGGAAAGCCAGGAGTCATGGATTAAAAATCTGAGCATATATTGCGAAATGGAGTGGGGAAGTTGGAGGCTTATGAGTAATAGGAACATGGATAGTGAGACAAATTTATCTATAAAAGGAAGTTTAAATCAGTAGGAATAACCTTGGTTTGTACAATGTATAACAACACCTGTTCTTTTCTCCTTCTTTTCTGTATACTGCTTGTGTATAGTCTTTGGAATATTCTTAAGGTTTTTTTCTTTTTGTTTACTTTTGTTGATGTTCTTTTTTTTTATTTATTTGTACTTGGAATCTGATCTGATATGACGGTATGTATTATGGCCAAGTTTATATGAACTGTGTTTTGATTTTCTGCTTACTCTGGGTATGAATAAAAAAAAAAGAAGGAGTGCGACGGTTCAAGTATTGAGTAGTCTGGGGAATCCCATGTGAGGGAACGGCAGTGTGCCCGATCTGAGTGTGCCTTCATCAATGCGTCCATTGCCTGCATTCAGATTTGGGAGGCCTAGACATCTGACAACAATGTGCACAAGTCTTTGGGCCCCAAAGTACAACATGGTGGGTGGCATAGGCTTATGGCCATTGTGGAATGTCATGTTGTGTTCTGTGTCTGTGTTGTCCACTCCTGTTCCAACCAGATATGTCAGTGGCAACAAGTAGTGTGCCCCCATCATGGCCCTAGGTGTGCTCAAATTTATTTGTGTGTCTGGCTGAACGGAGCCACTAGCAGGGTGTGTGCTGTGTGGTCGTCACATGGTTCACTTATGAATGAATTTCCAGTTTCCACGCAGTGTTTGAGTCAATATAGTGAGTTACCACAATGTGATTGCACAGGGTGGTGTTCAACATATAGATTTAGTCATCTTTTGTGATGCTTTGCTTGCATATGCTTGTTCTGTTGCTGCCACTGAATTGACCCAACATCTCTCTCTCTCATGCAGCATCTCCTGTGGTCACGGAGGGACAGGAGACGGACACCAGAGGGGTGAAACAAGCACAACAGCTGCACAGGAGCCCAGTGACACAGATGTCACCAGCTCCTCAGAGGGGGACAGGAGTTTACTGGAGGAATCTCAGCCTGAGATGCAAAGTTCAACATCATCTGATGCCAGCGGGGATGCATCCAAGTTGGCGGGCACAGGGAACAGGGACTCTGCATCATCTTCCACCGCACAGCGGCCAGTGCCCACCCTCCCAGCCACTTCTGCTGGTGCTGCACGTGTTCGCACCAGGAAGAGGGTCAGAGTGTCCTTCACCCTGGGCACCTCTACCCCTGCCCCTGTCCACCCTGCTGCCATCAGTGCTGAGTCTGTGGACCTTTTGCGCCAGCTATGTGTAGGCCAGACAGCTCTCCTCAATGCCTTCCTTGACCACGACAAAAAATTGTCACAGGTGGTTGCTTTCATGGAGGGCATACATTGAGACGTGGGTGGTGTGAGAAGTTGGCCTGGCATATGCTGGTCACTAGTTATAGTGGCCACCTTGCACCAGTCCAATTCGACTCTTATGGTAGATAGGTTTAAGACAACCTTTTAAAGAAAGCTATCCTAGTGGTAGCTGTGGAGAGCAGCCTTCAGGCTAAGTCTCAGAGGAATGTAAAGCAGCTTGTTTTACATTATAATCTCTTGAATTACAAAATGAAAGGACACCACACAGGTATATATATCAAATATATATGTCTTTATTACTAGACACACTCTACTAATCTCTTTATGAGATTAGAAACCAGGTACACATTCAAATGTAAACGTTTCACAAAAAATTAAGCACAAATATGGCTGGAGCCCTAGGGGCGTACCAGACCATATACTAAGAAAATGGTATAAGGATGTCGACTTGCAAAATGACAAGGCCTAGGGCCTGGAGAATCGCTGGGGCTTCACTACTGCAGTGTTAGCAGGTAAGTAACAGGCACACGGGAGACGCGTGCAGTGTGTGAACACAGCCGCGGGTTCCCTATTGATTATAATGGTGCAAGTCGCGGTTTGATTTTTAAAGTTTTAGGGCACTTCAAGGAAGTCTACAAGCAAGCCACTTACAAGGTAAGTAATTCGAGGGCCAACACACACTAGGGCACCGGAGTGCACGAGTTACCTCACCCAGGAAAGCCGGGTGCATAGGTGTCTTTTGGTGTCGGGTCGGGTCGCGTCGCTGTTTTCTAAGGAGACCAATGAAGACTTGCTGCTTGCATCGGCTGAAGAAGTGTCCGGTGGAATCCAAGGGTGGATTCAAGAAGATGAAGACCTGAAAATTGAAGGGACAGTGTTCAAAGTCACTTGCCAGTGACCGGTGGCCAGGAAGTAGGCTGACCAAGGATGTCAGGTGATTTCAGGTCATCGATGGTGTTTTTACTCTTCGCTCACAAGGTCCAGGGGGGATCGACGATGACCAGCAGCTGGATTCGGAGGGTCCCACAAGATCTGCAGCTGATGGCGGTATTGGCAACCGGATTGGAGCCAACAAGCCTTGGCAACTGCAAGTCTTGTGTAGACTGAAGAAAGTCGATGGTGCAGACCAGCAAGGTCTGAGGGACTCACCCAACAAGGCTAAGTGAGGGCACGCCTGGAGCAACCAGTGGAGCCCTTTGAGTTGTTAAGAAAGTCTGCGGGAGACCCACTAGCCAATGGGCAAGGGATTGCGAAGATGCCTCTTCAGGAAATGCTTCACAGGAGCCCACGGTCACTCGGGACGGGGTAGGCTGCTGATTTTCGCCGCAAGACCTGCTGGAGGCTTGGGCCACAAATGGTCCAAAGCACAAGTTTATAGAATGTCGAGAAGGGATTGCACTCGACAATAGTGCACGGTCCCCAGGTATTGCTGTTCCTCGTCACTCGTGGAGCTGGGGACTCGCAATGGCCATCGAGAAGTCAGGAAATCTACTTCCGGGGCAGCAGGGACTTCGAGCTCCGGCGGGGGCGGGAAAGTTTGCAACCGTTGATTAAGATTTTTGGTGCCTGCCAAGCAGGTGAGTCACTCCTTGATTCCAAGGGAGATTCTTCTGTCTTCCAAAGGTAGTGGAACGTCAAAGGGCCAGGATTATTTTTTGTAGAGCGTCGTCCAGGGTTATCTGATTTGCAATGGCAAAGCTTGCTATCTTATAGTGAAGATAGTGGAGGGACTAGCGCTATGACCACTCCTCTGGGAGGGTCAGGGTAGGGGTGGTTACACCCACTTCCCTTTGTCTAGTTTCATGCCAGAGCAGGGACAGGTAGCCCCTGAACCGGTTTGAGCTGGCATATGCACAGAGGAGCCTACTGCTCCCCAGTGCAGGACTTCAAAGCACTCTATAAGTGCACCCACCCAGACCCAATACACTAAATCCTGTCTGGAAGGTGGTGACACCTCCCTGTGACAGGATGTCTTTTGTTGGGCTTCCGCCACTGCGAGTTTCAGTCAGCAGCAGGAGGGCAGCCCAGTGTCTGTGCTGGTGGCATCCATTTTGTGATGCCAGGGCTCTTTCAGATTTCTGTCGTTTTACATGTCGTCCCCCTCTAGAAGGGTGGGATCATGCTCCCACATCATGGCCTAATGTGGGGGTATGATTCCAAGTTATTTGACACCAAACACGACATGTTTTGATGCAGTCATTCCAAAGTTAGCATTTTAATGCACTTAAGAATATATGGTTTAACCTCATCCACAAACAGCCATAGAGAATAGACTCTGGTAGCTGCAGAGGGGCCCTGCTCAGGCAGAGGCACCCCCTCACATTGTAAACCACGCACCCTGCCCTCAGGATTGATAGGGCCTGCCATAGGGGTGGCTGATAGGTTTATATGTGTGTGTATGGTGAGATATACAAACCTATATCTCAGTGTGGAGTGCTAACACTACCTCACACAGGCTGCAGTAGCAGGCCTGTGGTGTCAGATTGAGAATGCTACCCAGGGGTGGCATAATACATGCTGCAGCCCCTGGTAGGCCTGTGAAGTACCTATGCCCTAGGTACCTAAGGTACCATATACTAGGGGCTCATATGGTACCACAGTATCCAATCACTAGGGCATATAATATGCACACCAAGTCGTTTAGAGAGAACAGAGGTTCTGGGGCCCTGATTAGCAGGGACCCAGCCAGACTAGGGCTAGAAACCAGTGTATACATCAGAAATAAAGTGGGGGCAACATAAGTGCAGATCCTACTCTCCTACAGGTGGGCTGCACCGGACTGTCCAGTCTTTGCACTCCACAGTGACGGCAGCCCTTCAACAGGCACATTCTCACAGTCCAGCTCCGGTCCCTTTGTCCACCCCCCTGGCATTGGCCACGTCTGACGATAGTGACAATGGTCCACATACCTCAAAGTCACAATACAGCACACAAAGCACACAGCAGCAACAACCCAAGTGGTCACGGGTGCAGACACCATCCCCACAGAAGACCAAAGCCCATCAGGCGACACCAGGGGCCAAATTGCAAAGAAGCAGACCTCAGGCTCACATGTCTCAGAGGCACCCCCAGCTAAGGATTCTCCTGTCCCTAAAGCATCTCGCAAAGAGAAGCATACAGTTCCTGTGTCCATCGAGCAGGTGGTGCATGCCAAGGGTACACCTAGGAAGGCTCCAAGGCAGATTCACCCACCACCTCGATTCCCAATCCAAACCCAGTGAAGCAGGGGAAGAAATTCACTAAAGGGGTAACACCTAGTAAACAGGGGATAGAGGGGCAAAGGCAAAGCCAGGCAAGGCGTTCCGCTGGATCCAGCACATCCCCAGAGGGAGTGTCAGCATCTGCACCTGATGCAGCTTTGGTGGTGAGTGTGCCTGTTGTGTCCACACCACCTCCCATTGAGCAAAAGTCAGGCAAGCCATTTAGGATCCCCAAGAAGTGGAAAGACACCCCTACACAATCTCCCAGCCACACTGTGTCTCAAGTCTGCATGACTCCACCTCCACGTGCCACTACACCACCTAGTCCAAGCAACCCTCCGGCTTGCCAAGCCACTGATAGCTCTACCTCAGCTGGTCTGCTCTTTCCCGGTCAAGTGCCCCGACAGTCCCCGAGACACAGCCAGCTCCCAGTCTGCCTGACAGCCAAGTCTGAGTGGTAGTCACCCTCACACATGTGTCTCTTACACAGGTGGGCCTGTACTGCACATTGTTACCCCCTGACTGTGTTGCTGACCATGGAAAGGTAAAGTCACACACATTCCCTGTGCAGCCTCTCCTGGACATACTCTGCACTTCGTTTTTGCCACTGGCCTTGATGCTCTTTGCTGTGTTCAACTATTCCCTGTGCAGGTTCTCCTGGACATTCTCTGCACTTCGTTTTTGCCACTGGCCTTGTTGCTTTTTGCTGTGTTCAAGTATTCCCTGTGCAGCTTCTCATGGACAAACTCTGCATTTTACCCTGGCCACTGGACTTGCAGTTTAGCCCTTGCCTGGGCAGCTTCTCATGGGCATACTCTGCACTTTGCCCTGCCAACTGGCCTTGTCATTCACTGCTGTGTGCCCCTTGCCTGTGCAGCCTCTCCTGGACATACTCTGCACTTTGCCCTGCCAACTGGCCTTGTCATTCACTGCTGTGTGCCCTATGCCTGTGCAGCCTCTCCTGGACATGCTCTGCACTTTGCCGTGCCCACTGGCCTTGTTGTTCACTGCTGCTTTGCCCTTGCCTGTGCAGCTTCTCGTGGACATACTCTGCACCCTGGACTTGCCACTGGCCTTGCTGTTTTGCCCTTGCCTGTGCAGCTTCTACTGGACATACACTGCAGTTTCCCCTGCCCACTGGCCTTGTTGTTCACTGCTGTTTTGCCCTTGCCTTTGCAGCTTCTGATGGACATACTCTGCAACCTGGATTGGCCGCTGGCCTTGCAGTTTTGCCCTTGTCTGTGCAGCTTCTCATGGACATACTCTGCACCCTGGACTGGCCACTGGCCTTGCTGTTCACTGCTGTTTTGCCCTTGCCCGTGCAGCTTCTCATGGACATGCTCTGCACTCTGCCCTGCCCACTGGCCTTGTTGTTCATTGCTGTTTTGCCCTTGCCTGTGCAGCTTCTCATGGACATGCTCTGCACTGTGCCCTGGCCACTGGCCTTGTTGTTCACTGTTGTTTTGCCCTTGCCTGTGCAGCTTCTCATGGACATGCTCTGCACTCTGCCCTGGCCACTGGCCTTGTTGTTCACTGCTGTTTTGCCCTTGCCTGTGCAGCTTCTCATGGTCTTGCTCTGCATTTTGTGCCTTACTCCTCTCTTCTAATGGTGCCTATCTGTGCAATTTGTGAATAAAAAGTTGATCCAGTTGTCTATTTTGTCAATGTCCTTACTGAATAAAGTTCTTTTGCTGTGTGTAAATGGTTTACTGTGCCACTTGGTCTGTGTGGCACTTCAACATGGTCAATGTTTGGTCTCACTTGCTCTCTTTTTTTCAGGGGTGACAGGGGCTTCAGTTCTTCTTGGCCCAGATACTTGTGGTGGCAATGGTGTCAATTTCGTATGTTTAGCAGTAGTCATTTACTTGATTAGTTCATGTTGGCTCTATCGTACACATGTCAGGTTGGGGGGCACTGCCAGCACAGGGTGGGTTTCTGCACACAGTATTTCTGGCAGGCTGTCCAGGGTCATCATGTGTGTGTTCTTCCTATATGTGTGCCCAGTGGTGTATGTGTGTGGTCACCTTGTGATGGCCAGTCATCCTAGTCCCATGGCTTACTTTCCATGTGTGCTCTTGGATGACCAGGTATTGTGCAGTGTGAAGGGGTGAGTTTGTGGGGAGTGTTGATGTGTGCATGCCTCTGCAATGTCAACTACACACATGTGTCACCCAGGAATAGTGTGCCTGTTGTTTTGATTGTTCATCCCTGTGGATGTGGTTGTATGCCCATGTGTGAGTTGTATGTTGTGCACTGTGCAGTGTGTTGGTGTGTCCTTGCAGTTCTGTCTGACTCCTACTTGTTATTTTTGTCACTTGTGAGTATGCAGAGGGTGTTACTGGCAATTCAGTGTTGTGTTTTGTTGCACATCCCTGAGTCTGGTGGCTATTTGTGGGGTCTGTGCAGACCTGATGCTCCCCACTGCCATTGTGGTTGTGTTTCTCATTCCTTGCTGTCCCTTGGTGCCTTCTTGCCTCCAGTGTGGCCTGTTGTGTGTGTTATCATGCCATCCCCTATCTGTGCTTCAGCTGCCTACCTATTGTGAGTCTGCACTCCCTCTCTTTGTGTATGGTACACTCCTGCCATGTCCCCTACTGACATGCAGTACACTTCACTTTGGTATGAGCTGTCCCCTTGGTTTGTATGTGTGTGTGCCTCCCCATGACTTCATTTGTGCCACGGTGCTTTGTGGTGCAGTTCTTTGTACAGGGTCAATGTGTCACTCAGTGCATTTCCCCAATGGGTCATGTGTGATTTACTGGTGCTATTTGTCAGTCATGGTTGCTGCAATGCAGTTCAACTGTGTGTGCTGCCCAGTCCTGTGGTCAAGTTGTTTCCACCTTTGTGTCCCAGACTTGTGCATCTATTGGGTGTTGTGTTGGATGTATGTGTGTTGTTTGTGTTATTGCTTCACTTCCTGGGTGGGCTGTTGTCTTTGTGCTGTGCTGTATGGTGTTGTGTGGGTTGCTGTTCTGTCACTGATGTCTGTGTGTGTCTGGTAAGCTTGTTGTGCTTGCTGTGCTGTGTGTATGTTGCCTTGTGATTGCCTGTTGTGCATCCCCTGCTGTCATGCTATGTTTGCTATGTGATTGTTCTGCCTGTGCATCTGTTGTTTGTTTGCTGTGGCTGTGATGTTCTGTGATGGTGCACTTCTTGTGTGTGTTGTGGAATGTTGTCTGTGCATTGTTCCTGAGTGATGAGGTTGTGCACTCATGTTGTGTCTGTGCTCCCATTGCATTTTCCCAGTTTAGCTGCACAGGGCATGTCTGTTGTTGTTGTGGCTCTGTGTGTGTTTCAGTTGGGTGATGTGTTTGTCTGTTGTATTTGTTTCCATATTTGTGGTGGCATCCCTGTGTGTGTGTGTGTGTGTGTGATGTTTGTGGCTGAGCCCAGGGTGTGTGGTTGTTTGTGTGTGTATTGCCTGTCAAGTATTGCCAGCCTTCAGTGTGTTTGGCACTGGTGTTGTGTGCTGCTGGTGTGAGGGGGGTATGTGTGTAGATTCTTACTGGTGTTTGTCAGTCCTGAGGTGTGTAGATGGTCCCTGTGTGTAGTGCTGCTTGTGTACTTCTGTGAAGTAGTTGTATGTATGTGTGGCTGTTCCCAGTTTGAGTTCAGGGCCTTCCTTTCATCCCTTCATCCTTGTGCCTATACATGGTTTGCCTTGCTGTCTCCCTGTGTGGTTGCACTGAGCTGTCTGTGGTTTGATTTCACTGACTGTGCCAGCCATGTGTGCTTTGATGGTGTGTGGGTGTTGTGCTCTGTTCCTTGTGTTGATGTGATGTACACATGCTTGTTGTGTGTCTACATGGCCTTCCATTTGTGTGCAGCCCACTTGGGTTTCCCTATTTGTTGTGCTCCATTGCTGTTGGCATGTGGGGTGTGTATGTGTGTGTGTGTGTCAGTCTGTGATATGTATGTGTGACTGTGCAGGCTGTGTGTCCATTCGGATGTTGCTTCCATGCGTGTGTTCATTTGTTGCTTGTCCTCATTGCTTTTTCCCTGAGTGTGGTGTAGTGTGTGTTTCCCTGGCCCTGTGCTACTGTGCTGTGTGTTGTGTGTTCCTGTGGAGCCACTCCTGCATTGTGTGTCTCCATGATTGTTGGTTGTGTGGTGCAGGGTATGTATTGCCCTGGCTTGTTGTTGTGCATGGGGTGCACAGGGGGGGCACATGGCATGTGCCTTCATGGGGTGTGCTAGTGTGTGGGTGTGGCCCTGTGGTCTTTGTGCCCTGCCCATGCCTGGCACTGGCCCTGCCTTCTGCATTGCGCATGTATTTGCTTGTGTTCGCCACTGCGGTGACGTGACCGGGACATTGCTGCATGGTGGTGGTAGCTGTGTGTCCAGAATGCAGCGGGGTGACTTTGTGGCAGGTGGGTGATGTGTGGATGCCCTTGGGGATGTGTCCCTATCCCCCCTAGGGTGTCTGATGTGGATTTGGACCCTGTGTCAGGCCATAGGTTGTTTGTTGTGTGTTGTGTTATTGCGTACCTGCGGCAGCGTCCGCGGCGGTCCATGAGTTCCTGGTGATGTAGCAGGTACAGCACCGGAAAGACATGTAGAGTTGGGTCCATTGTGGTCGTGTCCGGGTGGTGTGGACCAGGACTCTGGTTTCGCACTCCGCTGTTGAGTTTCCGCCATCTCTGGTTGGGTGGTGTCTCCGCTGTAGTGCATCTGCTAGCTTGATCCATCCCAATTTGTGGACCGAGGTGGACGTCATTCCGCACAGCGGAGGGTCTCTATTGGCTCACTTTGATGGCGGTGCGCGTCGCACCGCGGCGCTCGGGAATTGGCCTATGTTTGACCATACTAATATGGCGGACGTGATGTCTGCTGCTAGCGGGCGAAAAAAGGCATTTTTCGCACCGCCAGCGCGGCGGTGGTCCCACTGCCCTACATCCTAATGGACCCCTTTGTGTTGAGTGCTTGTATATGACTACTACACATAAGGCCGGATGCAGAGTTTCAGGTTACTTAGAAACACCCTTTTGCCTTCGTCTGTAAAGTACATTCCATCATTTCTATACATTCCATGCATGTGAAAATGCAGATTTTTGTTATAGATGCACCCCATGCAATGGTTTCTGAGGAATGCAGAAACTGTTTTATTATCATGTTTCCTGGCTTTGTCAATCTGTGTACGGAATTGATTTGGCCAATTCCATTTCTGTCTTTGGCAAATATTAGAGAACACCAAGACAGTGTGAGTGTAAAAGCGATATCAGTTCTGCATAAGTATCCTTCATAAGGATTTCCAGCCCTACCACAGTCAATGTGACTAGGTCATTGCCACCACAGTGCACAATCATGGGGTGAGGAGCTCGGCAATCCACAATGGTTTTAACCAAAGCCAGCAACTGATGAAACTTTAACCCTCTCTGGCCAAGCCAATTAATCTCCACATTTGGCAAACCCAAGTCACTGTCAATACCTCTCTTTTTTGCAGCCTCTTTAGCCCAATAGAAATAGCTGTGGCCAACAATCATACACACACTAAGCATTTTGAAGTGAAGGAGTAATAGCAATCAGGAGAAGGCTGGTTCTGAATGAGGTAGTTTTCCAAATGAAAAGCAGTTAAAATGGAGGTGTTTTCTTTTCTTTTCAAAAAGATATATTTCATTGGATGCTGTCAGCAGGTAAGTGAATAAAAGTAGGTAGTGTGTTGGATGCATTAGCAAAGAATCATATTATTGGCTGTTGCTTTAAAAAAAAGAAATATTATACAGACATGGATATGCTTTTGAATCTGCGGAGTAAACCACACCTGCTGTATCTGTTTGGAAGTAGCATTGTCCTTCTAGAATGTACTGTGTACTTGTGACCTACTGGTTAAACTGGGTTGCCACACACTTTTCCAACTCAGTACTATGTAATAAACTGTTCTGCAGTATTTACATTTGATAAAACTGAAGCTAAATGTAGGTTTGGTCTCCTGTTTTTTTTGTTGCAATTACTCCACAATGATTGCAAAAACCTCGCAAAAATGCAAAGACAGGAATCTCTTTTTGAAGAGGGGGAAAGGGTTAACAGATGCTAACCATTCACAAGTTGAGACTGAGTAGTCTAAAATGAAAGACATGATTTTATTTGCGCCCTTTCTCATGCTCATAGACTAGAAAGTTGACGAGGTTGCTATTTTTATAGTTGCTTTGTAGAAGAGTGGTGTCATTCTTGCGCTTAGTTTTTACAAATCCTAACAGTGTCAAAACTATTTAAGAAGAGCTAAAACAACAATATAATCTACCAATTAAATTCACTGATATGTAAATAACTTTTTAATTATTTAAAAATTGCACATTCGCTATGAAGATGTGTTTGTTAAGGATGAGCTGTAGCTGGCAGAGAGTATGTGTTTAAGATGTTACCACTGAATGTTTTGGGAAGTAAGAGGAATATGAATTAGTGACCCTTTATTTCATTGTGTACTTTATGTACTTTATAGAAAAACAACAGTATAGTATTGTTGAAAATTACAGTGAGGAATGTATTTAAAAGTAAACATGTTTTAACTGTGTAACTATTATGTGTAGAATAGATACACCTACGTTATTTGCATTCTGGGAATTGTAGTACTTTGTATTTGTATTTGTAGTACTTTTAGCACATTATTAAATAGGAGTAGTGTAATCACAAATAAATAAAATAAGAAAATGTGCTGTGCCTGTATATGAATTATAAAGCAGTAGTACTTGGTAGGTATGTATTAGGAAGTGTTTGTTAATATGTTTTTTAAACTTATATGACCGGTTTGCATATGTTTAGATGGTGAGATAGATGGTGAGATATGGTTTTTGTAGTTGCACATAGTTATATTTACGATGAGACATTTACTTAAAGATGCAGAGAACTATATATTTTTGGAAAGATGGCCTGGAGGTCTATATCTATTATGAAATTACATATATGGTTACATTGCGACCTATGTTCTTTAAGGCAGTTGAAAATGTCATGTTTATGATGAGGATGGTGTATTTCTTTAAAAATGCGTGTTTAAAATTCAGGAGGGTTAAAAGTGCAGAATGTCTCTTGAGAGTACTTGTGCTAGCTTCACTTGGTGTGTAACTTGTCTTTGAGAAATGCCAAATTTATGTTTTAAAGACACAATACATATTTGAGAAATTATAGGTATGCCATTAAGTAAAGGTTTTGTGCTTTAGAAAACAGAAAAGTAGAAAAGTATAGGTACACTATAACAGGTAGTTTTATACTGACTAAAGGACTTAAACAATGAGTCACGGATATGGTCTCAACTGTTATGTATCTACCAGCAATGGAGGTACTTTCATAGTCAGCCATGCACTACTCAGGCACTCATCCAATCACCCAGCCACTACTCAGGCAGTCATCAAATCACTCATGTACTAGTCACACTCTTATTTAATTACCCAGGCAACATACATGCACTCTTGCAGTCACGTAGACACTAATTAAATAGTCATTGAACTATTCAGCCAGTACTCCTGCATTCATCCAATCACCCAGTTACTAAACATTTACTTATACAATCACCTAGGCTGTACCTAGGCAGTCATTCAAACATTCAGGCACTACTCATGCACTCATCTGATTATGCAGGGAGTAGCATTGCAGTGAACCTATCACCCATATAGTACCTACACACTCATTCAATTACTGAGGCAATACTCTTGCACTAATACAATCACCCCAGCAGTACACTTGCTTTCATCCAATCACTCAAGCTTTAACAGTGGACTTATGCAGTCACTCATACATTAGTCATGCACTCATCTAATCAGCCAGGCACTACTGATGTACTCACTCAATTATCCAGTCACTACCTATGTACTTATCTAAACACCCAAGCACTATGGGCCCGATTCACAGAACTAACTTAAGACAAAATCCTAAACTTACTACCATTTTGGTATTCACAGAAGGCACTTACTCATGTTGGTATTCACAGAAGGCACTTGCTCATTTCGGTATTCACAGAAGTTAGGAGTCCTAACTTTAGGACTCCTAAATGCCTTCTGTGAATACCGAAAGTCTTAAAATTAGGATTTTTCTCAGTTTAGTTGCAGTATAGTTAGGACTCCTAACTTTAGGACTCCTAAATGCCTTCTGTGAATACCGAAAGTCTTAAAATTAGGATTTTTCTCAATTTAGTAGCAGTAATGTTAGGACTCCTAACTTTAGGAGTCCTTAATGCCTTGTGTGAATACCGAAAGCCTTAAAATTAGGATTTATCTCTGTTTAGTAGTAGTAAAGTTAGGAGTCCTAACTTTAGGACTCCTAAACTGAGAAAAATCCTAATTTTAAGACTTTTGGTATTCACAGAAGGCATTTAAGAGTCCTAAAGTTAGGACTCCTAACTTCTGTGAATACCAAAGTGAGTAAGTGTCTTCTGTGAATACCAAAATGAGTAAGTGCCTTCTGTGAATACGAAAATGGTAGTAAGTCTAGGAATTTGTCTTAAGTTAGTTCTGTGAATCGGGCCCTACCTGTTCGCTCAATTAAAGACACATGGGCAGCAGCCATGTACTTATCCAATCACTGAAACACTACTCATGATCTCCTCCAATATGCCAGGTGCTGTACATGCACTTAAACAATCACGCATGCACTATCCATGCACTCTTTAAATAACCTATATACTATCTATGCACTCCTGCAATCATCCAGGCACTAGAGTTGCACTCATTTAATTATCCAACCACTATCTATGCATGTATAGAATTATTGAGGCATTAGTCATGCACTTATCTAATCATTCAGGCACTACTCATGCACTCACCTGAACACCTAGATCATAGTGATATACTTACGCAAACATGCAGGCAGTAATTATGCAGATATGGAATGACCCATAGAGTTCTCACATACTCAGGGAATCATCCAGGCACCACCTGTACCCTCAGGGAATCACCTAGGCACTACCTATGCATTCATTCAGTCATCCAGGGAGTAATGATGTATTCAAACACGTGTGATTGACTCACTGATACTGTTAAAGACTCCATAGAGATGGCATCAACTCACCGTAGGAAAACAGGGTCTCCCTCTATATGTCCTGGGGATGGTAAAGCTTGTAAATTTATATCATGGAATGTTGCCGGAATAGCTGACAAGATAGAATATCCCGGATGGATTAGGTATATAAAAGGTTTTAAAGGTCATCTGTCTCCAGGAGACGTAGTCCATTACTAACAGTTTCTTTCTTGAGGGATTTAAGACCTTTTTTGTATCAGCCATTACTTCACGGGTGAGAAGACCCAAGGGGGGGCAGCTAATTTATGTCTCCCTGGACATAAGGTGCCGCTTGAAGGAATTACCAACTGATAAAGATTGTCTGCAGGCCTTTTCTTTTTCCCAGGGCCAGGCAAACTTGTTGATGTTGAACTTTTATAATGCCAATTCTGCATCTCCAAATGTTTATAACATTGCTAGGATGGGCTCTTTTTTGAGGAGAATGATTACTAAGGCTCTGAATAATAGCTGTCTTATGATTGCAGGAGATTTCAACATTTATCTATGTGGGGATCCAAACGCAGGCACTATAACCAGCATAGGATGCCCTCGGATGGTGGGTATGCATGTTGAACACACCCCACAGGGACATACTCTAAATGCCCTTGTCAATGAGTTTGATCTAATCATGTCTATGAGATGGGTGGCCGACGGCAGGAACCAAATTAGTTTGACATTTACTGGGATGGGGAGCTCAACGTTTATAGACTTCGTTTTTATTTCTAGCTCCTTCTTCCAATTACTTTTGGAATTTAGAGTTGGAGAGAGTATTTCCAGAGATCATAACCCGCTATGCATCTCGACCACTTGGCCAAGACCTGGGAAAACCTGAATGCAAGCATCTAGGGGACCAGGGCAGAAGGCTAAGGTGGGTGCAGATAACCCCAGACACTTTTTACGAGTACCTTTTAGCCAAGTGCAAGAGGGAGATCGATATCTGCACGCTGGGGCCTGAGGAGGCAGGGGCAGTTCTGGAAGCATTCTCGGTCATCTCATTTGCAATAATTTCGAAGGGTCACATTACGAGATGGTTTGATCACAGTTGCTCCAGTGCGGCCAGGAATCTGAGGGGGGCACTAGGCACTAAACCAAGGGCTTCTGCTTGGGTAAAAAGAGTGCAGAGGGATATAAAACCAAACCAGCAAGGCGCAAGGCCAAGCTAAGGGAGGAGGCATGGAGTAAGATTATTGAGGCATGACCCTGAAAAATAGTAATCAGTTCTGGAGTATTGTCAACTGTCCTTTTCTGTCAGGTAGAAACTCACAGGCCCTTGACGCACATATTACAGAAGAGGAATCGGTTGACTATATCCAGGATATGTTCAGCAGTCCATCAGATCCAAGTCTAGCTGGTGGCAGAGGGAAGTAATCCCTTGTCTTCACAGCCGATGAAGTTAGCAAGGGTATAGCAGGGTTGTCCAGGAACAAGGTGCCAGGACCTGATGGTATCCCTCCGGATCTCTACTTATCTATCCCCCAGTTGTGGGTCCCAATCCTTACCACCGTTTTAAATGCCGCAATAAGAGGGGACTTGCCTAGCACTTGGTCCCTATCCACCATTGTTCCGGTCTTCAAAAAAGGGAATAGGGATAGTACCCTCTGTTATAGACCCATGTCCCTATTGAACTCGTCAGTCAAAGTGATGGGATGTATTCTGTTGGACAGGCTGTCCACATGAGCAGACGATAATAACATCCTAACTGACATCAAATATGTTTTTTCTCCTGGGAGGTCTACAGTCCATCAATGTTTGAATTTATACATGATCATCAACAAATATACCATTGCCTGATCTGGTGGTATATATTTGGCCTCCATAGACTTGTCTTCCGCTTTCGACTGAGTAAACAGACACAAGTTATGGGAGACCCTATTGGGTATGGGCGTGGACAAATACATCGTTCTCTTCCTCCATGAGTTTCACAGGGATACTTAAGCAGAGGTACGGTACACAAATGACAGTAAGGTCACCCGTCAATTCCCAATTCAGGGAGGGGTGCGACAGGGCTGTATCTTGGCCCCTTTCTTATGTAACTTATATATCAACAACTTGGAGAGGGTACTAGTTGACACTCAGGTAGACTTCCCTCAGGTGGTACGGCATGTCCTGACAGTATTATAACATGCAGATGACAGCGTCCTTATGGCTCGGACGCCGAGGGGCCTGCAAACCCTACTCAACTCTATTGTGAAGTTTATGGAAGACCGGGACCTTTTAGTTAACAACTCTAAGTCATATGTGATGCAGGTGGGGCCAAGCTCAAGGAAGCCCTTCAACTTTATGTTAGGGTCCACACTTGTCCCTAAGACCAGTGCCTTCTCTTACTTGGGGGTCATGCTGGATGCCAAATTGAACTATGGCCCTCCGAGAATCAAAAAGAAAGGGGAATTACTACAGGCTAATGCGCCTATTTTTAACTTCACATCGCGGTTGGGTAAACGACCATTAGGTGCAATCTTGAAGATTTACAGAGATAAGTGTTTCGCACAGGTAACTTGTGGCAGTGAAATCTGGAGTTCTACATCCCATCAGGAGTTAAAAAGAGTCGAAAATAGGTTCCTGAGATGACTCCTATGTGTACCCCAGGGAACCACTACTTTTCTGTACAAGACTAACTGGGTATGTCGTACCTGTCAGACCCGTTGTCATTCGCCCATTATCCTAATGGCTTAAAGTTTGGTGGAACAAAGGGACCACTTTACACAAAGACATCCTAAGGGATCGTATGGCCTTTGACCATGCCCACCATATCCCTTGGTTCAAACATATTCGTGAAGGGTTCAGGACCCTTGGCAGGTCGGATCTTTTTTGTGACCCGGATTCAATCAACAGGAAGGACTTACTTTGGGTTAAAGAGTCTTTTTACAGACTCCATGTGGTGAACAGGGAGGAGTGTGAGTTAATGAAGCCCAGTGTCCTTACCCATTGAGTGTTCTCTCAAAAACAACACCGCCTGGAATTCCTTTCTACTTCCATATGTCACGGAGCTGCTCCACAACATAGCGTCCCTTAAACCTTCCAACCATTACAGTGATACCCTACCTGCTAAGTTTTTTAAAGATCTCAATTCGGCCATTCTCCCTCTGTGGTCCCGGATCATTCATGAATCTCTCTTACAGGGAAGGATCCCTGATTGCCTCAAGATGGGGCAAGTTACTCCCATCCCGAAGAAGCCCAATTATGATCCTAACAACTTCCGACCCATCACCAGCATCATGACTCTAGCTAAATTGCTCAAGAAATGCGTCCATTCACAGTTATGCAACCACCTAGAGAAATTTCAATTCCTTGACCTCTACCAGTCGGGTTTCAGAGCAGGGCACAGTACTGAAACAGCACTAACGCACATTGTGGATGACGCCTTAAGATCGCTTGATCAAAATGTCCCTTGTCCTGTCCTCAGCATTCAATACCATCAAACATGAAAACTTAAATGCTCTTCTTCAACATAGGATGGGTCTCTCGGGCCCGGTCCAGAATTGGTTTGCCTCTTTCTTACATACCCGCTCACAAAGGATCAAAGTTAACTACGCCCTTGGAAACAGTACCCCTGTTACAGTTGGAGTTCCGCAAGGATCCGCACTCTCCCCCACTCTCTGCAACATATTTATGGAACCATTTACCATCATTCTGAACCACTGTAACATTCAGTATCACATGTATGTAGATGACACGCAACTGTACTTGAAGATCTCCTCTCAAGAAGACATAAAAACGCTAAATGATACTCTCTCAAAAACTCAACAATTGTTAGCCCAGAACCATCTTCTGTTAAATACTCTCAAAATTGAATTCCTTCTGATTGCTGCACCCAACCACTCTGAACCTACCCTGGCCTGTCTTCATCAACTCACTGCTCTTAACTGCACCCCTCACACGGTTGACTCTGCTAAATCATTAGGCATCACCTTGGACAAGTACCTTAATATGCAGGAGCACATCAGTGCAACTATCAGGGTAGCCAACATTGAACTGAACACCCTTAGGAAAATCAAGCCTTTCCTGCCTCCCAAAGACATCAGACCTGCTGTACAATCCCTTGTTATCTCTCATCTGGAATATGGTTTGGTGACCCTTGCTGGGCTTCCCAAAGCTGGCTTGGCCCCACTCAGAGCTTGTCTAAACCCATTGGCCAGGCTCATCACTGGCTCTAGAAAATATTACCACATTTCCCCCAACCTTTTGCAACTAAATTGGCTATCTATCGAAGCTAGGATACATTTCAAGATAGCTTGCTTGACGCATAAAGCTTTACATTACCACACCCCGGTATACTTGGCAAACAAGCTTGAACTATCGGGCTCTTGTCGGATCTTAAGAAGTACGTACACCCCACTATTGAAACCTCCCAAATTTAAAAAAAAGATAATCTTGCAATCGGACCTTCACTGGTCTTGCTCCAAGAATTTAGAACGCTCTACCTCCTGAGATCAGATCAAATCCTGCCCCGGCATCTTTCAAGAAACAGGTCAAACGGCTATTCTTGAGTAAACACTGACATCATCATCTTGTTCTCATGCTCTGTCTACAAATATGACCCTTATTTAACACCTTTGTTTCGATTTATTGTATGCTTGTTTGTTAAATGGGTATCTTGCTCTAGGACAATTCTGATAATGTTCAGGGTGGGCCATCTCTCCAACCCCTGACCTTGATTGTTTACCCCTTTGCTTGTCGCTATGTGGACGCAATGTAACATTGTGCTTGGTTTTATTCATGCTCTCACCACATCTGTACAGTTCTCTGATACCCGTAAGGGTCTTGTTCGCGCTTTATAAAACTTTTCAAATAAATAAATGAAATACATCATCTTGAAAATGGTACACACCACTGAACCCTAGCTCCTTGGGCTTTCCAAAACATACAACCGTTTTCTATTGACAAGGTTCCGTTTTGACTTATTTTATCTCCTCCTCGCCCACCCTTGAGGGAGTAGCAAAGGTGAGACCCTGCCACTATGCTGCTGTGACAGCAAATCCCCTCAGGACATGATTTATTCTTTAATGTTTTGCAGCTATTATGAGGTGCCGAAGAAGACCTACTTAATCCCAATTCGAAAATTAGCAAATTTTAATCAAGAGTGTCCTGCATTTACTTTTCTAGCTATGCTCTCAGGGTCCACGTTACAGTATGGTCTTCGTTTTTTAAAGGCTGCAGTTTGGCTTAGATCCAGCTGTGATTAGCACTATGTGTAGAGTAGGCTTGATGGATGAATTTTTATATCTACTCATGTTAAAATTGTGTTTTATTTTTTTTTGTATGAAAAATACTGTTCGATTATGCCCATTGGATGGGAGCTTAAAGCTTTGTTGTATTTATGACTTTTATGGTTTTTATCACAAAAGCCGTATAATGTTTTATTGATTGATTGATTGATTGATTGATTGATGTATTCAAAAACATGTTTTTACATGTTTTAGTGAGGAATATGTTGTCTTTTAGAACCATCTGGTGAATTATATATGCAACCTGTCACACACTCTTTGCATATACTCGGAAGAATTAGTGAGCTATGTGCTCTGATAGACACTAATGTGCAGATTTTCACATGCACCGTTTTCCAAAATGTAATCTGATACATCTAAGTTGAAAAGTACTGAGATGCTAAATACACAATGACACAGTGGTAGAGAGACACACAAATAGGTCTTATGTTGTGTTTTTGGATTTACGGTATTGAGACACTGTATGTACTTTGATACTTTGGTTGAAGTACATATAAAAATTTACTACAGAAGAAATACACTGGTTTTTCACCATGTATAGGTGAGAACTGTGATATGGTGCAGCTGTGACGTAGGAGACGGTGCTATAATGTTAAGAGGAAACTAATAAATATAGTTTTGTGTTTTGCTTCCAGGTTTGCTATATTAAGTGCATGTAGTTATAACGCTAGGTTCATCTGTATATTTAAAACTGCAACACACCAGAAAAAACAGTGTTATCTAAATCAGTAGTAGAAAAGTTGGTTGGCTCGCTAGAGTAAATATTAAATTATATATTTCTTTTTACAGAACAATATCTACATAACTACAGATAGAATGCCTACAAAATCTCAAAGGAAAAAGCAACAGAAATAACTGGTGGAAGATAAACGAGTTACTGGTAAGGGGACAAAGTCATTTCTTAAAAATATATGTAGACACCTGCAAAGATTACAAAATAATGTAAATAAAAGGCAAACTGTGAGAAAGAATAAGAGTGGACAATATCAATATTAGAAGAACAGATAAGAATGTAATAAAGATGGACACTCCTTAACCAGGAGACAGAAACAGTTTAAGGAAATCAGAGCTGGGATGTTTTATAGTTGAGAGGCTGTAAATCTATTGAGAAATAGGAAAAAGTAAAGTAGAAGGAGAGAGGAACTGAAACAGAAAGAACAAGTTGAGGGAGTAGTTGATAAGGCCTTTGCTTTGAAGCGGAAGATTTTTATTGTGATTATAAAAAGAATGAAGACTCCTGACAAAATGGTGTTGTACTTGAGGAGACAAAACCAGAAGAAAGTATTAGTGAATAGAAGTAACTTTTGTACAGTTTTAAGCGGAGAATGGCTACATACTTCTCCTACAGAGCCTTTCTTTAACGAAGGAAGCTATCTCCAGGATAACACATTAGTCCATACTAGTGATGAAAGAGAATGATATTATGCTTTGGAAAATGGCACTCCTAAAGCGCAAGAGGTGATCTAGAAATGTAGAACAAGTTATTGCAGAAGCAATACAGAGAAGGTGTAGTCAGGCTCTGTATACAAATGGAATTGTACTAGTGTTTGTAGTATTCAACAGCAATCCCTTGATATACTAAGAACATGTCTACATATCTTTCCAAAGGCAAAGTTTAAAACACAAAAAAGTACTTTACAAGTCTCTGATGCTTGCAAGGTTAGAAAGCATATACATTTGGAGGGACACTCACTACCTTGTTTATCAAAGAAAGTGAGCTAAAGAACCTTTCTTCATTTCAGGATGTAATCTGTACACCACTCAACAATGGGAACTTTCATTAGGAGGCTGTACTATCTGAAAATTCCTGCTTTATGTTTAGGAGAAATGACTAGAGCACTTTTGCATGGTAATGTGGCAGAGGTAGAAAAGGTTGTGATGATGTGAAGTTTCATTTCTTTTGTCCTAAACAGGACTCTACGGAAAATGAAGAGTAGATAACAGAAGGAGTTGCAGAACAGAACACAGATATTTTAGTCGATAGCTTGCAAGAAGAGATTACAAAATTTAACACAGTGTGCTCTGAAAAACCAGAGAATGTTTGTATATGTTGTCAACACACTCACTACAAGATTGAAACATTTTGAATTATATCTAAAAAGTGAAAAAGAAAATCATGATAATTGGCAAACGTTTGCTGTGCACTTATTTGTAGAGGTACGCTTTGTCTTGTCCGCACAGCAAGTTCTATGTAAGTATTGTTACAATAAATTAGAGGATAATAAAATACCTGCTAGAGCTGTGCATAACAAGTTAGTACTGGTTACCATTGCAGAACCACTACATGGTTTAAATGTTTATGAGTCAATTCTTATCCAAAGTATACTTCCATTTCAGGCTGTAGTCCGTATGGAGCCAAAGACAGGCAAGTTACCACCAACAGACCTGCAGAAATATCTAAAAGGAAGTGTAGTGTACTGGATTACTAGTGTTTTCTCAAAATGTTAAGCAGGATGCTCAGGAATTGTTAACGAGGATGTGAATATCAATGAATTATTTGGTTTAACTTATGAATGGGAACATAACTTTGAACATTGTGAATTCATCTATAGCACTGAAATTAATTCAGAACAATGTCTCTACTTGACGTTACCAGATTGTAAAGCTGTGGCTTTTGAAAATCGAATCAAAATTACCCATCAAGATATGACACGTCCAAACTGCAGATCAGGTCTACGTTGTTACTACGGAGGTATGGGAAATATGTCATTGTCATGCTACAGCGATACAGAGTGGATGGTACTAAATTAGAAACTGAAATTCCAAAATTTGTAGTGGACAAATTTCAATTTAAAAAAGAATTTTCACAACTGTAGCTATCATATTTCATGAGGGAGTTAATGCAACCTCTACATACTACACAATATATTTAAGATTAGGGGTGGGCGGAATTTGCGTAATCGCGTTACGCAAATCTCCGCGAAACGGTAAAAAATCTCCGCGAACATGCAGAAATTCCGCGAACACGCAGAATTGCTTGTTCGCGATGCTTTTTTCCTGTTCACAATTGCTGTTTGCGTGCTCGGGTAGAAATATCTCGCGAACACGCATTTTGAGAACGCAAACAAGCAAAAAATTTCGCGAAGTCGCGGAAAGCAGAATTTTGGGCAATTTCGCATTCTCCGCGGGACGCGAAATTACCGAAATTCCGCAAATTCCGCGAGCCGAACGGAATTTACCGCCCAGGCCTATTTAAGATGTCAAAGAGGATGAAAAGAGTGCAATGACATAGAAATGTCATTCAAATTAAGGCTTCGTAAAAAGTTAGCAAACCAAGGGAATGATTAGGATGGCAGGCCGACTTTAGTCCGCCCGCCATCCCAGTGGAAACGGGACTGGCCACCAGACATGCGGCGGTCTCGCAGCCCTGATCAGGATGCGACCGCCACCCTGGCAGTCGCATTCCGTATCTTAATATTGCGGCAGTTGCTGCTCACAGCAGCACCCGCCGCTATGTCCAAATGACGCGCTAGTGTGTGACAATGTAGGGTACCTCCCAAGTGCAGCCACCCACCACCCTACCCCCCGGGGGCCCGCAATGGGCCCCCAGAGCGATTTACCACCAGCCTTTCCATGGCAGACTCGCCTCCATGGACAGGCCTTAACAGCAATACATCCTAATATGAATGGTGGTGCCAGCTAGGCACCGGCACCATATTAGGGGCCAATTCCGCACGGCCGGCAATCCGAACAATTGCCAACCGGCGAAAAGCTGTGGACGCACTTTGCGTCCGCCGCGAAACCCCCGCCATAGTAATATGGCGGGGGGTTTCACTCGTTACGATGTCGTGATGGTTGCCACCGCCAGCTCGGCGGTGGCGAACGTCACAACCTCATAATGAGCCCCTAATATCTGCTATTTCTAGAACCAAAGCTCTAAGGACAATTCAGGAATACAAAATGTGATATTGTATTGACATGTATATGAATTATGAGTTTCTGGGACATTATTCGGCCTATTAGGGGTATTGAATACAGCAAGTTGTTAGAAATGAAAGACTCTTTTTAACTGGAGGAAAGGACTATATAAAACATTACATATCTACATTCTGGTACAACAGATAAAAACGAAATGGAGGTAATATAATACCAGCAGCCGTAAGTTGCATCTGAGATGTCTCTTCTCCACGTTACTTTTGTATGTTGTTTTGGTTGACTAATGTTCAGAATGAAATCCTAATACATTTTTCTATGTTGATATTTTTTCACAGTGCTTTAACTGCTGCAAAAAAAAGGATTTCTTTTAGCAAGTATGGTTTTTCACATTCTGCAAAATTACATCCACAGACTACTCCCCAGCTGTTACAATGGTATTGTATTCCATGCAGTAGGTAGCAGAACGCTTTCATTCTGATGACATTTCACTGCATCTTCTTTCCCCTTAAGCTGCAACTTTGTTGTCAGAAGCAGGTGCTTGAGGATGGGAGGTTATAATCCCACTCCTTTTTTTCTTTGAGCAATTTTAAGTTGCTTCCTGTGGTATGTTTTCAAGTGGTTCAACATGCTGGTTGTACGACATGAATATTTGTTTGTTGTGCCCTGAGATAATGTCTTCTCACATATACTGCACCTCACCAATTTAGTTGTGGTCTTCAATTTACCAGATGTAATAGTGGAAAAACCCCAAGATTTTCTTTGTTTCTTCATTGCTGGTTCTTCATCAGAAGACTGTTCGTGTGCAGCTGGTGTTCAACAACTTCAACCAGTTGTAGGTTTTCCTCTGGTTCTTCTAGTGCCATTTTATTTTTATAGAAACAGCCAAAAAAAGTTACAAACCAGCACAATGTTCCAAATCAGTTTGGGTGAGCTCCTATAACACACTAACCAGTACCTGGAAAGTTCAAGAAGGGAGAAATGGGTGTGTAGTTCCTTTCATAAAGGAAACTGTATAAACCAATGAAATGTCTTTATTTGTTAGTTATGTGCTAATTGCAAGTACTGTTGTGGAAAGTTATTTTTTGGAACTGTTGTTTTTTACAAATGTGTTACTAAAATAAAATTAAACTGATATGTTACTAAATAGCTAGAATGCAACCTTATGTAAAGCATGTCTATAAGTGTGTTTTACACTTTGCCAAAAACACGTGGTATTCACTGTGTGTCCTCGGCAATCACAACGTTGTCGTGAATACCAAAATTAACTTGATTAGATGATTAATGTATTTTTTAAATAAATAGATGACAAATACAACAATAAGTGGTACACCATGCATTGTCCAGGAGGAGGGGGCAGGACCACAAGACCCAGTGCTGCTTGCAGCAGCTGCCACCCACACAAAGCACTGTCATGCCCAAGGCACGTCTTTAGGCTGCTTTGGGCTCCCGTAGTCCAGAATGGGTGCGGGATTTACCCGGGCGCATGCCCGGGTGAAGACTGCGCCAAGAGCTGACCTGTCTGTGCCAGTCAGCAGCCGGCAGAGGCTGGGATGGGCCAGGTCTCTTGCTTCACCACAAAGATTAAGGTACTGTTTTTCTTTCATATTTCATTTCCCCCTTCAAACCGCTTCACATTTTTGATGCTCCCTGATTCACTTTGATTGGTAGACTCCTTCAAGTTGAGTGAGTGCCCTGCCCTTTCTTGTTTGTTCGTAGAGCCTGCATAATCTGTTGCGTGAACAGTTGTCCTAAGCTGTTAAAGCCGACTGTGAGGTAGCCTGCACTCACCATATTTCTGTGACTTTCTAGTTTTTTTATTGTAAGTGCACAAGACCCATAACAATGGGCAAAAGGAAAATGCCTGTTGGAGCAACAGGAGGTGATATTGTAACCACCATAGACTCCTTTTTAATTAGAGAAGCTAATGTAATTCCAATGGAGATAGCCCTGACCGAGAGGAGGCTTTCTTTGGGAACTGAGAATATTGGACAGGATTTGACTTTAATGGACAATCACGGGCCGAAGGGGTAATACCTGGTTCTGTTTCGCCAACTGCTGCAATATAATCAACCATGGTCTTTAATGCCAAGACTGGACAGACAACGACGGAAGATGACACAGTCCTGGATGGGCCCCCAACTAAAAGGAAGAGGACTGGATGTAAAAGAGTTCCTCAGACTCTACCAGAAAAAAACGCACTACCATCAGCTAGTATTGATTCCGAACAATTTTTACACATTCTTTTTCCCAGTTTGGAATCTCTGTTTAACATACTGATAGCACCAATTCTGCTACGGTGAGAACGCACTGAGGCGAAGCTTGATTAATTTTCCCTGCCAGTACCTGGGATCCAAACCCTTGGTACGGAGTCCGCAGCTGAGGGGATCAGATGTATGGTTGGGCTCACATTCATGGGACTGATTAGTACAGGGGGCGCCATCCACTGTTATCAGTAGTCCAAAAAAGGTGACTCAAAATATTATGCCACCGACTCAGGGGTAGGCCCAAGTGTCTGGAAATACCCATGCTATCAACAATTCGGACACCTTCACTCTGGTGGTCCACATACAAGGGGCAACATCCTTAAAGAGGAAAATCCACACATCTACCACAAATAGATCCTCAATGGCTCAATTTGAAACCTTGAGTTCCCTAGAGCTGCCCCCAGATTCAGCACCACTAGTTGTAATCCTATTGGGAGTTCCACCAATCACACAAGGATCTAAAGAATCCACATTGGATCTTATGCATTAGGTCACTCATTGGTGTGACACTAATTAAGTAAATGGGCAACAACATAACATGTGTATTTGTAAAGCGCACTTTCACCACTACGGGTATCTTGGCACTGAATAACAGATGTTTGTTGGTACCCAACGGTACTCATTTTATCGTTGGATGGATGAAAGGCTGAGTGGACCCACCGGGATTTGAACCTGTGACCATGAGGTCGAACACAGGCCCCTGCAGTAGACGCATTAGTCCACTGAGCCATCAGACCCGGCTCCCATTTTATTATGGCCAGAAGAGTGGCTTGGGGGGGCCACATAATAAAGAACAATGTTGAGGGGGACTGTGTAAAGTGCTTGTTGAGTGTCATTTTATGGGAAGCTCTAAAGCATCGATCAAGGTTATCCCCCTTCAGTATTTTTATCGTAGTAACTGCTTCTTTTTTGACCACCCTCAACAGTTTGTTTTTAGGCCAGTAATTTCTGCCCAGGACAATAATGGTAGATTTGTACTTCCCCTAGCTAACAGATTAGAACCTTTGCTAAGTCAAGATGCGTGAGATGGCAATGATTGACTAGTGTCTGCTTGGCTTGAGTTGCAGGACTCAAAGACTGTGGGCCAGGTGGGTTTTGCACCCATCTTACCCCCAAACCAGCATCTCTCTCACCCCCCAAGCCAGCACCTATTATTCCAGGCCTCTCTTGTATGAAGATTCTGTCCTGGAACATAGCAGGACTGAGGTCTAAAAGAAATTATGTGATATCTCAGAGGTCCCTTTTATGTCGTCATCTATTTACCTAACAGGAAACATGGTGTACAACAGAGAGTTTTTCTTTTGAAAACTTAGTAGCATTAGAGGGGTTTCTTGAACAATACTGGGAGAAGAAACATTCTTATTACGAGGTCATAATCTTAGGCAATTTTATCACTCATCAATGTCATCTTGAATGTACTTCTGTAAAGGGTCATGTGGATTCCTAACCAGTGACAGCCCACTTTGAGCACTCAGAATCAGGCTATCACATAGTAGGGCTCCCTGCAGCCAATAATCTGTCCTGCCTAGAACAAACAGGAGTGAATGTTCCTGTTTCCACCTATACAGGTAGGGGTTACCCCAGCACTATTGATTTTATAATTCTCTCTGCACCTTTAGCATCTGCAGTCCCCAAACTGAGTGCTTCCTGGGGCAGCCATAGCAATTACAATCCCTTAATGCTTGAATTGGTTTACTCTTTTGATTCACATTGAGTGGAGGGTAGGATCATTCCAAATTCTGTCATTAGCACAAAAGATCAAGAGAGTAGGCTGAAGTGGGAGAAGGGGATACTGGAGACCTTTCTTCACAACCTGTGTGCAGTGTGCGCAGTTGAGATTTCACTCTGTTTGGATATGAGAATGCAGGATAGAACTGTTCTAGATGCTATTGATAAGTTAATCAAGCAGATAGCCGATATTCTAACCTTTAAGAGCAGGTGTAAAGGGGTCAAGGAGAAAAGGTGGTTTGATGGTACCTGTTCCAAGGCTAACAGAAATGTAATGCTGACACCAAAACAAATCCCGAGGGACAAGGCTGGGTTTAGGGCTTGCAGGAGGGCCTACAAACTTGCACAAAGTTCTGGGTAGTGGTCAATAGCCCCCTTTTTTCTGATTCAGCAAATTCCAGAACAGATTGTACCATAGCTGCAGAGAGATGGGTCCACCACTTTGAAGGGATGTATAGAGGTGATGATTTAGGAAGGTATGACGTACGATCGGACGTAGGCTCAGATAGTGTGCCATTGCATTTTAACAAAGATGAGGTACACAAAGCTATCCAGGCCACATCCTGGGGGAAAGCGCTGGGTCTGGATGGGGTTCCTTCAGACCTGTATAAGGCTGCCCCTCTGGTCTGGGCCAGGATGTTGACACAGGTTTTTAATGCGGCCTGCCTGTGTAGTTTCCCCTCCTCCTGGGCTAAGGCTATTATTTTAAAAGGGTGTGAGGGACGACCCTGTGTGTTACTGACTTATTTCTCTTTTAAATTTGGCCGCTAAAATTATGGGGAGAGTGATTTTGGACCATCTAACCTCGATGAGATAATGTAATTTCTGACCTACAGTATGGTTTTAAGCAAGGTAAAGGGACGCCATACCAACACATTAACCTATACCTGGTGGTGGGGGAATACAAAATAGCAAAGAAGGGATCATTGCACATGCCATTTATGGGCTTAACATCGGCGGTCAACCGCGTTAACAGATTCAAACTGTGGTTGACTCTTTTGGGTGTAGGTCTGGACGCAGACCTGGTGGCTTCTCCACATTCCGCCCATAATAACACCACTGCGGCTGCGAGATACAATGAGGATGGTGGCGTGTCAGGTTCCTAGGAAGTCAAGAGAGGGGTCCGGCAGGGATGTGTTCTGCCCCCTTGCTATTTAGGATTTATATTAACAATTCAGGAGACTTTCTCTCAGCCAGAGGTAAAGACATCCCGAGAGCTGGCTCCAAACTGATTTCCACACTTTTATATGCAGATGACGTGATGTTGTTTGCCAGGACTGCTGTAGGTCTCCAAAAACTTTTAAATGCTTTTATTGATTTTATGGACTCACTCAATATCACCACAAATTTGTCTAAATCCTACACCATGACGACTGGTACTCAGAAGGCTGCTAGGCGCAAGTTCTTTTGTAGGGGGGCACAACTAACTAGTGTTTCAACCTCCCCTTACCTGGGTGTGTTGTTTGATGACAGAGGGACCTGGGTTGCACAAAGAACACACAAAAAGAACAGTCTATCAAAGGCAGTGGGCGCAAACATGGACTTCGCAAAAAAGACTAAGGACAAAGCCTGTACACGCCCTGCTAAAGGTGTACAGAGAAAAATGTATCCCTATGGGCACTTATGGATGTGATTTGTGGGGATACACTGACGTGAGAGATATGCAGGGGGTAGAAAGCAAATTTATGAGCAGGCTCCTCGCTGTCCCCCATGCACTCCAGCCATTATGTTGCATGAGGAGCTTAGCATGGGATATATCTCTGATCTTATTGCTGCTGTGCCTCAACGGTGCTGGATAAGAATCTGGTCCAGCCCAGCCACCACTTTAAACCAACTTGTTATAGCGGATTGCACTGCACTTGAGGGAGCTTTGCGTATCCCGTGGGTAATATACATTATGGAGCAGATAGGGTGGCTAGGTTGCCCGGACCCATATACTAATCCCGGGACTTTACACGCAGTATATATTAGGAATATCAAAAAGAAAATTCCGTCCAGGCAGCTGGGGGCAAGAGAGGGCACTGGTCATCAACACGCACCATCGCTTTGTGGTTATAAGCCTTTCCTAAAGGCTACACGAAGCCCGGTGCTCTAAAGCCAGGTCCATGTGACAACTCTCCAGCTCCTCAGATCCAGCTAATTTGTCAAAGTAAGGCCTGCATTATTGTATTCACAAATGCTTTCCTCCCCTATGGTATGTTTTGGGGTCGCAAGTTTTTTTACAGGGGCTTAAGACTTAGGAAGAAGATGCTCATGGAGTGGTTAGGCTGAACTCGTCTAATGCTCTCTGGGAAATATACGTGCCAGTTTTTGTGCATGATATGGCTTGAATATATAGCTTGTTTACCTTTCCAATATTTTGTAATTTTTGCACTTTATTTGTTGAATTTTATACTTAGAGTGGCATTTTGTATTTGTTTTTAATAATGAGCTTTTTTCCTTATTTGTTTCTATATACAGCCCTAGAAAAATTCATTTGGGCTAATCAGATTTTGTATGTAGGTATGGTAACTTTTTAAAGTTATTGTATTTTTAAGTATTTTATTTGTGTGCTTTTAGTGGCCGAATAAAGAAGCTCTGAATGAATGGATGTAATGTACAATATCTAATTATAGAAAAAAATACATAGACATTATAGTTATAAAATAGAATTTAAAAAACTTTAGAAATTCACAGAAAAAACAAAAGCTTACAGGGATGCTATAGTGAGGATATATAATTAGAAATACCTTAGAAATTCACTGAAAAAAACAAAGGTTACAGGGACTTTATAGTGAGGCTGACATTTCAGTCATACAAACCAGAGAAATTCCGCAGTTATAGTTAGTCAAGGTAACTATAACTCGTGCCCCCGCAATGCACTGCTTATGACCTCACATATTACATCACTAATGACATGGTGAGTGACATCACTGATAAAATCACTTATGACACCTCATATGACCACTGATGATGCCATCCAGAGAAACACTGAAACACCCACTTACACCCCCATAAAACATGACATACACCCACTCCTACACAACCAATAACAAACTCATTGACAGAACCCATACAAACACTCACATTTCTCGTCACACATCCATATAGGCAGTAAAACATGAACTCACCCTTATAACCAGTAACGGAACCACTAACTCACATATACAGCCACTTATGCACCTACTCAATTACCAAAAGAACCAGTCACAGATCCAGCCATAAAAACATAGACACAAGTACACAACCACTCATACACCTATATAGCTATTGACACAGTAAATGAGTTAACCATACAACTACTCACATACCTATTCACTCTCCCATACAGTCAGTCACACAGCCACTAACTCACCCGTACAAATACTCACACAGGTACTCATTTACTTATACATATACTAATACATATACTCACTCACCTATGCAGTGACTGAGAGAACAACATACTCTCCGAAGCAACCTCTCTCACAGTCATTTACTAATTCATACAGCCACTCATACACCCACTCACTCACCCATACACCCACTTACACACCCATTGACACACTGAGACAGCCACTCATGTACCCTGTCACTCGCCCACACAGATACTTATGCATCTGCTAAAAAACCCATTCAGCAAATCATACACCCTCTGATTCACCATTTCCAAACACTGGTACACCAACTCAGTCAACTAAACAGATACTCACACAACCACTCAATTACACACACTCGCACGGACACACCCACTAGCTCACCTATACAAAAACTCACACACCCACTACCTCATGTATACATTTACTTATATACCTAGTCACTCTTCTATACATAACTTACACACCTACTCACTTACCCATACAGGCACTTCCACAGTTACCTTAGTAGATATGTTTAACACTGAGTAACTTTTAGAAAACACTCAAAATCACATTTGAGATGTCATCAGTGTTGTCATTTGAGATGTCACTGACCATGTCATGAATAATGTAATATGTGAGGTCATAAGCAGTGCTTTGTGGTTACATGAGTTATAGTTAGCTCAGCTAGCTATAGCTGCTGAATTTCTGGTTTTGTATGAGTGAAATGTCAGCCTAACTATATATATAGTCTGTCATCGCACTTGCTACTTTTGCCGCTACCAGGGGACTCCATCCCCCATCCTGCTTCGCGGCTAGCGCCGCTGACTTCAGCCAGAAGTGCCAGGAGGAACATATAAGCTGCCGGCTCCTGCAGCACGGGAGCCCATCATCACACTTGCCACTTTTGCTGCTGCCAGGGGACTCCATCCCCCATCATGCTTCATAGCTGAAGCCGCTGACATCAGCAAGAAGCGCCAGGAGGCGCATATGAGCTGCTCAGTGCTCCCACAGCTTGGTACACATAGAGACGTGCCTGGGCAAAGCCCAGACCAAAGACGGGCCCATCTGTGCCCATCAGCAGATGACAAGGGCTGGGCACAGTCTCTTGGTTTTCCTTCCCTTGGTACCATCAAAATCAGATAATTATCATCTGTGCCTGGAAAAGATTATCCCCAAAGAGGCTGTCTAAGAGGTGGAAGAACTCCGGAAGTTAACCACATTTTAAGAACTGTTATCTCATTATGGGGAAAAGAAAGGGGGGTCATTTAGACTCAATTAGAGAGAAAGATGATGTACAGAGTAACTGACATCGGTGAGGGGTGCAATTGAAAACAAAAATGACAAAGTCAAGGCTAAGATGGACTCAGCAATAAAAAGATCGGCTCCTATTGCTGCTAAATCTATTCCTACATATACTGAACAAATACACAAAGAATGTGATAGTAGGAATAAATTAATTTATAGGCCCCTTAAAAAAGTGGATTCATCACCTCTAAGACAGCCTTTGGAATGCTCACCTTGTTTGACTAAGAACCCATGTGTGATAGCAGATACACAATCATTATTTGCCTTAGAAACTATTTATCGGTTGAATAGCCCTCCTGCAAGAGAAGCAGGCAAGAACCAAATATAGCAGAGCTCCCAAAATTGATACCCTTGAACTAACCCTTGAACCTTCAGTATCACAAAGAGCCAATAAAAAGAAAGGCCCAGGAAAAAAATTAATAAGAAAGAGTCCTAAAGGGGAATTGGCCAGGGAAAAAAAACAGGGTCCAAAAACAACTTGCAGTCTTGATCAACTTTGTGAGGCATTAAACTCTATACTTAGACTGAAAAACGTACCCTCTTATAGGGAAAACTAGAGGAAGTTATTTTGGCACAAAACAGATTTATAAATAGAGTGGAGGCACCTGAGGAACAATGTACGCCATATGTAATGGTTTTGGAGAATGTTCCCTGGCCGTGGCAGGCACAACATGAATCTCATGAATCTCTCGTAGATAAAGTCACGTTCTGGCTGAAGAGAAATTCTAACTGGTCTCATGATCTTTCAAGGGAAATTTACTCTACGAGAAGAGTGGACTGGGTGGGCACAGCTCCAAAGTCCTCTGAGGTGAATTGTATAATAGATAACTTTAGGAATCAGTGCCTGGCAAGAAATCTTTTCCTTAGTTTGTAAAAAAACTCTCTATTTGCTGGGGGTATCAGAGCACAACCAAAAGTCTATTTATCAACAGGTCGCAGAAATAGTCCAATGAATTCTGATTTTAAAATGGGTAAACTTGCCTCTTTGAAAACGACAATTGATTTCCCCCTTTTGAACAGATTTCAGGCCCTGTCAGGCCTGGAAGCACAAGACTGACAGTCAATAATTCTGGAGGATACTCACACACAAAAAAGAGTATTGTGTTCCGCAATCTGTCATGGTTTATCCTGTAGCTAATACTAATTTTAACTACGAAGAGGATTTTAGTATTGTTACATGGAACATTGCAGGTCTTCGTTCTAAGATCGACAACCCGGACTGGAAGATGTCAATTGAACAATATGGAATTGTTTGCCGTTCAGAGACCTGGACACTAAGCCCTTTACATTTTGATGGTTTTGTTGGTTATTATTATTATTATTAGTCCGATTTGTAATGCGCATGGCTGCCCCAGCAACGGGGCGTCCCAGCGCGACCCCACCCAAGACCAGCATCCCGGTGACAGAAGCAAGGTATATGCTAAACAGATGATGATTTAACAGAGCCAGAGAAGAGCCAGGTTTTTATGGCTTTGCGAAAGGCCAAGTGCTTCTGAATTACACTGATAGACACAGGCAGTGAGTTCTAGAGTTTGGCCGCCAAGTTCCAAAAGGAACGGCCGCCTGCTCTAGCTTTGAAAACGCGGGGGTACAGACCTGGGCACAACCAGCCGATCTTAGTAGGCGTTGTGGAGCATACAGTGTGAGTAAATTGGACAAGCCCACAGGGGCCTGATAGGACAAGATTTTGTGAGCCACACATATTGCCTTAAACTGAATGCGTTTTTCTACAGGCAGCCAATGCAACCTTGGGAGCAGAAAGGCCACTGAGCTGGACTTTGGGAGTGCTACCAACAGCCGCGCAGCAGCATTCTGGACCCTCTGTAGACACTTAATACTGGCCTTATTAGCGCCTAAGTAAAGGACATTTCCATAGTCCAGCCTGGACAGAATTAAGGCCTTGACTATGGTTTGTCGCACTTTAGGGGGTAAGAAGCCTAACACGGGTCTTAAACCCCGTAAGAGTCCAAAACACACCCCAGCCACTGTTTTAGATTGAGCTTCAAACGTCAGACCCTGATCAAACCATATCCCTAAATTCTTCACAACCTTCTTGGGAAAGGGCGCAGGTTTAAGACGCTCAGGCCAGCACTGTTTGGACCATAGTTCACGGTCCTTCCCGAACAGTAAGATCTCTGATTTGCTGGCATTAAGCTGCAAGTAATTGGCCGCCATCCAATCCGCCACTGCTGAGAGATCCTCCTTGAATTTCTCCAGATTGTCATTACAATTCTTAGAGAAGGAGATCAGCAGTTGGGTGTCATCTGCATATGACACCAGCGCAAGCCCTCTATTTTTTGCTACCGCAGCCAGGGGGCAAACATAGATGTTGAACAAACGGGCTCAGAACTGAGCCCTGCGGTACTCACTGATGCAGAGCAAACTCCTGAGAGTGGAACGGAGGCACAGACACTTGGATGGACCTTCCCTCTAAGAAGGAGCGGAACCAGCCCAAAGCCACACCCTCAACATCAATTTCCTGCAAACGAGTTAGTAAAATTGCATCTGAAATGGTGTCGAAGGCGGCACTTAGATCTAAAAGGACCAGAGCCACTGAGTCACCCCTGTCCAAACTATCCCTAATAGCCTCCGTTACCGCCAGCAGTGCAGACTCTGTCCCATGACGCGCTCGGAAGCCATGTTGAGAGGGATCCAGAATGGAGTTCTGCTCAATATACTCAGAAATAACAGAGTTAATATGAGATTCCGCCACCTTTGCCAAGAAAGGCAGCTGAGAGATTGTCGGGAATTGCCTGGTTCCACGGGATCCAGGGAGGATTTCTTAAGCAGTGAGATGACTTTGGCATGTTTCCATACCTTAGGAACCACTGCAGAAGACATTGACAAGTTCACCAAATCCAAATCCCAGGGGGCAATCACGGAGCGAAGCTGACGGAACAAGGCAGGGGTCAAATGATCTGCTGGGGAACCTGACTTGATTTTCAGGCAGAGTGCGTCAAATTCGTTGGATGATAAAGATGGAAAGGATGCCAGACTCTTACCCGCCATAGGGCCAGGAATATTCGGCAGCTTAGAATAGATCTGTTCAACCTTGTTCAAGAAGTAACGCGCCAGCTCACTACACTGTTGGTTAGAGACAATCGGGGAAGATACCACTGAGCCTGCGCTTTTCATACCTTTGAGCAAGGCGAATATCGACTTAGCCGGATTAGTACTAGCCACAATTTTTTTAGCCACGTACTCAGCTCGAGACTTCCGGATAAGTCGATGATACTGCTTAATGGCAGCCCGATATTCTGACTTAGCTGCGACGTCATAAGAGCGTCTCCAGACTCGTTCGAGCTGCTTACACCCCTTTTTGGCTGCCCTAAGGAATGTGTCAAACCACGGGTTGGAGGCCCGTCTACTCCTTGCTCCCAAACGGGCCGGGATACAAGTATCCAGACCCAATACAACCCAGTCATGGAAACAAGAAATTGCTGAATCTATGTCTGGGGGCAGCAGAGGCCTATGGTTGGCCAGACAAGCAGATAGTTGACAAAGGTCGTTTGTGGCAAGGACGTTTCAGCACAGGGGCAGAAAGTGAGGGAACAGCTTTCCCCTGCAATCGCAGCACAAAAGAGACCAGGAAGTGATCCGTCCAGGCCTGGGGATACGGAGGAAAGACCCTTTAAAAGGGCATAGATTGGAAAATATAGGGTCCAATAAGTGTCCTGCCATGTGCGTACTCTCAAGGATGCATTGCACTAACTGAAAGGCCTCCAAATCTCCCAGCATGTTTGAAATCTCCGCTTTCTCATGCATCTCAAAATGAAGGTTTAGATCCCCCAAGATAGTAAAATTTGAAGCCCTACCCGCATATAGTGCGACTGCGGGGCCCGGAGGCCGATAGACTAAAAGGCATAGTGAAGTTAGGGCTCAACATAACTTTGAACACTGCACTTTCACATTCTGCAATGTTCTCTTTATTAAAACTACACTTATAAGCATCTTTAATGATCATTGCAATGCCACCACCCCGCCCCCCCACCGAGTCCTGCGTAAGCCAAGTCTCTGTTAAAAATAAGGCATCTAGGGCCTCGTCTATTAACAGGTCGAACAACTCCGCATGATGTTTCACGAGGGACCGACAGTTCAAGCTAAGGAACTTGTACTCCGCAGCCTCTGGGGGGAATGGTACCCTATCCACCCCTGGCAGCAGAAATGAGCAAGACTTACACTTAAAGGAGACAACCTGGTGCTCCCAGCGAGAAGCAGAGCACTTGGCTTCCAGCCCCAAAAGTTCTTCACGCAAATAGCTGATAGAATCGGTGGGAACTCGGGCAGGGTGCCTGGCGACCGGCGACTGTCGTGCGCGGATGGGCGCAGACGGGCTTGCCTTAGGCATGCCTTTGGCACGCCCGCGGCGCACCCGCTGCGGGCGGCCTCTGCGCGGCCGCAGTAGTGCTGGCATTTAACGTCGCAATACCGACAACTAGCCCGCCAACCCTCACACCCACCAAGATGGCGCCTGTCCTCCTCCCAGCCCGTCCTGCCTCAGCAGCCATCAGCGGACCTCGCTGCCCCCGTAAATGGCTAGATGCGGCAGAAAAATAAGGTGATGTGAAATGTATTGTTTTTTTAAAAAGCAGCCTCGCAGTGCTTTAAGAACAGCCTCACAAGGTATACTAAATTTAAAATTACAGGCAACAAGATACATACAAACGCAGCGCCAACATGCAGCACGCTGCCCGATTCTGTCTCCCGGCTCAAGCCTCAGGAGTCAGGGGTCTGCGCGGCCGCAGTAGTGCCGGAATTTAACGTCGCAATACCAACAACTAGTCCGCCAACCCTCACACCCACCAAGATGGCGCCTGTCCTCCTCCCAGACCCTCCTGCCTCAGCAGCCGTCAGCGGACCTTGCTGCCCCCACATAAATGGCTAGATGCGGCAGAAAAATAAGGTGATGTGAAATGTATTGGGTTTTTTTAAAAGCAGCTTCACAGTGCTTTAAGAACAGCCTCACAAGGTATACTACATTTAAAATTACGGGCAACAAGATACATACAAACGCAGCGCCAACACGCAGCACGCTGCCCGATTCTGTCTCCCGGCTCAAGCCTCAGGAGTCAGGGGTCCCATCAAGAGTGGTCGAGCCAAAGGGGGTCCAGTTACCTTTATATCAGTCCAACTGACAGATACCTTAGTCAAAGTTTTGTGTAAATCCTAATACTATCAACTGCTTTTATTTACCATATCCAAGTCACTTGATCTGCTTTTAATGACCTATTACTACAATGTTTTTGATCAAACTGTGACAAGTATTGTAGATGATTTAGATGATGCTATAACCCAAGCCCAGAATAATCATACTAAGGATTTGCAAATAATCTGGGCTGGGGATTTTAATATAGGAACTTGTGATGTACGGATACAGGAATCTTGTGGTATACATGATGCGAGAGAACAATCCCTGAAGCATTTTAAACACACGTAGTATGGTGACTCACTAAATAGAGTAGCTTTTTCCAAGAATCTGAAATTTGCACAAGATTTGAAAGCGGCAAGTACCCCCTAGACTCCAATGTATGTGGGCGTAATATCTTCCTCGACTATTGATCACATCTTAATCAGTGAAGAGCTCTTACAATTTTGTAAGGGCTGTATAGTCAAGGCAAGCTGTGTGAGTGACCACAACCCTATGGTTTTAACTCTAAATCTATCTGTGAGCACAAAAATGGATAGGAAAATAAAGCCCAGGGTAGCATATAATAGAAATAAGAAATAAGGGGATTAACATCAAATGGGAAAAGGTTGACAAAACGTCTATCCTCACAGACCTCATGAAAAATAACAAGGCTAACATTGAGACAGTGCTCTCAGACTCCGCTTCACCCGAAAATGTTATGGGGCTTTTTTAAATTTAAATATCACCATGTCAGACACATTAACGAAACCCAGTAGAGATGCTCCTGAGAACCCAATATGGTTTAATAAGAGCTGCTCTGAAGCCCATAAGATCCCATGGTCAGCCATAAAAAAGACCCACAGGGACAAGGACAAAATAGCAAAAGCCAGAAAAGATTATAAGAGGTTAAGGAAAGAAAAGGAAACCGTTTTTGAAGGCTAAGGCTTGAGAAGACTTAAAAATTGCCTCAAGGACTCATGTGCATTCTGTGAGGTGGTAAACTCATCCCTTAGAACTGGTGACAAAATTACTAATTTAGGCACTGTAGTGCCAGCTGAAGTTTGGGTTAATCATTTCTCAAACATTTTGTCACAGAGGCAATGATTATTTAAGGGTCCATCTGCACCAAAAATCATCTATGACAGGAGATCTGCTAAGGCTCTAAGTGACTTAGGGGCATATGTATCAAACTCCCCTCTAGCGAATCCTAATTTGCGATATTTTGCGATTCGCAAATTCAGATTCGCTAAACGGGATGTAAGAAATAAATCGCTAATCATTTGCGATTACTTAAAAGTCGCAATTAAATCGCAAAATCCCGTATCGCGATTTCTTAATAGCGAAATTCGCAAATTAAGAAATCGCAAAAACGGGAATCTGCAAGCCTGGTGCAGGCTGATGACATCACAAACAGGAAACTGGAGTGATTGCCTGCACCTGCTCACCTGAGCCACACCCAGAGGCTGCTTGTGGAGTGTGAGGAGGCTTTCCTGGAGACAGCAACCAGCAATGGATCCCAAACAACAACAGCAGGGCAAGGATTCTGAGAAAAGAAAGCAAAAGCACAAGTTTTCTGAAAAGGAGCAGGAGGTCCTCATTGAGGAGATGGTCTGCAGCCATGAGCTCCTATTTGGGAAGAAGGCACTCAAAGTCCCAGAGGCCAGGAAGAGGAAAATCTGGCTCGGAATACAGAGCAAGGTGAATGCTGTTAGAGTCACCACACGTACCATCGAGGAGCTGCGCAAGCGGTGGTACGATATGCGCCAGAGGTCCAAGGAGAGGGTGGCAGCCAGACTCAAGGATGCCAATCAGACTGGAGGAGGACCATCCACTGCAGAGCAGCCAACCCCCCATGAGGTGCTCGTGGAGTCTACCCTCCTGCCTGAGAGCGTTGTTGGTGTGGTTGCAATAGACAGCTCCGACCCCTCATCCAGCAGACAAGGTAAGATGCATGCAAAATCAACCTGCACTCCTCCCCATCCCTTGCACACTCCCCCAAATGCGCATAGTAAACTCCCAAATTGTCAATCCAGGCCAGGTCTTACAGCACACACAGCAATACATCATGGGACTCGTAGTACTGTGTCTGACTGTGTGTCCATGACACCATCAAAATTAAATGCAACATATGTGTTTTGGGGATCATTGAATGAAAATGTGTCAGAGGTTAGCCGTCAAAGAATTGTAACTTTATTGAGTGCCACATGCAGACAGTAACACAAACTCATGTAGTCCCCTTTACATCCACAGCACATGGCATGCCACAAGAAGACATCGCAGAGGGAGAGGAGCCTGCAGACCCTGCGGACTCCAGCGATGACACAGAGCAGCAGCCAATTCAGCGCAGGAAGCGCGCACATGTGCCCCCACTACCTCCATTTGACGAGGAATTCACAGCAACAGGCGATGACACCGACAGGAGAGAGGGGAGTCAGGGTGTGACAGAAATGCACTGTCATGACGCACAAACATCAAGGCAAAGGGCACAGGCCACATCCAGATCAAGGCCCAGGAGCAGCACTGCAACAGAAGGAGAAGGGTCCGTGTTCTCCGGCTTGGAACAGTGCATGCTGCAGGAACAGCGCCTGCAAAGCAAGGCAATGCGGTCAATAAATCGCCAGCTATGCCGCATACATCAGGACAATAGGAACATGGCAGCGGCAATACATGAGCTCTGTGCCACTTTGAGGGACACCCAAGCTGCCAATGACAGGGCTGGAAGACGTGCCACTGCACGCCTACACAATTATACCAAGACAGTCAACCGCCTCTGCACCACCACCAGTGCACTCACACGCAGAAGCGTAACAATGCAGGTGGACATGGCACATTTCTGCCAGGACATTGCACGAGGGCTTGCGCAGGTGACCACTGCTGTGGAACAGCTGCAGACAGCCAATGCTGGTGGCAGCGCACTAATGGCCTCTGCTGAGAGTGAGGACACATCAAGTCGCAGCAGCATCACTCCAACCTTGCCAGGTGAAAGACGCCGCAGTGGCAGACAGGTAGCAGGCCAAGGGAGCACCATGGGGGGCACTCACCCTGGACGGCACCGACGGAGGTGATCATCTGCGGGGACACTGCCTGCAACACGGGTGCATTAACCCAAAAAGGCTGTTTGCACTATTAGTTGTGCCTTCTCTGCACTGTGTGTACAACATGTGCTGGGCACAATTACTCTTTCTTGCATGTCAAGTGTGATTAAACACTTGACACATCATCAGGCTTTGTTGTATCATTTCATCCATACTCACCTAAAAGTAGTTTTGTGTGATCTCAGTCCGTCTCTGGCGTCCAGCAGCTGCCCCAACTCCTGGTGCTGGTCTGGCAGGGAGAGCAGGGCGCTCGTCATCCGATGTGTCTGTATCGGTCACATCAATTGTGGTGCCTTTTCTCATTGCCATGTTATGTAGCATTGCACAGCTTGCCACGATTTTACAGCAGGTCTCAGGGCTGTATTGCAGTGCGCCTCCACTTTTGTGCAGGCACCGGAAGCGGCTCTTCAGGATTCCAAAGGTTTGCTCAATGACGCAGCGTGTAGATCTGTGTGCCCTGTTGTAGCTCCTCTCACTTGCATTTGCAGGATCCAGGTATGGGGTCAGGATGAAGTCGTGCACTGCATAGGCACTGTCACCTGCATGGAAAAAAACACAATAGGTGAGTCAATGTCCCCCCCCCTCAAGTGATGTAGTGGATGTATTGATGTGTGCAATGTATTTACCAAGCAGGTACCCCTCCCCAAAGTCTCCAGCACTCAGACGTCTGTGAATTCCACTGTGTCTGAAGATGAAGGAGTCATGTGTACTGCCGGGGTATTTGGCTACGATGTCTGTGATATGATACTTAGCGTTGCACACAATCTGTATGTTGAGGGAATGGTAGCATTTCCGATTCCTGTAGACATATTCAGTTTCTGCTGGGGGTGTGATGGCCACATGGGTCCCGTCAATGCAGCCAATGACGTGGGGGAAACGTGCAATCTGGTAGAAGTCCAGTATCGTTTGCTGTAATGCCTGTTGGGTGGTGGGGAAGTAAATGTGATGTGAGAGGCTCAGTAGCATTGCATCTAGGAAGGCATGGAAGAAGCGCGAAAGTGCTCTCTGTGACACCCCGCCAACCTCCGCTATGACCCGTTGAAAACTCCCTGACGCCAGGAGGTGCAGGGAGCACAGGACCTGCACATGTGTGGGAATTGTTTGTGTCCTGCGTGTAGGGTGCTCCAAGTGGGGTTTCAGCTCCTCAATCCGGTCCATTATGGTCTGTGGGTGCAGTCTGTACTTGTCATAGATGTCCTCTTCAGTGTTCTGGAACAGGGTGATGCGCAGCCTGAATATACGTTCCTGTCTCATTCTCCTGTGAGCAAGGGCCCGAATACGCAGCCTCCTGGCTATCACGTACATTGCAGCCATTATGGGTGTGTTTGTTGTATTGTGGGCTGGTTTACACACACGTAGTATGGTGACTCACTAAATAGAGTAGCTTTTTCCAAGAATCTGAAATTTGCACAAGATTTGAAAGCGGCAAGTACCCCCTAGACTCCAATGTATGTGGGCCCAATATCTTCCTCGACTATTGACCACATCTTAATCAGTGAAGAGCTCTTACAATTTTGTAAGGGCTGTATAGTCAAGGCAAGCTGTGTGAGTGACCACAACCCTATGGTTTTAACTGTAAATCTATCTGTGAGCACAAAAATGGATACGAAAATAAAGCCCAGGGTAGCATATAATAGAAATAAGAAATAAAGGGATTAACATCAAATGGGAAAAGGTTGACAAAACGTCTTTCCTCACAGACCTCATGAAAAATAACAAGGCTAACATTGAGACAGTGCTCTCAGACTCCTCTTCACCCGAAAATGTTATGGGGCTTTTTTAAATTTAAATATCACCATGTCAGACACATTAACGAAACCCAGTAGAGATGCTCCTGAGAACCCAAGATGGTTTAATAAGAGCTGCTCTGAAGCCCATAAGATCCCATGGTCAGCCATAAAAAAGACCCACAGGGACAAGGACAAAATAGCAAAAGCCAGAAAAGATTATAAGAGGTTAAGGAAAGAAAAGGAAACCGTTTTTGAAGGCTAAGGCTTGAGAAGACTTAAAAATTGCCTCAAGGACTCATGTGCATTCTGGGAGGTGGTAAACTCATCCCTTAGGACTGGTTACAAAATTACTAATTTAGGCACTGTAGTGCCAGCTGAAGTTTGGGTTAATCATTTCTCAAACATTTTGTCACAGAGGCAATGATTATTTAAGGGTCTATCTGCACCAAAAATCATCTATGACAGGAGATCTGCTAAGGCTCTAAGTGACTTAGGGGCATATGTATCAAACGCCCCTCTAGCGAATCCTAATTTGCGATATTTTGCGATTCGCAAATTCAGATTCGCTAAACGGGATGTAAGAAATAAATCGCTAATCATTTGCGATTACTTAAAAGTCGCAATTAAATCGCAGAATCATGTATCGCGATTTCTTAATAGCGAAATTCGCAAATTAAGAAATCGCAAAAACGGGAATCTGCAAGCCTGGTGCAGGCTGATGACATCACAAACAGGAAACTGGAGTGATTGCCTGCACCTGCTCACCTGAGCCACACCCAGAGGCTGCTTGTGGAGTGTGAGGAGGCTTTCCTGGAGACAGCAACCAGCAATGGATCCCAAACAACAACAGCAGGGCAAGGATTCTGACAAAAGAAAGCAAAAACACAAGTTGCCTGAAAAGGAGCAGGAGGTCCTCATTGAGGAGATGGTCTGCAGCCATGAGCTCCTCTTTAGGAAGAAGGCACTCAAAGTCCCAGAGGCCAGGAAGAGGAAAATCTGGCTCGGAATACAGAGCAAGGTGAATGCTGTTGGAGTCACCACACGTACCATCGAGGAGCTGCGCAAGCGGTGGTACGATATGCGCCAGAGGTCCAAGGAGAGGGTGGCAGCCAGACTCAAGGATGCCAATCAGACTGGAGGAGGACCATCCACTGCAGAGCAGCCAACCCCCCATGAGGTGCTCGTGGAGTCTACCCTCCTGCCTGAGAGCGTTGTTGGTGTGGCTGCAATAGACAGGTCCGACCCCTCATCCAGCAGACAAGGTAAGATGCATGCAAAATCAACCTGCACTCCTCCGCATCCCTTGCACACTCCCCCAAATGCGCATAGTAAACTCCCAAATTGTCAATCCAGGCCAGGTCTTACAGCACACACAGCAATGCATCATGGGACTCGTAGTACTGTGTCTGACTGTGTGTCCATGACACCATCAAAATTAAATGCAACATATGTGTTTTGGGGATCATTGAATGAAAATGTGTCAGAGGTTAGCCGTCAAAGAATTGTAACTTTATTGAGTGCCACATGCAGACAGTAACACAAACTCATGTAGTCCCCTTTACATCCACAGCACATGGCATGCCACAAGAAGACAGCGCAGAGGGAGGGGAGCCTGCAGACCCTGCGGACTCCAGCGATGACACAGAGCAGCAGCCAATTCAGCGCAGGAAGCGCGCACATGTGCCCCCACTGCCTCCATTTGACGAGGAATTCACAGCAACAGGCGATGACACCGACAGGAGAGAGGGGAGTCAGGGTGTGACAGAAATGCACTGTCATGACGCACAAACATCAAGGCAAAGGGCACAGGCCACATCCAGATCAAGGCCCAGGAGCAGCACTGCAACAGAAGGAGAAGGGTCCGTGTTCTCCGGCTTGGAACAGTGCATGCTGCAGGAACAGCGCCTGCAAAGCAAGGCAATGCGGTCAATAAATCACCAGCTATGCCGCATACATCAGGACAATAGGAACATGGCAGCGGCAATACATGAGCTCTGTGCCACTTTGAGGGACACCCAAGCTGCCAATGACAGGGCTGGACGACGTGCCAATGCACGCCTACACAATTATACCAAGGCAGTCAACCGCCTCTGCACCACCACCAGTGCACTCACACGCAGAAGCGTAACAATGCAGGTGGACATGGCACATTTCTGCCAGGACATTGCACGAGGGCTTGCGCAGGTGACCACTGCTGTGGAACAGCTGCAGACAGCCAATGCTGGTGGCAGCGCACTAATGGCCTCTGCTGAGAGTGAGGACACATCAAGTCGCAGCAGCATCACTCCAACCTTGCCAGGTGAAAGACGCCGCAGTGGCAGACAGGTAGCAGGCCAAGGGAGCACCATGGGGGGCACTCACCCTGGACGGCACCGACGGAGGTGATCATCTGCGGGGACACTGCCTGCAACACGGGTGCATTAACCCAAAAAGGCTGTTTGCACTATTAGTTGTGCCTTCTCTGCACTGTGTGTACAACATGTGCTGGGCACAATTACTCTTTCTTGCATGTCAAGTGTGATTAAACACTTGACACATCATCAGGCTTTGTTGTATCATTTCATCCATACTCACCTAAAAGTAGTTTTGTGTGATCTCAGTCCGTCTCTGGCGTCCAGCAGCTGCCCCAACTCCTGGTGCTGGTCTGGCAGGGAGAGCAGGGCGCTCGTCATCCGATGTGTCTGTATCGGTCACATCAATTGTGGTGCCTTTTCTCATTGCCATGTTATGTAGCATTGCACAGCTTGCCACGATTTTACAGCAGGTCTCAGGGCTGTATTGCAGTGCGCCTCCACTTTTGTGCAGGCACCGGAAGCGGCTCTTCAGGATTCCAAAGGTTTGCTCAATGACGCAGCGTGTAGATCTGTGTGCCCTGTTGTAGCTCCTCTCACTTGCATTTGCAGGATCCAGGTATGGGGTCAGGATGAAGTCGTGCACTGCATAGGCACTGTCACCTGCATGGAAAAAAACACAATAGGTGAGTCAATGTCCCCCCCCCTCAAGTGATGTAGTGGATGTATTGATGTGTGCAATGTATTTACCAAGCAGGTACCCCTCCCCAAAGTCTCCAGCACTCAGACGTCTGTGAATTCCACTGTGTCTGAAGATGAAGGAGTCATGTGTACTGCCGGGGTATTTGGCTACGATGTCTGTGATATGATACTTAGCGTTGCACACAATCTGTATGTTGAGGGAATGGTAGCATTTCCGATTCCTGTAGACATATTCAGTTTCTGCTGGGGGTGTGATGGCCACATGGGTCCCGTCAATGCAGCCAATGACGTGGGGGAAACGTGCAATCTGGTAGAAGTCCAGTATCGTTTGCTGTAATGCCTGTTGGGTGGTGGGGAAGTAAATGTGATGTGAGAGGCTCAGTAGCATTGCATCTAGGAAGGCATGGAAGAAGCGCGAAAGTGCTCTCTGTGACACCCCGCCAACCTCCGCTATGACCCGTTGAAAACTCCCTGACGCCAGGAGGTGCAGGGAGCACAGGACCTGCACATGTGTGGGAATTGTTTGTGTCCTGCGTGTAGGGTGCTCCAAGTGGGGTTTCAGCTCCTCAATCCGGTCCATTATGGTCTGTGGGTGCAGTCTGTACTTGTCATAGATGTCCTCTTCAGTGTTCTGGAACAGGGTGATGCGCAGCCTGAATATACGTTCCTGTCTCATTCTCCTGTGAGCAAGGGCCCGAATACGCAGCCTCCTGGCTATCACGTACATTGCAGCCATTATGGGTGTGTTTGTTGTATTGTGGGCTGGTTTACACACACGTAGTATGGTGACTCACTAAATAGAGTAGCTTTTTCCAAGAATCTGAAATTTGCACAAGATTTGAAAGCGGCAAGTACCCCCTAGACTCCAATGTATGTGGGCCCAATATCTTCCTCGACTATTGACCACATCTTAATCAGTGAAGAGCTCTTACAATTTTGTAAGGGCTGTATAGTCAAGGCAAGCTGTGTGAGTGACCACAACCCTATGGTTTTAACTGTAAATCTATCTGTGAGCACAAAAATGGATACGAAAATAAAGCCCAGGGTAGCATATAATAGAAATAAGAAATAAAGGGATTAACATCAAATGGGAAAAGGTTGACAAAACGTCTTTCCTCACAGACCTCATGAAAAATAACAAGGCTAACATTGAGACAGTGCTCTCAGACTCCTCTTCACCCGAAAATGTTATGGGGCTTTTTTAAATTTAAATATCACCATGTCAGACACATTAACGAAACCCAGTAGAGATGCTCCTGAGAACCCAAGATGGTTTAATAAGAGCTGCTCTGAAGCCCATAAGATCCCATGGTCAGCCATAAAAAAGACCCACAGGGACAAGGACAAAATAGCAAAAGCCAGAAAAGATTATAAGAGGTTAAGGAAAGAAAAGGAAACCGTTTTTGAAGGCTAAGGCTTGAGAAGACTTAAAAATTGCCTCAAGGACTCATGTGCATTCTGGGAGGTGGTAAACTCATCCCTTAGGACTGGTTACAAAATTACTAATTTAGGCACTGTAGTGCCAGCTGAAGTTTGGGTTAATCATTTCTCAAACATTTTGTCACAGAGGCAATGATTATTTAAGGGTCTATCTGCACCAAAAATCATCTATGACAGGAGATCTGCTAAGGCTCTAAGTGACTTAGGGGCATATGTATCAAACGCCCCTCTAGCGAATCCTAATTTGCGATATTTTGCGATTCGCAAATTCAGATTCGCTAAACGGGATGTAAGAAATAAATCGCTAATCATTTGCGATTACTTAAAAGTCGCAATTAAATCGCAGAATCATGTATCGCGATTTCTTAATAGCGAAATTCGCAAATTAAGAAATCGCAAAAACGGGAATCTGCAAGCCTGGTGCAGGCTGATGACATCACAAACAGGAAACTGGAGTGATTGCCTGCACCTGCTCACCTGAGCCACACCCAGAGGCTGCTTGTGGAGTGTGAGGAGGCTTTCCTGGAGACAGCAACCAGCAATGGATCCCAAACAACAACAGCAGGGCAAGGATTCTGACAAAAGAAAGCAAAAACACAAGTTGCCTGAAAAGGAGCAGGAGGTCCTCATTGAGGAGATGGTCTGCAGCCATGAGCTCCTCTTTAGGAAGAAGGCACTCAAAGTCCCAGAGGCCAGGAAGAGGAAAATCTGGCTCGGAATACAGAGCAAGGTGAATGCTGTTGGAGTCACCACACGTACCATCGAGGAGCTGCGCAAGCGGTGGTACGATATGCGCCAGAGGTCCAAGGAGAGGGTGGCAGCCAGACTCAAGGATGCCAATCAGACTGGAGGAGGACCATCCACTGCAGAGCAGCCAACCCCCCATGAGGTGCTCGTGGAGTCTACCCTCCTGCCTGAGAGCGTTGGTGGTGTGGCTGCAATAGACAGGTCCGACCCCTCATCCAGCAGACAAGGTAAGATGCATGCAAAATCAACCTGCACTCCTCCGCATCCCTTGCACACTCCCCCAAATGCGCATAGTAAACTCCCAAATTGTCAATCCAGGCCAGGTCTTACAGCACACACAGCAATGCATCATGGGACTCGTAGTACTGTGTCTGACTGTGTGTCCATGACACCATCAAAATTAAATGCAACATATGTGTTTTGGGGATCATTGAATGAAAATGTGTCAGAGGTTAGCCGTCAAAGAATTGTAACTTTATTGAGTGCCACATGCAGACAGTAACACAAACTCATGTAGTCCCCTTTACATCCACAGCACATGGCATGCCACAAGAAGACAGCGCAGAGGGAGGGGAGCCTGCAGACCCTGCGGACTCCAGCGATGACACAGAGCAGCAGCCAATTCAGCGCAGGAAGCGCGCACATGTGCCCCCACTGCCTCCATTTGACGAGGAATTCACAGCAACAGGCGATGACACCGACAGGAGAGAGGGGAGTCAGGGTGTGACAGAAATGCACTGTCATGACGCACAAACATCAAGGCAAAGGGCACAGGCCACATCCAGATCAAGGCCCAGGAGCAGCACTGCAACAGAAGGAGAAGGGTCCGTGTTCTCCGGCTTGGAACAGTGCATGCTGCAGGAACAGCGCCTGCAAAGCAAGGCAATGCGGTCAATAAATCACCAGCTATGCCGCATACATCAGGACAATAGGAACATGGCAGCGGCAATACATGAGCTCTGTGCCACTTTGAGGGACACCCAAGCTGCCAATGACAGGGCTGGACGACGTGCCAATGCACGCCTACACAATTATACCAAGGCAGTCAACCGCCTCTGCACCACCACCAGTGCACTCACACGCAGAAGCGTAACAATGCAGGTGGACATGGCACATTGCTGCCAGGACATTGCACGAGGACTTGCACAGGTGACCACTGCTGTGGAACAGCTGCAGACAGCCAATGCTGGTGGCAGCGCACTAATGGCCTCTGCTAAGAGTGAGGACACATCAAGTCGCAGCAGCATCACTCCAGCCTTGCCAGGTGAAAGACGCCGCAGTGGCAGACAGGTAGCAGGCCAAGGGAGCACCATGGGGGGCACTCACCCTGGACGGCACCGACGGAGGTGATCATCTGCGGGGACACTGCCTGCAACACGGGTGCATTAACCCAAAAAGGCGGTTTGCCCTATTACTTGTGCCTTCTCTGCACTGTGTGTACAACATGTGCTGGGGACAATTACTATTTCTTGCATGTCAAGTGTGATTAAACACTTGACACATCATCAGGCTTTGTTGTCTCATTTCATCCATACTCACCTAAAAGTAGTTTTGTGTGATCTCAGTCCGTCTCTGGCGTCCAGCAGCTGCCCCAACTCCTGGTGATGGTCTGGCAGGGAGAGCAGGGCGCTCGTCATCCGATGTGTCTGTATCGGTCACATCAATTGTGGTGCCTTTCCTCATTGCCATGTTATGTAGCATTGCACAGCTTGCCACGATTTTACAGCAGGTCTCAGGGCTGTATTGCAGTGCGCCTCCACTTTTGTGCAGGAACCGGAAGCGGCTCTTCAGGATTCCAAAGGTTCGCTCAATGACGCAGCGTGTAGATCTGTGTGCCCTGTTGTAGCTCCTCTCACTTGCATTTGCAGGATCCAGGTATGGGGTCAGGATGAAGTCGCGCACTGCATAGGCACTGTCACCTGCATGGAAAAAAAAACAATAGGTGAGTCAATGCCCCCCCCCTCAAGTGATGTAGTGGATGTATTGATGTGTGCAATGTATTTACCAAGCAGCTACCCCTCCCCAAAGTCTCCAGCACGCAGACGTCTGTGAATTCCACTGTGTCTGAAGATGAAGGAGTCATGTGTACTGCCGGGGTATTTGGCTACGATGTCTGTGATGTGATACTTAGCGTTGCACACAATCTGTATGTTGAGGGAATGGTAGCATTTCCGATTCCTGTAGACATATTCAGTTTCTGCTTGGGGTGTGATGGCCACATGGGTCCCGTCAATGCAGCCAATGACGTGGGGGAAACGTGCAATCTGGTAGAAGTCCAGTATCGTTTGCTGTAATGCCTGTTGGGTGGTGGGGAAGTAAATGTGATGTGAGAGCCTCAGTAGCATTGCATCTAGGAAGGCATGGAAGAAGCGCGAAAGTGCACTCTGTGACACCCCGCCAACCTCCGCTATGACCCGTTGAAAACTCCCTGATGCCAGGAGGTGCAGGGAGCACAGGACCTGCACATGTGTGGGAATTGTTTGTGTCCTGCGTGTAGGGTGCTCCAAGTGGGGTTTCAGCTCCTCAATCAGGTCCATTATGGTCTGTGGGTGCAGTCTGTACTTGTCATAGATGTCCTCTTCAGTGTTCTGGAACAGGGTGATGCGCAGCCTGAATATACGTTCCTGTCTCATTCTCCTGTGAGCAAGGGCCCGAATACGCAGCCTCCTGGCTATCACGTACATTGCAGCCATTTTGGGTGTGTTTGTTGCATTGTGGGCTGGTTTATGTACCTTGCACCAGTTTACCACCTGCAAGCAATTGGTGTTAATTGCGATTTCTTAAATTGCGAAATTAGTAAAATCGCAATTTGCGAAGTTTTCATACATGTGTTTGCGATTTCTTAGCTTGCGATTTCTTGTTAACGATTTTCGCTAAGCTAAGAAATCGCAAATTAAGTATTCGCAAGGAAATTCGCTGTTTTCATGTTTCGCAGCATAAGAAATGGCTAATTTAGCGATTTCTTATTTTTCGGTGTGGAAGTGTATCATACATATGTAATAGCGAAAAATCAGTCGCAAACGCTGTTTTTTGCGATTCGCGGCGTTTGCGACTAATTTTTCCTTTCATACATATGCCCCTTAATAGAGGTGGGTGATGTCATGTTGGCTATAGAGAATAGCCGCCCAGAGAAAGCCCTGGGCCCGGACTGAATCCTGGTCGATTTATATAAGTATCTACCAGATTTCTGGGCCCTGTTGATAACAAATGTCCTTAAGGCAGGAATAGTGGGCCCCTTAGTTAAGACCTGGCAAGAAGCTATCTTAGTTCAAATTTTTAAAAAGGGGGATAAATCCCAGCCTTATTGCTATTGCCCAATTACACTGCTAGATAGCTCTGTTAAAATCTTGAGCATGGTAATCTTGGCTACATTGGAACTATGGGCACTTGAACACCGAGCACTTTCGATATACCAGTTCGGATTTCGGCCCAGACTAGGTACTGTGGAACAAACATTAAATTTACCCTTAACTGTCCAAACGTACCCTAAAGCCAAAAGGGGCAGTATTCATTTAGCTTGTATGGACCTAACCTGTTCATTTGACACAGTAAACCACTGCAAATTATGGTCCCTAATGTCACAAATGGGGATCGATGAAGCAATTATCACTTTGTTACCTAGACTCCATGAACGCACCTCAGTCTCAGTATGCTACAGCAGTGGGGGAGACTTAACAGAAGAATTCCCTCTGATATAGGGGTAAGGCAGGGGTGTGTTGTGGCCCCTTTTCTCTTTTATTATATATAACTGGACTGTGAGGTGGGGAAGGACATCCCAAGACTAAACACGTGGCAAATCCTCATACTAATATACGCTGAGGACGGCGTCCTGATAGCCAGGACAGCAAATGGCCTACAAATACTGTTTGTCTCATTTAATGCTTTTATGAATGATTTGGGGCTAAAAGTGAATTGTACAAAATGTTTTATAATAAAATTTGGACCACAAAAGTCTAAAACAGGGACATTTTTATAGGGGGGTGAAGAAATTAAAAAAGTTCTGCATTTTACTTATCTGGGGGTATCATTAATTGGAAACATGCTTCAAACATTAGAATGATGCAATTCTAGAAATCCAATAGTGCCATTTTTAGATTTGCTAAAAGACTGGGTCACAAACCGGCCAAGAGATTTTATGCATCTATAATAGTAAAAGCCTCTCAGTGGTAACCCCTGGGCTGGGGTCTGGGGACACATAAATAGTAAATCACTACAAATAATTGAAAATATGTTTGTAAAGAGACTTTTATCAGTGTAGTTGCGGAGTTACCTGAAGGATAATATTGCATTACAACCGCTGCTGCTTTGGTTAAAAATTCGGAAAAACCCTGAGGCCACCCTTTTTAGGACTATATTGACTAATTGTATGGAGCTGGATAAGAGTCTAGACATACCATGGTTAAGATATGTCAAAATGAATTTCATTCAAATGGGTGTTACAGAATATTATAAAAACCCTGACACCCTAAAGAATGTCTTGTCTGCCTCTATTAAATCTCTTTTTTACCAAAGTCATGTGCAGACAGATATTACTTGTAACACGACTAATTATCCAGAGCCTCTTCCCACAGCTACAAAGAGAACCAGCACTTTATTTACAAATTGATTTAAATGAAAAGTGGAAATGTCTGCTGACTAGGCTGCGGCTAAAAACAATCCACTACCTAGTTGTTTTCCCCACTCAAGGCTCATGGTTTGCTTCACTTCCAGCATGCCCCTGCGACAGTCGTTCATGCCAAGGCACTATGCATTTTATTTATTTTTGCAGTTTTTTTACCCCCCCCCCCAGAGGAAAGGGTTCATTTGCCCACTTTTATTTGCTGATGGGATTAGAAACAACAAATTGGCATTTGATTATTTACTCTCCCTAGAAACAACTGAAATTATATACTGTCTTTTAAACGATCTTTTTGCTACTTTTAAGATTGTGTAGAAAATATTAACTACTGACTATAATGTATAATTATTGTGTATGTTTACCGGTGGGTTTTTTCTTATTTTTAAATAAAAATATGTATGTGCAATCTTTTAAGACTTGAATAAAGTATTTCCTGATTTGACCTATATAGATAGATAGATAGATAGATAGATAGATAGATAGATAGATAGATAGATAGATAGATAGATAGATAGATAGATAGATATAGCTATATATTCACTCTAACAAATCAAATGTTAAAGAAACATCATAGTTAGGTGACAATTTGAGTAGCCTTGGTGAGCCCATTCCCAAGGGCTTCACCTATTTGTAGGTGGGTACCCCAATGCCCACAATGGGCAGCCACAGAGCAGGATGTTGGGGGTCGTGTGGTAAGTCCCAGGGCTCCCGCAGCCCCAGCTGGCTCCCTGCTTATTGCTGGTAGACTATATTCCTCCTGCCCGCTCTGGGTGAGCAGCTGCTTATGCTTGCGCCTGTCGGAGGGGTGTATATGTTTCCCTGCTCGCAGGTGCATGGGCAAGGAAGCAAAAGTCTGCTCCAATCCAGTTGGAGCACTGCTAACTCTTGCATACCTGTAGGATGGCAGGGAGAGAAGGAATGTATGTTCCATCCTGTTGGGAAATATAAAAAATGCTCCTGCCAGGTGGGAGCTGACATTTGTTCCCCTGCTCCTGCAGGCAGGGATACACAGATTTCTCCCGCCTGGCAGGCGCAAACAATAAACAGCTGCTCCTGCTGGGCAGAAACAAAGCTGGATCCTGCAGCATGGAGGGAGCCAGCTGGCAAAACAGGAGCCTTAGGACTCCCCTATGGTCCCCAGCATCAGTGCACCCACCTTTAATTATTACAGGATGGTGTCCCAATTAATAAAATAAAATAAAATAAAAGTAATACAGGCGTGTTTTTTTTACATTTCTTAAACAACAACATTACACACATATACATTTCACATGAGAAAATATTGCTTGTAGAGGGATTGAAAAATGCAGGAGTCCAGAGCTAATGTAAACAGACATTTCAGAAGTAAACAACTAAAAAAGTAGCTTGCCTTTGATTCCGGCGACAACAGGGTTGATTTCATTTGTGGTCAAGTAGCAGCAGCACAAGAAGGACTTGGACGATCGGGTGCACGATGGAAACCGAAGTGGAAAAAGGAAAAAGGTAAGTTTCTACCTTATATTTCTTCCAAACCGCCAACTCAGGTTTGGAGGTTTACCTGCTGGAGCAGAGTTTTCTGTTGAAAATTTATTGAGTTTTAAGCTCCAGTTTTGTTTGTATGTTATGATTAAAATTACTAATTTATAATCACTAATTATTTGTTTTGTTAAACGTCTTAATTAATCAACATTACTAATGAGAGAAACTACACGTGGGAATGCATATATGTTGCTTAATAATATGTGCAATTTAATTAAATGAGTGTCGCAAAAGTGCTATTTGTTTCGAGTTTGCGCTTTAAAATAACGTGTGCTAATGCTTCTTTGTGTTGCAGACGGCTAGGTAATTACATACACATAAGGGTATTAGTGGGAATTAACACTGTATAATCATTATGATGTGGTAACGTTGTTTTGTGTTTCTTTTAATTAAGATGGTCCGTTTTGGCCTAAACCAAGATGGCTGCTATTTACAGCCTGCGCTCGAGTGATTGAATTTTGACGAGAGGCCTTGCTGAACATGGTTGAAAGTCACCTGACCACAGCCTCTGCCTGATTTTAAAAGTTTCCGTGAGGACAGCAGCTCCGGGCATGCTTCCAATTGCCCTTGGAAAAGAATAAAGCCACAATGAACTTCGCTATGGTACCAAGGAAGAGCATTCATAAATGTATCACTTGCAAACTCGAGTTTCCTTCTTCCGTGTTTTTATTTTTGTGATTTTTTCTGAGCGGAGGTTTTCTAAATGTTACCAAGTGACATCCTTTCCTACTCGCTCTGCTCAGTGACTCAACGGACATTCAGAATTTGTTTGTTACTTTTATTTCGATAGTTTTGTTATAAGTATTACTAGACTAGAGAGGGTCTGTAGCTTTTTGAGGCCACTTCTTCCTGAACCTATGCTCGTGAGGATCGATGCTGATCAAGAGGAAGGCGACTCGGGAGACTTTACTGAGAGACCTGTCCTGACCCATTTAGCTAGAATAGGTAATTATGAGAATAATGATCTTGCTATTAATTGACTTTCATTGAACTAATTTAGATAAAAAATGATCCTTGTTTGAATATCAGTGTCGGGTGGTTATTTCTTTGACATTTATTGAGTTTCAAATGTTTTCCCTATGTTTTAGATCATGACTCAGGACAATAACTTTATGGTCGCATTGACCTCGTTTATTCAGTGTGGATAGAGTAATAGTGTGAATCTCAGTGTGATGGGCCCTAGCGTATGATGAGTGTATGTGCGTGCGACTGTGGGTTTACTCTGTCCGTGGAAGTAGGAAGAATTTATATGTGCCGATCTGCAGCAGTTTCCTGGTAGCAGTATGATGGTTAGATTATTGTCTTGATCTGATAGATTGCTTGTACATAGGCTTTTGATTCATTGATTTATTGGTTGATGTTGGTATATGTACTAATACTATATGTTGAGGTCGTCGTATTGAGTTTTATGTAGTGTGTACGGCTTCTGGAACGTGGGGAGCTGGTGACGGTTCCGTAGTAGGGCAGAGGGAAGTGAGTGCTGCTCTCGGGAAAAACGGGATTGTTGGCCCTGTACGTATGCGGGGAAAAACGTGTGACAATTGAAGTTGCGCGTCACATTGTCTGGGTTTGGAATCAGTGACATCATCGTGTGTTACTACTAGAGACATATTTTCGGTATAAAAGGAGTACGTATGGTAGTGAAGGTTATCTGTGAAACTCTGGTCTTAAGTACCAGGGATCCGTAAGGTTTGCCGTTAAAGCTTATCGCTGGAGAAGTAATAGGTATTCTCTGAGCTTGTCTGAAGGACTGGGCAGAGGTAAGCGCTGCTTGGTTAACGTGTGTTATAATTCTGTAGTGGGACAGACTGTTCGCTGTTCTCGGGAAAGGCAGGATTCTGTGTGGTTGTGCTACATTTTTCTGGTGTGAAAGTGCGTGAATGTATGAGCATTTAGTTGATTGTAAGACTCTTTGGAGCAGTCCTAGAGGAAACAGTTAATGGATGCATGTTAGAAGGGCAGAGTAGAGGGATGTGCTACTGTGTCAACGAAAGTAATAATTCCGTGGTAGAGCAGAGTTAAACGCTGTTCTAAGAGAGAAGCGGGATTCTTGTGAGAAAGAATTTTCTTTACTATTCTGTGGTTAGCGAAGCAGACAATGGAGATGTTTATATGTTGTAATTTATAGATTTTGTAGAATCTGAAACGAAGTTTACTGAGAAGGCTTTGTAAAGGAGGGGTAGACGAGTGACAGGAGGCAGAGCAGAAGCAACTGCAGCGACCACTGACGTTAGAGACAGACCGCGCTGTGATTGGGTTTTGGATCAGAACAGTGCTCGCGCTGGGATTGGTGTGTTAGTGTGAGCCGCGCAGGGATTGGAAGGAGTACAGGGTGATGTAGACGCTCCAGGATTGGTGCGTTGGTGTGAGTCGCGCTGTTATTGGACAAAAAGATCGTACAGTTGCGGAAGGGACTTGAGAATATTGGTAAACGTTAAAATGTATTACCAACCTGAGGAAAAGAAGAAGAAATCCTTGTTCGGTAAAATTAAAAGGTGGTTCGACAAGGATAAAAACATAATATCTAGAGAAGGTGAATTGCTACCTCCAACGAGAACTCCTGCATCCTTCATGGTTACGAAATATGGGTATCATACCTGTATTTGTTTAGATAACTGGGCTAAGTATACTAAAGAGGATGGTGTCTTAGCGTTCCCGGAACATGGTTCATTTAATCTGGCCGTGTTGAGAAATTTACGGGAAAAAATGATGTGTCTAGAGCCTAGACCAAGGCCGACACAGTTCGAGGCGTTGTTAGAATGGGAAGATGAGGTGCATGAGCGAGAAAAGCAGAGGAGTGGAGGCAATTATAGGTATATGTTCAGGAGGAAATATGATCGTGAAACTCATCATGATCGAATGAGGAGATGGCGAGATGCTAGTATGTCAGAGGGATTATATCCTATGAGGACAATTGAAGAAAAGGAAGAGAGGAAGGCTACAGAAAAGGTGCCTGATGCGGAAGTGAGAAGGTATGGAGTTAATGATTACGAGGATGAGATCTTGAATGACATGATTTACAAGAGACCACCTCCGTATAGACCAGAACCAGAAGAGAGTACGCCAGTTGCTACTCCAATAAGAGATACTTTGCGAATTGTGAAAACTGAGGTTGTGACACCTGATCTGAAAAGTGGTAGCTCTCTCACGGAAAGGGAAAGAGAGAGAGAGCGAGAGAGAGAGAATCGAGTCAGTGACGAGAAAACAAGAGAATTAGCCAGAACAACATCTGAACTGACTGAGAAAATTAGAGAGCTGACGAAAAATCTAGAAGCTGTTACAGTGCCTGTAACAATAGGTCCGGTTGTGCCTATTTTTGATAAACAAAGAATGGGTGAGAATGGTTTGACAGTTCCCTATGTTGGAAATGGTTTGGTTGGCACTTGCACTTTGGAGGAATCAGGAATGAGGACAGGAGGAAATAATTTGAGACAGTCGAGACATGACACATGTAGTGGAGGATCAGATGTACAGCCTAATTCAGGATTGAATACTGGTTGTTTGGGAGGAACAATTTTGGAACCACAGAGGATGACAGAACAAGTGGGTGCAGTGAAAAAGTCTACAGAAATAACAGCTGAGGATTTGAATGATTGGTTGAAAGTTCTTCAAAAGAAGGATAAAGATTCACAGGCAATTGATGTAGCCAGGTTGCGCATAGAACTGGAGGAGCTTATTGCAGGAACAATTCCTACAGATATACTGAAAAATCATCATGATGGAGAGTTGTTATTCATGTGCAAGAGTATCACCTGGAGGGCAAAGAGTACACATGACAGGTTAAGAGCAATAGCGAGTGAACAAGGGGTTGACATGGATAAGGTGAAAGCTTTGAAGAAACCTTACAGGGTGGATTTCTCCGACAAGGATATTGAGAATTTAAATGGTGTTGGCAGAACAGGACAGATTAAGGAAATGATTGCCTTATTGCGAAAATGGGGTGATGTGGAAAAGTGGAAGGATAGGTGGTACAAGAAAAGGGAAGATTCAGTGGACAGGACTTACTCAGCTTTTCCCATGAGAGAAAAAGAAAAAACAGTGGATGCTCATCCTATGAGAGAGATTCCTGGAGGAGGATATGTACATGTCCCATGGACTAGACAGGATATTTTGTCATTTACGAATGATTTCCCTCGACTGAGAGAAAAGCCCGTCGAGTGGTATAGGCAGGTAGACAGGTTTGTGAAATTGTCAAAAGTGCTGTGGATTGACCTGAATAGTCTGTTTGATATAATTGTTCCAGCAGACTTGTGGGCGGAGTGTAAAATAGTTGTAGATTGGCCTGCAAAGGAGTATCCAAGAGATCCGAAAACAGGAGCACCAGATCCAGAGGTTATGAAGAAATATGATCAGGTAATTGTGTTAGATCGAACACATCAGGAGGCAAAAGAATCAGTTCATGCTTTTTATGAAAGGCTGATACTGGCTTTTAAACAGTTCAGTGGAGATGAACACCTGGGTGATAAGGATTTGAGTCATTTTGTATACAGATTTGTATATGGCTTGAGACCTGAAATCAGTGAAAGGATTCGTGAGCATACAGTTGATTGGCAGAGTAAAAAGATTGATGAAATCTTGAGACATGCAAAGTACTTCAGTGATGAGATTGAGGCAAAACAGAGAAAGCTGAAAGAAAAAGCAATGTGGGCACAGGTGAAAGTTGCTGAAAGACAAGAAGCACAGTTGGTGGAACAGGCAAATAATCAAGGAAATAGGCCCAGATATGCAGGAAAGGGAAAGGGGAATCTAGAAGAAGCAAAGAAGAAGTTCCCTTGTCACAACTGTGGACAATTGGGGCATTGGAGATCCGAGTGTACCAATCCACCATTAGTGAGTAATGAGAATAAACCCTTGAATCAACAGGTGCAGAACGAGGGGTGTAATCATCAGCAACAACAGCAGAAGGTTGTCAGACAGCAGAGTCAAGAGCCAAAACAGCCCTTGCCGCAGAATAGAGGGTCCCAAAAGTATAACCAGGACTCAGGATTCTACAATGATGAGCAGGTAAACAAACCGAGACGTTCAAACCCAGTACAGCAGTACTGGTTAAAGAATGAGGGGAGTGAGTCTGAAGGGGACTATTGACGGTGCCGAAGAGAGGAGGACGAGTGCATACTTGGTGCAACTCTAGAAATAGACCAGGCAGGACCATTTCTGGATGGGAAAATAAATGGGGAGAGTGTTACTTTTTTGGTAGACACAGGAGCGACGAGATCAACTGTCAGGTCAGCAGATATTAGAAATCTTCCTCTCTCGGACGAAGCAATCCAAGTGGTTGGTGTAGCCAATACACAGATTAAGACTTGTCTTACCGAACCAGTAAGGGTAAGAATAGGGAAATTTTCAGACATGCACAGGTTTGTAGTCTGTGACTAGGAATAGCTTTTGAGACACCAGATGAGGATGTTTTGTACCGGATGACTCTAGATAATAGAGAGAGTGAGATTGTTGGTACATATGCAGTGTTTAACCCAGATGATTTGCCTCAGGAGTTGAGACACACAGTGAAAACAGCAGTTTGGGATTTTACTGGAGAAGATGTGGGATTGATGAATAATGTAGATCCAGTGAAGATTTCAGTGAAAGAGGGGATTGTTTATCCTAATATTCCTCAGTACAGATTGACACCAGAAATAATTGAGGGAATAATTCCTATAATCGACAAGATGATTCGACAGGGTGTTTTGAGAGAGTTACTGAGTAGCCCGTGTAATTCACCGATAATGGGGCTAGAGAAACCTAATGGAAAGTTCAGGATTGTACAAGATTTGAGAAAGGTTAACAAAATTGTGGTGGCATGTTGTCCCATTGTGCCAAATCCGTCAGTGATTTTGTATCAGATTCCTCATGATGCTGAGTGGTACACAGTGATTGATTTGTGTCATGCTTTCTTTTCAATTCCATTGCATCATGACAGCCAGCCGATTTTTGCATTTCGGTTTGGACAGCGTATTTTAGCATGGTGTCGTATCCCACAGGGGTATACAGAGAGTCCTTCGATATTCAATCAGTTGTTGAAGAAATCATTGGAGAGTTTGATCATGCCTGAAAGCTCAGTACTAGTGCAGTACATCGATGACTTACTTGTGGCATCGAAGACACGTGAAGCTTGTGAAGTAGATACCATAGCTTTACTGAATCATCTGGCAGATGGAGGGTTAAAGGTATCTCCAGCCAAATTGCAATTTTGCAAGAAAGAGGTGCATTATCTTGGACACAATATTGAAAAGGGTCTGAGAAAGGTGACCGATGACAGGATCAAAATTATCAGAGGAATGAAAGCCCCAATGACCCAGAGAGAGGTGAGGATGTTTCTGGGGATGGTGGGTTATTGTCGTCAGTGGATAAGTAATTTCTCCCTGATAGCAAAGCCACTGATTAAACTGACCAAAAGTGAAGTGAGAGACCCATTGGAACTGGATGGAGAACAAATGGCAGCATTTGAGGAGTTGAAGAGTAGAATGTGTGAAGCCCCTGCTTTGGGAATGCCAGACTATGAGAAAGAGTTTGAGTTGTATTGCAGTGAGAGAAATGGATGTGCACTTTCAGTGTTAATTCAGAAGCATGGACAACTGAGAAGGCCAATTGCGTACTTCTCATCGACACTTGACCCCGCAGCTGTGGGTTTGCCAGGTTGCCTGAAAGCAGTAGCTGCTACATGCAGAAGTTTGGAACAGAGTGAGGGCATAATAATGGGATATCCTGTAAGGGTATTTGTACCTCATGATGTGGCAATTCTTTTGACAAGAAGCAGGACTCAGTACATGTCACATAGTCGATTGACTAAATATGAGAAAATCATCCTGGGAGCATCAAATGTGACTCTTGAGAGATGTGTGAATGTGAATCCAGCAACGTTGTTACCAGATGCTGACAATGTGAATGTGGGAGATGATGTTGATCATCATTGTTTGGATGTGCTTGACTACTGCACAAAACCTAGACCAGACATAAGAGATTTGCCATTGCCTGAGAGTGATCATGTGCTGTTTGTGGATGGATCATGTCTAAGGACTGATGATGGTGTGCTGAGTGCAGCATATGTGGTGTGCAAGGTTTCAGAAGTTATGGAAGCTTCGCCTTTGAAAGGAGTGAGATCTGCTCAAGTGGCTGAATTGGTGGCATTGACGAAAGCTTGCAAAATTGGGAAGAATCTGAGAGTGACTGTGATGACTGATAGTCAGTACGGATTTGGAGTCTTTCATGATTTTGGCCAACTTTGGCTACAGAGAGGTTTCTTGACGTCGAGTGGGACTCCAATAAAGAATGCTGAAGGGATTGGAAAGTTGCTTGAGGCGATACAGCTGCCTAAAGAACTAGCAGTTGTGAAGTGTGCTGCTCATGGACAAGGAGATGATTTTGTTACACTTGGTAATCGTTTTGCCAATGACATAGCACAGTATTGTGCAAAGAACAATCATTCGATTAATAGGGCACGAGAAAGGGAGATGTCTTTTTGTTCTGTGATGTTTACTAATGTCCTAGAATCATGGGATGAAGTGAAACAGTTGCAGGATGAAGCAGTAGATGAGGAAATGAGAGATTGGATCAAGGCAGGTTGTGCCCCTAGAGAGACAGATCATGTTTGGATCTATAGAGATGGAAGACCAGTCATGCCTAACTCGATGTTATCAACAATGGCAAGGATGTATCATGGCCAGGGACATCTGGGGAGGGACGCAATGATTAGGTCCTTTAAGCAAACCTGGTACAATGCAAAGTTCAGGCTGATTGCAGAGAGCATCTGTCAGAGATGTTTGATTTGTCAGCAGTTCAATACTGGGAAAAAGACAGTGGTGAGTCTAGGAACAATAGGCAGAGAAGGAGGTCCTTTTACCAGAATGCAAATAGATTTCATTGAAATGCCCCAAGTGAACAGATTGAGGTATGTTCTAGTGGTAGTCTGTTTGTTCTCAAGATGGGTGGAGGCCTATCCGACTAGGAGAAATGATGGAATAACAGTGGCAAAGTTACTGTTAAGAGAGTTGATTCCTAGGTACGGGTTCCCAGTGACAATTGAGTCTGACAGAGGTGGACACTTCTACAATGAGCTTATGGGTTTAATTTGTGAAGCATTGAGCATACAGCAGAAGCTACATTGTGCATACAGACCAGAGGCTTCTGGTGTCGTTGAACAGATGAACGGCACAATTAAAAACCGAATTGGTAAGATGTGTTTAGCCACTGGAATGAAATGGCCTGATGTCTTGCCTCTAGTGCTGATGACTATTAGGTCTACTCCAGATAGAACCACAGGGTTGAGTCCGCACGAAATATTAATGGGACGTGCGATGAGACATGCATTTGTGCCTGTCAACAAGTTGATGACAATAACTGATGACATGATTTTGGATTACTGTAAAGGCCTGGCTGACGCAGTTCATTCTGTGTTTCACCAGGTTGGAGAAGACGCTACCACACTTGAGAAGAAGCAAGCCCATGATCTGAGTCCAGGGGACTGGGTGAGGATTAAGGTACACAGAAGAAGAAATTGCTTGGTTCCAAGGTGGGGAAGGCCAAGACAAGTTATTCTGACTACAACGACTGCAGTAAAGTGTGCTGGTGTGAAAAACTGGGTGCATGCAAGTCATACTCTGAGAGTTCCAAATCCAAAAGATGGGACTGGTAAGGAGTATTTTGAAGAGTCAGATTCCAGTGATGATGCAGAAACTGAACCAGTGAGAAGAAAAAAGAATCCTGAAAGGGGTGAATGAGAAAAAGAGTCAGGTGATTCTTTTTTCTTTCCAAGAGAGGCTTCAAGAGAAACATTGAGAGTCTCAGAGGAGAGATCAGATTCTGTAAGAGTGCCTGAAGTTCCAATAAGCAGTGGAGAAGAAAGAAGAGAAAAGAGCAATTCCACAGAGACTACACCTGAATCAGAAGAGGAGGTTGAAAATCCACTTGAGATTACACCTGAAGAAGCAGGGTCAGAAGAAGATAGAGAGGGACAGATTGCGGAAGACCCCCGAGGAGGTGTAGGGAACATTCCTGATAAGCTAGGTGAAGGGACAAGTAGACAGCAAGAAGATTGCGTGTCGGAGATCCGAGGAGGGACAGAATTAGGGAAATCTCAATCAGTGGTGGAAAAGACTGTGGAGCGAAAGAAAATTGATGAAGAACAAGAGGCAAATGAGACAGAATCGGATGAGAGTGAGAATGAGAAATCAGAGGGTCGAGTTCTGAGAAAGAGAACTTGGATTGGAGAAAGAAATAATAAAGAAGTGAGACCAAAAAGGGTTGTGAGAGGAGATCTTTGGCCTAACAGGATAAAGAGGCTGAGGTACAGACTGACACGAGCAAATTCATCGAAAGCTGAACAGGTGAACGAGGTGTCTAGTCAGAATCAAGCAAAGAGTGATAAACAAAAGGTCACAAAAGAACCGGAAGAGATCAAGAGAATCAGAAAACCTAACCAGAAGTATAGGTCACCGGAATGGACGTACGTGGCACTGTCTGAAGGTGAAGAGGCAGAAAGTCAAGGAAATCCAGAGGGGACCGTACGAGAAGTGGTTGAGGAGAAAACTGTTGGAATCCTGAAAGTTATCTTGACTGACATTGGAGAAGAGTCGGATACTCAGGATGTTGTTGAAGATCTGATACAATTCGATGTTGCTGAAGAACAAGTGAAAAGTGATGAAAATCCAAATTGAGTGATCTAAAGGAGTCACTTGGAGAAAAGTGAAAAGAAGAAGATCTGAAATTAGCTGTTTGAAATAATCTAGTGTTCTAGTGTTTCAGTAGTGGAGTAGAAGAGGCTAAGTCAAAAGACACTGCCAAAGTAGTAAAATGGCTAACACAGAAAATAATCAAAGTAGATGTGCCTTCTTGAAAAGATGGTGTAGAATGTGCTGCTGCTGTACTGGATTATTGATGCTATTATGGGGTGTACTAGCTTTACTAGTTACTTTTAGAGTTACAATAGACACTTTTGGAATACATACTGAAAATGTGACTAATGTAGAGAAGAATTCACAGAAAGTAGTTCCAACTAGAATTAGTAATATTTACATACATAAAGATAGGTCAATTAATGATTTTTCTAGCAATGTTTTTTCAAAGTTGTTGTACGAATACGTAAAGACAATGGAAGTTAGGGATTGCTACGTTTGTATGCAATTACCTGCATCCGTTTCAGAAGGTGTTACTTATCACCATTTACCAGCTACGTATGGAATTTCATGTAGTGTGCTAAGTAGTGTTTTTTATTTGTTAGGGAAAATAGATTATGAGATGTCTAACAAAGATAATATTTTTGGGCAATTGCCTATGAACAAAAAGCTGAATCCGGCTAAAGAAGCTAACATTTTTGGTGAGATTTTTATTGAGAAAGAAGAATTAACATTAGATTACATTTTTAGAAACAATTTAACTTGCAGTTTGAAAGAAGAAGAGAAGGCTTTCCTAGACATGGTAGAAGAAAGGAGAATGAGCATGCATGAAAAGGCAGGGAAATATAAAGTGAATGAAACAATTTGGGATATTGAAATGGGAAAGGAATTGAGGAATGGGGCCAGTCCAACTTTGACTTTAGATGCACCACAGAAGGGTAAATTATGCATTACCAGAAGGAAATCCCAATATGATAGGTATTTTGTTGGGACTAGTGAGTGTCATGATACATACTTCATTGCAACAGGATGGGGTTTTAAAGGTGGAGAAGATCCAGTTTTCCCGGGAGTGTATTACGTTTGTGGGAACAAGGCTTATTACAAGTTGTCTGACCATTGGTATGGCACGTGTTATGTGGGCCTGGTCTTTCCAAAGATTTTTCATATAGATAGGATAGAAGATGTAGAACACATTAATTTACTAACACGTTTTAAGAGAGAAACTTGGTCAGAAATTGTGGGAGATATTTTTGGAGCTTTAATTCCAGCAGTGGGAATTTCTTTAAATGCATATGGAATTCGGAAACTGTCAACAGTGGTGGATCGCTTATCGACAAGTACCGCTGGAGGGTTTCTTTTGGTAAATACGGAGATGATTGCCGTACGTGCCATGTCTATGCAAAATCGACTTGCCCTTGATATTCTATTAGCCAAGGAGGGTGGAGTCTGTGGAATGCTGAAAGTTCAACATTGTTGCACTTACATTCCTGATGAAAGTAAAGATCTGAAGGTCTATATCAAAAATATTACTGATTTGCATGAAGAATTAGTACCACTGGAAGCCGAAAGTATCTGGACTAAAATAGCTAATAAGATAGTTGCTGTTAAGAGTTTTATTGATAAGATAGGTAGTACCATTATATGTAGAATATTATTTCCATTGACATGCGTAATTGTTGCTTTATTGATATTAAGATTGGTGTGTTTGTGTTGTAAAAACAGGGGAGGGAAAAAGAGAATAATTAGAGGAAATACTGAAAAGAAACAAAAGAGGTCAAGAAGAGACCCACAAGAAATAGAATTAGAAGAATTGAGGGAGAGTGGTTACTTGGAGTCGAAGAGGGATGATGTGAGAGAGTCTGGTGTTTAATGTTGTGTCATAAAAGACATTTTCAATTTCTCCTAAAAATTGGGACTACATTTTTTTTTTTGGGTTGGTTTTTGTGGTGATAATATATCACCAAAGGGGGATTGCTGGAGCAGAGTTTTCTGTTGAAAATTTATTGAGTTTTAAGCTCCAGTTTTGTTTGTATGTTATGATTAAAATTACTAATTTATAATCACTAATTATTTGTTTTGTTAAACGTCTTAATTAATCAACATTACTAATGAGAGAAACTACACGTGGGAATGCATATATGTTGCTTAATAATATGTGCAATTTAATTAAATGAGTGTCGCAAAAGTGCTATTTGTTTCGAGTTTGCGCTTTAAAATAACGTGTGCTAATGCTTCTTTGTGTTGCAGACGGCTAGGTAATTACATACACATAAGGGTATTAGTGGGAATTAACACTGTATAATCATTATGATGTGGTAACGTTGTTTTGTGTTTCTTTTAATTAAGATGGTCCGTTTTGGCCTAAACCAAGATGGCTGCTATTTACAGCCTGCGCTCGAGTGATTGAATTTTGACGAGAGGCCTTGCTGAACATGGTTGAAAGTCACCTGACCACAGCCTCTGCCTGATTTTAAAAGTTTCCGTGAGGACAGCAGCTCCGGGCATGCTTCCAATTGCCCTTGGAAAAGAATAAAGCCACAATGAACTTCGCTATGGTACCAAGGAAGAGCATTCATAAATGTATCGCTTGCAAACTCGAGTTTCCTTCTTCCGTGTTTTTATTTTTGTGATTTTTTCTGAGCGGAGGTTTTCTAAATGTTACCAAGTGACATCCTTTCCTACTCGCTCTGCTCAGTGACTCAACGGACATTCAGAATTTGTTTGTTACTTTTATTTCGATAGTTTTGTTATAAGTATTACTAGACTAGAGAGGGTCTGTAGCTTTTTGAGGCCACTTCTTCCTGAACCTATGCTCGTGAGGATCGATGCTGATCAAGAGGACGGCGACTCGGAAGACTTTACTGAGAGACCTGTCCTGACCCATTTAGCTAGAACAGGTAATTATGAGAATAATGATCTTGCTATTAATTGACTTTCATTGAACTAATTTAGATACAAAATGATCCTTGTTTGAATATCAGTGTCGGGTGGTTATTTCTTTGACATTTATTGAGTTTCAAATGTTTTCCCTATGTTTTAGATCATGACTCAGGACAATAACTTTATGGTCGCATTGACCTCGTTTATTCAGTGTGGATAGAGTAATAGTGTGAATCTCAGTGTGATGGGCCCTAGCGTATGATGAGTGTATGTGCGTGCGACTGTGGATTTACTCTGTGGAAGTAGGAAGAATTTATATGTGCCGATCTGCAGCATACCCACCACAGTTACATCAGCGGTAAGGCATGTATAAGGCTATTGTGATAGACCCAGAGGAAATATTGGTTGAACTCCCTCCGACAGCCACTTTTGCCTATGTGCCGTCGGCGCGGGAGGAAAATTCTGCCTGTGAATGTGGCACTCAAATTGATTATCATCCATAGACCACTCAGCATCATAAACAAACCAGCTTTTGAAAGCTTCTTCTAATCAAAATAGAAGGATTGCATGCAATTGGGAAAATATCAAAGTAATAAGTATTATCAGTAAGGGGTGTGGAGGGTGACTTGCCTTACATAATATATTCATCTGGAGAGCTGTCCATGGCCATTGATGATTAGAATTTACGATATATTGACCATTTGCCAATATCAATAATTCTCTTCACTGCTTTAAAGAAAAAAGGGCTAAGTAGATATCTTCGGTGTGCAATTAATATGTTGTTTATGCTGGACAAGTGATTTTCTTAAGCTGAAAATGGTTTTTGCTTCATAGTCTTTGCAGTTAGGTTTGTCCCTGTTCACAGCCAAAGCACAAGGTTTCTATGAACAGACTTTCAATTGGTAATTAATTTTGGTGTTACAAGGTGATTCAACATTTTGTGATTTTAGTACTATTAAAGTCTCTGAGACTACTGGCTGTTGATTTGCTGTGCTGTACAAAACAAGAAATTAACTAAAATAAATACATGACGTTTGATGTTACTTCTGCGTTTCTTAGTATTTTGGTGAAATTTAAAACACTGGGATGGGGCCACATGTGATTGATGATTGTGATATCTATTATTTGTTTCCCTCAACTTCCAATTCAGTTCCATTGACACCCAGGGGCATATGTACAAGCCCCTCTTGCCACGGGAACATCACTTTTTGTGACTTTCCGTGGCAATAGTGGCCTTGCTTATGTACAAGGCAGCGTTAAGCCACTTAACGTGGCTTAATGCTGACTTTTACATAAGGCACCCTTTCATGCTATGTTTAGCATGAAAGTAGTGTGCAGTGGGTGTTGTGGTGGGCATTCCACCACAACACCCATTGTATTTGATGCTGCCCCCTATGTACAAGGGTGGCGTACATTGGCGGCAGCAACAAAATTAAGACCAGGAAAATCATGGTCTTAAGTTAAGTTTGCAAAACAAGGAGAAATTTGATTTTATTGTTGCATTTATAAAGCGTGTGCTGTCACTCCGAAAGGAGCATCCTGGCACTGGTAGGGAGAAGGTAACGATGGAGCCACAGGGACCCTATATGAGGTATAGGCAGAATTTGTCTGAAGATCCGAAGATCTAGATTTTCAGTGCCTTCCTAAACTGTGTCCCTGTTTTCAACAACCTCATGTGTGATGGCAAGAGGTTCCAGGCTTTGGTTCCTAATATAGCTACTGTTTTTCCTCCCATGGTCTTGCACCTAAAGCAGGGGGATTTGAGGAGGTTTGATGATGAGGATCTGAGAGTCCTAGTCGTGGTGTATAGGGTGAATCTGGCTGAGAGGTGCGTTGGGCCAGGGTTTACTGCTGCTCTGAACGTGATTAAGAGTATCTTAAATAGGATTCTCTTATGTAGTGAGAGCCAATGGAGGTTTCTGTGTGCTGTGGATGCGTAGGACCTACGTGGTAATTTCAGGACTAAACGGGCCGCAGCGTGTTGTACCACTTGTAGTCTTTTTAGTGTTTGTTTATTTGCTCCTGCCAGGAGGCTGTTGCAGTAGTCCAGACGAGAGAAAATCAGTGCCACTGCCACTGTCTTCCTTGTGGTAAGGGAGATGAAGTCAAAGAATGTTTTAAATGACTTGATAAGGTTAAAGCAAGTCCCTGCTATAGTTAAGGCGTGTGGTCGGAAGGAGAGAGCAGTGTAAAATTGCACTCCTAGGTTTTTGGTTACCTTGACTGTGTAGTGGGAGGTGGTGTCGTACCTTCCGGCCACCAAGCACTTGGCTGGAAGGGATTGTCTTTTCCTATCAGCAGGATCCCGGTTTTGTCTGTATTACACCTGAGGTGGTTGTCCTTCATCCACTGGATGACCTCAGCTAGACAAAGTCTGAAATTAAGGGGCATATTATCAAGCCAGGCGATAAAATTATCGCCGCTTTAGCGGCAGAAAACTGCCGCTAAAACGGCGTTAATGGGCTTGATAATATGCTCTATGGAATTCCAATTGAAACCCATGTTAGATGTGAAGGACATCTAACATGGGCTTCAATTGGAATTCCATAGAGCATATTATCAAGCCCATTATCGCCGTTTTAGCAGCAGTTTTCTGCCGCTAAAGCGGCGATAATTTTATCGCCTGGCTTGATAATATGCCCCTAAGTTCAGCGTTGGTGGAGTCTTTGTCCAGGGATAGAATCAATTCTGTATCTTCTGCGTATAACATTACTTCAATCTCAAAGGAAATGAGAGGGGCCATGTATATGTTAAAAGCATTATTTCTCCTAGTTTTTTATTTTTCCATGTGTGCTGCCTTGTGCAGAACACATGGAAAAAGCAAAATGGCCATGGTTTGTTTATGTACAGGAAGGTGTCCCTTCCTGTACATAAACAAACCTTTTTAAAACATGCCATTTTGTAGCTTTTATCTGTGCTGCATGAAGCAGCACACATGAAAGTTACAAAATGGCATTTTAGGATTGTTTACATGCAGGAAGGGACACCTTCCTACACATAACCAATCCTCCCCTGCACACAGACACCCTTGCACTCTGTTGCAAGAGTGTCTACGTTGGCTCTAAGTTGTTAAACTTAGCGCCATTGCAGGGGGAAATGCAAGGCTGCACCACATTCTTGTAAATTGGTGCAGCCTTGCATTACCGAAGTGGCGGAGCATGTTGTTAAGCCCAGCAGGCTAACGACATGCTCCGTCACTTCATTTTACATATCCCCCCAAGTCTGGCTAGCTGTGCTTGGTGAGAGTGGAGTTGTGTGGGCAGTGGTATGTCCTAATTGGTAAGTTTTACGGACAGGGACTTGAAATAAAAAGGGCTTGCTTGGAAGGCAAATTACAATCAAATGAGACGTAAATGTCAGCTGATTGGTTTTAAAGAGATCCTCAAGTTTTTCTACGGAAGGCAGTTGAACCGATACTGCTCCCGCCTCCCACTATCGAAGGACCTCTTCCGGGCCGGCAACACTGAAGAAATATGTGATGGAAAGAAGCTCGATTCAGGGCCTGTGAAAGAATGCCTGTTAAACACGTTGTAACTAAGCCCTACTATCACGGCCTCTGCGCCTGCCTTTCGCCAGCCGGTCCTCCATAAATAGATTTTGCTTTATTGATCTTGGACTCCACCACCACCCAGGCTCCCAGATGGAGTGGCAGAAATAATAAAATAAGCGGAGCCCGGAGGACAGCAGCCCAGGAATTAGCTGTCCTGTTATATTATTTTGATGAAATATTGTGAAACCTGTTTTAGTCATGATGCCCACTGTGGGAGTGAGGATGCAAGGCCTCGGGGATGATAGGGGGTTGGGGAAATTTAAAAATAAAAATTGGAAGAAGCAGTGCAGTTCAAAGCTGCTTAAAGTGGACTATGATTAGGAAACCAAATAGAAGCTGCTTGCTAAGAGGGCGCCATGCTTTCTTAGGCTGCTCTTCAGGACATACTCCTTCATAACATAAAGTTCCAGGATGTGCTGCACCTATGCAACCATCAAGGTAATGACAGAACACAGAGAAAGCATCAGTCTTCTTCATTTTAAGAGAAGGGCCGGCATAACAATATATATAGTGCTGTTGACGGTTGTGATGGGCAGATGTATGACTGAACAACGCATGCCATTACCACACATGCCTTTACCAAGCAGTCTTTATCACGCATATACTATTATCACGCATGTCTTTACCACGAACATATATGTGGATATATTATAAGTACCATTAGCACGCATACTGTTACCATGCACACTATTACCACACAGACCTTTACAATGCAATTTGTTTTCAATTGGAAAATGATAAATATAGATTCAATAAATAGTAATAGATAAAAATGGTAAAATACAAAAATAAATGTATATGAAACAATTTAATGTTGATGCAGCCATTTATATTATCAAAACATTTCTAAGATTAAAACAATTTTGCGTGGCACATCTCCAAGCAACATAAGTCAACACAATAAAATGTATTGCAAAACTAGGACTCCATCACAGTCCTACACAAATATTTCCAACACAATACTGACACACAACCCAAGCCAAATCAACGCAACACTACACACATTTCATAAATACCATAATAAATAAACAATACACAATGCAAAATATGGCAACGCTTTACAGATATTTTTCACATGTCCCAGAAATGAATGAAAATGAAAAAACATATCTCAACATAGAAGAAACATTTTATACAGCAGTTTAACAGTTTTCACAACAAGGAATTACCTTTTTCCCAACCAAGATCACTTTTGCATATTATGAAGAAGGTCAAAACGGATTATTTTTCACAAACAAAATAAATATACATTTGGTCACGATTAACACCACAAAAAAAACTTTCCAAAGCACATTTTATTGTGAATTATCAAATACCTCCTAACAACTTATAAAAGCAGTCATCCACCATTTGTATTCAGTGGTACTCTGCTTTGGGACGTGAACACATGCACCACTGACATTAGAAGAAGAATACACCACACCTATTTTCTAATACTGCCATCAATCTACACAAGTAAGTATAAACTTAACAACTACGAATGGCCATTTTAGCACAAATCCGGCATATCACGAGAATTTCCAATATTTGGTTTTCTTCCCTTATTCTATGCCTAGGGACTGGTTTTCCTAAAAGATCAAAATGCCTGTAATACATTTATTATGCAGGTGTACCGTCTCTAATAACTAACAACATATATAGAGACTGACACGTGGATTACATGCTTTTTGTTTGACAATTTACATCCGCAGTTCCTCCTTACTTAATATATATATATATATATATATCATTTTTTTTCTAACCGGACCTTTTTATTAGGTTCTGCCCCGTTTCACATTAACGCGGAATCGAACACGCAATAATGAATACACCCAATATGGCTGCTGATATTGCCATTTACCGGCGGCCATTTTTAGTTCTGTACCGCTCCAGTCAACACAGCATGACTGGGCGGATGTGGAAGTATATTAGCTAGCAGCCGAGGAGAGATGCGTTAATATGCGGTCTCCAGGGGTGCGAATAGGTGTATTGCCGACAAGGCGCGCTCAGGCGAAGTAAGTTCCTCCAACCTTTCCTTTATAGCAGAGCTACAACCGAGCAGTTTGATGGCCACATGGAGGCGCTGGGCAAGCCATTGTTCTACTGCGTTTTTTACAGCTTTCCTTACAGGGCTAATATTAACCACGCTTTGGTGCCGTTATATTGGAGAGTGTGACTAAGAGCCCCTCAACCCCTCCAGACCACGGGGCACATTTGCGCCTCATATGAAGTATGTGACTTCAATGTTCATGTTTGTTTTTAGGTGTAGTATGTCACATGGTGTCTATGTTTATGTAAAAAGCACTATAATCACGATCTCCACTGGAGACATTGACCATACTTTCTTCCTCCTGCAAGGCAAGACGGAACACACGGTAGCTGGTAAACTACACACACCATAGAGGAACATTTATAGGAATCAGAATGACGCATATATTCATGATTCCTGCCAGTTTCCTGGTAGGCGCTCGTTACTCTAACAATGTTCTGTTTTATTTCCTACAGATACTATGTACCAATGAGTAAATCATATGTATTAAACCAATAGTGCAAGCACATTAAGTGTGGCACTTTATTTTTCACTATATATAGTCTGGTCCCTGAGTCATCCTGAGGAAGAGCTTTGGGAGGCTCGAAACATGTCGACTAATACTAGACAGGTCTAACTCATCATGGTTATGCTGTTTTCCCTAGGATTTACTCCTTGTTTTTTAAACATACAGACTAGGAGCTAGAATAAAATATTTCGCCCACTAATTAGGTATTTTTAACATTTTCTTTTTTCACTCCACAACACTGCACTACACATTTTCTCACATAAGTGCTCCTACGTAATCTCGCAAGTCGCAGCACGCCTCAATCCGCAGCGGATTGAGAGGACCCATATGATGAAGCAGGTCACCAAAGGGAAACCCTGGTGAGTGAGGGGACTCAAGAAAGAAAATCTTTCTTTCTTGATCAGTAGACTTTCTCACTTCACTTTAGCGGAAGTCTCTCATCACCCATAGCTAGGTTCTCATTCCGGTTTTTTTTTCTGTGTTCATGACTGAGTAAGGAGGGTGAACCTAGCCTAAAAACCTCTACCTCCCCTCCTTTTTTTAAGTGTAAACTTAACAATAATCTCCCTATTATAAAACATACAATATAATCAGAAAAAATATTTATATAAAAATATTTGTAATTTTTGAGACATTATCAAAGTTATCTTCAGAACACAGTTTGAGTACATTTGCTACTGTTTGAGCAATGAAAATTAAGATTGGACCTTTTTTCCTAAAAACAAAATAGCAAAATTATAATTAAGAAGAACCTAGGACCCACTCAGGAAAGGTGTTGGACAACGACTGGGGAGCAAAATCACTATTCTAACTCCACCAAGCACTTACCACAGGGAAGGTGCTTAACAGTGACTTGGGGGCAAAATTACTATTTCAACTCTGCCAAGTACTTACCTCAGGGAACATGCTGGATAGTGACTGGGAAAAAAATACTATTCGAACTACACCAAGTAACTATTTACTTCAGGGAAGGTGATGGACATAGTCTGGGAGCAAAATTACTACCAAAATACTTACCTAAGGAAAGGGTGTGAACAGTGACTGTGGCAAAGTTACTATACTAACTCTACAAAGTACTTACCTCAGGGAAGGGGATGGACAATGACTGGGGTCAAAATTATTATTCTAACTCTGCTGAGCATTTACCTCAGAGAAGGTGCTGGACAGTGACTGGAGGGCAAAGTTACTACTCTAGCTTCACTGAGTACTTACCTCAGGGAAGGTGCTGGACAGTGACTGGGGGCCATAATACTATTCTTACTCAGCCAAGCACTTACCGCAGGGAAGGTGCTGGACAGTGACTGGGGTGCAAAATTACTCTTTTAACTCCGCCAAATGCTGACCACAGTGAAGGTGCTGGACAGTGTCTGGGGGCAAAACTACTATTTTACCTCTTTCGAGTACTTACCTCTTTTCTTTCCTTTATACCTTGAAACAACAAAACAAACATTGAATTTGGGAAGAATTTCCATATGCAGGAAACACATACAGTGGAAAATCAAGACCCATCATTTGAAAATCAACAACACATAAGTAAGTCATTCCCCAAAAATCCTACTACATTCAAAGAAAACAGAAATGCAGGAAAAACAGCAATCCTTTCACCATTTTCTTTCTGACCTTAATTAGCTATCCAAGAACACATATCCACATAAGAACAGAAGAAAAACTCACCAGGTAATACTTTTTTCCAAAATATAAACAGACAATCAGAACAACTTTCTTTTCATAGAAAAAAACCATAACACTTTGGCCCTCATTATGATGTCAGGCGGACTGCCACCGACAGCCGTCTGTGGTGGTCCATCCGACATCCAAGGCATCAGTCCGACTGCTGGATTTCAATACCAGCGGTCAGAGCAATTATGTTGGAGGGGTAGAGTGGCGCATCTGACAGGCTCAAGGAGCCCATTGTAGCGGTGGTTGGACTCTAATCCCTACAATGGCGGCTGTGCCTACGCAGGTACCTAATAAACAACAAGGGGGACAATGAGGGCTTGATAAAGGTCTACCGTACTTGCCCTGGGTAGAACTAGAAGACAAAAGAGGTACGGTGTTCCTGGGTGGCAAGTTGGCCACCTGGTGAGTACTCAGAGTGGTGGGGAGGTGGGAAATACCTCCTTTCGGAACTAGGACCCTCACACACCCAGCAAGCTAGGTGTCATGCTTCATCATATGGGTCTGCTCCTCGTCGAGTCGGCGCTGCAATGCTCGACGGGCACCCATAAAGGGGCTCTTTATCGGAGATCTTTTGTTCCTTGCCGTATAGGTGCCGTGGGTGTGAGGGGCCTGGTAAGATGTAGATGTGGTGTGTGGGTTAAAACAGGTAAGGGAATCCTCTATAATTATTTTTATTCTGGAGCGCTCACAACCTGATTAAAAAGTAAAAAGAAGAAGGAGGGCTACTAATTTGTTTTAATCTGACAAAAAGTACGCTCTACCCCTTAGTGGTCAACATGTTTCTCGCCTATAAAATGTCTCTAATAGATCAGTTGGCGATTCCTCAGGACCTAGTGACTAAATGAAAACTATCTACAGTGTGCGGTGTGGTTCTACATACCACTTCTTCTCTCGGTAGGATGTTCCCCCGAAGAAAAGCAGCCAACCTAGAGTACAAACATAAAGGATCAAAAAACCAATGGAGATATCGGTACATTGTCCAGTGGGTGTGTTTCACCGCACACAACCTCTTTGAATCTATACAAGTGATAAAAACAACGTGATTTCATGCATATCACATTTTAAGTGTGCCTTCATTTGTATTTAGAATATAAAAACCTCTGTGTAACCAGTTAGAGTCATTGAACATCATGGTGAGTGTGTATCAGCTCACCTCTTAAGGATTCAAGTGCGGCTTCATCAGACCGCAGCGGAGTATATGGACACTCAACGTAGTGTCGCTGTTTATTAAAAGGAAAAAACAAACAACAAGTATGTTGGGTGTGGGCTTGTAGGCACAACGTTTAGTTGCTAAGGCCATGACTCTAGAGCATAAAAGTGAAAGTGGGCATGGTTCAGGTTAAAGTAAGCCCATAGTCGTGAAATTGGTATCACCATAGGGATTAGGATATCCCTTTACAACTGCAGTCCCACCACCATGAATAGGCAGATGGAAAGGGACATTGTGGGCCCTAAACCGGGGCCCCATTCCCCGTGGGCCACTACATGTAGTGCACCCCACACAAAAAGGAACCGAGTGCCAGGCACATGATGCATGGATGTGTACAAAATGCTTTTTTCTAGTGAGGTTTTTGCTGAAACCCTTTTCCTGGGCTGCAGCACAAGCTGCACTAGAAAACAGCATTTTCCAGCCATCTGCACAGCGGTCGTATCCTAATAGCATGGGTGAGACTGCTGACTCATTTTCAGATGGTTCCTACCCGTGGCAATGGCGGTCGGACGCTCATCCGACTGCTATCGTAATGAGGCCCTAAATTTTCTCTTTTTCTGAACAGGATTACTAACTATCCCCCCAACCACCCTCAACAGACTGCATCAATTAACCACACAATGCAGCCAGAATTTCCTTAACGAAAATTAATCACACTTTCAGTACATTGCACTCATAATTCTTTCTTTCTTTTTTCCAACAGTTCACTGAAACATGGAGAATACAGAAAAAGCAAACTGCATTCAATCTAGATGTGGTAACAGGCTGTTAAAGTATGGTGGCTACATTTATTGTAGGGAGAGATAAACTGAGTTCAAGAGTCATTGGCAGTGTGTTAAATATGTATTATTACATTGCTAAGGCAGAGAGGTTACACAGGATGGCACTGTGAAAAGGACCACAAAGCATAACCTCTCTGCCTCTGCAATGGAGATTGAAGTTAGGGAGAACATACAACAAATAAATATACTAGCAGCCATCTCCAATGAACCCTGTAGCTCAGTTTTGAGGGAGGTACCCCAAAATACCCCCATGCATATTTCTTGTAGTATGCCCACAATACCAACTGAAAGGAGAATGGTTCAGATTCAAAAGCAGGCCAAAATCCCCAAAGAAGAACACCACAATCCTACTTTGATATGACCATAGCCCATGAACTTATAGTTTCTTTTATTAATGAACGTTTCCGACTGTATGACAACAAAAACCCTCTCAAACTAACACTAATCTTTAGTACAATCCATAACTTAGTACCCCTGGAGAATACTGAAGCGTGGATAATGGATGGAACTTTGATTTCAAATCCCATCCATTCATCCAAATTTACACTAGTCATGCCAACATTAACAACACTACCACCCCGTTAGTGTACAGCTTACTCTCTGACAAGCAATCCCTAATTTACACAGAATTTCTGTCAGTAATAAAATCCAAAACAGAAAATAAAAATCCTATGAAAATAAATATTTGACATTAGATTACAGATAATTAATACAATTACTAAAATTTACCCTGACACAAAAATTCAAGGTTGTTTTTTTTACTTCTCTCAGGCATATTAACCCGTTCCCTGCTCATGACGGGACCACTCCGTCATGAGCCACGGGCGCCGTGCGCTCTTGACGGAGTGGTTCCGTCATGCTGCGGCCGTTGGCGGCCGCTCCGCCCACGCGGCACTGATTCCCCGCCTGTGCGGGCGATTAATGCAAGTGGGCGGAGTCATGACGGAACCACGCCGTCATGAGCACAGCTCGCCCGTGACTCATGACGGCGTGGTTCCGTCATGAGCATGGCGGCGCCGCGCTGACCCCAAACCCCCCCAGCACCGCGGCGGATTTCATGCCGCGGCGAAGGGGTTAATAAAAAGTTCAAGAAACAACCTTAGCTGAGTATTTCATGTCAAATAGTAAATTGCAAAATGAATTAAAAAAATCTAACAGCTTTGTGTTTTCTACCTCTTGAGTGTGTGAATGACTCATGCACATCGATTATACAATCAGATTACTTTACTCAAAATGAGGAAAAATTGGCTCCACTCCTAAATTATTTTGAAGACACTTGGTTCGGCCATCTAAGCAGGTTGAATCTCAAGAGGAAGTCAAGGTTTCCCATTGACTGGTGGCATTGTTACTCCAACTGCTTTGAGGGAGGTGCCAAAACAAACAATGCCATCAAAGGATGGCATAATTTGTTCAACAGTTCCGTAGGAAAACCTCACCTTAACATATATAATTCCATGGACATTTTGAGAAGACAAAGCAGTTTCCAGAAAATAAAAATGAGGCAAACATTGTCAGGTAGTCTGAATCCTAAGATATCCCAAAAAATTATATTGGCAAAACGCCATCATTTTCCATTGATGAGAACTTCAGACTACCTAGACAATATTGCATATATCGTACACTAGTGGCATTAACTAATACCCTCTAGAATTACTTGCCTGTTTCACCAACATTTTCAAATAAATTTGGCATTTTTAATTTTTTTTAACAAAATTAAATACTACTTTGCTTTCCTACTTGTAATTGTCTTCTTTATTCGACATTTGATGATGTTTTAGCAATCCAATAATCCAAAACAGTAAAATTCAAATCTACATTAAGGACTGCACACAAGCTGTTTTTTTAAACCTTCTCCTGCATTTTTTTTTGGGGGGGGGGGGTATTCCACAAAATATCAGAAAATAGTTCCAAGAACATAAATCTGAAAAAAATCCAGTTTTAATTTTTTTTTAAAAAAAGACATCCAATTTCCAAAACAATTTACTCCAAACAAACCCAGCAGCAATCCATCAAGGAATTCTGAGTTTTTTCCACCAAGGCCCTTGTTTTTGTCTACTGAAGTGGTGCAATGATAAAAAAAAAAATATGTTTTTATTTCAAATAGGTTTCCATGTATTTTTCCAGCTTTTTTAAGTCTAAGCTGAAAAAACAAACAACCATCCCAATGTGTGCATACTAACACAACCTGCATTACAGTGTAAAAGTGGTCTTTACTAAACACATCTATCTTCCTCTCCCATCTCTCCTTTACAATAAACTTAGCCACCAACATGTTTAAAAATGTAGAGTACATTTTTCTCACCTGACCACAGCTCTTCTTTACATCCAATCTTGACAGCAACGCTCCACCCACTGCAAAAACAGACACTAAACTGTTTACCTCACGCCTGGAATTAAAAAGAAACAAGCATTTGCAATACAATCGGTCTCACCTTTGGAACTGTATAAGTGTTTAGCCAAAGCTATTGTCTCTCCTAATGTGTGTTGCGGTGGACCTGGGTTTTCTCCTCCGGATGACGCTGATGCTATAGAGGGGTCCCCCTCCCATCCGTCCCCAGCCCGGATTGTATAAAGACCCTCGGGCTCAGGAGACAGATGGGCGAGGGAAGGAAGGGAGGAGTCAGCCGGGAGAGATACCTGAAACGAGACAAGGAGATGTTTTAGATGCGACTCTATTCTGTCCCTCTCCGTGGATAGAGCTCTCTCCGCAGTGTTCCCCGCTTTACCTGTCTCTCTCTCTTCCCTTGAAGGGTTGATCAACGGTCGGTTTTCTAGCCGTGGGCCCTGCCCAGTTAACTGCACTGGTGCGAGGACTCACGTTCGTAGGGGTGGTCCAGGGCTGACGTAGGGGTTTGCTCTCAGTTTCAGTGCTCTGTTGCGAGGTTAGCCCAATGCTTCTTGAGCTTCACCGAAGCCGCCGGTGGCGCTACTACTCCAAGCCCAGGTATCCGTGGGGCCGAGGAGACCACCAGGCGATCCGCATGCACCGCAGAAGCAGGTTCCCAGGAGTTCTCTTCTGGGCCATAACCCTTCCATGCAAGAAGGTACCACACTTTGCCCCTCACCAGCTTGGAGTCCAGCACACGTCTCACCACGTATTCCTGCTCGTGCTGTACCCAGACCGGCTCCGGGACCTATTCGGACCGGACAGAAGGAGGGTTTCAGCAGTGAGACATGGAACACGGGGTGTATGCACAGATGCCGGGGTAACCGCAGCTGCACTGCTACCGGGTTCACGTGCTGAACCACAGGATACGGTCCTATGAATTTCGGATTGAACACGCTAGGTTTTCTGAACCGGATGTGTTTTGTGGACAACCACACCCTGTCTCCCTTGTGGTACTCCGGAGGGGCTCGGCGATGTTTATCTGCTTGGGCCTTATAGCGTGTTTTAGCTAAGCGCAGATTTTCTCGGGCTTGTTTGAGTGCAGCGTGAATGGCTTTGATTCTGTTCTGTACCTCGGGAAGGTTACTGTGTGCGTGCGGGAGGAGAAACGGGAGGAAACGGGGGTGATGACCTGATGCAAGAAAGAAGGGTGAGTGATGCGTGGAAGAGTGCATGGAGTTGTTATAGGCTATTTCGGCCACCCAGAGCCAGTCCACCCAGGAGTCTGCAACCTGGTCCACATAACAGCGCAGGTACTGTTTTAGGGTCTGGTTCAGTCTTTCGGTCTGGCCATCCGTTTGGGGATGGAAGCTGGTGGATAGGGAGGATTGAATGCCAAGTTCGTCACACCAGACCTTCCAGAAACGGGCTGTAAATTGCGATCCCCTGTCTGACGATGAAGTCGACAGAGATCCTTTCCCAAGGATGCATAGGGGTCGGAAGCGGCATCAGGAGGCCTTGGCCTGTTTGATGATCGGCTTTCATTTGGGCGCAGACGGGACAGCTTTTCACCCATTGTAGGACATCTGGCCGGACAGAAGGCCACCAGCATTGTCTCAACACTAGCTCCAGGGTCTTTGTTCCTCCCATGTGACCTGCGCACGGTACGTTGTGACACCAGGTGAAAACGAGTTTGCGAAGCCGAAGAGTAGGTATCAACACCCGAGAACCACACATGGGAAGGCCGCTGTGCAGTCATCATTCTTTATGTCGCTTCAGCCAGATCGTCCTGATTACGTCTGTATCCCTTTCCTCACGTTCTGTAGAAATGACTCGGTCTTTAAACTGCCCACCACTTGCTCTGATGACAGTATAGGTTGGTCGGGGTTCTCCGCAAGGAGGCAGGGAAGTTCCTGTCTGGATAAGGCGTCTGCCTTCTTGTTTTGGGTTCCTGGCCGGAAGGTAACGAGGAAGTGGTACTCCGCAAAAAAGAGCATCCATCTTTTCTGGCGAGGTGAGAGGTGTTGTGCTGATCGGAGGAACTGAAGGTTACGGTGATCTGTGAACACCGTCACCTGGTGTTGCGCGCCCATCAACCAATGTCGCCACTCCAGGAACGCTTCCCGTATGGCAAGCAGCTCTTTTTCTGAGATGGTGTAATTCAGTTCGGCCTGGCATAGCTTTCGGGACATGAAGGCAAATGGATGGAGCTGTCCGGTATCTGGTTGACGTTGAGACAAGATTGCTCCGACCGCCACATTGGAGGCGTCTGCTTCACAAAAAAGGGAAGGCCGGGTTTGGCGTGGCGTAAAATGGGAGCGGAGGTAAACGCCTTCTTGAGTTGGTCGAAAGCTGTTTGGGCTTCAGGAGACCAGACGAATGGAACCCCTTTCTGAGTCAACCTGGTGAGGGGGGTCACCAACTGGGAGAAATGGTGGATGAACCTCCTGTAAAAGTTCGAGAAGCCAAGAAAGCTTTGGACATCTTTCACGGTCCGAGTTTGGGGCCACTCGACCACTGCTTGCACCTTGCGATTGGTCATGATTTGCCCGGCGGGGGTCAACAGGACGCCGAGGAATTCCACCGTCATTACATGGAACTCACATTTCGTGAGCTTGCAAAACAAATGATGGTCTCTCAGGGCTTGTAGCACTGTCTTCACGTGGTGTATATGGTCTTGTAGGTTAGACGAAAAGATCAGAATGTCGTCTATATACACCACGACGTACTTGTCCAGGAAGTCTCTCAACACTTCGTTGAGAAAGAACTGAAAGGCGGCCGGGGCATTACAGAGCCCGAAGGGCATGACCAGATACTCAAAGAGGCCAAACCTAGTTTTGAAGGCGGTTTTCCATTCGTCCCTTCTTCGTATGCGTACCAAATGGTATGCCCCTCGGAGATCTAACTTGGTGTATATGTTTGCTTCCCGCACTTGTTCCAGGAGCACCGGAATCAGTGGCAGTGGATACTGGTTTTTGATGGTCAGCGCATTTAGAGTGCGGTAGTCTATACAGCAGCGGAGTTCGCCGTTGGCCTTCGGGATGAAGAAGAGGGGTGACGCCGCCGGAGACCGAGAAGGGTGAATGAAGCCTAATCCCAAGAATTCGTCCAGTTACTCACGGAGATGCCGGGTTTCGGGACCCGTGAGGGCGTATATCCTGCTACACGGTACTGTAGCACCAGGTATTAAGTCTATGCGGCAGTCGTATTGCTGGTGCGGGGGTAGCTCCTCTGCTTTTCGTTTGTCGAAGACTTCCCTATAGGGGGCGTACCAGTGTGGGAGTGTGACGTCCTTCTCGGCTGCAGTGGCCACGTGCTGGTAGGGTGTGTTCTCCGTGCCAGGAGGACTTCTCGGCTTCTTGCAATGATGTTGACAGGAGACGGAGTCGAACGTTATCGAGTTGGTTGCCCAAGTGATGTGAGGCTCGTGCACTCTCAACCACGGTAACCCCAGGATGAGGTTGCAGTGTGGTGCCTGGATGATGTTAAAGGTGAGCCACTCGCTGTGGACTTCCCCTATGGTGACCCACAGGGAAGGGGTTTGGTAAGTTATGGGACCGGAGTCCAGCTCTTTACCGTCCACTGCGTAGACGAGTTCTGGCTGGTCCTTGAGCAGTAGTGGGATTCCAAGCCTTTCTGCTTCAGCCTTATCTATAAAGCACCCGGTGGCTCCGGAGTCGATCATGGCTC